>NC_090943.1:9992844-12392844 GCF_040807025.1 Struthio camelus | reverse complement strand
CCTCTACTCAAGAAAGGGCTGATCATTCAGACACACGTATTGAATTGCACAATAGATAATGAGTTGGTACTTGCTGAATAGTAACTGGAATTTGTGGCAACTTCAGCAATAAACTTTCCCATGGAAAGTGATTTTTGGACATAAAACAGCAGTGTTTAGCATAAGCTTCCCTGTAGAGCCTGCAGGTGTCATGTGGGTAAAACTCACTTACTAATGACTTTGTAGTTGTTGAGATGGTAGAAACAAGAGAAGCATTGTGGAGGATGAACGGACTAAGCACATTTTGGCATACAATTAAATAAATAAATTATGCTGAATGTTAACATGGAGAATATTTCTGTTCCTTATTCTTGACTGCAATTCAACAACCACCAGTGAATCTAGGTGAACAGATAGAGGAAGGGCTACAGACCTAACACTTACAGCTGTTAAATAAAGACAAGAACAGCCTAGGGCTATGCACTCCAGAGGGTACTTACGGACTTACACTCCTACCCTTTCCACCATCAGGGTTGGCTGAACTTGCTACCCTAGTTGAGAGTTGAGTGCTTGTTGGCCCACCCCCGTTCTGTGCCGGAATGCGCCATGACACAAGTTTCCGCAGTCCTCGTTCCAGGTTGGCCTTGGGCCTCAGAGTAGAGATTCCAGAACTGGATACTTAGATATGCGGTAATCTGTCAGAAATGCAAATTTTAGTTGGGATCTAGTGATTAGAGTTTTAAGTGTGAGACTAAGTCTTCCTCTTCTGGTGATTGATAGCCATTCTTGGTCTACTGGTTCACTTGGCGCTCTTGGACGACGTGTGAGAAACGCGTCTGTTTACATGACATGTTTCTTAGGGATTCAAAAATGAGAGCATGCAATTAGTGCTTCCCAACAGAAGCAAAAAGAACAAGAATTAAAGAAGAAAAAAAAAATTTAAAAATCAAGTCTTACAGTCTTTCCTATGTTTCTTTTAGAAATAAACCATGAAGAATTTAACTAAAGAGTTTCTAGATGGTTAATCTAAATTGCTTCCTACAGTGGCATTTAGCCAGGAGCAGGATCTGAAGAATCTCGTTCCTTGATTTACAACTACGTAGCTAAGCAACAGTTGAAGAAACAAATTATGCAAGTGTATACATCAAAAGAATCCACCCAGAAAGCTGTAAAAGGAAGAAGGTTCAGAAATGGGCAATATGCATGTGCCTATATCTGTACCTGTTGTGTACTAACCACCCATCTTTGTATTAATTTACTTCATTCAGCACTGACATCTGCTAACATTAAGAAAGGATTTGTGGATAGTTCAGACTGAAAGCTGTAGTGCAAGACACGTACAGAACAAATTGCAATTCTTCTGAAATAAGTCCATCTAGATTACAGTGAAAAAAATGTTTATAGCTGAGTGCTGAAAGTATAAGCATTGCGTTGTAAAAACATCTTGCTTAACGTGTCTATGTAACAGAAGCATGATTGTTTAAAGTAGCTTCATGTTGAAGATGAGGTGCTACTGTACTTGTAATGTTCCAGGCAGTTATTCTGCTCACTCTCCCTGTTGTAATAACATAAAAGCTTTCTGACCTTTGGAAGAAGGCTTTCTGTTCTAAATAATGTATTTTGTGTGACAACAGTTAAAGGCAGTTTTAAAATAACAAATGAAATGCACATGAATATTTGTGGTCTTTTCTAAATGAGAGTGAAATTGTTGCCTTATGATAATATTATCTAAAACGCAGAAGGGTCTTATCCCCTTTAAAAGCATCTTCTATTTTTATAATCTCTATTTCTCATGACCACTATTACACCACTCAATATTTTCTTTGTCTGAGCCAGAAGATAGTGAATGTACCTGCGTTTCCTTCCCTGATTCTGATATAGCTGTAGTATACCAAGAACTGCATTTGCCTTTTGTAGTGACTTCAGAAATTTAACCTTGGGTCACCCGAAAGAGCTGCCTGGAAATTAAGCTTGTCCTCTAACATATCTACTAAATAGCTAGATTCTCATCTGGTAATACACACCATATATTTTATTTTCCTTCTGCCTTACCCTTTTTTTTCCTTTTACACAAGTTATTTATTTATTTGGAATGGGACTGTTAGTGATTAATGGTTTTTAGGGAGGAAGTTAATTCCTTGTTCCTACTGGACTTAAGTGAGAGTTACTCACCTTTGTCAGCTCCTCTGAAAAGACTTCCAGCCGAACCTTCACTGCGTGCGTGTAAACAAACACCAGCAATCCTCGAGGTATCTTTGGGGGTCTTTCAGCATATCTTACAGATGTTTGCTGGGTTCAGTAAACTCTACCATGCCCTTAGTGCACCTAGTAAAATCCTTTTCTTTCCATTACCCTTGAGCCTACTTGTGACGTGTGTAGAGAATATAGACAGACACCTCAAGCGGTTCTATGGTTTCATGTGCTAACTTACAAATGAAGTAGGAATGGATATTCTATGAATTTTCTCTAGACCTCTCCAAAGGTCGTCTTCAGCTTAAAAATAAAGATATTCTGATGCCACTTGACACAATTGGTTGAGGGATTTTTTAGCTTGAAGAAATCAAGCTACTTTAACTTATGGTAGGCTGCTATGTTTGAAACTATATGAAAACGCTTTTAATCTACAGTAACGGAATGAGTAACTGAACTGAACATGGATATTTTTACTTTGAGAGATGGTAGCACACGACTCTTACAGATGTCAAATGAGTCAAAACTCAAGACTCGTGGATTTAGCAAATTTTCAGGTGCTGCAATAATACCCTCTGGTCCTGCATGCACACCGAAAGGAATTAAGCTAGAAACTATTCACAGTGCCTTTTGCATACCACTTCAGTCAGCCATGTAAGACAGAGCTACCAGCTGTATTACAGCTGTTGAAGATATGAGTTGAGAAAATGCTTCTGGCTGAACCAAAGTAAAAAGGTAGACAGGCTCTGGCCACTGAAGTCATTCACTAACAATTGATTGCCCTTGCAAGAAGAGGTGTGGACTCAATAATTAAAGTCCCCGGATTCTCAGTTTGACAGTGTTCTCCTTCCCCTTTGCCCCTGGAAGATCTAAAGACATGGCTTTCAGGGTCCATAGGCATCAGCAGGACTTTTCAGCACATTTTGGCAGGAAGAAGGGCACCTAGTGAACATAGAGGTGATTAGCTGTGATGTTTTGTCTTCTCTTGGAGTTCTTCTGTCTGTATGACTCCTAGCTATAGCCCTAAAGTGGTAAAGTTTAAAAAATCCAGGCCTAGGTTAGCCTACTGTAATTGCCAGCTCTGGATGTGACATTTACTGTTCCAGATATCAACTATTTGTATTCACTAAATACAGAGGAACTTTTACCTTTTGTCAACAGCCCAATCCTAAAATAAAATTCTGCTGTGAGACAAAGTGTAGGGAGAAAAAAAAATATGTGAATGGTTGAGAAAATGATTTAGTAAGTCTGATTTGGTCACAGTAATCTGATTTGGTCACAGATCCACTTAGTTTTCGATAACTTTAAGCAAATTATTAAGTTAGAATGTAAAAATTCTATTAATTCCATTTATTTTGATATTTGACACCTGTAAAGCAATCAGTAAATGGAGACTCAGATGAAAGGTATTGTTTATGTAGAAAACAATGCAGCATGAAAATGTTTAACTACAGTGAAAATTTCCTAAGTGAAAATGTTCACAAAAGGAACATCTATCAGAATAAATTCCTCCTGATTGCCCATCCATCTTTCATTAGGTATTTGAATACTTACTTATCATGGAATTGTTTCTGTAATAATCTCTCTCCAAAAGGAAATAGGGAAATTCCAATTATTCTTAGCTGAAACCTGTAATTAAACATGCGCCGCAGAAGATCTTTAACATGTCTCTCTCTGTTTCAGGTAACACTCGTATTTCCTAACAATGATCCTGCTGCTTTTATGGTAGCGTTTTATGGCTGCCTGCTTGCAGAAGTTGTCCCTGTCCCTATTGAAGTGCCACTTACAAGAAAGGTAAGGAACTAAATATCTCCTCTATACTGCACTTAAAAACTTATGTCGGAATGGATCGCAACTGAACATAACTCTTGAGTACATTTTTGTGGCTAAGTAGTTCTGGATCTAAGGATACAAAGATAGTAGCGTGTGGTGAGTTATATATAGATACTTCTTTTTTTGTGATGGAAAATCTCAGGCTGTGCTTCCAGTTTCAGCAAATCAGGTCTATCTGGAAAAGGAAAGGAAAACTTTGCAAGATATCAGCTCTGCCAACCTTAGCTGGATTATCTTTATAGCCTCTCAAATCAGTCTGATGTTGGCCACTGACAAAGAATCATTGGCAGCTACTGCTTGATTTTCCACCTGTCCCTGCATCCCAAGCTATATTATAATACCGCTGATGCTGTGTAGGCTACTTCAAAGCAGTTATGGAAATGCCTTCTCCTGCATGTGTATGCTGGAGCTTCTGTCACCACTGTCATCTCTGCCAAGGGTGGCACTTGAACAAAATAAGTTTGGGAATTCTTGCCACAGAGCTTAATTCAGAGCCAAAACTGACTGATGCTTGTCAAAAGCGTTTCACAACCAGTGTTGGTTCGGAGGTTTGACCTAGGTGTAGGACCACCTAGGAAGGTGTTAGCAGGCAGGTACAGCAGTTTGAGCCTGAAAGAATGCTTGGAGCAATGAGGGCAGGGGGCCAGAGCTGGGAATTTACATTGATGCTGCTGAGCCTGCGTTTTTTTCTGTGGATGTATACCTTCAAGGCTAGAAATATAGCAAAACGTATTTATTCATTTCAGGTCCTTTTTTGTCATATCCCTTTAACTTTAACACAGCTATCAGCAATGCCTGTTCTGAGGTTCTCCAAAACCTCCCCAATCCTTTTTTTATTAGCTAGCATGAATATTGCCTTACTTTTAATTGTTTGGGCTGGAACCATCCACACAAGGTATGTTCTTTAATCCATGCAAGCTTTCTTCTTTAAAGCAAGTTCTTTTGGAAAATGTTGGCTGAAGCTGTCCCGTATTTCCAAGAAAATGCCTGGGGAATGTATTGCTTTGCTCACATTAAAGAAGTTTCAAGGGCTTTCTTTTGAAATGCTCAAGTGCCACAGCAGACTGGAGCAGAAGCTCAAATCTTTGTCTCATAGACGGGGACCCTGCCATTTGAATGAAAAGCCATGAAAGCACAACCAATTTTCTCAGCCCTCATAAAGCCTCTGCAGTTTGCACATGCTCGTATAGGAATTTGACAGCTAGAAATACCTGAAGATTCCTTAACTGGACAAGCTTAAAACTTTATGCCCCTGCTGACAGCTATGATGGGCTCTTGCCATGGGTGAAACCAAAATTTGTCAGGGAAAAAAAGTATAGTAGATGTGGAGAGGGATGAGGTGCTGAGCTGGGGAAGAAGTAAAGGAGACATGGAAGAAAGTGTATCTGACCAAAAAAAAAAAAAAAAAGTTAATCCAGCCAGGCGAATATGAGAGTAGCAGAGCAGCAGGAGAGGCACTGGGAATGGAGGGAAAGAAGAGACAGGATGTGAGTCAGTTTAACTGGCTAAGACTGAAGGAAAGGTTAGGGCTCAGCATGTGAGCTAGAAAGGCCGGACTGGGAGATGAGGTAGGAGCTTGTCTAGTTTACTTGCTTTGGGGGATAAGATTATGCTATGTAAAATGTTGAGAGTATCGAGTGGTGGGCATGACTGTAGAATGAAGATAATGATTTTAGTAGAAACGTAATGCATTTGCATTTAGCGATCATCATGCTTTCACATATGAGTGCAGTACCTAAAGACAGTTTGATGTAATTGCATAACGTAGTGCATTATTTCTACATAAAACAGGCATTTTAAGAGCATCAACACAATAAAGCAAGTAGACTTGTGTAAGAACATACAGAAGACTCGCGTGGATACAGCTGTTTTCATTCTTTCTAAAAAAGAGAAGCAACATAATTTCTAGAGATAAAAAATCTGTCTTTCCCTGTTACTTATTTTCCAAGGTTTAATGGCATTTTAAAGCAAAGGTATGAGTATAAATTGCATTTATTTTAGAACATCTGGTACCACATCCGTCCTATAAACTGTAAAGTCCAGCTGTCCAAGAAAAAACTCTATATCAAATTAATATCTGACCTTAACTTGACTGAACCCCTTCATTTTTTATATATGTGTATGTATATGCATGTATTATATATATAAATGCACCCTCATGCATGCATATATTTGTATATATATTTATAAGTAGATATAACTGTAGACATAGACTGTTGAACTATTGCCAAAATAATTTTATAATATTTAAATATCAAATTAATAAAACAATAACACATCAGTAGTATAATTAAAAAGCAACATGGGCTGTGATCTATAAATAACACTGTGCAATCTCAGAGCATATACTATTGGAAATATTTCTGCACTTGTTTATATGGAGCAGGAACTGGAGTGGAAGCAATGAGATGAAAATCATGTTCTGTGAGTAGTCCCAGAAGGAAAGCCTCTGCTTGGTGAAATGGTAGCGGTTTGCTTCTGGCATCTGTGGGAAGATGTCATTTGTGTCATCACAGAAAGGCCTAGGCTGTTCTTTTATGCTTTCCCATTATTTGTGCTCTTTTCTACATGCTTCAGTAAATTCTGGCAGTGTACATTTTTTGGTCTGCTTTTTGAAGACAAGAGATGTGAACCAACAAACAAACCAACAATTATATTATAGGTTAATATAGACTTACAGAATAATAAGCTCATACAGGATGAAATAGTTCAGGGAGTTACATTATGAGGACATTTTTAATGCTAAAAATAAATGTTAATTAGATAGCTTTAATTCTGTTATACATTTCCATAAAGAAGAGCTTTTAACAGCTCTGTGCTAATTGTTTCTGCCCGGTAGTTTAAAACTGAACAGTGGTGTTTGCAGCCAGATAGCCTTTTGGCTTACATATTACAACGCGGACATCTATATACCTACTAAGTAAAGGCTGTTGTTTTACTAGCCCATGGATTTTGTGTGTATTCCATATTCTTTGTGTCATGACTGTAACATTTTTAGATTGTGGTAGAGTTTTTTTCAGGTTCATTATCAGGTGAAGGTCCATCTCTTCGTGCTCTTTCCTTCTATATCCCGTCTTTGTATCAACTGAATACCTGGATTAGTTGTACTTTCCCAGAGTACTTCAGGAGACCTGTCTGGCAAGCGGCGCTAGGGGTGGGTTGACTGAATTCCCAGCGACCGTTCAGCATTCTCAGTTTTGCCTTATTCTCAGAATGTTCTTGGTGATTCGCAGCAACTTAGGAATTTCCTTTCATGTAGGCCTGGATGTGTTTGGCTCTTTAGACTTGAGAAACCAAGATCGAAATCAAGAAAGTGAAAGCCCAGGTTTCTTTGAAGTACTTCAAAACTATTTATTCGAGAAGCAGCAATCAGGGGTTCTACAGTTATTGCGACAATAGAATAAACAGCATATTTAATCTCTGCGTCAATACTACAGAAATGCCTATATTTCCCAGCACTCCCAGAACTTTTTTGTAACTAATCCTCATCCCTTTGATTATGGATTATGTTCTTTCAGAACAGTGTCCCTCTCACCGAATGTCTTTATTTCTGCTTTCCAAACATTAGTAAATCAGTACAGTCACTTCTTAGTATGTTCTGTACAACATCTCTTCCTTCAGAACTGTCAGTTTCTGTTAATCTTGTAACGGTATGATGTGAATTGCAAGCTAGATTTCATAGAATTTGCCATCAAAGCCTGGCACGTAGATGATATGGGATTTTTGACATTTCAAGTTCTAGTTCACATAGAGATTTACTGTTTGCCATATGAAAAGATTTAAAAATTTCTTTTTGTTTTCTTTTTCTTTGTATTATGCAGGTCATTATGATTTTTTTGCTTTGATGAGCAACATGAATATAGTTATTCTGCTCTGATACAGTCGGGAGATTGTAATCATAAAAAGAACATTTTTATCCTCAGAGAACATTGGTAGTCATGCGCAATCACATACTGTGAATATAAAACAGAGGGATCCCAGATAAATCTTTATGATAAAGGTGATAAAGATTTGTAGCATGATATGCCGTGAAAGCATGTAAAAAATCTGTTTTCTCAATCAAAAACACTTTTTCCTACCTTGGAAGATGTGATGCTATGTGTGCTTCCTGGAAGCACTTCTACTTTCTTCCAGATGTGGGCTCTGACAGTACCACTGGAAGAATGTGTGCGTGTGTGTCTTATCATAGGAAGTTTTGAGATATACATTCTGGGATATTTCTTTAAAAATAAAAAAGGATACTTCATACTTTTCAAGGGTAAAAACTGTTTTTCAGGAACTCTTTTTACTAAATCCTGAGAAGTTAGGTTATTAAAGCTTTAACAGTAGCCAGAGAGAGATGGGTTTTTTCAGACAGTGAAATTGTCTGAGCGCACTGGGGTGCTCTCTTCCCTTTGAAGACGGAATTATAAATGGCTAGGAAATACACCGTGACACCTTTCCTAGTACTCAAACATTTTCAGCGACTGAGATAAAATGAGCCTTGTTTCCTCCTCGTTTTTGTCATTGTGCTGTATCTGATACATGGATAAGTATGAAATATTCCAGAAACATCTGTAATAAACGCATAACTTTTGACAATCTATCTCTTTCTCCATAATCTGCATATTATCCGTTTGCTTTTTGATGGCACAGTCTTCCAGCCCCTCCAACAAATCTCAGCACTAACGAACGCTGAGGCGGCGGCTGCCGTGAGCGCAGTGCGCCCTGCCGTACCCTGCACGCCCGCGGCTGCACCTCTCGCTGAACACAGGCACGGCTTTGCTCAGCTGGCCCCGGTGGTTCCCAGATCCTTCACAGTCCACCTTGTCTTTTACGTTTTCGTATTTAGAAGTGGTTGATTCCTAGGGGACATAGTCACATTTCATCCTGTGTCCCCTGCCAAAAATAACTGTTGCCCTGCTTTCATTAAGACTTTTGCTCGTTATGGCTGCTCACAGGATTTCACGTGCAAATTTTTGCCAGATACCAAAGCTATCTCTGGTGAGACAGCTGGCTTCCTCCTCTTCAAGCTGATTATGAAAATTGCATCTGCTTCATATTTAATTTTTATTAAGGTCTTTGATATTAAAGTTTTAAAAATTGAGGGTTTCCTCAATTCCTTTTCGCTTTTGGTTCAGAAGTGCTGAGCGTTACGTCTGAAAGTTGGCCTATTTGTCTCTAACAGCAAATTTTTGCTAAGGACAAATGGGGCTCAAATCGGCGTTGTAACACAAGTCGGGGTTAGTTCAGTTTACAGTGTGTTGTCACATAATTCTTGTTTTGAAATCAGCCTGGGATTCGAGAATGGACAGGAGTAACCTTTATCAGCCCAACCTTTGCACAGGCCGCCTCTTCCTTCCTTCCTTCCTTATTGGGTAAGGACATGCACTCTCACTCGCGGAGAAAGCAACCTAATTGTTTTCCTTCACGTAGATACTCACACAAAACATTATAAAAATGACATTAACAGAGTGTTGAAATGCAGCCACACATGGGATTTTTTTTTTTTTAATCCTGACAATGAGTTATCACTCCCTGCAGCAGGAAGAAGATAATTTGCCTCCAGGAACCGGTGAAAACCTTTAGGGAACCTTTATAAAAGTCTTTAGAAAACCTTGAATGGCTACCTACAGCAGAGAGGATTTCCGGCCTGCTTCATCTGAAAGATTGATCTCTCTAGGTGTGTGCAGACCTCATTTATTATACCTCAGCAAGCGCTGTGCCTTCAAGGGATGTAAAATGATAGTTCCAAAGTCAGCATTTGGTCTCAAAACTCGTACTACGATACTACTGCTTTTGCCTTCCTCCTGCATTACGTGTCATTTCAGACTGTAAGTGGAGCAAGCGCTGGCCAGCGTGTGTCATGGGCAAGGCTCTCCCATCCCTGAAAGTATATTCCCTTCAAGGACAGGAGAGTGCTTTTATATTTGGAGGGGGATTTTTTTTTTTTTCTAGCAGCAGATTTTTTGTTTTCTGCTTTAGCCACAAAGCAATTTTCAGCCTTGCAAACACTCATTTTAAAGTACTCAGAAGGGATGTTGATACCTCGTTGCCAAAATGTGAAAGAATCAATGCTTTTAAACTCAATAGTCTTTTTTCTGGCCCGTCTGGAAGTTCAACTATTGCACAGAAATGATTATTCTTTCCACTCCAACGTTAGTGTTCAAACTGACAGGTTTTACCTAAGGCACCCCCTGCGCTGGGGCTGTCATTTTCAGGGACGAGGACCAGCAAAAAGCTGTTAACGTGCTGGCGTGCTGGCACTGAGGTGCAGCATGAGGGCTGGCTGCGGTAACGCTCTCAGCTGGAGCCGCTTTCCGACCTTCCACGTCCTGGCTGTCAGCTCGGTCCTCAGCACTGTTTGGCTGTTGTGGGGCAGCAGGTATCCACGTAGCACCTGGATGGGGAAAGCTATATCGGCCCTTTCTTCATCTCGTGGTCCTCTGCAGCACTTTAGGGGTCTGAGTCAGGGTAAGGCCAGCAGAAGGGGGTAGGAAGTGGTGATAACCAGTCAGGAGGGGCTGAGATTGGGAGTACGAATGAAGGGTGCAGATAGACTAGTAGACCATCACATCTAGACCACCAGAAAGCTTCAGAAATTGAGTTAAACATTTAGTTCTCTTGCATATGGTGAGATCCTCAACGGAAACTCCTGGGGCTGTTGTGAGCAGTGTCCTATCACTCTTCAGCATCTTGCTTTGCTTTTCTCTTGCAAAGCCGGATTTAGTGTGGACATCAAAGGCAAGAAATAGGATTTGAAAGTCTATAAAAGACATTGCAATTTTTCTATGCCTGGTGCCTGGATTTTTTCTAATCTTTTGTGGTAGTGTTGCAGCACGTAATTGTTTAACCAATCTATCCTTTCAAATGAAAGTAATGACCGTACAGAAAGAATGGTCTGAAGTTTTTAATGCTGCTTGAAATGGGGTTGTCATGAGGTAAAAAGGAGCATGTTACTAGAATATCTGATGTGTGGGTAGATTATATTAAGTAAACTATACATGATTCTCTCTGCTTATGTGTGGAATACTGTTAAATGAATGATTGATTTTTAAGCATACATGCTGTAAACCAGTTGATATGGCATTAAGTGGAAACCTAATCATTCTTCTTTGCATAATCTTGAAAACCTAAACTGTTAATATAAGTTTCCCTTTCTTGTTTTGTTTTGTTATGAGAAGAGCTTGACAGAGCACTTCCTAACTAACTGATGCATTCCTCAGGGCTGGGATGTGCTGATGCTCTCAGGTCTGCACTCTCTAGGTTTGTGTTAGGTTTCTGTATGGAGTTTCTTAGGATAGTTTCTGCTTGTAAAGTCCTAAATTACATGGGACTTTGTTGCCTGAGAATCTGCATTTTCTTGGTTCAGTGGCGAATCAATTTGTTAGCAGTCTTTATTATAGAGTATACACTTAGAGCAAACTTTTAATTTTAATTTAAATTTCAGAGTCTGATGCAGTTCCTGCTTTTGATTATGAGATCTATATGCTTTTTTTTTAATGGTAGATAGAAATTCATATGGGCACATATGTCACTAACCATTTTTGAGTTTAAATATGGGGTAATGGCAGTATTGGTTTGATGATGTAAGAACTTGATGGCCTCCTTTGCGCATGGTAGACTATCCGGTCTCATACACTGTGCATTGCTGAGGAGTGATAGACTCCATGAAGTGCTCCCATCCTCATCCTCAGCTGTTCATAGTGAGGGAGCTGCCAGGGAAAGGCCTCACTGCCTCACTGCCCGGGCCCCCATGCTTCCTTCCTGCAGGAAAGCACCAGGAGCACAGCCAGGTCTCATCCTGAGGCAGAGTCAGGATCCGGTCAGGGTATGCGCTTGTCCCAGGGGTTTGACAGCATAGATACAGACCAACTAACACCACAGTGAGCAAGGACAGCAACGTCATTATTTTGATTTGCTTGACAAAGCGCTTTTGTCTTGGAAGCCCCCATGATCACTGGCATGGGGTTACTGTTGCGGGGTCAACAACATACTCCTCGAAATGCTGTTCCTGGATACGCCAATATTATGCTCTGTTGTTTTGGATTTTTTTTGGAAACAACAGTGGGCAAGCTTAATGTTAATGAGCATTCTTGAAAAAGGACCATGTAATTTTTTCCTGATTTGAATTCATTGTGATAATAGTAAACAAAAGCAAATGCAGTAATTCTGAATTAAAGGAGTTACATAGCATATTTTTGATGGATCAGTTTATTGCTCCACGTTGTTTACTTAGCTACCATAGTTCTCATAATTAGTGCTATATACATTTTTTGTGGAAGTACAGAATCCAAGTCAGCTTTTATTTTCCTTCTGATTTCTTTGCTTCCCTATTCTAGATTTCTTTTCTTGACTAAAAAAATTGCTTAAAAATTAGTCAGATACGCTTTTGGGCGTTCTTTCCTTTATATAGTTCTGCACTGAGTAAATTAATAGACTAACACAACTGTTCTCTGTTTTCGGTCATTTCCATGGTTGAGTGTGCTTTATGGTTGATTTGAAAGATATGTTCGCTTAAACTAGATCTTTAAGACTCTATCAGCTATTTTCTATAGAATCATTCTGTGAGGAAGGGGTTAATACTTCTGTGCATATTTACATCTAGGACTTTGCTCTGTTGAAGAGCTTAATGGATTAATGTAAAGTTCATTAAAGAATCATGGCAAGGTAGTATATGTAAAGCAGATATAATGCTGTGGAAGCAGACCAGCTCTTAAAGAACAACTGTGGTCTAGACTTGAAAATCATTAAATGACATTTTAGCCTCACTGCCTATATCCCCTTGTTGAAAGTAAAATGTAATGTACTTTCCTTAATGGGCACTTGGCTATCTGTAGTGCGTCTGAAATATGTCAGCAACTACGAATGGCGATATTGTGTCCACTGTGTGTCTCTCATAACCAGAAGGAGGCCATTTCAAAGGTGAGAGCTTTCTCCAGCCTGAAGCATCTATAATTCAAATTATTTCCTAGTCATCATTTCTGAGGAGATGAGAGAGAGGAAGCCATCTGATTCCTTCAGTTCTCTTTATGATTTATATTATTATAGACCAGAAATTATGTAGGTTATGGAATTCCTCTGTCGATGCACATACCAGTTTTGCTAGTAAGCTAAGCTGCTCAAAGGAAAGAGACTGTATTCCTCGAAACATATTGTGCCAAAGGACAAAAGCATTTTCAGCCTGGAGTCACTTCTAATCAATGTTATATACTACTTTTATTTTGTAATCTATTAGGACGCAGGAAGTCAACAAATAGGTTTTTTGCTTGGGAGCTGTGGAGTTACTGTGGCCTTGACTAGTGACGCATGCCATAAAGGACTGCCTAAAAGCCCCACAGGGGAGATACCACAGTTTAAAGGTGAGCTAACCCTTGGTCATCATGGACACAGGCATCACATGTGTGAGTCACGGCAGCAATACTCATTGCATTTGTTTACTTTCAGTGGGTGAGGTTAGACACTAGACTGAGTTTAGCTGGAGCAAGGACTCTGATGAAACACTTGCCACAGGGGCAGCCCTGGCCTTTCGGAGGCTAGTGCCCAGCTTTTCTGTACCAGCTCGCTATCAAAGCTTACTGTCCCCACTTTCCAGCAGTGCCAAGGCTCCTCGTCTGCCTCACTGCGGGCTCGGCTGGCTGCTGAAGTCACCTTTAGTGGCAAGCTGAATTAAGCCAGCTGACTCTGCGCCAGAGTCAGTGAGAAGCATTTGTGTGGTTCAGTCCCAGAGTTTAGTCGTAGGGTCTGTAACCTCTGATGGGAGAGCAGTAATAAACTATTTGGGTCAATAACAGCTTAAACTGGCTGGCCGTTTCTTCAGGGATTGTCTGAGAAGGCCTCAATACTTGATAGCAACGTTAAGAAAGCAGTCCTTTAAAATCTTTTTTTTCTCATTGCTACGCTGAGGATTAAAAGAAGCAATGTTTAGGCAATGGTGACACAGAGGCATTTGGGAAAAAAAATTAGGCAGAGAAGAATTTTATCTTGTCTTATCCAGCAGAAGCTCAACAAAAGCTAACTTTTCTTTGCAACTGTTTCTCAGGCTGGCCAAAGCTGCTGTGGTTTGTCACAGAGTCGAAACATCTCTCTAAGCCTCCTCGTGACTGGTTCCCGCATATCAAGGATGCAAACAATGACACAGCTTACATTGAGGTGAGTTAATGAAGACGCATCTTCTCTTTGAATCATTGCATATGGCACTTCTGGATTAGGTAAACATAATTACTCATTCCCTGGTCAGAGAAGCAAAGAACATCCTGTTTTAGCCTGTTAATAAGCAATATTTTCTAATAAATTGTACTGTATATTGATTTCAGAAAAGTTAATGAAATGTTAAATTGCATTTTGAGGGTTTCTAGCGTTAGAGTTTTTATGTCATCTAACAGGCTGCAACAATATATTTTTAAATTTAGCCCGACCAATCTACGTCTTGTTCACAATGCGGGCTTGCAAATTAGCCGTGAGAAAGATAGGAAGCAAGTTACAAAGAGAAACTTCAGTTCTCACATGAAAACCTTCAGGCCCTTGGGAACAGAAGGAACTTCTTGTTCCAAAGCTTGCCAGTCACCAGCTGCTTTGTGGGTCACACTCTCTCCTGAAAGACCACCATCAGGAAGGCAAAAAACAAGCAATCCTGTTAATTTTAATTTTTGTCTTTATTAGTTTTCCTTTCTTTGCTCCCACTTCGGAATAGACTCAAATGTCTTAAATTCAGTCATGTTAGTGTTGAATTTAAATGACTGTTCAAAGGTAATAAGTTCAAGTGAATGGAGTAAAGGCATTTCCCATCTTTGCACAGTCAGAACACTGGGTTAAAAGGCAGAAATGCCTGCTTTTCAATCTTGCTGATTATCTTCATCATGAAGAAAGATAAATGTTTAATTTAATTTAATTGCCAGTAACAGTTTTTAAACTCTTGCATAAAGTTGCAAAAATTACCATGATCGTCAACAGTGATTCTCCCACCTGTTTTTCTTCTTCTGCTTTCTCATGACTTTTTCATACTCCTGCAGTCAAAGCAGCTCTTGCGTTTTTCAGATTGCATAAATATTCCTATGTAGATTATTATAGCAGCATCGACAACGATCCTGCCAGCATGCCCATGTAGTATATGACACAGAAGGGAGAAGTTCATGTTTATTAGTTTGCCTATAAAATCTAACAAGTGAACATTGAGCAGACTGAACTAGGTTATTCTCTGCTAAATCTAGCCAGTCCATTAGTCATTAGCATGATTAGAATTCTTCCAATTATTTTGCATCATGCCTGTATTCAAACAGCTGAGAGATTTCTGACACTACGCCTGGAAAGCTTCAGTCAAAAAGAGATCCAATCTGAAAGTAATACGTTTTAAAAAAAAAAAAGCCTCCCAAACTGAACAATACTGCTACCTTCTTAAAATAGAGTCGTGTATCCATCGTTCACCTACACAGCAAACACTTTAAAAGTATATTGACTCTTCCCTACTTATTTCTTTTTAGTACAAAACATGTAAAGATGGAAGTGTGCTTGGGGTGACTGTGACAAGGATTGCACTGCTGACGCACTGCCAAGCTCTGACACAGGCATGTGGGTACACAGAAGGTATGGAAGACGCTTCCCCCTGTTTCATCGCTAAAACCAAGTGTGAACTGTGATTTGTTGCTCACCATGCTCCTGTCTTATGTTTCACATAGATCTGTGTTAAATGCTTCTAGATTTAAAAAATTGAATTTTTTTCATTGCTTTTAGAAAATGCACACCCGTTTAAAATATCTTTATGAGAAGTACCAAAGAGAAGACAAATAATGTGCTAGCCAAGACAAATCCTACAGTTGAGACTTACTCTGAAAGTTGAGCTTTGAGGTCATCAGTCATGTTATACTGAAGCTTGCTCTATTTCCTTCCTTTGAGTGGGTTTGCCTTGAGTCAATGCCATGCTCTAAAAACTAAACTGTGTTTTGTTTTTATTGGACAGCTGAAACAATTGTGAATGTATTAGATTTCAAGAAGGATGTTGGTTTATGGCATGGGATTCTTACGGTAAGCATGTCTTTTTTATTATTTTGTGTGAATATTTGAAAATAAACTAACTTAATATGCTTATTACCATCACAAACTAGGATGTCCTAAGGTTTCTTAGGGTTCTAATATAAATTTTTCTGCTTTGAAAGCAAAAAACACCTGACTTGCAACCCACAATTCTATGCTATAGCTCACCCGTAGTGAGCATAGTAAAGATGCCAGAGTGTCTTAATGCTTCATGTCAAGTACTCTGGCCCCATTCTTACCATGTCATTCTGATCTTACTGGTGTATGTTTTTGAGATCTGACTTTATGTAAGAAACAAATCAAAAGTGTTAATACTTGCTTCTGTGAGAACACGATACAATGACATAACTCTACTGCCACGGGCAAGGGTCTCCACCTATGAGACCTCCGGCCAGCTGGTGTCTCTATTACACTGACGCATTTCTGATGCTTTAAGTTGCATAAATTGTCTACTTGCTGTTTGATTGTCTTCTCTGATTTACGTGGAAGGAAACTTATGTGTTTCTAAAGATTGCTTCCAAAGGTGCTGCTGCAGTTGGTGTCTTAGGGAATGCTCTTCACTGACCGTTTTAAGAACAGAAGTGAAGTTTTGAAGGGTTGTTATTTGGGACTCGCGGGTTGGACAGGCCCTGCATGCTGTGATTCCCAGGGAGCTGATACCCATTTCTCATGCAATGCTATGCTGCCCCTAATATCAAAGGGCAGTAGTAAAAATTCTGGGGCAGGAACAGCTTATTAGGCATTATGCCCATAAATATATTATAAAACCAGCTTTATCACTGCTGTTGGAAGTAAACACCTGACAGAGCTTTCCTATGGCTTCCTTTGCTATTAGTGTTGGTCTGAACTTCCTTTGTTGCAAGTGACTACTTTTCCTGTACCAGCACCTGTGCCAGACTGAAAAGGGAAGTATCTTTTGTGGTCTCCATCCTGCAGAGGTTTAGGTGACTAATCCAGTGGGATATTTACCTGTGTCAGGAACTTGGTTTCAAAAACCTAAGTTCTCCAAAACAAACACCGTGTTTAACCTGATCTACTAGGAGCAGAGATTGGTTGCCCTCAGAACATGATTTTAAATGGTAACAGAGGTATGGCAGCAGCTCATTTACAAGCTGTTTGTTCAGTTGTAACACATGAGAAATTGCTAAAGGAATTGACTGCTTCAAATGAAGGGATCTGTTTGTTTGCTGCCATTGGCTTCACTCACTTTCTTTTCCAAACTTCCTGCAACTTTTCATGACCTTTTCAGGAAATGTACTGGAATTAGCTTCCCCTGGAGCAGGGCACAAAAAGCCCTTCGTTTATTTTCTGTTAAAATAAATTGTTCCCTGCTTAATCTGTGACTACACTTTCTGTGCCTACTCTCTTTTTCCCACTACTGTTAGTAGTTTTTCAGTCTTTGCAAAGATGGGTTTCTTTAGATACATAGGTTGCTGTTACTTAGCCTTTTGAATAAAAAGTCTTCTTATGAACTGGAGTCTATCAGACAAGGGGGTGATATTAACCTATGCAGCAAACAAGGGCTGCAGTCACTCGAAAGCTGGGCATATTTTTATATAGTTTTTGTAATTTTGCTATGTAAAATAAATAGCTGAGAGTATAAATAGGACAAAAATTCTTTTACATTTTTTCGCTACTGCTTTGAAGTTATGATCTGATCAGTCTAAATCCTTAATCCTTTATTACAGCATTATAAAGTGATGGGTTCATTTCGTCTTAATGCAGATATCTTGATAGGAAAAGAAATGTCACCATTGGCAATAAAGCATGCAGACAGCAACTAGGATAGATGCCCCTGCCCGTATCACAAATAAATCATTTCTGTGATTATTAAATAAAAGCCATTTATTTGACTTGATTTCAGAGTGTCATGAACATGATGCATGTTATAAGTATTCCATATTCCTTAATGAAAGTGAATCCACTGTCATGGATACAGAAAGTCTGTCAATACAAAGGTAAGGGACAAGGATATACAAAGGTATGTTTTGAAGACAAAATCAAAAGGATGAGTTCCTCGTAAACCTGAAGCTGTAGCTAAAATAACTTTCCATTCTTATTGCAGCAAAAGTTGCTTGTGTAAAATCCAGAGACATGCACTGGGCATTGGTGGCACATCGAGATCAGAGAGACATCAACCTTTCCTCACTACGTATGCTAATAGTGGCTGATGGTGCAAACCCATGTAAGTGATGCTTCTGCAGTCCAGCAGAGAACAGGACACATATTTTCTATCTTACATTTAAAGTTCCAATCTGCGGTCATCTTAGCTATAATGTTTAACAAAGTATCAGGTTTATCTACTGCAAACTACACAATTTTTATGGAAACAGTAATTAATTTTGGATTTTTTAAAATATATTTTTCTTTAGCTAATCCTGAAGCAAACTTGATATTCCACATAACGTTAAGTTGCAGTAAATCCAGTTTTGTTTAACATGACAGCCATATGTAAAGGGTTGAGTAAATAATGTTAAGCTATAGAAAGGGTCAGAACATTTGCTCCTGAATGATGGCACCCAGATGTATGTATCACTGAAAATTTTGGGGAAATAGTTATAATACTCTAGAGAACTGCATCTGGATCACTTCATGACAATTAGTGGTATGAACTCTTTCTCTATATTATTTAAGATACCAAGGTATAGACGTCCTGCTTTTTTATAGTAGCTTGCTTTGAGCTTCTAAATTAATTCTTTAATTTGCCTCATTTCAAAAAAAAAAACCTGTAATGAAATTCATATTGTAAATCTATCAATAATGGCTTTTCTACGTAAGTACAGTGAAAGGACTTTATGCTCAAAAATTAATCTTTATTCACTGTGTGTATACACAACTGTATATATACGTATGTATATATAGTTGTAACTATAGAAAGACTTCTTTCTCAGTGTCACATAGGTCCTTTATAAACTTTTTGTCCTGAAAAGCCTATATATGCATTAAGTATGCTTGCAGTTTGAATAGCATCACTTCAGAAATCAGATTATTTTTCTCCTCTGATTTTTTTTTCCTTACCCCAGGGTCTATTTCTTCCTGTGATGCATTTCTCAATGTCTTCCAAAGTAAAGGTCTCAGACAGGAGGTCATTTGTCCCTGTGCTAGCTCACCGGAAGCTCTCACTGTGGCTATTCGAAGGTACTGTGTTACAAAAGTTGAATTAAACACACTGTAGAGTATCTATGGTAATTTGAAAATAAATGAAAAATTTATTCAAGATTGAATCTGCATACCTAACTTCTGACTGACACGTTTAGTTTTCATTTTATTTATGTCCAAAGAGGACATACAAGGCAAATTTGGAGAATAACAGTTTAGCTTCAGAGTACTTTATAACATAGCTCCCATTTCTGTAATTGTAAATGCAACAGTTTTAAATGCAAAAGCTAGTTCTGTAAAAAGACGTGGACAAAATGCCACCATAAGCATACAATTAATTAAAATGTGGGAATTTAAATAGAATTGCTGTAGAGGAAAATCATGCTTTAAACTAGTGTGTTTAAAGAGAATTACGACATTCTGCAGGTTGTTTTTGGCTAACTGTCACTTCTTAAGCATTCATAGACTCTCAGTAGTCATCTGGAAATTTCCTTTGAGTCTGTGGGATTTGTGCCTAAAAATGAAATTGATAAATTCTGGTAAAACCAGTAAGCCTTATGTGTATGAATGTCAGTACGAAGCAGTCACCTGTCCAGAGTGTTGTGACACACAGTAAATGACGTTAACTGTTGCCTATTTTGGCAAAATTGTGCAAAAGCTGCCCCTTGAATGGTAGGTGCTTTGATTTTGAGTTCAGATTCTTACAGCCATTTGTAATTGTTTCACATGTTAAAACATGCAGTATAAAACTGCAAAGCACTGCAATAGTATTAATAAAATACTTCTTGCCACAAAGTTTAAAATATAATGTCCAAGTGAAATTTAACTAGATTTTCAATTGTCTTTCCAATGAAACATCACAGGAAGAAAGACACAAGCCACCAACGTGGTTGTCTTTCAGCCACTTCATTATTAACTTGAAAACTATCTATCAGTGACTCATCCTGTCCAGGTTAGTCTTCTTTCTGTAAACTGCACTGTCTCAGAGAGCACTTTGTTCAGCTCTGCCAGCCTCAAACCTGGTCTCAGCCCTGTCTCATGGACAGCTCTCATGGAGCTCTTTCCTTAGGATGGATTTTGCTGGTGTAGGCTGTGCCGACCTGCTCTCCCTCTTACCCTGGAATTAGCTGTTGCTTGTAAATGCAGAGTACGTTGCTTGTGCTGAACACGGATTAGCAGGAGAGTTTTCATTTCCTCTGTTAGACCTAGATACTGCCCCAGATTGCAGGCTCAGAAGCAGGAGAGCTCAGTCTGCTGCATCTCAATGGCGGTGGCTGGCTTGCCCTTTCTAGACTTAAATTCTGTGCTTATATCCAGCTGAAGTGCTAGAGATCCATTTTCAAATTAACTAGCATTGAGGGCTTGCATAAGAAAATTATTAACACATAAAATGGTTGATGATTCAAAAAAAAGCATTTTTATCTTCAGTGCCTCACTATGTAATTGCGAAGCTGTTCTTACTACAGCGAACGTTACTGAACACTCATCTGCTTTTTGTACAGTCTGTGTAGTGGTAGGATAATATTAGCTGAACTTGGAAGCTTTAATATTTTTTATTTTATTCAAGCCGTCTCCACTGACAGTAAAGTCATTATCATACAAGTTTCAAAGAGTTACAGCTGAAGGATACATTAAAATGACTCCCTAGAGATCACAGATCCAGAGAGCTCCCTATTAATGCTCCAACTCCTTCATAATCTATGGTGTATTTTTACTGATCTTCCTACAAAGCAGAGTAAGAAAACCAGCCCTCTATTGAAATACCCTTGTAATTTAGAAAAAGAGTAATAGCTACTTTAGGCTTAGAACTGAAGCATAAAGCCTCATATTTAAAGGAATATCTCATGTAAATAGTGGTCAAGTTATTTGTGGTTTTCCCCTTTGGTGTACTGTATGTGACTCTGAGCTAAGGGAGTTCCGAAGTTTAAATACGGATCTGTGCCCACTTAAACTAATGACAGAAAATAATGGTAAAATTAGTTGCATCTGCAAAAGGTAGTGGTATCTGTTCTCAAAATGCTCTACGGCTATTCAGTATGAACAAATAAGCTTTGAAAAGTACACATTGTCCCCATTTCACAGTTGAGGAAACTGAGGGGTAGGGGTTTGTCTGGTGGGCTACCTGCAATCGCTTAACATATGAAGTAGGTGTAATTATACCTTTGTCTTTTTGCTCCCATCTTACTCACAAGATTTATCTTCCTTTTTCTAGTAGACATTCTTAAAGAATGTCAAATCCTGCTTAGAAATATTGAATGTGTAAATAAAAGGACTTTAAAATAAATTATAAATACATTGGAATGGGGCTGTTTGTGTCCCATCTTCTTTCCAAGCGATTTCCTTCCTTCTGCTTGTCAGAGATACTTATTTTGAAAGTGCATAGGACAAAATAAGACATATTCCAGGATTATTGTTGACCAGATACCTTCCAAGAAGGGTGTACCTATACTGTCAGACCGCTTACCTCCCCACTTCACTCCTGAATCCTGGTCCTCTGTTTCCCCTTTTGGTGTAAGCTAACTAGCTGCCTGCAAGAGGCTGTTCAAGCACATTTTAGCTGGTGACTCCAGGACCCACCTCAGACTACCAGAATACCAGAAGTATTCTGAAATAACAGCTGTGAAGGGCCTGTTGTGTGGACTCGGGGTCCTCAGCACCAACTTCATTCTGCAAACCTGCTTCTAGTGCGCTGCACCTCTTGCCGGCTTAAACAGAGCTGGTACCTAGACGCAGGCTATACCGGGTTTAACTCCATTGGCTAGTCTTCCAACACGATGCGAACAGGCCTGGTGCCTCCAGCTTCTCTCCCTCCCACCCCTACTGCTGTACCTGCGGCCAGTGTCTGTCACATCTGCTCCTGCTCTCTTTTTTAGCGGTCTTTGGATGTGATAAATAACTCTAGAAAATGTGTGTGAAAGTCTAGCTGGCCTCTCCTCTTAAGACGGTTGTGAGAAGCTGTGTGTGCCTGTTAGAGACAGGCATTCTGTTTTCGTGTTTAAGAGGTCCTAAGCCATAAAGTGTATGTTTTGGGGGAAAAGGGTGAGAGAAAGTTGATCAATAGTGTAATTGAAAGTTCCTTTTATATGATGGGAATGTTATTTATTACTGCTGCTTGTTTACTAGCTCCATTTGTTATGCTCTAATGCATTTTCAAGCATGCCCACATCTTTCTTTGTTGACAATGTCACTTGAGAAATACACCTCATAAAACCTATTAATTGAAATTTATAGTACCGATCACTGCCAGTCTTACATGAGCATGATTGGCTAAGGCCCATCTAGTATTTCAAGCACAGTAGAGGAGAAATGTCATATAAAAGGACATTATCAGAGAAGAAGTAGTTGTGTTGTAATGGATTATTTATGAAAAATTCACAATCTTGAAGGGAATATCGGCTATTTCATCAGTCTTGAAAATAGCTGGAATCTGTCTGCTCTACACGGATGCGTTATCCATAACCAAATCAGCCTCACGTTAGCCTCCGGTTTTGCATTTGCAAGTGCAGGGCGGTGTAAGAATCTGACATTTTACTCTGGCTTAATAACTTGCATAGGTCAACATTAATTTGCTCAACCAACACTCTACATATACGTATAATTGTGTTCACAGATACAGCCTGCAGTTCTGTACTGCAACAGGTTGGCAGAGAGCTTGTGCTACGCTGTGGAATCATACAGTATGTTGGAACTGATTTTGAGCAAGCCAGTGAGTTACAAAGATGCTGTGTCCACACGATTGTGGCCATGAATGAGGAAGGTGTAATGTGTTTTAATTTTCGTGGGGTAATTTAGCATAATTTGTTTTTATTTAAATTTTATGCATAAAAATAAAGATAGTAAAGTGCAACAGTGCTCCAGTAAGAATAGGGAAATGCTTACGTTTACCTGATGGTGTACACTGTCGTCCACTCATCCTACAAACCATATTTGCAGGCCAACAGATGACAGCAATCAGCCCCCAGGCAGAGGAGTCCTCTCCATGCATGGTCTCACTTACGGGGTGATTCGAGTGGATTCTGAAGAAAAACTTTCCGTTCTTACTGTACAGGATGTTGGCCTAGTGATGCCAGGAGGTGAGGATTGGAACAACTTTCTTTAAAACTAACTATGAATGGATTCATACTAACTATGAATAGATTCATTATTTTAATTAATTTACTGTATAAAGTCATAGGTGGGCGTACTTTGCCATTAGATAACAGGGTTTAGGATTAGAATATGTATGTTTCAAAGAAATTTAGTCCAAAAACATTATGTAATCATGAACATTATGTTCATGATTTGGAAATCCTAGGATTTCCTCTCTGTGGTTACCTCAGTGGATCACTTTACACACATTAGCAGCACTCTTCGAACAATCTGGCACAATGTCAGAGCATCAATTCATAGACTAGGAGATACTGATACAGAAAATAAGAAAGCTGGAGTCCTACGTCTGGGGGATGTAAATAGTACATGCGTCTGACCCAGCTGAGATTCATATTGTAAAAGATTGCTAGCAAAAGGCTTGCAGAAGTTTTCCCAAAATCTTGTGCGAAGACCTGGTTGTCAGGAAGAGGAGGTATGACTGAACCGTTCATATTGATAAAAACAGAATGAAGCATCTGCTTCTAAAGATGGAGATAAGATTTTTCATATGAGCTAGATTTTAAGTGAAATGTTATAGAGATTGGAAAAGATAATACTGCAGTTTTTCATAACTGAATATCTGTTATGCACCAAATGAATAAAACCTAAAGTACGCATCTTACAAAATTTCAGCTGAACAACTTAAAATAAAGGAAGAGGAGATTGGTCATTGTCTAAAAGTTATCATATAAAATACTATTCTAGGTGTACAATTATGTACTTCATTCTACAAACTCTGATACGAGGCGTGCACTCTCCTTTTTATCCTCAGAGAGAGCGAAAGGTCATTCAAGATTCTTTACACTTGTACTTAAAAGATATTTTGGTTTGTTTCTGGTCTCCCCTATTCACCATATTGTCTCTCAATCGCAAAGTCTGTGCTCATGCTGGACTCTTACTACAGGGATTATAGCTAAAGCAGCATACCTGATTCTTATTCACATGGCTCACAGGTAAACCTGCTTCTTCCTCAAAGCAGTGCTTTCTAATCCCTCTGCTTTAGCTCCTACTGTCTCCACAGTTCTGCAAAACCAGTGAGAGGAAGTCTGAGCTCTGAGAAATTCTTAGCAAAACAGCTGTACTAGTCTGCTGGAATATCTTAATCTTTCATATGGTGTTACTTAGGGAGAGGTGAATTGCCTGGTTGCCTCTCTCTCACTGGCAGTATAAGTACGATCAAGGTCTCATCTAGAATATTTCATATTGCACCGATGGGAGCAAATCATGTCTTCAGAATGCAGAACTGAGAACGCAATCGCACTTTGCAGAGATATTACCAATCAACTGATAATTTTAGAAAGCAAGGCAAATTAGATTTTGTTTTCAGTGCAAAGACTGGGTTTACATAAAAATCTTTTCATTCTTTGTGTAAATATTAGTTTGTTAATGTTGAACACTTTAGTGTTTGAAAAAATGTTTGTTAGACATTAACATCTACATATAATTTATTTGTTTATGTCAACTCCCCTGTAATGTCTTTCCTGCAGCATTTATATTACTCTGTAGTTAATTTTATAATATTTTTTAAAGTTCTTTGCTCTTCCTCTAGCTATAATGTGTTCAGTGAAGCCAGATGGAATTCCTCAGCTCTGTAAAACGGATGAAATAGGAGAGCTTTGTGTATGTGCTATTGCAACGGGTACATCATATTATGGACTCTCGGGCATGACCAAAAATACTTTTGAGGTAAGCTGAGGAAAAACTGCTATATAGAAACCTTCCTTTTTAGCTCTTTTCTGTTAGAGGATAGCGTTTTACATAAAATATTGGCTGTAATAATAAGAGAATATCAGCAATAATCAATGTTTGTGGCTTGGACCTTGGGTACTGTAGCCAGCTAATCGGCACTGAATCCCTTTTCATTAAGCGCAATAACAGATCTTTACGGGCGTTCAGTTCTGGCTCTGAGGAGCTTTTACTCTAGTTCTGAAAGAAGATATGCGGGGATGAAACAATCCAAAGGAAAGCAGGAAGCAGGACAAAGTTCAAAAGCTAATATTGTGCAAGTGCCTGAGCTAGCTACCTGCAGAACATGATTGTTGCAAACAGTAGGAATACTGCTCTGTATCTTTAAAAAGCAGTTTTCAACATGTCCACAGCCCAGCCAGCATTAAAGCTTTGCGTTTCTACAGAATCCTGACAGGTATCTTCAAGAAATATCTGAATAACGAAGTTACCCTTTCCTATTTAGTCCCTTCTATTTGAATTGTCTTAAGGGAAAGCTCTTTTGCTTTTTGCAGACTCTGTTTTCCAGGACGTTTCAGCTCCACTTTAGACTGCTGTATTCATAACTCCATTTTCCCTGCTCACTTCTTACTGTTAACTTCTGTTGAAACCAGTATGAAAGGCTGGACAGCTTGGAGAAATAGTGAGAAAACTGAGCAGAAAATGTTCTTAAATTACGTTCTGATCCTTTTTCCTTTAATATATGGGGGAAAAAAATAAGAATAATGCATTTACATTTTCCTTAAAAAAATGCTCTTTCTAATATTACCATTTTTTGTAGTCTAAACATGGCTAATTTCTCCAGCAAAATGGTTTCAGCTTTCAGTATGCAGATCGGAACGTTGTAAGCGCTATACCCCAAGTAATTAGTGGAGACTGATGGATATAGTTTTCCATCGTGCTGTTGAAGCCAGGAATCCCACCATGCTATTGTGATGTGCGGTTTGTGGATCACTGATTGCTGTGCTACAAGAGCAATTAGCATTACGCAGTGTGAACAGTAATCCTGGATTTGACGGATTTCATGGTAGAAAGGTAGAAAATACTCATTTTGGAGTACTTACCGTAAAAAATCGTTCATAACTGGTAACTGGGTCAGCAGTTTAGCAGGACAGTTAAACTTATTCTTAATTGCAAGCAAATAAATTGCCATTGAGTCAGCAGGGACCATTCCTTAAAGTTAAGCATGTTCTTAAGGGTTCTCCTCCATTGGGACTTTTTTTTTTAATTTTAGTGTCTAATTCGTGTAGCAGGGAATACTGAGAGTCAGAGAGTTTTCTGCTCCTGAGATGAATTACGGCTGAGGATGTAGAAGTTTTAAATCTGTTCAGTAAGAGTCATCCATGTGCATCTGACAGCAGAATTTGACCTTTCTTTTCAGATGAGCCTTGAAGGACACTAATTTCATGGTCTTCCACTTAAATAACTTGCATTTAGACTCTTTCAGTTTAAAGAAGAGACTGTAGGAAAGTGTGGCTATATCCGAATGCAACCCAAAGTAGCTCATATGCCAAAAGGACAAAACTATGGTAGTTAGGATAAGATAAGCAGAATAAATTGTCCTGGGTGGAACTCCATCCTGTAGAAGTCATGTACACACATGCTGTTAAAACTAGCTCTTTTAAAGAGTCTGTCTTTTAAAGGACTACATACGTGCAACATAAGGCATTAACACAGGTATTGTAGGGACAGTATCGACCTTGAATAAAAATGTGGTCAGCTCTAAGAATCTCTAATGTACAGTACCTTAAAATAGCTTTACTTCTGGCCTATTTATCTTTCTGTAGTATGCTGGAAATGAGCAGGAGGTACTGAAAGAACCTCTACAGTAATATTTAGTTTTATGTCTGAGGTCCCCTGTACATAAGACCTCACGTGGTTTTAGCTCTGCAAAGCCTTTTCATTATTCAGTGTTACTTACGTTATTTTCGTGTGTGATGTAAGTGATTTACAAAGCCATGGTTAGGGAAAATGTGTATGGTAAACAGAGTGGGATTCAACTTGCTTAACCTCAGATTTCTGAAAATTACACGCTAAAGTCTGGTAGTCCTCTGATACTCTCTTTGTAGTCAGCGAAGAGAAAAGAGCATCACCAGAGACCTGTTTATTTCATTCCACAAGAGCCATCTGAGAGAGCATGCTTGAAATATTTAGCAATATGATACCTGTGTATAGGACTGAAGACCTGAGTTTCTGTGTTTTACAGGTGTTTCCTATGACGAGTTCTGGTGGTCCTATCACAGAATATCCTTTCATAAGGACTGGGTTACTAGGCTTTATAGGACCAGGTGGACTTGTCTTTGTTATCGGCAAAATGGATGGTCTGATGGTCGTCAGTGGAAGAAGACATAATGCTGATGACATTGTAGCAACAGCACTGGCAGTGGAACCAATGAAATTTGTCTACAGGGGGAGGTTTGATCCTTTCTTTTCTCCTGATAAAGAGAAATCATTATTTTGCTTAGACTCAGTGTAAGTGACCCAAAATGCTTTCAGAAGCCAGTGCCTAATCTACACTGGGCTTTCTGAATGTTGCTGATATCAGTAACATAGCAATGATATGAAATTTCTTTGCAGTTTCCCTATAGTGATGTTTATATGGCTATTTCTATGGCTAGAACCAGAAGACAGCAGAGAAAACCTAAGACAGTGCTGAGGCAGACTTTAGGAACCAAGATCAAAAGCTGTGACTTTAAACTTCCAGTTCAATAGTTAGTTAATTCTGAAGGTGTTGGCTCAACAGGATCCTTCTGTCTGGCTGGAACATGTCCAATGTACCTAACACTGGAGTTCTTGAACATGACAGCTGTTCCCTGGGTGATCCTCCTGAGATGCTAGAACTAAGCAGGAGGCATCTAAAACATCTAAATAGGCTAATGCTGTAACATGCACTCACACCTGATCACAGCAGACCTCTCACAAAATGATGTTACAATTGCTTCCTTTTAGGTGGCCGAAGAAGGTGCTTGCATTGATCGTTATATAAAGTATGACAAAAGCTTAACGACAAGCTTGGGGTGACCCAGATTTAGTGCCTTTCTTGTGAACCTGAGAAGGTTCGCATCTCCAGCCCTGCCATGAGATTACTGTTATTCTAGAACAAGGTGCCCTCTTCCTCCACTTGAAGTTGTGCAAAACTGTTCATGTTGCTTTTTTTCCCTAAAAAATGTTAATCAGTGCACCAAACATCGGAGTAGTGAGTAACAAAATCATAGTTACGGAGGGTTAACTTAGGAGACAGGATCTTTTTTTTTTTTCATTATGCTGGCACTAAATACTGTTCTCTTCTTCTCTCCTATAGAATAGCAGTGTTTTCAGTGAGTGTGCTGCACGATGAAAGGATAGTTATCGTTGCTGAGCAAAGGCCAGATTCCACAGAGGAAGACAGTTTTCAGTGGATGAGTAGAGTTCTCCAGGTAATGCTCTTTATGTGCATTTGGAAGCTATTTCTTCTTGCCTTCGGTTCTTTTTGTTGATCTTTAAAGTCCCCTACAGTAACCTGTCATTTGTCTTTGAGTATGTAAATCCACCTTCAGTTGTGATTGCACCTAATGAGCACAAAACTCTTCTGAGTGACGATTCTTATTTGGGTTACACGTATCCCTTCTACCTCCTTTCTTCCTGCATGGGGGCATAAAGAGCAGAATGGCTGCAGTTGCTCCTCCAGTCCCCTCTCCCTGCCTCTGACAGTGAACAGCCACTAACCTTAAATTTCAGAACTTCTGGAAAAAGGAATTAGCACAGCCAGAACTAGTGAATTTTGTGTTACTCGACCAGAGAAGATTTTCAGCAGTCTTGCATCTTTGTTCTGATTACGCTGGCAAGTGAGATGTTGAGCCACTTACTGAGCTTCCACATCAGAAAAGTTTTCACCAACACCTGTACATAGAGACCACGTTTAGTCATGGAGCCCGGATACAGATTCTGTGAATTGAAGGGAAGTGATTGATTAGCTCAGATGTAATCATCTACACTGAAGCTTTCTGCACAGAAGACACCTACTCCAAGGGAATCTGCAGTATCACCACTCCAGCTGCCTGGTAGATCATACAAGGCACATACTACCAAGTGCAAACCCTCCTTGGTCTGAAGCCAAGTGAAGCAGCGCTGAGGAACCATGGTCTTCAAGCCACTGATGATAAAAAATCCTAGTCTTCTTATATATTGGAGCCCAAGTTAAGGCAAATGTCATGACCTTATTCAAAGGTTTTTCAACTGGAATGTTCACACAAAATATCAAAAACTTTGGAGAGCAGTCACTTCCATCTCCTCCATCTCTATAATTAAACCATTTCTTGCTCAGAAGCAAGAGGTAACAGCAAAAGAAGTCTATCTGTTGCTACCCTGTGAAATGGTTTCACCTCTTTCTACAGTTGAGCACTGGTTACTTCTGTTTAGCCTTCCTTATCTCCCTTTCTGTCTGTCTGTCAAGGACTCTTCTTGGGTGACTGTATTACAAACATACTTTTTGCTTTACCCAAGAGCCAAAGGAAAAGATCCCACACAGTTCAGTGATGTTTTTATTCATTATTTCTTTGTCCTGAATAAGAAAAGAAATTTTTGTCTTGAAGTGCTTGAAGACACTGAATAAATAAGCTTTCATCCTTCTCAAGACAGCTTTGTCTGTTCTCTTGGTTTAATAGATAGCTGCTTTTCATATAGCTGGAGACATCTCGTGTTCGCACTGGATCTAAATTGTTATTAAGACAAGCTAAAACCTTTAAGTTATCCATCGCACAGAGAGCCTTTGAAGCAAGGGTAACCTATCTGGGAATGAAGGGCTTTTGGATTGCCTGTGCTTTGATGATTTTTATCAAGGAAAGAGCCCCTAAAGAAAAGGTAGAAATTCTGGACTTACACTTGTCCTTTTTTCTCAGCTGAGCCTTTTTTTGACTTTTACACAAATTGTATCTTATTTCATCATACACAGTAGAATTCAATATTCAGCACTGTAGGAGTTCTGTGTCAGAGTGCTCCAGCCAGAAGACAAGCCCTATTATTCTGAATATGAGCAAGCCACACAAGTGTCTGGGAATGATAGGCCATATATCAAAGTACACATATGCGTGGCTGCTTTCAGCACCCGTGTGTGAAGTCTTTAGCTTTGGCACACATCACTATGTGAACAAGAAGTTTCTCATTCCTCTTCAGCTGCGATCTAAGATGGAGAACAGAAGCCAAGAACATGCTGGATGCATTGTGCCTCCTTCCTGATCAGGGTTTTAATGACAGATGTCAGGAAGTGGTAGCTAAGGGCAACTGAATCATCTGCTACACTTTTATCACAATTCACAGTGTCTGTGATACCAAACTATATCAAATTGCTATCCATTTCTCATGGTAGCTGCAAGACTTCTCTGTCACGCTCCATGTGCTCCCCGGTGCCACTCCTACTCTATACTGCCTGCTATGCCTTGCTATGTCTCTGCTCCTCCTCCCTAGGGCTAAGCTGCCCTTTGTAGGACTTCTTCCCAGTGGGTTACACCTTGCTCTGACTCTCCCCAGCCCTTCTTCCTTCTCGACAAAGCGCTGAAGCAAGATAAAGCTGCTATGTTGGGCTGTGTCTGGGGGTTTTAGCAGAGGCATGGTTGGGAGGGAGCAGTGGGGAAGAAGGTGTCTTGCAAGTAGTGGAGGAATAGGGTATTCTGCTGACATGGTGAGTAAAGGTCCTAGGTCCTGCAGAAGTTCAGTTAGACCAATCCTAGGTATTCGTTCATCGCCCAGGCTGCTGTAAACTGTTCTGACCCTTCAGTCAGAGTTGTAATTGCTGCACCTGGCAGACTGCACGTTGGTTTTACCAGTGCCAGCACACTGGCCGGACTGGACAGAACTAGACGAAGTGAGGAGATCTAGTGCAGAACGGAAGAGCGCCTGCCAAGAGAATTTTGTCAGAATGGGATATTTTCTCAGCTTGGACAGCACAGCAGGTCTGGACTCTGTGCAAGTATTTCTAAGTAGTTTTCTCAATGAAACAGAGGAACAAAGATTTCAGTTTCACTGTTTACTTCTGGCTGGACAGAGTCATTTCGAAAACCAAGCCATGTCATAAAGACGCATGATGCCAGCTGTGTCACAAGTTGACAGGTACCCTTCTGTCTCAAAATTTTAAGGTTCATTTCATCAGTGCTCATCCTTGTAAAATAAAATCATTCACCTGCCTCAGAAATGTGCTAAATTCCAAAATCTGAAAGGTGACAATTTTGAATGACCCACATTTTATCAGACATTGTGCTTACAGAGGTAGCTATCAAAGTAGAAAGTGTTCAAGTCCCTGGGGGATCATTACTTATAATACCCCGCATCCCATCAGAACTGGATGCTACTTTCCATTCACAGACTCTGGGAGCCACACTGTCATATATTTGAATAAGAAAGAATGGTCACCTATCCTAAAACAGTTTTTCTTAAAACTGCTGTCAGGCGAGAATCCCATAATTTATCACTGCTTTTCAGAACCTATAAATAACAGTATGAGATTATGATGTTTTCATATTTCTGCCAGCAATGTGGGACAGTGTTTGCTGGTTCTCATATATACCTAGCTATTCACAAGATTTTAATCTTTCATACTGCACATAGACCAGCAGCGAGGTCTTCCACTACTACCCTGAGATCTCCTACTATTAAAACTGCAATATTTGTAAAATGAGCAACTGTTTTGCTGTATTGTCTTACCAAATTTTACAATAAAATAAATAAAAACGAAACAAACAAAGCCAAAAACAAGCAAAGCATTATTTAGAATCTGTGCTGAAGTAACCAGTAATTTATTGGTTTACCCATAAGTTAACTACTGTAAATGATTATTGATTTGTCTAACAATATAGATTATATCTCTGAAGCAACAGTTGTGTGTGTGCTTTTCTCACTATCAAAAATTCAAATGCAAGTTAAGTATATTACGTTTTTCAACATTTAACTTCTCATTAGAGATGCCGTCTGTAATTTATTTTTCAATCTACTTGGATATCTGAAGTTGCTATCTTTTCTTAGCCCACTTGCGACAATTTTTTTTTTACCAATGGAAGGAAAAGATCCTGTTAAAATGTATACGGAATTAAAATCTAAATACATGTATATTCATGTTTTACTAAATAAATTACATAGATAGTGAACCTCTTCCTTACAGTTTTTTTTTTGAAAGTAATATAATTGACTTCACTTTTCAAATAATGAATATGGTTACTGTACAGTTAAAAGATGCTTATATTTCAGATTTTCATTCAACATCTTTTTTTTTCAAGTGGATAATTTCATAGTTTTTCTGTATATTGTGTTAGTTCCTATTTCTGCCCAAGGTTTTTTTAGGCAGTAATCACGGAGAGAAATGCTTTTTTTTAATCTTAGAAAAATTAAAAAAATTCATAAGCTATACAAATTGGTAATGATTGTGTAGCATTTGAAGTTTTTCTTAGCTCTTGAAGATGGACTGGATGTTAAGTTCTTGGGATTCCTTTGGATTTTAATTCTGGGAAGTGCACAGGTTAAAATCAGTTTCACCACATGAATTGCCAGCCCATCTTAGTAATAAATCTCCAGGATACCTGCTGCTAGTGTGTGCCTAAGGAATGCCTATGTAGCATTTCTTGATAAGTTTTTGTGTATTTTATCACCAGGTGTTTGATTGTTTTATAGCTTTGCAATGATTATAATGACGTCAGTGTTATATTTCCATCCACCTGTTCCCACTGAAAAGAAACTCCTTATCCCTGGCATTGCTGAAGTACTCTGAGTACTTGGTACAAATCTTTGTACTGTCAGTTAATTATTAGGTCTCCTTTATGTGGTAATTCAGAACAAGAAGTGTTTATTATGATGAAAAATTAGCCGTTCCTTAAAATCAACTTCCTACTTTTTTTAGGCTATTGACAGTATTCATCAAGTGGGAGTTTACTGCTTAGCACTAGTACCAGCAAACACTCTGCCTAAGACTCCGCTAGGAGGAATACACTTATCAGAAACCAAACAGCTTTTCTTGGAAGGATCGCTGCATCCCTGTAATGTGCTGATGTGTCCCCACACGTGTGTAACAAACCTGCCCAAACCAAGACAAAAACAGCCAGGTAAGATGAGTGAATGCAAGGGAGCCGTGACTTAATACTGGGTGTTCACGATACGGTGCGGAGTAAAATCAAGTAACTGTTAATGCTGGTGAAAATCCTCCTTGATTAGCTGATCCTGCTAAATGTTTTAAATGTTTTAAGTATATCATTTGTTTTGGGGGAGGCGAGAAGAGTTGCCTTCACAAAGAATATAAAGAAAAATGCTCAGTAAAGATGAAGATATTTAAATCACTGAAAAGGCCCTGCTGAGACCATACCTGAGTTCTTTGTAAGTTCCTGGTCAGTCACGATCAAAGAGGGTGAACTCAGGTTGGAGCAGAGAAAGAGAAACTCTTGACTTATTTGAAGGCTAAGTTTGTAGAACAGAAGTAGAGAGGAGGAGAACTGTTACCACGAAGTAACAGTTTGGAAGAAGAACAAGTAGTTGAAAACTGGCCATGAATAAATCAAAACCAAGAATGAGGGTAAAGGTTTTGACCAGAGGAAGGAGGTTCTGGATTATCCTCACAGAAGGTGTAGTTGAGGGCCACACCCTAATTAGTTTTAAGATGGTTCTTCAGCAATTCTGCAGCACAGTATGAAAAGTATTGTATGAAATGGTACAGCAAGGCACTGGATGCAGATACTGAGAAGGTCTTTGTAGCCTGCTGTCATCCTGTCCTGTGTTTGGTGACTCATGCTTGATTAACTAGAACCTGTTAAGCAAATCTTTGACTTTGAAACTCATTGCAGATTTTTGTACCCAAGTAATCTCAAGGATTTATGGATCTGTGGTCTCAGGCTTTATTAAAACCTGAATTCAGCTACATTAGCCTACGTGCTGATTACTTTCCACCTTGAAAAATAGCTTGGAATGTGAAGTGTCTTCACTCTCTAGATCTCAGATAGGAGGAATATCTACCGTTGAATTCAGTGCATGTTTGCAAAAATAGCCAACTTATTTCTTTAATTAAAATGCTTGGACAAATGTTTCAGAGATCGAAAACACCATTTTAATTTGCAAATGCTGGGAATGTCACAGGCTAGCAGCGACTTCCACTAACTTAACGAGAATCTGAAAGCAATGACGCCAGTTAACTGCAGTGCTCACTTTGGCAGGTCCGTGTTGCTGCATCCCAAAATAATCACTGAATTAGGTAGGGTCAGGCAGTGGAGATATTTAGACGTGTTATATACATTATATATTGCTATAAATGGTAAAAGCAATGCCAGAAAGACAGAAATCAAACTGATGGCACCACCATCAGTTTGCATAGTTCCATTTCGCACAGTTGTGACATATCCAGAGAATATTGATTTCATTTCTTTAAAGCAGAGTAGTTAGTAGACATTGTTTATTGTACATTATCCAGTTACTTAGAAATCTCATGTTTTAACACATACACCACGTACCTATTATCCATCATTTGGACAAAGTTTGGACATCAGGGACTAAAAGTAAAGCTTCATGTCACTTGCACTTGAGCAGTAATCCACTCTGTAGAAGCAGAAAACAAATGTTAACATGAGTGTAAATGACATCTGAGAAACGGGCATTGTTCAGTTATAGCAGCCTGCAAAACGTTAGTGAAATCCAACTCATGGAGAAGTGTCAGTCCTGACATCTTCCTTTCTTCTGAAGTTAAATTCTCATTCTTCAGTCCCTACATCCTGCTATAAGATTTGCATATATTTTATCATATGCACCATCTGCCTTCCTAATCCTTGTCACTTCATGTCTATAGCAGTTACAGAATTGCTTACATGGTTGCAACTTAGCCCTGGGAACAGATGAGAGAAATAAGAACATTGGCCCTGAAGCCTGGATACATCCTATCTAATTTTAGGCACTGAATGAACATGCCTAAGTTAAGAGCTGAATTTTGCTAAGGTTTCTTACATTAAGATAAACAGATGTGTCTCTGACTGTAGAGATCCCATGGTAAATGGACTCCTCAGTTAAGTATATAATTTAGATAGTATGAACGCAGGCCTGTGTAACTTCCAGCTGCCTCTGGTCTGTCAGCTAAAGTTAGTATCAACAATACATTTCTCTAGCCATGGATCTCTCTGAAAATGTACCAGATTTCAGAGGTTGTATATTTTTTTAAATTGAGATGTTCTTAAGGTTTCATCTTATGGATAGCAATGAGGAAAAAATCATTTAATGCAAAAGAAATAAAAATAATTTTCATCCATAAGCAAAGGATCTTTATTGTATTCAACACTTCTGATTTATTTTAGAAATTGGCCCTGCCTCTGTGATGGTGGGGAACTTGGTCTCTGGAAAAAGAATTGCACAGGCCAGTGGTAGAGACTTGGGGCAAATAGAAGATAATGATCAAGCCAGAAAGGTAAGTTAAATTTCTCCAGTATGTCTTGTATGTACCTAACTGGCTTCCGAAGACTCCGCAATACATAGGGCATAGTATTATCCCATAGTTTGTTGATCACATCTGTTAATTCAAACTGACTTGTTTCAGGAACCCCTTTACAGAGAAATGGGCAATAGCCAATGAAAGGGGATCCGTATGTTTTATGTGTGCTTGGGATAATAGAAGAAACGTGGTGGAAAGTGTTAACGGGGCTTCCATCACAAGTCACCTTCTGTTGCATTTTATTTCACTAGTTCAAGTGGAGTCCAGAGAATTCTGTTTGCTTATATGATCCTGAGCTTATTTTTTGTTATTTTGATCCTGTTAAATTAAGTTGCAATTCAGCTCTTTGGTGGGCTTATCTGAGAAATTAATACATTCTAAGCCATATCAATATAAATTTATAGTAAGAAGAAAAAGAGAAGCTAAAGGATGAAAATGTTGCTTAGATTCAGAGTGATTAATAAGAACTGGTTTATTGCTTTGAAAGTGTATGTAGTAATACATCAGAATCCCAGCAGTGGCTCAGCTTGCAGAGAGGCTTGTGTAACTGTGCAAGAGCGTACTGCTGTAAGTATGTGTGATGCCAAGAGAATTACTGTTTCTGGGTATTCATGTAAGCTGTAGAATATGAATGAGAAAGACATATGTAAGCTAGCAAAAATACATTTTTTTCCATTTTCTAAAGACAAAAAGTTAGTGTCATGACCATCCCTCTGCTTTATTTTAGTTCCTCTTCCTCTCAGAAGTTTTACAGTGGAGAGCTCAGACCACTCCTGACCATGTGCTTTACACTCTACTCAACTGCAGGGTAAGATACTCAGGCAATTACTTTGACAAGTTATCGTATGCAAAATCACACCTTCGTATTTAAACTGCACCTGCTTGCGCTATGGCTGAGTGTGACTCAGCCTTTCTGTTTCTTTCCCCAGTAATACTCAGCTATTATATCTCATACTCACTGAGGCAGAGAGGAGAAGCGAATAATCATTGGCAGTTGTCAAAATATAGGTTGTTTTTGTATCAAACACCTCACCTCATACATTTCTCATTTCTTTTTCCACCGCATACAGGTTGTGGGAGAGCTGACAGTGCAGTTCTATTTCAATCCCGTTCATTCTGATAAGAATAGTAGTATTTAATACTGCTCACCATCCTGATTTCTGATTTGAAAAGCACAGGCTTGACAAAACCAAAACATTTTCCCTAAATAAAACAAGGAATGCTGGCTTTGAGAGTGGGCTCTCTGGGGAAAAGTGTGAGAATTGGGAAAATGAGGTAAATAGGAGAAGAGGTGTGTCCGGAATGCAGCAAAGTCTGCATAGGACCACTAATATATCTCTCTGCAGAGAGATATGTGGTGCCAGCCTGGCACGACATTTCATTACTTGTCAAAAATGAATTATGCATGGCACATGGTACACAATTTGAGTTTATTAGGAATAGATGATTGCATGGTAAACCAATAATTCTCTGACTGCTTTTACATAGAGCACAGGAGAGCAAGAAAGTCTGATTTCACCCAGTACGTCTTGACACATCTGCCAATACTGGGAAACACATCTAGTGCATGAGGGGGTTGAGGAAAGGTGAGGCTCCGCATAGTGCTTTTCCCTTGTGCCCCCTAACACCACTGCTGTTTGCTGGCAGCCCGTGTGGTCCCTACCCAAGTTAGATGGCCTCATAAACCTCCAGTCATTTGTGAACCTCTGTTAAATTACCGTGTACTGTACTGACAGGATATGCTTCCCCAAACCTTATTATACTACTAATACCGAAGTACTGTTTGGGACTACCAATGCTTCATTTAATAATTTTTTTTTAAATTCACACTAGTAGCTACCATTTAGTGAACGCTTGCAACTTCACAGATAATAGCAAATTAGTAATTTGATTATTTTGTGGCAAGAAAGCTTGAGAAGCTATGCGGTTTGTGTATGCAGCATTACACCATTGGAAGAATGCACGGTTCCTTTCTGTAAGTTAGGAGCAAAGACGCTTTGAGCAAGAGACAGCGATACGTACAGTCCTGGCTCCTCCACACAGGCTGTTGCTTTTGAGCTTTAAATAATGCCAGACTTCCCATGCTGGCAGAAGGGTGCGAGCAGTGGGTGGGAAGACACAACATGGAGAATGAGGATTAACAGAATAATTTATCATTCCTTACAAACGAAAAATAGTTGAATATGGAAATCGAGTTTCTCCATGCCTTTAATACTCTTAGTGTGGAGTATCTCATCATATGATATTTGTTTCAGAGGTTTAATGTTTTGTGGAAGGGAGTGACAGGTTGGTGGGTTTTAACATCAGCAAATTTTATTATCCATCTTGAATTTTTTGTTCTAGTCTGTAACTTTCCCCTTTTTGTCTTTGCTGCACATTTCCTGTACACTTTGTTCTAAAGCATCCAGACTGCTTGCAGATGATGACCAATAGAAATCCACTGAGATTGCTATTCTGCTGAAACCCAAGGCTTCAGATAATTTGAAAGATTTCTAAAATTAGCACAGAGCATTGTTTTTAGTGTGTTTGATGACGAATTGCAGCACCTTTAGGCTGTGGAACACTTCATGTGAAAGACGCAAAGGGAAGGATTGCCTGGCACTTGCCAGTTACTCTTGCACAACAGCAGGGCAGTTTTTCCCTGCGCTTCACATAAACAAGAGTCTTTCTGGTGCAGTTAAGTGCCAGAAGTCTTAGATGTAGGCCATCCGTTTGCACAGGCCTAATTTGCAGCAATTCCCTTTCTCTAGTGATGGGGCCTGGGATTCTGGTGCATTTGGAGAAATAAAGGGTCTTTCTCTCCATGACTGTGAAAACAGGCAATTTCTTCAAAGGACAAAATAGGAGTGCAAGCATGGAGACCTTGCTGCCGGTCTCCAATGAGGTGGTCACCCAGACCTGAGTTGACTTTGGCCGCATTCAGAGCTGGCCAGATGGAAGCCATCTGTAGTCCAGAAGCCCTATCGCTGCACATATCTTTAGAGGAAGCTTTCCTACATAGGAAGATGGATTCAAATTGTCTGCAGTGTCATCAAGTGTGGTTGCTGAAGACTGTAAAGAGGAATACTGAGCCCTTTGCTCTTTGTTTTCAGTTAGGTTCTCCTCTGCGTTGACAGTGATTCAGATGTAAAGTTTGTAAATGCCAAGAGATGCACGCTAACACGCTGGGCCACCTCTTTAGTGCTAGACCTTTATCAAACAGCTCTCTCCTCTCTGAAGCTTATGATCAATAAATGCTGTGGTGGCGCGTCAGATATTCGTGGTGAATAGAAATCAGCAATCAAGCCAAATGCTTGTTATTTCTTAGTGCTTGTTAAAAGACAGTGTAAAAATATTTCTTTAAAACAGAACACCGCATTACTTTCTCCCTGAGTAATGGCAACGATAGGAAGCTTTTATAGGTTATCTTTTTGATACATTGTTCATTTTATAGCCCCCTGGAAGCTTTAAACATAAATATTTTCCTACCAGATTTTTTTCTCAATTTCTTCAGCTCCTCTATTTTTAAGTGAATTTAAGGCTTGTGATGAGGCCAGGTGTGTTATAAGAGCACTGGAGGCTGAAATCCGCTTTCTCCGCAGAGCAGGCGCACAGAGGCAGGAGAAGCGCAGGCCTTCCCCGTCCTGCCCTGTCTCTTTACTCAGCCCAGACCTGGTCAGATCAGCTCCGGAGCGGGCCGTCTTTCCTGTGCGCTCACTCTTAGACTGCCCTTCCGCGGTGTCAGCTGCGCTACTGAATGTTGTGATACAGATATATATATTTGTGTATATATGCATTTGTGTGTGTGTGTGTGTGTGCATACACACATATGTATTTTTAGGCAATGCAAGAACCATACCCTCATCCAGCTTAAACTACTATATCTGTGTGATAATTTTGGGCTAGTACTATTTGGGCTGCCTCAAAAAGTCAGACTCTCTAGGCTGTTGTGACTTTCCCTTTCTTTTGCATGCTGACCAGAGCTGCAGAAATTCAACAAAAGCCTCTCTTTTCAGTTTCATTTATAAGCATGTGCTTAGCTTTTGTTTCAGGCTATTTTTTTCTCTGTCACAATGTATTGTTTTCACCTATGTCTTTTGTCTTGTGTCTTTGAAAGTATTTCTGGTGTGCCTTTCGGCCTCCTTCCAGCATGCAGCCGTTGAAGTGCAATTTGCAGGATTGCTCTCCACATCTTTTTTGGATTGCTGCAGAAGACAGTAAATGCACTTTCCGGGCTGTGGCAGGGATGCTGCGTGTGTAGCGAGGGAAAGCAGTAGCTGTTACATGGCCTGGGTATTAATGCACTACTGTTAACCCCTTGCTTAAGACAAAACACTGTTGAGATTGGAAGGTACAGGGAGACAAGTGGAGCATGTTCCTATGCTCAACAAGGTTCATTTTTTTTTTCCAGTTTGGCATAAGGCTGAAGGTTCCCTCAGTTAAGTCGTTTGACATATTGTGGCTTTATAAAACAGCAGCACCTCATCCGGAAGTTGCTTATAAGCTGAGGAAGGAAAATAGAGTTCACACTGTATTATCTCCTTCTGTGACATTTCTCTTACTTCCCCATGCAGGGAACAATAGCCAACTCACTAACGTGTGTCCAGCTACATAAACGAGCTGAGAAGATCGCTGTCATGTTGATGGAAAGGGGGCATTTACAAGATGGAGACCATGTGGCTTTGGTTTACCCACCAGGTAAAGAGCAGCCATGGTTGGTCGCTTAGTACTCCCCAAAGTTTGTGATGTAAGAACCGTTAGACGGGTGCTGCACTGACGGTATGGCCACCCTGTAAACCAAGAAAACAGATAATAATTGGCAAAATGTGATCTATTTGCCTCATGTACATTGCTTTGAATTTAATGAAACATATTTAAAGGAATTTCTCTCTGGGTATGTGTATGTGCATGGAAATTACTTCTTGGGTTCGGGTTAAGATTAACCTGTGCTTTTAAGTATCTTTCTTATAAGCAGTCAAATTTAAGCACTGATTTGTTCTGCTTTTCTTTTAATGTGCTGTAAATACACTACTTTGTGAGCGAACTGTTCTTCTGCTGAAATTTTCCAAATCCTGAGTATCTGTAGATCCACCTACTGTATTTGCCCTTGGAAGTGCTGCATTTCATGAGAGTAAAGCAACAACACCCTTTGGAGTAATCCAAGATTTTTTTGAGAGGAAATATGATGAAAAAATAGCGAATGACGAAGACGCACCAAATTGTAATCACTATTTCCTGTGTAGATTTTTAACCTACACGACTATCTGTGATTTTGATTTTTATCCTTTGGCATAAGGGCTCTTAAGCTTACTTTAGTCAGTACCATGTTTGATATTTGCTTAGAAATATTTCTAATCTGGTGCTGCTCATTTATCTTTAGCATTTCATGCATCTTAGTGAAATAAACAGTGTGATTTAAATTCTGTATTGCTATATGTGGGTTGTAAGGATGCAAAAACTAGTTACATCTTTATAATTCATTCATAATTTGTCAGCAGTTGATATGATAAGACTTTTCCACAGAAGGAGGCCAGTATTTTGAACTTAAATTTTTCCTTTATTTCATTTTCCATGGATAAATCACTTTATTGAAGGAGCAGTAAGCTGCCAGTACTCCAGATCCTTTTCCACTGAAAAAAAACCATTCCCCACTTTTGCTGGGGGATCCCTCTTCTTTTAAACTCTCACATACAAATTTAAATTTAGGAATATAACTAATCTGTAGAAATCAGTCTTTTTAACAGATGACTTTGGGATCATACAGGTGGACAGTTCACCTGAGTAATGATTCGTGGTTCCAGCTGTGTGTGTCGTCTTTGGTATCTCATGCTCAGGAGGCTAGTGCAATTGAAAGGAATCGGTGAAGCTGAACAAATACTGGCAAGGGGCTGAAGAAGAAGTCTTTTAAAGGGCTTAGTCTCCCATTTAACCTTCTGGGTTTAGTTCCAAGTAATATTTGTGCTGACATAGGTGTATGTGATTAAAGGGATTGATTCTCAGGGAAGATTTTTGTTTTGTTCTTCATGCAGGAATAGACCTGATTGCCGCATTTTATGGTTGCCTGTATGCGGGCTGTGTGCCAATAACAGTTCGACCTCCGCATCCCCAAAACATAGCTACAACGTTGCCTACAGTGAAGATGATTGTGGAGGTGAGCAGAGGTCTGGAAGTGCATGAGCAGCTTAAATGGGCAGCGGACTAGCGTAGTCTTTATGAACTATAGCTTAAATGAGTGTCGTAGGTCGAAGATTCATATTTGTTCCGAAGACCCAAGACTTGAATGTGTTGCAGAGTCAACACTACTTAGCAGCAAAAAATCTTCCAACTTTCACTGTCGCTTTATACAGCAGCTGTGCTACTCCTTTCAGGAAATATTTTAGAAGTGCTTTCTTATATTGAGCTATATGCCAAGAATGGTAGGTTTCCTTATCTGGCAGGGCTGCACTGGCTGCTGGGAAAAAAGCACAATGGAAAGATTGGCTTGACCGGATGGTGATTTGTGCTCAGCGGTCTACATTTAATTATTTTGCCGTTTGAGGCAATTTCAAAGTTCTGTTGTGATGTTGGCTGGTGCGTTGTTTCATCCCGAGAAGTCTTACTCCAGCTTCTTCATTTAATACTTTATTATGTATTTTGGCTGTATCTAAACATGCTTAGTCTTTGTTGCACGTAAATAGTTGCATTGAGCATGTTAGTGAGAGAAACAAAATGGTTGCAAAGAGATAGTCGCGTGTATCTCGTAGTGTCTAATCTATTAAATGGAATTCTTAGTCTCTGAAATAACTTAAGAGAAGTTTAAGCAAAGTAATTTTGACATTTTAAGTTAATGTTGATAATTTATAGTTGTAAACACTAGGGATAATTATAATCTGTGGCTTTCTTCATAGCATCAGTTGCCACAAAATATCAGTAAAGGTATCAGAAGTTGGCCTGTTATCTTCAAGGTTCTCATTATTAAATATCTGCCAGCTGACAATTTTTAAACTTCAGTGTTTAAAAATTATAAAAGTGACATAAAATGTCTTACTTTATTTTTCCTTTGAGGTCTAAAAGCCAAACTAGATATGGTTGGTTTCATGTCTGAAAAATTCTTGGACAAGTCTAAGATGCCGTGTAATCATTCTCTTCAATAGACTGACTTTAAATAAAATATCGAAAATTACCAGCCACGTTAATGCCGGTTTGACTTAAAAGCTTCTCAGCTCTGATTCACACAAGGATTTTCTTTCATTTTGGAGAAGGATGACCTTGTAGAAATTAAAAATGAAGCTGTTCCTTCACTGCCAGTGAAATGCTTTAAAGTTCCTGGTATGATGGGGTCAAAGCCAGCTCTGACATGCTATATATCAACACAGCACCTTTTGAAGTCAGTAAGAATTGCTTCCGAGAGCAAAATTTGGCCCATATAATTGTGTTTTGATGATGAATTGGTGGTAGTAAAATGTAACTGAACATTATTAGATTTCATTCTGTGTTAGTAAGAGGTCTAATTTAGCACAGACCTGAGTATAATTTGATTTGATGAAAAACATAAGCAGGATGACAGGAAATAATTATTGTCCTATCTGGAGCAGTTGCTAACCTGCCCCACTCTTTCTCCTTCCCACCTTCCCTGTTGTTTACGCCTCACTTGTTATTCTCCTGGCCTGGAGACTCTGTATTTTTTCCTGAGCCTCCTAATTTTTCAGGTAGCATGATTTCCGAGAGGGCTAGCAACCCTTGAAATTCCCTTCACTTTATGGCTTCGCTATGGCCGACATCAAGATTTACATAGATTAATTATTTAAGAATTATCTTGTCTTATCATGACAGTGGCAAGATCGGAGTGAAGGATGCTGCAGTGAACCCCGGTTTCAGCTTTCTTCAGTTTTAGCCTGATATATTTGAAATGTTCATACGGGGAACTCATGGGGTTATGAGAAGTAAGGAGAGCTTGAGTCAGTGCTCACATGTTCCTAATTTCCTCATTTACTGTATAAAGCTGACCCCCATGAGGTTAATGTCTATAGAGGCTGATCTCTTCTGCGTAAGTGGTAAAATTTAGTGCGCATATGGTTCCTGATTTCCTTAGGTTGCTAAACCTTGGGAATTTAGTGTGCAATGAAATGTCTCCACTTCCTTAAATATAAAAATATTCTTAGCAATATTTCTGTGCACAGATTCTCAAACTTTGGAGAAGAGTGGTGCTGCCTTTTCAGTTTTTTCTCTGCACTATCTGCAGTGATTAAATGTTCCTATTTATGTTTGTCTGAATATTTGCTTAAATATATTGAGTTAATTTTTATAATCAGTAACAAATGTTCTTGTAGTTGCTACTTTATTTATGCATTTTTTTAATAGATACGCTCAAATGAGAATACCTTCAGCACATACCATTTAAAATTCAATGCAGATGGTAGCTGCGGTAAATTTGCCATTCCATTTCTTAGTGTCATTTGCAGAATTACTGGTCTAGAGCTACTTATGCCAGTATACAAAGAAGAATTCCCAGTGCTTTATCACGAGCACAGGAATCAGAAATATATGGGTAATATAAAAAACTGACTTAAGATAGTAAAATTGCTCATATAAGTGTCAAGTTAGGTTTTGGTTTATGTTAAGGTAATGTATATAAACTAAGATATATTACCATCATATAGAAAATGTTCTGGTCACGGTCTAATGTACTAGCATCCTAGGTTGATAAGCGATATAACGTGTTGGAAAAGTCACATCCTCCATATTAAGGTACTGCTAGTTTCATTGCAACAGTCTGCTCAAAGAGCAGTTTCCATGAGATTTATAAAAGTCACACGACTTTGTCTGCTTTGTGAGCTTCATTTTTTGTGCATCCTTTTACTTCCTGATTGGAAAACATAAGACTAATAAACCTGTGTCCTGTTCTGGCAGAAAATAGATCATCGTTTTGCTCATTTTTGTGGGAGAATTAATCAGTATCCCATTGTGTTATTATTTCTTTGTTTAAATTCCTAGGTGAGTCGCTCTGCCTGCTTAATGACTACACAATTAATATGTAAATTGTTACGGTCACGAGAGGCGGCAGCAGCAGTGGATGTCAGAACATGGCCCCCAGTACTAGATACAGGTGAGTATTAAGGCAAGGAGGATGCTTGTCAAGTATCCAGAGGTCTGTCTGTCACTGGCATAGGATAAACACATGTTCTTTCTTTATTTTCACTAGACGATTTGCCAAAGAAGCGACCTGCACAGATCTACAAACCTTCTAACCCTGATACGCTTGCTTACCTTGACTTCAGTGTCTCCACAACTGGAATGCTGGCAGGGGTCAAGGTAGGCGCTTTGTGTTAGAGCTGGCGTTCCTGCCGTTGCTTCTGGTTGGCAGATGGTACAATGCTCCTTGTTTGTGATTTCTATTGATTTCTGGTAATAGAAATTGAATGACTTCCTCCCTTGCAGTCATTATTTGGTTCAATTAACACCAAATTAGCTCTTCTATGCTGATTATTGACTGTGTGCAGTGAGTTTAGTCCCTCTTCTCAGAATAAAAAGTATCATTCTGATAACCCTGCGTACAACCTCAATAACTTATCTGCCTAAAACATTCTTCAACAGAAGCATCTATTTTTGCCAGTATGTGAAGGAAATGAGATGCAGTCATCCCCTTTCTACTTGTTGCAGTGCTGGTCAACCTACTTGTTCATTGTTTGTTCCTTACTGCAATTCAGCTGCTGGCTGTCAGATTTCAATATTCTCTTCTTCATGTGGTTAAGGGGACCACAGACATTTCTGGTATATTAACCTGGTGCAATACTAGAAGAAGCAGGAACAAAATCATTTATGGATTTGCATAATAAGCATTGGCATCCTGAGCTCTTTAAATCTCTATTCTGGCATTTTCTCCAACCCTTCAGCTGTAATATTTTGAAGCTGATTTTTCTAGCTGCTAACATATGTCCAGTTTTGTTTTTACCAACCTGGAGGCAGAAGTAAGATCACTTTATTTTTGTGTGCTACTTCCTTACAACTATATCCTATAAGTCCAAGGATTACGATTATTTGAGCAGTTTTTACTGAGTATCACACTTGTAGCTGGTACTCATACTCACTGGCACTACCAATATATTTTCAGAAGCTGTCAGCATACTTTGCAAACAGATGAAGTATCACTGTCTCCAGTTTTCAGATGGAGAATCTGAAGCACAGTGGTGGAAGTGACCTGCCCAAGGCTGAGTGATGGTTAAGTGGCTGAGCTGGCTGATGGTTACGTGTCAGACACTCCTGGAATATTCATTTCACCTAACTTTAAATAGCTGCAAACTCTACAAACATGGATTAGTCATTAGGCTCCTCTATAATCAACAGAGAGAAACAGGGTCTTTTAGGGTGTGATTCACCTGACCTATTTAAAATATCTATTTTGGGACAGGATGGTTGTCATACATGCCTCCATTGTCTCTAAAGCGAGCCTGAAATTATTGTTTTAGATGCCGTCATCCATATTTAATCAAATCCAAATCCCACCTTCTCAGACTTGCAGAAATGACTGCAAACTATGCAAAGCCAGTATTTGGAGAGCTTCAAAGATAGTCAAAGCCAGGGCAAGGTGAAGAACATTAGCTTAATGGTAGCTAAAGTGAAATCCAGATAAACCTCTTGTGGAACTCTTAAATATGTTCAGGTATCTGGGTCACAGAGCTTCCAGATCGCTGACTCAGCAGGTTTATGTGAATACAGATCATCTGCTAGCTCATCGCTAGTGATTAATTAATTATAAATGGATCATCAGGAGCCTTAAGGCATATGATACTGCAATGGTGATAAATTAAAAAATGGATAAACACACTTTTGTAGCTTCTGAAAAGTTGATAAATGTTTTGTTGTCGTACTGGAGGAAGAAAACTCCACTTTCTTATACGTTTACTCTCAGCTTTTTCACTAGCGTGGACTAGCTTCTGGTGTAAAAACTCACAGAATAACACAGTTCTTGTCCTGGAGAGTTCAGTTTAATCCTCTGTGGAAAAACTGGTCTTGTTTCAGTGAGAGTAGAATTAATCACTTAAAACTGCAAATGTTTGCAGTGTGGATACCTACTTTGGGCTCGTCTTTGTGCAGCACTTGGAACGTGTCCAGACTCAGTTATGGCACTCAGAGTCCATGGAGAAAGTCACTTTGGGAGTTCTAATCCCCTACTTTACCTTAGGATCAGGTAAATTGTGCCTTCCAGATGCCTGTTCCCCTCCACTGACTATAATGGTATGTAAGGCAACTCGCTCAGTAAGTGGAAGAGATTGAGGTATCGGAGGTTAGGTGCGTTAAAACTTGCCCAGGCTGTCTTTCTAACACAAATATCTTTCTTGTTATCAGTAGAGAGGACAAAGATTAAAAGATGTAATTCTGTTCCCACTATAGTTAGAACTTCTAAGCAGGACAGGTGAGTTTGTGGGAAACATGCCAACAGGTGAATGCAGGTGCTGTCAGTAACAAAAAAAAAAACCTAGAAAAAAATCTGAAGATTTTCTTTTTGATCAGTTTTTTTTTCATTTCTTCTTTCTGCTGGTTTTGTCTCTGAGAGCTTCCATATCAAGATTTAATAGACCTGGTCCTCGATTAGGAGCTGACTAGTATAAAGACATTTTTCAGCACATTTACTAAGTTTATCAGGGATCTTTATGGCTGAATGGTTTTACTGAAAAATATATTTCTTTATTGTATCAAGAAATGTGTACTTAGAAATATGTTAATGATAAGAAAATACTTCAAATTACATTCAGATTCTACAGTTGTTCATTCCTTTGCTCTTCCTGAAAGTTTAGCTCATTATCATTAGCTTTGCTTACAGCTTGGAGCACATGTTTAAACCACTCACAAAATTCTCCCCAACTCACTTCAAGCATTCATTCTGTCTTCCCTTCCTTTTCATGCTTGTTTGGATGACCTCTTGCTGGAAGACCATGTTTTTCTTAGGTATAAATTCGATGCATGCTGTCACTGAGCACAAAGTCACTATTTATTTGTTTTCTTTATCCTGTACCTGATTTAAGAACTTGGCACAGTTTGGGAATGAGCCTTCCACATGGTCTCGTTGATCATTTTAATTACTTTGCTGTTGTCTTTCAGATGTCTCACGCAGCCACTAGTGCCTTTTGCCGTTCTATTAAGCTGCAGTGTGAGCTTTATCCCTCCCGGGAAGTTGCTATCTGTTTGGACCCCTACTGTGGACTTGGGTTTGTCCTCTGGTGCCTCTGCAGGTGAGGTTTCTCCTCAACCGTTTAAAATACCGGTTCTGGTGTAGTATAAAACAAAAACAGGATGATGCGAGCGATAAAAGGATGGGAAGAACAGAGAACACCTCTGGGACTCACACAAGCAGTTGAAATTGCCAGAAGCTGTGCAGAGAGTACGCTGTATCTGAGTGGGGCACGGCTCCGGTATCTAAGGCTTACGTGAGCGCAGAGCATCAGCGGGGCTGCGCGCTGACCTGCGGCTGTTCGACTGCCCCTCCGCAGGCGCTGGCTCCTCTTATTTGATGAAAACAATGCCCTACCTTAAGAAAGCGCTTTCTTCTTTTTTCATTCTCTGATCTGAAAGCACGAGTGGATATTGGGGACACCCTTATTAGTGTGATTTTTTTGGAGACACATGAAAATGTGTTTTAGTACAGAAGGATACTTGAATGGCAGTAGCAAAGCTACCAGACCAAAAAAAAAAATAGTGAAATGTGTATAAGCCGTTTTTTTATTAATAGGGAGTTTAGAAATGTAGCAGTTCTGTCAGTCTCTATACTCCAGGGAAGTTACAGTTCGGCACTGAAGGAGGTTCCATTGATTTATTTTTTTCTTTTTTTTTTTTTAAATGTCACTAAGTTGATGCAAAGGGGAAGAGCTGTGGGAGCAGTAATGGAGTACATTTTTACTAAGACATATCAGAGTTGCATTATTCCAGAATTTTTGCTAGCTCCATTGAAAGTTCTTTGGTATTAGGAGTATGCTATTTTTGGTTACTGAAATTAAGATAATTCAGGGCATTCAAAATTATATAACTCTAGATAGAATTTTTACCAATTCACTAAATTTCCCCATTAAAACATTATTTAACAACAACTTCAACAATATGTTCTCAGCAAGTATTTATTTAAAACAGTCTATTGGCTTTTTTATTACCCTTATTGATTAAAACATATGTTGTTACATGTAAAATGGCCCAAAAATTATAAGTTTTACCCTATTCATTCTTGGTTTATATTTGTTGATTTAAACTATATTTGTCCTAATATTATTTCAAATTTTACATAGAGATTAGAGATTTCTGTGTCTTGAAAAATCATGATATTTCAATGTCTTATTTCATCTCTAATGCAAAATGAAAATATTGTGGCTACAAAAAACTCAAAATATTTCAGAAATGTTGAGGTTTTATTTAAATCACTCTATTTAAGTGAAGCTTTTAAAATGTTGATACTTTCCAGTCAGCTGAATACCTCTCTTGTAGTGGAAAGTGTTGTGGTGTGTCTTAGTTTTGGCACTGTTAGGCTTTAGTTCTGTTGTGGGGCCAGGTTCATTGGCCAAGTTAAATCTATCATGATACATTCAGCAACTTAACCCCAGGAGAAGACTGTTCAAAGCAGTACGGGAGAGTTCAGCTAAGGAGCTTATTTCTCTACGGGAAAATGGGGGACCTAGCGCATCCAAGCAATAACTTGTACGCATCCAAGCAATAACTTGTATGCAACATTATTATAGATCAGTAGAATACAGGTAAAACGTTGACCTGTCCAGAAACCAAGCATTTTGTGGTTCCCACAAGTCTCTTGAATATAGAAACTTCTCTTTATTCTGGAAGCATATCTGCAACAAATAAGAAAGTGTTGCCCTTAGGTCCTTCTCAGCGCTGCTGATAGCTGCCTTTCACAGGAGAAGATTGTGTATAACTGGCAAGTAAGTAAGGTAGCGAACCTTTGAGAGAAAGCAAGCAATCAAGGTCTGTGCTCCTGTGTAGCTCATAGAAGGAACAGAAAATTTGATATCATTTTCAAAGAAGAGAAAAGAAAAAAAGGAGTTGAAAGAACTGAGATCAGGACATGTACACTCCAATCTTGTGAGCCATCGTGTCAATCTCTGCTTTGCCACTGATTTCCTGTTCCAGTAAAGCCAGAGAAATTGCAGCTTGCTTGAATAACGACTGTCATTTAGAGAAAGCTGACATCAGATAGAGCTTCATTAATTCCACTTACGAACTTAACTTTCATTTCATTGCTACTTTAGAGTGCATGGTATTTGATATGTTCTTTAATAGTGTAAAATACATTGCTCTTTGTAACTGTGCATTTTACTCTTTGTAGTTTAGAATACCAAAATACTTCCCAACGTTTTACAGCCCAGATTCTACCTCAGAGGATTTACTGTCAAGTTATGATTGTCTGTCATCACTCCCACTAACTAAATCAGTGCTTCTAATGGCATGTGGGAATAAAGCTAGATTCTCGCTTTTCAATCAGCTATTGGGTTTTGAGGGTTAAATAGGCATTCTTCACTTTAGGAACACGAAATGAAAAGAAAGCAACCTCCTGGACCTGGTGCGGTTAAAATGACAAATGGGGAATGTCATTTTTCCGGAATGTCCTTTATTAACTAGACTAAAGGAGGCATAGACTGAACAAGGAAAGAAAAACTAACCTTTCATCCCCATTGTAGGTGCTTAGATGTTGCACTGGCCTGCTCCGCTGCGATGCCCCAGAATGCAGCATTCTGTGAGCTCAAAGCCGCTTAGGGAAGCCTGCTGGAGCATGGAGCCAGCCCTGTGGTAAGTCTGGAACAGATTGCAGAGTTTTGCAAAGGTTTTGTTTTTTTTTTCAATTTATTATTTTATGTCCTAGAGGGTATAAAATAATAAAGAAAAGAAACCTTGCAAGGCAGAGCAATACATGTTTAAAAAAAAATTCTTTTGCCAAGTTCCCTCTGCACTGGCTGCGTGCTCCAGTAGGGTTTCCTTGGAACCTTTGTCGCAGAACAGCGCATCCGGGGTGAGGCGGCAGAGCCAGAAGGCCAATGTGAGCTCACAGATCCAAAACTTCTGAATTTTAACAGTGTTTTTTTTTTTTAACTAATGACTCAATAAAAGGACACATTATCTTTCTCTTTTGTCATTTTTCCGCTCTGAGAAGGTGATCATAGTATTCTAACTTGCATTTTAAAGTATATTCTGTTTTTTTAAAAGAAAAAAAATTGCAAATGTCCTCCAATGTAAAAGAATCAATAATAAATCCCATTGTTTGAAATTGCTTCCTGAAATTAAATTGTCCCTCCCTATCTTAATGCTGGTCCCTGTGAGGTAGAACAGAGCATCCTATGCTTATGTTAGTGAGGATTTGCTTAATTGGTAGCTGCTGTGTGAGCAAATACAATTAGAAATTTCCCTGCACTTTAGCCCAGCTAAGCTAGTCCATATTGTAATTCTTTTACTGTTGGAGGATAGAATTCTCCATGCTGAAATTAAAATTGAGTACATTAATTATTTTTAAAAAGGTACTTATATATTAGTAAATCTCAGAAACAAAAATTGTAATAGTACAAGCCTGTAAAACTTAAACTGAGCTGGAGGAACTGGATTTTCCAGTTTGTGATGGCCACATCGGTAAATATTGTGATTCCTGTTAAATTATCTGAGGAAAGCTTTCCAGGTAGGGTACAGTGAGAGCAGCTTTCTTCCTTCCCATTCCTGCTCTCTCTGCTTTTCAGTGTCCAGCTCCAGTTGCTGATGCTACTGCTGGGTAGCTTCTGCTGCGAGAGACTGCAGGGATTCGCGTGAACCAAACAGATGGAAATGGGGAAGAAGTAAGAAAGGAATTATAGCATTAGTGTGAAAATTGCTCTTTAAAAAACTGTAGTGTGCTACAAATCATTTAATTACTGTTAGCTTCAAGCTAGACTACATAACCTATCTCTCAGGCTTGAACATTTCACCCAGTTTCTAACCTATTTATAACAAATCAAAAGCAGGACTGCATAAAGAAGCTTAAATTGCCAACTCAGAAAAGAAGAATGATTCTGACATGGAAAATGAAGGATATGAACACAGCTCTCTCTCTTGTATCTCTTGCAAAGTGCATAATTGGGGCAGGAAGAATAAAGAGGTGAGGCTGCCGCACACTTCGGGGTGCCAGTTCCAGATGGAGTCTTTAGCCAGGGGCAATTTGCAGAAGAAGTAATTTACATTTTTTTTCCATGTTACAATAAGTGTTAAGCCTTCTTCAAGTCTAGAAGGTTCAAGGGCACCTGAAATCCTGAATCACCTTGGTATGTGAATTCTGCAGTGTATTAACTGCACTGACTCTGTATACCCGACTGAAGGCCCTAACATGGGTGAATGACTGGGGACAGGAAAGGTAGTGCTAAGGCAGGCCTGAATCTGAACAGTCGCCTATAAATACAAACTGTACTGTGTCTAATGAACTGAACCAGATTCGATTAGCCTCTTTCTATCTTAAGATGTCTCTAATGCCAGTCCCAGCAGAAATGATGCTGTCGTCTGTACCATCCAGTTACACCCCGGCCTGTGAGTTCTAAATGCAGATTTTCCACACAGCTGCTGTTTTGGGGAAGTTAGGCAAGAAGCACAGAATGGTCTGAGGGAGTCAGGAAAGGCCTGTGGAAAACTTCTTCAGTTCAGGGCAAGGTGGCGCTCTCACTTATTTTCCTCAATACAAAATGAAAACAGTGGTCAAAATTTTAAAACTTGTTTGCCTGCTTTCAGGTACTTAGATAAAGGGGCCTCATGTTGGAATGATGCTGAGCACCACAAATTCTTTTGAGTAACTGTATATATAATTTCCACTCTTGGTGGTACTGGATCGTGTGTCTGTGCTCAAGAGCAGGATTCAGCAGTTAGCAACATGCAAGCGTGCACACACGTATGGAGTAGCCTTGTTCCTTCTGTTCTCAGGTCTTGGAGGGACCACCTGCGTCTCCTTCTGCCCCCAGTAGCTGCCACATGGACCTAATCATAGTAATGACTTTTAAAAGTCACTACTAAGTTATATTTATGTTTGTATTAGCTAGATAGTCTAGCTCATTGTCTGCTAATGACGATCAGTAATTGGGGAAAGTTTTAGATTTTGCTGTGTATTTTTTCCCCGATTACATTTTCTTCCTGGTACCCAAGACGTTGTGCTGTCGTACTCATCAGTCACTTACATGCTGTGTCTCCTGAGAGGCAACTCTTCTGGTTAGGATTTGACACATTCTTTTTTATGCTGTGTATATAAAACCTTCTCTAAGAGGTTTTTAGGAGGTGCATCTTTTAGGGTTTTGTTAGACCATTTTACATGACCTACTTCAGACAAGGGCGGACTGCTCCCTCTGCTTCCCAATAGCAAGTTACATGTCTGTTCAGAAGTGCCCAGTCGCAACCAGGAGTAACGTTAGAAAAGGCTTCCATTTCACGGCTCAGAGTTTGCTGAAATGCTTTTCTGCGAGAGGGAGGTCTTTTGAAGGGGGAGGCCTTTTGAAGAAATGCCAGTAACTAGAAGTTCGAGTCACCCCATGGCTCTCATTCCGGGCAGACAGCATGGCTCCAACAGGCAGTGCAGGAGCTAAAGGAAAAAAAAATACTAGTATTTCAGTGTGTATCCAAAGACTAATGACTGTAACAACACCAGAGCGTGAGTTCAAATAGAGAACTTGGATATGGCAGTGCTCTCACTGGCTCCCAGTCCTGTCATGTGAAAATTGTAAAAACTGGACTTATTCTCAGCGCTAGAAATCCATCAAGATTTATAGGTAATGTCCTTTTTAGGAAAACATGTATGCCCTACGCAGTGATCCCCTTTGCTGTTCATAGGCTAAACTTCTCTTTGAGATACCACCACCCTACCAGTGCTGATTGCTTGTCTGCCGACCACGTGCAGTAGTCCTCTGCCTTCAGTGAACTGTATGCCAGATTGGGAACACTTGTTTTTACCTCTGCACTCTCCAGATGGCATGAGGTCCTTTGCTTGTTCTCCAAAAGCTCCTCTTTTGTGAATGCAGTGTGTCTCCAGCTGAAGATTTCATTTCAGTCCAAGCCTGAGGAAGTGTATGTTAAACATATTCCCGGATACCTTCTCTGTGACCTGTATTGTCCTTCCTGCAAGCTGTGATCCAGATGACTGTGAAGGCTTTTAGTCACACGTATTGAGATTCCCTCAGGATACTGAGGCACTTCATAGGCTTTCAGTAGGTCTTCTACTTATGGCAGTTTGATTATTTTGGGCCCAGCAAACGCCAAATACCAATGCCTGGTGCTCATCACCAAACATCCAGCACTACCTGTAGAAATGCAGAGAAGAAGTGAATAGCACTTAGAAGGCTTGGCAGTATCTACCTGCCTCCTGCACTTAGGTAGAAGAGCAGCTGGTATCAACTGAGAATGGCACCAGAAGTAAGGGCAACCGCAAGTTATTAGCCTGCCAAAATACAATTCCAAACTGAAGTTGCCATTTGTCAACATTTATTGCCCTGCTGAAATTTCTGGAACTATAACAAAGCCTCAGACTTTATTGTTCATCTTCCTCAACACAACATGGGGTATGTCTTTGATTCAGTGGATCGACTAATTGCTAAGATATACTTCCAGGAATCTCTGTATGCTGCCAAAGCAGCATTCCAGTCAGTGGACCTGAAGTTGTGATCAGATGGCACCATGGCTTCAAAATTCATCCTGGCACATTAAACTGGAATGTTCCTGTTTGTGTGCAGCCCTGTCCCAGTGAAGACAGACAAGGCTTTGTCCACCATCACCAGTGAAATACACGGAGTTATTCAAAACAAGGATTGATTCTGAATGCTTTTCTCCCCAAATTGCTTTGCAGTCCCCTAAAGAAAGACAGCATTTCTAAAGGTTGATTTCCCACCTCAACTACCACTTCATTTCACTCTGCATCCAAACAATGATTTTGGCAAGGTGGTGCAGAGATGCTCTATAGTCCGTCTTCTTTTTTGTCTACTCCTTTTTTTGCTTGCTCATTTTACATTTTCTAGAAGTGATGGAGACAGACAAACAGATGTCCAGGTCCATTAGATATTCTCTGCAGTTGTGCACTATATCTTCTCCTGTTATAAGACTATCACATCAAGAGACGCAATTACTTTTGGTGGTAACAGATTTCTGCAACAGGGGAAGAAAGGTTCTTGCTTCAGTTCGCTCCCAATATTTAAATAACTGAAGTTTGAATTTTGTACAGATTCCAACAACTCAGATGCTGTTTCAATTTCAGAATGGTAATTTTATCTTCTAGAATTTATATTTAAATCCCCAGGATTGACTCTCGACCTACAGAATTCTTTCCTCTGACAGTCAGTGCTTGCAACTGCTACTCCTATGGGGAAAACCTTTTCATAGTGTCCTGCCTGTACTCCCTGAAGCCGCAATGTTCTCCACAATTTTGTTGCTTCTAGTATGAGAAGAAAAAGCATAATGGATTAACCATCTCTTGATGGCTGTCTGGTTTCAAGAAGGTGAGATTAAACAATCTGTTCATTCCATGTCGCTGTTTCAGGATTAACAAAGAAAAAATTCTGACATCTCCACCATGCGTAGACTTACATGGGACAGTGCAGGAATGCGTAATGAGAAAGGTCCCTGTACATTGGGGACCACATCTAGCTTTATCCACAATCCTCCAAAGTGCCTTCCACAACTGCAGTCTGTTCAAATGCATGGCGCCCTGCTTGGCTGCCGGTATCCACGTTAAGCAGACACCCTCTAACATCTTGCACTGATTTGAAACTACCAAAGTGGTGAAAAGCTTTCAATGACTTCTACAAGGAAGCATTTCTCTCCACCAAAACATCGGTGACATACTCCCTTCTCTGGGGTTAATGTGGAAGGATAAAGTCTGTGAATTTGCAAGGATATGTGACTAACAGGAACATTTGGTTGCTTGGAGTGATATTTCAGATATTTCTGAGATGAGTTCAGAGGGCTGAGCCAGGTTGTAACTGACAGCATGGTGGCCAGGTGTTGCAGAAACCAGCTCTGCTGTGCAACTGGTGTGTTTGCTCCAGAAACCTATCTTTGCAGTTCATCTCTGAGCTCCCCAGACTGCTCTAGCAAATCAGATGATGTATGTGGCTCATTAGACCACAGCTAGGTAGGCGAGGCCTATGTTGATCATCTTGTCTCCAGGCATGATATCATCTTCCTGTAGGTTTATGACAAGAACAGCACACATCTGAGATTCTGCCCCATAGAAAGTTCCTGTCCTAGTAGATATTTTCTGCCGTTCTGCATTTTAGTTCTGAACTCCCCTGTATTTCTCAGGGATTATAAAACTCAGAAAAGGTGCTAGCAAGATCTTTGTTTACTTCTGTCTAATTAAAGTGTTTTTGTAGTCAGAGCGTGTTGTTATCTAGTCTGCTTGTGAGAATGTTTGTTTCAGTCTCAAGAAGAGGATGTCATTTTGCACCCGAATCCAGGTGCCTTAATGCTGCATGGTTGTTGGTGGGAGGCTGAGAGAGAACGAACATATGTTTCTTACTTGCCCAACAGAACTTGATCAAGGAGGTGAGACGCTTCACCTCCGCTCATTAGTATTGCTAAGGGGGAAAAATTTAGTCTTTGGTGTGAATTTATATTCCTAAATCTCACCGTTTTGGACTATTTCCCAGTAGCGTGCCCTTGAAACGCACTTTTCAGAGCAGGGGTAATGTTTGTTCTTTTTATTTTGTTTTTCTTTTGGGCTGTTTTGCCGAGCTGAATAAGTGGCACTTACAGGAGCTTAACGTGGTTCTGAACAATCTAACAATTCTCCCACATTTGAACCCCAGGCAGCCTGTTTCTCAGTGTGCAGATTTTTTCCCCTGACAGTCGTTGCAGCACCTAGAAAGGTTTGGGGAGGGGGGGAATGGGTTTGATGCTGAATGTCTGTATACCCTATTCACACAAGTAGGAGCCTATCAGTTTCTTACTCTAGTGGTTACAACTTCTCATTTATTTAGAAATATCATTTATTTACCAGCTAGATTACACACCTTGATTGTTTGTGGAGCCCTAACCTTAAATTTGCAAAGAACTGAACCCTTTTGGCCTACCTTGAAAAATTTCATAGAATTGGCTAAGAAAGAAAGAGTCAAGCAATATTTACAGTAAAATCTGTTGCTGCTCCCTAGCTGGGTTTGATCTGTCAGCTGAGCTCCAGGCATACTCTTTCCAGGCTTTCGTAACTTTGCCAGCATCTCTTTTCATGCTCTTATGAAGCACATGCTCGGGGTTCAGTTACACTTTATTCTGATTCCATAAAAACCACATAAAAGCATAATGCTTCATTTGACCATCCTGTGCTATCGCTGTTATTTCGACTATGTCTGAGAACACATCTCTTCATGGCAGGTCACTGCTCATGAATCATCAAGAGTGGAGTAAGTATGGACAAGCAGTCAAAGATAAGATTTTGCTGTGTGATAAATGAAATTATTTGAACTGTAGTTCATATGTATTCCATGGCTCCAGCAGAGTCGTAAACTATTTGGATTATTAACAGCCGTTATGGTTGCATTTGTAGAGCTTTTATGCTTTTATCATGCCATGTAAAGACATCCAGGTCACACACATTGTTCCAAATTGTGCAGCTTCTGAAAGCACTCTCACCTGGAGTTTAGGGGGGCACTCACTCTCCAAAGGTGGGAGCTGTATGAACAGCACCTCTTCACGAATTGCAGAGGTGTGTATCTTCCTTTCTTCCTAATGTCAAATGTTATGGAGATGCTAATGTTCCTGAAGATAAAGTTTCATTTGGTGTCTTACCTCGGACACTCGGATTTGAAAGCATCGGCTTTATTTTACCAAGCTGGTATTTTAATTTTTCAAGTCACAGATGGATTTCTCTCATGTGCATCATAAATCTCTGGGGCTTTATGGTCCTTTTTCAGAACTTGATTTGAGGGTTTTATGTTATGACTGTTCTGATTTGGAGTATCTACAAATCATTGATTAAAATGTGAGGGGAACTGTAAAAGTGGTGGTAAATCTGCCTGTTGGATATGATTGATCGCCATAGGGCCCATAGGAAATAGAAAAACATCCATTTGGGGATATTCTTATTCCTTTGGGGAGAATCACTGGTACAACAGCAATTAGTTTTGACATCACTGTTTCCTTTGGGGACCCTAATAAGTGTCTTCTCTCAGTACTTAGGCTCCCTGGGTATCCAACAAACAAGAGATGTTGGATATTTGGCTTTTAAAAAGTTCATAAAACTTTCACAGAAGAAATACAAAGCCACATTTATTGTTAAGTTGGGGCCACATGTACTCCCTTGAAAATGGTTGCAAACTTCCTTCTCGCCTCAGCAGGAGAGAGATATTTCCATGTTAAGTAATCAAGTGCTCTTTTAATCAACGTATCCTAAAATGGTAATTGCCCAATCTTAATTATTTGTCAGCAACACATAATTTTTGTTGATATTATGGTACCGTTTATTAGCAGAATTATTAACTTAGCTATTTTGTTCTTTTCGGTACAGTTCTAACAGCAAAGCCCACTGGCATTTTGAGTACAGTAGTATTTTAGGACCTCAGTCTGCTTACATTCTTATTGATTCCACATCGATTCTGGCAGTATAACAAAAGGCAGAATTTGCCCTTAATGTTAAACTATTGCACCTGTAGAGCACTGGTAAGACATTACTGTGGTTCACCCAGTGCTTAGATAAACTTTAAGCTCTAGCCTCCCATAGCCTGTAAACATCTGCAGATGCGTTTAGCATGTGTTAACACGTCTTATATCTTTACAGCGTTTATTCAGGACACCAGTCTATTTTGATTCCTCCCTCAGAACTGGAGACCAATCCTGCTCTGTGGCTCCTGGCTGTGAGTCAGTACAAAGTGAGAGACACTTTTTGTTCCTATTCAGTCATGGAGCTTTGTACTAAGGGACTCGGTTCGCAAACAGAGTCACTGAAGGTGAGTAATTCTGCTGTTGTGCGTAATATGCCATTTGCGTAGTGTCTGAGCATCTTCTCTGCCTGGAACGACTGTGCTAAATGTATGCAGCGAGGAGAAAATCAGCAGCGGGCAAGGGCAGCGTCTACAGAACTGACACTATGCCTCGCCAAGGCTATATATTAATATCAGTCATTCTCTTTCAGATCGCAAGTCTTTTAAACATCAAGGAAAAGCTTTTATTTACCTAAGCTTTCTGGTCTGTGTTGCATTCTGTATTGGTAGGCAAATGTTGGGAGATGGAGGTATAAAAGTCCAAGATGCCCGAGGATTAGTATATTGTATGCTGAGTTTTATGGATTTCCTAGTTATATGAAGCACTAGTTTGGTTTTGGTCTCTCTGGTTAAATAATTGCATACTCAGAAGCTTTGTCTTCCTTTAGCTGGGTTGTTCTCATTGTGTGTGTGTGTGTGTGTGTGTGTGTTTGTGTACGTATTTTATTTACCAGAATTAAAGCCAGCTAGCAAGTGAGTTTCTGAAATCATCTAGAATTTCCAATATGTTATTGAAATAAATTAGAGCTTGGGTTACTGACGTTTATACTATCTCCAGCCCTTACCACCCTCACTTAATAATTTCCTGATCAGTTTTTCTAAGGCTAGTTAATGCTTCCTGTTTACTATTATTCGTTCTGAATTATTATTGGAAAATGGCATTTCTTCCCTTCAGAATTAGCATACCCATTTCTTTCTAAATGCTAGTGTTGAAATGCCAAGCAAGTATGTCTGCTCTTCTCCGATATTAGACTATCACCTGGCTGTCTGGCGTTCGGAACGGCTGAAGTTATACTAGCAGCTTAGACTGTATTCCTCTTTGATTCATAATTCCTAGACTAAATGCTACTATTCTTTTTTGTCTAAATCTACCCATTTGTGGCATTTATTACATTTTAACTTCTTTTTAGGCGAGGGGACTGGACCTTTCACGTGTACGGACATGTGTGGTAGTGGCTGAAGAACGACCCCGAATAGCTCTCACTCAGTCATTTTCAAAATTATTTAAAGACCTTGGTCTCCATCCACGGGCTGTCAGCACTTCACTCGGCTGTAGAGTTAACCTGGCTATATGTTTGCAGGTAAGATTTTTCACACCTTAAGCTGGAATGAACAGTTGTTTAAAGAAAATTGTTTTCAGTAAGAAGCATTCATTGTATTTCATTGGACTGCTTGATTTTAGACATATTAAGAAAATGCATGTGGTACTCAATGTTCTTCTTACATTTACAGATAGTAAAGTTCTGCTATTTTGTCAGTGAACGCTGTTCATCCCGCATGTTGCAATTCATAGCATTTGTTCTGCCCATGAATACAGTAATTCAGAAAAGTGCATGGCAGTGACAAAATATGTACTCTATACTCCAAAAGTAGTTAGCGTTCAGTCTTGTAATGTAAAATTCACTTTCCAAGTGCTTACTTCAATGTATTAGAAAATGGATTCTTTCTGTATATAGAATAATTCTGATCCTTATTTAATTAACTAGATAGGTATTTTGTGTGTGGAATTTGTAACTCATACAATGAAAAATTATGTTGCAGCATCTATTACATTCTTTCTTTTTTGACCCACTAATCAGAAGAAAGTGCCCAGGGAGAATCTGAATTCTTCAAAAATCTATGTTGAATCATTGATTTTTAGGACAGATGGAGCACTGTGACTATCTTATCTGACTTTTTGAATAGCCTCTAGGTTTTTGCCCAATGACAAGTGCACCAAGCAAGTAGCTTTAGGCTCAACTGCAGTATATCATTTAGTCTTTCAGGACCCAAATGATGAAAATTTACTTGCTTTTTCATAAGGTGTGCTGCCATTTTTAATTAATTTTGCCTTGTTTGTAGTCTAAATTTATCTGGCTTTAGATCCAGCCACTTTCGATTTTATTACACTTTTCTAATCTACAGTACAAATCTCATTTCTATCATGACTCTAAATCACGTCTTAGTATTTGTTAAATAGATAAAGAATCTTAATATATGCTTTCCTGCTCTGTATCTCATTTTTATGACTCTTTCTTCATCCCTTCCTGTCCTTCCAAATCTGATATCAGAACTGTACATATTATTATCATCATAATCCCACAGGTGTCCTACTCAGATGGAATATGATTTCCAACTTATTAATCTTTTTATACATACAAAAGTTAGCTTAGCTTATTGGCTTCGGCATTGACTGGGACGTTACACGTGCATTGCATCACCTACTCATTCTCCCACCTCTTCTAAGTCACTGTATCCCCTGTATAACTTGTGTGCATTCTGTAGGTACATCCAACATTTCAATTTCTGGCAGCTACCCGTGATTTACACTGAGGAATTTTTTACGCATAAGCATACATAATTGTTTAAGTATGGAAGCTGGAAATAGCCCTTCTCAGTGAAACTGCAAATGAAGCACTTGCCATTCTTTTTCTGATTGTCATTTATGTAAGGATTTTTTATTTCAGGAAGGCGACCATCCAAAAATGTGACAAGTACAGGTGATTAGTTCAGCACACACCAATATATTGTGCTTGCCTTAGCCTCTTGCCCTGTTGAACACCACTAATGAATCATGGCTTTCGCCAGACCTTGGCTAAAAGTGACCTTGATGTTCAGGAGAAACAGGAATTAGAATCAGAAAATGTTATGTTATCGGAAAATGAATACAGGAGCCATGCCACATCACCATTTCTTCTTACCTTCCCTCTGACTATCAACAAAGTATCCCTTCAGCCCCGGGATAATTTAGCTGGTGACTTTAATTATTATTATCAAACATAGGACAGGGCAAAACTTGAACAGGGTTAAAAGTCATTCTTTGTCTCAGAGGTAGAGTTCTCTAGTTTGACATTTTGTAATTATTGCCATAAATATTCTCCAGGAATAAAAGTTCAAGAAAATCTCTTGTAATTTCAAAAGCAGAAACTGAATCCTTCAGAGCAAACATATCTTTAGCCTAATAAATCTTAAGAAATAGTCTTAGGAAAAATTTGTGTTTTTAGAGAAACTTCTGTGAACTCAAGTAGCATCTCCCCCATATTTCTGTCATTGACTTCACCTAAAAAATACTGAGAGAAGTTTTGAAATCTCTTCTACTGAAGGTTTTTTGGTGGTACTACAGGCCTCTCCATTTCTTTTTCCATATCTGGAGTGCTGTGTGGTTGTCATCATTAGAGACTGCCATCTTAGACAGTATACTGTAGAAGATATCTGTGTAGCCCAGTAAGCAAAGGGAGGTTGATGCGCTTCTTGGTCAGGAGTCCAACCAGCGTTACCGCTTAGCTGGGAGGAGCACAGCAGGCACTGTGTTGGCTGAGCACTTGCAGTGTGATAGCTCTCTTGCTTTCCCTAGGCTAGAAGAGGAAAACGAAGGAGAACCAGATGAGCTAGTTCTTTGGTACCAATTTTTTTCAGTTTGTTCCTGTCTAGCCATTTTGAAGTGCCCAAGGGATCTCTTTTACAAAGGAGGGGAAACAGCATAGTTGAGGGCTGACTGCTCTGACTTCTCCAACAGATGGGGTCCATCGAATCCCCTGTGGAGCTGGGTTGGAGCCATCCCCATCCTTGCAGCTTTTTCTGAAGAGCAGCTTGAACCTACTCTATGTCCTGGTACATGATGGAACCAGACAAGGAGGATGCTATAAAGAACAAGGACAACATCTCTCTTAACTAGGGAAGTTTGCTTGCCGCTAGTGAAAATCTCTCTTTCTGGCTTGCAGTGGTCTATAAGTGGTTGTTGCTTCACTGAGAAGCTAAGTCGTTTGCTCAGGACAAGCATAAAATCAGGGAATGGCACTAAACAGCTGTAAGCCAGATATAATGACCAGGGGTTCAAATGAGCCCCACTGGGAGTAACATGCAGGAAAGCCGAAAGCCCTTCGAGGAGATTGGACGTACTGTTTCGTTTGGAGTTTGGCTAGTTTTTTGCTTGAATATGTATATGATTGTGTTAGCTCCTTGTCTGAAGTTTGCTTCTTAGATGGTTGTTTGCACAAATTTCTTGAAAGAGTTCTTGAAACAATCTCTGAAATTGGATCACACGCAAAGGAATATTATAATGGTATTGACTATGAATTTAAGAATAGTGCAAAATGAGGGCTTTGAATGAGGTAATTTACAACCTGGCTGATAATTTAGCTGAGTGTCAGGCTTCATTTAGTTATACTAAGATTTTTGCATCTCAATTCATACGATAGACTAGCAGCAATACACTCTCTAAAGAACGGAGTGGTCGGAATGAAAAAAGGCCATCTCAGGACAGCCTAAATTTGGTAACATTATCCTTCCAAGTGGAATAAGTCTTGAAGCATCTAAGCCAAGGGTAGTTTTAAAGGAGTTTGAAATATTACTGAGGATGTTACTTACAAGCATCACCGCAAAACATGTAATTTTGATGGGGAATACAAAGATGCGGGATTGCATCCTTTAAAGCATCTGGTACTAGACACTGCCAAAGACTGAGTACTGAATTAGACCGAATGCTCTTTCCAAGAAGTCTGGAAGTTTATGGCTAGTAATATTCCAGCATAACTTGTAGTCTATTCTATTTTCTAGACTCTCAAACAGAATGAATTTTAATCCTTGGTCAACAGTGTTCCTTAAGTTAGCATTGTCTCCAATATATTCCAGAAAAGGTTCATGATTGCTACATTTTTAACACTGCATAAAAATACTTCTTAAATGTTTGAGTCAATAGCATCTGCCTTTGCATTTGTTCTTCCAAGCAGTATAGTCCATGAGATCAGTGTGTGGTTCCTGCAACACCAAACTACAGGAATAGCTGTAATCCAGCCTATTCTACATTCCTTTTAAAACCTTTATCTACTAATTGTCTTTCTAAATGTATCTCGCTCTTCAGCTTTTGCCCCTTACCAGCAAAAGGCCTATCCTGGCTGCCTTCTGTATGAGCTGGCTCTAACTTAACTTGGATATGATCTTCAATATCATCTTCACTTCAATTCCAATTTTTTGGATAAACTAGAACTCAGGTGGTTCATGGGGAAAGTATACTGATTTTTCCAAAAAAGAATTTTTTTCTGTTCAGGTGTGTGTGTGTGTGTGTGTGTGTGTACATAAATACATATGTGTGTGTGTGTGTGTGTGTGTGTGTGTGTGTGTGTAAAAACTTTGTAGCAGAATTTGACCTTTTATTAAAGTTTACTTTGAAAAGGAAATCATTATGATAATCTCTTTGGTACAGAAGAGCTTTAGCCTTCCAAATGAATCATAATTTCAGGATTAGGATCACTGACAGACTAATGCATTATCATTTGTATTCATTTCCTCTCAAATGTAGAGCAAATTTACTATATTTCTTCTGATGAAGTCACTTTGAACTAAATTTTTAGAGGTATGCTTCTGAAAATAAATAATTGTCTTCATCTTTAGGCACTTAAATACCATTAATGTCTGACCTCTTATGGCTGTATAGTCACAGATAATTGTCCAGTGATTTCTGAGATGAAATGATTGCATCCAGCATATTTTAATTCTCATTAACTAGCATCTCAGCATTCTCAAGAGAGAGAGGAAAATAGACATGAAAAGTAGCCCTTTACTTACAGAGGCACAGATGGTTCTCTAGGATTTAAGCTAATTTCCATTTAAATACTTGAAATAAATATTTTCATTTTTATTCAACCTGCTACTTAATTTCGGTTGAGGAAAAAGTTCCATGAATTTTTCATTTTCCTTAGTTAACCCTGAAAATCTACTAGCAAATCTGCCTAAGCTGGGGCAGGAGAGTGGAATTCGTCTTACTTCACTTACTTAACCTCAGTGCCCTAAAGTCACTTAAAAGTGGCGTAAGCACGTTATCCAATATCCATCTACAGTCAGTGGAAGAGAGGAATACTTCCAAAGAGAGCTTCATTCAGGGTGTCTCAGGTGCCCATCTTTGGATGGGCCTGATCACCATCTGGAGATACTTCCTTCCTTATACTGCATTCCTGCTTCTTCGATGGCTGCAGTTATTTGAAATGAATCCCACCTTACCATCTAGCAAAGGGAACTTCGTTAGTACGTTTAGGGGTAAAATTAATATTTCTTTTTACTTAGTGATAGATCACACTTTTTGAGGATCTTCCCTATTCAAAATAATAAGGGGCACTGCCGTAAGTAATAAGGGATTGCTCTGAGAAGAGCGTAACAGGAGACCATGCACTTTATCAGATCGCTAGAGTATGATTCACCTTTGTAGTACAGCTCTGGGTGAATTCCATCAGATTCTGTATTAATTGCCTTTTATTAGGAGTCATGCTACGAAGTTCTTTTCACAACTTCAGCTGCTGTGCTTATGTACGTGAGATTGCTAGGTACCCATCAAAAAGTCCATTTTTGAACATCAGTCAAAAAAGTCAGAAATAGGAACATTGAGGCCACAACCTTAGATAGAAAAAAAAAAATTAATTCTTAGGACTTCTGGTTGCCTAGCTCATGGTTTTTAACTTTGAAGAGGGGATTAGGGAAGAGCTTGCAGGTAGACCTTTGGCTTCAGTGGAAATCAGGTAAAAGCTGAGCACTGGAAAGTGACCATCCATACTGCTAACTTGTTTAGCGTGATCCTTGGCATGGTTTTGTCCTGCAGTGTTCTCCCAGACAGCGTATGCCTGGCAGGTTGCGGAGGTTTGCATGGGCCAGGGATGATTCCCCGTTGGTCACCTGTGCCCAGGAAGAGATTAGTCTAATAGATGTGACCTATGCTGTACCCGTTTTCAGCCAGAAAGTGGTCTTTGTCCTATTTTATTTCGTTGTATGCCATCTAGCATACAAGGAAATACTTCCTAAGTATCAGATGCAACAAAAGTTATGTTGCAGCTTTCCTGTTACCAGCATTGTAATATCTCTGTCTCGTGAAGTCAGTTTGCACAGGCAAGTTGTACTGGTCACTCAGGTCTTGGCTCACTCTCTGCCTCTTTTGAAACAGTTGGTTTCACAGCGCTCTAAGCCGTGGCTGGCCCCAGAAGGAGGATGCTGAGACTTCAGCTGCTGTTTCTTCAGCTCTTAGTTACTAGCGGCTCTGTGGCTCTGACCTCTCAAAGTCCTCTCCGGACCTGCAGTATACTCACAAGCGATGCATTAAGTAACTGCTGAATTTTAGCAGTTCTCATGCTTTGCTGAAGTTACGCTGCAGTGTTCAACCTGGATTGTTAATAATATTTCTGTGTTTAGGCAGCATGTAATGAGCAGACCCACCCTGTTTTTAAATGCTTCATCTTCATCTAAAATATACCTATTTTTAGATGCTGCTGTGGCAGCTTCCTGTAGGCTTTAAATTTGTTGGCATTCATGTTTTATGAAAGGGATGTACAACTGCAGTGCTCTCAGAGGTGTGTATTTTCACAGCCCCACAGTCCGCTCTGGGTTAGATATTGCACATGACAAGTAGTAGCAGCTTAGTGAGAAAGAGGACTAGTCCCACTGTATTTCTTCTGTACCCTGCATTATCGAGTATGGCAGAGAACTGATGAGGTTTTATTGGCTTTTAATTTTACTGCTTTGTGTACTTATTATACTGTTTATCATGGCAAATAGACTAAGAATGAAGAATTATTGAACTATGAAGTTACTCCGTTCAGTTATGGTCTTAGAGTAATTAGACTGCACGAGAAGCCTTGATTTTATTTTACCCTAGCAGCAGGTTAATCTGTATGAAAAAAAAGGTGTAAGTATCTTTTTCTTTCTCCATTGCCTACTAATTTTTTTTCCCAAAAGAGAGCTTACTGACAGTTTCCAGAGAACATCGCTTACAAACCTGTTTTATTAGCAAAATGCAGACCTGGAAGCCCTGCTTCGGTGGATGTGCATTAAAATAGCAGGGCCATAATATTTACTGACTTTTTCACAAGAAAAACAGTATACTAGACACATGTTTTCCACTAACAACATTGTCTGTAGTGTCCTAAAGCCATTTAAATCTGTTTGTCCAAGGTTAGCAGTCTATAGCTGTCTCTTCTGTTGCTCTACTAAAATGTTGACACCTCATTTTTTACTTTTTTTAACCTTTAATGGTATAATGGTTAATTTGTAAGATTCCTGTATTTGACATTGTTTTTCTTTTTATTTTACTCCCTGCTTTTTGCATTCTCCTCTTTTTTTCTCCCACCCTTCATTCCCATTTTTTATTATTATTTTTGTCTTGTGTTACCTTCTTTCCTTCTCTCCCTCATCCCTGCTATTCCTGCTGCTATAGCCTCACAGGCTGGGGAAGCTGGCCGAGCAGGTAGGGGATTTTCCTGTTCCCTCAATACCCACCTATCAGCTTCCAACAGTGGGACAGACTAGAAATTGAGCCTGGAGATTTGGGGATTTTCAGATCCTTCTATGAAATTGCAAACAAGTCTAATATAGCTTTATCTGGATGCAGGTTTCATCAGATATTAGCTGTCTGTGGTAATTATTTCATTCACACTGAAAATAACAAATGCCATCGTGATTATCTTTGATTTTCAAACTTGACTGTGACCATTATTTTATAAATCAATTCAGGTTTAGTTCTATTTTTTAAAGATAACCAATTTTTTTCTTGTTTTTTTTTTTTTTTACATTGCACATATTTGAAATAAGTTCTCCACTCAGCACTAGTCTGTTACACTGCTGAGTTTATCAGTAGACTGAAAATTGTGTCGTTAATAGCTAGAGAGGATATTGTATCTTGTATTGTGTATGACAAGCTAAAGAGGCTAACATGCATGTGCAGCTCTATTACTCTTTTTCCTCCTCTGGTGGTAGGTCACTATCAGTGTTTGTACAGTAAGTATAAAATGCTAGTAGCAACTCCTTCCCCCTTTAGGTAAAAAAATTGTGTATTTGTGGAACTTTATCACAATTTTCGATGCTGAACAAATTGTGAACTATCAGCCAGCATTGCAGAAACAGAAAATTTAGCCTTAGACATTTCTTATGTTAGGAGTTGTGCTATAAAATACAGCCCAAATAGGACAGAAGTCATTGGGTTTTGATGTTGTCTGATGTTTTATTTAGTAGAAAGCTAAATAACTGATAAGGAGTTCCTGCAGCTGTAGGTTCCCAGAGTTAGATGAATTTGTCTGCTAGAAAGATCATTTCCAAAATTCCACTATTCCCAAGCACAGTTGTGCTTTTTTCTAGCATTTGCTTATCAGTGAGGTGAAATATGCAGCGAAGGAAAGAGCCCTAGCCCAGAGCATTGGAAATTCAGATGAAGTTCACATGGCGATGAGTTTAAAGTCGTGGAAAAGGCACAATCATTGCAGGTTACAAAACTGTGGGTGGAGAAGCCTAGAAGACTCTATCTGGATAAAAGAAAACTAAAATTAGCCTACTGTTATTCAAGTAACTAAAGATTGTGACTTAAAATAAGGATATAACGATGCAGTGGAAGACTGAAAAGGAACAGACTAATTGTCTATAGATGTTCAGTCCACTTTGGTCATGTCATGCGTGCTACCTTTAATATCTTTAGCTTCAAATATACTCTCTGTTGCATGTATAGAAGATTCTCAGTAAATCATGCTTCACATTCCTGACCATGTGCTTCTGCCATTAAACTATGTGTCCTCAGCAATTTCTGCATTCCTTTATATGGCAAGATGTTTAACATTTTTGTATGTATCCATGTGCTGAATACTTGGCCTTCTGTAACAAGTAAAAACCTGTGTTGACAGTGTTTTGGTTAAGTAGTATGGCCGCTTGATATTTTTACAAACCATAAGGTAACAGCTACCTCACGGTAGGTATGTATGCAGGTGCTCTTCCCGATATTGTAAAGCTGACCTTTGTTTGATAACAGCTTAAATATAAATTGTCATTTTGTTAGCCTAAACAGCAGTGAAATGAATGCTCAGTAATTTTGGGGGGGAAGATAAAAAAAAAAAATACAAAACACTTTCCTCCTCCTAGCCTACGAGTTTTGATTAGTTGATGTTGTTGTTTACAGGGAACGTCTGGACCGGATCCAACCACGGTGTATGTTGATATGAGGGCGCTGAGGCATGACAGGTTGGAACCACCTTTTGCTTTGTTCTATAGTGCACACATTTAATGGAGTTTCTAGCAAAAAAGCCCTTTCAACACACCTCACATTCCCTCAGAACATTGCTAAGCCTCCTAAATAATTTGTGCTAATGCCTACCAGCGAGCAGAAATAGGTACTTATGTTAGCTAGTTAATTAATTAATTTTAATGTTCTTAAAACTGAGGCATCCGACATGGGCACCCTGATAACTAATAAGACGCCCTGCTTTTATTGTGCTCGAGGTTTCCTGACGCTCGATTCAGGTAGTGCAGCGGGTAGTGCAGCGTACCGCATCCCTAACGAACCGAGTCCCATTGGGCCTGTGAACTTTGCAGAGGTGTTTCTGCTTGGTTGGGAACTGTCAGCCAGAGGGGAGACCCTGGAGCCATTTTGCTGTAATTCTTAATGCTGTAAGACTATGAGGCAATGGCTGACTGAGTTCAACCGTTGCGAGCAAGCCCATTCTGTAACTCTGTAAGTTTTTTTTTCTGTCTTTAAAGTTAGATGCGTATACAAGAAATGAGGACTAAAATTTACCACGAGCATTAGTAGAGAGAGGTCTGAAATTTTCTGTGTGAAAGGGAACTTGTAATGTAATGTGTAATTTTAGAAAATACCCACGCACGTATGCACATATATTTCAGTTTTCCAATGTTACAGTCAAAAGATTAGCAGGCAGTCTCTTTGCAAAATTTTCTTTTAATAAAATCAGAGCTCTAGTAACCCTGGAAAAAGTGATCATTTAATCCAGTGTTCTCCAATACCTTAAAAAATCGTTATCCAAATAGGGCTTTTTTTGCTTCGTTGTTCTTTTTCATTCTTCCTTCATAACAGCATAACAGCAGAGATCTTTTCCCCTCAGGTGAGTGTGAACTTTGGCTCTCTCTAAGTGACTGGGTCAGCTTGCAGGGTAAAGACCCCAGGCACTGCAAGCCCAAACTGCCACTCCAAATATCCCAAAACTTCCTAAATCCAAGCGAGAATGTGGGCTTGTCACCACACATTGTGGACTCAGCTTGAGTTTTAACCTGAGCGTGAGCTGTTCAGCCTGGATGGTGCAGACATACTCACCAAACCATTATATATTTTCCCTACAGACTGTCATAGTGTCCGACTGCAGAGGGACAGAGGTTTGTCATGCATGTGCCTGGACACCTAGGTCTGAGCTACCTGCCTGGACTGCCTTCAGTCCGAGGCAAGCAGGAAGTTTTAGGGTGTGATTAACCTGATCTCCTGTAAGTGTTTGGCTTAGGATGAGATTAATTGAACTCAGATGTGGTTACTTCTCTCCATTAACTATAAAGGGAGCATAGGATAGTTAAATCAAATATACGTATAGGTGTCTTTTTGTAGTTTGTGGAGTTCAGCAGGTGGAACAAAGGAAAGGCAAGATACTCGATTCTCTCACCATTTTTTTACACCTTTTATACATACTATTGCCAACAATCATGCTCAGTTTGATCAGTCCTCAGTCCTCTGTGACGCTATTGGATTCATAACTCAGCCATAGAAAACCTGGCCTACCTGGCCCAGCAGGTATAGCGCTGTGTAGACACAGCCATGTCTATACTCAGCCCAGGGAAAAAACGCCCTGGTGTTGTGGTTAAGTGACCCTACCATCTCTGCCGTGCGCTTGTGAATAGAGATTTATTTGAGAAGATGAAAGATTTAGGTTGTGAAAAAGAAGTGGGAAGGGGAGCATTTATCTGTGGCCAGGACAGATCCCATCTAAGGTTGGCCATTTAAGAGGTACACATCCGGGAGCCACCTCGGCTCCCTCTGCAGTCACTGATGCAAGACACACACCACCAGTTTATCCCAGCTATCTCAGACGTGTCAGTATGGGATGAATCACTTTTTAATGTATCTTTCTTTCTCTATTCATGAGCAAGGAAGTTTAGATGACTTAACTAGACGAAACATTTAATTTTTAAGTAAATACATTAAGATGCGTCCTATTCTATCCATATCGCTTGCTCTACTCTCAGAGCTTTGAAATGGCTGAAGTTAAGCTGATCACATTGTACACATATATCCATAAGCATCACTCAAGTGCAGGAGAAAGATCTATTGAATCATTAAAAGGAAAGTCGTAACTATAGAGAGAAGGGAGAAAAAAATATCGCTTGATTCTTTTTTTGGAATTAATTTTTCTGAGAAAAGAAAAATTTATAGAGTATTTATTGGAAGAAAAATACGTAGGAGGACATATGTATAAAGAAAAAATAAGATTTAAGAATCTTCATAATTTAATAATATTTATAAACAGTAAAAATATATGTATATGTCTTTATATAGGGAAAATAAGATTTACTCTTCATAAAAGCTGCAAATAGCATGGCTATGCTACTTGCCTACTTTAGCATATCATGGAGAAGTAGGTGTCATTATCAAGATTAGACTTTGCAGTGTTTTAATTTATATTTAGTGACTGAGTTCTGCAGAACGTGAATGATGATCTTTGCAGTTGGCTTCTCAGATTATGATAATGTAGATTTTAATTTGATGGATTAAAGCCTTGCCTCATTTACTCAATCCTTTGGAATTAGAATCAGATTCTTAGATCATAAATTAGGGGAGAAAGCATCTTTATTTGACATAGTCTGTTCACAGTTGCGGTTTGTAGCCATTTTAGTGGATCTGAATGTCACTACTGCTTAGCAGTAACTAAAAGAAAAAGATTGTTGTACATAGCTGTGACAGCGTAGGGTAACAACCCACTGAAACTTCTCAGGTCAGCCAGTCCCCCACTGTATGGAAAAAATTCTGCTGTATGCTTAATGAGAGCTTTGTTTTTTAAATTTTAGAAAACATTTTCCAGAACTTAAAACAGAGCAAACATTATTAATTTTAGTTTTCCTTTGAGTAATACGCTTTCTAGTTACTCTGAAAAGTAGCTGTAGTCCAGCTACTATGAGTACTCGTATCCTGTTCACTTCCATAAAAATTAATGATCAGACTTGAATGCATCTGTTTCAAACTTACCTGGTAATTATGTGTTTGCACTCTTCACAAGTTAAGGAAATGTCATTGTTCAGTAACAGTTTAGGTCAAAATACTTGTGCCGTGTGTAATTTGGGCAGAGATTGAGTGGAGCTGGTCTACTGACCAAACTAGACATTTTCCTCCCAGCTCTCTCCCAGGATTTTGGTGGTTAGCTTCCTGCATTCAGCTAGGCTAGATGTTCTCAGATGGGTTTGCATGTGTGCCCACAGGTTGCGCGGCTGTGACCCTGCGACTCTGGCCGCAGTGTCAGAGGATCTTGTGTGAGATCAAGCTGTTCCTTGTGATCCTGGAAATATGATTCAGTTGCAAAATAGGATTTAGTTACCTGACTATGAGCCTCTAGTGCAGTTTTAGACACTGGAGATACTCCAGTAGGGCCACCCATAGGGCCTATCTTGCATTTGCTAGCCCAAGTCAGGTGTCCTGGTCATCTTGTGCTCTCTAAAATCATATTGGACACCTCAGTTTGGGAAAGTGAATAACATCCCAATAGCAAGAGTAGTGTCCAGCTCTTGTCTGCCGTTGGTGGCAACACACTAGTGTTATTCCACTCGTCTTCTCAGGGATTTTCTAAAAGTCAGTGTCCCCAGGGCCCAAGAAAGATGGCATCTGAAGGAATGGACAGCAAAGACAGGCAAGTGCCACCTGTGCTGTTTAATAAAAAAGCAGCAGAAAATGTGAGAGTTAGCCACAAGTGGCTGATAAAACCACGCAGTGCAGCGCAGTGCGGCTGCGAGAGAGCCAAAAGGCAAAGCAGGTGGATTAATGCCTCAGCACACATGAGCTCTCTTGCGAGCTGTCCCAGCAGCACAGGGCCGTCCTGGTTGTGGCTATCGGGGGCACAGGAGCCCAGGTGTCCCACGGGACTCCCCACGTCGGGCTCGCCTGCACCCTTCCGCGCAAGGGCAGATGCAGTGCAGCTCTGGTCGCGAGTAACCTGCCGTGCCGTTGACTGCGTTCCTCTGCCACTGCCTCTAAGAAAACAACTTTATCCAAAAAAGAAGCGGGGGGGGGGGGGGGGGGGGGAGAATAATTATATAAATATTCTTGTCACACTTTCTGAACTCCCCTGGTTTTCACATCCCTCCATCATTTTGGATCAGTCATATTCTCAGAAAGCTTTTCGGGTGGTTAAACACAAGAAGTGCTTGAAAGAAGAGACAGAGAACTTTTTCTCATTGTACCAAAACGCAATATACTTGCAGGATATATTTATTGGCTTGTATAACAAGTCCCTGCTTTTATAACAGTAAAAAAGTAACTTTAAGGCCCAAGAATCCCGTTTACCCAGGATGTTCTGAAGTGAAACGTACATGTCTATATGAGATTAAAAATATCTAATCAGGTTAAATACATCTCTGATATTAGCAGAAAAATTTCACCACCTCCTTATCTTTGACAGCGGGTGAGTTCTTGGTAGAAAAAACTTTTAATTAGCAAAACTAGTCACTTCATCAGATTGAGAATAGAACTCATGCACATTCCAAAATAAATACTCTTTTCCCGTAAAGAGAGAAAAGGTATTTTTTAAAGTTTTCCTCAGAAGGTCTGGGTTTTTAAATCTTTCAATATATTTGCAAATATTTTAAAATGTATTCCTTCAAAACTATTTTCACAATGTTACTTTTTTAACATTCTAGTTTGAATTTTGAAATTACCTTAAATTGGAAACCAAGCTCATATGAATAAGAAATAAAATATTATGAAAAATGTTGAAATGAGATATTTCAACTGCTTTGAATTTTTTACAAATTTTTATTAAAGGAAATTAACTATGAAATGTTCTGCATACCTGTTTCTTTCATAATTAAAATGTCATATAGAGGATTTCCTAAAGCTGGGACTGCCTACAAGTCCTGTAAAGTTAAGCATCCCCTTGCGATCTGATATCGTCTCCTGTAGTGAAACCTTATTGCCACAGAAAATAGAATTATGAATGTTGTTGTCCTGCCGCAGAACAGGAAAGATCTACATGGTATCAGAGTTCATTTTAAAAGAATTAAAAAAAAAGAAAGAAAAATTCAGTTCAATCTACCCCTATACGCAAAGGCTGGTAAAAATGTCAAGTTCCCCTGTTCGGTAGCTGATGGTGACAGTTCCTGAGCTCTCAGGCAATGCAGGGTTAGATTTCTAGGGGACAGAGCCACTAATAAAATCACTTTATTCTATTATGATCTGGTATTTATGAAGAGTTGAATGATATCATTTTGCCTGCAGTTGTAATAGACAATTTTCTCTTATTTTGGCTACAAATTCTGTTTACACTGATTACTGGACTACAGCCACATTTTGTACTAAACTGGGCACGAATGAAGGCTTCTGACCAGTATTAATAAACATTGTTCTCGTTTTGCTTCAGCACTATCACTGTTTTTGTAAATACAGGCATCCTTACCCCTCATATCCTGCTGATCCTAACTTTAAAATCCTTTATTCCCATTAGTAAAATAATAGTTGCATTAAATGTTTGTTTAAATGATTCTGATTTCAGCAAGTTGATTCCGTATTTTGTGGTACAGTTGGAAGAATGGAGAATTGAGTTTATTCAGCCCTTTTGTCCTTTGCTAGATTGCCCTTTGAGCTATGTGAGCTGCATGGATAGTTTCTTGGTCACGTACATAGTCTGAGACAGCTGGCACCAAACAGGGAGCCAAATGCAGATCTAGGGAACTGCCAGATAGAGTGGAAGCGCCAAGATGTGGTTTGGTTCAAGTTATTCTTTGCACGGCTGGCTACCACTCATGGTGTGGCTTGTGATATCCAAAGTCTTTTATTGCAAAATTCCCATTCCATCAGGAGGATAAATTATTTTCATTTGAGTTCCCACTGTATTTGTTAATCAAATAGGTTGTGGAGTTGCAAAAATACCTGTCTTCTTATGTAGTCATTGACATCTTCCAAGTGTGATATAAATTAATGAATCTCTTCAAAATGAAAAATAAGTGATCCTTATGTATACTTATATCATTAGTAGACTTAATTTCTTAGGAAGTCATCTGCATGTTGTGCTAAATCTGATCTTTCTTTCTGGACTTTGGGGTGCTCAGAGAGCTCTGAACTTCCACCAGATTTGGTGGTGGACACCATCTCCATGACAAAAGCGATTTCTGAGGATGGAAACCCTAAATCTCATTCTCCAAGAAAAGAAGAGAACAATTGTAGTATTTTGAAGATACATGAAAAGAGTAACTTAAGATTTATTTTCGTGGATTGGTTATACACTGAGCCCAGTCTCAAAAGCTAAAATGCAGGCTCTGTCAAAAGTAATCAGTTAAAGCTTTGGCTTCATTTTAATATATTCCAACATTTCAGACTTCATCTAGGAAATGAAAAATAGCCTTTTATTCTGGCTGTCAGTTGTTTATCATGCTCTACCATATTTTATTGACACTTTCAGCTTGTGTATATGTTGTTTTGAATCATACCGAGCAACAAAACCGCAGAATCTTTTTTCTAATTCTCAAACACTTCTACTCCATCTACCTTGAAAAATACTCTCTTATTAGGGGGTTACCAGACAAAAGAACTACTTAGCTAAGTTATTATCTAAACTGCAGCCACAGCAGTGCTCTGTAGCCTTTTATAGTCACATAGTATAGAAAAGAGACTGGGAGGAAACATGTCAACAGAAACATGCTAATGCCAAGTGACAGTAAAATAGTTACCTTTTGTGAAACATTAATTGATTAATCGTATTTGAAAGCAATTTACCAATGGCAGCGAAAATAAACTCTGAAGAAAGGTTCGCTGGTGGTCTGGGGAATGACGCTTCATGCAGGTATGGCAATGGGTTATAGCGTACAGCATCCGGTGGCAGGTCACAGTAAATCCCACTCCTCGATGATGGACTCTGCATGAGACTGAGAGAGATAATACAGGTGTATTATTGTCCCCTGTTGACAGGCAGCCACCTTTTGCCTTGCAGAGATGCTCAGTAGGAGTAGTGTGTAGAATATTGTGAGGTTTGAAGTGTTATGTACACAGTGAACTGTTCAAAACATAGACCTCACAAATCACTGGCTTCAGAAAACCACCAGTACTTCTCCATCTCGAGGGTGGAAGAAGAAGAAGGGGGCAATAAGCTCTTTTACAGGTGCTGGTGTATCAGGTGCTACCTCCAGCAGGGCCGTCAGGTTATTCTGAGCTTTGAGCAGCTTCTGATACGGGTAGCTTTAATTCCGTTTCGCACATCACCTGTAGTTTTTTTAATTGTCCATTACTTTAGCTGTTTTTTTTTTCTATTATCGCAGAAACAGATCTTCATGGGAATATCCACGTAATACCCCTGTGAAGTCGGTAGGAGAGTTTACTCTGAAAGGAAAATAGGAGGAATTGACGTCTTTAAAATAAAACCTTAAGTCCCTCTCAGGTTTAAGGGTAATCAGTTAGGATGCAGTTTGATTTTAAAGTTTCTTTGTAGAAAGGTATGGCTTGTAGGCATTTTGCCTGTTAACTTGTAGAATCTCATTAGTGAGTTTAAGTTGTCGGTTGTGGTGCTGGCAAAACCATCCTACTTTTTTATATATTTGCTAAGAGAAATTATGGCCTTGGCATTTTACCAACTTGATTTTTTGTTTCTGCCACGTAAGCACTGCTGTCTCAAAGATCCTGTTGGCACTATTTCTAATACATGGGAAACAAATCTCCCAGAAAGAAAAGTGAGTTCAGCAGGGGAAACATGATATCCAGACTTCAAAGCCTAACCTAGAGGAAAGGCCTGGGTCTGTCCGACGCGGAGGAAGGGTCCTGTCCTGCAGTTCCTGCATCGGAGGGGACGAGCGCAGCGACTCGTGCGGTCTCTGCAGGGCTGGGGAATCAGGGGTGAAGGAAATAGCTGACAACGTGGGTAACTGAAGAGCAGCAAGCTGTTTTCAACATTGTATAAGGGACTGTGCTGTTTATGTGAGAGGATCCAGAGTTACAACAAAATTTGTAAACACACCTATTTTAAGAGCTTTGAAGGGTGTTTCAGGTTTCCAGGCTTAAACCAACTTCTGTTGCAGGGGAAGAGAAAGGGGTGAATATCCAATATCTTTCAGATGAAAAATCAGCCCCTCTTCTCCTGATCAGTGTGAGCTAAGATACTGAACTAGAAGAGTGGGGGTCCTGGAAAGTAATTTCTGTGCTTTCTAAGAAATGATTATTAGCCCCTGAAGTATTTCTTCCCTTGAAACAAGTCTTATGTCTCCTTTGATAAAGTCATCTTCAAGGAAACGGAATATTATGGTTTTAGAGAAACATGGTGATGAGAGTTGGCTCTTATTTTGAAGTTTTTTGAAGGAGGAAGTGCTTTAGGATACTTTATCTCTAACTGTAAGTCAGAGAAATTCCAGATACACCTCCCTGGAGGCGCTAGGGGAACGAGAAGATTGTGATATGTGCAAAGTATATAACAGAAAGAAGACAAAAGCCTTAGCTATCCAGGAAAGTAGGTGTACTGCAAATTTGCATAATTATTTGCAAGTGCCATTTGCCTGTGATTCTTCAAACTTTAATAATAGTCTGGCATGAGCCGTACAGTTACAGGAATGTCTTTTAAAAAGGTAATTTTCATTCTTTCATTCTCTTTCAGGACAAAATGTATTATATCTTTGAATTTTACAGATAGTTTAGTATATTTTGAAGTGCAATTTGCTTTATTTATTTTCCTCATTTTAGTATATGCTACTAAAGGAGCAGTAAACAGTGATTCTCTAAAAATACCGAAAATGATTAACACAGTACGTGTACTGTTTCAGCAGCGGAGGGAAAAGTGCTGCCTTCCCATATTGCTACTTTAGAGTGCATTTCGCAATAGAAACACCTGTTCTGAAAGGAAAAAAAATGCTTAATGTATACATATAAAACTTGGAGAGAGCTTATTGTAGGTTCTCTAAGAGCTGCAGCTTCCTAACCATCTTCACTTTCCACCCATGTTTTTTACCCTTGCCTGCCTTTGTGGGAGGCACAATTATTCTTCGCCATGAATAATTCAGCAGTGGGTGCCACGCTGGTGGGAGCCGTTGGGAAATGGGCTCTGCCACCTGGGTGACCCCCTCGGGTTTTGCTAGCCGCAGGCACTCATTTGGCTCCCGGCGTCACTGCTTTCCCTGGCTGCAAGAGTACAGCATTATTAGGCTATGGAAAGGGTATCTATCTCTGAAAAACAGTAAAAGCATCCTATATTTATATAAGCATCCCTCACTAACTATGTTAGCGGTGTAATATCTTCTTAAATAGCTCTCTTCAATAGCTGTTAATATCTTGTTTCCAGTCTCACAAATCCTCGTTAAGATTATATGTGCTAGAAGCATCTGTTCACAGAAGATGAGCTTATGTGTGTGAAGATTTCCTGCGAGGATCACCGAGGCTTCCCAATAAGTCTCCTGTGAAAAGGATGGTCCCTTTTCAGTGGCTTCAGGCGTACAAGGCACTGCTATGCACAGCACTGCTGACTTTGCTTCAGAGTGCTGATCTACAGTATTAATTCAGTTGAAAAAATGGTTCCGTGTTAACTTTTCCAAAGACAGGAAATCTCTCCGGTGGTCGTTAAGCAGAGGGAAATTTCTGCAAGTGCTTCCCCAGGAGTGCAGGGGCTGCTCTATGAGTTTGTCCGGTGGTGTCAGTCTTGGAGCCTGTAGCAAGATGAGCATGCAGGTGAAAGAGAATGACTTCATTTCAGAAATTTCACCATGGAAAATATTGTGGGAAAACAGAAAATGAATATAAAACCATTTCCATCAATTATTTGTTGCAAATAGGGTAATTCTGTTACATGAAAAGGTTTTCAGCCCCCAAATGTGTTGTAACAAAAGTTTTCCCTATGCATGGAGTCTCTTTTTCTCAGTTAGAACCGAGAAGATAAAGGATTGTAAAACACAAAAAACATGGTATTAGACAGAATCAACAGATCACAATTAGGATCATGAAAGGTACCATAAAAACATTTAGCAATAAACAACATGTCCTGAGAGGTTTGTAATCACAGAATCACAGAATCGTTTAGGTTGGAAGGGACCTCTGGAGATCATCTAGTCCAACCTCCCTGTTCAAGCAGGGTCACCTAGAGCATATTGCCCAGGATCACATCCAGACGGGTTTTGAATATCTCCAGAGAAGGAGACTCCACTACCTCTCTGGGCAACCTGTTCCAATGCTCTGTCACCCTCACAGTGAAGAAGTTTTTCCTCAGCTTCAGATGGAACTTCCTGTGGTTCAGTTTCTGCCCATTGCCTCTTGTCCTATTGCTGGCCACCATGGAGAAGAGGCTGGCCTCATCCTCTTGACACTCCCCCTTCAGATACTTGTACACGTTGATGAGATCACCTCTCAGTCTTCTCTTCTCCAGGCTCAACAGGCCCAGCTCTCTCAGCCTTTCCTTGTAAGAGGGTTGCTCCCTCCCCTAATCATCTTTGTAGCCCTCCGCTGGACTCTCTCCAGGAGCGCCATGGCTCTCTTGTACTGGGGAGCCCAGAACTGGACACAGTACTCCAGGGGAGGCCTCCCCAGGGCTGAGTAGAGGGACAGGATCACCTCCCTCGTCCTGCTGGCAACACTCTGCCTAATGCACCCCAGGAGACCATTGGCCTTCTTGGCCACAAGGGCATACTGCTGGCTCATGTTTAACTTGTTGTCCACCAGGACTCCCAGGGCCTTCTCTGCAGAGCTACTTTCCAGCAGGTCAACCCCCAGCCTGTACTGCTGCATGGGGTTACTCCTGCCTAGGTGCAGGACCTTGCACTTGCCTTTGTTGAACTTCATGAGGTTCCTCTCTGCCCAGCTCTCCAGCCTGTCCAGGTCCCTCTGAATGGCAGCACAGTCTTGTGGTGTGTTAGCCTCTCCTCCCAGTTTAGTATCATCAGCAAACTTGCTGAGGGTGCCCTCTGTCCCTTCCTCCAGGTCATTGATGAATACATTGAACAAGACTGGACCCAGGACTGACCCCTGGGGGACACCACTAGCCACAGGCCTCCAACTTGACTCTGCGCCATTCACCACAACCCTCTGAGCTCGGCCATCCAGCCAGTTCTCAATCCACCTCACTGTCCACTTATCTAGCCCACACTTCCTGAGCTTACCTAGGAGGATGTGATGGGAGACAGTGTCAAAAGCCTTGCTGAAGTCCAGGGAGACAACATCCATTGCTCTCCCCTCATCTACCCAGCCAGTCATTCCGTCATAGAAGGCTATCAGATTGGTCAAGCATGATTTCCCTTGGGTGAATCCATGCTGACTACTCCTGATCACCTTCTTGTCCTCCACATGCTTAGTGATGACCTCCAGGAGGAGCTGTTCCATCACCTTTCCAGGCATGGAGGTGAGGCTGACAGGCCTGGAGTTTCCTGGCTCCTCCTTCTTGCCCTTTTGGAAGACTGGCGTGACATTGGCTTTCTTCCAGTCCTCAGGCACCTCTCCTGATCTCCAGGACCTTTCCAAGATGATGGAGAGTGGCCTAGCGATAACATCCGCCAGCTCCCTCAGCACTCGTGGGTGCATCCCATCGGGGCCCATGGATTTATGGATGTCAAGTTTGGACAAAAGATCTCTAACTTGATCCTCCTCGACCAAGGGAGAGTCTTCCTTTCTCCAGCCTTCCTCTCCTGTCTCCAAGGTCTGGAATTCCTGAGGACTGGCCTTAGCAGTGAAGACTGAAGCAAAGGCAGCATTCAGTAACTCTGCCTTCTCTGTATCCTTCGTCACCAGGGCACCCGCCCCATTCAGCAGTGGGCCCACGTTTTCCCTAGTCTTCCTCTTGCTATTGCTGTATTTGAAGAACCCCTTCTTGCTGTCCTTGACATCCCTTGCCAGATTTAATTCCAACTGGGCCTTAGCCGCCTTTGTCACATCCCTGCACACTCTGACAACGTCCCTGTATTCCTCCCCAGTGGCCTGTCCCCTTTTCCACATTCTGTGTACTTCCTTCTTCTGCTGGAGTTTTGCCAGGAGTTCCTTGCTCATCCATGCAGGTCTCCTGCCCGCTTTGCTGGACTTCTTCCTCAGAGGGATGCACTGCTCTTGAGCCTGGAGGAGGTGATACTTGGATATTAACCAGCTCTCCTGGACCCCTCTTCCTTCTAGGGCCCTACCCCATGAGATTCCCCTAAGTAGGTCCCTGAAGAGGCCAAAGTCAGCTCTCCTCAAGTCCAGCGTTGCAATCCTACTCATTGCCCTGCTCCCTCCTCAGAGGATCCTGAACTCCACTATCTCATGGTCACTGCAGCCAAGGCTGCCCCCAACCTTCACCTCTCCAACTAGACCTTCTTTGTTTGTTAGTACAAGGTCTAGCAATGCACCTCTCCTCGTTGGCGTCTCCACCACCTGGGTCAAGAAATGATCATCAATGCTCTGCAGGAACCTCTTTGACTGTTTGTGCCTAGCTGTGCTGTCTTGCCAACAGATGTCAGGGTGGTTGAAGTCCCCCATGAGAACCAAGGTCTGTGATCGTGAGGCTACTTCCAGCTGTCGGTAGAAGGCCTCATCGATGACTTCCTCCTGGTCAGGTGGCCTGTAGTAAACCCCCACAACAGTGTCACCCATGTTAGCCTGCCCTTTAATCCTTACCCATAGGCTCTCAACCTGCTCTTCACCCACCCCGAGGCAGAGCGCCATACATTCTAGCTGCTCCCTCACATAAAGAGCAACTCCACTTCCTGGCCTGTCTTTCCTAAAAAGCACATAGCCATCCATGACAGCATCCCAGTCATGTGAACTATCCCACCATGTCTCTGTCACTGCAATGAGATCATGGCCCTGCGACCGCACACAGATCTCTAACTCTTCCTGTTATTCCCCATGCTGCGTGCATTGGTATACAGGCATTTCAGAGAGCCAGTCAAGCATGCAGGCTTCCCAGGAGAGGTGCAAGAGGATCCTCCATAGCCATGTTGCATGCTGTCTTCCCTGGCTGCATGCACCCTCCGGAGGCATCCTGACTTGAGCGGTCTTTTACTGACTCTCCTGCCACTATACCACTCCCCTTCCCCCATCTTGCCTAGTTTAAAGCCCTCCTTACCAGGCTGGCCAATCTGTTGGCAATCCAAATAGAAAAGATAACGGCTGAGAGCAGCTTCATGCAAGTGGGAAGCTGAAGCACGGAGAGCTGTAGCGCTTTGCCTGGCGTGGCGTAATGGGTGTGAGCCGAGGCCAAGAAGACTGAATTCTCTGGAGTCGCAGTCCACTGCGTTAACTTGAAATAGTGGTGGATTGTTCTTTTCATGATGGACAAATTTAATTTATACAAATTGAATATAATTTACAAAGAATGAAAGCTGAACATTTTAATGTACTTTACGGTTGAAAGTGGAGACATAAACATGGGACTTTCTTTTCCATATTCCCATAGGCTAAACTTACTATTACTTTTTTTTAATCTCTGAAGCTTTGAATATCCCTTTTCTGAATTTCTGACTCATTTTAATTCCTTTTCAACTTTCTGAACTATCTTAAATTCATTTTTAACCTTTTCTGCTTCTTTAATCAGCCATCTGAAGGATAGGAAGCTGTTTTCTTTTGGCCTCAGCGAATCTGGGACACAAAGTGTAATCTGGGTCTATAGTGAACAACAGTCTTTGCATTAAAGGAAGTGATTTAGTGCTAATTCTTTAACTGAACTTGTTGACTGTAGAATTAAGATTAAGCTTTCCTAAAAATATGTTCTAGACGTAGAGAAGTTTTAAGGGTTGTTCATTTTGTTGCCTAAAGGTTGCCTCTATCCAAAAACTCCTTTTTTCAGTCTCACTTATCTTTATCATTATCTGAATATATCATGTGATGTGAAGTAAACCGCTTTGAGGAAATCAGCATGCTGCAGGGAAACTCTTCTTTGTTATTTAAATTTCCTCTTCAGCATAAGTGTTCAGCTATACCATTTTCCTCCCTATTCTGAGCTATTTGTGTTGGGTATTTTGTCTTGGAAGGTAGAGCTTATGTTCTTCTTGGATGCATATTTCCCTTTTTGGATAGAATGAGCTCACTGACTTGTAAATTCTGGAATAGTTTATATGGAAATATTTTATGTAAAGATATTTTTAGTAAAGAGAAGATGTGTTGAAAGACCTGAGTGTCAAAGAGCCCTGACCCCAGGTCAGGGTCCCACTCTTATCTACAGTCCCCATCTTTGCTATTGCTACAGAAAATCCAAACAGGCTACATCAGCACTTTCTCACCAGCAGTCCTACCCAGGCACCATCTCAACATTAGAGAGGGATATATGTCTGATAGATGTTTACACATTGCAGTAATTCCTGGGCATTTCAAACAGAACTAGGAAATCTCTGTGCTGTGGGTTTTGTCTGCACAAGTGTGCATGTGGTGTCTGGCATGATATGCCCTGCAGTTAGATTTTTTGGCTAAAATGTCCAATTAAATAGGATTTTTTTTTCACTAGAAAAGACCATTTTCTCAAAATTGGAAGAGTCAATTTTGACAGATCATTTTCAGTTTAGGGAAAAAAAAGAAATGGTGAAATGGCTCAAAATGGTGAAAACATCCTATTTTAACTTTCTGAATTTTTATTTGATGGTGATTAAAACATTTTTCATTTGAAGAGTTAATAAACTTACACTTAAAAAAAAACTAAGCATAAATAACGTATTTTTCTGACCTGCAACATTGTTTTCAGATTCAGTTCACAGCTTATTTCCATATTTCAGCTTTTTGTTCCAGTTTAGTAAACAATACTGTTTGAAACATCAGTTTCTTGCAGGATAAGAAAGTATGCCCTCTCTACCCACAAGGTCTACTTTTAATGTAAAATGACAGTCCGCAAGAAATCGTAGGAAGTAGAGCTCGAATGAAACTGAAGATACTATCCACTCTGTCTTTCTGCCGCAGAAAGGCTACGGGCAAGGAGGGGACTTAGCAGATGTACATTGACGTTTTGTGTGGGTGTGTATATACATATATGTATATACACATGTACACACACACACACACACATACATATATGTGCGTATATATAGTATATTTGCAATATATGTTAGACTCTACCTGCATCATCTGAAGGAAAGTAGCGTGCAGAATAGCTGGTATTAAAGAAATCAGAAAGCCGGACTTCCAAGCTGGCATGATTGCAAGGCAACGCGATGTGAGATCAACAGATCACTGCAGGAAGGGGGAAGAAGGAAAAGCGAGGGTCTGCGGGTCAGACAGGGAAATAAGATCTTGTGAGGTGGAAGATGGGGTGTTTCATCGCACAGCCTGGTCAGCAGCAAGGGGTGCTCGCCCGCTGCAAGGAGATGCAGGGCAGCTACCAGAACTAAGCTGTGAGAACGGCTCTAAAGGAAAGAGGAAAGTTAACGATAAGTTTTTTTTGGCCAAGCGGTAGGGTAAAAGGGAAACTGTTTGGCCGAGATACATTTAGAAAGAGAAGAAACCCCAGCAACTATTTGAAATTGTACGTGGCGAATGAATTAGAAATAGCAAGAGAAGGCTAAGCTCATACCGAACATGACAGCAAAAAGGTGTGAGTAAATACACACGCTGAAATATGTTTAACTGAGAAATAAACTCTGCCGGGAAGTGGAAGAAGCCCCATCGTTTGAAATATTGGTAACAAGCGCAGACAAAGCACTAGAAAATACACTGCAGGGAACAGTCTTTTTTTGGCAGGGAGCGAGACTCGGGTGACGTTTGAGCTTCTTTCCATCTCTGTTAGACTCACAGAATCCAAAGTCTTTCTCAGTGCAACAGCAGAGCCACATTTGAAGGTTTTTCCCGGTTTTGGTGTCTTAACAGTGATTAGTACAAGTCTGCGTGCTCCAGACCCTTCAGATTCTCAGAGCAATATTTAATAGCTCCCCTGACAAACCGTTAAGTGGTGAGAATACGAGCAAGCTGTGGAATACATTTTGGAAAGTTTTCATCACTGACATACCAAATAGAAAAAGGAGCCTGAGTAAAATTTGCAGCTTCCAGTTAGATAGTTGGGCAGAAAGACATTGTTGCTGTATTTTAATATCCCCTTTCCTATATGGTACTTGCTGTGCCAGCTAGTTACAGCTTGCCAATTTTCATTCTGAAGTCAGATTTCAGTCCTACTTTTCTATGGTAAGAGTATGATTTAGAGGAGATGAAATCTGTCCAATATATTAAATTGTAGCAAGAAAAGAACTTTAGCACATATCAGTGTTGTAGCTGCTTTCCCTAGCAAATCCCTTTGACCAGGCTTTGCAGTGCAGGCAGCTTTCTGAACTGTACAGCACCAGCTAGAGATTTTGTGTAAGAAAAAAGATTAATTGTTAGGCATCAGTGAAGAAAATTCTGCAAATTAGACTGCCCTGCATTATACTATCTAAATACTGCAGGTTCACTGTATATCGTCATTGCTCGTAGCTTTGTAATAGTGCAATAATTCTTAAACACCTCCCCTCCCTGTCCCTGTGAGGCAAGCTGGTGGGAGAGAAACTGTGTTTTCGCTGCCTTTGGTCCCTCCTTTGTGGTCTCCCTCTCTCAGCCGCCAACCACCAGAAGGTGCAAAAGTGGCTTTCATGCCCAAAGGCAGCTTTTTTTCTCCCATCCACTTGATTTTTCAGGCTGTTTGGCCAGGCTGGCTCTGCTGCCATGTTCTGCTCGTAGCACGGCGTGAGGGCAGGAGAAAGCAGCAGGGAGGGCTCTGTGTTGTGAGAGACCGTTTTCGCTCCCAACACAGAACGGCTGGCGAGCTGCACAGAAAGAGGACTTGCCCTTTCTTCAGCTCCGATGCCTGGGAGCACTTTCAGCCCATTTACGAATTGTAAATCCGGAGCAAGTTTACCAATATTGCCCTAAGAAGGCTCGAGCAGCCCCGGTTTGCTTTGCCAGTACCACCCGTGTGGTGGAGAGGCTGCATTTTCCAAGGGTCTGGTGAGCCCTGTGCTCTGCCTTTTTACCCGGCCGGCCACAGCAGACTTGGCTAATGATGCTACGCACTCGAGAGGGAGAGGGAAGAAGTTTTCAATCCTCTCTGCTGTCTGTGTTTGTCAGTGGAAAAATGTAAATCTCTCAGGGGAAGAGTGGGAACAATTGAATTATTTTATGATGAGGCACAGTAAAACTCATTTTAAAAATTATTGCATAATGTCCGTAATTTATTCACAGAAATAGTCCCAGCAGAGCTAATAAGACTATTATGCACTTAAAATTAAGTATGCACATAGGAGTCAGTAACATCAGAATCTACTGTTGTACTTCTATTTTTTAAAATCTCTTTGTGGAAATATATCTTTCCTTTCTTTATCATTTCAGAGTTGTTAGAGGTTTAACAGCATGTTCCCAAATGTATTGTGAGATTTGCAGGAGCAGGCCGAAACTTTTTTTAAATGGAGTCTAAGGGTTTGAGCACTAACAGAGCAGAAAATCCAAAGGAAATGTAATGTTTCCTATTTTTGGTGTACTGACGTGATAATTCTATAGGGATGGAAGGAGAAAAGCACATAGCGGGAGAAGAATTTTAACAGAATCAGAAACTGAGAAATTGCACCTTCTGGATCTTCATGTGCTCAAAAACCAGATGAGCTTAGTGGAAAGAGATGGAGAAAGGAACTAGAAAAATATGCTGGTAATAATAACTAGGTGGGAGACACGAATGCTGAACGAAAAGAGGAGAGAGGTGGTCAAATTTATGAAAGTTGATTCGTTTCCAGTAGTCACTTCATTGACTATTAAATGTACAGCTTTATTATATGTAATTTCTACTAGGCTTGGAATTTAGCAACACTTCATTGAGGCGTATCTTAATAACAGGAAGGGAGGAAAGGCCAGCAGGATCTCCGGAAAACTGGACAGCTCTGACACACTCCTCGCCTGCCCCAGGAATTTTTTGCTAGTGGTACCAAAACAGAATTCTTTTTAAACCACTGCTCTCATTCAAATGAAGCGTTTCCCGACTCTTGTTACACCATCTTTGTTACCACCATGTGTTCCTGTGGTTTTGAAATTGTCCCTTTTTTTACAACTAAAGTGTTTGACAAATGTTTGTAAATAATATATCGGGTAACTGTCCGTTAAAGGGGATGTTGAGTGCTCTAGACAATGAATAGTTCCTCTGCAAAGAACAGCTACCTATCTGCAAATACATGCCTAAAGATTGCAGAGGTTGTTTGGAAGAGCTCAGTCAAACACTTTTTCTATTTCTACACCAATATGGATTTTATAAGACAAAAACATGTGTAAACAGATAGAAATATAAGCATTAAACCAGTAACTGGTTTTTGCAGTACTTAGTATTTTCAGTATGCATGGAGTTACTTTTTAAAGCGTTTACTGTATCCTCTTAAATGCCCATGAATTGGCTTGCCATTTGAAGAGCACTGCAGGTGCAGTGTCTATAGACATACCCTTATGGAGTAGCATTACGTTAGCCATGTGCATGATCCTCAGCATGATGCTCGTGTGGCCTGGGTTTCAACTGCCCCAGGCCTGTCGCCCCTGGGTGAACCGGGCAGACGGGTGTTGCAGCTGCACTGCCGTTGCTGGTGGTGCCCTACTGCTCTGCAGTTGCTGGAGAGTCCAACCAAAACCTCCACGCTAAACGGGAGCCTGTGCCTGTAACACAGCAGAAGCTTAAGAGAGTAATACAGTATAAAACAAGAGCAGGACAAAATTCAAGGTTACACACAGGTAGGAATGAGTACTTCCGGCTCTGTCCGGGGTTTTGTGGCAGTCAAATGAACATTGCAGCGTGGTTCCTGATATGCACCGTGCATGAAAGCAGCTCAGGCTGCAGCTGCCTAAGCATAGTTGCTGCCTGTAAGACCCCTTGGAGGGCACTTGACATCCATTTCTTCTCAGAAGGACTTGGACAAGTAGTCTGAAACTGCTGGGTATTTGGGTTGTCTCTCTCTCGCTGTTAGTGTGGAGAAACTGCTCGCTGATCTGCAGTGCCTCCAGGTGTAGCCCTGCCCAGTCCATCAAGGCTGAGAGACTCCCCAGAAGACCAGAGAAAGCGCTATTCAGTGTTCCTGCCTTGACCTCGGCAGTCTCAGCTTTTATAGATGACTTTTGGAGCAAAGAAATAATAATAATAAAAGATCTTTTTCTGTCTTCTTTACCTTTAGGGGCTGAAATTGCCAAAGCTTTGTTCTTCTCCAAAGAGCCCTTTAGCTGAGGTCTGTCTCTGTCTCATCCCTCCTTTCCCAAACTGTGCTAGTCCATGTATTAAAAATACCAAAAACCTCAGAACAGTCCTAAAAAAGACCTGTCATGACTGCTGCTAGCCCACTGCAGTTTTATGGTCAGTTTAACCTGAGCCATCAGAGAGACTTCTACCCATCTGCTCCCAGTTACACCTTCCTGTGCCCCCTTTTGCACTAGTGCTTCATCTTTATCTTTTTACAGAACTATTTTTTGGCTATCTAGCTCAGTTGTTTTTCTTTCTAATCACATAGCTGCCCAAAACCTAGTGCTGGCACAAGGGAGGTGCTGGAATCCCACAGCTGAGGGAAAGAAAGGGGTAGGAAAAGCACTTTTGGTGGAAGCACAGAGGATTATGAAAGTACACCAGTAGTTGGCAGTGTAAGGTTTGCACAGGTTTTTAGCGCTTTTAAGTTATCTTGCTTAGGGTACACAAATAGCTATTTATTGCCAAAAATTTCTTCAGCAGCTATTAGCTGAGCTCATCAGACCTTTTAGGACTTCACAGTCTCTGTCATTCCAGCCAGTGGCCTATTTTTCAGAAGTTAAATAAGGGAATTCCTTCCAGACCGTTATGCCACTGAAGGAGAGCTGCCGTTTCTGTTCCTTTAGTGGGAAAGTACGTTATCTTACAAAGGAAGTGAACGGACCAAAAAGTCACCCTCAGAACAGGGGTCTGACTCCAACAGTAATCACATTTTTCATTTAATGATTGCTTTTGACTGATTAAATTGTTTATCAAACACCATCCTCTGAAAATAATTAAAATGTTGCAAATGCAGATTTCAAGCTGGGGCCTGATTATGAACTGTGTAGATATGATTTTGATTTTATTAGCTACTCATGGAATGCAGTTGCTCACTCAGCTCACATGCTCTTGTTTTCTTGCCCTGACATTTATGATGTTCTTGTGGGAAATCAGTATTTTAAATCCCTTTTGTTGTGAATAAATTTGACCATGGACCTCTATTTACAAAGTCTATCAAAAATAAATAAAAGGCAGCAAATACATTTGAAGAATTTAATATTTAAGAAAATGTTCACACACATCTTTTCTTCATTATTTTCCCAGTCATAAGTCTTGACTAAGATTAAATACAGGGCCTGATTATGTTCTACAGGATGTAAGCTTCATCTCTTCCAAAAATAACATTCGGCTCTGCAGCTATTAACTTTTCCTTTTAGAAATAAATGTTAATAAAAAGCAAATAAATGCAACCGTGTATTATGCGTATGCTTTTTAAATATGTTTTACAGAGTTCGTTTAGTAGAAAGAGGATCTCCACATAGTTTGCCCCTCATGGAATCTGGAAAAGTAAGTACTGAAAGAAGATTTGAACACATCTTTTGTGGTAGATATTTTCTGTAAATTTCCATTTGTGTTCATTTTTAAAGTAAATGTAGTGTTCAGAAGGGCTTTATCAGTCATGCAGCCTGAAGACTTGTCTTCTTTCCTAATGGAGTTACGGCACAATGGCAGTATTACTGATTTATTGACGCTCTCTCCAAAGCAAAGCCTCCTTCTCTTATGCAGGAATCATTTCCCACTAATAAGAAGGAATTTCATCCTCCTCGCCTCACTCTTGAAAAGAGCAACATATACAGCATTAGTAAAGGGATTTTATCCATGTCTTAGCCATGCCTCCATCCATGTGCCTCCATTGACAACTGGACTGAGATCACTAACGTTTTACTCATAGTCCTCGGATCATCTTCAGGGGGATGTTTAGCGGATTGCGTCTTTGTGGGACAGGCTGCGAGAGCCATAGATGGGCCCTCAGAGACCCAGTCGGTCCTCCCAGCTCTGCTGCTGGCTGACTGCGTGCCCATGCACTTGTGATGGAGCTCCACTGCTGAGCGCGCTCTGCCTGTGGGACGAGGAGGTACCACAGCTACTGTGCCGAGCCACTGAGGCAGTCCTGGCTCACTGACTGCCCTTGACACTCTGACTACTCATCTACAGCTTCCTAATTTTATCTTTGCAAACAGTCATAGTCACTGGATGCTCCCTTTTGTACTCCAGGGTTTACATCTGCCCACCACTGTGGTGTTTGAATGGCCATTGCATGAAGTCACTGGCAAGGACCACGTTCTTAAAAGATTTCATGGTGTCCTTGGCTTTTTGTTTCAGGCCGAATTTTCACATGGATAGGGGTTTTTCAACAAACTATTTCTTCTAGTGTGTACTATCAGAGCAGCTTGAAGTCTTTTGATAGGGTTTTTGTAGTGTAGATGAACATTTGATTTCTGAGGAATTTTTAATGACAGAACACCTTTTACAAAGAGCTTTTGCAGCATTTCCCAATTATCTCAAAATTTATTACATTTATTGACTGTTTTAACTTTTTATAAGTCTACTTTAATTTTTAAGGATATCTACCAGTTTCTTATGAAAAATGGAGGGGAATCAGCATACAATTGCATAAGTAGGTATCATCTGTTTCCTCACTGTCTCATTTTCTCCTTCAATAGATCCTCCCAGGAGTACGTATCATTATTGCTAATCCAGAAACAAAGGGACCGTTAGGAGATTCTCATCTTGGTGAGGTGAGTCCTGAAAACTTACCTTTGTATACTCTGAACTAAATTGCTGGAATAAGCTCTCCTCGTGTATGGTTAATATATGTATGTTTCCCCTAACACATATTATTAAATGCTAGATTAAGAAAACTATAAGTGACACAGACCTTTATAATGTATAAAGTTTACAGCAAGATATTTATATCACGATGAAGATTTTTATTAACATACTTGATAAATACTGACAACAACTTGAGTTTATATAAAATTTGAAAAAAAAAATCTGCTGTTTTCAACTACATTTTCTACTTTGTCCTTGACTAATTCTGATGAAAACTTACATGAAAAAATAACTCTATTGATTAGTCTAATTTCAGCTAGATGGGGTTCTAATGTTATTCTCTTTACAATCATTGTGCTTCAATGCACTAAAGTACTCTCATTAACCGAAATGAGCAAGGCTATCTATTTTTCCAATTTATTTTATGTTTCGAGAGAGTGAAAAAAACTTAAAATGTTTGCTCTCAGTGAGCAATTAAAGATCTAACTAACAAAATAATTTGCTTAGTCATAATTAAAATTACAGTCTATCTGGTTGGTATTCATAGGGGATGCCCTGCTGGGGTAAATGCACTGAACCTAGAGTGGGGGACTAGGGAATGAGTGCTGTGGTCTGTGGGCTCTGCTGCAAATTGCCGTTACCCAAGCAGCCGTCGGTTAGGCAAGCCATTCGAGGAGTCTGTGCAGCCACAGGGCAGCCAGAGGCCGAAGGCCGTGGTGAAGGTGTCCCTGCTTGCACGCAGTTGCGAAGCCGGTGTCCCCCTCCAACAGGCACCGCTCTGACTGGCACTCTGATTTCAGGGGTGTTAAATAAGGGTTTCAGCTGTGCCTGAAACTGGGTCAGTTTCTGTTTCAGAAATAGTGTTAAAAGACATTATAGTATTATCTACAATGGCTAAAAATGTTTGCATCAAGAATTTTCAATAATGCTTCATTCTGGAAAGCTGTTTTAATTAATACCAGTATAATTGCTTTTAACTTAGATATGGGTTCACAGCACTCACAATGCCAGTGGGTATTTCACCATATATGGAGATGAATCTTTGCAATCAGATCATTTTAATTCAAGACTCAGCTTTGGAGACACACAGACTATTTGGGCTCGAACTGGCTATCTGGGGTTCCTGAGAAGAACAGAACTTACAGACGCAAACGGAGGTAAGAGGTTTCTTGTCATCTACCCAAAGTCTGTGCACCTAATTTGGACAGTGGTAGCAAAGCTGTGGGTTGTTCTGAGGCTGACGCACTCTGTCTCTTAGCCTGCCTCAGATACCTTCAGATATCAGCCTCAGATACCTTCATTCTGTAAAGTCTGTATGCCTCCAAAAAACCCTTTGTTACAACAATCAGAAAATAAACCAATGGGTAAGTTTTGCTGATTGAAACTCTTAGTTGCTTTCCCCTTGCCATAACATAGGCGCTTATATATTCTATAGGGAGTATAAATTCCCTCAACCAGTGATTTTTTGACACTGTTAATGTGCCCTGCGCTTAAGCCTCAAAAATATGAAATATTTTTAAAATGTCATAGTTTCTCTCTTTCTTTGTTGTCAGAGCTGCAGGAATACATTCATATGTATGCAAAAAGCCTTGTTGTGAATCTAAGCCCTGTCCTTTCTGTGAAGACCACCTTCTTTGATAATTCCTGTCTTACAAAGTTATTAATAGAAGCTGTCCATTTCTTGACTTCCTCTGTCTTTAAATCTGCAGGGGAAGGTTACCAAAATTTAATACAAGCAGTAGGCTGCAAAAGAAGCTACAGATTGTTTGGTTTTCTGTCAGGGAACTATAGGACTTTGCTTTTTGTTTTTATGACGTTTCTTATCTTGGGTACACATGTAAGCAAACAAGTACTGCCAGATGCACAAAGTCAGTGAAAGTCTCTGCCTGGGAAAAACGCTACTTTACCATTACTTTTGCAGAACGCAGTGTCATGAGCAGAGGCTGGCTGAGGTGGTAGCCGAGGTTATGGGCAAAGTATCGTTTCCAGTGATGCTACAGCCACTTACGGGAGTGATCCCAGAGTCACTGTGTCGGTGCAATTAGGATACAAACTACTCAGCCAAAGAGTGAATTCATCAAATCTGAAAGCATTTTAGTAATTACTCTGGATTACGACTGCTTTCTGTGTCCTTTTGTTAACATCTTCCTGAAGAGATTTAATTTCAGTTGCGTAGGCTTTTCTCATTTCATAATAACTCAGCCTTGGGAAAATACGTGATTCTCTGAGGATATCACAGCTTTAGTGTTCAAATGGCTTAAATCTTCCTCTGGCAAAGAGCTGCTAAGCCTCCATTTTCCTGCCATTTTTAGCTTCTTGTTGCGAAAGTTCTCTGTCCTGTATTACTGGTTGAGGTAGTATTGCCATTGCATTACCGCCATGCAACTATCTGAACTAATTATGTAAACTGCCAGTTATCTGCTCTTACATCTATTAGCAAATATTATTTCCTTCATGGATGACAAAAAGTAGCTTATCAGCCTAATATCTTTTTAAAAGTCTCATTTCAGCCTCATTTATTTCTGAAGTCAATAAGACTTCATACTAAGAGAATTATTCTTCCATGCTTGCCATTTGTCTTAATGAGCGTTTTGACATCTAGTATGGAACACTTATTTCTAGTTTACAGATAAACACGTTTGTGATCTTAAGCATCCGTGTTGAAATTGTTAAAGCTATTGCAAGAAATTATTTTATAGTGGTAGGGCCAAGTACATCCTTTGTCCTTCACAAGAAAGAGAGAGAAACAGGGAATCTGTTGTCTACTTAAGGAGCCTTAAAAGAGGAGTCTGTTCCTCGTCCGCTCTTGAGAGAAACAGGCATTTGTCCCGCTATCTTTGGGTAAAGACATCTGTTTCTCTTCTTCACATCGGAAAAGTGTTCTGTGTTCCTGTCTTCTGCTTTCTGCTATACATTGCATTGCGGTAATGCAGAATGTTCATTTGTTTGGAAATCACTTCAAGGTTTCAGAAATTCAAGGATAATATATGTGTTATATTTATTTTACTTATTTATTCATGTGAACATTTCTGTAATTTAATGTACTGGAGAATAAGATCATTATGTTTTTTTTTTTCCTTACAACTAGAACGGCATGATGCACTTTATGTTGTGGGTGCATTAGATGAAGCCATGGAGTTACGAGGGATGAGGTATCATCCGATCGATATTGAGACCTCCGTAATTAGAGCACACAAGAGCATCACAGAATGGTAAGGATTATATAACAGCGTGGCTCTTATATAAAGCTGAAGTATCTGTAACGTCTGGGGTTTTGCTTGGACATTGCAATTGATCCAGGAAATGGTCTGTCAGGATGTTCACAGAATTTATAGCTCAGCTGTAAATATGTCTTTAGGTTGAAACTTCTCACATGCAGATTTAATCAGGAAGTGCTGCTAAGATCATTCTGTATGTTTCTTTTTCTGTGTTTTTAAGTATGCATGAAGGATTAAAGATTTAATTAGAGAGAGCCAAGCAGCTCTCAGGTAAGTCAGTAGCTATTCCTCAGAGTTCTAGACGTATATTCTGGTAAGAACAAACAAACTGGCATAAGTGCAAGCTTTAAGAGCCTTATTAGAAGGAGCAAGCAAGCAAACATTAAAAATAAATGAACATACTAATAAACTTTATTAGTGAACATATTGTTAATTTTGAATTGGCTATTAATAAATCAAGAAGTGATCAAGGTCACAATGGAAACTGAATCAGTAAATCAATGAGTTAATAATGGTGTTGTCTTAATCAATGTATTATATCATCAGATGCACACAGCAGGTAATCATTTCTTTAAGCTGACAAAGGAACAAATTGCTTTTCATTATTCTTGTGTCAGAAGACTGAAGCAGGTAGTTGTTTTGTTGTGATCTAACCCCAGCTCAGCTCCTTTCCTTTCATCCAAAAAAGCCACTGTCTCAACAGTCAGAGCGATTTAGCTAGTACGAGCTGTGACTATCTGTTTTTCTATTCAGTCCTGGCTGCAAGGTGCAACCTGGAGCAGTAAACTTAATAATGAAGCGCAGAGACCATATTGATTTCTTTAGTCAAAATTCTTTGCTTTCTTCTTAAAAATCTATTAAGACATTAATTGCTTGGCTGACTGTAACTGAGGTTCTGTCTTGTTGCAGCCTCCACAAAGCATCAGCATTGCTAGTACGGTCTCATCACTGTCAAGGCAGGCATTAGACAGGGTGGAGGATACTCAAGTGCTCATGTAGACCAGTACAAACACTAAGGATACTGTGAAATTCTCCTTTAAAACCTGTCAGATCAATATCAGCAGTAGATGAACTCTTCAGATCAAGCTGTTTAGAGACAGCGCTGTTATAAGACAGCCACAGATTTTAAGGTGAAACATATAGCAGGACTGGAGGAAGAAGGAAATTCATAAATTCCCTTGTGCAGCAGTACCCATTTGTCAGAGATTTTTATGTCCTCAGAGTGTGAGCTCATGAGCACACACTGCTGAGTGGGATAGCGGCAGCTGCAAAGGGTTAGGGTAAGCTGGGGTAAGAGAAGGGCCACTGGATTTCTGCAAGGAGGTAGTTTACGTGCAGCTACTTCTCAGTGCCTTAACTCTATGCGGTATTTGGATGATGAAAGTACAAGGCACATACAAGGAGAGAGGTTTCAGAATACATTATGTGATACTATTACTACCTCTTGCCCAAAGAGACAGCCAAAATTGAAGGTCTTCAGAGTTGTTATTTCCAGTAAGAGAAATTGCTGATGAATATTCTCTGAGATGCTCTGAGAGATGTTTCTCTGATATGGTCCTTGCAGAAAAGGGACACACGCTAGTTCAGACCAACACCATCTGTTCTGCTTACGCTTCCCAGCCTTTTCCTAACCAGTGGTCTGCCTAATGGCCTTCTTCAGCCACCATCATGGAGTTTTTATTCACAGTGCTTGTCCTGACTGTCCTTGATTTTTCTCACTTAACTTCTGTTTCAACTTTTGCGTCCTTCACTTGTCTTTGGCAAACACCCCTTGAACAGTAGCCAGTAAAATCTCTCTTTTCATGTATACTGTGTACATGCCTTTATTTGGGATGGTGGCATAAGTCTCTGTTTCTGTTGGAGGCCGCTGTTGTTTAGTTATGATGGTCCATTAGGGATTTAACTGCATTGATAGCTGTTGCAAACAAAAAGTACTGGGTATTTCCAGTCAACAGATTCCAAAAATAGCCTCAGCTTCAAAGAAACACATGTTCATTTTGAGACATATAACTCAGTTAAGGGAAACAGTGACTTGAGTGGATATAAGGTCCTGCTTTGCAATTTCTGTTCTTGAACCTCTGGCCTAAAGGTCATTTAATTTTTTTTTTTTTTAATATTAAATTATTTTATTATCGACAATTTTTAGCAGCATAAAATCGACAACTTTAACTCTGGACATCTTGTGTCTTAACATGTAACAAGCAAAAGAATGACACACAGTCCATTTCTATTGCAATGTCTAACTAGGCCATGAATTTTCAAAAGTGTTTTTAGTAGTGCAGTATACCTTTAGAAATAATGTATGTGTATGTAATTGAATTAATGCACAGTGTTGGCTCATTTAAACCCTTGAAAGAAGAACAGGACGTAACTTCTTTGATTTGGAAGGAAGTGTTTTTCTCTCTGCCTGTAATGACAAAATAGGTAAATCTACACAAAACATTCGAAGAAAGTTATTATGGCCCTATTTCACTGGAGGTGTTTCAACAACCTCCTTGCTGTTCCTGAAGTATTCAGTGTAATGGAAGCAGCAGGAGAAGCCGATCCCAGGTCAGTGCGCTCTCAGTGCATTGGCTGTGCTGCATCTTTTGAGCGTGACTCTGTGATTTTTGAGAAAGTGCAGCCGTCTTGGGTCCCTATTTTTTTCTCACAGCTAGAAGGGTAGTATATTCATAAGAGACACTTGCTGGCCAACTCTCAACTGGTGGGAACATAGAAGGCAGTCTTTGCTTGTACTTACAGCGGTCACCAGTGAGTTGTAATCATGATTAGTAAAATGATTTTTAAATAAGATGGAGACCGTCTTAGGAGTGTCAGTGACTCTAGGAATTGATGGCAGCTTCATGAAGGTGTAAGGGATCAGTCTTTTGGACTCAGACACACCACCTCCCCGTAAGCCATATTTCAGACACCTACTCCTCAATCTTGCCATTAGTTTCTTTGCCAGGTAACAAGCTAACAGTATTTTAAAGCATGCCTTCAAGTGCTAACCAATATTTTAATGAAACTTCCCAGGCTTTTTCGATAAAATACATGTAATATTAATTTAGATGTTTGTACAGCAATCCATCAAAATTCTAGGACTTCGCTGGAGACAATCACCTGTGCAGGCAGCTACTTCATTTTGTTAGTATTCAGCATCGATCAAAACTTACTAGACCTTCCTCAAAAACATAATTACAAATTAAAATTAGTTTCATAGCAGCACCAAGTCAAAAGGAGGCTGCACAGCTTTCGTTTGACTACCCATTAATTTTCCAAGTCAATAGTCACAAAAGAATTTAATCAAACAACACTTCAGTGGGATCTGAAAATGAAATAAATTTTTTTTAAAAGTACTTTTCTTCTTAAATCTACTCTTTCAAGCATCAGCATATTTTTATAGCTAATTTCTGGGCAAAGATGTGTTACCAAAGTGCAGGGTTTTTCAGAATTCTCTTTGTAGACTAAAACAGTGCACGTTTGCCTCAGTCAAGCATTGACCTTAGAGTAAGTAGCTCTTTTTTGAAGTTAGCTTATATATGTAATATACTGCAGCTTTCAGATGCTCCTTATGCTTAAGATAGTTCTAGAAAATTATCCCCCGATTTTACAAGGCAAAGAAGGATAGAGCACAGCCTTGACATAGCAGTTGTGTGTGTAGGCTATTGCTACTTATGTGATGGAGTAGGTTAGAGCAAGAAATAGCGATAGTCCATCTGTCTGCCTCTTGTGGCTTCCGAGTCCTGCTGACCTCCTGCGAGACTACGGAGATGTCTGAGAGCTGGAGTGGAAGAAGGAGGGAGGGAGGGAAAAATACACCGGATTTTCCTTCCAGTCTTTCCTTACAGTCTCCCATATGTGGAAAGACAATTTCTTCAATATCTGGCTTTAGAATGGAACCAGGCTGTTTCTTGCTGGCTCCTTATATGACAGGCAATGCTTAGACTCAAGTTTCTGTTTAGCTGAACGTTTAAAATTACAGCAATATTAAAGTGTGGGCTATTGAGGCTGGGTCTTTGCCACGGCTGTTGAAAGAAACAGTGTGCAAAGTGGACTGAAACCAGTAAAGAGAGCTAATACTACTTTTTCTTTCATTTCAGTGCGGTGTTTACTTGGACAAATTTATTGGTCGTTGTAGTTGAGCTGGATGGATCAGAGCAAGAAGCCTTGGACCTGGTTCCTCTGGTCACCAATGTGGTCCTTGAGGAACACTATCTGATTGTAGGGGTGGTAGTGGTTGTGGACATTGGTGTAATTCCTATCAACTCCCGTGGAGAGAAACAACGTATGCACCTACGAGACGGATTTTTGGCAGACCAGCTAGATCCCATCTATGTGGCCTACAACATGTAGTCTTGTACCTTAAAGCTTCCATGGACTTTACTATAGATGTATAAAATTTTTTGGTGTCCACTAAAAAAAACGTGCAGATAAGATGCTGACACTCATCAGAATGGAACTGTTTCTATTACGACTTTTCAAAACAGTCACGATTGGCAGGAAATAAAATGTGAAATGTTTTATTTTACCACTAAATTTTAGAACAGAAGGACTATGGGGTAAGGCCCTTCAGTTTGTTGGAAAAGCCCATTTTAAACTTTTTTTTTTTTTTTTTTTTGCTTATTGGACATTACTGCTTTCTGAGTCAATGTGGCTTTGTATTTTATGTTAAGTAAGCTGAAGTAGATTTTTTTTTATTCTGCCCTCCAAATGGATTCTTTTTAAACAATTTACATACTAATACAAAGACTTGTTGTGTTCATTTGTTTTAATATGTCATAAAAAGCTGATGAATACAGATCCGTTACTAATTTAAGCCATTTTAGATTCCCACATGTTAAGAAACTACGTAGTGGTACGAGGAGAATACCCAAAGCAGCACCTTCCAATTTGAACTCTAGCGGCTTTCTGTCAGAGATGCTGAAAGCAACAAAGGCCAAAGAGCCTTTGCTGTTGGCATTAGAATGGAAGAAATTTATAAATAAGGTGTATTTCGGCAATGAACTTGCAAATATCTTTGTACTAAACTAAAAAGATAAAGTAAGTAAGTTAACTACTTCTTCTGTAATTATGTACAAAACGTTTAATTTATTTTGATCTCTTTAGAAGTATAAAAGAGAAAAAACATTCAAGAATATTAAACTCTTGAAATGTTTGCTAATATAAAAACAAAGTGTTGTATTATCTTGAGTGGATAGTATCACATCAAATATATATATATGAAATATAAATTCACTAATGACAAAAGATTTTAAAGTTTAAAATGCAGTACTTGTCACTTGCATGGTGTCTCCCACTGTAGATAATCAAATGTTACTCACAAATTTTTTGAAAAAAGCAATCCTGGATTGCTAAGTATCCCTGTCTAAAAGAATCCTCTAGATACCAGCAAGTGGAATTATTGCTGCCTTTAAGGCAGTGAATGAATTTAAAACTAAAAATGCACTACAATAATTTTTTTTTTCTTTGCCATGGAGGCAACAATAAATATTCGTGCTGGCATGTGCATACACTTGTTAGACTTAGAAAAGGCAGGTTGAGGAATAGCACTGTTGTCTAGCTGCAGAACTTTGTTGCACAATTTTTTCATTGTTTTAGTTGGTGTTTTTATTGCTGTAAGGAAAAGTTTTGGGGTTATTTGCACAGAGTTATCAATTTGCCTCTCAGCTAGATCACATAGCTTGGTGGCCAATGCATCCAGTTTACATTTGCAGAAAACGATTGTTTCGATGGTCTTTAATTTATTCCTTAACAGAGAGGAGTGTACAGTCACTACAACTGATTTGGCACAAATCGTGCATCTGCTAACTAGTCCCTAAACCAATTAAAAAAACAGAGGAACTGAACTGCCTGTGTTAAAGAACGGCGTCCCGTGGTCTCCCACCTGAGGCCATCCGTGGGAGAAGAGTAGGAAAACATGCGTCACAGCTGCCTTCATTTTACTACCTTTGGATAAAAGAGAGGTTTGATTTCCCAGTTCTGTCGTCTTCCCTGCAGCCCTTTTCTTTTAAACTTTCCAGTTCCTTCATGTGGTTATAACTGAATTGACCTATTTGTGAGCAAGAGTGGGATTTACCAGCTGCAGTCCAAGAATGCTTTTCTTAGTGTCCAAAATACGTTCATGTGCTGGCTCTCATTACCGGATATGCATGACTAAGATCGTTGCAGGGCAAATGTAATCATGCTCATAACACGTACAAGGGACGTATTTTGTCTGTACAACCAAAGGACCCCTGCTAATGATAGTTTTGTTTGGCTTCTGAGTCTCAGTGCTGGTTGTTTAAAATCTTTTTAAAAGGTAGAGACATTTTAGTCTGCATGTACAGTACGGAGCATCTTACCACGTCAGCCTTGTTTTGTTTCAGACCATCCTTTCCGACTTCACTGTCCTGTGAATATCCCTAGTCATGCTCTGAAGACCAACCCTATATTTTGTCAGATTCATTTTCTGCTCCCTAAAAAGAATAAAATCTGTTCTTAATGGCAAGTTGTTGTAAGGTTTCAGACAAGATGTTGATTGATTACAAACATAATTGCAGTGTGTGAACTAACTTGTGAAGTCCCGCTATCACTGATTTCAGTACTGCGAAACAAATTCATCTGTCATTTAAGGCCTCGCTTTAACCTTCACGAAGTCAACTTTGCATTTGTAGAGAAAAAAAGACCTGCAATGCAGTTGTGAAACGCAGTTAATAACAGCTCTCTTCTGCAACCTGTCATCTGTGGGTGTTAAATTCTGAGTTAAGCGAAATGATAAACTGAGTTTCTGGTTTTGTTGTGCAAGCAAAAGGAAGGAAACATTTAAGCACCATCAGACTGAGCAATAAAGAAGGATTGTTCTGTATTAGAAATTGTACTGTAGATAAACCATTCATGAGAATGTATAAAATGTTTGTCTTGTGACCTTGTGCTTTTGAAGTCAGACAAAACCATGTAATCAACTCGATGCACATGCACAAAAAAGAGGGTACACAATGAACATTTAAACACAAAACTAATCAAACAGGAGCAGATTCCTCATGGTGCTTGTTTATTATATATATTTAATCCTGCTTGACACTTTACCCAAGGGAAGACTGTCCCTTTTATCAGTTGAATGTTAGCAGCGTTATTTCATAGAGTGTGGTGACTGGTTAGAGAAATTCATGTAACTCAGCCAATCACAGTTTCAAACAAAAATTTTTATGTGCAAAGGACAGCAACCTTCTTGTATGTTAAACCACCAGTACGCTTTGTACATCTGTGATAACGCCTGTTTTATATTCAAATGAACAAATAAAAGCTTTTATTTTTGTTGCTCTGAAAATATCAGTTTCTTAATTAGTCACCTACAAATGAGCTTCCTAGAGCTGCATGAGCTCTGTGGAGAAACACTGATAGCTATACTGTAATTTTATTTTGTTTACCTCTCTTGTTGCATAATTTATTAGTACAAATCATGATACTTTTAACAATGTTTAAATACTGGTGTGGGACTTTATTGCTAAAAGACTTTCATATGGCAACAAATGTTTTTTGTGAAATGTTTTTTTAATTCTTTTTAATATACTCAAATATACTGTTCACATTTTTGCTGAAAGTGTAAAGATTATTGTAAGCTTGGTAACATTTTGTGAGAAGCAATAACAAGCCTTAGTACTGTAAAACTCCTCAAATTTGTCACTTATCACTTTTGTTGCAAGGTATTGCTACTGGCATATTTCTAATCAGTCCCTTAAGTTATTGATCCAAGTGTTAACATCTCTGCTGGAGCTTTCTGCCAGTGTAAAAATATGGGTAAAACTGGGTTTGTCACATATATAGGGCTAGAGCCTCTGTGTAAATTCAGGAGCTTTGGGTGGCCAGATAAAAACACTAGAGAACATGATCTTCCTATTTCCATTGGCCCTCTCCAAAAATAACGTGATTTCTAGAGCTCCGCTGGTTCACAGCCAGTGGCAGCTTCTACAGAAAACAGGTCTGGACCTAGCTCCGATTTTTGAGATGTGATTTCAAAGGATGAAATTCTGAGTCACCCTTTCTTTGGTAGCCCAGCTGAAGAGTTCAGAGAGTAAAACGCAGTTTTCAGTGGCTGAGATTTCAAGTAGCTCAACAGAAGACCTGTGCCCACAGGGTTTTGATGATTTTATGATTATGATTTTTTAAAAGGTAAAAATACTTCAGCGTACATTTTAAAAATCATTTTGACAAGTGGTGGCTATAATGCTTTTACGTGGGTGGGTATCTCAACACAATTTTTGTGGTAGATGGGTGTGCACGTCTGTCAGTGCGCATGCAAGGCAACAGAGGTGTAAGAACAATTTCGTACAAAACTGGAACACTATAGTTTTTCCGTTATCAGTCAGGTTGATATTAAACGAAGAGAATATATAGCTGATATATATTGGAAAAAAAGCTTTATTAAAGACCTTTCTCCTATGCTCCCTTTCCGTGCTGAGCCGGAGTTACCACCTGCCCAGCTCTGTAACTTTGGGGACAGCAAGCGAAATTCCCACTGAGGGCTGCTCGGAGCTGCATTGGTCAAACATGGTTTTCGACACAAAAATCAGCTTTATTCACCTTTATCATCCAAAGGGCAGGGGAGGGGAAGCGCATAGTTAAAGAATAAAACCTCATCCATAACCTGAAATGAAGTCACAGAAGAGCTGGGTTTTGGAGGACTTCTAACTTTCTCCAGTACAGCTTTTTGCATTCAGCCCAAGTTGTGGCAGACCCATCTCCATGACCACGGTGCTGGACACACCAGGCCCTACCGCAGCTCCTGCAGAGTCGTAGTACGCTCGCTGGTCAGGTGCCCAGCAGTGCTGGGCTTGGTGTGCACGTTGGCTGCTGCCCATGCTTGGTACAGGAGGGAAACACAGCTCACAAAGACCTTCCGGAGACTTATCAGTGCAGCTGGGCCCCTCTTCCCAGGTAAGAGTGAACCTGGAGCTGGATTACTTGTAATAAAATAACTTTTTATTTTAATTTTGGCTTAAATTTGAAGAGCAAAAACATAACCAAATCCTATATTTTGGGGATAAAATTAAACATTCTTGTTCAATCTAAGCCAGTCTTTCTTTTCCACAGTACTTCATTTGGCAGGCTACCTTCCCAAAATCTACCGTTCACCTTGCTCAATTTCCATAACCAAGCTGTTCTTCCAGGGTTTTTGTGTTTTCTTTTGAGCAGTACCACCTGAATGCTGCTCTGAAAATCTTCTTGCAAGGAGTGCCTCATTTGTACTGCACCTGGCTGAGGTTTACATCTTTTAAATAGCAGCTTTCTCATTCTCACCCAGTGAACCAGTAGCAGCTCGTTTCTGTGCATTTTTTAGCACTCTTCCTGTTGTTGGGAACTGCGTGGCATTTCAGATCAACCCTAAGCAGATCGCAATGCATCACACTAGTCAAAATCGGTAACGGGAACACCCTTACGCTTTCTTTCTGGTCTACATGGAGAAGATTTCTTCCAAGCCAAAGCCTTATTGTATTCTGCATTATACAGCCAGGGGAAAAAAAAATCAAAGTCTTTGCCTCAGGGATCCCACAACACAAATGGAAAAAAGAAAAGAAAAAAAAACACGATTGCAAAATATTACACAACTATTTCCAGTTAATGGGCTAATCCCAAAGGCATGAAGTTGATCTTGTTTTAATTTCATGCTTTGGTGGCTTGACAGTGATAGGCTTCATGCAAGGAAGTATCCTGTGGAGGGATTTGAATGAGAGGATGAAGCAGATGGAAGCACAATGAAAGAGAAGGATTTCCAAATGCGAATGGCAGCATGTGGGAAAGATTGAGAGATGCCTGGGAGAGGGAATGAGGGGAGACTTGTACAGATGGAGTCAGAGGGCTGCTTTGTTTTTAATGTTCTGGTTTAGAAATGAAGCTTATATTACTGTACAGGAGCCCAGTGAAAGAAACCATAAATGAAGGACAGTTTCAAGAATAGCATTTCATGCAGAAGGAAGAACAAGAGGAGGCAAAGCCAGGAAAGAGAAGATTGCACCTGTGGCTGTAAGGCCCAAGACTTTGAGAATATCCAACTATGTGGACTCAGGTGTCTAAAATGAGGCACCTACCTTTTGATTTGCTCACATAATAAGCTCACTTCAAATCAAGGAGCTCCAGGGGCTGAGAAACATAGCCCTGGTGTTCAGATCCCCAGATTCAGTCTGGAGGCTTGGATGAGCTGCTACGTGCTGAGTTCAGCCAAGGGGCTTTGTGGTAAGACCAAAAGGAGGAAATTTCTGGAGTTTGGAGGGCTGAGATGGGGCAAGACATAGACTTCGGTCCATGCAAGATGGAAGTAGGAGAGGGCATGCAGAAGACCAGGCTGAGAAAAGCAGCTGCGTGGAGGATGAGGAGAGCAATGTCTCTGTTAGGCCAGCTCAGGAGAGGAGCATGGTATGACTAGCGTTCGCAGGGCAGAGGGAGACAAGCACTTAAGCCAGCAACTGCCCTAAGGAAGCTAGTGGCTGAGGAGATAGAAAGTAATTAAACTTTCCATTGCAGACACACCTGTTCAGGATGCCTCTGATAGCTGGCAAACATTTGACTTCGGACACAGGAGGCCTTTCCTGAAGTGCAGCAGAGGGATTTTTTTGTTTTGTTTTGTTTTGCACATCACCTTCTCTCCACCGTTGCACGTAGCCGCATGATGCAGCGAGGATATGCGTCGGGTGTTTTAGCCTGCACACGTGCTCTCACGGTCCAGGACCTGCTGCAGGAGGCCCACGCGGCCAGCCCCCGGCGCCATCCCCAGCGCCGAGCACTGAACGCTTCTGCTGTGTTCCCCCTTCTCTCTGCTGAGAGCTCTTTGGTTAGCCAAGAAAAAGTAAAACACAAAGAAAGTGTGGTCGCTGCTGTAGTATTTTTCCTCAAAGGCTAAAAGTATTTTTTCCTCTCACAGCAAAGGCTTTTAACCAAATAGGAGGCTTTTAACTGCTATTTCAAACTATAATAAGGTGACTATTAAAGACTACTTACTTTTGAAAACTTTCTAACAAAAATCAGAGGTTTTTTTAAACGAAAATTTTTGCAAAAACGCTTCCATTTCCATGGGTCATATAAAATGGTCTGTGCCCTGCTGTGAAAACAGTGCCACTGCATTTTTGCTGTGCGTGCATGCAAGATACTTGTGCTTTCAGTTCAGCTTACTTATAGACTGAGGGAGTCATTTAGTTTGCTGGCACACGAAAGCCAACACGCCTATAGGAGAGAAACAAAGTCTTGCTGCAACACGTCGGTCCAAGTGAAATGCAATAAAGCATAAGTGACAGAGAAAGCAACTGGATATTCAGATTGCAATTGTTCTTGTCAGCAGTTAGACAAATACATTTAACCTAAAATTAATGCAATTTACTCAGTTCTGGTTTGGAGTTGCTAAGCCACGGAAAGAATAACAATTAGAGGCGATGCTGAAAGCGCTTGTGCATTGTAGCCCTGCATTTCGGAAAGTCCTACCTTTCAAAAAAAAGAAAAAAAATGAACCCGCATTTGACTTCAGTTTTGTGTATGGTGAGTGAGGCGAGAACCCCACTCAGCTGCGCGACGGGCGGCAGCACGCAGCGAGGCAGCCGCACGCGACTGGCTAGGATGGAGGGAAATGACTGTGCAGCGAGCTCGAGTTCAGTCCTCGGTAAAAAAGGGAGGCCGAAATTCACTTCAAGGCAGCTTTCACACCAACAAAAGTCTTTGGGAAACTTTCCCTGCCCTTTGTGAGTGCTTTTTCAGAGCAGGACTGCCTCTGCGCACACAGCTCCTGCAGAGCCAAGTTGCCCAAACGGTGCATTAAGGAGTTGCGAAGAAAAACAGAGAATGTCAAAGAGTGTCAGAGCTATCAAAAACCAAAAAAAATCCCGTTGTTACTCTTTTGGATCCAGGTCTGCAGTCCTTTTATGCAGGCAGCCCTAGTCAGGTCACATGAAGAGCGATTACAGAGTCGGCCCATGGAAAAAGCGTGCAGGGATGTCCTGAGCTACCGGTATCTAGTCATAGTGCCAGGCTGCCTGTTCGGCACCGACGCACAGCCCGAACAGCCGCACCCGTGCTGGAAAAGGACTTTGCGAAAAGATTTGTGGTGCTGCTCTGCAGAAGGACAGACCTCACCAGCACATCTAACTGCCACCCTACCGCAGCTTCTGGACAGGAAGCAAATCAAAGCGGCCCTCTTCCTCCTCTTCCTCTTTCTCTTCAAGTACATTGCTTTGCATTTCAGTTACAGCTGCTGCCGTTTAATGAAAATCCTCCACGCTTCAGCAGTTTGCCAGGTTTTGGTACTCAATCAGTCAACAAGCTGGAGGACTCGAAGGCAGGACAGAAACGTCACAACAATTTCTGCTCTGAGGAGCTGAGCACTAAACTACAGACGTGATTTTCTGGATCAAAATTCAGCCCTCCTCCCCTTCCCCCCCGACAAGTGCTGTGGGACGGTGGCCTCTGAACACTGCTTTGCCGCACCATACAGCAGTCGGGAGGGCCGGAGATGCACTTTCTGCGTGTGGAAGTCCTGAGCAGAGGTTAAAATCAGGTGAAGAATCAGTAGATTCTGAACAGGCTGGGACCGGAAAAGCTTGTAAAGGGATTACATTTCCAAAGCTCGTTCTGTGCGGGAGATTTATCCCCCAGGAACCTTCTGCTAAAAACAAAGGCTTTGGGCCCCTTGGGTTTTGCAACTGTGAGAAACTCTTGATGGTGGAGCAAGTTCTCCGACGGGGCTACGATGGCTCTTCTCACGCTCTCCCTGCCGCAATAAGCTCACCCCACACTTCCAGAGCAATTATGGTTTTGCTTAATGATTTCCGAGGCAATTCTGAGCCCAAAGAGGATGAAAATGATTCCTTTACAGGCATTTCTGCGTGTGCATAAGCCTACCTGCGATGGCAGGAGCACACGTCAGCTTTCCCTCCCTGGCTTGAGTCTACAAATCAGAGGTTACTTGGACAGTGCCTAGAAGTGTCGAAATCAAAGACGAGAAAAATACTTACAGATTCTGACTAATAATAAATCGCAGCATGTTGATCAGCCCCGTTCTTTATAGGTCCCCCCCTCAGCTCACCGATGTGCCTTTACACCAGAGCTGCATTGAAAAAACAAGGATTTCTGGTTGCAGCGGGTCTGCTGCAAGGTTACGGGGCGTGCAAGGACGCCGCCTGTGCTATCACTGACTTTGCGTTTTACCTAAGGACCGTCAGTCACAGCAACCGAGCAGGATTTCAGGGGAAGGGGAGGGGTAGCATTGATTATTTTAGCAGCCCAGGCAAGGATTATTTCTCAGTCAGTCACAAGGACTGCCCGGTCAGCAGAAACGCCGTTGCCCATTCGGCAGCGCGGGTTAGCGGGAAGGGCAGGCTGGGCTGCGCCATGCGGTGTGCGAGAGCAGATGCTTTGCAGGCTGCATGGTACGAGGGGCTCGGGGAGATGTTCAAAGCGGCTGGTAGCTTTTAAGCCTGAGCTCCCAATTGCTCAGTCCCTACACAGCCCTTTCCTGCAGCAAGGGATGCTTGCTCCCGTCAGCGGCGTTCGAAATGAGGCTCTTACGCTGCTCAAAGCCTGAGTGCCTCAGAAGTGTGTTAATAAGGAGGCGGCTTAGGAGTGAAAAAGGAAGGGCTGGGGGGGGGGGGCGGGAAATAATAAAAAAAAAAAAAACCTCTGTGTGTGTGTGTGTGTGTGTGTGTCCATCCGTCCTCCTTGCCGTGTCCTCCCTGCCGACAGCGGCCGGCCGGGCTGCTGCGTGGGAGGGGGCGAGCGTGCCTGGGCTCCAGCTCAGCTCTCTTAGCACCCAGGGACTTATTTACTACCACGGCAGTTGATGACATTTGGGAGTACGAAATTAAAATGCTGGTGGCTAGAGCATCGCCAGGAAAAACCAATGCGCAATTGCATTATCGCTTTGCATATCTTTCCTTTCTTTGGGGGAAAAAAAATAAGAGGGTTTCCGGCACGCGTGCTCTTTACAGGCTTGCAAAAAGACAGGGGAAGACTTTCTCACTTCCTCCAGTGTATGGCAGCCAAAGAAATTATCTATCATCTAGCATACAAACGATGCATGGCAGAGTTTCTGCCTGTGCTTTTTAACAGCGCCGGAGCTGGTATTGGTCCTCAGGCTGCGGCCGAGCTGGCGAGGCAGCCGGAGAAGGAGCTGTCTCGCACCTCCCGACATGCTGCCGCTCACGGAGCCCGAGTCTGGCCGTGCCGTGGCCCGGGGTGCCGGCCATCGCCTGCCAGGCTGCGCGGCTCGTCCCGGGCTGCTACCCGCCATCCTTTCTCTTCTTCCTTTTTTTTTAAATTAAGCTGGTTTTCGTAGAGGTATCTAGGCCAACGCGACGCACGGAGGGGCGGCTCAGTGCTGCGGCTCGCGCTCACGCGCGAGGGCAAGATAACAGGGGGGGCTGAGGGGCACGAGGTCGGCTTCCCACCGGCGTTTGGAGAGCGTCTCAGAACAAGCCCGGCGACGGCGCTGGTTTATCAGTGCTGGTTCGGTATGGAGGAAGCGCAGCTGGCGACGGCGAGAGCGGAGGGGGGCAGAGGCATCACGCGGCTGCGAAGGACCCAGCTCCACCAGCTGCCTGCTCCATCGAGCGCTCTAGCTGCAAAGACAGCTGTCCGGGCTGAGGCTACGCCGGGCACAAAAGCCCGGTTTGGAACTAAAAAGATACTTTTCCTATTAACAAAATAGTTCTTTGCCTAAACTGCTACCTTGGCTAAAAAAAAAAGAGTGCACTGGCTTATTAATAGACACTGTGCACTGCTGCAGAAGGCCTTTCCCGAGCCCCAGTAAAGCATTTTCATATAAATGGCTTCACAACGTCTTCTCTATAGAGAATTCAAGTTTATTTTTAGGAACCTCTCTGGGGCAAATCCTATTTTCACTGAAGCTTTATGCTAGCTTAGTTTTCACTTCCAGGGAGTGAGGAGTGTCTGGCCGGTGGTTTCACAGACATCCACATCTCCTGCCCTTCTAAAATAGCCTGGTCTCTCCCTTTCTTCAAGTCCTAGGAGTTGCCTCTGTGCTATCTTCAATTTTTCGTCCCCTTTTATGTGCAAATTATCCGCAAAGCAGATCCTGTTTTTAATTTTAGCCCATTTGTGGCGGTTTGCCGTTCCTCAAGCAGCCTTGCCACGCTTTGCCAGCAGCTTCGAGCAACCTGGGGGCTCCTGGAAGCAGGCACAGCCGGGGACAGTGGAAGAGCCAACTGGAAGTTAATTTTCTTTGGATTCTCTTCCTTTTTCTAATTTTGAACATTTAGCAGCCCGGCACTTCGTCTTTAAGGTGCATAACTCACAGTTTAAAATACTTCTGGTCCTTTTAGCTTCTGGAAATAGGTTTTATTAGTATAAATTATGATAGTTTTTCCCAAGTTTAGGAAGGGCTTTGGAGGATAGACACCTCCCCTCCCCTCCCCTTTTGACATTAGCTTTAAACATCTTGCTTTTAAAACAGCAGAAATAGGCTTTTCTCACAAATGGTAGAACCTTTCCACTTGCAACTGAATTTCCTTAATGCGAAACAATGAAGGCAGAGCCTTTCCGGTTTTGATATTTGCCCCATAATGTGATTTATGAAAGCATTTGGAAAGCATATGTACAGATTGCATATGCGTGCTCGCTCAGGGAGGCTAAAATTGGCCGGGTAGCCCCTAACTACCGGTAACAAATCCCAAACATATTTCATGCATTCAGTCATCTACGATGTGGAAAAGCAAACAAGCCCTGAGCCGGGCAGCTCACTCCACCTAAAGGAAGCAGGAGGCAGGAACTGCAGCTCCTAAATTTAAAATTTAGTAATAGCAAGAGTAAAACAAATAAATAAAGGGAAAACACCAATAAAAGCTGAAATTGAAGGCTAAGGCTGATGGTGCGGGCAGCACTCAGCGTATAGGCTTGGGCTGGTGAGGAGGCAGCAGGGCAGAGTGCTCCCTGCTCAGTGCAGCACCTCGCGTGGGAGGAAGGTCGCAGATGTGGGGCCGTGCAGGGACAAACGCCCTGCTTCCTGCGCAGGGGGTGGTCGCTGCCCGGTGCGGCCGTGCCAGGGCCGGCCGCGGGGCGCGTGTGACGGCACGGCGTGGGGGCACGTCCGCGTCGATGAGCGTTGGGAGGCCTCCGCGGAGGATGCCGCAGGTCCCCCCGGACCGGGGCAGCGCCCAGCCCCGCGGGTCTTCACAGCAGTCCGTCTCCTCCACCTCCCCTTTCGCACGAGCCAGGGCTTGGTTTGCACGCGGCTCGTCCTGCATAACGGGGCGGGAGACGGTCCGCGACCAACAGGCCGGGAAGTCTCACTTTGCCTGCTTCCCAAAACGTCTCTTCTCTAGCTCTTTACCCGGGGAACCCGGCAATCCGCAGGTCCTGTACACGACTATTAAAAACAAAAATATGCGAGGGAATTTTTCTAAGGCAGGTTTTTTTTTTTTTTTAAGGCTCTTTCTCGGCGAGGAAAAGCAAGAACAGCAGCGTAATGCATGCCCACAGACGGATCGTAGGACAACGGGCCAAAAAGAACACGGACGCTTTCAGCGGTTTTTTTTTTTTTTAAATACATTTATTAACCAATGTTAACACATTAAATGACTCTATATATTGCTAGTCAGAGCAGCTTACAAAATGCCAGAATGCATCATAAACTGGACAGCCACAATGAATAATTACAATGTGCATAGTGGCTAAGCTCAACACTTTAATATAGCTTTATGATTTGCAGAAAAATTAATTTTAAATCATGATTCCTAAAACAATCAATTGTAATTTTACCTAAAACTTATACAAAACCAGGCCACAATCTTTTTTTTTTTGTTTTGTTTTTTTCTTTAAAACACACAGTTTTCACGCTGTAGTAACTTGGAAATGTGCAACCGTGTCAACAGAGACAAAAAAGCCAAAGTAACACGAATCTTACTTTCATGCAGCTATCAGTTAAATATTACATATTCTGGAATGATTTTACACCAAAAATATTTCCACAATAACTTGCTTTCATAGGGGTGGATCGAAGTTTTTGGAACTTGTAAAGTAATCGAACAAGATTGATTTTTAGTTGTGAAGTGTTTTACAGTCACAACACAGAGGCGACAAAAGTTAATTACACATTTATCAGGCAATAATGTAGCTGTGGTAATACAAGTTACCATCTACCTACTATTGTTTCCAAATCAACTTACCACTTAATTTCTGCAACATATTGGGCATTATTTGGCAGTATCTAGTCAATTAACTTATATCACCACTGTAAGTAAAAAAGATCAGGATTTCAATGGCAGTTCACAGAAGTCTTAGTTATATTTTAATCTTTACAATGACCCTGACAAATCCTAGAGAAAACTTTTTTAAAAGGCTTTCCTCCTGATTCTTCAGCTTCCATCGTTCCATCATGTAATTGCTTTCAATAAATATCAAAGATCTAAATAAATATTTACAAATTATTCCTCTAACTTCTCAAAAAATAGCTGGATGATTAATGGGCATATGACTCAGTCTAAGACCAATCTTGGAAAGAAACTAAAATGCTGAGAGACACTTTAAAAGAAAAGCTATTTAAGTAAGCTTTACATCTATTTAAAAAATTGTCTCTGAACATGGATGCAATTCATATATCTATATATAAAACAAACAAAAAAAAATCATTTTTCAACTATCGATCCATTCCTATTGGTAATGCTTCTTAATCCAGACATTCCGCAAAATACAGACTTTTTACAAATCACGGCATCTTTAATACAAGAAAATTAACATGCATTATTCTTCATTCTGAGTACAGTGATGGAGCTCATTATTAGGCAATGACCCATTACTACAAACATAACGGCTTCTGTGAAACTTAAGTGCTTTTTCTCCTTTTATTATCAAGTTACAATGGACCAGGTGACACCAGATCATAGGCAGTCAAATGACGTCGGACTGGCGAGGCTGAAGGGGGACGCAATAAAGAAATTTGTATGCCTCATAATTCTGTGTATGAATAAAGGTAGTTTTTTTTTTGGCTTTTCTTATTCTTGTTACAAGCACTCATGTTAGGACAAAGATGAAATGTGCAAACTTCAAAATTTAAATATTCATTTTTCTCTAAGATCCAGCTCAGTAAAAGATTACCCCAGTTCCCTGTGATTTTAAACTACAAGATCAAAGCTAATATTTTGTTATAAAAGTTATATATTGAAAAGAAATAATGAAAATAAAACACAGTTGGGAAATATTTAAGAAAAAATACGCAGGACTAGCACCTGCAGTGTCAACCCTGTTCCCTAAATTCAATCATGTACCCACTGGTATAACCAATAGATAATGCCTTTAAACAGTAAAATTAAGCTGAACAAAACCAGCTCAACAAGGTTAAGAAATAAACGTTACATCAAGGTAGTATGCTTCTTTTTTTCTGAAACAGTTCTATAGTTCTTACATTCAGATCTAGTTTTTAAATGTTCCTTTTGCTAAACTTGCATGGTTTTTTATTTTTAGATCTGCTGTTTTTAAAGATTAAAATCTCTGTAAAACCTAAAAATGTTTTAAAATTTGCTGAAAATGCAACAAATCCTCTAGTTTAAAATTATTTAAAGTAACCTGCTCCCACAGATGTTAAATTCATTTTGCTGACAAAATTTTGGAGGAGCATTAAACAGAAGATTGAAATTACTGTGCAAAATTTCTTCTAAGAAAAGTGTTTAAAGGCTGGTGCAAAATGGGAAGCAAATTCTAAACAATTTTGGCTTCTTGGAAACAAAAACCGCTGTGTCTGAGAATAGCAATCATCGGGGTGGTTTGCTAGGGGAGGAACGGATCTTTCATCTTTTTCTGCGGCAGGTACGTTTGTGTTCGGCATGCCAGTGCTCCTGCTGACACTTGATGGAGCAGTAGGAAGTATTCCAGCAGCAGTGGTACATCGCCTCCTCTTCACAGTTGTAGCACTGGAGGGAACAAACAAGCTGGGATTAGCATCCTTGCAGGATCGCCCCCGACAGACACACGAGGTTTCTCACCTGCTCTCAGGCTTTCAGGCTAGGGTCATCCAAACACAGGATGGCATTTTTCACACTAAGCAAAGCAGCAATCTTTAGCACATCTGCGGAATCTTTTTTCTTATTTTCTGGAGTCTAGATCATTTCTTTCTAAAATCTCACCTCTCTTTTAAGATACCAAAGGGCATCAGATTCAGAATTTCAACTCCATAGTGCAAGAACTGTTTTTTACTCTACATTTGTATGACAGTATCCTGATCTGTGTCCTAAAACCTGTGAAAAATCAACAGGCACTCCTGGAGTGAACAGGTTTTGAGCAATTTGGCCACTTCACCTGGGCTCCTGAGATTTCTTTACAAGCCTCTCTGCAGATTACTGGGAAAGATCTTTTTGGGTTAGGAAAGTCTCAAAAGTCACAACAATAACGTTACCGGAGAAAAGAAGGATTTGTTACCTAGGTTTTCTTCTAGCTACTTAAGGGTAGGTCTCCAAGGAGGCTACCAGCATTGGGGAGAGCCAGCTGGTAGAGATCATTGCAATCTGGTGAAAATAAAACTGCACGCTGCATTGGTGCTACTGAGAATAGCAAGAAAGCACCTTTTCCTTCAAGTCCTCTGGAAACCAGAGGTGGCTTGACTTGCACGGGATGGCTAAGTGGGCTGTTATGCCTTGTCATGCCTGCCAACATGGTGCAAAACCCCTGAAAGAATAGATGCTGCACAGTCCCTTACTTCTGCTGAAATACCCAGTTCTGGGCAGTCCCACGGTAAAGAGAATTTCTATTCTGCAACATGCAGAATGCTCCCAGTTCCTTGGTAGCTACCAGGAAAATAAACTCGTAGCCTCTGAGGAACTAAAAAAGCAGTCAACACACTGGCCAACACTACTGACGGTCAACAAGGAGGTATGGCACCCACATGGTGATGCACCCTGTCTCCAGATGGTTTTATGTGCTCCTTTTAGGAGCACTGCCACAGTGCTAATCCGACAAAATACTATAAAGTAGGATAGCATTGTTGCTAAGGGAGCTACTTATACCTAGCAGCTCTGAAAACCAGGATCTAAAGATCTCAGATTTGTCTTTCTCAGTCTGGTACACTCAAAATCAGAGAGCACCTTTCGGAATGAAGTCTCCAACACCTACTGCGGGGCTGGGGACAGGCGTAGCACGGTCTGGCTCCCAACCAATCTGAAAAGGCAGATCCAAGAAAGCAACCTTTTATACTAGCTAAGCTGATAACCTTTTATTTACATCAGCAACAAAGGGACTGCCTGAGCTGCATGCAAAGGGAACCTCCCAATTTTCTTTTTATAACAGCTCCAGGGGAGTTTATTTGTAGCAATGTCTGCAAATAAGTGCTCTCTGGAGAGCTGTATTCCTGGTTTTTCATGTAGCTGGCTGCCCAGGGACCTGTGGGGACCACTAGGGGCATCTGCTGAAAAGGTGCGTGGAGCAGACACGTCTCAATTGCGTCCAGCAAAGGAGTTAGCCTCGAGACCGGGTTTACATCTGCTTGCTTGGAGAGATCAAAAAAAAAAACTAAGACAGCAGAGGACAACTCTAATCTGTGGATCCTGCTGCTCCTTTTACATATGTTGTCCATAAGCGTTGAATGTAAACCTCCACTTAGAAAAAGAGCATGTGGCGTTACCTAAATCAGCACCAGCACGTGTGGCCGAGAAGGCAAAACGCCAGCTAGTCTCAGGCCTCCATTTCTTTGTATTTTCCTCTTTCTTAACATGTTATCAATAGTTTGGTATTTGTTTCAGACAGCACACATCACGGACAATGCGTATTCACTTAAAAATAGAGCCTGTTGCAAGTTAAAATAAATATACACACAAACATTATTGAAAGAGACAGTGGTTAGAAATGAACTGTGAACCAATTTAAATAATGCTAATAGGTAAATAAAATAACCAGGAGAAATTTAAAAAGAAATAGATCAAGACCAGCGCTCTAGTCTGACTTCTGCAGGCCATTAAACTGCAAAAGCTCATGATCGTTATCCCTGCCTTTCCATTTCTTCTGTTTGCTATTCACTTGAGGTATTTGTGCTAAGTCTAAATTCTCTGAGGGTATGAAAGTGAAATTCTGTTAAGTCAAGGGGACCGCGACCATTTCGAGCAGCAGAGAACATGGTTCTTTAACATGGTTAGGCTCCTGAGGGCTGGGAGCATGTCTTCTCCTGTGCCTACATAACACCAGCAAAACAATCCCTTGATCCTGACCGGTTTTTTTTTGTCTTTAGGTAGAAGAAAAATATAAAAATAGCACAAATAATAGCAGCTGTATTCCTCAGCCTAGACATCCGCATTAAAAAAGAAAAAGAAAAAACAAACAAACAAACAAAGAGATTGATGGTTCTAATTAAAAAGCAAAATCACCAAAACTCATTCAGTATGTGTTAATTACAGCAGATTTTAGTAAGGAGGTACCATTATTACAACAGCAGCACACAGCAGCGGCATTACACAGAAGGCACTGTCATTAGTAGCACCAAAGGAAAAATCGCCAGGGAGTTGTGTAATTGGAGCGATTCCAGCCACCTGAGGCTGAGTGTTGGCAGGCAGATCCACCAGGTTGCCAGCGAAGGTGGAAACCCTCCCTCCCTCCTTACTCAGAAACCGGCTGCCTATGGCATGTGTGCATTTACGGTGGCAGATACTTCTGGGGCTACAGAAATATGAAAGCCTGCTGGATGCTCTTTATGTTGCTTTGAAACATGCTTTATGAACTTTGTTGCTTCGAAAGAGGTATTATGCACATGATGATAAGACGCAGTGACGTGGTACCAGGGCACACACTGATTAGGCTAACAGACATGGTAAAGACATACTGGAACAAACTAAAACAAGTCTCGGGAGGGTATCTTTCATAAACCTTCAAAAAACAACTGTAGCTAAGAGCACAGACTCATGATCAAGTTATTGTGATTGAATTACTGCATATCAGCTGAGTGGTGGCGACAGTTCACTTGCGTACTCTTAACTTTTGACAGAAGAGAGCTAATTTGATGTAGTTTTATTGTGGGCAAAGCCAATTCAGTTTCTCTCAAGTGTCACAGACAAAAGCACGCATGCAGACATCATGCAGACGTCTGGTGAGTCATTAAATATGGTAACTTGATCACTCTGAGCCTTTCATAACTTCTCTGGTCTGTAAAGGTAGGTACACGGGGAAGTATTCTCTAAGAGACCCACGCACTCCGGTATCACCACCATCAGAAAAATCTCTGCTAGGAACAGAAATGAAACTCTACAGGGGCTGTGGCATTTGAAGTGTTAGTTTTTTCTCTTTAAAACACCAAGGCAAGTCTAACTGTGATAGCAAACTATTGTCTCTCTTTAACATTTTTTTTTTACTCTTCTGCAGAGCAGTTTTGTCTATAAGAACAAGGATTAATGATGCTGAACAGCCATTTGCAGTGGAAGGAAAACCTGTGCTGCTGCACTGAGCCACAGCTGGCTGTTCCCCGGCAGCAGTGACAGCAGGGACTGTGGCTGCCCATCACGGCTCAGATGAGCATGCCATCTTGTGGCAAGCCATGGACACATTTCTCAGCCACATTTGGCAAAATCAAAGCTCAAGGAGATGAGCAGAAAATCTTACCCTAAACCTCCTGGATTTTATAGACAGCTGTTACAACATAGTGTAATTTCCTGGTCAATAACTTAATTTCCTTGTTCTATGAAATCTAGCTAAGAAATAACCAAGTTTGTATGTGTGTTAGGCGCACTGATCCTCAGAGTAACAAAGTTTCCACCCATACTGTTTTACTGATTAGCAGCACAGTATTATAGTATTTGCAATGCTTGGGCAGATGCTGTACAGGCATGTGGGAAAACATACTTCCAAATTGGAAAGAGAATACAAGAGATAAAACACGAAGAAAAAGCAGGGAAAAGTGTGTAGCACATAACAGAATGGTAAGTTAGGTGTCTCTTCATTTTTTAAAGGACAGACAAATATGCTTTTTGTAGGCATTATTGTAGATGGGAGCTTAAGGACTGAATAAGGGATGGATAGAGGGGAGGACATATATTTTAGAAAACTGTCTTATATACACAGGAACATAAAAGAGATACAGAAAAAAAAAAAAGGAGGAAGGATATCTATAACAGCACTATTACCAGGGGAAGCCAAATAGATGGAGGCAGAGATTGTACCCTCTAAGGCCTTGAGATCAAAGGAGTTTGAACATAATGCAAAACCTGTCTGATAGGGAACACAACTACATGATTATAGCAATGTTTAGAAGAAAACGTTTGGACGCTAACATCTAGTTGAACTGAAACAGGTGGTGATATTAACAGTAAATAGTGGAGATGGAAAGTAATCAGAACCCGGAGTAGAGATCTGGATGTTAAGAAAATATGAAAGCAATAATATGAAGGAGGAGAAAACCTTAACACCAAGAGATCAGTGAAAAAGAGGTGCAGTTAAAAGTAAGGGAGAAACTACCTTCGAGTGGCCTGCGGTCTGCATTATATACTTCCAGTTATCCACTGGTAATAAATTCTTGACACTTACCCACTGCTTCTTCTTGGTCTGGGAAATCAGTTGCTTGTGCTGGCCTGCTAGCTTCTTAATTTCTTCTAAAAATTCTTCTTTGCACTTCTCCTTTACCTGCTTACATTTTCTGTCCATCTCTCCTTGCATGTTGGCCACAGCTTTATTTACAGCCTGCCTTTTCTCCTCTTCCATCTCAGTACGCAGCTGGCATAAAAAAGTAAGACAGCAAATCAAATCAATGAGCAGGTATTGGCATAACTGTATCTTCTTTAAGCTTCTGCATGCTATTACTGATGTGGATAGAGGTCACACACTTAGAGATTTCTCCAATTTAGAAAACAAGAAGTTCCCTCCTTTAAAGTTACAACAGAACTTCCATCCATAAAGCACGTTCATCCACTGGAAAATGCATGTTCACAACAAAAATGCCATTGTAATTCTATTCTGCAAGGCAATTATAAAAATAGCTACATAAGTTCCATGTATATTTTCTGAATGATCAATTTACAAACGTAATTATTTATTTTAGATAAAGATTTTGTTTGTTCTAAACCTACAACCGCATATAAATTTACAGCAAGGGCACGACAGAAAATGCAGAATGGAATGCCCCTGAGTTCCATAAGAGGCACCATTTAAAATCCCTAATGAGGAGAATTCATTTACCCCTAATTCAGACATCTCGAAGTTTAGTGCTGTAATTCTAAAGGATTAACACCTAAATACCCTAAGCTCCTTCCATAGTCCTTCCCTCCAACAAGAAATTCATCTCCTCTTAAGACAGGTACTTAAGATAGGTCAGATGAATCAACCTCTGCACTGTCCTAGTCTCTCCAGCCAAAGGTGAACAGCTCAGACTTGGACATCTAACTTTTTAGATTGTTATCATTAAATGAGATAATTCAAACAAATTTTAGCCAATCTATTCAATGTGTAGGTGAAAAGACTGACAAAAGTAGAATTATTTATGAATGGCATCTAAACAATGCTTGATAATGGACATAAAGGCTTTGGAAATGGATAATCATGAAGGAACAATCAGTTTCACTTTTGCATCACAGATTGATTTCACTGGACTAAAAAAAATCAAAGAATTTTCTGTTTAAACTAAGGTCTATTGGTATAGAATCGGCCGGAACAGAAATAATAAAGACTACTTTAATGTGGTCTCTTTGGAAAAGCTTTTTAACCCATTTCCCTAAGTGGGGATATTACAAAAGCAGAAAAGAGTGTGACTCCCTCCCCTTCTCTCTCCTCAAACCGGAGTTTAGGTGGTGTTTGATCAGTGTTACCTTTTCCACTGCCTCTCGCACAACTCTCTCCGTTTCTCTTTTGTGATCAGCTTTCATCCTGTCTTTGAAGTCATTAAAGATTTTGGTGTATTTGTCATGGCACATGTTCTGACACACTCCATCATTACTGGTCTGGGTGCTCCGATGCAGCATTTTTGGAGAAGAGGCACTTAACTTCTTGGTCTGAGTTGAGACTGAAATTTTTTCAATGGGCTGAGGCATTGTGGGAATTTCCTGGCTTGAACTGACTGCTTCAGTTTCAGGCTCTGGCTCCTACAGAGAAAGAACAAACTTGCAAATCCAGGTATCAAAACAGAACAAGGTAACCCTCAGCTCACCCCAAAAAGAAAACGTCACTGACTAGTACTGACACAATTCATGTGAAAGATGTCTACTGAAGACACTTCATGCTAATGGGACATGGGACCCCTGAGGAAGACCATCATCAAGCCAGGTAGCCTCTCTGGTCAGGTTTTTCTGATTTTATCTAGAAGCCTTTCCAAAGAAAGCGCGTCGATGGGCCAGGATGCTAACCTCACCACCCGCACTTCCCAAACACTACTCACGGCAAACCCCGTGGCGCTACCAAAGGGTGGCTGCATGTTTTTTCCCTCTGCCATTCTCCCTGCAGGAACTGAGCTGTGCGGCCCATGTGCCTGGATTATGTTGGCAAACTCTGGGCTTACTCTGGCCTCACAGGCTGCACTGGGGTCTGTAATATTTAATTTATTTCATAGAGCTGCTGCAAAGATTGATTAATATTTCACAGGTGCTTTGAAGATGAAAGGCTAATGAGCATCTAAATCTTGCTTGTAACAACAGAACTAGACGTGGACAACCACAGAAGCTTTCTGTAATTACAGAGTTATCAGGAAAGAAATCATAGTTACTGTAAGAGTACTGTACTGAATTTAGCTCCCTGTGTTATTACAGTGTAATACCAATAGTTCCTGCTCTTCAGAACAGATAGAAGTAATACCCTTGCAAACTCTTACTGATATTTTAAGAGTCCAAAGACACAGAGGAACGTTACTTCTTTTAACTTATTTTTTTTAAAGCTCGTTTAAGAGGCAAAGTATACACTCCTTATTATACTAGACTTGCTTGGGATTGGAATTTGTGCTTGTCTGTGTGATAGGGCACTGGTCACACCAATCAAAATGCTGATTGTGTATTCCCTTTTGCAACCAATTGCTCTTTAATACATCGCTCTGATTGACTTCTGGATCACTGACCAAATATGAGCAGTGCTAAGCAGGTGAATGTTACGACATAAATCTATGAAGCAAATCACAGCATTTGCCTGACAGAAAACACAATAAAAATGACAAGGCATCCTCAATTATAGTCTGAGGAAGATTGCACTCTTCCTATCTTGCACTCAAACATGGTCCATGCCCCAGGGAGCTACAGTGATGAAAGACGGTAGGTGTGCTACTAACTCCATCGATGAAGGTGCTTTGCTGTCTCACGAAACATGCGGTTCTGAGCCAGCCCCGTAGGATCAGATATAACATGGTCACAGATGCCCAGAAGTGAGGCGTGACAATGTCTGTCCTTCAGGCCCCAGTCTCCTCTCACATAGCTCTGGTGCTGAATTACCTGAAGCCTCCTCTGTTGTGGAGTCCTGAGTTCTGTTCCCGGGACTGTGTCTTATGTGTAACAGTAAACATGCCCTTTTTTCTTTTTTTTTTTTTTTTTACCCAGTGACTAATCATATGCAGTTTTGGGATACATGGAATTACAGAAGTAGCTTATAGAGACTTGCTTAGCCCTCCCCATTAGAAAGGATTCTTTCAGCTTTCCCTCATCAGTTGTTACACTTCTTAGCGTTCAGCCTGCAGCTGAAACAAGGCCAGCAGAAAATACTTAAAAGTTAGGAAATACTAGATTTATGGCAGTCTCAGCAACTGCCCCCTTGTGTACAAGCATAAGAATACAGTCCCGCAGTTATACGATCACAGGCTATTGTCTCCCCCACTTCCTTCAGTGTACAACTTGGACAGACAAGAAAGGAAGTTCTATATGATGTTTTATGAATCTAATATTCTTCACCTTGTAAAACAAAAATATTTTCTAACTGCTGTTGTTTATTAGTTCAACAGACTTATTAAACTAGCTTGAATCTGTCAGTTCCAAAAAAGTTGTTAGCCGACTGCTGATTTATTCATGATACAGAATATAAACATAATGATACCAGTGGCTTGCATGTGACAGATATTATTACGTTTGTTAGCAGCGAGGATCAAGCTAATGGTGCTGGAAAGTCTCAGATTAATACTGTAAGGTAAGTAGAAGGTGACAAAAACCAGAAGAGTGTCTATTACAATTTATTTTATTTTTTATTTTGCTAACTCTACAAACATAGTAACAGTTTGCTTACTTCTTTCTTGAGTTCCATACTCTGGTTACGTCGTCCTTTCTTTGCTCTTGGTTCCTGAGTAACCTTCAGCTGTGAACATTATGAAAAGAATATTGGATCATTCCAAACAATAGCTCAGATGAGTATCACTCATTGTAGAGTGCTTTAAGTACCTTAAATTTGGGATTATTTGTCATTTAACTTAGCAAACAGAAAGCTGAATATTGTTCTTAACTGACAAGTGCATACAATAAGCTTTCCATGTTGTCAGTAATGACTGTGATCTCATGAATGAACAAAATTCATGAACAAGTTCTAACATTCAGTGTGTATTTACCTTAACTATTCTTTGCTTCATTTCACACAAAAATTCAAACACTTGTTTTCTGGAAAATTCTGACATCAGCAACCCATAATTAGGCAGCAGATCTTGTCGAAGCCAGAAAGCAGTAACAACCCAACAGAGAACGTATATGGGTAAAGATAAAAAGATTATCCACACTTGCTATAATTGATTATGACCATAAACTTGAAGGGTATTAAACTTCATGCTTTAGAATAACTCTCTAACCATTAGAAACCAGGGCGTTCTAAGTGAGGGGTATTTTACGTTACATTTGTTTACAGCAAAGCTCTTATTTCTTTCTCCGAAGCATCCAGTAGTAGGTAGTGCTAGTGACAGAATACTGAAGAATACTTCAGAGCCCTGAGTTGGATGGCTACTCACGTTCTTGTATCTGCGACACCAGCAAAACAGATGTAACAATTAAGCAAGTGGGGTGGAACAGAACATATGCAAATGGACACTTTAAACACTGTGGTTAATGCTCCTGAAACTCTGGGAAATGTCTCTGTAACCCTTCACATTATTTGCAACTTTTCCTGTTTCATTTTATGTTGTTCCATGACTGCATAAACTGCATTAAATCAAAGGGGCTACCAAGGGTTTGCTAGGCAAACCAGACCAAAAAGAGAAAAGAGTTTTGGTAAGGAGCATCCCCTTAAAGCAACAGCCAGTTCTACAAGCAAGAAGTTTTTAACCACAAACTGGATAATAGAACTGTTTGACCCAAGGGCAGAGAAGAGGGTCAAAATATACTAACTATTAAAATATAGACTTAAAGAGGAGATGGTGCTTTCAAACGAGGGAAGAAGACCCTCGTTTGAAAGATTACCCAGGAAAAGGCTGCCAAAAATACAGAGAAGCATCCTGCAAGCTATTACAGTCCTCCTGCCAAACCAGTGATGGTGAATACATAACACTTACTTGGAGAACGAATGACTAACAAGGTTCAGCTTCGATAAGGAAAGACACATGTTAGAAAGGTAAAGTTTTGTATCTTGGCCCTGTGTGCTTTTAACTTTTTTTTAAAGCAATACAAATTCTCTTGTTTTGCAGAATTCCGTTGGAGTTACTTAGTCAGTCGCAGTCACATGCTCCTTAAAGTGCAATGTTTGCACTTAACTTCATAGTTGGACTTGCTGAAAATGTCATGCATGGTTGGTGTTACTCAGGGAACTGTAACGCAGGATATAGTCCAAAGTGAGCACACTCCAGCTGCGAAAAGGCTAAACAGCTACAGGGCTGTCCCTTGATGGGAGTCCAAGGTGGCAGCGTTGCAGTCCATCTGATATCCATGACATTTAACTTGAACATACCTATTTAACTTTAGAAATCTTGGTCTGTTTCATAAAGGTTTTATAGGTGACAAACTTCTTGAAACCTCTCAGAGGTCATCCAAAAAAGTTAGGAAAAAGAAAAACTTTACACTCTTGCTATTCCTAAACTACAAAACAGAGGAAAAACAAACCTCTGAGTCTTCCTGTTGTCACCATAAAACTGCAGAGACTAATTTAGAAGTAAATTACCCCAATATATGTCATCTTTTAACCCGATGTATGTCATCGAGGTTTCCGACAACATTCGCAGTCCTGGGCAACTGGTTCTTGCTGACCCTGCCTGAGCAGGGAAGTTGGGCTAGACGATCTCCAGAGGTGCCTTCCAACCTCAGCCACTCTGCAACAATTTGTTGTACTCTTTCATAAATTGCACTAGCTGCAAACATTGTGGCGGCACTCACCTGCTCATTGCTGGTGGAGGAGATACTAGACTCTGCCTCCTCTTCCCCTTTATCCTCATTCTTTGATTTCCAGAATCTCCCCTCGCGAAGGAAACGCTGGTGCAGCTCCAGCTCATCACAAGCCTTCTTCCAACCCATACTGCGCTTCACATGCAGCCGATGGATGTTAACTGTGATATCTTGAATGTTTTCTGAAGGGATCCAGGCCCTTTTGAATACATGGTACAGACAGGTTCAGAGACATTAAATATTTGTGGAGGGGCTTAACTTGAGACACTGACTTCAAAAGTGGACAGTTTCAAGTCAGGCCCGATCACTGACAATTTCTATTTACTCAGAATTTTTCAGTGTTCAACATGCACGAAAAAACAGGCTACCTACAGTTAGACAGTTGAGCTCTTAAAAACAGTTGTCAGGGTGTTGGTGCTATAGCTGAAAATCTCTCTTTTGTCTTTAATGAGCCACAAAACTGACAGCAATACAATCTTCTGCCTGCTTTCTCCTTAAATGCCCAGAGTCCGACATGGAAACATCTTTACTGAAGGTTAATTTGCTAATCTAATTTAGCCCTTGACCTCTTTGCTATAACTGTCAAGGAAGGTAAACCAAATTATCACTTCGAATGTCGATATTTTGTGGTTTGGGCCACTGTCCGTCAGGCCTGAACTCATACTCTTTTGCACTGGATTCCCGCCAGGGACTTGGTTCCAAAGGTACTTTGTCCTCTTAAATATTTTCAGAGAGTCCTCATGGAGTTAGATGGGCAGCTCTTGACATTTCGAAAGGTTACACTAAGTAGCACTGGATATTAAAGAATAAGAGTCACTGCCATGCACATCTACATGGCAGAGTAAATATTGTAATAAATTAAACATCTGCGGCCAGATTCTCAACTCTTGTAATATAAATAGCGTTTCAGTGAAATCAAACAAATGATTCTAATTTATACTAATGGCCTTTTGTTTTTAAAATCCATCACAGTAACAAATCAACGACACTCTAGTAAAACATATTTGCCTTTTCTTCCAGCACATGTTTACATAAAGCTGCAGGTATCTCATCCTGCAAGTGTCACGTTGCTTTATTAAATAGTTTGATGCTGTGCAAATTTAATGCCAAAACTACTAATGAGATAAGCTGCATTTGCAAACAGATTACTATTTCAAAATAAATCACTCTATGGTTGCAGCACAGATAAAGGTCCTTTACGTACTCTATGCTTGTTAGAAAATCTACTTGGTAGATCACAGAACAAATACAAACATGTTATATACTGTGCAAGTTACGTTAAAAGCAATTTAAACGAACAGCTTCCTAAAATACTGCTACTGAATTCTCAAAACCTTTTTGGGAGGCACCGGGATATACCACTTTCCTAACAGCCCTGAATTGCTTTGCAAATGTCTCGCTTCCTCACGTGCAGGCATATAATTCAAATAGCAAAAAAAAAAAGATGTACATTCATTACAGTAACACTACCATAATCCTCCCAAAAAGCTAAACCAAGCAAGAGAACAACTGCTGGAGATGGAAGTAAACCCTGATCTGTAAGGGTACAGTTCCTAATGTAAAGAGTTACTCTCTGCATTTGCAAACGGGGTCACAGCAAGAGTTCTATCAACGTTCTAGCAATAACACAGAAACACTCTGTGGTGCATATTATGTTACCAAAATACAAAACTTTAGCGTGCCTGCTTATACATCTGTTAGTAGAAGTACATTTCTGTCCAATTTTTGCCTCAGCCTGGATTAGCAGGCTGCTACAGATTTGAAGAAACAGTCATGTGGACAGAAGTTCGTTTGCTTTCTTTAATTAAAACAGCATTAGGTAACATCCCTATGGCAACTATGGAAACAGAATCTCTGGGCCACTTGGCAACTTTGGATGTGTTAGACTGAACTTCAAATTTTCTGAAACAACTACAGCTAAGTGCTCAGTCTTTCTAATGCTGGCAACTAGTCCAGCCAGCCAGGATATACAACATCATCGATGAGATAAACTTGCTTAAGTATTGTTTGTAAAAAGCAGCACACGAAATTAATAAATTACCTTTGGTGGTGATGGCCAAAAAAGCGAACATCAACTTGATTGTCCTCTTTCTGCATGACTTTGGCTGGCCAAAACCCAAAGCCTTTCATTTTGGCCCAAACCAACTCATGATTAGGTATCTGGAAAAAATGTTTTATTTATTATTGGACACGAAGTATTATATTAATTTATCCCACAAATAAATTGTGTTAGACTGTTAGAGCATAGTAATATCTTAAGAATATGGTTGCTGTTTATGTCTAAGTGCTTGTTTTCGTTTTTATCTTCTTACAATACATATTTCCTTGTCAGATGTATTGCTTGGATAAAAGTCAAAAAAGACAAAGTCTGAAAAGGGTGTAACTGTCTATTGAAAACACAGATCTTAAGCATCCCCAAAATTAAACTCATCTTTATAGCTTTATCCAAGAGTAAAGTTCTACTTCTGTAAGCTCCTTCCTTTCTTGTGAGACTGTTGCAACTGCCCGATAACCATGTTTTATTACTCTCATTGTTACTGCTTTGAACTTCAATCAACATTTCACATGTGGAAAATATCTAGGCTCAGAGAGTCTTAACCATACATCTGAAACAAGCCTACTGAAGTGGAATATTCAGTACATGTATAAAACCAAAACTGCAGGTATTTATACAGAAAAGAAAACAAATAAAAATCTGTGTCAGTAACATACGCAAGGATAGCAGAACCAATTGTCAGGTCGCGCATTTGACAAATAGAAACAGTTCTTGCAGAGCTGCAGTTCATCCAGCTGCAAAACAAAAAACAGATAAATAAGTCAAAAAAATCCTATCTGTGTGACCTCAAAAGTATCACTCTCTCCTAAGTAGTAAAATTTTTCAGCCCTGCTTGCTAATTTTGTGGAGATAGTTCTGTCCGTGGAAACTTAGAGGTATGAAACAGATGTGCTGAGAGTGGATGAAAGATAAGCTGCAGAAACCTGACTTACGCTTTAGAAAATTTAGATTTAGTAAAGCTAAAATATAAAGAATAACTCTTTAAATTCATCAAATATTTAAAGCACATTCTGAAAGAAGTAATTTAATTGTACAAACAGAGCAAATGTGGCAGCTGCCTGTAACTTCATTCTTCTGTCTCCTCATTTTTCAATGCCCATAATAGAAGCTGGTAGAAATCTCACTGCAGGTTCAATTTATATTAGTAAGTGTAACTATTTCTAGCCCAACTATGCATTACTAGATTATTTCAAAATTAAATTTTGAAAGTAGGTATTTTCCAAATGATAGTCTAGTTGCAAAAAAAGAAAAAAGGGGTTCTGAATCAGCTGTTAGAAAGTTACAAGAGAAATTTTATAACAAAATTCATACCCTTATTTTTGTAATACAAAGAAACACTTGTTTAGGTTCTGATATGAAAATCAAATCATTTGTCTATACCCTGGTTATACTTACTTCATGACACGTGTCTTTGTAAAGCATCCTTGCTATATCAGCTTGTTCACTGTCCGCTATAAATTAAAAATAAATACTATGAACAACCAGAGTATGATCATAGTGCTCACAAAAATTTGCAGCTGTCAGTGCTATGACTTTCATGCTATAATTGTCTTGCTTGAAAATACAAACTATTACTCAGCTTCTTTGATAACCTTTCCACTTAAAAATTTGTACCCATCAATGCTATATTGGTTTGCTTTTCCATGCTTGTATGCAAAAACCCCGTTGAGAGCATTTAAACCAACAATGCAGTAAGTATACCTCTGTGGAACAGCAGCACGGATACACGGTTGCTCTTAATATGAATCCACTATTTCTTTCTCTGCTAATGTCTTAATAATACATTGATGATACACAGCAATGTTCCTAAAACATGGCTCTCTGCTATCACCATTTTATAGCAAAACAGGTACAATCACATAAATAGTTTTGCTCAGAGCACTGCTTCACAGACTGCTTCACAGTTCCCTCCGCTCCTGTTTATTTCTCTGTTAGCACACTCACATCTCTCCCTACCAACTGCAATGTGGGTTTCCTAATATTGCAAACAGAACTGATGCCCCCTCTTCCCACGGCTCCACGTACGGGCTGTGCTTGCAGTGGGAGAACCACATCCTTCATGAAATGACACCTGGGAAGAACTTTGTTACTCATCTTGGTTGGAGCTTCTGTAGGCTACGTGTTTTGGTCGCGCTTTTCACTTCCAGATGTTGTTCCGTAATACTAAATAGTCTCGTACTACTTTCACTGCTTAAGAAGAATCCCTTTTAATGCACTCAGTCTTCAAGCCCTATATGTCTTTTAGCCCTCAAAACCTGATGAACCAACAAGTGTCACCCGAGCAATGTGAACACAGAACAAGTATACCCCTGCTTGACTGTGCCTGCAGCTCCCTGCCTTCCAGCAACCTGATCTGAAGCAACTCTATCTTGATTTTTTCTACATAACCCCTTCTGTAGCAGTGGGTCTCTTCCAAGTGCAGCGTCTGGCCAATTTTATAACGTAGGTAGCCAGCATTACTCTTCTCTGATGGCCATACCTCCACACCACACCAGCAGGACACCCCTGTTCTGGCTGCAGCTATATTTGTTGTCGCTATATGGGAAATAATTGCCCACAAAGGAAAAAGATGTATGTGTCTACACTTCTGCTGACACAGAAAATCAGAGAGCAGACCTCTTTCTACCCTAGAACAACATATGTATACCGGCAGGAATCTGCTTTCCAGACTGACTTATGGCTTGGGCTGCAGAAGAAATAGGATGCAAAGGGTGCAAATTCCCACTGAAGGTTTAGCCTCGTTCTATAGCAGGTGGGCAATAACACACCCTGTAGCAGGCAAAGCCCTCTTGTAGCTCATTCTTTGATTTGTAAGGGCTCCCTACAGACCTTATCCACCTTTAAGGTTACCAAACACTAAATTTAATCCGGAACTTGTGATTTTTCTACAGGCAAAGATAAATCAAATAGTGGAAATAGTAAACGTAGTACTCTACCTCCATAGAAAATCACTGTGTTGTGTAGAAGCAGTTGAGCATCGGCTTTGAACTCCTCGTAACTCCTGTACTTTCCTTCATTGACTTTCTACACAAAAGAAAACACAGGACTGTGAAAACGTTGCTAAAGTGCTGTACCTGTTTTATGCAGAGAAGCTTTCACAGAAATCTGCAGTATGCAACTCAGATCAGTCATTGCCTTTCCTGTGTACTGAAGGAATACTTACAACTCTGACACTGTCTGACAGTACCTCAACACTGGCTGTCCTGGTACACTTACGCGATGCCCAGAAGTAAAATAGGTGCTTTCATGTTTGATTAGGCTGAAAAATTATCTTGGTTATAACAGGGTAAATCTGGAGTAGCTGCATTCACTCCTGCTGTATAGATGGAATATGACATTGCCCAGAAAAAATAAAGACATACTCCCTGAGGTGCAGATTTTGTACCTCCAAAATACACGCCCATTTCAAATCAGTATTGACTGCATTCCAGGATCTTCACTCGATAGTCACTGTTTTCTGATGAGGGCAGATTGCTTTAGTCTTCTAAACTCATAAGAAAAGCTTACAGGGAGCCCTGCAGTGCATTTTCTTGCTACAATCTTTTCTCTGATAAGAAATACAGTATTTGCAGTTGTGGTCTGCTAAGAGCATCTATGAGAATTGTACGGCAGACAAAGTATCATCAGTTTCTGGCATGCTGTCAAGGCCAAAAAGATTTTGTGTGGGAGCAGGTGAAGGTGACACAGTGACAGGAAGGCCTGACATATCTTCAGGGACTACCAGTGTTGCCACTAGGTTCAGGACAGCAACAAGTAGTGGTGGTTTCCAAAACTGTCAGTGTAGCTATTGTTTCTCCACATGTTTCAGTAACATAATAATTAAACAAAGGCTCTTAACAACTACAGTTGTGAAGGGCAATATATACCATATCATGTCATAGCAATCCAGTTGCAGTCATGAAAAAGATGAATACGCTATTCATTTTTGTCATGTGTAGTTGGTTTATATGAGTCATGGTCAGACCTTCACTTCAGAAAAAAGGACAACATATTTACTAGTACTTTATTTTTGGAACAGTTAACACAAAACAGATGTTTTAAGTGAGTCTTGCTTTTTTGCCATCAACGGCATGATTGGCTCTTCATGAATCATTCAGAAGTTTATAAAATTAACATCTACATAATGCCTTAATGACTAAAATTGAAATATGGTCGAACGCATTTGGCTCGATATGCAAACACTGGCATTCAAGTCCATATTCAGTGACTTAAATAAAGTACACTTTCTCTAAAAATTTCAACTACCCATAGATCTTAATAAAGGCCTTAGTAAAAAAAGGAATTGAGGGTACTCCACGTCTGAATATTAAGCAACACTCAAAATGTTTTCATTTGGTTACCTACTCATAGAGAAAAGTTTGAAATTTTAACTCCCGTATTCAATGCTGGAAACAATGCTGGAAACAATATTGAGCATAAAGAGAATTAAGCTGGGTTAGTGATTTAGTTCTTAAGATTTACCTTTACTGTTAAAAGGCACCATGAACAGTGTGAAAGTTAGAAAGCAAGTCACTCTACCTCCTGTATAGTAGGAACATCAACAGCTGAGTGCACCAGCCTCCTATACATTGGGTGTTTGTTGTCCTTCCCTTTCTTGTTTAGGTCTATAGCCTGAAAGGACCATGAGACAGTGCAAGTTACTGCATTTAGAATCTGCTTAAAACACAAAAAATATTTAAAAATTGCCATAGCTTGGAGTATTCCAGGTGGGGAATACACAAGGCCAAATTCTGCCTCGGACACCTGCAACGATATGCCAGGTGGACACTCACAGAGAGACTGACTCCATGTGCTTCAAGCCTGAAAAATACCAATTTCAGAGGAGCCACGGGCCCAGGGCAAAAACTACTTCTGCCAGAATGATGACTGATCTGAACCATGAGACATGATAAGTCTGTGTTGAAATACACAAACTGCTTATGACAGGGGAAATAAAACAGCACCCTAAAACAACACCTTCTCGTACCTTCTTCCCTGCACAGCCACATATGGCCAACTACAATGCACCCGCCACAGCACAAACCAAAACTTTGGTAAAGTTTCCTGTTTCTGACTCACCCGCTCCTTCATACGAGAGACTATGAATCGCAGGTATGTGCTCATCTCTTGTTTACTTGTGTTTTTCTTCTTGATACTCTGTTAAAGGAAAAGAAGTTTATATTATTATTATTTTAAAATAATACTTGAAAATTCATTCACCAAAAATTGTCTCTGTGCCACATTTTTTGAAAAGGTAACTTTGCGTCACGGGTATATCAGATCATTAAGCTTGACTTTCATTTGCGTGTATGTCAATAATACTTTGTCAAAACCTCCCATATCAAAAAGTGTCTTATTAGAATAAAGCAATGAAGAAAGCCATTTTAGGGAACAGCCAAAAATGTATTTAATGGTCTATTTATTAGCAAGGCATTAAAATCTTCAATAAAATAAGAAATGGTTTAAAAAAATGCTCTTTGCCATGCACTCAAGAGATTTATGTGCTTACTAGACAAACAGACACCATCTAGGACGAACTCAGATACAGGATTGCTCTAGCTAGTAAAAATTCAGATTTCCAACTGCCCTTCCTTCTACCAAAAATGCTGACTCTCCTTCTCACCTCTCTGAATGCTCTGAGGGCCGAGCATCAGGCTGAGCTCTCCTTCTCATGCCTCACCTCCACGCAAACTTGGTGGGCCAGGCTGGCTCTGAATTACACCTGCCTCTTCACATTAAGGACGGTTTTCTGCAAGATCCTCGTAATTGTGCAGCTGATTGCTGCTTAGCAAACAATATTAAGATGTACAAGAAGAAGGAGAATCACTTCACCGTTTCCTAACAGGCAGCTAAGAGATGTATGAGACTTAAGAACTATTCCTTGCTACAGACGTTTTATACTTACTAAAATATTCATATATGACCCTGAGGGAGTCATATGTTGAGTCCCATATATAGAGGGAGCAGATATCTTAAGTACAGAGCAATTACTTTTACATATTTACTTGACAGAGTATAAATTACACATTAATACCAAAAAAACCCACAAAGTTTAGGATTTGATTGAGTGTCCCCTGCTTATATTCTTCCTGAAAGACGTTGAAGCCACTGGCAGTAACACGTTGGCCCTTGTGTTATGGCAGATGTGTAGCCTATACTTCTCAGGACTGTACTTACTACCTCCATCTTAGAGTAAATCAAAATTGTTCACAGCACTACAGATGAAGGCATTTATTTAACTGCTTAACAGCATGGCTAGAATCTTTACAAAACTGTGCTGAAATATTTCAGTTTATCTGTAGCGTGGTATAGGCTTTACTTCCAATTGCCTCTGCCCAATAATCACAAATCTATGTGGACACCACGTCCGCGCAACAGCATTACAGCTTTTTCCTGGCAGGATGCTGCCACTACTTGGCAAAATTCACGACGGTGGAAAGGTCCAGTGCCAGGCCCTTCTAAGACTTACATCCCATTTAAACATTATTTTCACATTGCTAATGGTTCCCAGATCTTCCTTCCAAATCCTAAAATGAGTAAGAATTTTACTCTTCAAAGGCTTCTGTGCTGTATTTGTGAATTACCTTCTGTACATTCACTTCCTACTTTGTCTGCCATGAGAATGTGAGTTCTGCTTCAATTCCCCTACTCAGTTTTGCATAAGCTGACATTGCTACTGCACAGCAACCCAAACGTGCATTAAACTTGCTGCATTATGAACTCGCTGCTGTCAGTTTGTCATTTTAGGCAATGGAGCGCTGTACGCCGGCTAATGACACAGCATTTTAACGGAGCGAGGCTCATAGGGACACAAGAAAATCCACTTGCACAGACTAGTCCTTCTGCACCTCTTTCTCTGATATGGTTCTGAATTTATCATCTGCTCTAAGTATCGCAGAATTCATGTGAACCCTTTTTTGTGCCTCGATGAGCAAGGCAGTCTGTAAGAGACCGTGTCAAGATAGATGGTTTACAGTCTTATCCTCAGATTCTAATAAAAGATAGCTTTGTATCATTATCTATGTCAGCAATTAGTATCATTTAAGCACCAACGAAAATGAATTCAGGTAAACTTCAACTTCCCACTTTTCCTTCAATTCCCTAAACTGATTTATTTTAGGCAAAATTTGATCTCCAGATTCCTCTACTAAATGTTGAAAGGTAATGAAGTTAGGAAATCAAAGCCTATGAGCCAGCAGAATGTCTTTTTATGGCAAGGCTACTCGTTCATTTTTAGAAATCAGGTTATAATCAAACCACTTCGTTCACTTTTCCACAAAGATTAGCCCGTTAGGGGGTACCACATATACCTTGCTTGGAAGCTAGAATGGAACATGTGCTTTTTTTGAAAAGCTACTATATAGCTTAAAGTCTTATAGTTCTCAGAGAAGTCAAAAATAGAGCCACTTAAAGCAAGAAAATGGATAATATTAGATGGGGAATATGATTTTCATAAAATCTAATTATATTGCTCTGACATAAGAAAATATGCCAGCTTTAAAGTCCCTGTGTAGCCAGAGTGATACAGAAGCAAGTATAAATGAAAATTAGGCTGTCTAACTTCCTCTTTTTGGGAAAGGAAAACAACAATGGTGGACTGCAAATTTGTGAAAGTGGCAAGGTCTCCTAAGATATGCTACTACAGCCCCTGTTTACATATCAAGTTTCTTAGGAGGAGACTACTAAGCTTTGATCCCAGTCCCACAGACATCAGCACCTTTATGCTTGTAGGTATCCCTATTTGTAGGATATAGCATCTTAATATAGGATGGTTCCTAAGTCACACCAATTCTTAAAGAAATCTGCAACCCTTCTCCTTTGACTCATGGCAAACCGAAAAGCATTGGCTTGGTGTACACAGTGGATGTAGGAGCAAGGTCAAGACTCCAACCTAATTCTTTGCTTGCAGGTGCAGGTAATACTTTATATATGCATTATTCTCTGCAGCACATCTATTTCTTGGAAGCTGGTACCTGAAGGTCAGATATGGACTGCTGTTTGCATTAGACTTTCCAGATTAATACTGCTTAGCTGTTAAAGAGGGTTGCAATATATTGCACTGTGCAGGTGTGACTTATTTAGCAATTCCGATGTGGTCATAGTGCAGGAATTCTTTATAAGACTTTATGAACTATCCAAAGTAAGGAGCAGCTAGGGATACTCCCAAGAAACACTCCGTGTTGCAGCAGCACTGGTTATGATGGAAGGGACTATCCTTTGCCCCCCAAGACAGCACGGGCTGCCAGCTCCCTGGGTATCATTAGGCTGCAGTTGTTCCAGTTGTCCATTTGAGGAGAAAAAAACAGAGAAACCGCATGGTGTAGGTCTAAGAAATGCAAGGTGTTAGTGCCAGCGTGCTGGCTAACAACAAACGTTTCAGTTAACGTTTTCTCCATGTGAACAGGTTTACCTTACAGTGTCCTATTAACCAATACTTTTTTTTTTCTCTTCCTCTCTCAACTGCCATGTGTACACAAACACCAAAGAGCTCCATTTCAGAGGGGGCTGCAGTGGAGTGGTGGATTAAAGTGACCGTTGTTTAATGACAGATACATGTTTCCAGCCATCAGTTCCATTTACAGAAGTGATTCAGGCTACTAGGGCTGCACCCACAAAGGGGACCTATATGCATTAATATAACATTTATTTACCACTGATGCTTACAAAACCTTTGCTTTACCTCACAGGCCCTTAGTTTTTTTGTTTTGGGTTTTTTTTTAATGCCTTAAATTTACAGAGCAATTTTGGTGCTACACATGGCATGCCTTACCGCTCTGCCACCTTCTCAAACTACCAACCCTGAGTTAAGTCCTCGGCTTCCTGCGCAGTTAAGGAAGGGATGCAGGCACACGAGCCGGGTCTCGGAGCAACCAGCACCCCAAGCCGGGTACTGGCCTGAGCAGCCAGGACAGCTTGTGGTGGGGCAGAATACAGCATAAGACCTGCCTCTTTCAAGAGCATACACAACGAAATTAGGCAGGAGAATTTTCAGCCCCTTAGGTGCTTTTGAAATTGTTACAGATGAATCCATAAGTTGGCTACTATCTGCACGGTGCACGAAGCACCGTCTAAGTCAAAAGCACCGTATGAATTACACATAGTCTCATGACCACCGAGAAGGTGGCAGGAGGCTCCAGGTGGGGGCTTCCCAATTTTCTCAGTGGTGTGGGCAAATTCCCTCATACTTTATTAAATATACCTTATGCAGTTTCTAATTCTGCTGGCTTCCTCTTTTATTCAAGGGTGTATCTGGCTGCCCTGTGAATGGGACAGAGCACTTATAAAGCCTTAGTAGACATGGAGTATGCCACTGAACCAGGTGGTGCTACAGTCCTTATGCCCTACAGATCCCCCCTCCTTTTGCTCATCCAGTCACAGCTGTCATTTGTGTGATAACGCTAAATCCTGTTTATGGAGTATGTTCCATCATATCATTGTCACCTAACAAACTCCTGAAAATTTGTGTCCTCCATGACACCTCAATAATAAGCCAATACCAGTCTCCATATCTTTGTCCTTGCTTGTGTTTTATATTAACTAAAACAATCTTGATTGACAGCTAGTATATAAAAAAATCCCTCAGTTATTTAAGTTACTGTACTTCAGTAACCTTCATCTTTCTACATCTCTGAACCCTCTACTGTTTGTCATTCTCACTTGTCGCATTACGTCTAATACTGATTGCGAACAGCACAATGGTGAATTTTTATGTATTCTGTGAAATGCTTAGTACAGTACCAGAACTCAGAAATAGCCTATTTATAGAATTCTTATCAGCACAGCATTTAATATCTCAACAGTCTACTGTACTCTCATATATATAAAAAACAGAAATATTCAAACACCCCTTACAATAGGTAAACTAGTTATAATTTCTTGTAAAGCATAGGCATGGAAGACCAATGTCTGATCAGATGATTGTAAAAAATTTTACTAGAAGTCCAGTGAGACCATCTGAATGATTCTTTCTGTGTTGCAGATCATATCTAATCCTCTGGGGCAAACTATATTTTACCACACATAATTTTACCTTTCTATAAAATTACTTTAAAAATCTATTTTTAAAAAAGAAATCATTATAGCTGATTACCCCCAAAATGTGACCAACTTTCTCCCATAAAGCCCATATATAACTTTGTTTATATCTATTTTTCCAGAACAAAAAATCAGTATTTTTGCAGTACTTCCCATAGTTTTCATGGTGCTAAACTAACAGCTGGAGAAAATTAAATTCCTCCTTTTATCTACCCACAGAGTAGCAACAAATGTACAAGTCTCCTGTGTCCCTCAGAGACCCATTGCACTAACCCTGTCTTCAATGGACCATTCTAATAGTAGGAAACAGCTAATTCAATCTCTTAGTCCATTTGATACTGAGACCTTCTCTTGTGACCTGTCTACCAGGAATTTGGCCGATAACACCAATTTATTTCACTTAGGCTTATTAGTCAGCAGCCAGTGACAATTTTCAATCACTGCACCATGGCTGGAACTGAACTTTGTTTGACTCTGTGTCCTGCTGACAGCTACGTAGGATGCAAATATTCACACTGGTAGCATAAAGTTTTTTTTTTTAAAAAAAAGGCAAGCCAGGAGCTGGACATTCATGCTTACGGATGCAGTGGAGATAAACTGCCAGCAGGGAAACAGATCTGGTTCAGAGCAAGATTTCCAAGGGACTGTTATAAATGTTACGGGAGGAAAAGTATTTTAAAGTTATGAAAAATCCTTGGCAATGACGCCCTTCATAAAACGTTTCTGAGTAGTCAAGTGTGCAAGATAAAGCTGCACAGGTTGATTGAACCAGTACAACCAGCAATTGTGAAACAAATAATCCAAAGGCTTGCTGACCTTGGCAGCGTTGCAGAAGCAATCTTTACATAAGAATGAAGTGTTCAACTATCTCACCCTATATATTAGATTTCAAACATACTTTTGCTTCACCTTTGTAAAGAGCTTGGAGATCCCTAGGTGAAAAGTGCTACGTCCAGTTATAAGAGCAGAGGACGAAAAGATACGCATCTCTCTGTCCCAGCTATAACTTTTCTAGAACATACCTATTTACTGCTGATAATGCAAAGTAAATCTCACTGCCCTTATGCAAGATAGTTAAGCTTTGTTACGTCCTCTGGACATCAGCCAAAGCTCTCTAAACTACCATAATTTTTTGAATACAGGCTTCTCTGTCGCTTTTAAAATAAAATTAGAACAGTCAGTTCTTGGAGGGGGGAGGAAATAGCAGAAGCGTACTGAAACCTCAAACAAGAATGGCAACTCTCATGCCTAGCTAGACCTCTCCCTTGCTTCCGGAGACCGTGCAAACCACCCTAGTCCAAGCTTGGAGAATTAGGGCTTGAAGTGAGTCCGATTAAAAGGAAAATAGGAGATGCCAGCACAGGGGAAAAGGCATGCCATGGCATTCAAAATTCAAAATGACAAAACGCTGAAATTGCCATATCTGTTTACCATCTTCCAAGGCACTGAGCCAGCCAAAGATCTCTGGGTCAGGAAGTAAATAAAAGCCTCAAAGAACTCCTTTTAGACTTTGTCTAAAATGATCAATAAATAACAAAAAGGGGACCAATATGCAAAAGCGCACATCATTGCACATGGATCAAATCTGAGTTTCATAACTTTTTCTTCAGTGACTGAAGAATATTTGTTTAATATCATTGCCATAAAGGATTTAAAGGCCCCAGGATGAAAGTCAGACTGATCTCAAAGCTGACTGCCTTACACATCTGTGTACACTGCATGCAGTGATTCAGCTCCTCCACTGTGACAACAACTAGCTTTTCACGTGTGGCTTAAATCACATTCACATCGCTCCTCTCTCCAGATGTCACCTAAAATCCTTTCCAGAGAAGAGTGGAGACTGGATCCAGTTTATCTTATGATCAGCTGGATCTGATCAATATTTATTATGAGAATCAAAAATGATTAAAGAGATGTATTTAAAAAACTAAAAGCAATTCAACAATGTATATGGTCACTCTTTGTTTTTAACAAAGGGAACGCTGAGTGCCAGATTAAAGAGCTAGTAATTCGATACAGGGAGATACACTACATGTTCTTAACTGTCTTTCCCTGCCACAACTTCTTTCTCATTCCTTTCAGCTTCCTCTAAGCAGGTTGAATATTCTTGCCTTTTCCCTAAACCTCGAGAGCTCTCAATTTAAGGTAGAAGGTGCCAACTTTTCACAACTGGTCCGAGGTAAAAGCCATCAGAAAGTGCTGTTTTGAAACAAAACAATCCATGTGCTTTCAAAAACTGTGTCTCTGTACTCGGAAGCATCTGCACCCTTACATTCCTTGCAGCACAGATCATCTGAAGGTCAGTCTGCTGCGCTACATTCAGAGCTAAGCTTTCAGCAAGGGAATTTCCTCTCTTTTCAGCAAGCCAAGGCTGCAGTGCAACTGGCAGAGTTTTATGCCTTTCTACATGAGGTTTTTTTTTTTTTTTACCTCAAACCTTCATATGCACTATTCCCTCCACTTAATGAAGCCTAAGAACGTGCTCCATTGTGGGAGGTTGCCCACAGATAACAATAAGGAAATGTATCCGCTAATTCAAGGCCAGGTACCGGGGAGCACTATCATGACTTGCATGTTTAGTCTTCTACTGACATGTAGGCAACATACCTGCTCATTCTTGTAGTGTATATGAAAAGCACTCTTTGCTGTCTTCTCCTGACATTTAGGCAACATACCTGCACATTCTTGTAGTGTATATGAAAAGCACTCTTTGCTGTCTATCTGCCATACTCATAAGAACAGCAATTTTAAAGGAAAAGCAATGTAGAGACAGAAACTATAGGTGAAGTCCATATCGGACTATGTGATGCCAACAGAAACATTCACAGAAGTAAACGAGAAGCAGGATTTCACCCTGTATTTTTAGATACTGCCCTCGTCAGTACCATGATTGTGGCTTTCTAATGTATAATACGATTCCAAAAAAATATTAAGAACGCAGTCATCAAATCAAAAAAAAATCATGATGCAGTAAGTTAACTACATTTAAAATGACGTTAAGTAAAAACAGTAGCATCTTATACAACAATTTGTTTACTCATGTTGAAGATTTCCACAATATACTGCATTCACACATACATACATGCATACATACAAACACACATATGCCCACACAGTATACTGTGTGCGTTCAAATACATAAGAAAAACTTGCTGGAGTCTTCAAAAATAGCTGTCTGCTACATGCACATTGTTCTGGTATCTTTGTACAGATGCTCTGGGCATGTACCATTGTTGCAATAATCAGTTCTTTATCCATTAACCTGGCCAGACCATCTGAACACCTTAATGAAACTATTAACGAATATCAATCCTCTAATCAGCACATGAAAGCTCGTAGGTACTCACCCTGCAAACTGGGCACTGCCAGTGACTACTGCTGTCTCTAAGCCTGAACTCATCAGACAAACACTTGGAATGATACACACGAAAACACAGGTCACATATCAACACCTCTCCAGGCAAATGGCATTCAAAACAATACCAGTCATGATTTTCTGTTTCCCAGTCCTACAAAAAATACAAAATATTTTGGTATGATATTCTGTCAAAATCTGCAGGAACTAAGAACAAAATTGATATGTCTTGAAATCCAGCAGCAATTAGACATTATAAACATTTTAAGAAGTGTATAATGTTTTTTGTTAAAAACAGGGGAAAACCTACATGCTTAAAGATCTTCATCAATTTAATACACACTACCTCCAATAGAAAATGAATGCCAAGTTGTACTTCTTTTAAGTGTCTGATTAGTAACATAATTCCAAATATGAGCTCTGTCCACACTGAAAAGTGGCTTTGTTTTCTACCTTTGTGGAAAACACTGCTGTTGACCTCTCTGTATTAGGCTGCCCAAGGAAGGGTGGTCACTTCCAGTTTTTACTCTCTGACAACTTTTCCATATCAAAGTGTTGATTTACAAGGAATAAATGAAATCATGAACCTCTTACTGCAAGAAATGTTTCTGCTAAGCAATCCCAATAAGATTCAAAAAACAGAAAATGTTTCACTTGCAGTGCTCAATTGTACTAGAATTATTCCTGAAATGTTTCTCTAGAAGACAAAGAATATGGGTCTGTTGATACACAGATGTCTTTAATACACTCTTTCTTGAAAATTCAGCCCCAACAGCCAAATTCTGACCTTTGAAACATGTGCAAAAGCTTTGCTGAAGTAAATGAGAGCAGCATGCATGTAATTTGGAGGCAGAATTTTGCTCTAGGAGTCTATAGTACTAAAAACAGACAGAATTGCCAGTGGCTACCGTTAAATGTTTATGCTTGTTATCTGAAATGCCACACTCTTCCCTGCACTTCCAAGACAAAATAACTGCCATAGCTCATATATAACTCCCAATTCCTTTTAAAGTCAAATGTCACTTTTCAACGGGTTCAAGCCTCTGGACAAAAAAACCTCCTCTTTTTTAATAAATTGTCTTGACAAAAATCTGATGAAGCTATTTTTAACTTCATCATGGGGAGGTGGAGCTAGCAATTCCCACCAATGGCTAGAACTGGCGGTTGTCTGATTCTCATTTTTCCATTTAACTCCTCACAAGAGAGGCCTCCTCCAACGGAGCATCTCCGTTTCTGCAGCACAGGCAGGGCTCACACAGTAAGCGGCCGTTGCAGTCCCAGGGTGCTGAGGAGCAGTCATGTTGGGTACGTAATTCATTTGATCAGAGCCCCCCACCAGAGATACCAGGATAGCCTCAACCCCAGTTTCCTACACTAAAGCTTATACACCATGAATGTTGGACTGCAGGGGCAGTAAGTTAAAAAAAAAAAAAAAAAAAAAAAGACTTAATCAAAGGTTTTTGAATGTGTAACTCTGCCTTCCTCTGTTGTTCAGATTAACAGCGTAACTTGACTCTTCTACCATTTTTCCTTATTTAACTTTTCAGTACTGTATATCTCAGGACGGTATCATAATACCACCTAATCTGTCTACACAGAGTACATTCTCATTTCACCAAATCTTCCATTTCACCCTTCCACAAAGTCCAGTAGCGATATGCTTTGGAGTCCTTTCTTCATCAAATTTTAGGAACAACTAAAGATACTGCATTGTAGATGTGTCTGATTTGCCTGTAGGCTGAGAAAAATCAGGATAAAACATTCCCTAACATTTCTTGTATATTTAGTGTAACACTTGTCTTCTGTATGAAATTACGTAGCAAAAAAATCACATAGCAGTAAAAGGGCCAATTAAGCAAGAGAAGGAATTAGCTTTGATTAAAGATTCATCCAGATAAAAATCAAATGGAATAGAGCCCAACAGGTCCTGGCTACTGAGATATTTTACAACAGAATCAGGTGCTACAGGATTTTTAATGATTATTCACAGTAGCTACATATTGGTATCCCAGATATTCCACTGATAGGAAATATACTGGCAAACGGATGTGGAAATTCATAAACATATGAAAATATACTTGCTGGCAAGAAAAATCAGACACTCAAGCCAGAAATCATGACATTAAACAAAACACCAGAAAAAAGCTTCCTTCCGTATTCCCACTGCAGAATTCTGAAAACATTATTTCTAATCACCTCGATTTTTCCTAGAAAACATTTTTAGTTTAATGCAGTATATTTAGTGCATAAGTAAATATAAAACATTCATTTATGCAAGGTATGTAAAGTTAACAGAGAAAATAAAAAAGGTACATAGCTCTTGTGAAAACTACGCTATTGACTTCAATAGCAAGGTCAGAAGCATAAGTTTGCTCCAACAGCCAAGAAATGTTATTACTTCTCTTAGTTTACGTAAGTTTGAATGGGAGGAGAATGTGCTCCCAATATATTTTTCGTGCAGGAGATCAGATTCATTTAAACAGCTCAAACTGACTGCCAGTGCTCTAGTTAAGGACAGGTAAAAAATCTCCGCCAGCTGCAAACACAGTTAAGTCTGCATTTACAAAATACACCACCAGGTGTCATCAGCCACTCCAAAATTGACTGATTAAAGGGCAACCATTGTAACAACATCTTGAACTGTAACATGTGAGTAACCACTTCCAGCCCCCAAGGAGAGAGAAAAAAAAACTACATACATACATAATGCAGACTAAACTCAGATTGGAAGTGATATGGATGATGGTGGTGGTTAATAGAGTAAACTAAGCTATCCTAATGGAAGACAGAAACGTAATAGAAAATATGACAGAATTCAAAACCACATAGTGCAAAAATTGTTCACCTTGTTTTTTGCTGCTGTCTGGGAAAAAGGCTGCATACCGTAGGCCTTTCAAAATAAAAACAAAACAAACTTTGTATCTATACTGTAATCCATCCGATTATCAGGATATACACAAGGCTAGAAAGAATTCATGCACAGTGACCAGGAAATCATTCGGTTACTTCTAACAACTGCTTGCATACATTTCCTCCTGCAGTTCTGCAAATGCTACCTAATGATTTTACCACATTTTGTTTCTGTAAAATAATACCCCATGTACTTATAATACTGTTAAAAGAACCCAGCTCCCATCTTCCCCGTATACACACCCACCACCAGGCCAACTTAGAAATCCTCAGGAATATTAATGATTATTAATTAATGCACCCTCTCTGACATAAAAAACCTTTGGGGGGCATCTCAAGAACATCCCTGTAACATAATATAATTTACTGTGTAGGCAGTGACCCCACCAAAATCTTTGAAAGCAATGCCTTCTTTACTGTATATTATCAATGGTTAAATTATGAATAAAAATCACAGTGCTTCTTATCTGTTTAGAAAGGGTGATATATTTTTCTGGGGCCACGCGGAAGGAAGGATCTCCAGCACAGGGACTCAGCTTGCCCCCACCCCTGTCTCCTGCCGAAGGGCTGGGGCGCCTTGCTGGACCCCGGCTAGGGGAAGGGTATCCCTGCCAGCGGCACCCACATTCACCAGCACCCACGGACTGGCCACAGCCCCCACGAGGGAGCTGATTTGGCAGTACAGTTGCCTAGCTCAGACATACTGGCAGGGCTTCCTCCCCCCCCCCCCTTTTATTCAGCTGTCCCCTGCACTTATAGATATACGCATTAACAGGGCAGCAAACGTGTGTTTGGGGGATTGTATTTAATAGCACAAGAGCTATGCTCTGTTGAGCAGAGAGGGATCTTGCAGGGATATGGGTCACATGTGGTCACTCGTTCTTTATATTCAGATCACTCAAACACTGTATCATACAGGTCACTTTGCATTGGCATAAAAAACAGTTGAGATTACTCAGCAATATGAATGAAACAGTGCAACAATTTTCAAAATATGGCTTAATTTATGACCAACAGGTAAGCTTACTTTTTAGTGATTTGTCTTAAGTAGGTATTGTTGTCATAAAGCAAATACATAAATTTATTCTGGAACTACAGAAAAATAACATGGGACAGAAAACGTCAGGCTACCTAGAACATTTGACAATTTAAACACAGACAAACCCAACAGAAAAGAATGAATCATCATCTCGCAGCCTTTACTGCAGAATAAAGTACATAGTTGTTGTCAAGGAAAGAATAATTTTAGTGCATAAAGAAAATGTCCATTATAATGCAAATGTACATGGAAAAGAAACGCTTACTCATTAGTAATGGAGATTTACTTAGCTATAATTGAAATAAGGAATCTATATGTTGGAGAATATGATATTCTGCTGTACAATTAGCATACCATTAAGTAGGAGATGTGAAGTACATACTGACAGCAAAATTAACAATAACTTAGAGGTCACAATTATAACTATTAGTTCACTTCCATACCTCAGTAAGCTCACAATTATTGCAAAAAAGATGTAACAACAAATAATAAATTTTTATTTTCCCATAAATTATATGTAGTCATAGCACAAGAAAACAATATAACCTCCATTCTCAGACTTTATCTAAAAGGACCAGTTTGCCCCTGTACAATTCATATTCCATTAACATAGCTCATTTCTTACCTGTTAATCTGTTTTCTCCAAGTCCCTTAATGGTAGCCCAGATACTCGGTATTAAGTCACTCTACTATCAGGTGGAGAGAGGAAAAGGGAGGGGGGGAAAAAAGGCAAAACTCTATTCATGAAACTCCCCTTTATGGGGATTTGCCGGTTTCACACTGTTGTACTAGATTTCCCAAACCATCCAAATTATGGATATCCTTGGACCCCATCAGTAAGCTAAAAAAAAAAGGGTCACAGGGATGGGAAAAACAATTCAATTGTAAGTCAGTTAGTTCTTTGGTGCAATTATGTTTACTTATGAATAACATACATACAGTTCTGTTGTCCTAAATTCAATATGATGCAAACGAAGGAAAGCATTTTCCATGGAGCTCATGATTCCAAGCCTTTTTCTGTGTGGCACTTTGTCCCATAGCACTCTCTTTAGCCTTTTTTTTCCAGGTGTCCTGTTTCAAGTGCTTCTCTCGAGTTTCTTCGCTGCTTACCTATGGGCTGCTGGCGTGTTTATATCTCTCATCCACACTCATGCACACACAGCTCCCTCAAACATTATCCAGACCACTGGATTTTCATTCAGACCCACCTGTGTGCAAACTCATAATCAGGCCAGTGTATTGCCTGTATTTTCCAAAGTCCCTGCAGTTCCGGCTAGCTAGTGTATAAAAGACTAAACAGTTTTTCATATTTAGTCTAAAGGAAAAGTATTATCAGATACACAGCACCAGTAAGATTTCACCCACACTTTATCATAGCAACACTTTCTCTCAGTCCATCATAATAGTGGCATCTGGAATGGCAACAAGATGCATGCCAGCAGAAAGAAGTCATTTACAAAAGATAAACTATTTTAAAAAGGGGGTACTTACATGGTGTACTTCTTTCAAGATATTTTCCAGTCACCAACCCAAACTTTACTGGAATCTTTTCCTGACTATTGGGTTACCCTTTAGAAAACTAAAAACGCTCTCAAGGAATGAGTTCTTAACATTCCTGTTTCCCATTTCTCTGAAATCTAATGAAATAGGCCTTGCCCAGTTTAAAGATGTCATTCCTGAGGCAAATGTTCTGTATTCAGTTTCTTCAGTAGTATTTTAGGATTCAGAAACAGCAGCCACGAGGAACACTTCTTTCCCTTCTGCCCACCTTCATCAGCTTTATCAACAGAGTTCCTCCAATTTTGCCCACCGATTCCCTTCACTCCTTCAGCTAAGATGTAAGCTTTTACAATTTTGGACTCTACAGTTCAGATTTCTTTGCTGGTTTTCAGTAACTCTTCAAGTTAGAGGAATCCAATACACGTCATCTACCAGTAGCTACATCATATAGACAGATACATCAAAAGAAATGCCTCCCACAACGATTCTATGTTACTGTTCTACACCTTGCATTTTGCTTTAGGTTTTGCAACCTGCCTCCATCATCATCTGCCCTGGGAAGCTACTTCCTATCTTCTGTATGTAGTATCTCTCACATTTCAAATTTCCCTGGTGTAAATGGAAAGCCTTTAGTAAGACATCAAGAAGAGGTACTGCATTCTAGCATGGATATATCTACCACATTGAACCCTTCCCTGGCATCTGAGTCCTCTCTTGAAGAAGACTCAGGGCATGCCCCGAGAACCTATGCACCCATTCATAACAAACAAACAAGACAAAACAAAAGAAAGTGGCGTCTATTTCTTTCTGAACAGGTTCTCCGTTCTTAAGCAGCCAGTTCCTTTCTGTCTTTTTCAGGCAGCATATGCTCCCATCAAAGCTTTCTGTATTAGACATGAACTTCACTATAGATAATTGTTAAAATTTTGCAGTGCATTTTTTCAGTTTTTAGGATTCACAAACGTGATGAACCACTGTGGGGATGCACTGCCTACGTGCACCCTTTTCCTCCAGTAAAAACAAACAAACAAACAAACCTAAAGTAAATGATTCCTACTCATATATTTGCTGTAAAGAGCTACTGCAAACTTAAATTCTCTGCCTATTCATCACTACTTCTCCCAAACCACGAATATCAGAACCTGTGCCCCGTACAAAGGCAGTATCGAACAAGCTCACACGTGAGCAGTTGCAAGAGCCCTTAACAAATCTGGAAATGCTGAAGTGTGCTCAGCTTTGAAACATTTCCCCTTCCTCAGCTACCGTGTTTTTGCAGTACTGTTGAACTTGCAAGTAACTGCTCTGTAGCTGGAGCCATTTTACAAGGCTTGGCTCTTTGGCTGAGGAGCTGCACAGATCGGAGCCTTACTCCTTTTTCCAGAGGAAGACTACCAGCTACGTGCCTAGTGTGCGCACAAGTAGCCTCTTTGTTAAATAGGCTATGTCTCTTTGGGTTCAGTATCTGGTAAGATGTTTTCAGCTTATCAGGGACCACTGGCAGATGTATCTGATTGTACTCAGAGGTAGCATACATCAAGTACCACCTGGGCCTAACAAACATAATGTGTCACGGAGCACCCTTCCCACCCAGTATTTTCTCAAATGCAGTAGCAATAGCACCTAAGTTTTTTGGCAGAAGCCCCAGCCTGCTGTGAGGGCAGTCCTCCTCCAGCCCTTTGGCTACAACATCCCTGGCTTCCTTCATTCATTAGTGAGCCCAATTCCTCCTGTAAACTTGTTTTGGCAGCCCACTGAGTCTGCTTTCATCCCTTCTTCATCAGAACGATGGGTTAGGATCAAGAACCGACGAAAGTATGATTAATTCCTTGATGGCTTTATTTCATCTTTGCAGCAGGTAAATGGTGAACTAGCTGTTTAATGAAGTACTTCCTTTTTATCGTTGCTGTACAGGATCCAAACTGAATCAGGATGGTTGCTTTGCAATGATAAAGTTTAGATCATCCTGTGCTTTACATTTAATATTCGAGTGATGCATTAGAGTAAGTTCAACATCAAAATAAGTTCATTTTCTTCTCAGCAGTTTTCTTGTACACAAGTATTTACTAGATACATTGCCTATTTTGCATCTAATTTCTTTTTACTGCCTTGGTTCATTGGAAGCACTCAGCAAACAAACAAGCATCCGTTTCTCCTTCAAAGCCAAAAAGACTTCAGCAGCCAGAATCCCCTTAAGACAATTGTTTCACTATATTTGCTCCTTCCTTTTCTAGAAAACTACCACAGCACGTAGCTATGATGATCTGTGCTTTTAGAGACAGGATCATCTGCCCCCTGCAAATCAGCTGCCTTTATAGAACCTTTCCTTTCCCGAGGCTTTGGTTTTAAGATGGATTTCCACAAAGGACTTTGTGGCGCACACTGTGGATATTCATCCCTCAAACATTATTCCAAAGAAATCCAAGCCAATCAGGAATTCACAGATCTTCACAACTACCTAATCATCATTACATTTCAGGTACTTACATTTATTATATTTTTACGGTAAAGATTTTCATAATCTCTGCAATTAACTACTTTTTCTATTATTTCTAACTTCTCTCATTTTAGAAATCCATTTTACTCTAAAAAGAACCAACACAAAACCACCACCAGAATCTCTTTCTCCATAATGCATATTAAACACAGAGATGTATTTATAGGCTTGTGTTAATCCGTTTCTGTTTTCTTCACCGATAGCTGCTTCCTCTTCTGATGCAAGAAGACTCAAGTTCTTCAGTAAATTCGACAGCCTCTCCAAGCACTTTTGGCTTTCTTTTAATCTGCCAGCCCAAGTTTTTCTAATTAATTTATTGTCAGTTTGTCTTACAAGTCTTCTGTTTCTGCAGAAACCACCAAAGTCTTCTCGGGATGCCTGCCAGTACAGGTAGAGTGTTATTCCCCTTCCTGTCCTGTAGTTATGTTCTGGCCAATTCAAGGTGATGACCGGCTCCAAGGTACAGAGCCAATCTCCAGCTCCCGGAGCTAGAGAACCGAAGCTTTTTTCTAGAAGCGTAGTAGCACACCAGTAGCCAACATGATAATCCCTTTATGCTCATCTTCTAAGCCTATGAGCTGTGCTGCCGAAGCAAACGGAATGAATCGCAGTTTCATCCCCCTCAAGCAGATCGTGTTTGGGTAGCAACAGTACACAGTATTTGAGGTGAGACAATACAAGCTTTCTCATCTCGGATGTTACAAATAGAGAATAGTTTCCAGCGAAAATCATTTTTTCCTTCTTTACGTTCCAAGCGAGTTCAAGGTTAATAGAAACTTTCAAATTATCTCCTCAGGAACTGGATTCACTTCCGCTATTAACGTCATCATTTTTTACTCAGGTTGAGCCAAGAGGAATTTTGTAGGCCGTTTTTCATTAGAGAGATAAATTAGTGATAGAGTGAAGTATTTATTAGGTGCAATGCCTTTTATTTTCATACTACATATGTAAAGGTTTCACAGGATGAATCCAGACCAAAAAGAAATCATTTCTTCCCTTGCAGTTCCAAGTCTTCTTCCCAGAAGCACTGTGCACAAAACGGTTCTCTCTCCCCTTTTCTTTCTTAGAATACAAGTACATTGCTTTTTTGGCCCTATTCTTTCCATGGGATTTTGTGCGGTTTCTCTAGGTTGCCATTTCTGCACATGTGGCTCCCTCAAACAGCATTCAAGCCTTTCTATCTGAACCAACAGCTGAACTCCCTACACACACAGCTTAAATCTCCAACATCTTTTCCATATCCTCTGCAATGCAGGTGTGGTTTGCACAGTTTCAGCTATCACTGACGTAAGGGCATTAGGGTTGCGTTCATTGCAATGAGAAACATGAATATTAGCAAGGCCATCAGCTTCGGCGAACTTTCATTCAGTGACCAGCATGACATTATAGTAAAAGAATCAAAACAGTTGCCAGAGATGAACAGCATTTTGAACCCAGAAACTTAAATAAAAAAGAAAAGCCTCACATGTCAGGGTTGGCAGACAGAAAGAGGCAGAAAACAACAAGATGCATATTTTCAGAACAAATTCTAAGTGGACTGCTCTAAGTAATCTAGTTCATTAACAAAATTGGAGTCCTCTGGCGGAAGCTTTATATGGTCTAGTTTGCCTAGTCTACCTCAAATCCATTAGTAAATCATTATTCTCCAAAACATTCCTTAAGTCAGCAAAAACTTTTGGTGAAATTTGTGAATAACACCAGTACCTCCAGAGCAGCGAGTAGAAGCACCGAAAGAGAACAGGTATTAACTAGACTGAATTTTCAGAAGTCATGTTGGCAAAGCTGGGAGAGACAAGTGAAGATGCTGATGAGGTTGTTTTACAAGTTTAAAAGAAGTACTATCTCTTAGCTACGGAGTAAGGGGGACTCTAGTAGTATGACCTTTGGTAGTATGAAGATCCTCCAAGCAACATGAACTTCTGCCCTGGCACCCAGTAGGAACAGACTCTTTCTTTTGGGGGGGATGAAAAAAAGAAAGGATGGGAGGAAGGAAGGGAAGAAATACTCCTGAACACATGGGGAGAGAAAATAAGTTTGGAAAAGGAAAGCAGAGAATTGTTCTTGGTACTTAACTCGTTTGGAGAAAGGAAAGGCTACTGGAATGACAATGAGGCCACTTTCATGAGAACATGGCTAAAGAGCTTTTGCTCCACGATCATAGCCTTAATGCATAAGACAAAGGAAGGTCTTAGCTTTAATGCAGCAAGAATACAATATTTCTCATTCAGGACATGGGAATTCAGAGTTTGCTTCTCAAGGACAAAATAGTCTTATCTGGTGACCTGAAAAGATCTGCTCTTCTGACTTTACACAGATCCACAGCAGGACATTACACTAGTGTACACTAGTTTTTGGTTCTGAAATAAACAAAATTTTACACCAGCGTACTTCATGATGATAACCTGTAAGGAAAAATCATTTGCTTTTAACACACAGTGGATTGATACGGCGGAAATCTAATGACACAATAAGCTCCTTATCATGGGACCTTAGAGGATGGAAATATCAGTAGCAAAGCCAGCTTCAAAGATTTCCAGAAGCCCAGCTCCCTCAAGGGTTGTTGCTCTACCAGCCTGGCATGTTTCCTGAGCCTCCCAGAGCGCTGATACTTCTGAGGTGTGGGATAAGAGAACAAAGCTAGTCTGAACTTCTCCCTCTCAAAAGAACATGCATTAACTCTTTGGATCAGCAAATCACCAAACGTAAAGAATACTGGTACTTTCATAATGATCAGGAATTCCTCTGGAAAGGTCAAGCCTGGAAAATCCGCAATTTGTTACATTATTTGAGAACCACCAGCTATCGTGGCTTTGGTTATATCTGACTTTGGATCAGTGATTTCACATAGGACTTCAGATTAAAGACTGTATAGACGGGTAAGAAAAATGCAAAATTCTTTGAAACACTGAGGAAAATTTGTCTGCACTTGGTATGGCGGCGTGTTCTTTCTCTTTGTGTTCTCTAGTAGTAAGAGATTTCTTGACGAAAACTCTGGCTGTCACTATTGCTGTTACATGTTATCCTTCTGCTCCTAACTGAAATGAATGGAACACGCTTTAAAACGAACCTCATCAGTTAGGAGCCCCCAGCCTGCTAGCAATAACTAGTAGCTACGTAGTATTTTTTATTTGAAGTAGTTTGAGCAGTGGCCGTTCTTAAGATTTCTACAATTATCCTCATATTTGTGAAGACTCGAGATGACATAGGCAGTTCAAAACACAGCTTCTGGCTACCACTACTGACCTGGTATGGAAAAATCAATACAAATACAAAAGTAATTTAGCATAGCAAGTAAGAAATCCAGCTTTTGCTCAATCCAAAGCAATGTAGAATAGGTCACATAACAGCCAAAATACTCCTTCTCTATAGATAGATCCTACCAAAATTGAAGCAGCAATGCACCAGATCACAATGATCTCCAGGTGTGTGCCTAAGGTCGCTGAGATTAACAGAACAGCCTTCAAAACTCAGCGTTGGCGGTGGGTTACAACAAAGGTTAAAACGATGGTAAAGCAAGCAGACTGACTGAAGAGGTGAATTATTTAGGCAGACTTGAGACTTAAAAATATCTGGAATGGTTTGGAGTAAGTACCAATACTCTCTAAATAAAAAGAATCAGAAAATCCCCAATATTAGTTACGGGGTTCTGATCACATTGGCGAGTTGCAAAAAATCACATGCTGCTTCTACTATTTGCTGAAAATAGGAAGGCAAGCAAGCTGCCCCTCCAAATACAGTGCCTTCCACTGAACTAAAAAATCTTTACAAGGGAAGAACGGGAGAGACAATAACTTAGAGATATGGAAAGGACTGAGTGCCCAGGAAAATAATTGCAACAAAAGCCCACAGGCAGACTTACCTAGCCAGAAGAGTTGCTGCCTCTTTCTGTAATCAGTCAATTAAATGATCAGAAAATAACCCTCTATAAAAGAGTGACCTCTCAAGAACATTGTCACCTTTATCTATTTTGGCAGTGAAGAAATAGCTGAAAGTGCCTGAACTAAGCATGAAGCCTGGCTCTTCACATCCCACTAGAGAATTTGGCCACCATGAACCAACTCTAAACCCCAGGAGTGCTATAAGATATGTTGCATTCAAATGCAAACAATAAACCTCTGTTACTAACACATCTCCATTTTCGATGAACACAATATTGTTTGGCTTTATGAACACACGTAAATTGATATCATACATTCATAATGCCTCTCTCTGGGTCAGTGCAGTTTTATGACTTTAATCCTGAGGAGAAGAATTAGCACATTAAATGCTGAAAATAGTTCCATGCACACTATCTGTAGAAAAAAATCACAAAACATACAAATGAGTAAGACATACTAACTCTAAGAGCTGTACCTAAACTCCCATAAAGCTACATGGCATTGCTGCTGTAATTCAAAGTCTTTCATTGGGATTATCCTGACTATTTTACAAGGATAAAAGAACATAAAAATCAAAATACAACTAAAAATAGAAGTGAATAGGTAAGAATATTCATGATTCTTTTCTTCAAGAACTACACTTCCCGTTTATTTTTATCACCTGCATTGAAAACATTGTTAACAACAACTGATTTTCAAAATGTTTGCTATACCCAAAGAACAAGGAGATCGTTCCCTTTTTTAATAATAAATAACACCTCCAAATACCACAGGGTCTGTGAGAAATAGGAATCAAGCTTTTAGAAAGAAAAAGTAAACTTCCATTACCAGATTTCAGGACTGACATTTTCCTTGCAAGGCAAGAAGCTGCAGAGATTTTGTTGAATTGCATAAGAATGGCATCGACAAACAGTGAAAATGCAAAAGTCCTAACTAAAATCCTGGATAACAATGGAAAATAATTTCTTCTCACACTTATTTTGTGTCAAATGCATTAATCATCTGCAAGATGAGAAAGCCTGTAAGATGAGAACACATTTTGAAAATTTGCAAAATATCTGTACAGATGGTAAATGAGCAAACGAAACAAGTACCTGCACAAGCCCAGGAGGTAGACTATTTACAGAAAAGTTCTTGTATAGGTACCTACCTACCCTTAGATATCTGTTTCAATGTATCGTGTTTGGCAACTGACTCTATATATTTTCAATCAGTTTTAGTAATATTTCTCCCACATATATGACAGAAAAGAATAAATTTATGATGCTTTAAATCTCTTTTAAATCTCTTCAAATTCTTTTTTCTCCTAGTTTTTCAGAACATTCACTTTCACAGAATCTCTTGTACTTTCTAACATATTATCAGAAAAAGATTGTCCCTGTTGGAGGTGCCTCCTTCTGATGCCCCAAAACTATTTTAGCTTTGCACCTCAATTACTTCTTTTCAGTGACATTTCTAAGGACATGAGACATTGCTTCATTTTTATAACACAGCTTCAAAATACTGATAGAACGCTGACAGCAATGTAGTGTAAAATTTTTAACAATTTCCAGTGAGGGCTGAGGATAACTCTGTTAACAGAGATCATGTTTTCATTGCATATATCTATCATTAGTTCAACCTACTGGATAGGGTAAATGTTTGAAAACATATAAGCAAACACCACAGATTATCTAGAAAATCTCTTCCAGATAGAACTGTGTTTTCATAATCTGTTGGCTTTTACACTTAGCAATCAATCACTTAGCAATCAATCCACAGTCTCCATCAAAATCAGTATTTTTAGACTTTGTGACAGCTTGTAGTCAGGCACCTATATAAGTAACTGATATAGGTGCTCAGCAGTTCTGCAGCCCAGACAAGTAATTTATTTACTTGAATATGGATTTAAAATGCTGAGACCCAAACTTCAAAAATGTGAAGAAAACATCAAGAAAATACTTAGTTAAAACGGGGTGGGGGAAAAGGAATGTCTTCTTTTCTTAAATCTTTGAAACAAACTGTTTCTTACTGACTTCCAGTGTGATACCTCAAAACAAGCTGAAGCAAAAGGGCATGTTCGCACTGCTGTCAGTAGCACGTGGATCAGGTCTCAAGCCCGCCCACGTCCAGGTTCGGGGCTTTCTAAGCTCCTGTGGCATCAGCCAAACTGAGTTTGGCAAGTGGCTCAAGGGTCTGCCTGGAACTGCTAATTGTTTGCTGAGTCTGAAATCATTGCTCCAACATTAATAGTCCTATTTCGTCTTTCTGTAGTTCAATCTCATACAAGTGGATGTCCCATAAGACTCCTCTGTTTGTCGTCACTGAAATGTAACTTGAGCTCATGGTTCAATAATCAGTAATACTGGGTCTCAGCAGTACTGGATTACACTGAATTACAAATTTCACCTTGACCAAGTTCAGGCATCCATAAAATTATCCATTTCAGCCAACGTAGAGAACGTACCAAGCTTTATGGTTTTGCATCAAGTTGCTGGAGGATGGAAAATTCTTGATCTGATGTTGAGTGATCATGATGATACTTTGTAACTCATTCAATTTTTTTGAATAAATAAGAATGAAGAGAATGAGTTTATACCAAATCATTGTCTTCTGCCTCATGCATCTGCAGCATCTTGATTCCATCTTAGGATCAAGAAGTTGGAGGTACTGTACTGTTGAAACACGGCCTGGATCAGAACCTGCTTCCTATCTATGCAGAAAGCTGTCAGGTCAAGAGTGCACTGGTGATCTCAACAACTGAGCTGCCATCCAAAACACGGACACAGCACAACCCTTCAGCGATTAGCAGTTGTCGTGCTGTAAATACAGTCACTATGTCTAACCAAAGGGTTATTCACAACTGCCAAACTTCGAGCCAAAACCAATTCATATTATTCTGACATAAATGAATGACTTTAATTCTAATGACTTACTGAGAATTTACTTACTGGGAATTTACATACTGGCCCATTAAGAAATTGCTATCACCTCTAAAACAGATAAAAGAAGTCATAAAAAACACCTAAAAAGAGCTAAGCTGTGATTTCTAAATGTTTACTCCCAGGGAGAATAGTAAAAACAAAATTATATAGCCTATAAAGGCTCCCTTGAGGATTTCTAATGAAATTAGAGCAAGAACCTTAACAGTGACATAATATACATTTAATATATATTACAATACTTAAAATCAGTGTAAGTGGCATAATTTGAAACATAATGCTTTCTATTACGGGTACTACTTGCTTCCACTTTTTATTTCTCTCACTTTACAACAAAAAAATTACCTACTCTGTTTCACTTTCAGGATCTTATCAATGGCTGCAGTAACGCAATGAGGATTTCAGTGCTTTTTAGAATTTAATTTCCTGTAACATTTTTTCCTTCAAAATTTAAACTGTGATCTACGTCTGAGACAATACTGTCCATTTTATCAATACTTAATGTAATTTATATTCCAGAACATCAATTCCTAGTTCAAGTATTCAAAAGCTTTTGGTAAACCCTCTCTTATTAGGAAAATGTGGTCTTGGAAATACATAGACTGGACTTCTGAACAAAGCAAAATACTTAAGCAATATTTTTTCCTGGTTTATTGGACCATTTTCAGTCAGCATTGTGTGTGCATTCCATCTCAGCTACGGAGGCATAAAGCAAGCATGCTTTTCTTTCCTTCACATAACTTGCAACCTGTTTAACTGGATTTAAATATTTACTTTATATATCCAGTGAAACAATGTCTGGATGCTTGTAACTAATTTACTAACAAAATTCTTCCTAACTGCCCTGGTGTTCCCGGACATCTGTAAAACACATCTTTCTTTGTGTGTTTATCTATAACAGAAAGAACAACTTCTTGAAAGGGAATAATTTCTTCTCCTCCAGATTCTGATCAAAGCAAGATTAATCAATAATTCTTTTCTTAATTTTTTTAGAAGATACATTCTTTGGGATTTGAGGACATCTGAGGATTTCAAGTAATACCAATAACATTGTATTTACTATCTCCCTATACAGCTGTAGGAGAGATGATGCTACATAAAAGTGAAGGATGACTGAGCAAAGGACATTCCCGGTATTTCAGAGAAGAAAACCCAGACTTCTAGCAGATAGAATTTCTGTGGAATAGAGGGGGTTAAAAAGGTTTATGAATGCATTACTTCCCTGTTCACAAGCACCAACACAGCATCTATAAATAACTTTAAAGAGAAATTAAAACAAGTTTCATGCCAAGATACCAGAAAATGTGATTTATTTTCTCAAAGATTTTATACTCACAATCTCATCTCCTGGCAACCAATATCCTTCTTGCTCAATACCAGCTTTTGACCCTTTACACCCCACCGTCAGGGTTTCAACAATAAGACCATCCTTGACTGCTAAACTCAGCTGACGTGTGGTTTCTTTTGGATGCATACCATGGACTCGAGACATATACCTGCACACAAAGCACAAAAGTCTTTAAGTGTTAGTATTAAATTCTAAAATATGTCAGCAAATAAAGACGCTTTTTTCAGCTGATTTAAAATTACTTGCATCGTTAAGTTTTACACGGTTTTTTTAAATCCCAAGAATTTTTATAATTTCCCCCTTTACTTCAAATCATTCTTCTTTCTCCTGTGAAGTTATCAGTGTACACACTTACAGGAGCACCAGCATAGTAATCTTCTACAGCGGAAATCCTCAGATCCACTAATTAACGCTACTTGGGCTTGTCTCTGCTCAATTTCCACCCTCATTTGTTCCTCTAAAGAGACTTCTCTAAACTCACCGTAACTGGCATTTCTGTAGTATCTGCTATAGACTACATACCACAGAATGAATCTGGAAATGTACCAATTAATCTAAGAGATGCTCATGAGTACAACATATGTATAAAAAATGTGAAATTCATACATCACATATGGAATCCCAATAGTTACAGTTACAGTACCAGGTGGTTTTCTCCTCTTCTTCGCATAACCACAATGAACGCATGATGATGAACTGCACTGGTGAGAACAAAGTATACACAGCCTAAACCATGCATATACAAGAGACTGAGTTGCAAAATGTTGGCCTTTGCCCAGTATAATTTGTTATTTCTAGACCCAAACAAAATATTAACTTGGAATAAACAATATAAAATGATCATCCCTCACAAAAAGCCCCCCTGTTTCAAGACCATTACACTTCAGCCGTTTTTTTTAGCTGAATTCCAAGAACATATCTCTGAGTCACCACGCAGGGGGAAGACAAAGAGAGCCGTGATCGCATGCGATCAGCAGATGAGTGAATGGAGGGGGTCCTGCGGAGGACCAAATGGAAATGCCTCTTTTGTGCATATATTTTGCGAGTCATAGCTTTCTTATAGTTACTGGGCTAGCTGAACTTCTCTCCCTTTTTTCGTTTCTCCAGGTACTCCCTGTCTTCATCCATGTCCCAGCTGGGTAATTTGCCAGCTTTAAGATAAAGCTGTCGACTACAGTATCCTCTCTTCCATGTTTGATCACGGATTCTCGCAATGATGATACTTTCGTTTAGGAGACTGCCATTAAAACCATCTTCATAAAAAACACTGCTTCTTTAATATTAGGAGCAAATTTGAGGGAAAACTTATTTTAAAGCTATAGCATTACATGAAAAAAATTCTGAGCTAAATAAGCTCAGACTTTTTTTTTAATAATGTGGCTGACAGTTAGGAACCGTTAATGCCTTAGATGCTACAATGTCACAATGAGGGACAAAGACCACACCAGTTTTTAAAAGTCAAGCTTGTTTACAGAGGAAATAGAAATAAACATACAGGAAGGAACAGCACGCATAATTTTGGACTTACCAGCCTGACATCAAGGAAAAATTAATGCATTGACTTAAACAATGCAGAATTTAAATTGCGCCAGCACTAATTAACACAACCGCTAGGAACACCCTTGTCAAACGAAAATGGCTTTACATTAAGATTTTATTTCCATTTTTAATTTCATACCTCTTTGTGTGAGACGGTTACAAGCTTGGTTGCTGTCAGTTTGATGCTCTTACATCAAACTCAGTGCTCTAAAAGGCATTTGACTCAATAACACAAAATATTTTGGTTAAGAAACTAGAAGGATACAGAATGAACAAGGCAGGCAACAGAGGGATTATAGTCTAGCAAAACAATAATAAAATGTAGTCATTAAGAGGGAAGCAGGTGCATTCTTCGAGGAGTCCTGAAGCAATGAGCACCGGTACTATCCCTCTGTTGTAGGCGGCTATTCCTGCCATGGAGCCGTAACAGACACTCACAGGCGTTGCCACACAAAATCCAGAACAAGCTAATTTATCTAAGATTAGCTACCAATTCTTAAAAATCACTTCAGGAGGAAATTTAAGGTTAAGCCTGCTGCCTTCAGCTGAAAAGTTTAGGTGCACACACGTGACTTGGTAGGGGATTTCAGCTGTGGAGGCAGCAATCTCTGGCTAAGGGGCAAAAACTGTCTAAATTATTCCAGTTAGTTCCAAAAGAGCATATGTATCTGCTCCCAACACCTCATTTCTTCTTTCTTGAATCGTCCTTTCCTTTTGAGGACAATTTTTTTTTTTTTTTAACTTGTCGCTGTTTTAGGTGCATAAATGTCTTTCCAATCCTGCATTCTCTCTCAAACATTTGCTGAGAACTAGTATACCCTACTCTCATCTTTTTTGTTTTTCTGTACAGGAAACTAAAAGTATATAAGCATATAGTAAATTTGTGTTTGACTGGAAGTAAATATTTGTCTAGTAAATCATACAACAATCAGAGCAACACATGGCACTTATAAATTGGTGCATAGCATCAGAGGTGTTTAAGTAAACGCAGCATGTTTGCAGGTTCTTGGGGTTTTTTAGGTATAAACTCTTACCAGGCAGATGCTGCCGTTTACTGAATAATCTTACAATGCGTACCACAATGTGGTCCAAGCCTGGCTGCCCTATGCATGCTACCTTTACATAAGCAACTAGTTAGTAATAATAAAATAAATTAATAAAGGACACAATTCTGCGCAAGTCTGTGATTCAAGCTAGTACATATACATCTTACGCTGCCTTGCCACAAAGATCCAGGGACGAAGGATGATACAGAAGACAGGCACGTCTGCTCTGTGCCATGCCAGGCGACCGCTCAGCTGCCTCATCTGATCTCTCCGCTGCCGTAGGACCCACAACTCACAAGAGAATCAGTCCAAGTAGCATTAAACACCACACACGAGTTTTCCAAGCTCTCCAGACTGCAAGGAGGGTGAAACAGCCGCAGTCTCAAACCCATTACTTAACTTCCAGACACAGTGCAAGCGAAGACTGTTAGTAAACTAAAACATTTACACTGAGGCTTTAAGAGCTAAAGTGCTGAAAGAGGGAGAAAAACTCAGTTGTTTATATCCTCATGTTAGATATAAACCATGTTACACTGTGTTACTCATGTTACAGACATTTTATATGTGTGTATATATTTGTGTGTATATGTATATGCAAACACACACAACTAGCTCTTTGAAGAGCTAGTTGCAAATTATTTTTGTCAACATTTGCTTTCTTAAGCAGATTTGCATTTTCACTTTGTACTAACAACTTCCCTGTCAGGACCACAGCATTCTTGTCTTCTGCTATTTCTGCAAGTCTTCAGGTTTCTTTTCATAAATAGGTCTCGAAATACCTGAATACGACCTAGCTATCATTCTCCCCTTTTTACTGATAGAAAAAAAATGAGGCACTGAGCAAGGAGGTGATTTCCATACAGTTATACAGCAGGCTGGTACAGCACTGAGAACAGAAGCTGAATCTTATCCCAGTGCCACAGTCTTCAGCATATGCTGCCGAAGAAACCATATATTTTGCATTACACCATCCACAGCTGCAAAAACACTGTCCAACAAAATTCCTGAATACAAGGTACATGCTTGGCTACATTTCTCCTTCGCCTCTCTTAACAGATGGACCTATAACGCAGAATAAAAAGCCTTAAACTATCAGCTAAAAGGTTTAGTCAGCCTATTTCAGCTGTGGCAGTGGGCGCACGAGAGAGGAGGCGCAAGCTCAGAATCTCCCGTTTCCCAATTCAATCTCTATTTGAAATCTGAATGAAAGATCTGTTACCAGTTAAACATTCTGCCTCATTTTTTCCAGCTGTAAATGGGGAATAATAAATCCCTAGTGGCTTTTTGAAGAATACTTAGTCAATGCTCAGACTGTGCAATCTGGAGATCCAAAAGGGCTGTTTTCCTTTTTTGCAACAGAAGAGTATCAACTTTCATAGCACAGCACATCCACTTAGAGAGAATGGCTTTACTCAGAAGAATAGAATTGCTCTTAGGAAAGTCTGAAAAAAAAAAAAAACCCAAGAATTTCTACTTATATTAAAACTGTGAAGTGTACATGGAGTCACACAGACCACCTAAGAACACTAGCAGGAACTGGATGAAATCCTATCTGTTCCTTTTCAGCCACAAGGACAGCAGCTAAACTAAGAAGCTATTAAGGCCCAGGATTTGAACCAGAAAAGCTGATGGTTCTTTAATAAAGAAACACGATAAACTGTCACAAGGTGAGGTAAAGGCTAGAAATGCAAAAAAGGGAAACTCTAAGCTAGAGACAGAAAGCATGATGTTGGGGGTCCTTACTACTCCATTAGACTCGTTAATGGGGCGGGGGAAAAAAATACTGAAATATCTTTGTGCAGAAGTGACATTATCAATGCAGGGAGTGCAAGTCTCTTCCTGGCACTGCATGCACTGAAGCAGCTGGCACCAAGAAGTTAAGAAACAAAGAAGAGAGATAAAGCAATCCCTGATTGCTGTTTTCAACAAAAGCTGATTAGCCTTACCTTGGAGACAGGGAGTTGCAGCAAAGCTGGTTTGTTATGCTCTTGCCCAGTCCTCCACATCAACAGATTGGGAAGTGTAATACAATCCTTACGCTGTTATTATGTAGCCAGCCAGGAGAAGTAAAGCAAATACGCTTTCATATGGGAGAGAATATGGCACGAAGACAAAGTAAAATCCCCTAAATCACCAAACCAGCTCTAATCAGTTAGCAGGCTGAAACAACAATTTCAAAATATAATGTAACTGTGCTAATCCCTACTATACAAAATAAGGGTCTGTCTGATGAAAAGAGGAGGTTTGGCCAGATAATCTGCATGTTAATTTCCAAATTCAGACAAATGAGGTTGCCTGTCTGCAGAACACAGAAACAACTGAGGAATCTTAAAACTGCTGCTCAGTATTACAGTATTTATAGCTCAGTATCTTCTCCCTTTATAAACTGGCAGCATAAACCTCCTTGAGATTAGGTTTGAAGGATCTAGCAAAATTATAGTTTTTGTAACCAACTTTTAAGAGTCTACTGAAGTATGTTTCCAATTATTGCAACACTACTTGGAAAGCAAAGGATAAGAATCTTTAACATGTAGGTTGTTCATTACCACCCTTAAAAAAAATCTCAGCACTGTCACGCCATCAAAAGTAATTGTGCTGACCTTCAGAATGGCACAACTACCAACACAATCAGATAAATGCACATGGGCACACAGCTAATATATGCACACCTAGCTGATAACAAAAGCAGTTTTGGAGGTGCACAGCAGATTATAATTATAATTGATCTGTAGATCACGTGCACGTGCACGCGCATCTGAGTGCACACGTGTGTATTTAGTCACAAAATGCAGATTAGAAAAATATGAAACAGCAATTAACGTATTTGGGATGGCAGATAAACAAAAGTCAGGTCTTTTCTTCAAATTTAGCAGCAAAAAAATGTAAATACTTTGTTCTAGTTACCCATCCTAAAACCTTGAGCATCTCTTAAGAAACTACAGGGATAGCCAAAACGGTCAGTATTTTAGCCAGAGGTGCAGAGGTGCACCCGAGCAGCACTTCCAGAAGCAGCACAGCAATCCCTTGCAGAAGCCACCTTAGCTACGATACACTGATGGGGAAGGACGACCCGGAGGGGTACGGAATGCACTACTGGTATGTAGTGTCTCTCTCCTTCCCAGGAAAGAACTGCAGAAGCTCCTATAGTTCATGCCACAGCTAAGGGGCAACTAGATATTGATACCTCCCTCTGCTGAGCAAAGGTGGACCACAGAAGCATCCTAATCCAACCCTAATCCAACGGCCTGTCCAATATACAAAAGGAGATGTTACAGAAGCAACACAGTCTGTCAGCACATGAGCAATTCACACCTAAAATTTCCAAGAATTTTCCTCAAACTAGCCGGTCGTCAGCACGCCTCGTCTATTCAAAAGCTGTAGCTAATACATGTACTTCATAACCTACCTTAAAGCTCAAGAAAAAGGATCTGTTTTCATCCAAGGGGTGTGGAGGAAGCAGGTTCTAAAACTGTTATCACCATGGGATCAAAACACAGATACAGAAGTAGCTGGCACTTGCAGAGGATCAGATGGTGAACCTTTCACCTTCAGCAGTCACACAATGCACAATTCTTTTGCTTGGTGCTGTACAAGACACAACACGAAGCCAAACCCTGCCCCAAAGAGCTTATGGCCACAAAATAAGGCACGCAAATAGTTAAGTCTGCCCCAAAGAGCCCTGCTGAAGACAACTGTGATCTACTGAGCAAGACTCAGCAACAGATTTACAGGGACACAACTGTGCTGTGGCCTTAAAGATAAAGCCAGCAAAGGAAGGAAGGTTACTTAAGGATGAAAGTTAACAAGAGTATTTAAAAAAAAAATCTCAGTTTCCTTGACTTTTAAGGAGTTGTATTTGCAGTCACCTGGCCTCATCAGAGGGAACGTACTGAAAAAACTCTACAGCAAGCTCCTCCATAAAATGTTAAAGTAAAACACATATAGGAAATAGCTGCTTTATAAAATGTCACAGTGTGGTAACTGTAGGTAGATGCTAATTTTAGTGGCAAACACTGTAATCTTGGTTGGTTCAATTATCTTTTCTATGCTAGATGCCTCCACCCTCCCCTATACGAAGGGAAGTAGCAGTCTGCTGGCAGCAGCTTTCTATCTGCTCAGCAGCTCACCCAGGGAAAATCGGACGTCTTTAGATTTTCTTGTATGCAGAGGCCATCTCATACCTGAGACTTTATAAAATAAGGCAGATCCCACTAAACGTAACTGAAAGACTGCCATTAATTTTAAATGTTACCTACAGGTGTATAAAAATGTCCCAGATTCAGGGACAGATCTTAAGGAATAACACATAAAATGAGAGGAAAGCAGCCAAAAATATATTCTGAGTTTTATATTGTGTTCCCAGCTCTAGTATCTGGGGCTCTGGAAATATGGTGAGAAATGATGCACTTAGCTTTAGCTTCAATGTATGAGAGCAGTTTTATAGAAAGTCCACACACTTTATTTAAGACAAACTAATTTTCTTCTAGATCTGCAAAGAGTATGTTACTTGGTCATAGTAAAAGAAAAATGGAAGAGATGGTTGCATTTTCTTAACAAATACAGTCACACAGCACAAGAACTTAAAATATTAAGGCCCAAATCTCAGGTCCTAGCTTGTCTCAGGTCTCAACCCTTGCAGGGAGCCAAGTGAAGATTTGCACTTGCAGTTGTATTTCAAGGCATCTCACCTGAAATAGGTCTCACCCCAGAAGTGTAGGCTGCCTGCTCCCACCAGAAGTAACACTGCAGCACAAATCAACTTTCACAAAACACGGGTTAACCACTACAGATATTTTTCAAATACAGTATTTTGAAATACATATTTCCTTCTTGCTAGAAATTGAGAGCTGGTCTGAGAGTTGATGATAATACACGCACATAGAGAGAGCAGAATCATTTCCGCTGGGGGGACAGCAGCACACAGGACTGCAAGAGTCACACGAAACATGGATCCTGACAAGAAAGAGGTCTCTCTTTTTTTTTTTTTTTTTTTGAAGTTGCTCTTTGGTATGTTTATGATTACTTAAGGTTTTAATTTGAATTAAACACACTAAGATAAAGACAATCAAAGCACAAAATGCTTCCTCGGTACTTCCACGTCATCTGTCCCTTCACAAGGAGATGCGTATGTATACGAACAACTTGAATCACACTCCACACACCAATAACACGCCACCTCTGCCATGCAGGCGTTAACACAGCTGTTGCCCATGCAAAGAAATGCTGACTATTAGATCTACATTTTGGCAGATTTTGTAGTCCAGAATTCCAAATGGGGGGATACAGAGAAAGTGAATTATAGCAAAATGATCAATTTTCTTTTCCCTCTGACAGTGGTATCTGCAATGTTCATTCCGAAGACATACACAGAGAAAGCATCTAGGCAGGAAATCTTTTTTAAATTTTAGCTTCCTCTCTCCTTAATGGTACAGAAATACAGCATTTGCCCGAGTTCAGAATCCAATTTTGTGTAGTGTTTAAAAAAAAAAAAAGTGTAAACTTGATAGTAAAACAGTAGTTCAATGAAACTCAGTTCTGCCTCATGTTTCTGCTGCTGTTAAAGCAAAGCTAAGGGGTAACTTTGTTTGTGCTTTAGATACCCCAGGCACCATGCAGTTTCCTATAATATTAGTCATCTGGGTCAACTCCATCAAAACCCAGTAATTTTAATGGAGGTAATTCCTTGTTTCAGTAATTTAAATGCGCACTCATACAACTCCACTATACAGTTAAAATTGTGTAACCCACAAGTATGACCATGGAAAAGCAAGTAATTAAGATACTGAGCTATTCAATCCTTATCTACAAAAAATCTCCCTTTCAAAACTACTGCCACCTTCTTAAGGAGGAACTGATTTAAAAATGGGCTGTAATCCCATATGCAGTTTCCACCCTAAACAGATGCTTGTATGCGACATTGCTGGTAACGTACACACACATGCACCTAGTACTGCCAGCAAACATGAGCACCAATCATTCAGTGGTAACACACACATATGTAAAATTACTTCTATATTTGCAGTGACCCAGTTTCATTCAGCATTCATCTGTGAAGATACCAGAGACAAACAATAAGTGACACAGAATATAACATCCTGGCTGATACCTTGTGGATGAAACAGGTATTCAGCTCAGATTCAGAAGCTCTATTCAAACATACTTTAAAAAGCACACATTCAGATACCCTCTTGAATCCTTTTTTCAGAGTTTGCTATCTTACTTAATTTCCATTCTTATCTGAATTAAAAGTAATAACTTTTTAAAAAGTCAGATTAACTCCAGCTTAGCTGTTTCAAAATCATCACGCTGTCACACAAATGCTCACCTAACTCACCAGCTAGGGAACACTACAAGGGCTGGAAAAGCTATCAGGGAAAGGCTGGTGGGTTTTGTCATGACATTGTTTATATGAATGGGAATATGCAACTATAGCCTAGAATAGATGGTGTGAGTAGCGCTCCGGAGTAATGCTCTCCTCATTGATTACAGAGAGCACCTTGATGAGCACTTTAGACCAGATAACAACCTGTTAAATAGCCATGTCACAGACATTTTCATCTTTTGCTTCTAACAGAAAGACACATTTATTTACAGCTAAAAACCCAATCATAAGCTAGGAGTTTTACTTTTCTCTATTATAAAAGATGTGATGAATTCAGTAGAAAGCAATACTGCTTCTGACATAAAAAGCAAATTAGTTCGCTTTTAATAATTATAAATCAAGAAAACTTGTTACATATTTTTGTGTGTAAATTTACAAAACCACTACAGAAATACTAGCAGAAGCATGCACTACATCAGAATATTCTTTAAAATGAAAACGAGTACTGCGTTCAAATCAATTACGCTTCCAAAACTTTCCTTCCCAGTATTTATACTGGAGTTCATAGTTTGCATTTATTATCCATACAAGGTATTCAACACTGGGCATGACAATTTTCATAGTAAGACAGAGTAAAGAGAGCTTAAATGCGTTTGCACTCATTAGCAAACATCTGGTGGTACAGCTGTTCTTAACATCCGTGTGTTTGTGCTATTAGTGTGAATCATGTTATTTACCAGTCACATTAATGCTCAGCTCTTGCCCAGAGATGACTTCACCTACTGGACCAATGAAGAACATTCACCCCTGGGATGAAAAAAGGCAATACTGACAATACCATAAAATAGAGTTCTTAGGAGAGGAATTATCCTATGCAACTGCGCAGTCAATTTAGATAACGAAAATTTATCACGCAGCAGTTGTTACAACATTGACGCATCAATCTTGTGGGTTTTTGCAAGAAGAACTGTAGGGACTAGGTGTGCATGCATTCATGTATCTGATCAAAGCAAATGCACAAGAAGTTCAGCCTCCCCTCGAGCTTGAGCGCTCAAGGTCCCAGCCCTCAGCAGAACGGCACCCACAAGCATACTGGCGGCGCAGCTGGCTGCAGCCTTTCCACTACCCTGCACTCTGCTTAAAGCGTGAAAAAAGGTGGCAAGGCTGGAAAAATCTCTGTCGGTCCCTCGGTGAACAGTTTTTTACCCTGATTTAGCCCTATGTCAGCCGGTACTAAGCAGCAGACTCTGCAATTCAAGTAACAATGTGCTTTATCACTTGGTGAGACACTGGGTTTAGTACCAAGTTGAAGGAATAATAATTCCTAATAAATCATAAGCAACATTGCTTAAAATATCTCGCCTTCTTGTTATGTCTTCCTTTGACCGCTTCAGTAAATGTGATTAAATAAAATTCTTACACAAAGTGAAGAAATGGTCTATATCAAGGAAAGGTCTTGGAGGGGGGAAAGAGTAATGATTAACATAGATTATAAACGCGAGATGATGCTTTAAGCGAAGCTACTAATTCAGAACTTTTAATCCTCCCACTACTACAGAGCAAAGGTTGTTCACAGCATTTTTCCAAGAGAAGTTTAGAATGTTTTCCCGTCATCCCTGCTTCTACCCCTTCTTAGTCAAAAATCTCTAAAAACAGTTCCTAACAGTGATCTTTAATACCAGCAATATTAAAGTTACATACTATCCAAAACAGAAAATTATGATCAACTCACAAGCAAAACCAACAATGAAGAAAATGTAAGAAGTAGATAAAAGCTTTATAACAAATGTAGCTATCTACAGCTATAGGTAACACAGGGGACATTTACTGAAAATTTTCCATGGTGAAAATTCTTTGTGCAATTGATGAAAATGCTTCATTCCCTCCCAAAGGTGTTACAAAATGTGAGTGATCAGCTTAATTCTTCACGTCTCTTCAAGTTTTTTGTGAATCTGCGTATTAAAAATCTTTACTAGCATACTGAATATTAGATCATGGGTTAGCCCAAGCATCAATATGCAAAACTGTGTATGCCAGTTACAATGCAAAAGCTGATGGATCTGAAAGGGTCACTTAACACTTAACAAAGCCATTGGCATATACAAAAATAAAGGAATCAAGTAAGTCAAACATTTTGGCGTCTGTAATCAAACTTCTTTGCAATTGTAGCTGATAGTTATGAACACACAATGCACAGATTTTATAAATAACCAAAATAACACTTTTAGCAGGTATTTCATTATCAAGGAGTCAAATTATCAGTTTTAGATTGTTCTAGAATACAAATTGTTTTATGAATATAATGTTCTTTAACCAAACCATTCAAAAATTCCTGCAAAAGCACAGAAAATGTTTTTCTTCTTCCTGGGATGATCCGTGACTAAGGAATTAGAAGCTTTAAAACTGTAGACAGGATGTATTCTCTTGGTTTAATATAAAAGTAGTGCTATGAAATCAGAAAAAAAAAAAAAGATACTGTTTTCTGGCTAAAAGAAACAACTAAGATAATACCCTTTTCACGAGGTTTATCAGAGGAAAGAGGGGAGGATGGTAAAAGAAATGGAAGAAAGGACATTGATTTAATGGAGCCATACCAAAAAGTGCCTTATTCTTGACTATAACAGAAAACACACACATAGGTATTTAAAATTGAGTTTTCCATATTGTCATCACTTGGTGCTGTATTCCTGTAGTTGCTTGTAGAGTCCATCTGTGGTTAGCCCAACCCAATATAATTTGAATTTAATTTTCTCCCAGGGGAACAGTCAATAGGCACACCAGACATTTTGCTGTCACTAGAAGCAGCTAGGTGGCCAGCTGGGGAAGCAATATTTGGCTTTGCATGCTAGGCCCTCGTATTCCATGCTTTCACATCCCTCGCATCATTAGGAACTTGCATTACACTGTACGGCATGGAAAAAGTTTGCTCTACTACTTTTCCTCATCCTTTCCCCATTGCTAAAACAGGAGCTTTTCTTAGCATCTTCTCCAGCATTTATCTGTTCTACCACAATACAATTGACCTCGGTTTCATAATACGTACTAGATTTTGCAGAGCTGCTTTTAATAAGACCATTTGCTTTGCGCAGTCCCATTTCAAACATACGTGAAGATGATGTAAAGATGTGGAAATGGAGCCAGTAGCACTAGTTAAAAGTGAACTTAGGCAACTACTGCATCCTGCTCTTCAGGATAACCAGAGGATGCTTCATTTCAAACAATTGTTCTCAGATAAGCCTACTCTGAAGTAACAAAAAGACAAGTATTTTGAGAGGAACGGTTTGACAAAGGATAAGAAACTAACAGAGTACAAAAATACACCTAAGCCTTCATTGCAGCCAAAGAAATATCAGGTGTTACGACCATTCTGCTCATGGAAACTTAAACAACAGGATTATCTAGTTATAAATCCCAGAGTAATCTGCTTTCCTAATCATTCTTATGGCTTACTATTTTTGTTTATGCATGCCTATTTGTATGCTACACGAAAAATACTAGGGAGATTTAAATTTCCATCAGAGGTACTACAAATAGTGACAGATTTTTCTAACAGGTTTCTGAGCTTCAAATAAGCAATACTGTAAGTAAAGCAGATATTCTGATTTATATGAAACCATCTTAGTTCCCAGGTTTGCTCTTGCCACTGCATTACATACTCTCATTTATATGCTTTTGTGATTATTCTCTACCTGTTCAAATTGCTCACTCTCATCTTTTCTTTAATCAGTGCTTCTGGAAATTGTTTTCTGTTAAAGAGCACAGCCTGGAAATAGAACAGTGTCAGAACTAAGGCAACAAAGCAGATTTATGGATGGGAGAGGCCCCTAACTTTAAATAGTCTCACAGATTGACTGGGGAAACTTCATAAAGGGATATTTGGAGAAATTATCCCTCTTTTAGGACCAACCGTCAAACTGACAGGGTCACACACTCAGTCTACAACTGCCAGTGACTCCACCTCATCTGTGGGACCAGAAAATCTCAACATTTTACAGTAATCTTTCATACTGAGTAATTCTTTTCTGTGATACTACCCCATCAATGCTGATTAATGTCAATCAGTACAAAGCTAAAAAAGGTCTGGCAGAGGCTTTCCTATACAGGTTTAGGATCTGCTCATTTCTCCTTGATGATTTAACTTAGCTGTAACTTACAAGAAATTAGAACATAACAAAATGGGCCTAGAGAACAACCACAGGAAAAATGGTTATCTCCATTTAGGGACCTAGTACTGGACTATCTCCATATGAAAGATGTGAGCCTTTGTACCTATTTATGAAAAAAGAACACATTTTCTTATCTCACCAACACTGTCAAACAGCTTTGTGACTGATGATCTAAATTACGAGCAGTATTTTGCTTTGCTTGAAACTAACAAGAATTCTGCAATATAGCACATCAATTTTATTCTAGATAATGGTCCTCAAACTGTCTTCATCCCAAAACCTTTGGGTACCTCCACCCTGCTTGCTGTCTACAGTCGCTCTCCTTTTCACTCCCATCCTAACGCCTCCTAAGGCTCCCTTCCGGAAAAAGTCACCCCATCTTGCCTTCAGAGGAAAGTGAGGCACGGCTGAGAGGTTAGTCCGCTCCTGAGAGACAGCACGGACGTAGATCACACCAAGATCGGCTCCTCCTGCCTGCGGCAGTCCCACACTGTTCCAGCACGCGGAGTGTCCTCACATGCCTTCATGCCATGCCCGCCAGCAAACTCCATACGCCTTCAGCATCAAGTTTCAAGAATAGCATTGCTGTGGGCTGCGTTATTTTTGGCGCGGAGAACTGAAGAACCACACACACATATAAAACTAACAAAGAATGCGGAGGGCCAAAGAAACACTCCATGATCCAAAGCAGCACAGCGTGGATGCAGCGTATCTGCTCCGGATGGTGCCAGTGCCTTCCCTGTCACAGCACACATGGCGACCACAGACACAGCCTTCATAAGGGACAGGGAGAGAAGTCAATCAACTAAATAAATCACGAATCACATGAAAGCGAGAGAGAAAAAAAGGTATGAGGAAGGAAGCACAGGAGAAAAGAAATATGTTTTGGTTCTTCACATTATTTGTCACAGAACAGATTAGAAACCAGAAGAATTATTGGTTTACAATGAAAAAAATCCTGAAAGCAGCCAATACAATAGTTCTGGAACACCTTTTTTGTAAATGAGGCATTTTACTAACACTAAGTTAATAGATAATGAACTCTGAACTTATTAAAAAGATCAGTAAATGTCCATAAAATGCTAGTAAGGATTCCCAATACCTTCAGAGAAAACAGGTAAATATTTAATTAATAGTTAATTAAATCTCAAGCGTCCAATTAGCTGTAAGGGAAATAAAAAGAAAACACTTAAAAAGAAACTGAAAAGTTGGAGTAGCCAAAGAAAGAGAACTTTTAAAACATGCCTGTACAGAAATACTTCCCAATCTGCTGTGTAACTATGAATGTCAGTAACTTAACCTACTGATTTAAATACATGTGCCTTTTCTCTAGTGTATTTTAATGCATTTTATCCCATAGAATCAATTTTTCAGGCCATCCCAAATCCAGAACAGATGGAAGATAATGAGGAGAAAAAAAACAAGAAAGTCAAAGCATAAATATCATTTTTAAAACATTTCTAGAGATGAATAAGCTGTGCTCTTGACAGAGAATACACAAGATACGGGAAGCCATCTTTCTGCTAGTGTTTAAACATCACTAATCCCAATAATATTCATCTACGTAATTGGCACATTAGGGTCAAATTATCCCAGCATCAAGTCTAGACGGAAAAATAGGCATAGTTCTTGAAAATCACGTCTCAGAAATATCATTTTGTTATTAAGTAATTTGGTAGTTTAGATATACTAGATATTTGTAGCAGTTAGGTTTCTAAACGACTGTAATCCACTGACTTTTGTTGCACTATGACAATATAAACTGGGTGAGAATATTTATTTTACATACCTATACAGATACGTTACCATTGCCTTCAAATGAACTTTGCCCTTAAATAAAAGGGTTGAACAAACTGAAGTCTATGGATCAATACAAATGACTTTTTAAACGTACTCTTCAAAAGGCAGTTTGTACTTCAGCACTAATTTCTTTAAACTCACTACACTGTTATTTAATGTTAGTATTGGTTTTCCGGCCTTTATTTAGTTTTCAAGCTATTGCGGAATGCTTTCATCCAGCCAACCGTAAGTAACTTCCCAAGTAAAATGCACCCCTTCATAGAATCACTAAAATTGCAGAATTCCTTTCATATAATTACTTGGTGATTGTTTTTTAGAGGAGATACCAAGTCTGTGCAGAGGGATATCTTCCCGACAAATGCATATGCTTGCTATTTTCCCCCATACACATCTTTGTTTCCTTCAAACACAGACACCTTTTTGTTTTCCTTAATACTTCTCTGTAAGTAATGACTTTTCCAAAATGCCAAAAGTTCTATAAATTAATTAACAAATTTCCTAAAGACTCTGATTTGTATTTTCAAATCTTCCAAATGATTCTTTCCTCAATGTAAGATAGTTTTCAATCACTTTCTAAACATGCATTTTTCTGTTCTTGTTTCCCTCCCCCATCAATTTAAAGAGCAATGCAGTAGAACTGTACTTGATTTGGTCTACTTTTAATTAAAGGGTCTCCCTTCCTTACTGGTTTTTCTGATAATATCAGAAGTCTCTTTTAGTACCTTGGCTCCTCCTACACTATTGTCCTACATTACTGTTCTATGTTCTCTACAGAAAATGCGTGGCTAGCTCTCCTTGCCTACTTTCCATTATCAGTGTCTCATGGAGGTCTTTCTTTACCCCAGGTATTTTTAAACAATTACACATAAAGCATACAGGCTGCATTTTATATATCTTAATGTGTTCTATACATTTGACCTTTGAATTGGAACAGTTCATAACCTATAAACTATTAATCCTTCCTTCATACTATCAGCATTTCCTCTCTGGTCATAAAAAGTAAATGCTTCCTGATATGCACACTGGCTTCTAATCCGCACCAGAAGGCTAAGAAAAGTAAGAAGTAAATGAAATAAACTGTTAATGTGCTAGGAAAAGGGAGACTACCATGCTGAGCTACCAATTTGGAGAAAAGCCAATGAACAAATGTGCCTAAAAGTAGCAAACCATCTGATGAAGAAACCAGTGAAAAGCATTCTGCTCTGAGGCTGTTTGGACTAACAAGAGACAGAGTATAGAGGATAACTTGCTTCTAGTAACAAGTGAGCACAAAACTAGGCAAAAAAGCAAAACAAAATACGTTGCATCATGAATCATCTTTTCAACTTGTGAAGTCCTCTGAAAGTGCCTATTTGTCAATCACTATACTACATGATAGGATGACTGTTACTTACCTTAAATAGGTATTCAAAAAAAATTATCTTGCTGTTTTTTCTGTACCCTTACTCAGGAATAAGACATACTTTATACATTTTAGCAGCATCATTATTTGCAAATATTTGTACTGTGCAAAGCCACTCTTTCAGTCAACCTCAAAAATAATTAACATGTTTAAAAATGTTACTAATCCAGGTATGAGAATCATCCCTTTATCTCCAGCTATGCATATAAAGTTGTATATTACATTTTCAATCACTTTTTTTTTTGATCTTTCTTATTATTCATACATTTGCGTAGGTGCCCAGATAGTGAATCATATTTTAAGGAACAGCAACTTTACTTGACCAACTGATCCTTGAGCCTGGGAGAATACATCAAGCACTCATTTTTCATCAGAAGAGACATTCTGATACTGTGCTAATTTCAGAACTTAATTTTGAATATTATGTAATATACATATTCATTCACTTAGTCATCTGTGTTTCCTCATCAATGACTAGCACACAAAAGCATCTCAAAGGCTTCTATCTTCTCCTTCCTCATCAAAAGTTATCTCCTTAACAATAACATATGATAGAAACTAGATCACTGTTAGTCATTCATGTCACTGACGTGCGTGCATGTGGAGCATTTACAGTTTCCAAGTACTTTTTAGAGTACCTCTGCTGCACCTTGCACCAAGAGGGAACAAACTATTTCAGACTCTCTAATTATCTCACAATTACCTGGAATACTCATCTTTCTCAAACAACTGAGACTCCTTGCATCTCTATTTATTCACTTACAATTTTTTCTTCTGATCAGAGATGAGTAATACGATCTGGATCTAGACTTTTTTTTAATCTAACTACCCTTCAGCTGTCAGGAGCAGTATCTCATTTGCTAGTTACTATCTTATCACTCGTTCTCTCAGTTTTGTTTGTAAAGATAGGATTTGTATTCCCTAACTCTACCCAGCTAAATGCTGTTTGCAGCACCTTAACATAGGCATCTTTCATAAGAGTGGGATGAATCCCTAGCTAGATGTGCCTACTTTTTTCACTGCACATGCAAAGACCATAAACAACTAGCTAACTTAGCTAATACACGGCTTGGGGCAAGCTGGGCAAGTCCCTTGAAGCATTAAAATAGAAAGTGTATAGTATTAGTTTACCCACTTGTCTCCTTGGAGACAAAGATGCTAATATACATAATGCTTTAAAGCATTCTGAAATTTATATGCAATCTCAAAAATGAAATCCCCTAAAATACAACCTCCCTCTCAAGGCTGCTTGGAAACCTCTACCTCCGAGAAGGTGCTTTTTGTTTTAATGGTGCACTTTGCTTTGTCAGAGGAACCAGGTACACATTAATTTGGCCACGGACGTCATCTTTTTGTTGTCTCCTGTTTGCTGTTCGCTACATTTGGAGAACCTGAACTGTTACCCTCCTCCTACTTTTTAAATCAGTTTTCCTCTGTCACTTCTATCACAGAGCTTCCAAAATGTGTCAGATGACCGGGCTGTCCTGATTTTCACTCTTTTGGTCTCCTTTTGCACTGTTTATAACTCTCCTCTTTAGTGGTCACTGGCCTTACGATCTGTTCCGATTGGCTCTGGCAGCTATGGAGTTGCCAACTGGCTAGCTTTGCTCTTTTAAATCGCTCATATTGATTATTTTGACAAATGTGACGTACATGTTGGCCTGGAAATGCAGACAAAGTAGTGAGAGGGACAAAATCTCCGTCAGTTTTTATTACAGTGACTAGGCCAAGTTATCCAAAAAGCTATTTAAATATTTTAGACTTTTTTAAACATTGCAAGCTCCACAGAACAAAGATCATATTTTTCTCTGTGTATACACATCATAATACGTTTTAGACAATATCATAATATTAACAACAGTGTTAGCTATAGATGGTAATAAGCTCGTGTCTTCCTAATAGCATCCTATGTCTAGCTCAACAATTATGGCTTGTTTGGGGAGCCTAGTTACTGCTGTAACGTTTATCTTTGTTTTCTAGAGAAGAGCTCTCTACTGACCTACGGTTCTTTCCTAAAGAATTACATTATTTACAGTTTTTATTGCCCTTCTTTCCTTAACTTTTTACATCTACTTCTTCTCTTCTGACCAAAGTTGGAAAATAAGTACAACTCTGACATGCTAAACTCACCTCAAGTATTACAGAAAAATCTTATTTCCTACGGGATGCTCATACAAAACAAATATAGGGTGATTAAGATCTCAATTCAATGGAATAAACTTCACTTCAGGATTGTTAGGTGTGCCATTCTAGAAGTTTTTGATAATTAGATAATTGGTAACACAGCAGTGCATGCAATTGTTTCACAGTTTCTCACAGTGTTTGCTGTCTGTTTCTCAGGGTTTGCAGTATCATCAAGTTTCCCCCTCATCAAGATATTTTTTGAGTGCATCACTTACTTTGTAATACGGTCAATGTTAGCAATTTGCTTCTGGTTCCGGATTATTTCTATAGCTGCCCAAAGATGCTGGATAGCCTTTGTATCTGCCTGTCGTCTCTTCGTTAAGCGTGCCATGACCTGTTTACTTGGTCAGCTGCAGCCGATAAATAAAAAAAATACACCAAAGAGTTAATCATGAATTATGAAATGGATTACATGACGATCATCTTGTACTAAGTATGATTACAAGGAAAACTTTGTTAACCTATAGCAATCCAATTTGTATTCAGCAGCATGTTTTCTTACGGTTACACAGCAACAAGGTAAAAACTGTAGTTTACCTGAATCTCTTTCACATTACATAATCTATACATAAGACAAGACACAGAGCAGTAGAAATTATCAGATCAATAGGAAATGACTGAAATTATCCAACTCGTTACGAGCGGTCACATAGTTCACATCTTAATACCCTAAAACTTTGGGAAAAAGTCACGATAGCCCGAGATTTTCACAACCTCCTGTATTGCTTGAAACCCTTTTAGAAAGGGCTTGAGCAGTGCTTGACTATATCACATTGTGCTAGCATGAACTCTGAGAGAAAGAAAAAGTTGTATCCACAGTTAAGATTACAATAAAGTTCTCATGGTAGTACTTTTCTATTTCTGCTATTTACATCAATTTAAAAGAAACCCATTTTGCGCGCAGAAACTAGAACTATATTTTCAGGGATGATAAATATTTAAAAAATATATCGGAATAATTCCATTTTCTATAACATACTAAAACCCATGAGAATCAAAGCGCTTCTGATGGCATTTACCCATCTAACCAACCCTGAATGGGAACATAATGAGCATCTGGCTTTGTTTACAAGTTTTCCAAAAGCTCTGGGCACGGAGTACAGATAAGCCATAAATCGCCTACAGCTCCACTACAGGCACAGAATTCCTTTTTAAAAGCTGAACAATGCATTTTGATCACTAAATAACTTTTTTCCAATGCCACCACTTTCTCAATGAAAAAAAAAGATTTGACTGCTACCAATATCTATAACATATTTTAGAGCTCAGTGTCCCAAAAATGAACTCTATGTACAAGGATACTTACAACTAGCTGAATATTAATTTCAGTAACCCAAAATAATATAAAAAATGCAAAAACATTACACCATCTGTGCAATGTTAAAGATGGGAAATTAAGTATTAAAAACATCCTTCCACTCAAAGTCACAAAAATTAAAGCGCCGCCAGCATTCTACCGCAACTGCAGTTTTCAAGTCAGCGGCACCTACGTGTACGCATCTAACAGCACCGCCAAGTTGCTGATCCACTGCCAGCTCAGCGACGCTCACGTGCTCCACAGACGTAATAAAATAAGGTACAGCACGCTATTATTCGGGATAAGAAATGATTTAACAGTTTTTTATTTCACGTGACGCGGCTCATTTTAAGAAAAGAAAAGGCGATGCGAGGCGGTACGCGCGTGCTCCCTTGCAACTGTATCACGGCGCCTTCTGGCCGCCCGAGACACGACGGGAGGGCAAAGCCAAGCGGGCAGGTCCCGAGGACCGAGCGCGGCCAGCATCTCCGCTTTGCCAAGCCCTTCCCTCCGAGCCTTAACATAAGGGCAGCTGGGGTGGCTCTCCAGGAAAAGAAAGGCCAGGAATACATTTCTGAAGGGAAACGTGATAGAAATATGGAGAGGAATGACAGCTAGTTGCTAGACAGCATCACCTAAGAAGGGTTCAGAGAGAGCCTCCACCGGGAACAGCTGGAGAAGACACCGCGCCCCTGTGACTGCCTCTACTTCACAGGACGAGCTTGCAAAAAAACAAACAAACAAACAAACAAAAAGCTTTATTTGTAAGTGAAGCATATGACTAATGGCTGAATTTAATTCCTAAAGAAGAGAGACTAGTAAAACACAAGAAGGGATTAGAAGTTAACATGAAAGAGAACAAAATCTTTACAGCTCTGCTCTCTTTGAGGCCAGGAAGCGTAAAATCCCTTTCACGACGCAGTGCCCACTACCGCGAACAAAATCATTACGCGTTTTTTATTTTACCTCTCTCACAAGTACCTGCTTTAAAAAGCCGCTAGATCACCTAACAGTTGACTGGCTGGGCAAAGCGTCTGTTAGTAATTTCAGGGTCACGTGTAAAGAGCAAGGAGGAAACATTTATCCTTCCTGACCTTGGGAACAGTAGGAAATAACGCAACGCTTCTCCTCCCTTTATTACCAAGCAGCCGCTCTTGTTATTCTTGCTCTTCTAAAAACCACAATCGTTTTTGGCAGCCCGGCGTGGGCCCGCCGGCGTGAGCGGAGCCTGGCAGAGCGGGAACGAGCCGGTTTTCCCTCGCACCCCTCCGCAGCCGGGTCCCCGGGGCCGAGCGCGCCCGCTCGCCCGCCCGGCGCGGCCACGGCGGCGGCCCAGCCGCCGCCTCGGCGCAGCCCCGGCCGCCGCGGCGCAGCCGCAGCCAGCGCCAGGCCTTGGGGCCAGCCACGTCCCCCCTGCGTCTGCCGGCAAGGCGGAGAAGTCCGTGTCTGAAGGGGGAAGCAAAGGATAAGCGCGATTAAAGACTCCCGAAGCCGTGCGGTGGCACAGCTGCGCCTATCCGGGCCGCCGGCTGGCAGAGCAGGCCGGGTCCCTGTTGGGGACAGCCGGGGTCTCGGAGCAGGCAAACGACGTTTCTCCCCGAGAGGACAACCCAAAATCCGCGGTGCGGGCGCATACTGCCTGTGCCCTGCTGCGGCCAGGGCGTTCGTCCCGGCGACCAGCTTGGCTCGAGCCTCAAGCAACCCCCCAAAATGCCACCGCCGGCCCACGCTGCCGGGCCCTGGGCACCGCGGCCCTGGGCACCGCCACGGCCCCGCGCACGGGGGCTCTCTTCTGCCCGCTTTCCTCCTCCTCTGGAGGAACCTGCCTGTATGATCTCCTCAGAAGGTCACAGGCTACCTCAAAGACCACAGGGTGGGCTCCCCCCGCCTTCCTCATGTGCCTGGAAATAAAAACGACAACAATCCTGACATACAGGACACAGAAATCGCAGAGGCAGTAGGAGTTCAGCTCCAACTTTTTTTTCTTTAAGATATGGTCATTTTAGCTGGTATTCTGCCTCCAAAGAATATACGTGTGTATCTTCTACATTTGACATATATGGTTTAAGCCTTAAGGGCACTTTTGCTAAACCCCACTATTGAAAAAGGAGTTACTTTACCCTGCACTTATAAAAACACCAAAAAATTTTTTTTTCAAAAAGCCTAGGCCAGTTTAGCATTATTTTCATCTTTTAATGGCTTGCTGAAGAAAAAATGTAAAGAGCCTTTCACATTAAAGAAAGTGATGAAAAGGTTGTGGCATATTTATTCCTGTTCATCACACTGTCACTCCTCCTCCATGGCAAAACTAACCAAAACAGTCTTCTCCTTGCATTCCCACAAGAATCTAAACCGTTTCGTATATTACTGCCAAATCCAGAAGATAACCTGTATCGGGCTGTTACTAGCTTAGAAAATGCTTCGTAATGTTCCTTCCAAGCAACAGAAAATGTTCTGATGTGCCCAACTTCCTCCTGCAAATAATAGGTGCAAGTTCAATGGGAGGCCAGTTAGATTCTTAAATCTGTATTAATCACTGCAGACGATTTGCTTTGGAGCGCGTGCACCCTGACATGAGAGAGAACAAGTATAAACATCCAGTGCACGTGAAAATGCACAAGAATCTGTGACTTGGAGGTTAAATACTGAAAGCGGATGATTCCTCTCTGCAGCGTTTTGAAGAATTAGTTAGAGCTCCAGAGACTCTTTAAAACCACAACACTGAAACGTGCATTTACATACACATGCTTGAAGATGTTTCTCATCTGCTCTCCTGTTACACAATTCATTGCAATATTGGGGAAAGAAAAACTAAAAATAAACATTTCCAGCTTGTGATTTGCAAGCTACCATGTTTGTTTATCTATGGTATTCCCTATCAACGCAAGATTATGTGCACCATACCGTTTTTGTCATGTTCTGCCCACAAGCTTATGGCAGGATGTAGCTTCTTAAAGGTTGACAAACCTTAAAGAAAGGCTGGCAAACAAAAAATTGCTGAAAGCGCTAAGAATTTATATCAGCAGGATGTGTCTTTTTAGATTTTGTAGGCATCCATGGGACCCATGGAATATGGGGAAGAGTCTCCCAATAAGGCAATGCTTTGGGTGGCTGGTACGCAATCTCACATGCTTGGGCCAGACATTCAGCTAGAACAGTGCCCGAAGCAAATCATTTAGCTTCTCACTTTTCAACTCTTTAACTGTTCCTTATATAATTTGAGTAAGGTTTTAACATGTTTGAATTCCCGCTGAAATGCTCTACGTACAGTATTTTGAAAAGTATAACACTTTATGGTACACAACTTTACTCCAGAGCTAAACGTTACCCTCATTTCTTAATAATCAGGAACGTTGAGCAAGCAAGCTCAGAGAATTGCTCTTGTGAATACAAACACTATGGTTATCTTCCCAAGCTAAGCAAAGCACATAGCAAAGCTTGCATTGCTGTGTGGTGAAAATGTTACGGTGGCAGCAAACCAGATTTTCTGTCAAAACAGAAACGCTACTAGCCGTTGGATACACACTTGGCCAGATCAAACTCTGTACAGCTATCTGTTGCAAAAGTATTGGGTATGGAAATCTGCACTGTAATTCAAAATGAAATAAACAAAAATCACCTTGCAGCAAGTCTAGGGATTGAGCCTTAGGAACCTCCTGACTTACTGTCTGCATCCAAATTAGTACACACTATCAGGTACTATGTCCAGCTGCAGACTGTCCATACCTGTAAAGGCAGTCAAATCTTGCTGTGTTTGAGCTGTTAAACACTGTCTCCCAAGCAAAATATGATGCCTCTGAAAGTTTAACTACCCAGTTGGACTTTGCACTGGAACAGACGATCCTGCAGTCAGGCGCTGCCTCTCTGACGCGAGCTGCTAATTAAGAGCTGACAAGTAGCAGCTCGTTAAACCTCCTGTAAGTACTTGACTGTACGTGAGGATACCTGTGGCCCTAGTCCCTTTCAGTGCAAAGTCAAACAGGTTAAACTTCATCCCTGCTATTAGCCACCGTTTGGTCGAGATTCGGTATGCAGTTAATTGCAACCAAAAGACAATTTAAGAAGTTGCTCCTTGCCTTGGCTCCGCGGCTAGTTTCTGCCTCTCAGCTCCATGTCCCTGTGGCTTGCAATTATTTTGTCCACACAGCACAGTGAAAAGATTTCAGGCTTCTTCAGGAGGAACAAGCTATGCTCAATCCTACATTTTTGTGGCTTTTTTGCTGTGAGACTGGCTGAGTTTGGGAGGCTAAGAAACTTGGACACAGACCTAACTACCTATTTATATGCACTTTCTAACGTGACGCGCTTTACTATTTCTTCAAGTATTACTTTTTTATAGTAAGAATAAAACTGGGTATATCAGCTGTACAAGTAGTTCCAAAAGTTTAGTGCTTTGTTCTTGTATTAAATAGGAGTTTCCTATTAAAGCACAAATTACAAATTTGGGAGTTGATGTAGAGTTTGGGTTTCTGAGCTTTATATATAGATCCTCGTAGCGCTCCGAAGTTATGCAAATTTATAGTTTACAATTAAAACTGCTGTTAAAACCTATCCTTCATAGTTTAGTGGGAGGGTAAATTCTTCAATCTTCCCCTCCTAAACCAGAGAAGAGCAAAAGCAGTTAACTACCCTACTTTTACATACAGAGTGTACACGTGAAAATGTTCTGACTGAGCAGCAGCAGTGGAGGTCATGTATGTGCAGAAAAAAAAAGACGAAAATTTAACTTCAGGTCTGCTTTCCCAAATCTATGGACCCAGGAGCGTGGGGAGTAGCTGCTAGGGTGAGGAGGAAGCTTTTGGCAATAGTCTGTGTTTTGCTCACCATTCACTTGCCTTCCTGAGCGTGTAATTTTATGAGTATAATCTAAGGATTAGCTGGGCACCTGTTAGCAGTAGAGGATTCACTTTCGGAATAAGCAGGCACATTATATCATTAGAAAATCAGAAAAAATTGAGAAGTAACAAAGGCTTGTGGCTAAAATAAGCAGAAAATCTTCCTTAACTGCAGTCTAATTTTCTGAATTTAGTTTAATTTAATAAAAGTTACCAAATTCTTAAGTGAGCTTTTTCAAATTAAGAGATTAGTTTATGCTGTAATCCTGTAATTTTGAAAGTTATTGGTCAGACTACTGAAGATTTGCTGATGTTGAATGCATGTCATACATAATAAAAATCTTTTCATTTCACCATAACATCAAGGTGCACAGTCTATTCAAAAGATATGTTCATTAGCATAATTATCCTAAATACTTCATGTAAGTGAAATAATTGTATTGTTACATACAACACTAACTTTTCCATTTCCTCATTTCTAAGTTTGTAATCTTGATGGCATGCACCTTTTTGAGTGAGGTTTTGCATAGCTCCATAAAGTGCAGTAGAGACAGAAAGCATGACTACAGGAATACAGAACTGCAGTGTTCTGCTGCTTTCTCTTCGCAATTTAATGTTTTTTTAGTTTAGCTCACAGACTACAAGACCGTCTTTGCTATTACCTTGTGGCATTCCAAGATGGCAGTGAGCCACTGTGCAAATGAGAGCCAAGGACTGTACAGAATTAAAGGCCCCAAGAAGATTTTTACTACACATACGTAAAAGCTCTCTTTGAATTCCCTATGTTGTATTTACCTCATCTGTATGGTATTTAATTCAAAATGATTAAGTAAGTGTAGTTTACTGACCCTAAGGCATATGATACTTGAGTTTTTAAGCTCAGACATTTGAATCAGCATATAAATAGTTGAACTCTCGCTTTTGAAACCAAACCTGGAATTTCTTGTTTACCTAACTCACCCTGCTAAAGAGAACTTGACACAAATGAGGTTGATGCATCAAAGCCTTCACCCCCAAAAGAGGATTTCAGAAAGTGATGAGCGAGTGTAAACAGGGTACAAAAAAACCTCAGATGCAACATCAGCAACAGCTGCTGAGAAAGACAGACTAATAGGTATACAACCCAAATAAAGGCTGTCAAAGCAGTTTTGTTTGCTATCTAATATAAATATATGTACAGGGATAAAATGTTGTCCTGGGTTCTGCTATCCCTCAGTCCAAGCCCAGGCTACAATTTCACAAACAATAGCAAATGCCTTCCTAAAAACTGGAAGGAAATTATCATTTGTTCCCATCTGCTAGTATTCACTGAGTAAAACTTTATCCAGCAACCAAAGTTTGGAGAACAGAAGAACACCAAGGAAAGCAAAACACTCAAAACAGCTAAAAGCAAAGAGCTAAATCTTTGACTGATAAAGTAGCTATACTAATTAAGAGTTGACTACTACTTTTCATAATGGTCAGAAGGTTTTTACTCCAGGTAAGGTACCTATGTAAGCTGAAACGTAATAGTTCTGCTAAAGATTTATCTCAGTACAATTTTTCATATGTGCTGGTTCCACATTAATTTATAAAATAAACAGCATTTTCTGTAAAATTTGAGACCTGTAATACGTATTAAATACATGCAAAACAATCTATTTTTTACAGCCAGTAACATAATTAAGTTATATAGGTGTATCAAGAGAAGACCCATGCAAGTTTTTGTTTACACATAAGAAAATATCACCACTGAAAATGCCCACGCTCTTCAGGCATTTAGCAAACTTCGGAATGAACGCAATTTCAAATAAAAAAGTTTAGTGTGGCTTGGCGAAGGCTTAGTTAATGAAATTAAGCTACACTAAATAAAGAGTACCTACAATGAAGCTCGCACTAGTATAAACTGGTTTAAAAATACAGCTGTTGTTATACTGATGCAACTTTCTTACGGAGATAAGCTTTAGCTGCCATAGTAACAAAGCCCCTTATTTCCAGGATGATGATACACTAGCATTAAATGGCCTTTATGTTGTCCCTTCCCAGAAGACTACTCATCTTCGTTCAAAGTCATTTTCTGTACTGAAGATAGCTCAGCACAACCAACTTCAACATTACCAGATTACAGACGGTACACACAAGGTGTAGGAGACCATCACATACACTTCTTGTACGCTACCGTGGCAGAAAAATGGTGAACTCTCTTCATACATGTTTGCTTGTGGAGTTATGAGAAAATAATAGAAGAATCCAAATTTGCAATGCACTATCAGCGGAGCTCTGGCTCCCCTGTGCAAACGTACACAAGCACGTTAGCATGACTCAGAGTAAGAGGCTTAAGCTAACATGTTTTTCCCTTCCATTTGCCACAGACTAAGAGCATGACCAGGGTCAGTTACAGAAGATTAGACAACATGTAGTAACAGGATCATGCGTCTGAACCCACAATGCACACGTATACTGTTTTTTCTGGGGTTCTACTATACCCACCACTAAAATGCATATTTTCCAAAGTGGACTGAAGCTAAAAGATGGAAAGGTGCTCTAGGAGAACCTGTAGAAGGAGTTAATAGTCCGCACTATCTCCTCAGATAGCCAAGCCCTTAGTAAACAGACACTTGGTGTCCACCCGCTTGGCCGTAGTGAGCGCAGATGATTAACGCAGCTATGCATCCTGACCGGGCTCCAAAGCCAACTCGACTGTAAAAAGGGAAATCACATCCAAAGAGGGCCGATGGGGAGGGCTGCAATTTTGTTTGGGATGATAAAATAGATGCCACCTGGATTCTGCACTTTTCACTGATAAAACCTGCATATGGAAGACATCTTCGAAAATGTAAGGAAACATAAATGAGAAGCCTAGATCATCCTCTAAAAGCAATCTTTTCATCAACATCTCCCCTTCTGTTGTAAAAGCTAAGGGGGTTGGTTATTCTGCAACTCCCAAATCACCTGGTGCAAGACGTTTTTCCCCTCAATAAGTAAGGTACAATAAATAAGGTATGATGACACAAGTAAATGTTTTTTTCACTGTATATTAGCAGGTTATGTATTTCCACATAAAGCTACTTTCACACTAAACAATCAGAAAAAGATAAGCATTTCCTAGTTCGAAGCATGAGGAGTGTATGGAAAAGAAGTACATCGTGAAAAAAGTCAATTCATTTCAGATTATCTAAGATATAAGGTAAAGTAAAGAGTTGATGTTGACTTTTTCAGATGTAATTTGAGACTCCAAATGACTGGTTTTTCTTTCCTTCTCTTTCTCTGAAATACACCTCAACAGCCAGTATCTTTACAGTAGCAATTGTAATTCTGCTGCTAGCACTCTGACTTAGACCTTAGATATTTATAAAAACTACTCCTCCACCACACTGCGTTTTCATTGACAAAAGACAGCCAAATCAAATTTTGTTGCTTCTTAACAAAAATGAAGACTGCCTGAACTTGTTTCTTTCAAAGTTATTCTCTTTGGCCTCTCCCTCTCTATAAACAAAAGCAGAACTACCGACCGTCTAAAGCCGTTCAGATACCCAACCATTTGCAAGGAGGTGTATTAGGAAGGCAAGACTACCTTCCTCCAGAAGCCAGGCCATGAGGAACATTAGTCCTCCTGTCAACAGTCATATCAGAGGGGGGGAAGAAAAAACCTATATAAAGAAAACAAGTGTAATTCTGAACCAACCAGGGATCTCAAACTGAAGGTATTTCAATACGTCAGGGCTCACCAAGCTTGGAAACTAGTAGAAATACACTCAGAACTTTAAAGAGTTAATATACATTGATCTGCAATACATGTAAAATGAGCCAAAGATAAACACTGCCAAAGCTTACTGGCTTTTACAGTAGTAATCAAAAGAAACTTGAAGGGAGGGAAAAGATCAAATTGTAAAATCTGAGCTTTAGATCCTGCTCCTGAAATTTAAGATTCAAGAATAATGGCACCGAGTTTCATGCAACGGTCCCCCCAGCCGTGGGGCTGTTCATTAATAACACAGCAGAAAGAATAATATATTGTAGACCCAGAAGTCTTTCCCCGAGTTCTCACCTCACTCTTGGTTTTCTTTTCTTTGTTTTTTAGCAACTGGGTTTCCTATTCTGGGCATGTGCCCCCAGCACAGAAGTTAACTGTATTCTCTCTCCTTCACACACAGGACATACACATACTCCCTAATTATACAATTACATTAAAGCTTTTCTTTCACCCTGCCCCAAACCAAGTCTATCACCACTCTTTAGTGAAGCCTGAAGTTTCATTTATATATATATATATGTGTGTGTGTGTGTGTCTGTATATATAATGTATACGTGTGTGTGTGTGTGTGTGTGTGTATATGTATGTATATATGTATATACATAAAAACCTCAAAGTAGGTAATTTATTTTGTTTGTACTTTCTTACTTCAAACTGCCCTGAACTCTCCCCCCAAAACATTCATGTATGGACAGGACAAAGCTTGCCTAGAGGACAATTTACAGACATGTGAGAACCGCAGTTTTCGTGAAAACTGATGTACAGTGATAATCAACAGGATTCATGACTAAACAAATCCTTAAAGTGGAAACCAGCTGAGTATAATCATGACCTCTTTTTTTTTTCTTTGCTGCAAAAGTTGATAAATGAAAAGTGGAAAAAAAGGTAGTTTCAAAAACACAAAGCTTAAAAGAGAAACTCAAAAGCCAAAAAATGATTTGAAAACAATCAAAATTTACCAAAGAAATCAGTCAGGTGATGAACATATGTTGCTGTTACCAAATAATACCAGCCTCTCAGGAAACCAGGACAACAGCTTACATCCAGAAAACTGTGTCCTACCACTGCAGTTTAGCATTTCTTTCCCACAAGTTGTGGGAAATTAGGAGTGAGGACAGGGGGAATATATATCATTATAATGATATATCATTATATATCATTTATTATTTATTCTTATTTATTCTCATTTATTATTATTTATTCTTATTTATTATTAATTATAATTATATAATTATCATTATTTATATATCATTTATTATTATTTATATATCAGGGGGAATATATATCATTTTCTAGCCAGCTCCTGGTGTGGTTGATGGCGTGGCAAAGGTTGGCAAATGGGCTCTTTCCCTGATACAGCACGTGCTATCTCAGATTGCAGCCCTGAATTTGTTCAGCTGCTTCTTTCATAATCTTTTGATTCTTTTTCTATAAGATAAGATTCTCAGATTCTTCCAAGTCTTATTTCTCATCTCTTATCTGAAGCCAATTTATAACTTTTTTTAATACAAAGAAGTCTCAAAACCTTTTCAAGACTAGCTGTGGGTGAACAGAATTTTGCACTTGTTTTGATATTAAACATCTCTTTCACGTCATCATCATGATTTTTGCATTTCCTATCTGCTCTGTGTTATTTCCAGGAACATATTACTTTGACCAAAAGTTCACTACTATATCCATACGCCCATCCACGGTGTATGCCAGACCTACAGGTCAGAGAGACAAGAGTCCAGCTCTGCAGGATTATGATACTTCTTCTCACTCGCAAAATCATGTTCTGCCTCTCCTGTGGCAGGTGCATCTGAAACCTATTTCCTCAAGCCCTGATCACGTATACAGAGCAGACTACAAAGCCCTTTAGGGAGGAAATTACTTCCTGAAAACTCAAGAGCTCTTCCTGCTATGTCGTTATCTAGGGCTGAGTTTTATTAAGGGCAATGGGACCAGACTGTTATCTTCTCCGCCACTTCCTTCAGGCACAGAAACACAGGATTAATAATTTTGTCAGCAGAAGTAGAACTTCATTTTCAGATGATTTCAGTTATTCCTCTGCTTGGTTTTTGATTTTAATCCTTTAGGCCTGAATACAGATGAATGACCCAGAGCTCTGACACAGCAACTTAACCCTACAGGGTGAGGGAAACTCATGACACACTGAATAGTATTTCTCTGCGTTTCTCTGATAACACTGAATAGCGCTAGCTCTGGGACTCCCAACAGAACCTAAAGCCCAGTAAAAGTATCTAATTCTACTATCAGCCTAATATAAATTTCAGAAAAATGTCATTCACAAAATACACCCTCCTATAGTGATTTCACAGAAATCACAAACTTTTTCTGTGTGATCCAAAGAAAATCAGCTGCAAGAGCACTGTAACATGATAGTGTTATAATGAAGGGCAAGCCTTTCTGGCACTGTCTTTGGCTAGGCAGTACAGGAGTTACAGTCCTATGGAGAATTGAGCCATTTGCTCAACCTCTGTTGCCCCCCCACCCTCCCCCCCCACCTTTTTTTTAAAGCTTTGCAAGAACAGTGAAGGCCCGTACCAAAATTAAATTTATACAACAACACATACAACTAATTCCAGAAAGAAAGGTATGATTCTAAGAAGTGCAAGACCATCCTGACCAGCAAAATTTCTATGGAGGCATGGTATTTTTAATTTCAAAACAAGTCACTGTTTTCACCGCTGGAAATAACGCCCTCATAAGGAATCAGGGGTCAACAAAGCTTCAGAGTATTCATTCTTATGAAAGTTTTACAGCAACCTGAGAACTACCACTTGTTCCTCAGCTGTTGACTTGAAGCTTGGATTTCCAATATAATTTTCTGCAGGAAATTGAGGAAATAAAATGCTAGAGTTCTGGCAGGCTTTCCAATCAATACCTTAGTTTGTCATGTGGTATTCTTTAAAGCCGGACAGGAGACATACAGTCTGCTGTGCTGCTGAAGCGCCTGCCCTTTACTACTCCTGCTGTAATGCCCGATGCTGAAGAAGGTGCGTAACTCCACGCTAGTCCATCAAGCACAGGAAGCTGCCTGCAGCACAGTCCTGCCCTTCACAGCACTCTTCAGCTGCTCCCTATGCTGCAGCATTGAATCCAGAGTGGAAACAGAGGGGTTAACTCGTTCAGGAGAGAGTTATGAACCTGGAAGACCAGATTGCTTCATGTCAAATGGTTACTCCTCAGGAAAGTGGTTATTTTCTTGCAGGCATGTAATTTCCATTCTCACGTATGTCAAACCCATTACTTTAAAAAAAAAAAAAAAAAAGCATAAATTTGGGAAGACTTCACAATGATAAGTGATTTCCTTAAAGGCTTAAGGCTTACATGTTTCTGTTTGATAAACTTATCTAGTAGGACTAATTCTAAAATGGCTCACAGCATGCCTAACCCCTGCTTATGTTTTACTTGTTTTCTGGTCACGCCTCTTTCACAAGGTTTAATTCAATTGTTCATTTTGCTTTCTTGAGTATGACATCACTTACATAAAATGAGAATATCAGAGTTTCTCTTAGGTGCTCATACTCTTAAGTTATCAATGCTTTATTCGATCATATACATTTCTTTTGTCTACTGGACCTGAGAAGTTTTTCCACTGTTTTCCCCTCCATCAACAGAAACAAAATGTATCTCTTAACTTTAAGTGATGGCATCAGCTACAGGAAAAAGCAGAGAATCCTGAAGCGTCCATTTTAAAGTGAAGAAAGTAGTAGTACTGTAGCATTGTTTTTAGTCATTTCATATCTATTCTTCCAGTGCTGAGGGATTCTGAACAATGTCTCCGTCTTCCTTCTGTTTAAGACAGTCTGCTACTCTATTTTAAGAGATGAGATTCCCTACCAAAAGCGATTGTGGGTTTGAGTCTTCACTCAGCTCCAACGGCAGAATAACCTCTTCTGGGGAGACTTCTCGGGCCGAGTTTGTCTGAAATGACTGTCACCACAGTGGCCATCACTGGGGCAAGGCACTCACTCAAAGTAACCACAAGAAATTTCACCCAAAGTCTAGCAGCACGGCTGTTAAAACAATGACTGTTCAGACACCATACTGCCCTCAACAGAGCTCATATTATTTCTGCAGCTTTTGAGCATAACTGTCTCAGGGCGCTAAAGACGCTGACTGTTCGCGTCAGCCGCTGGGTTCCAGCTTCTGAGTCAATGACAGATGGGCAACCAACTCAGGAGTTAAAATCCCACGAATCCACACACAGCTTACAGCCAGCCTAGCCATCTGGCTAGGGATCTAAATAATACCACAAGAGGATGACCAAAATAAATAAATAAACAAATAAATAAAAGCAGTTACATTTGCTTTTTCTTTCCATTTCTCTTGCCCCTTCTTTGTGCTTCCTGCTTGAACACATTTAACGTTTGAGTCCTACACACTGCATTAAGAATTCTTTATTTTTCAACTATTTAATATAGTTGGTGAGGCCTCACCTGGAGTACTGTGTCCAGTTCTGGGCTCCCCACTACAAGAGAGACATGGCCCTACTGGAGAGAGTCCAGCGGAGGGCTACCAAGATGATGAGGGGACTGGAGCACCTCTCCTATGAAGAAAGACTGCGAGAGCTGGGCCTGTTCAGCCTGGAGAAGAGAAGACTGAGAGAGGATCTCATCAATGTGTACAAGTATCTGAAGGGAGGGTGTCGAGAGGATGGGGCCAGACTCTTCTCCGTGGTGCCCAGCAACAGGACAAGAGGCAACGGGCACAAACTGAACCACAGGAAGTTCCATCTGAAGCTGAGAAAAAACTTCTTCACTGTGAGGGTGACAGAGCACTGGCACAGGTTGCCCAGAGAGGTTGTAGAGTCTCCTTCTCTGGAGATATTCAAAACCCGTCTGGATGTGATGCTGGGCAATGTGCTCTAAAGGACCCTGCTTGAGCAGGGAGGTTGGACTAGATGATCTCCAGAGGTCCCTTCCAACCTCAACCATTCTGTGATTCTGTGACAGTTCAAGTAATCAAAACATTTTTTTACTAGCCCTTTTCATAGAGAAAAACAAATTCAGTTTGAGGCAAAAATGGCACCCATGAAAACATGCAGCATTTGGCTATTCTAGCAAGCAGCCAAACAGGTAACATTTAACAGAAGCATAAGCATTTGAAGAGGGAATACTTGAATGGAGAGCACCAAGAAACCTCCTGCAGCAGGGCTGCCAGTGGCTCTATAAAAATAATTCAGGGAAGAAGTTGTAACATAGGGCCCCAAAGTATAATTACTTAAGGAAAAAATGTAGCCAACAAAAGTCACCTAACCTGTTCAGAGAAGAGAGCTGTGATTTATCCCAAAATGTGCTGGGAAGGCTGAAAATTTAGTTTGCAGTGATAAAAGTATAGATTACATTAAAACTCACTTTTGCATAGCAGTATCTCCTTATAGCTAGAGACAGGAAATAATGCAATATACAGATCTTCTTTAAAAAAAAAAAAAAGCTTTATTTTTTTTCCTCAGTCTGCTGAAGTGTTCAGATAAGTGTTTTCAACACAAGGAGGTGTGCTTGTTGGGGTTTAAGTTTTCCAAAAACAAAACAAAACAAAAAAACAAAAAAAATCTCTGATTTAAAGAAAGAGGAGCACAGCCACTAGAACACAAATTCTTTTCTTTGTGTGCTGTGTTGCAAAAATGAGCTGCACATTAAGCAACTCAAGAACAGGAAATAACACTGACAAACAAACTGATGTTCTTTCCATAGCACGATAGCTCAGAGGAGGACATTTGAAACTTCACCTCCCCAAATCAAGAAATGTTTATTCTACTTTTGGCAAGGCTGCTGAATGCTTGTATTCCTTTCTGCCCTAATGTTTTATGATCCTTTCAGCAAAGTAGATAGTCGCACTCGAGTAGAAAAAAAACAAGAGTTGAAAATTTTTAAATAAACCTTTCTCCATACGAAAGTGCTATTTCATCAGTACCAAACTCATTTGTGGAAATACACTGCTTCCAACTCAAATGGCCTTGAAAATATCTGTTAAATCTCTTTTCTACCTGATCTGGAGTCTCTTGCACCATGGGTGTATCCTGTAGAAGTTCCAGCTATATCATCATATATCTCTGCCCCTATAGAGAGTTGGTTATTTTGTTAACATACATTTCCATCGTGAGAGAAGAGGTTGGAAATCAACTGGCTCAACACAGGCATCTATTTCTGAGCTAATCACTCCACGCTCCCCTCACACTTGCCTGGATCCGCTCAGCGCAGCAATCCGTCTCCTCGCAGAAGCAAACGCCTCAATAAGGTCAGAGGAACTAAGCCCGAAAATTAATTATTTCTCTCCACTGAAGACAAAGGGATATTAGGATGTCTAGTTCAAACGTCTGGTGTTAAATTTCCTGAACTCCACTCAGAAAGGCTGAGTACTCGTAACCAGCGGTTATGGTTAGCTACTTTAAAACCCCACCTGAAACTACATTTCCGATATCTCTGCTAATGGCTCTAACTACCATATTATTGTATTTTTCTGCTAATTTGCTTTTTCGGATGAAAAATTTCATCACTATGCTTTCAGTTTCCATATGGACATCTCTGAATAAAATGAAGATATCTTACTTACCCCATCTGTTTAAAGTTAAGAAACGCAGTTGCATTTTTCACCAAAAAAGGATTAAATAACTGTATATATTTTTTCTCAAAAGTAAAATAAAACTTTAAAAAGTAGGAAATTTTCAATTTTAACCCTAATAATGAAAAGTTACAGTTAAAAATACTAGGTCAGGAGTGACAAGGAAAATTAGACCTTAATTTGAGAGACAAGTGAATGAACGACAGGATCTCTTGAGATCCCTATTTTCCATAGTTCTAGTAAAATGGCTAATTAACGGTAAGTTCTGAATGTCCCATTCTCATTTCCAATGTGAATAGAGTATATTTTGAAAAAAAACCTTTCTTGACAGATTGAGTTTCTAATTAAGAAAAAATTTCAGTCTAAGAATTTTTTTTCCCTCCCTTAGAAGGAGTATTTTATAAATATATATATATATATCTTGATCAAGCAGAAACTGAGTTGAGAAAAAAAATTAAAATCCCTGCTTAATTTAGGAGGCTCATTTTTGCTAATGTTGACACATAGGTCACATAGGACACATAGGTCAGTAGTAGCTGCGTTTAAAATGCAAGTATAAAATTTTCCTTTTTTTCTTTTTTTTTTTTTCCCCTTTTCTTAATGACTTTGTGTACTTCAACCTAAATACCACATCGCTACTGGAACTGTCATCTCACCTTCCTCACTTTCTCAGAAAAATCGAATATATTTGGTTCCTCTGCGTTTGATTTATACATAAACTTCCTGTGGCTGCCTCCAAACAGTTTAAGAAGCGCAATGAAAAGAAGCCCCAAACATATCAGTAATAGAAATGTTTAATACTGGCGTCTCTGCCTTTAACAATTCAAAATAAACACCTCCCTTTATTAGCAGGGCCCTTCCAATTCGACCTTATGTTTTATGGACTTCACAGAAAAGTTATAAAACGCAATGTGAAAATAAACAAGAAAACAGGCTGAAAGCACAGGCCCAGTCCTCCTGGCAACAGCCGCCGTGTCTGCAGCTGCGCTAGGTGACGGAGGGGCCCCAGAGCCGCCCAGCGCGCAGGCGGTGCCAGCCCGTGCCAGGGCTCCTCCTCAGGGCGGCCGCCGGAAAACCCGTTCAAATCCTCTGGGATTTATCTGACACCGGAATTCAAACCTCGGAAGCCTCCTTTGTCTCTTTCTCTGATTTATTAAGGGGGAAAAGCACGTTGTTCTACCTGTTAAAGCACGTTTCTCTTTCCTAATCTGCTCAGTGAGTGTTTCATTAAACCCAGTGTAAAAGGACCTGTGTATCTAAATCCTTACAAATGGTGAGCTCATGTACGATACACCACTCTGTATATGCGCCTCATATTGTACTTTAAATAAAATATTTCGACTTCTGCAGTTGCCATTTAAAGTAAACTTTACAAGTAAAATACACCTCCATTTTTATTTCAGAAGAAATTGCCTACTTCTGCGTGTTCAGTTCTTACCTTACCACTGCTTCTAAATTCACAGTTTTGCATGAACTGTAGCAACTGATTTAGAAAATAGAGAGTTGAATTAAATCCTGAAGTAGCATATAAAAACAGTTCAAGTTCACTTCAACGGTATGTTGAATTAGACAATTTTGTGCTTCTTCAGGTAGCAGCACCAAAAAATTACTCAATTCTTTTGTTTCCGATCCATGCTAGTATCATATAAAGTATCACGAAAGGAAAGCAGGACAACATTCTGTGGGAATGTTTGGCATGATATACTGAAATAGTGAAGACAATATCCTATTCCTAACAACTGCTAGTGCCCAATGCTTCAGAAGAAATTAAACGCTACAAATACCCATAGTGAACCTTACTAACAGCAGAAGGCTTTGCAGGTGACAGAGAGGGATGAGGTCCTTCCAGATGCTCACAGGTAATGCTCTTATGTCTTAAATCATGAGATTTGATTACCCTTCTCTTAGCATGCTTTGCTGCCACTGTTATTACTGAGCCACTATATTTAAGTATAGAACCTCCACTGTGAATTCTACAACTTCAAGCCACTCAGTAAAACATCTGATTTCCTGATCTTGTTCTATGCAGCTGGACACAAAGTAGAAAACAACATAACTTGATCATTTCCCCTCATATTTCGTATTACTATATATCTCAGTCATCTTTTTTTTAAAAAATCATTTCCAAAACAAAAAGAATACATCATTTTTTGCCTGGTCACATCACAGACAAGACCTGTTTCTCCCCTCTGTATTATTTAGCAGTCCATATAGGCCAATGCCACCAACTGTTTCTCTCTTCTTCAGTTTTTGGGCTTTCCCCTGTGGCTTGCCCACCACTGCACCAAGATGCCTTCCTGCCACACTACTTCAATCCTAGCCCTTCGCCTAAGGTCGAACAGGAGTGAAAAAGAGTTCCAGAAATTCCTTTCCTTCAGCTAGTCTCTTTTAAGAGTTTTGGGTTTTTCTTTACTCTTTGAAGACATCTGTGTGAAATTACCCACACAACAGCAATCTCAACAAAACCAAGATTTATTAAAACAAAGAGAAAATGGAATTAAAGCAAAATAAATTGTTTGCTTAACATAGCTAAATTTACAATTCTCATAAGTTAAATTAGATAAGGGATAAACCAGATAAGCTTTACTTTAGACAAAAAGAAAAAAAGTGAATCCTGCAGTTTATGCTTTGAAATCAAATATCCTTTCTGACCACACTAGTCAGCCTCTCAGTGTTGCCTGCTGCATAGAGACCAACAATTCCCTCTTTTGTCTCCCACAGATATGCTTAATAAAGCCCGTTTCAGGTTTCCTAAACACTTTTCTGAAGACAAAAAATAGGTTTAGTAAACAGTTTCAGTCTCCATCTCTGAGGAGTTACACCACTGAGGAAACGAAAAACCTTAATTATGATTTATGACTGCCTTTTCAAGGTTTATGATCCTGCTCAAATATTGCCTTTTGCTAACCATCTTGGCTGGCTGTATCTCGGTTTTGGCTAGACCCATGGGCAAACCCGACCTAAAGCAGTTCTCTTTTCCTTCCACTTGTCACAAGCTATGAATTATAGACAAGGGCTAAGGCTCTCTGTTACAATCAGCTATGTCTCAAAACAAGCCTAACAGACCTTCAAAAATATCAGTCATGGCTGATGTCTCAAATGACAGACTGTGCTTTGCTTCTGCCCTTACAGGCTGCAGGACGCATGTACACAGTTTTTGCAGGAGGATGCTATACCATTTAGAGGCTGGTATTTCCCTGATATAATATTTACCTGTGGTTAACCCTGGTGTGCGTATTATTAAGCTGCTATAAGCACATCTATACTGGTGTAAGTCTAGCTACATACATACTGCAACACTTTGATGGTGTTATCAACCAGTATCATCAACAGTATTATCAATTATTCAATCACAAAAATCCTTGATTTAAGAAATGAAGAAATAGTTGCTTTTTAAATGTAGTTTCTAAGCCTCCCACAAAACCAAAAGAAAGATTTTTAAAAGTGGACAGAAATTCAGTTGTATTTCACACTCCCAATAGTTATTTTTTATTAGAGCAGTACTTTTGGAAAGCTACAATAAAAACTATTATGTAATAGAAACTTTTGCCACATTGGAAGTATAGTGAAAATGCAAGTTTGTCCCTTCTCACACCCAATCATGGATGCCAGCATACGAGCAAAAAATGGCTTATATAAGAAGAGCTTCTTTCCGTTAAGCTAACAAAATAAATATGAACTAAAACAGTCCTGCAGAACAGCCTCCATGTTCGGGTATCTATCAGGACAGAGGTACGGGAAAAATGAGAAGAGCGATGATGAACAGGTCACACCTGCAACTTGCATTTGAATTTGAGGGAAGAAATTTCCCTGAATTTGAGGGAAGAAAAGAAACAAACAAAAAAACCCAAAACCTAGGTAAGAAACCACAAAGACAATCAAGCAATGTACACAGAGAGCTATTTAACAACATCCATATAGGCTAGTCTGATGTGATACCATCCAGCATGAAACCTGGACTGCTGCAGAGAGCTAAGAAAACATTCCTATGGAGCAAGGTTAGATCGTGACTCTTAGAGCTGGAACCATGTTACATGTCACTTTTTGTTACACCAGGATGGTTGAAATAAATTATGTTTAATAGTAGGATTTTGGGGTGCAGCTGCGCTTCATGTTCCCTAAAGCCAACAAAAAAGGAACTTTGATCTGTGACTTCAGAACATTAAATTCACTAAAGGGTTTTGGTTTTTTTTTAATAATTGCTTAATCACACATACGACAGTCTTCACAAGGCCCAGATCAAGTTAACTTCAGACACTGCAGTGGCACACAGAGTTACTCAAACACTCGATCAAAATAATCTTACAGAACTGCATTTAAATTGTATCATCGCTCCAACCAAACCCAGAGCAAAACGTAAAATAAAGGTCAAACTGCAGAGAACACTGTGGAGCAAGTTAATACCTATGAAAAATGAGCACAAGAAAAACAAAACTATTCCCCAGTGAAAAATGGAAGCAGAGGATGTGAGAAGGGATGTTATCCCTCTCCTTTATTGTTGCTCGTCTAACAGATGAAAAGCTGGAGAAAAGGAACTTCAACATCTGTTGAAAAAAAAAAAAAAAAAAGACCATTCTGGCTTACCACATAACAAAGAAAGAGTCCGAAAAGAAAGTGCTTGATCAAAATAGATTTCATTGCTTGCACATCTCTCTCTCAAGCCATAGCACAGAAGAACCCTGCAACAAGTGATCTTTCTTTTTTACTTTATTTGACAGAGTTTCCTTTGAGAAAATAATCAATCATTTTGTAATTAACTTAAGGCAAGGATTCGCTCTTAAAAATAACCAGAAAAATCAGAATAGTACGGTAACTTCTTTCTTAATCTTCTCTGTATATATCATCGGGAACAACTTTCAAAAACTGGCTAATCCAAAGATAAATGCTCAACTGTTCTCCAAGGAATAAAAATATGTTGGAATATATTGCACTAATACACAGTAAATACTTTCTTAAAGAAATAAATTCCTTAAATATTCCTTAAAAATTATTTAGATGCACAGATTGATAATCTCAATAGAAGTTAATGAAAATGACCTAACGAACTTGAGTACACTCCTTTCAAAATAAAGGGTTTTTTTTTTTATAATAATGTTCCTGCATGCATTTGAGATGAGTCCAAGATCGTACCAACACGTTTAATTATTTCTGATGTATAAATGTTTAGATATCATACCTATATCTGCAAGGAAAAAGGAATGGCCCCAATTACTTAGGCCTGTTCTTACAGGAAAAATTGTAACATATTAACCATAAACGAGCACTGAGTAGCATTCATGAAAACAATCAACCTTGTTACAAAATTAGAATTTGTCAGCAATATATTAATTTTAGAGTCTGACCTTCCAACTACCACTGCAGTAGAAGACAATTAACGCTCTCCTGAGGCTCTTGCAATGCCTATGCAAATACATTTTCCATGACTAAGTGACACATGAAATGATACATGGGAATCCTCTGAAGTAGCACATAATAAGGAAATATTTGACAACAGTATCTCTGCTGTTTGCCTACAAATACGTTACGTAAGGGATGCTGAACAAAACACAACACCAGGAGAAACTTTCTTTACAGGTGGTGAATTTGGATAAACACTACTCTCTCTACGTCAAAAAATATGACAGACTAGCAATAGTCTGCTAACAAGTCAGTGTTTTATAACCAAGGCTTTGTGTTCAGTGAAGAGGGCATATTTTAAAAAGGCATTAAAATGATAGCGTCAGAAAGTTAAATACATTTTGGATAGTTATTTACTACTTGAGGTAAATTCTAATGTAGTGTGATCTGGGGCCACTTTCAGGGGTGCGGAAGTATGTACCAGTTTGGTAAATATGCTGAAATTTTCAAAAAATTGATGCCTATGTCATTTTAATTTCTGCCAAATACACAAATATATGTACCTATACAAAGCAATTCCCACTTTTGAACATGCATTCAGATCCTATACAAACACCTACGCAGCACTGCAGGACAAGCAGCACATGTGCGCCTCCAAATAAATACTTGTAGAGTCTCTAGGTCAGTATTTACAATCACGTCATTTAAGTGTTAAACAACTGAGTTTAAAAAAGTCCTTTCGAGATCTGGGTTATAAAGGCTAAGAAGGGGCAAGAGCATCACACCCTTGCTCCAAAGACTGTGGGGAACGTATTTTTCTCTTTAAGTAGCACACACGTAGCCTAAAGCCACTGCTTAGATGGTGTGGATAGACTTGGCTGTCCCCTTCCTTACACTGCATTTTCTCCTGGTGAGTATGTGCAAAGCCAACGGGGGCACCCAGCATCGCCGGGGTAGGGAGGTGGGTGCATCCCCGTCTCGAGGGGCTCGCGGCCCCGGCAGGGGCTGCCGGGTCTCAGCAGCACCCACGCGGCACTGAAACGGTCCATACCTGGCAACCACCTCATATCCCAAAACTGGGAGATCACAGCTGCTCCAGTGGAGTGTATAAATTTTTAAGTATTTATTCTGACGAGGACTTATGTTCCAGTCCTCAAATCCTAGATGAGTGCACTCTCCATAAGGGTAAATTGTGTGCATGCCTCAGTCACCTACTACACCCAAAAGCTTAAGATCGTACTAGGTAAGAGAAGCTAACTCCATAGCACATTACAGAAACGACCTTCATCAGTACAATGCTGTCTGCTGGTTTGCATTTGGCATTTCATTTTCCCTCGTATTCAGACAAGGAAGGATTAAAACTGGTGTTTTAATTTTATTTTTACTGAACAAGAAAGCAAAGTTCTTATTAAAACAAACAAGCATTTGTAAATACCATACAGTTATATTTCAATTTTCACAAAAGAATCTGGATGAAGGAAATTATGTACTACATTTTCTTAACAAATTATGCCTTCATTGACCTTCAACTCTGATGAAAATTGGCATCACTTTTTTAATTACTAACACAAAGCTCTGGATTAAAGAGCTTATCAACTAGTAGGAGGATGGGTATTTAAAATATGTTGTTTAAAACAAAAACGTAAATAGCCTTCATTCATAACATTTCAAAGACAAAAGGTGACAATTCTCGTGACTGCACCATAAGAAAGCTTCAGAAATAGCCTAAAGTACTGCTGCTTCCAAGTCGCAGCTGGACAGAAGCAGGCATGCCCAAACCAATTTGAGAGGGAAAGAAACGCTTCCAAGATGCCCGACAACCCTGTGCGAAAGCATAAAGACAAACACAGCCCTAAAAAGAAAAGACACTATGCACGTGAGTCTGGGGAAGGAGAGGCTTTGCTGCCAGCCTCGCGAGGGCAGGAGGTGACACCGGGGAGAGCGTTCCTTGGCCGGCCCCGCAGCGGGAGCAAAAGGCTTTCGGTGCAGGCAAGGCGGCCCAACCGCCCTCGCAAGGCAGCGCGACGTTCAGGTGGTGGCAACGCGACTGGGAAGCGCACGTACGCAGAAACAGGCAGAAGGAATATCCAAAAGGATGACTGAGTAAAGCTAATTCCAAGCCAAAACGTCTCCCTCCGCTGCTGCATCAGGCAGTGCCTATTCCACGGCAAAATCCCACAATTCAAACAATAAATGGGCATATTTGGCCAAAACACTTAGTACTGGGCTTATCATAAAATGCAGAACTAACTCTAAATTACTAAACCTTATTCAAAAACCAGAAAAATATTTTATTTCCAGCGCTGACAGATAACCCTTCGAGAGCTGTTGTTAAGACTAGACAACTGAACAAGTCTGTTTAGTTCCCAGCATCCTGAAGAAGTTAGGCTTTCTAATCTGATTTTCTGAAAGAAAACACTAGATAAACATCCTACCGCCAAGTGAAAGTAGGCATATTTGAAAGGTTAAATAGCTTGCTCAAAATCAGCACATGTGTAAATAGTAAGGACAAATTTCCAAACCCAAATCTCCACCCCTGTTCTTCCTTGATGCCGCTGTCTTTGAACTAGACATAACTCTGCACCGCAGCTTTATCACAATTATGATCATAGAAATTATTTTAAAAGACTACATATGGGAAAAATAAATAAATCAAACATACTGGCACAGTTTCTAAATAGCCTGATTTTAAGAAAAGCAGAATTTCAGCTCTCGACTCCAGTCTATTCCTCGACTCCAGTTCTGTTCTCTCTCCTTAAAAGCAAGAATCTGATTTCAAAATGACAAAGACAAAGAAACGCTACTTTCAGTGCATCAGTTAATCACGTGAATGGGTATCTTAAAGATAGTTGCTCAAAATTTCACCTTTTATCACTGTCCACTGTCTTCAAGTTTCGATCATAACAACAGTCAAAAGCATTTATGAATGAGCATGTTCAGTAAAAGAGACACTGGACTATGCGGCTGGATAAACAGGTAGATACGATGGGAGAGAAATACAGAATACAAAACATCCATTTACGACACATATCATCAGCCTGGGAGCTTGCAGTAATGTTTAGGCAGATAAGAAAACAGATCAAAAAGAAAACTGTGGAAGCAGCCAGTTTTTGTTGTAAGATTTTGGCTTTGTAAATATAAATCTAATACAAATGTACACTAGTGTCAAGGAAATAAATTATATTTGATATCTATATATTTATAGTAGTGCCAAGGAAATAGATTATATTTGATATCTATATATTTATATATTCCAGAAAACCAAACTAAGGAACAAATCTAGTCATAATTCAGTCAGGAATCTGTATGGAACCATACTATTAAATTTCTATAGGATGTGAAGAACAAAACAAGTTTAAGGCATGCAGTTCTTCAAACTATATCAAAGGCAAAATGACAGCAAATTCCTAAAGCACTGTTATTAATTTATCATTATTACAGTTTAAGAACGTAGTGGTATTATTTAAATTGATTCTACCTCACATAATATTTTTAAATCTCTCGATCTGAAATAAATAATCTGAAGTGTATTACAAAGAAACTTTGCACTTTTATAGCAAAGGATGGAGAAACAAGAAATAATATGACACAGAGGACTATATATTTTGCATAGGGCTTCTTATTTATATGATAAATGTACAAGTGTACAAAAAGTGAAGACACTATTTTCTCCTGAGGAAAAAAATCTGCTTGGCACAGGGTAAGCAGTTGGAAGACTCACGATTTTTTAGGAACTTTGAAAGGACTAAAACAGTCAGCTAAAATGTATTTCATACTTTGAAATGCCTTTGTAACAATTTTGGGGTGCTATAAGGGTCAGACCTACTTTAATTTGAAATAGAGTACAGATATTCAGAATCCTTTGGAGCAGGCACATTATCACTAAGGAAATCTGCAAATGAAATTCAGCTTCAGCTTTCCTGTATTTCATCCTACAGAGGAGTAGTGGACCTTAATCAGTGCCTTCTCCTGTAATTAAAAAAAGTCAGATTTCTCTTCTGTTCAATTAGGCTTTTCCCGTAAATCTTCATTTTCAAAAGAAGAGCAAGGAAAGCATCCAGGGATGCTTAATTTCCTTTTAGCAATCCATTACATAATGCATGATATAATTTTTGTATTCTTTATTCTATTACACCTCTAACATTTATAAATAGCTCACTGCTATACTATTTGGCTATATTATCTGTGTATTCCTCTAGTGATTTCAGTTATTTTAGTCATTTTCCCACCCCAAGAAGGGCCTTTTCAGTTGCCCAGCTGATTTGCTGTAAATTATAGGCCACCTCCCTGGCATCCTCCCCATGCCTTGCTCTATCTGCTGTTTCCTGCAACCGTGGGAAAGGGACATGGGACATTTCATCTGATTTTCTTGGTGGTCCTTACTTCCCTTAATTCCATGTTTAGCAGCTTTTGATTTACAGGACATAAAGATATAGGAAGAGGTGAGAAAAGCCCTTCCTCCTGAGACAGCAGCAACTCGAGCTCCATTTTCCCGTATTTAAAAGAGCCTGGGCATTTTGTAAAAGGCAATATCAATGAATAAATTGCAAATATTAAACCTGTTTTTTAAATCACCCAAACATCACCATATAAGTATTAGTGAATACAGTGAACCAGCAAATGCTAATTAATAAGAATGAAAAATAAACTGACTAGTGTTTTTAATCGACTACAGTTAAAAGCTAGAGTAGAGTAGACAGAAGAGAAAGTAACAGAAGTACATAATGAAAAGTAAATCTGATCATTTTTAAATGTTATTACTTTTTTCATCTGAAGTATTCTAGCTGCTCTTTAGTATGGACTGCACTAGGAAATGCAAGTAGTATTTTTAATTATACTGCCTCCACTTATTCAGACTTTTTTTAAAATCTCTATTTCTTTTAAATGTACCAAGCTTAGACAAAAAGTTTTCTTCTCAATCTATTTATTTTTGTTGCTGTTTTCCTTAGAAAAAGAAGATACTGGGTACAACCTGTGCAATTAGTTTTTGTGGAATTAAAAAGGACTGCTGACCTGCTAAGCATTCTGGGAGAATCAGGTAAAAGTCACAGACACAGAAAAGCTGAGGTGCAGGACAACTCCACTGACTATTTTGGGAGCAAGTCTCCTGTCCCATCAGCCGCTCCTATCTGCCTTCAGCAGAAATGAGAACACATGGCTGGTTGCTGATAGCCAGCTTCAACAATAGAGCAAATAAAGCTGGTGAGACAGGTCTGTCCTGCAGAGATGTCTCAGTTCAGTTCCTGGAAGTGCTAAAGACTTATTGTGACACTGGGAAAGTGTCTTGGCCTCAGTTATTGAAAGGTATCAAGTCTACATCCTTTAACATTTTGTAAGATGGAAAGAGCCATATACATGCTCATTTCAACACTCCCAGACCATTCGTGAAAGACAGTGATTTGCATCCTATGAGTGAACACGGAAAAAGGTATTCATGTACAGTTATACCCCAGAGAGATATGTAAGAGGATGGGCATTTTCAAGGTGCAGGTCTCCCATGTGTTCTACAGCACAAGCACCCTCTGCACTGAAGTGTAAGCCTGACAACTGTTTTATAAGAACAACAATATTCAGTCCTCTAAGAAACTATAAGGACAATTCCAAATCTTATTGTAGTGAATGCCTTAATGAGTTCATGGCAATAGAACTTCTAATCTTGTGTCCAAAAGTAAAGAACAGACCATAAACAAATGGAAATTAAATTATGGTTCAGTTTTCCTAGAGAAGAGACATGTATGTTTACTCCGAATGAACAAACAGTAGTAAAGTACTGGTAAGAGAACTGTCAATATGATTTGTTCTCTCTTGATGAAGATTTTAACGAAGGTAAGATATCTCTCTTGAGGAAGATGATACTGCTTCTTGTAACTTATTATTTCATGTGTTGTATTAGTAGTTTTTCAATTGTGGAATAATATTCATCTAGTTACTAAGTGCAAAATTCACTCCCTTTACTGTAATATATTATTACAAAGTAATCCAAATATCTTAATAGCAAGCATTTTTCAAGATTTCTATGGCATAAGCCTTTCGTTTCCTGCTACTACAAGGGCACCATCAACTTGAACTTCTAGCCGTTTCTACAGAGACATTAAGTAATTTAGTGTAATAAAACTGCTTGCTTTTTGGTTTTGCACTTGCTTTTGTTTTTATGAAAAGCACTTTCTCTTCATCCACTGTACCCATAAAAACAACATGCATTATCTCTTATTTCTAATTTTCCATTCTTCCAGTCCTCAAACCACCAGGATGGTATCTTCAGCAACTTTTGGATTTAGAAAGCAACCTTCACCTTCTAATTTACACTCCAAATGCCCTGTTATATAGCAAAGTGCTGATACTGCTACTTTACAAGGAGGAAATCACGCCATAGAGGACTACATTCACAATCTGTTGTAAACACGTAAATTAGTATGAATAGCAAATAATTTCAGAAATCTGATGAGTTTATTCTAACACTATCGGCCAAAGTTGCCAGAACCTTGCTCCATAATCCAGTGCTGGCCAATGCATAGGTTTGGAAGCACTCCTGGAGCCACGTATTTCAGGTGTGGTTCCCATGAGGCTAAGTGATGCAACTGGCATCAGGGACATGCTGATGCAGTGGTGGCTGAAGAAGCCACCAAATTTCTTACAAAACATTGGAAGATTTGGAAGAAACAAGTCAACAAGGATTGTTGAAGCAGACAACCTAGGACTAAATACTGAGGCAAGTCCCAACCCACACTTTCCCAGGGAGCACTCAGCTCTCCAAAGTATATGGTATGGGGGTTTTTTTCACTTACCTGTACAGGAATCTTAGTGTGCAATTCACAGGGCAAGTTTGGTAACACTTGCCAAATACAGTAAACTCTGAAAAAGAGCCACAATATGACATGTCTAACTTGGATATCAAGACAGGCTTCTCCTTCTAGAATGCTAATGATCAGAAACTAGTCTAACTTCCAGTCTGCATTTATTTGCAGACTGGCTGTATATAGTCATCCTCAAACCAATGTTGTTCTGTGGCTTAAGTGACTTTTTACTCTCATGATTACCTCTTTCTAGATATATTTACAGAGATCATAAGAACTATGGGGACTGACTGAAGACAAACCTATTGAATTCTCTGAGTTTGGCAGGAAGATACTCAAAGGGATATGTGGGATACTCAGGAGTGTAAAGATGGAGAAGGCAACATAGATAACCACTTAGTTTCCGTCTCTCTGATGGATCATGAGAGAAACGTTAACATCTAATTCATAACAAATCGAAATCTTAGCTAATTAATAGAATAAGCAGCCTGTAAATAAAAGTAACAAAGATGAGACGTTTTTACTGACACAGTAAACAGACGTTCGAGCTTCAACCAGGTGCCTTTCCATCTAACATACTTACACGGCCCAGAGATATTGGTTCTTTCTCTAAACCAAGTTTGGACTAGAAGGACTGAGGATCAGACAAAGAATCTTGGGAATCTTTTACTCAGGAGACAATAGGAAGTTTTCTGGGTCTTCTCTGGCGAGCCTTTTTCATTGTGCCCAAGAGGAAGAATCCTCAGGAGAAACGTGTCCTAAGCCTTAGGGCGCTCTAGGTCACGGTTGGTTAATTGAGCTGCGGGAGAGAACGATCTCTAGCCTTTAGGATCAGGAACAGCTAGCTGCAGCAGTAAACAATTTAAGGGAGGCAGCCTACATGTCTATCCTGCTGCCAAAAAAGTTTATTGTAATCCACCCTCTAAGTGACGGTGTAGAAAAAAGTAAAAAAAAAAAAAAAAAAAAAGCCAAGATGTCCCTTACTTATAGCACACACGTGGCCAAGACGTCCCATGTCCCCTCTTTCCAGCCAGTTTTGAGGAAACAAGGACAAGGGTGATAAGACCCTGCAGTGAGGGGCAGCTGGAAAAGGCTACTAGTGTTTTTCCACACCATCTTGGCTCAGGATCTTGTAGCCTTGAACATTTTTATGCTCACAGTACTTTGTAAGATTTATTTTTTAATTTTTTACATTTTACAGTGGGGGAACCAACACACAAAAAGCTGTGTTTAGGAGGCCGAGTGTCGATACCCAACCTGGGCAATTGCAGTTAGTAGGGTGTGCAATTTCAGAAGTGTGACAAGTGATTCTCAGCCTCTGTCCCCAGATGAAGTCAAAACAATTACATTCAACAACTGACACTGTTCAGGCTATTCTGCTGTGAATCGTCCTGGGCATCTCCAATTAGCTTACAGCAAAATGTGTTATTTTGGTGACTTTACGCAAAATAGAAATAGCTCTCATCACAAATCTCTAATATAGGCAAGAATAACATAAGCACATTAAGCTTCTTTTCCTTGTCACCCCTGATGAACTTCATATGGCAAGCAGACCAAAAGCCCCTGCTGAGCCCCTGAAGCTGAAAGTGAAACGGAAATATCACAAAGAAATGCTGCCAGCATCCCAGAACATGACTCATGCTGCTTAAACGCTGCTTAAGTACCAAATCGTTGCACTTAGAAAATTCTGGTCTGAGTATTTTGTACAGATGGATCAAGCATTCTGAAATGCAAAGTCCTGGGTCCGTTTGCTGAAGAGCAGTGAACCAAGCACTACGGCTCCTAACTTGGTACCGATCCCTCCCATGCTAGCTAACTTCAGAGAAGTCACCACACGTCTCTGTATCACCATTTCCAAACTGCAAAACACAGATAGTTACGCTAATCCCCTTTGTGCAGCACTTCAACACTGATGGCTGAAAATAATTTTTTATGTTATTATAGAGAAAAACTACAAAACTGTACGAAAAGAGAGGGCCAATTCAAATTCTGTCAGTGCCTCTTCAGGAGTACGAATTCTAAACTCAGAAATGACCACAAAACCACGTTCAAAAATCTATGGACCTTCCTGAACAGAGTGAAAAAGGGAACTGATATGGGAAAACCAGGAAAACTACAGAGGCAGTGCTGTCAAGTGTCCTAATGGGCAGGTTTTCGAAGATGTCTGAAGATTGATTAGGTGTACGCTTGCTGGGATTTTCAGAAGCATACATTCATTCAATTCAGACTAAAATCAATGGCAGCTAAGCAGTTTACCCTGCGCAGACAGTTTATGCAATTTTAATCACTTTAAACACTATTGAAAATCTGATCCCAAGTAAACAAACTGAAAAGACGTTTTCTAATGTTGCTTGTAATGACGACTGTGGAAATTTTTTTTAAGACAGAAATGTGACTTTTAAATTGCACTTTAGTAATCCATAAATGCTAATGAAATCCCCTGCTGTCTGCCCTGCAATAATTTTTTCCTATTAAAAGCTTGTACTTTTTTAAACCTAATAAGCACATCACTATTCTGAGCACATTTATTGTTCAGTCAAAGTTTAAATTTATGGTTTAGAATAAAAAGAGAGGTCGCTTACCAGTAACCAGAAGTCTTTGAGATATGAATTCCCCATGTATGTTCAAACTGATGAGGTACATGTATGTCCTTTCACTTAAGACTAAGTACTTTTTAGCTTTGCAATGAGTAAGTGTATAAGGCAAAGACTGTCACTATCTCTTTCGGTTTCCTCCCCACCACAGAAGTAAGACTCAGGGAAGCTCAGAAAATCATGAGGGAGAGCAAAGTAGTCAGGAAGAAAGTCTAAATGTGAACTATATATATAAAAGACTTTGCTAATTGGTAAATAACCTCTCTTTCTCTTTTTGAGTGACAGACCACAAGTATAATTTATCACAGTGACTTATATATAACCATACCTATATGCGACTAAGCACCTGGGGTTCTGGAGTCCTTTGTACAAACTACTCTAGCGTTGCTTTACTTTAGCACTGCCAATATACAGGTTTCAGTGTTACAGGGTTTAGTTTCAGCGTTATAGTACATGGTGAAGGTAGGTGCGGAGCTCCAGATATCATCATCTCCAATATCCGTTATCTAATTATTTCTCAATAACGCCTTTAATGTCATGAGCTCTGGAGAAGTACTCTCTAATAACAGCTGGAGAGTTACCTTAGCTGAGTCAGACAGCAAATTCTGACACAGTTTCCAACCAATTTTGACAGTCTGCGTGCGGAAACGGTTGGACCGTTAAACCTTCCAGAAACATACGTGAATAGCCCAAAGTATCTGAATGTGTGCATGTAGAACTACAGAGCTCCCCTGAAAAAAAGTGTAAAAACCAAGTTCTGCTTTACAACACAAGACCAGACACAAAGCATAGAGATTAAATAAAACCTGCTGATTTAAAAGAAAAATTTTGGCATAATTTTAAGTGCAAAATGAAGAGAGTCTTTCGTAAGAACGAGTATCTTTCCTTCACTCTCTTCAGAAAAGCAAAAGCATCTTAGGAAGTCACTTTGATAAAAAGTAGGCATAGTAAACACAGAGCCCAAGACCTTCATGAGACTAAGTGAGAGTCCAAACTCTTTTAGCCTTAAGCAAGTATTCCAAAACAGCTTTAACAAATTAAACAGAAGGAAAAAACTGGCAAAAAGCCACACAAATCTCATTCCCAGAACATTCAGCATGTGGATGCTGGATGGTGGCTCACTTCCTTGGAGTATCCTTGCCTCTTTCTGTAAAAAAAAAAAAAAAGTCCACAGAGATGACAGAAAAGAGCCAGCTGGACATACCTTGCTAAATGTATGAGATCCCCGTCTGCCCCACAGTGCTGAAAGACTGGTTTTCAGTCCTGTCATTGATACACAATGGAGATTGATTGCTGTTACAAATGCACACGACGGAGTACTCAGAGGGCTTGATACAGGAGAAATAGGCAAAATTATCCAAGCTGGGCTACACATGAGCTAATGGAGGTCAGAATATGCGATCGGTATAGTTCTGCTGTTCAAAAGTTTCAAAGTTCAATACTACTGTGGATTACGTGGCCTAAAGAGAAAAATTTTTTGGTTGAAATTCTTTCTAAAACAATACCACGTTAGATATTCTAAAAAAAAAAAAAACTCTTCAAAATCCCCAAAACAGGAAGAAACACAGCTTTCAAAAGCATTTGCATTGTCCTCTATCTCTCTGCTGTGTAAGTGCCACCATTACAGGATATCACATTATGCATTACTTCTATTAGCTAATGAAGTCGCGTAAAAACAACTAACAGTTAGAAATATCAATGACAACAGGCAAATCTAAGGTATTTTCAAAATATCTTTTCAAAAAATATTTTTCTTTAAGTATTTTCAAAATGAAAACTGTTTAAAACATTTTTCCACACACTCCCAATGCCTGTGTCAAATGTGGCACATCTGGCCTGTGAATGAAGCATCTCTAAAGGAGACTTAAGTATTTTTGGAAGAACACAGGGAGAGTTTTTGTAAATACTGCTTTGCTATGGTTATGCAATATGGTCTAATGTTGGATTAGTCTTAACTCTGGAAATCCATTCCAGGTTAAAATAGATTATTAATATCATTTTTTAAGAGTTAGCTTGCAGCTTTAATGCCACAGTTTTGCTAGTCCGTATTTCTGCTGAACAACTTTCCACAACAGGATGTGGCTTGGGTTCGTTTTTCCACCTAGCTGTTACTCTATAGCAACATACAGCAAGTTGTTTCTACTGTAATTAAAGCAGGATTTTAAAGATATTGAGTGGAAAATGATAAAATGTGCCTTTGTATGTAGAAGAGGAACATTTCTGCACCAGCAGATGACTGCCATGTACAGATCTGTGATTGCCTAAATCCTATTTGCATGTGTACGCTACCACATAATTTGACTCCCCCTCCCCTGAGATATATATGTAAAATCCATGCCCAAGCTCATGTTATAAAGCTGTGGATCAAACCACTATCATTAAGCAAACGTGCATGCTGGGCAAAAAAAAAAATCTATATCTACTGTTTTGAATCTTATTTTCTTAGAATAACATTGTAAAAAAAAAATATATATAGTTTCAACTACAATGTAGACAGGAATTATTTCACCCATCAGTGAATTATATTCATTTCTGCTGTGCAATATATCATATGTTTAGCTGTGTGCACTACTCAACAGCTTAACCCATGGTGTACCAACTTTTTAAGCGTCTTCTACACAGTATTCCCTAACTACACTTCATCCTGTTCTTCTTTTTTCACCCCTTCCAGATCTATTTAGTCTTCTCACTTTACCCTCCTTTGTCTCCATCACCCTTTTGCTGCCTTCTTTCACACCTGGAAAAACACATTCATGGAGTGCACTTTATCTTCTACTTCAGAAACTCCAAAAACCTGCCTTTTCTGTGAAACTTATTACAGTGTGCGCCAAGCTCTATTCTTTTTGTACTGTCTCCACGCCACACTGCATTTATTCATGCACAAATACTAAACTATTTGGGGCAGGGATTTTCATAACTTGTTTTGCCCGCCCTGTTATTTCATAAACCGCCAAGTACATCTGTATTACTACGTAAATAAATAACAGAAACAAAATCCAGATAAAACTTTACAGAAAATACAGGTAGTCAGAAGGTAATTACCCAAACTGGAACTCGGCCAGGACGACAGGGCAAACATCCTTATTCTTGTGGAAAGTGCCAAGGGATCATTAAAACAGCTTTGATTATTCCAAATCCTAAATACGTAAATACATACTGCACAGGAAATTTCAAAACGCAACTCAGAACGATCTATCACTTTTTTTTTCTAAATTATCCAAGCTACCTGTGCTAGAGGCTCATTAACAAACACCTTTTCAGCGCTACCTCCCGTCGCGGTTTGCTGTAGTCTGAGACGCAGGAAGCGAAGGTCATCATTTAAATGCAAGAGACAAAGCTATGGTGAAGCAGAGCGCTCCTCCTGAAACGTGGGGGCTCCTTTAACAATGCCGAACGGGCAGCTCGCGCCCGATTTTGGCAGTTCACTTAATTTCATTAATTCTGCGGCACTCGGAAGAAACGCTCCAACGCAAGGCTGTAATTTCAAGCTGCCAAGAGCCCTTTTGTTTCCAAAGTTTAGCAATGCCGATGGGAATAGGTTCGCCACCCATCGTAACGTTGGGCTTGGTTTAATTTATTTGTTTGATAATCAACTGGCCACCACCCCGACAGGAAGGCAAGGCCGGCCCGCGTGCAGCTGCCACCTGCCCGACAGGCGCCACTACAGCTCCTCAACCACCCCAAACCTCTTCCAAGCGACCTCCTGAAAAACGTACAAGGACATCGCATTAAAATTGACTTTTTGCTTTTCTTATCACTGATTTGGGTTTCAGCACTTTCTTTTCTTTTTTTTTTTTTCCCCTCCTCTCCTTGATGCGTTGCCTTCCACGACGGAAGTCCCTGCTTACCAGTAACGAAGCAGGGGGAGCGTGCGCAGCGCGTCCTTCCGAGTTTCGCAGGCTCTCCCATGGTTTTTCCAAAGAGAGTGCAATGGTGAGCCTCTAAAAAAATGCTGCCCGCTGTGTCACCACTGAAGACTGCCACGTCTTTTTAGGCAACCTGCTTGCCTCGTGCCTACCGAGAAGGGGGTCACGTCATTGCGAGTTGCTCCCTCTCAAAAAACACTAGACACTTGAGAGCATCATGGCTCCATTTCCCTCTTTTCACTGCCAAATATTAGCTGTTGCCACATATCTCCTCTCTTTTTATATTTCTAGATCATTGGGCTTCTGCTACACCATACTAGCACTTAAAGTCTAGGAAATTAGTTTCCCACTGCTGCTGAAAATCTAAAACATAGAATTTTCACATTTTTCTGCAAAATTATACTTAAAGAATATGCTATTTTTGAGAATATTTTGGATTTTAAAGTTATTTAGGACCACCTTTTTAAAATGTGGCTTTAATTTTCATGCTTGCAAACTATGTTATGAAAATATTTAATACCATGTAGATTTCTAATTATTTGACTTAATGGTGCAAAACTCTCTCTACAGAAACAGAAGAGCTGCCAAAGAAGATTAAAATCAGATTTTCTTCCTTTATTTGCTACACTGTACATTTTATTTCTATTTACATTCTGTGCAGGAAAAAAAAAAGAGTAATATGTTATTTTATGATAAAACCATGACTTCGCATTGCGTTTTCCTTTATACTGTTTATAACTTAAAGGACATGTTTGGAGCGTTGTTTCCTTTCTATTTTATGAAGCCTTTTTTTTTTTTCCTTCCAAAAGTGACATTTAAAAGCCAATAAGCCAAACTATATTTCTTGTCTATTTAACAGTGTCCAATAGGTAGGTGACCTAGCTGCAGTACGTTTAAATAATCTAACTGCTAGATCAATGAATGCAGCAGGAATGAAGAAAATGGCTGCAAGCTTCTCCAAGCGTAAGATTAGAGACTCAAAAAAAAGGGCGTTCTCTACTAGATTTTATATTTCAAAGACAATGTAACTGTTTAATTTAAAAAATCCATATTTTCCCAAAAGAAATAATGCAGTATTATTCTAATATATGGTTACTAAACAATTTATTTTTATTGTCAAAGATCAGAGCATGTTTTGCCAGTCTTGTACTGAACAACCTCATTCAAGAAAAAAAGCAGCCTCTGCTCAGGAAACATAATGGTGCTAGCTAGGATCTGGTGCAAAGTGAACTGTTATCTCACGCATGAAGATAATCAATGCTAATTTAAAGTAATGTTCTTTCAATTCCAGGTTTTTTTTCATGTAATCAATCAGGCCTGGAAACATGTGCATGCATGCTTACTCTCCCCGTCTCTCTCTCTGTCAGTTGTACATGAACACTTCATTATATATTCTCATTCCCAGACATTCAGGAGAAAATTTCTGCAGGTGTAAACTGATATTGCTCCACTAAAGTCAATGGTGCTGGAGCAAAATTATTTTTAGCAAAGAAACTGGTCCTCTCTCTCACCCTTTTTGACTTGTGTGCTTGGACTTTTCACTTCATGCACATTGATTGCCAAACTCTCTCTCCTTGCTTTCATATATACGTTTCCCAGCTCCTATTTGCACTCCACAGACACCCACTATGGCCCTTCATTAACTAACCACTCAAAGCTCTCTTATCTCTGTCCAATACTGCAGGAACAGGCAGGTATACTCCTTCCGGAGCTAAGGGAGGGACTCTAGGTAACTACTAGCGACAAAGTGCACTGCAAGGGAAGGCTGCAAGGCATCCGTGGATGACAGAAGAATAAGCTTGACCCAAAAAAGGATTAAGCTTTAACATTATTAGCTAAAATGTTCCATTATTATAGTAAATAGAATTTTAAAAAATCTAAAAACAGAGTTTTGGAACAAATATAAATGTTTATAAAGAAATGCAGGAACCAAGATCTAATGATCATTGTTTAGAACCTAATATGGGGAAAAAAAAGTATCCTCTAGCTTTCCACAGCAGAATATTGGGTGACTCTCGGTACCTTTCAAGGAGACACGTGAGACTGGCAACGGCTGGAGACAAGACTCTGGATTATATGACATACTAGTTTGATCACAAACAGCCATTTTCAGGCACAAAGAGCCAAGTGGACGTTTGGACACCATCCCTTCCCATTGGCACAGGAAATACTGTAACTGCTTATCCACTAACTCAGCACAGCAAACGCTGCTCTGCTGATGGGATCCTTGATGCACCTGTACTCAAAGTATCTGCTCCATCAAAGTACCTGTAGTTCATATTTTTCAATATGTCCTTTGCCACCATAGAGGAGAAAATTCCCCCTTTTATTGGCAGCTCCATGTCTTCAGAAGCTAGTGATACAGGTTATGCTCATGCGTAGACAATTTGTAAATGTGTTACTTCTATAAAACAGTTTCTTTACAAACATTCAGATAAAGAATGCCAACACAGATTAGGAAACCTAATAAAACCATCACGTGGAGGTACTTGACTGATAATCCGCATTTCCTAAAAGGGACAGTCCGAATAACAAGAGGCGCTCTCGTGTCTGGAATCAGAAGGAAGTTAAAGAGTAAGCTTGCAACCGGGAGGCTTGATAAAACAGCCTTCTGAGCGCCAGAAGAGAGGAAAGTGAGCAGGAGAAGGGAAAACCTCTTTCTTACAACAAATGTTTCCTTTAAGTCCATTTACTTCAGGTCAATGTAAGAAGATGATGAAGACAAAGCTACAAAATTGAAAGATTCCGTTTCTAAACGGAGAGGATTAGTGGTTTTTCTCGCTTTCCAACAAAGTCATTCTGAAACGCTCCTAGGTACACAGCAGCACTAGCCAAACTGCAACCTCTCCTCCTAAAAGATACATCGGTGAAATAAAACAATCCTTTTTTCGGTATAATAGTATTTAAATACTCATGGCAGCCTGACTGATCAAGAGGTCAGCCAGAGAGTACACCTCCTCACACATTTCCCCCTATCAAACGAACACTTCTTTCCTGAGAAAAGGTTCTTTGAAACAGCCCGTAGGAATGTCCTAAAGCCTCAACTAGATTTGTATAAAGCCAAAAACAGCGTCAATATGGTTGCTGTGAAAAAAACCTAACAACAATCCTTTGCTTTTTGTTTAACACAGAAAGGAAAGAGTTGCACTGTTTTCTGAAATGCGTAACAAACAACGAGCAGAAGCACAAGGTGAGGAAAATGTTATTCTGAGGGCCCTCTTGCACGGAGGAGACAGTATAGCCTCCTCAAATGCTAATGAACAGGATAAGTTAAGGTTATTTTTGGAATATGCAATTTTTAATACATCTTTTGAAAGGGAAAGAACCATAGAAATCACTTGAGTACTAAACTTGCTTTCCCATAACCAATTTCCATAATTTTAAAACTATGTTCTAAATTTCTTGACGTTTCTAAGCTTTCATAATATAGAAATAAACTTTTAATCTGACAGTTGTATCAGCCTTTCCAGTAAGAATTACTACATTACTACTTTAACAGGTTTCCTTTATTTATAGTTCAGTCTTTCCAAAAATTAACATACAGGTTGTAAGATATACAGAAAAAAATTAAGTCACTAATAGAAAAATGTGCAAGTTCTCCATGTTCTCTCTGTTCCTTTCATGGTACTGTAGATTCTTTCATAGATTAACGGACAGGTAGGAAGCTTCCTTAACCTCAGTGGGAACCATTACCAATTTAAAGTTATGATGTATAAAAGTCTTCTTAGAATAACAGTAGTCATGCTGTTGATATTCAAAACGCATTAAAAATACCTACATAACATTGAGTATTCCTGGAAAGTATTAAAAATAAAGTTATTTCATAAAATTGCACAGGCAAAAAAAAAAAGGTAACTTTGTTCTTCCTCGAATGCTGGAATTCTACACGCATGTTTATTTTAAAAAAATATTTTATTAAAAATAAACTTTATCCATCAGTATGCTCCATGTCCTACATATTTTTATGTGTCTAAAAAAAGGCTTTTAGTAGGCTCCTGGTCTAAATCTACTAAGTGCTTGTATGAGCAAGGTCTCTATCGTAATATTCATATAAATCTACCGGCAGCAATGAATTTTCTGCAGTGCATCAGTATTACAGTATTACATTTTATGAAACAGCAATTCTTTTGCATTGATTTTGTACAACTTTGAACCTGAATCTGAAGTAATTAATTGAGGAGAAGGGATTATGCAAAAACATTAGGTTTAAATTTGCCTCAACTGAAGTCAGGGGGCTTAGGAGATGCTGATCTCAAAAATCAGTAACAGACTAAAAGGAAAGTCTTAAAAACAAAAATCCGTAATTTAGAGGTAAAATTTCCACTTTAACTTGTGCGTGTGAACACACGTTCTGTAATTTTACTCAGCGTGGCACAGGCTATCTCCCTTTCAGAAGTTTTCCTTTACCAGCAATGACACTAGGAAAACAGTAATAAGGCAGACATTTACAGTGCAGACTTGCCTGTTTTTTGGGGTTCTGACTTGAGAACCATCTATAATTGTAAATAGGTATTTATAATGCGAGACCCTCTTGTTCCTAAATGCAGAAATACTATGTGAAACTTCACAGGAAATGATGATAGCTTGCTCAGAAAGATAAAACTCTCATCTCTCAGATCTTTTCAAAGATTTGCTGAGCAATAAGCATCCTTTAACTTTTAACTTATTTTTTGCTCTCTGTATGTTACATTATTTCCAGTTACTTTGGGAGTCTACTAATAATTTTCTCTTACCTCCATCTTGTTTAACTTCATTGCTGTTCCAACAGGTTCCAACAAAACCTAACATTGCAAGATAAGAATCACTCCGCTAAAATTTGTGAACTAAGTGCAATATCCCACGAGTCACTGCACGCACCCCGTCCACCTGTCTTTAAAAGACCAGATAATACTGCCACGCTGTAAGCGCGCAAGATCAAAGTATTTGTACTCTTTAGTATCCAGTTTCCAAAATGCTACTTTTGAGTACTACACCTACCAGCAGGTCTGTAACCTGTTTAGTCTGTTAACTAAAGTTAGTTATCTCTATTAAAATCATGTGCTGTGTTTCGTATTTATTTTAAACATACCAAAAAAGGAAAAAGAAATGAAGCATGGGAAAATTGAGAGGCAAACAGCAATATTTGAAACTCTTTTTTAAAATTGCCAGATCTCAAATTGACAGTATCCTCTTAGGGATGAAAAATGAATCAACAGAGTGAGGCCTGTTCTTTGCATGCAAAAAACTCAGTTCCCACAGAAAGGTGAACTGGATATTATTGGCATTTTTTGTAGGTATGCTTGACATTGTCTTTTAGCCGTTTTGTGGATTTTACCACTTCCGATTTCACTGTGTCTAGCGCTAAAATTATTCTAAGAATTTGTTTTATATTACAATTGAGAGCTGTATGAAGAGTTATAATCACTGATCTATGATTTTTATTCTGCAATTATTTCATTTTTGAAATATTCAAAGTACACTGATAACAATATTTTACTTACAATTGTTAATATTTTTGCCGTTTTTAAATGATGAACATTAAGTCTGCCATTTTATCCAATACTGTATTTTAAACTCAAATTCTGTATCTCTATACTCTCACAGCAGAAGTTTCTCTAGTTTTGTGAAGTGGTAAATGAGAGAGAGCTTGCAAGAAAACCAAAACCAATCTCTTTAAGTATAAAATTCTTAAAAATTTCACTTTGGATTTACCTGCATGGTACAACTATAGGATCAGGCTCTGAAGGGATATTATCAAAACTGGCTGGCCTAAAATGAGACCTCATAAGCTTTAATTTTAGTTCATGAACATAGCCTGTCCACAAGAGCAGAGAATCCTGTTCCTGTCGGGATGGGGGGGAGATAAAAACACAGAGACACAAAAAAGATGAATCAAATATTATAAAACAAAAGGAAAATCTGCTTTTAGCACAGCATAGTTTTATGATTCAAGTTAGTTCACCCTTTAATAGCTTGTATATTTAAAGAAATTGATTATAAACATCTTAAATAGATGTATCAAATCAAGCACAATTGTGTATAGTATAACTTTAGATATTTAATGAAAAAGTATAGTTAAAACAAGTAAAAAGTAGCTTTTTTACTTTTGAAAAAAAATGCTAAAAATTCATTATATAGTTGTTTGTCTAGTTTTACCACAAGTAAAAAAAGATTCTTCATTTAATTCAGTAGTCATGGTTTAGTCAAGAACAGAAATTATATAAGAACTAAAAAACAGAGTTCAGTCTTGCTCATTAACTCAATGACAGATACTGGTTTAAACAGATGATAAAATTATGCTTAAAGACTAAAATTGAAAATCCTGAAAAAATTGACTTGACACAGCCCTGATCTTGCAGAGAAATGCATGCAGATAAATCTCTGAAATCAAAGAGCTCTGTACACTGTAGGAGTGCACATGTTCAGGCTAGAGGCCACAGCGTTTATTACACTGCACATAGCCTCTCTGGTATCCATCAGTCTACTTCCAGTTACCTACACTACACCCAGGAATTAATGTTTTCTGGGGAAACATTAGACCATTTCAAGGTAAATCTGAGTTTTATTTAACAAATGTTTTGCATACTTGTTTTGCATTTTGCATAGATTACAAAATACTCTTTCAGCACTAGTGAGTTTGCATCTTTTAAATAATTTTTTGTGCAACATATAACCTTTTTTAAAATTTTTTTAAGGAAAATAAGAGTTAACTTACTAAGAAATTCCTGCAAAATGGAATCATTACTTCATCTTACAAACCATCTATTTTGCAGGCTATAGTCTCCCAACTGGCAGATTAAACTTGAGAACAATTACCCAATTATGAGCTAAATTTACATCCAACTGATCAAAAAATCACCCAGACCCTGACAAGAACAATCTTTGTTCACAACACTTAGCACAAGCAACACTGACAGACTAAAATGTACGAGCTACATAAAAGATGACATATGTTGCACTGCCCAACTACCAAGGGCACCACGCTCCAACTACTATGGGAGGGTATAATTTTCAGCACATTCAGGGACTAAAAAAAAAGTCTTCTGAAAAAGTCTAGAGAAGAAATATTTTTAGGTTTCATGCTTATTTTAAAGTGAAAAGCGACTGTAGGCAAAAAGGAATACTAGCACGGCAATTTTTAAACCTAGAGATAAAGAACACGATCTAGTATTAGAAAGCTCCAAAACAATCACTGCAAGGATAGCTAAAGCCCTATTGCATGGAAGGAAAAAATCTCCATCAATAAAATCACTAGTCAGAAATCTAAATACACACACACACACATATATGTTTTATTGAAGACTCATACAGAAAACAGGATTTCCTCCAACAAATCCGACCTAGCCCTTGCAAAAAACAACTCCCCCCCAACAAAAAACTACTTTATCAGGTTCAGGCAAGTAAACTTCTTATGTGTCTGTGCAGTAATTCAAGTAATCCAGCAGTCTATGAGCCAAGTTCATCATTGCTATGATATATTTTGGATAGATTAATTTTGTTTATAGCTTGACTTAGCAGATGAGACAACCTATCTGTATAGGGATTAAAAACAAACAAACAAACAAACAAACCTATTTCACTGACACTTATGCCATGCTGGAGCTAGCTAAAAAGCCTTCAACCAATATAAGAAGAATATCAGAAATTTACGTGACTTTTTAAGACACCATCTATCAGGAACTACTGCCTCTTTTTTTTGAAAGATTTCTCCTAAACAAGTTCATTGCCTGAAGTTAAAACTTATAGACTTCCAGGACTAAATGTTCAGGAAAATTGAATGTTCTGTGCAAGGCAGTAACTATGTCCAAAATTTCCAAACTTAGTTGATTAACATTAGATACCTAATTCCACAGCAAGACTCCTAATTCCAAAATTTGCCGAAATTGTGTAGAATGAGACCATATTCTAACAAATCGGATTGTGAGGCATTTATGTACAGGTTTAGACGCCCAAAATTAAGAAAACATCTTAAAATGCTAGTTTTTATCTATTTCTTTTTGAAGTATGTCATCCTAATTCAGAGACTGCAGCTAACAGCTCAGTGGTCCCCAAGCTGCAGTTCACTGATAAAACTGCACAACAGTCTAGATGTAGCCTAAGCGAATTCAGGGTGAATTTGAGGCCTAATTCATTGCCCATTAACATCACTGTTTCTTCTTCCAGGAGCACCATGTCACTAACAGAACCCAGTAGGCTATATTTATCTGCAAGGTGGAGACACCAAACACCCTCCGCAGCCTTTCACTATCTCATTTGCTCTTAGACGATGTTAGGCAGAAACGATCCAGGTTTTTTTCCCTGCAGGAGCCGCAAGTCTCTCCCGAATGGGTCCTTCTGCTCTGCACACCTACTACCTAAAAATTGTATGGACGTACAGGGACACGATTTCAGAAACAACCTAACATTTACATTGTGAGCATAGCCATTATATCCATGAAATTCTCCTATACTGCTTACAGTCTGGGAGGGCAAAGCACATGCGCTATTAGTTCAGTAACATTGTCCATTTTTTCCCGAAATTTTAGGAAATGCTGCTCTGGCCTACAATACATGAGGGCTAAGACAACCCATTAAGAATTTTAGTTCGTAGTGACCAAACTCTTTTTTTTTTCCAAATTTGTATTTAAAAATAATATTCGTAAGTGCTTGTTTAGCTAAAAACGTTGTGCCAGCCTAACTGCTACATAGGACACTTTCAGCCCCATGTACTTCTCATTTGCAATGGTGTGGAAATGAGCACGCTCCAAGCCACCACTCATCTAGCAAGCAGTAACGTGTGAAGCTGTAAAAACTCAACCAGTTGCAATCTTGTGAACAAACTCCTATAGTCTGATAAAGGACGTCCATACATAAAAATGAATCAGTTCACTGACATTAGTTTAATAACACACATGCAGAGAAATTTTATGCACAGTATTACCCTGATTCTTTTCATTTCTCCTCCCCAGAAAGGATTTCTCTGTTCAGTCAGTGCTATGAAGCCCCAAAGAGTGGAAAAAGAGCATCTTCTAGCACAGCGCCAACCCGAAGACCCCCACCCAACATACGCACACTCACAAGCCCCGTTATAGCTGACTTCCTCACCAGGTAATGTCCATCACACTCTCCAGCTCATGAGATGGAGTGGAACAGCCTTTTTTTTTTTTTTTTTTTAAAAAGGGTAAAAGACGACCTCCAACAGACTCACTCAGCCTTCAGTGCTGAACCTCATACTTAGTATCAACTGCAGACACTTCTTCATGATGCCAGAGACCACCAGTCAAGAGGACAATCAACTAGCCGTCAAGACAGTAACTTTTTTGTCAATCAATAAAACAAAATTCACAATTGGAAGGATGAAGCGCTCTCTATTGTAGTATCAACCCTACAAACCATTCAGGTCTTCATCAAAATTTCCGGTCAAAACAGAGAGGGTTTGCTTATGCATGGAAAAATGGGAATTAAATATAAATCCATATGGGGAATTATTCCGACTGTACTTTCACTTTTGTATAAAACAGCAGTTAGCAAATGCTCTACTCCCTTGAAGACCAGTAGCACGCTCAGAATGGTTGATAAGAAAATTAAAAATATATGTATTTCCACTCCCACTCTCCCCCCAGCACCTGTCTCGGTGATCGCCCGATCGCCCTTAAAGACTTAAACAATTGCCTAGAAAGAATAACAACAGAAGTGCAATGACAACAGTATCAGTAAGACAGGGGAGCATTTTCTATCTTGATCCTCTTCTCTGCAGTAAGGTCTCCTAAAAACTCTTTTACAACAAATAGTATTATTTCTACAATACAGACACCGGGGTAGATTATTTCAGGATGTTAAAATGCCAAATTCTGTGGTTTTAAATGCATTAGCACCAAATTAGGTAGTTTTGCCACCCGTTTCCTTTCCTCGAGACACCCCTAGCTCTGGCGTTTCTGCAGTTCTGCTTGGCACCGGGCGTTTGCAGAAAACAAACAAGCAAATAACCAAAAAAAAAAAAAACCCACAAAAATTACTGAATTAAGTCTGCTATTTTCAGGATAAAGAAGAACCGCACGCCCAAAACGACACACAAAGTTTCCCAAGTCCCCAACAGCAGCATTTTACGGGAGGACTTTTCTCCAAAACTGTGGGAAGGGCAGGAAAAAAACCTGCCGAGGCTCCCCATTATCCCGGCCACGAGAGCCTCTCCCCGCGAAACCAGAAGAGCCCAGGAGACAAACAGGCCTCTGGAAATCCTCGAGGCGGGGCGGGGGGGGACACACAAAACGCCTCACAGAGTTCTTTGGGCATAAGATGGGAGGGGGGCGCGGAGGAGGAAGGGGGGAGCCCCCTCGGCAGCGCAAATCCCCGCCGAGGCAGCTCGCCGCGGGCGCGGAGCCGCCGCGGGGGGGGGGGAGGGGGGGCGGCAGGTATCGCCCCGCTCCCGCCCGCCCGGCCCGGCCCGGCCCCTCCGCGCCCTGCCCGGGCGAGCAGCGCGGCGGGAGCGGGAGGCAGCGCGGGGCGGGGGACGGGACGGGGCGGCGCGGGCAGCCGGAGGCCCCCGTGGCCGCGCCCGCCCTTTGGGGCCAGCCGCCGCCGCCCGCCACGGGGGAGGGCGGCGCGTTGGCCCCCTTCCCCGGGGCAAGGGCAGCCACCATGGCCCCTCTCCCCTCGCGCGGCCGGCCTGCGGGCACCCGCCGCGCCTCTCCCCGGTGCAGCCTCGGCGCTGTCGAGCAGCTGCCATTACTCGGGCCGAGAGCCGTCTCCAAGCAGACATCCCCCCCCACCCCAGCGAGGGAACGCGGGGCCGCGGGTGGGGGGGCGAGCAGTGAGAGAAAGGGAAGGGGGGAAAGTGGGGAGCAGAGCAGGCGCCTCGCGTGAGGGAGGGGAGGGAAGGGGGGCGGGTGGCGGCGGCGCCCAGGCCGGGCTGCGCCACACCCCGCTCGGCCTCGCCTCTCACGCCAGGCCCCGGCTCCCCCGCCGCCTGCAGGCCCGCGCCGCCCGCTCAAGGCGGCATTTCTCTGGGGCGCCCCTCTCCCCACCCCATTTCTGCACGCCCCGATCCCAGCCTGACTGCAACTCGGCACGCAGCGGCGCGCAGAAGCCGCCAGCCTTTTCTTTTTCTTTCTTTTTTTTTTTTTTTTCCTGCCCTTCCCTCCCTTCTCGCAGCCGAAATCCGACAAGGGAAGGTGGAGAAACAAAAATAATCGCCGTTAATAATCACACGCGCTCCGCCGCCGTCCCCTTCTCCTCCGCGATTTCCAAGCAGGCTGCGAAATAATCCTTCCCGCTCCAAAAAATAGAATAAAAAAAAAAAAATCCCGCCTTCCACCATCTCCCCCCCCACCTTCCGCAGCCCCACACATTTTATTATTAAGTATTGTTGCTCCCCCCTCCCTATATGCTACCCCACGGGGCAGGATTGCCCCCTCCCCTCGCGCCCAGCCCTTCCCCTGCCCCCTCTCCCCCATCTCCTTGGAACAGTGTGTACATGATTTTGTAGTTTTTTTAAGGCGCCATGTTTATAATCCTCCATCATATTAAAAAAAAATCCACCCAGCATGAGACACGGTGTCTCTCGCACCCCCAAAGCCAGGCAGGCAGACACAGAAATATCCACAGGGCTGTAAATTCAACCCCCCCGCCCGCACACACACCCCTCCTCCCCAGACTTAAAAGTCTCTCTCACCTTGTGCCGCCGCCGCCGCCGCTTCTGCTGCTGCAGGGGGGGAGAAGTTAAGCCAGGGGAAACTTTTCAATCCCTTCCCCAGGCCGCTGCTGCCTCCTCCTTCCACATATTTTTCCCCTCGGAGTTTTATTGTGTCTGAATTTTCTCTCTCTCTCTCCTCTTCTGTCTGTCCACAGTTCAGGTTTCTGGGGTAAACAGGGTTTAGGATGGTGCTAGGGATATTTGGGAGAAGGAGAACTCTAGTGGTGTCTGCTGGAGTTGCTATTTGTTTCTTTTATTATTATTTTTTTTCTAATAATACATTTGAAACGTATCTTTAACTATTTATTATATATGTATTTTTGTCATACTTTTAGGCCTGAGCCCTATGTTATTGCAGAGCAAAAATGTGCCAGTTATCTGACAAATGTAAATTCCTCCTAGCATGAAGTCCAGCTGGGAGAAATTCTGAGTAACGTTTTCAAAAGTGGATGCTCACCTTGAGCAACAGCAACTAAAACGTACAGAATCAGTGTTTGCTCTCTGAATTGGCTGTATGTTCCAAGCTACAGATCCACACTTTTTTTGCAAGATCAGGAGATACATAGTAATATGAAATATAGGTATAATATATGTAGCAAGAAACTGTGCATGTGTTATTATATTTTGTATGAAGTATGAGATAAATATTAAACCGTTATTAAAGAATGTCTGAGCAATTAATTCTAAAGTTATTGAAATACTTCAGGAATTATATAATGGAAAAATTAATGCATTTCCAGTTTGTTAATCTTGACCAGCAGTGTGATATCCTTTATTGAAATACACTGTCAACTTAATCCTGCAAATATCTATGCGTGCAAATAATTTTACTCATAGGAATAGTCATTAGTAAATGAGTATTATGAAAATAATTTTAGACTGCTAATGATGAAGAAGATGCATCTTTTGTGCCTGGTCAGTGAAGGATTTAACACAGCATAATGTTACACACTGAACAGTGAAAGTTCCTCAAGTGTGTTTGGTAAATAAGATTTCTAGTAGTATCTAAAACTTTACATCCTCTTTTCAAAAATAAAATGCAAATAATTTGTTGCACAGTTGTGATAAAGCTTTAGTTCTGTTATGTATTTAAAGAGGAAAGAACATTTTACATTATCTAAAATAAATAAGATAAATAGGAAAGAAAGTGCTGGTAATCTGCTTTGAAAGGGTGCTTGAGGGGTTGGGCTGATACCAAATGGTGGTAGTATAATTTATTAACTGCATTATATTGCTTGTATAAATTAAATTTGCAGGCAATTCTTTAAATGAGAAGGGCACTCAGGAAGAGATTTATTGGCAGTGCAATTATAAAAAGGCTACCTTATGTGAAGCATTTAGTTGTGATGTTTGGCTCTGATTTTGTTCAGACATGTACTTTTCAAAAAGAGTTCAATACAAATATATACCAAGTTTCCACGGGAGGCATGGTTACTTGGCTGTCTTAGGTTCATTTGAAACCTTCGCTATACAAATCTCAGCTATACTTTTATAAGAAGAAAAAATAAGTTGGGTCCTTACCCTTTCTGTCACGAATCGTGACTGACCAATGCAATCAAGCTAACAGGTCTACTTGTGCTAGGATGTTTAAAGTATATCCTGTTCTGCACCCAGAGGCAAACAAGAGAGAAGCGTAGCTAGAGAAGTGTAGCTAGTGACATACATAACTGTCTTTAATTCTTCAGCCAGAAAGGCCAGAAACCCCTTACGACTCGGGTGGCTGGGGAGATTCTTGGCATGAATCCAAAACAAAGCTCCAATTCCAGGCCCTGATTCTTTATTGAAAAGATTTATTACTCTGCCACAGTGCCTTCTCCTTACCTATGTAAATATTTACTTAAGGCAGAAGTTCAGCTATCTTCAATATAAAAAGGTTCTAGCCCTTTATCTCTCAGGACCCATAGAGAGCTGTCAAATAAATATTTAGGCCACAGTTTTACAAATGTGGAAGCACATGCAGGACTGAAGCCTTATGGTTTGTCTACCGTGGAGGTTTTTACCTGAAGTCTCCTGATTGCCACCTATTTTCTGCAGTTAACATATTTCGAAGGCTAGTCTGGACAGTCTCCAAATATTTGTTTCAGGATACAAATATTTGATTTTGCAAAGAACAAAGTATACAAAAGCAAATATGTAGGGAGTGTCTACACCATAATTACATTACTTTCTCTGAGTTGGTGGGCAGTGAATGAAATCAAGCGTAGAACAACAGGCATATCCCTTATATAAGGGTAGGTGCTTGTGGGTCTTGCTTGGAAATATTTTGATCTCCTCAGGCTCTATGAAGATCAGCACCCAGGAGGTCCAGCAGATAACTGTTTGCATTATATAACCTTCAGGAGGCATACTGATTGCTAGGCAGGCTGCATTTTACAGTCATTTTAACTTATTTTTAACCATATTAGAAAGACACAGGTTTGAAGCCATGTTAGCTGGTCCTCATTAGACTCAGTTCTTACATTTATCTGCATTTAGTTTGATACCTAATATATGTGTTTAGAAGATCCTTTTTGGCGATCAACTTTCCTATAGGAAAAAGAGCCAGGAGCTCTAAACAGTTAATGCCGAACTCCGCTATGAAGCGGTGAGGGCTGAGACAGCCAGACAATAGGAAGGAAATCCCACCCTCCCCGAACACTGGGCAGCAGCATGTTTCCTCATAGGCAGTGGGAAATGTTTGTTAAAACAAATACCAGATTAGGGAAGTATCCGAACCCATCCTCCCCGGGGCGGGGATTGGCTGCCGGGGCTGACGGACGGTTAGTCTTACGCTTAGAGTGGAGAGGCAGCGTAAAATTCAGGCATTTCCTCCCTCCTCTTGTTGGAAGGTCTCTGAAAAAGACAAACGCGTGGCTGAGTTTCTGAAACAGCGCGTGCACTTCTCACTCTCAGGTGGCTCGGTTTGGAAATGAGTTTATCCATCAAAAATGTCTGCAGAGCTGTAAGCAGCCAACTCGTGTTGTAATTGTAAGGAATCCAGACGTCAGTTTTGCTACTCAGTTGTGGAGAACGCAGTACCCATGCAACGATAAAAAGAAAACTTGATAAAGTTACTTCATTTTAAGTAAAAAGTACTTACAATAGAACTAAATCAGGCTACACGTATGCGCTTCTCTTTTGCTGTATTGGTCAGGTCTGTTGTAAACAGTAGGTTTGTCTGCACAGTTTATTTCTCTTGGAAAGGGGCTTGGAAGGCAGTAGAAAAAGCTGTATCAGCAGAGGTACCGTTTTGCCAGAATAAGCTGCCTCCACACTAGGAATCTAATTATAACCGCCATGAGTTAAAGGGGAGATTGGACAGGTCCATGGAAAAGAAATCCATTGCAGGTTGGAAACATAGAAAACACGTGACTCAGGAAGTCCCTGAGCTGAAAAGAGTTGAAGGGTGGAACACTAGCAGTTCATACATGCCTGCTTGTTACTACGTTTCCCTAGGTATCTTCTTATGGTAACTACTCTTTTGCGAGAAGACTGAGACTGCTTGGCCTCATGAAGGAGAGGCTAGTAAATAATGCCTGCGTTTCCCTTTCTTCTACTGCATTTCAAGAGCTGCGTTTGTGTTTAATGCTAGTACTGGACCATGCTATCCCACGTGGCTTTGACCTTGTATTCTTGCCGTGCTCTTTTGCCTTCCTCCTGAGTTCACTGATACGACTATCAAAGGTGCAGGTGAGAAATCGACACTGCTGGAGGGTTCTAGACACCAAGCTCCAAACTGTGGAAGCAGGAGCTGAACGCTGGCGGTTAGTAGAGCGGGGAGTATCACGTCCTCTTTTCTACTGGACCTGTGCTGGGCTGGTGAATGCACAGTCCAGCCACCTTCTCTGGGACTTGCCACCATCTTCCTGACTGAACCATGCCCACCTACTCTCTGTTATGTGCTCAAGTCTTTCTCTGGCTTTGTAAGATAACTGTCTCTTGCAATTGGTGCCAGCCCACTTTACTGTGTGCTCAGCTTCCAGCCACACTGAAACAAAAATAACTTAAAGAAACGTTTCCCGAGAGGCAGATCTGCCTTGTTGTGATCGTAGAAGTAATAAGGCAGAAAATTAGTGTAAATTTCTCATCAGAACAAATCTTAGCAACATAGTTTTCTTTGCAGTAAAAATCTCAGCAATGCACTTAGTTTAGGAAGTTGGGGGGAAGGGAGCAAAATCTTAATAACAACAGACTCAGGAAATCCACTGAGTTGAAAATAGTTGGAGGATGGGAGAGTCTTAGGGAGAAGCTTATGCTGTTCTTACTTTTTCTCAGGCATCCAAAACCAAAAAAAATTAGACACAGGAGGAGGGCACAAAGCAGAGGACTGCCAACAGTGTCTGCTGTCCAAGTGGAGGCTGGCTGGAGGTGCAGTCCTTGCAGATGTGACATGGTGAGGAGACTGAAGTAGATGCCGCAGCTGTCAGATCCTCCCTCTTTGGCTTCCTCCTCCTGGCCATGCCCCCAGCCATGGAGAGTGGCCATTTACTGCTGGCTACCCACAACTCTTAGAGGAGCTTGATGAGGAATTCTGCAACCTGGTGGGGCTTCAGAAAGGAAAGATATACATGAAAAGGTGAGGGGGAAAGCACAGGCAGTGTTTCAACAAAAAGTCCTGGAGGAGTCAGGACTTAAAGCTTCTGCTGAAGACAGTACGCTGCGGGGACGTGGACCTTTGGTCTGAACATGGCCATTCTTGTATTCTTAGGAGTACCTTGTGGGTATAATAACTGGTAATTCAAATAGAAAAGCCAGCTAGGTATAGATGCGGCTTAGGATACGAAATGCATTTTTTTTCTCTGGGTTCTCTCTTTAGATTTTCATGCACAGCTGGGAACAGAAGTTTGTCCTTAAAAAGTTTACCTGTGGGTAAAAGGACATATGTTTATGACATATGACATGACATGTGTTTGTGAAAGCATTATGCTTCATGAAAACCATATGCCTGATTCAGTGTAAAGTCTGCCAGTGGAAAATTAGCTTTTCAATATTTTCTAACTAATTCAAAACAACAGAGTGAATTTTTATTCATTTCATACTTTGTGTAATCCGGCAACTGTGTTTTAGATAGAGGAACAGGTGCCATAAAGTGTGATATGCAAAAAATCTTAGTGTGCACCTCCAAGTTTACGTAGAATTTATCTCACAGAGGTTTTTCTAGTCTTGATGTTATCTCTAAAATAATTCATATCTGTGCAAAATGAATATACCAAAATGAAATTTGTTAGTAATTTATGAGGCTGTAGTGAGTGCAGATACATCATCTGACAATAAACAACAACCACTATGTGGAAATAAGCAGTATCTTTTGCCTTTACAGTAGTTACAAAACTAGAGTTTTTACACAAGGATATGTTATGAATGTTGTAACTGCAGGGAAATTTTAATTACCTTGTATGTTAAATGCCAGCATATTGGACAATACAAAAAAAATCCTATGTTCAGGTCTGTCACCCTCAGAGAGTGGAAAAACATAGGTAAGAGAGATATTACAGCATGCGTTAAGAGCATGCAGAGACCCCCGTGTGGCTCTTCGTGACAAGCCAGGCTCGCTGGGTTTGGTCTGGTACTGGCTTGAAGCTGACCATTGCAGAGTTGCTCTGTCTCTACCCTGTGCTTCAAAGCTTTCCATGTTCAAAGCTGGCTTATTTGCTCTGACGTAGTGCTGGGGCCAAGCTGGTTCCATGCATCTCCGTGGCACTTTGCTGGAATTAACAAGCCTTTCCAGTAAACGGGATTCTGTGGTGTATAGAGCAGAGACATCCAAGTGTTTCTGAAGGAGATAATGTGTTATCAGTAGTACTGAACTGAAGCTAATAAGCCTTGTTGGACCCAAGCTGATCATATGCAGAGCTATCCAGCTGTGACTCTCTACAGCTTTTTCCCAAGCTCCAGTTTCCAGGAACACAGTGTTTTGCATGGCATTAGCTCCAGTCTCACACAGCTTATTATGCCAGTTTTGATGCCATGCAAAAGAGGCAAAATTGTTTCTGGAAAGAGCTGCTCTCGAATCTAACACATTGCCCGAGCTAAAGATCCCTACCAGACCGAAGCTGGCTTGGCGTGAAGCCATCTTGATGTGTTTGCTGTATCCTGATATCATCTGCAGCTTGAATAAACTGCAGATATCACTGATGGGCTGTACAGAGTGGTCATAATTAATAGCGACATTTGTGTCAGTTTTGAACCATTATGGTCAAGATGAAAGCTAACGTAGGAACAAACAAATCCACATCTGCCAGTCTGTGGTTCTGACCTCTTATCTGAAGCATTGTCTATTCCCCAGAGTTAAAGATAATATGATGGCTAAGATAAACTAATTCTGATCTAGGATCTCAGATTTAATTTTCATTGCATTCTGTAAGGCAGCACTTACTTAAAACCAATTGTAATATTCAGATCTAATTGTCCTATCAGTAACAACCTTCTTGCACTGGTGGAACTGAAAGAGAATACCATGACAAGATAACTAAAGTGGAACTTATACTGGGAATATTTGAAATGATGGGATTTGACAGGTGCTGAAACAGACAGATATGTCTAATGTTTGTTCTTACATGTTATGTAGGATATATATTATGTATGCACACATAGGTAAGAAATAGATTGTATTTATATATTTTTCTATTTGTCTTAGCTAATAGTTGCATTACATTCAGCAGACGGCACTCCACTCTCTTAAAAGGTTTTTTCTTTTTAAAATAAGAATTTATTAGCAACCTATTAACTTTAATAGCAGTGATGTGGTTTTTGACACATTCCTAAATGTCTAAAGCACAAATCTTCTAAATTAACCAGGCATACTATTCAGAAGTCAGGGTTATCTATTAGCATAGTAACTAAATCCAGTTGCCATTGAAATAATAACTTTGAATATCCCCAAAATACTGAATTTACAGTATTCCATTGAATGTCCACAATCTTGAATACAAAAGTGAAAAGAACCAGATTTTGACATGCTGAATTATACGTATATGCCCCTCAGGGCAATCTCGATAATAGATTTTGTGTTCTGTATCTGTATTTACTAAAATTTTTCATGCTGAGAAATAAATCTGCAAATTTTATTTCAGTGTTTTGCATGTTTTATGGCCTCTTCTCGGTGCTCAACTATTTTTTCCCTTTTATTTTATTTTATTAACATCAAAGTATACATATCACCCCCTTATTTCAATTCTTATCTGTACGTCATAACGCCTTTCATCTGAATTGTTTATGTGAAAGTTTTCTCTTTTAAGTGATAACTATATTGCATTCACTTTGGAAATAATGTTGCTTTTGAGAGGGTCAGCACAGCACCAGGGTGTTGGGACAGACATGTAGACACTGGCTTTTCATTCTTTCTCCACAATTCTGTGGAGATGTAAGGAATCCTGCTGAAGCGCCAGTTGAAAAAGCTTTTTTTTTTTAAGGACTGCAAAAGGCGGGGTATGCACATTCCTTCTGTGAAGATAATTTGTGGCTCAAAAGCCAAATATTGAGTCCAAAATATTTAAATCTTCTTGGACCAATTCAACCCTGTAAAATTTCTCTCAGCAAATATTGAAAGATGAAGCTTCAATATAGTTATAGCTACCAATCCTGCAAACACTGCTTCATGTTTGCAACTTAAAAAGTGTAGTTAAAATTATTAAATTTCATGTGAATAAAATGCTCCTGTTTCATTTGTTTGAGCTTTGAAGATTATTATTGGATGCAAAATTACAAAGGGAAGAGCAGAGCCTGAGGATTTCATGTGAAGCCCAGTGAAGTCTCTGGAAAGACTCCCATTGATTTCAGTAACTCTGGGAGCAGAACATACATAACTTTCCTTATCCTGCACCAAACAGGATTTCCAGATCATTGGAACTCCAAATAATCTTTCTTTTTCTTCCTTCCTAACTCCATGCTATGAGATGTGGTTGTACAGACCTGAAGATATTTTCTACCCTAGCTCAACTCCTCAAAAACATATAGCAATGCCAGTTTTGGACTAGAAGGAATATGATAATTCTCCATTACATAAGATGAAGCTAAATGAAAAGTGTCAGCACCATTTTAGACTCTAAGCAAATTCTGTGTGACTTTTTAAACAAAAATACAACAAAGTGTTAGTTCTGAAATTTGTGGATGAAATGACAGGGAAAGAAAAGCATAATGCCCAAAATAGTAAGAATGGTGCTTGAAAACTGAATTGGCAGAAAAGGTGATGTACAATCATACTTTTCTAAAATCTAGAAGTATTCTTCTTATATTATTCAGAGAAGTTAGAAAATGGCAGCTGTATATTTCGAATGGAATAGAATAGCAAAATAGCACATATCTGATAAAAAACTCAGTTGTAGGAAGTTTACAAGAAAGGGGTCCCTGGAGACCTGTAATAAATATTGAGCAGAAAAGCGATGTAATAATTAAAATTACATTATTATTAGAAAAATGATTGCTTTGCCAAATGGATTCTTAATTTGACAATAGGGCAGAGTTTTCCCCAGTCCTCTTATTTAATATGTTGTATTTTAGAATTAAATTCGTTGTGTTTGACAACATAAAAACACGGCAACTCTATGCACAAAAGAGCCTGCAGTTGAGTTCTTTTCCTGGTGGAATTTATTCTTTGTGTGTCCAAATCAATAGAAAAAAATTTCAGAAAAAAAAATTAGGAGGGGCAGAAAAGAAATACTGCCCCTCCTCCACTACCGAGACAATTTTTTTTTTTTGCAAACCACCAGAAGACTCAGTGTAAACCATCTCAAAATATTTTCTATATACATGTAGAGACAGGATACATAAAGAGACAAACTACCCATTTTGTCAAGCCCAAGTGCTGTCCAGTGTGTGTGGATATCATGTCCAGCAGTCAGCAAGGACCATAAGAATGGAATCTCTCCTCACCCAGGAATTTAGTGACTAGAGAATGAACGCAAAGAATTTTTCGTATCAGCATGGCTGCTATGCATTTTAATGCATGTGAATTTTGGGTTTAAGTACTTCAAATTTGTATCCAAACTTAAATTTTACTGTTTAGCAAGCCCACCCACATGACAGATGACACCAGAGCTAGGAGTTAGCTTCTCTCACCTTTCCAGTGCTACAAGGGCACATGAAGGCATGTGAAAGCATACGAGTCTTCCTGATGGTCTTTTAAAGTAAAGAGATAAAATATTAACAGATATATGTACACTGTTTTATAATGTGAAGTCCCTAGAAAAAAATATAATTTACGAAACTGTTGCAGAGCATTAATTCAATTGTTATATTGTACTATTTGCAAGCATTTTCCCTGACTCCTGTGGAACTCCCAGGCTCAGGGAAAGTGAGGAGGTAGGAGCTGTTTGCAAGCAATTATCTTGTCATGAAGCAATGGCAGCAGTTTGCCTGAACGTCTTTTACAGAAACAAAGTGTAACAAGGAATTATACCTGCTGAGGATTTGAGACTTGGTTATCTTGTCCCAGTTACTAGATTTGCATGGCACACTGTAGACTGATCAAATTCTGGTCTTGAGTTCTAGCTCAGCGTTCCTAGAAGCTGAAAGGTCAAACCTTGGACACAACTTGTAGGAAAATAATGTAATTAGCTTGTTATCCCTGTGGGAATACCTGATCAAGGATGATACTGAAAATTATAAAAAAGACATAAAAAATGGGTATGCTTGCAAAAAGTATTATGAAGAAACACTTCCAAACTTTCTGACAGGTGACCTCTCCTTCAGAAAAAATAAAACCAGTCATGCTTCCTTCAACAAATACAGATTGCATTAGTAAGGCGAATGTATAACAGGACCCAGTGGTTTATTAACTCTAAAAGGGGTTGGTGGTAATGTTGGATAATTAATTGAATGTGGACTGTGTAGTTAATGAGAATATTATTACAATAAGTAAAGCAAAATGGATTACAGGAGGACTAAGGGAGAAGTTGAAGAGCGCATTAAAACCAAAACCCCTTTACTGTATCTGAAGCAGAAAGTCTACAGGAAAATTGATACTCAATGACTTAGGGTTTAAAGAGGGCAAATTAATAAGCTGTGGACACTATTGAGAAGCTAAATGCTTTTATAGTAGCTTGGGCTTCAAAAGGAGGTAGAGAAGAACAAATACCCTCTATAAAATCTTTGAATGGAAATGGGGGTTAGTAGTATGATCTAACAAGCAATGCTGTATCTATTGTTTGTAAATAAAACAGGTCCCAGAGTATTGTCTAGCCCTGAAACCAACTGGCCCAGCTTGGCTTACATTTACATGACCAAACACTCTTCCTTCCAAAATGGCCAGTTCTCATCCAAATTGCCTCTTGGGAATAGTGTTTGGATTGTGCTGTGCCCTGAATCTTGCTTGGCCATTTTCTGGGAGAATAATAGTTGACTTTCTTTTTCCAGGGGAGGTGTTAACGATTTAACAAAATTGGACACCACATGCCCGTGCCTGTGCCTGAACCTTTGCACTGCTTAATTTATCAATATAGACATTTTTTTCTTTATTTTTCTCTCTGCATGTTCCCAGTAATAGTATTTTATGCAAATTCAGCTATTCTTAATCCAGAATAAATTAATCTACAGACAGCCCTGAAATCAACAGTTGCTGTAAGCATTACCCTAAACAACTAATTTTATCTTTATACTTCTATAGTAATTTTACTAGTTACTCTGATCCTTTCCTTAAATAGCTATGTCCTGTCAGGTTCAAGGCAGGTGCCCTGAGTGGCAGTAAATTCAGCCTTAACAAGGCTGTTGCTCTGCATTATTATTATTCTGTAGCTTTCCTCCGCAAGGCTGTGTTGCTCTGCATTACTATGTAGCATTCCTCCCGTGGTACTATAACACGGAGAGGGGATAGCCAGTGAAACTCTAGTGCTATTTGTCATATTAGAGCTGTAGAAGTCAAAAGATTATTGTTCAGTATGCCTATGGTTTACAGCAGCAGATTTGTGCATTTTTTAGTTCGGCAATGAAAGACAAGTCATGCAGGTTATTTCTGTTATACAGAAATATTCCTGATCTTCTTCTCCCGTTCAACAAGCCCTTCTTTAGAAAATAATTCATATTTTGACCCAGTCTAAATATTCGTTATGCTGCCAGTTAGAAAGCAGCTAACTAAATATCACTGGAATTCAGAAAAGGGACAACGGGAAAAAAAAGGATCTGATCCACAACCTCTTGTCCTGAATATGTCAAGTAGTAGCGTATTCATTTCTCTTTTTTTTTAGGTTCATGAAGGCTGTGGTGCTTAGGTTTCTAAGTAGAGGTATTAAAATATAAGCTTAAGAAACCATGTAAAATGTTTTGATCATGAACTCTAAGATGCCAAGCCATTAAACAGTTGTATATGCAGAGAGAGACTGAAAAAATTCAACTTGCAATGACATTTTAAAATAATTTCTATCACGTGATGAGGTCCATTTGTAAACGTTCCGAATTCTGAATGTTCAGAATGTACAATGAAAATCCTTGCAAGGTCAAAATTTGTAAGCGTAACTCCAAGAGTCAAAAAAGGAATCATGAATTCATTCCTTATGCTTCCATACTGCCTTTACATCTGTACTGTTGGACCTTCAGAAAAGAGTGGAGGCCACACTCTAGATCTCTGAATCCAGAGGGGCTTTAAAGCCCCTTTGAAGTCACGGAAATTTAATTTGAATGAGGCCTTTAGAGTTGCTCCATTACTTCTGTTTACATTAAAACCTATCAAAATACGGTCATATTTTTGCAGGTTGTTTTTACAGGCAGGCATATAAAAGAGAAATATAAGCCCACTTTTAATATTTTACAGAAGTGATTCAGCAAGGCAGAACAGGAAGCTCCTTTCTTTCTTTCTTCCTAGCAAACTCCATAAATCATTCAAGTACTACTATGTTTCAAAATCTACTGAATTTCTGAGCTGAAAATGTGCTGGGGCCTAATTCTTAGCTTAGGAAGTTTCTGTGAATGCTAAAATGACTGTGAAATGAAATAAACCACTCTATGAAATAATAAGAGCCTAATCTTAGAACTCCAGTGAACAGTGTAGAAAGAGTCCTCTAACTAGCACAATGTGACAGGAATCACAAATCATATACACCAGTTTTACAGCCTGTGCTGTAAATGGAAAGCATCCGTCTGCCCAGGTGTTCAGCGACTGCAGTATTCTTTTTCTGTCTGTTCGGGAATGTTGTTGGTGAAAGCAGGAAAGTGAGGACACAGATGGACATGAGAGCCTGCTAAGGTAGAAAGATCAGCAGCTGCCAATTGAACAGAGGTATCCAAGAGAAAAGAAAGCTCAGTAGAGTGCAACTTTTTCACCACCTCTGTTGTCTTTCTTTTTTTCTCTTCACATTATCTCTTTTGCTTATTACTCATCATGTTGCTCCTTTAACTTCACTGGCTGTGAGCCTTCCATCACACAGGAGGCCTTATTTAGACTTCAAGGGAAGAGGGAAGGCAGTGGAGGCACGTCAGAGTGGGCATAGCTCAGGAGGGGGCCAGCGTTCTGCTGATCGGGCCTTTATAGAGTCTACAGTTTCAAATATGAAAGACACTGACCACATCTCGGTAAGTATTTTATTTTCTCAGCTTTTTTTTTTTTCCTAATATTTTGCAAGCTATCTATTTTTTGGATTTTTAAGCTTTTTCACAAAAGTCAGCCTTGTGTACTTGAGCAAAATGTAAAAATGATGTCTGGCAGGCAAACACAGAGTACATATCACTGCAGTCAACTGGTGACTGCTTCCAAACCATTGCTTTATATTTCACTGCACATAAATATGATTCTCCTAACCTCTTTGGCTGAGTTTAACAGGAAGAAAATCATAAGACTTTTGTGCAAGAACAGCTAAAAGCAAACTAAGGAGGAGCATCTTAGAGAAAAAGGGCAGGTAGAGCTCATTCCCGTAGCTATGTGCCTTAAAGCGCGGGGTGCTTCTACTGCATACAGTCTAAGGTATCATTCTCCCAGTGTGCTAAAAAGTACGGATAATTGTAGCAAGGCCTGCATTTGAAAGAACTGTTTGCAATGTCCTGGTGAGGCACCAAAAATAGAAAGCTGACCTGATTCTACTATCTGTGAATGGTTACATAGTTTTCTGTCATGATCAGTGATTATATCATTTGGAAATTACATTATAATTCACTCTACAACTCAAATCCATTAAGAAGGGGATGCAGTAGCACCCTTGCTAAATGTAGTATTTGCCATAAACATCTAATATTCCTGACCCCTATTATCTTCTTGGTAAAGATCAGCGTTGACGCCTTTTGCTGTGCAGCTGCTCAATCTGGGACCAGTTTGCCAGCCAAGGAAAGTAGCTTCTAGTGATGTTCTCTGTAGGTGAGCCTTTTGAATGAATTATTTAAGAAATCATGTAAAAATTTCTCTTTAGAAATTGGCTAGATTTGTTGCTGTCCAGGGCACACTCAACATTTTCTTTCTCAGCCAGCGTTCACCTTGGGAATGTGAAGATGAGAACAATATCATTTAATTTTGCAGGTTGGAAATTCAGATATAGAAGAAAAGTGCTGCTGACCTAGTTTCAGAATAAACTTCAACGAGTTGCAGTACATTCATTTTGATGCAGATCTCCTTTTAAATGCTCTTATCTAATATCATTTTAAAGAGCATTCCAGAAACAAAGCAGGAAAAAAAAGAAACTATATTTTGGGAAAGAAGAAGCTTTCAAAAGCATTACTCATTTAAAAATTATAATGCAATGAGAGACTGCAGGAAATGGCAGAGGAGGAGTTCAGGAGGAGATGAGAAAGGAGAGACACTCAGGATTGCCGTTATTAAAGCTTTGCAAGAGATGAGGGCTTCAGAGTTGATATATATCAAAGGTGGAAACACCACGTGAAGTTTAAAATGGGCTGAGACATTGCTGAAATTGTACGCCAACCACTTTAGTAGACACATCAAAATGGAAATGAGGAAGGAATCAAATCTTGATAAGGATATTAACGCCTGGACATTAGAATATATGAGTTCACTGTCTATGAACACATCATTTGATGCTAAAATATCGAGCTGCATCTTAATTCCCTGGGCATCTTCAAAATCTGCAAGTTTCTTCTATTGAGTAAAATTACTATCCTGATTATAAAAATAAAGTATTAACATCCATACTTTATGTAGTTTTAAGATTTGTATATAATGTCTTGTGGTGATAACTGTGCAGACGTTGTTGGGTTCTCTTTCCCCTCTTTGAAGGACTGAGAGAAAGTTAATGTCTATTTACAGGTCCTTCTCAGGTCTATGGATTGTTTGTCCAATAGGACTACTATTAGTGACCATAAAATGATTTGGCCTTCAGTGTTGTTGTGGAAATGTGACATATTTTTGTCCTGTTTGTTCCAGACACTGGTAATACTGTACTAGGTTGGTCTTTGACAATACAGATGGGAGTAAAGTAATCAAAATCAGTCTGGGTAAAATGGAAGTGATACCGAGAGTGTGAAAGCACATGAAGAACTGGCCAAACCTGTGGGAGAGCCACCTCCTGAATCTGCCAGTGTACCTTGCGGATTTAGAACTGTATTGAATCCAGCTAGCTGAAAGATCATTGCTGCTCTTGTGTTCTCTCACGGCATTTGTCTCTGTTTGGTTTTCTGGTGCAGCATGTTCCTGGTATTACACCTTTCAAGAAAGAATTTAAAGCTTTAGCAGAGGCTTTGTGCCTCTGCAGCCTGCTTCTGGCAGAGTGAAAGGCCAAGTTCTGAAAGCTCCATGTTGCAGTGGGAGAATGGTTTTGCCTTCACATTTTTTGGAGAGAGAATGGAGAAAATAAGAGTTTATTTTGATTCATGTATTTGTTACTGATTATTATTTAATTACTTCAGGCTCCCACATGCCAGACTTAATAGGTATTCTAGTAAATTTCAGAGTAATATTTTTTATTTTAAATAGTGATTTGAAAAATTTGGAAAAGTAAGAGCTAGTACAAAAATGGAGAAATGATTCATACACTGCGTCTTCCAGTTTGGGATAAACATCAGATAACAAACTAAGGCCAAAAGGGTATATCTTGGCAATTATTCTACTCGGCTGGACATTGAGAAATATGATTTATTTAAATGATGTGCTGTTTAATAAACATCTGAATCTTTATTTATAGCTCTTGATTTGCCAGATTTTTTTTGCCAGGAATATAGAAGATGAGGATATATGATAAGAACTACTTTTACCATCTGTTATAGGATAAAATTTGACATATTCTGTGGAAGAAACATACATCTCTTCTGAAAAAAATATTGTGAAAGATTGCTTATGGTGTGGTCCAGAGGTAAAAGGAATGTAAACCATATTTTAACCTACTTTTCGTAGGCATGTAGCTAAAATTCTTGCCTTAATAACACAGCGGGGTTGTGGAGAAGTAACTGAACAAATTTCAATAATCTTTCACTACCTTTTTTTAGACAAGTATAATGATTTCATTTGGAAGAAGTTTTCTTAGGTTTTCATTTCTTTACCATAGCAGTTTGTTATCATAAACCCAGGCTAGTCTGCGCACAGAAGAGACATATCACTTCAGAACTTTATGGAAAATGTTTAATGGAAGCAATTTTGTGTTAAGCAAGGAAGGAATATGACATTTTGGCAGATATTAACAAATAGAACTCCAAGAAGTTGTCAATTTCTGTTCACAGCGATGCCTGTGAGTAGTCTTGGCTTCTCTTTGGCTTCGGTTCACTTTGCTACGATGAGGTTTAGGAGTAGCGTGTTATTATTTTAACTCTCAAAAGCCCAACGGGATTAGACCCACATTATGCTCAATTCTAGAAAAATGCTATTCTTCCCCGAAGACTTCACTGTGTTGTCTTAAGAGTCAGAGACAGAAAAGGTGGGGAAGAAAAGACACAATGTGGAAATTGAAGTACCAATTTAGCATACAATTTTAGTTTCTTACTGGATTATATTTAAATTATTATTGTAATTACTTTTTTTTTTTGCTATATCATGTTTTCTTTCCTAAAACCTTTTGCTACTTCCTGTTCCCTTGTCCTCTTACTTTCCTTTTCCAAAACACTGAATCCTAACCTTAATGTTCATTCTTATTTCCTAAGGAAATGAGACTTGTGATCACACTCCATGTGTGTGAGAGAGAGGAAGAGGGAGAAAACAGGGATTTCAAAAAGAGTTATATTCTTACAAGTTTTGTGAAAATATGTGGTAAGATAGAGGAGAGTTTGTAGAATCCTGTATTAGGAAATCCAGATCAACATTATTACGGAAAACCATAGGAAACAATTCCTCTGTATGTAGAACTACTTGCTATGTGCATTGATACACACCCTCTGTGCTAGGACTTTGTTTCAGTGTGCAACATGAAAATGTAGTTTTAGTGATCATTTATACATGTATCTTGCTATCTAGAGATGCAGTTACCTACTCTGCCCGAGAAACTACAGTATCCAGCATGTAGTAACGCAATTAGGTGCTTAATTTTTTGAAAATCATTCTCTGTGAGTTGTTGCATGTCCTTTGCAAATATTGTCTCTTCAACAAGGGGTAAACTGCAAATGAAGGCTGAACAAAAATCCTAGCTAACAAATATTACTTGTTGAATATTACCAGGAGTGGTCAAATAGCTGCAGGTGACTAGTCACATGCAATCCAGGTTAATTGCGACAGGAATTGTCAGGACTGTTACTGATACGTGGTTCTAATTGCTTAAAGACACATATTGCCCCTTTCTGTGTCATCTTCGATTGTTCAGTATGTCTGCAAATAGATCCAATGGTCCTACAGGGATAAGAATCCGAAAAGTAAGCTTTTGTGGGCTCAAGTAATAATGGCTTCTGAGAACATCCATCTGTCACAACCATTTTGTTTGTTTTTGACTGTGCAGAATGCAAATAATATTGAAAGCTAGCAGCAGATTTTACAGGAAAAGTATAGAGGAAATATATAGTGTCTGACTCGTCTTGGCTTAGAGGAGTTATAATCTGTTTTCCAGTGGAAGACATTTCAATATTATTTTTTTAAGAAGCTTGTATTAATCGTGAGCCCTTAGGCACATGAACTATATGAACTTTTGGCATGAAACGGTATGCTTTCAGCTACACTTGTGCTATTCCGTTGGGTACAGTATGTAATGCTTTTCACATCTTACTCTCCCTTAAGTATGTTTATAAAACTGACAGCAAAATTAAAGAGCAATAAAACTGGATGTTGATGGAGCTGGAGCACGGACACTTGGCAGCTTCTGTCTTGAGAGAGTACGATGCATGGATAACCACACTGATCAGCACCCCTGGCATTTGTAATGCTTTTGTTTAAAAAAAAAATCTCACGATGGTCAGTATTTATTTAGGCTCCTAGTCACAGGATTAACAAGATGCATATAGTCAGTGTTTCAGTGGTAGATGAGATGGCCTCTTTTTTCCAAAGTGACTTGAGATTTTATTGGCTCAGCTTGGGAATCCTCTGAATGCTAAGTCCCTTCAAAGAGTCACAAAAGAGACATCTGAAAACTGGGATAATCAAAGTCAGGGTACTTTTTAAAAAATTGGGTTCTGAAATAACGAAGTGGTAGCTCAGTTGAAAACCTGCTTTCGTTTCCATTTAAATCAATGGTAAAAATCTTATCGATTTAAATGAGGACAGGAAGAGGTCCTTGATATATTTTTCATTGGAATTTTTCAAGCTATTTTGCTTTTTCAGCACTCTGAACTACACTCTAGCTGAGTTATGCTCATAAGAGTCTACAGTTTTTCAAATAGAAGAAAATGTAAAATCCGGAGTTTTCTTTCAAGTCTTAGTCTCCGTGTTTTGGGGGATATTAATGCTGTCTCTGTTTTGTAAGTTAGACATGTAAATTTGCGAGGAACTGAATATTTAAAAAGTCAGGATCTAGAAATATGTTTATATGTAATCTAATATGAGAGACATCTATGCATCTACAGAAAACGGAGACATAACACATTTGTTATCTATAACTTAACTCCTATGAAGCAATTTTTCATAAGAAACTCATTATTCCTTTGAAGAAAGGTTTAGCTGGCGTAGAATCTCTATTTGGCTATTAGGATTAAGAATGAAATTAAAATATTGAATCCTCTTCTAATAGGACAAGATTGCAGAAGGTATAAATTAGAGCAGCTCAAATTTAAGTAAAGGAAGTTATGACAATTTACATAAGTTTAGGATTTGACCTTCTCTCCAGAAAATTATTCCTCTGAAGATCATACTTCCTATATTTGTCTTACTTTATACCTGGCAGAGAATTAATTAATACATAATTGCTTTGGTGAACTCAGGATAAAACTTCTCTGTTCAAGAACTCTATTCATTTACTGATTAACTTGCTTCATGGCTGAGTTAGCTCTGCAGGGTCATGCTGTACTAATGACCAGAGCACAGGAACATTGTCAAACCAATAAGGACAAGGTAGGCTTGGAACTATGCCAGATTTTGTTCAGTTAATCACTGAAATTTCAGGAGCTTTGGGGACAGAGTTGAAATCAAGTACATAAAGGATTAGATTTGTATCCCAGAAGAAGGATGTGGGACAGATTCTTTACTGGATGAGACTCTAATAGAGATGAATCAAACAGAAATGTGAGGAAATGGAAACCAAACAATGCATAAAACTGTGTTACTGATCAGTAGATCATGATTATTTTTCTTTATTATTATTTAATTTTGTTCTTCTTCTTCTCTAACAACACCAGATTTTGCAGTCTTTATGTCAGTGTGCCTACTTACACGTGTAAAGATCGCTCATGCATACAGGGTTGTAAGAACCAGCTCTAATCTCCTAAAAAATTACCACTTTCTTTTTCCATTCCAGATTTTCCACCACTGCACGCACACTATATGTGCTGGAACCTAAAAAAATGCTGTGCTTAAGACCCAAAACTTGATAATTCTTGCAAAGGTCCATGAGAATTGCAGATGCTCAATATCTCACAGACAGAGGCCCAGAGAAAGGTACGTTCTTCTCTCTACACATGGTTCCACCTCCCATTAATACTACTGAGATAATAGCGTGTGCACTGGAAGGAAAATAGGCTGATCAAAGATTAGAGGAGACCATGTTTTTTTCATAATCAGCAATTCTGTTATCGATTATTTTTAAATAACATTCAGCTGAAAACTTTCAGCAGGTGCTATAAAGTGCCAGCTTCACATAGGTTAAGACAAAAGCTGGCTTTCAGGAAATCAGCTGGAACAGTCCTAATTCTGTGTTAGATTTCCAGCAGATCTTTTTTAGATTGCTGAGTGCTGTAATAGCAAGTTAATTTAACTTAACTCGTAGATATCAAACACATCATAAAATGCCTTTCTTTTAACAACTGTGGCTACATTTTTACCTGAAAAAAAAAAAAAGATTTTTAGCTTTAACTAATTAAGTCAACTCAGATGAAATTAAATGCCATTGAAAGTTAAACTCTACTTTTAGTTTTCATATCAATTAGCAGATCAAATAAAAACTGTATCCAGGAGCTTATTTTGACCTGCTAAGTCATGTCAGAATTACAGACTGTCTTGACTGCAGTGTTATCTTATATTATGTAACTTGATTACATAAATCAATATAAGAACTCAAGTTTTTTCTTTCTAAAGGTGGGATAACAAGTAGTTCAGTTACTCAATCTGTAGAATCTAGTTAGTATTTCTATTTAATTTTATAAGTGAGAACTGAGGCAAAATTCATTAACATTTGCTCAACTTGCAGAAGGTTGGTCAGTGTCATAGAGAAGCATGTACAAGCAAAATCCATCAAGGCAGATGTTTTCAAGAACCTGAATTTCAGCACTAGATATCTAATACTGTAAGGACTATGTTAGAATTGTACAACTGTATAATCATGCTGTCACAGTTTTGATCATTTTTTAGATGAAGATCGTGACATTGCAACAGTTTTAACTTAATTATAATGACAGAAAAAGAGATTTTTCTTTTAATTGTGCTAAGTTCCCAGAAAAAAATAAAATAAATTGTTTCTGAGGTTGAAATTTTTATGCTTATTTTTCTCATTCAGTAAAGTTTAAATCTTTTATTCTAGAGGAAATAAATCTGCTATACTGCACAGTTGAACTCTGATATTCTGAATATTATGGAACAGAAAGAACATTTTTGTAGGAATTTCTAAATACTTATGTGTAAACCATTGAATATGCCTTAAAATTCTGTCAAGTTCTATCGAAAAATATTTGCAATATACTTAAGATCCAGAGGAAATGGGATTGTTTCTTCAACCATTTATCTGCCTGAACCTCTTTCTCCCCATAAATGAGGAAAAGACGCACTCTTTCCCTCCCACCTACAGGAGACAGAGCTCTCAATTTAAAAGTAAAAGTATTTGGTAGATTTTTAACCTACTCTACTGAAGTAACTATCACACCATGCAGATAACTCCTTCCTGTGGTAGCAGAGAGGCAGGCAAACATTATGCACTGTGCAGTGACTATTGCTAAGCTTTGTAAATTATAGAATTAAGCATTAGAGAAGATTTTGGAAGTGTGGCTGTGGTGTGTAACAAAGTTAAACCCATTTAGATAATATAAGCTTTGTGACAAGCCCTGAGAAAATTGAATCGAGTTGTAATGATACAACATTGAAAAGAAGTCGGAGAGATGCTTTCTAGTTTTCTACTTATTAATGCATCAGTATTTCTTTTGCGTTTATTTACAATGAGGACGGCATTCATCTAGCTAAAGGTAGGCTTACGTTTGAACAGGTTACCCTAGTCAGTGGAGAATTAGTTACTTTTGTCAATATGGTCTGGATAGAAATTAATCTCATTCTCCAAGTATGCGTCTAAAGCAGGTGAGATGAGTGACATCCTTAACTCACTGTAAAGGGAGACTGGAGTGACCAGTTTAGCTGTAGATATCTACGCTTCTGATGTCTGAAGTTAGGTAAGATGAATACAATACAGCAAGTCGGAATATGAGTTTCTTATTAGGAGGTATTATCTTTCTACTATTTAGGACTTTGTATGTAACAATATATTTCTTATTCTGCAGTTGAAGGATATCAAGAGATCAATAAATCTTCCAGATGATCAGGAGAGCGGGAAGAAACAAATCATAAACTCTGTTATAGCAGACATTAATTTTCCTGCTTACAGTACAGCAATGAAGCATCACAAAGCTCAGGTTAGTGCAATTTCATTTTGCATCAGTGAAAGGTGGACGTTGTGTTTACAGACAGTAAAAATATAGATGACTTTACAAGTTACTTAATTATAGCAATAGAATATGCTGGAAATGTTATAGTCACATCTAAAGCATAGACGTATGATTGCTCTTTACTTTTATTTTCAAGCTATGTAGCAAATGCAAGTGCCAAATAAAACTGTTAAGAAATCACACCATGTGATGATTCACAGAAGTAAACATCAGAACTATGAGAAAGTTTACCTTGGGTACTGAAATTTATTACCAAAGATATCGAGGTCCAGAGAGGAGTAGAAAAGTCTTCTTGGCTAGTACATTTAAAGTTATGTTTCCTACAGTTCTAGGTCTAAATAAGGCTATCCAAATTGATTAAAATAACAATGTAATAATTTTCGAGTTGGAACTCATTAAGGAAGGGAGAACTCTGGGTTAATTTATCCAGGCTGGCTTTGCAAATGGGACTGTAAACAAGTGACAGAGATGAGCCCTCATCCATCCAGTAAGGGGCTTCTTACTAGCACCTGTCACTCGAGTTTCTCAGCACAGCCAAATTGCATCCAGCATCAGCTTTCGCTCTGCTACCCTTGTTAGCCCAGGGGAGGTACATTTCAAATTGCTGGCTTTCTTCACATATATCACCTTTAGGTCCCTTTTGTAAGAGACAAAAGGAAGTTTCTCAGAGGAAGCAGCAGCAGCTATAGAAAAGCTACAAGCTGGAGATATCTAATAACTCAGAGAATGTTGGGTATATTGATTATGGATGAAAGGATCTGATTTCTTGAGTGTATCAGTTTACCTTTGCAGGTAAACTGGCTGATTCAGCATAAAGGCATATAGGCCTGTGTTACAAAACAGTTTGGAAGTTAGCATCTGCTAACAATAAACCGTAGCTTTTTGATTTCAGTAATCTCACAAATTGCTTTTTGTCTTTACTGTCCTACTAACTAATTTTTTATTTAAAGTATTTCAAATCCCAACATTGCTGGTGTTTTGATGAAAAATTAAAATAATCCTCCCTACTTCTGTTTTCAAAATGAAGAATTTTTTTTATGATAAGAAAATCTTTCTTTCATTGTGAACTTGCTAGAAGATTTTCTCCATTCCTTGTGGCATTAGTTATATTCTGCAAAGGCTACTATTATCCACTGTATTTGAATCTGAATGAGAAGTTCATACAGAGCCTTTCCCATGGCTTAGGTCACAGTAAGAGCGGTAGCCCCAGGTTATAGTCCCTCTTCTGGCTTCCAGTCAATGCCAGTTTAAGGTTTTAGTACTAATTTTCAAGACAGTCAGTCTAAGACTTCATTAAGAATGAAGTCTTTATATTTCAATCTGTTAAACCAGCAATGTTCCATCAGAACAACGCAGATTGTGAGACTAGCATCTGACAGCTGGAAGTAGAGTGTTTTCAGCTAGAAAGGTCCGTCTGCAAAATAAAGTTCCAAGAGATCAGTTCAATTTACTTAATGCTTGATCTTTTCTGAGAAATACTGCACTCTGAAAGATCCTTTTCAGCAAATGAATGACATTCATAACTCTTCAAATGCTGCCAAGTCTTCCCCCTCAAAAATCAAAACAAAATCAAAGAGTTAAATGGCTTTTTTAAGTGGCATGGCTTTTTTAAAATTAATCTACAGTTCCCAAGCTGTAAAAATAACAAATGACCCCTAACTATTTAGCAGATTGACTGCTATGCAGTAATTTCTGTAGTGTTCTATTGGAAATTGCTCAAAAGTACTATTTAAAAATAGAGTATGTCTATTATAGTTGATAATGCTAAGAAGCACTGATTTTTACCTTTGCATGTCACAAGATGGCACTGTAAGAACACGCATCATGCTTGCGCATAGACCGCTGCCACACGATACTGTCAAATGCACCTATATATCTTTCAGGCCCTGACAGGCTGTCTTATTACAATCTGCCTGAGGGATTTATGTCCTCTGTTGAGCATCCTGGCTATTAACCTCTCTGCAGACCCCTTCCGTTCATGGAGACCCTGTTGGGACAGGTGAAGGTGAGCAAAGCTCCACTCTGTGCTTACAACACACCCCATGTGGGTACAAGTCCCACAGATCACACCAAAAGATTGAGCAGTACCACAATGAGTGTTCATGGAGCCTGTTTTTTCAGGCATTCACAGGTCTTCTGCCGAGGATAAGCCAGCACCTTCTCACCAGCCCTGCACACATAGGAGCCCTGTGTCCCTGCCCCAGGGGCAGCCTGCAGTCCTGGGCCGTTGACCTCCTTGGCAAACATCTGCCTACCCCACGCACAGCAGTACAGTCCTATATCTATCTTTACCCAAAGTTTGCAACTTTGTATGAGGGAGTCCAGTGCATCATCCCTATCCCACATTCCTTGAGCCTTTAGGAAACTCTCTGGAGGTAACTGCCTATGAGCTATACAGAAGTTTCTTCAACTCCTGGTAGGGCATGCAATGACACCAGTTGACTGAGTATCTTTGCAGCCTCCTGCTGATGAGTTGCAGAAAGAGGCAGATGGAGCATGCAGGGCAAGTGAGAAGTGATGTGTGAAATTTTCCGTGCTGCACAGGGTTTTACTGGTGTGTTTCTGCAGTCTGTTCTGAGTAGTGGGTAGTTTGAGAACCTCCCGCTACCTTAATTACTCTGTTAAGAGACTTTTAAAAGCAGTGATAAGCACCATCGCAGGCTATTGCTCACCTCCTTTGCGGAGTATCCAGCACAGTGAATTACCAGAAGTGCTCTAAACACTTTGGGCTCTCCTCCTCATCTCCCCCACCCCCAGAGGGAATTATACCTGCATCTGCTATACTGAGTGGCTTCACATCTGTACACAGCATGAAAAGGGGATCCTACTGGAAGTGAGAAGTTCTCGGTGTCTGCATGTGACCATCTCCTGGGGCTGGGTGGCACAGGAGAGGAGAGAAGAATAAGTACCTTAAGCAGGCTGTAGCATGATGACAGGGGAAGGTACAGAAAGGGGGTGTGCAGAAAAGCAGGATGAGATGTAATCAATTCTCCACTCAGATGGCAAGAACAATATGGATTGCCATTGTGCCAGTTGTGACTGGTGTTTCTAAGAAAATGTGGGAAGGACTGTTCCTCTGTCTTCTGTGCCATCGTTTTGCAGATGGTGCCAGGTGATTTGTTAAGTAAAGAAAGAAGAATGGGGAAGATCCACCTACCCTCCTCCAGTAGATAGAGGTACAATTTTTGTTTGAAAGATTCATGTACAGTAGTGTTTGCAGCTTACATTGCTTGTCTTGCTTCTGACTGACAGAGATCGAAGCTATGACTTGTTTGTATGGCTGCCATTAAGCAGGGCGTGGGAGTCTGCATGTGAAGAGATTGTTTTCCTTTGCATATGTATTGCTGTGAATGGGGGATGAGAAATGGGTTAGGATGATTCTGAAAACCTCTTCCCGCTTCAGGATGCCATATCTTTTTTGATATCACTTTGTCCTTTAAGCACAGCCTGTGTACTTTTTTTCCCTCTGTGAGTCCTCAGCCTAATGTAGGTGAAGCAAGAGGATCACTCAAGCTGGGGGCCTGCTCTGAGGTGGAGGGGAACAGTCCATCTGAACTCCGCTGTGATATTACTGGGGGCAATGGTGAAAGCCTGAAAGATGGACCGTCCCCCACATCTTCCAAAAGTTTTGAAGGTCAAAGAGGTTGAAGGCTTCTGAGTCCACTGACTGTGCTTTGGAGGTCATGGAATAGTACAGCATGATGTGCAAATGTGTCTCAAGACGCACCAGATCCTTGTCTGGCATCCCATAAAAGCAACTTTAAGTTTCTTGAATTTTAGGTGGCATCGTGGGTGGCATTAAGTGGCATTCAAATAGCTAGGTGCTGCAGCCGCGTTCAATAGTGCTAAGCTGTGGTGACAACTTCTGATAGGTGCCTAAGCTTATGTGTCCCAAGGCAATCTCCTCATCTAGGAGACAGGGGTGATTTCCTTGCAGGCAACCCTGAGGGATTCAGCCTCTTAGGCTGACTCTCTCTGCCTTTTTGCATAGTGATGATAGTGGATTTCTCTGGCTCCAGATATTCCTGCTGGCTGGCTAATAGGAGTCCTGCTCTGCAGTTCACTGGAGTTCTGGAACCTTTGGAGGACTGTGGTGGTCATATGTGAATATACTCTCTTTGGACCACAGAGCAGACTATTTTGTCACAAGTATAGAGGTTTCCTCTCAGGGAAAGATAGATATTTGGGTATGGAGTGGAGCCTGTGAAGGAGCTATGTTCTATGTCGTGTTGTTATCAGTGACTGGGGCCCAGAGAGAAAAAGGGTAGCGAGTCAAACTGATAGCATAGATGCACCATAACACTGAATGTACTCATGTAAGCTAATTTATCTCATTTGAGACAGCAAGGACATTCTGTTTGTTTAATTTCCCACCCTTTCCTTGGCTAATTAAAACATAAATCTAGAATTTTATCTCTTATGTATTTATAAAATACTCTTTCATCATGTCTGTTCCACAAGCTAAGTTTATGTTATTTTGTTTTTAAGAGTGGCCTGCACTTTTGGAGCAGAAGGAATTGTGTGCTAATGGTGCCTTTTACATGCAATGCTATTCTTTAGTTGCTGGCCCATGCACAGTGGAGTAAGGGCCTATTTACTCCTACCCTCCCTTGTTACTTTTACGCTGAAAATCCAGGTTTGCCCAGGAACATATCTGGGCACTGAACCACCATCATCTGTCTTATGAACTTTTAGCATGCTCTCTAGCAGGAGCTTCACCTGCCCCAGGCAGCACTTTCCTTACCCAGTTCCTGACCAGGAACTGCTGGCAGCAAGAATAGGCCAGGGACCTTCTCAGATAGGTATTTACTTGTAGCCAGCCTCTTTTGGAGACGAAGACAATTTGCTAGCATAGATGCAGTGTGTTCTGTGCCTGTTGGCATATGTGTCCAGGATCACACCAGGCAAGTTCATCTTACTAGGGTAGACATAACTCTAGTGACCGGTGTTTCTAGACCCTTATCTAAACACCTTTGTTTGACTTTCAGGTTATCCCCCTTGTCTGAATCCCATGGATACAATTTAATCGTCTTATTTCTCATATGATTTCGTGTATTAATTAGGTAAACACATGCTCTGCACAACTGAATGTTTCTTAAGCACTAATAACACGTTTGAGAAAAGAGCAGAAGAAATGGTAAGTTACAAGACAGAATCACAGAACATTCCAGGCTAGAAGGAACCTCTGGAGACCATCTGGTCCTGCCTTCGGTTGGTTCAGCCTTCAGCTGAAAACCAGAGCATTGTCTAGCCAAGTATTTGAATATTTTGAATTTTTTTTTCTTATATCCGGATGAAATTTCCCCTGAAACAACTTGAGCCTGTTGCTTCTTGTCCTGTAACTGTGCATACTTGGAAAGAGAGTACCTCTGGCTTCTCTATAACTACCTCTTAGGTATGGGAAGGCTGTGATATTCAGAAGCCTGATTTCTGAGAGCGGTGGAGTCCCACCATCTCTAGGAGACTTCTATTTAGTTGTGAGTGTCCTTAGCTCTCTATATGATCCCATGAAATGTTCTATGCTTCACAGAAGTTTTGTGAATGTATTACATATTGTTAAGATTTAGGTAAGAGGAAGTTAGAAATGCCTGTAAATGATAGGCTCGAAGCCCACAGTCTTTTCCCTTCATCTTTTGGTGAGAACTGAATTTGAACCAAAATCTGAATATTCCTTTAACTCCAAGTGTCTATTGTGCACTGAAAAAAGCTTTGAACCACTCCTCTCCATCTCTGAGTGATTTTAAACCCTAAGGTGAGCTATAAACAATGAGGAATGCTTTCATTGTGAGCAGTGGAATATCATTTAATTGTGAGTAGTTTTCCCCCATCCTGTTAGTGTTGGTTCTGCTTGTTCTGAATGTGGGCAATATGAAGAAGAAAAGTATGGATTCTAAAATCACCTGTTCCAGTATATCACTGAGCTCAGTTGTTAGTCGCTAATTACTGTTCACTTTTCTTCTGTGTTCACCTATTTTCTGTGGAAAATTGCTATAGCTAAGCTGGTTGAGCTGTTGCAGCTATGTTTCACTGAGTTGTTGAGTTGAATTTTTCATATAGCCTTTTTCAAGTGAAGAACCATATAAAAACAACAATTAAATAGTATAAGAAATCTTGAGCATAGAAATACCAAGTGAGGCTATCAGCTGGCCAGAAGGAGTAAACATTTTTTCTATAGTTCCTTTTTTCCCTCCTGTTGCAGTTGCGGCAGAAAGGAGAAAGCATTTATATTCTTGTTGCCATGTAGGAAATCTCCAACAGAGGCAGAAGCAATATTATCAGATTTCATTTTGGCCATTTATCACAGTCAGATCTTTGAGTCAAGTGAAAAAATGTACAAAACTAAGGTTATACCAGATCTTCAAGAAGGATTAAAGGTATCCCAAATAGAAAGAGAAAATAGCCAAAAAGAAAAACACATCATTTTCCCCTCACAGACTGAAACCGTATCTGAGAAAGTTTGCAGCCAAGATGAGATTTTTCCGTGGAAAACAGAACAAGATATAGGACAAGTGCTAGAAAAGACAGAGAATCTCTTTCCCTGAAAATGTGCCATCGGGCTCCTGGAAGTGATCTTCGGAGATATGTAGCTGACGTTAACTTAATTTCCATACTCTTTTTGTAAGATGGTATGATGGAGGTAGTTTGTGTCAGAAGGAGGCAAATCTTGCTTTTGGAGAGCACTCTTGGTAAAAGCTACTGAACAAGCACAAAGTCCACAGTGGAAGTATTCGTGAAGTAAATTGCCATTGAATTTCATATAGAAATCTGATTTCCATTGTTGACTTATCAGGACACAAACGCTGCTTCACTGACGGAGTATCCACACACTGAAATACCATGTTCATTCACTTGTAATTATTCTAACACTCACAGATGCTGAAGTGGCCAGGCAGAGGTTTACCTTTGGGAGAATATGCCCTTTGGTGAGGACAGTGCTCAAGTTTTCATATAGCTTCCAAAACAGATTTTTTTTTTTGCTTTTGTTGCTGGAAACTGTGACTTCCTCCTTTGCTGAAGAAACCTTGTAACTGTATTGAGAAAAATGAAATAATACTAAGGGTCTCTTAGTTCACATGGAGTGATATCTACGGCTCAAATTCTTTTACTTACTACATATTCAAAGAAAAGTCACCAAGGGCAATGAGTTACAATATGATATAGTTTCAGTGGAGGAAATGCAAAGCCCCTGTGCTGGAATCCAAGGGCTTATAAGTAGATATCTGAGTTTTATGAAGACTGTGGATTTAAGTTGTAGCTACATTAACAGGAGCAGAGCCTAGATCACTGTGAACTCTAACCAATAACGGGTTTAAAACTTATGCTTTTTACAGCTATTCCCTTCAGTTGCTAGGGTTGAAATACTGGCCTTGCTAAAACCAGTGACAAAGCTCCTGTTAACATCAGTGGGGCCAGAATGTTATCCAAAGAATTTTTTTCAAACCACTGAAATCTAAGGTTCAAGAACTTTAAAATGTGGCCAGCCTATGTGGCAGATTTTCATAAACTCAGGGAGGATTTGCCATTACTGCAATGTGCAGGAGGAGTTCTCAGCATGCAGCAGTGGCATTCATCATAGTCAAACGCCCTCTTTGAAATCATATGCTCCCAACATGGTAGCGAGAGCTTTAATTTCAAAAGACAGATCTGCCCCACAATTGAATTCATGGAGAGCTGCATTCCTCATACATGAGTATACAAAAACCTTGTAAGCTCTCAAGAGAACTTTTAAGGACTTTGCAGTAGTATGTGCGCGTCCTTACACTAACATTGTGCCAAACACTGGATTTTGCTCTTTGTATATTCAGAATAAATCCATAAGGGTTTCGATCCTGTGTGTGCCGGCCTGTCTAGTTAGAGCAGCAAGAGTATCAGGTATTTTTAGAGGAGAAAAGTGTCAAGAGCAGATAATAACTGTTGAGTTACAGATTTCCACCAATGTTCGACTCATGGGAGAATAAACTTCTGGTTTGGAGAAACAGTGCTTGTTCTATCTTAAAGTACTGTATGGCAAATCCACCGTTTACTGCAAAAAGTTTTGCGGTTAACTTCTGTGTAAATCTGAGGTCACTTTTTTTTACAGCAGGTAAATTGGTAGAAAGACTCCACCATAGTGAGGTATGAATACTAATGAAATCAGTGAATGTGTGAAAATGTAGAATTCTTAACTTTATTGCAATGGCTGCGAATATCATAAACTACATTTTTTTGTGGTGTATATAAAGCCAGTCTGGAGAACTGTGAAGTTAATGGCATGCTATTGTCAAACTTACTTTCTTAAATGAATACTGAGAATGTTTAAGAGTTCACATAATCCATCTATGAAAGGGACATTTAGCTAATCTCTCTCATTTAATATGTATACAGAAACTAGACAGGTTTTCACCTATAAACCTCCTTGACATAAAATGAACAAGAGCAATTTTGCCAATAATCCATTTTATAAATATTCTGCTAAAACATCTTAGACGTGTTCTTCTTCTGGAGCTTTAATATTCTGGAGGTAACAAGCTTACACCCTGGAAGCAGCTGACAGTTTGTAAACTCAAGTGATCATGACTGCCACTTTTTGAAGGAGCCAAAATATTTTCTTTCAATAATATGTCAAAGTAACTCATTGCAAGTTTTTGCTTGTTTGTGTTTTAAGCAGTTGCTGCTTAGGTGATTTATGCCAACTGCTCTAGAAATCAAAATACAAAGAATGTCCTTGAACCTAAACTTCAAGTCAGAGTTTTCACGTCTTTTCACACCAGGTAGTAACCCCTGTAGGGACTGAGCATGCCATGCTGTCTGAAGTGTTTTTATAAAATATATACAACAATTCATAACAGTGAATTAATCTTATTTAAAACATAGCTTTTGTAATGTGAGCTCATTTGCTCAAATCTTAAGTTTTCGCTTATGTTGGAATAAGGTTGGATAATTTTTCTTCGATTTCTTCATGATTCTTTACTTCCTGGCTCGGGCCACTGCATAAAGCACAATTTATAGAGTACATAGAAACAGCTATTTTCTGTAGCATTCCTGCCTGATTGCCCACGTTACAATGAAATTGCTTGAGTAAAAAAGTGATTCTACTAATTTTGGACTTCTTCCATCCCAATTGGTTTTTTTCGGAAGATAATCGCTGTCTTTTTCAAACTGTCTCCCCTGTAATGAACTCCTAGCAGAGTCAAGAATGTTCTTGCAACGTCTCCTCTCCCTCTTTTCTCCTTCCTGTGCATCATTTCCTTTGCTAAAAATCTCATGCATGTGCTATGTCAAAATACTTTGCCCTCTGTTGTCTCCGCAGACTCTGTTGTCTCCTTCCTATTTCAGGCTTTCCTGATAACAGCTTGGCAGTATCCAGGCTCTGCTCCCTTCCAGTGCTCTTTACTAATGGTTTGCCTGTTACATCCTTGAAGAATTTGACTCAAAGAAATGTATTTTTAGTTTGTTTACACTTATGAAACAGGAAATAAGAAAGTAAAAGGGTCTACAAGCAAAAGCATGGTATTGGTGTGCCTTCCTTAGCCCTATGTGTATAAATGCATCTGTTAATAATGGCACTCTGAAAAGTGTTTCTCAGTCCATTGCTTCCTTGCCGGCCAGCTCAAGGAAGGCCAGAGCAACTCTCTCTGAAACCCTCCTAGAGCTTTAGACTCTCATACTAGAAAGGCTGTTATATTTTTTGTAATAACTGTTAAACCTACCTGTATTTACTATCTGGGAAGACAGAAGCCTTCTAAACAAACTGGTGAGAACAACTCATGGAAAATAATAAAATACCAGTTATTCCCTCCTGGTTCTCTGGGACTCCCACAGCTGCCCAGCTGGGTTACTTGTGTTGATGAAGACAGGAAGATTGGTCATGTTGCGCAAGAAGGAAATAGCTTTTTTTCTGAGAGCTGAGCACAAAAGGGTATTTGGGCTTTCAGCAGCTAAATGCATATGTCTTGAATTACTATTCTGCAGTTCCCGGGGCATGAAAAAGGAGCCTGAATTTGTCCCTGAGCCTGGGATCTAGTAAGACCTCTAGGGATGAAGAGTCTAAATTTGTAATCAAAATAGTCACTGTTTCCCATCACATCTGTAAACTAAGTTTGCAAGTTTAAAAGTACAGCACTGTACGGCTTCTCCAGGGTGAGGATGGCAAGTCTTTAAACCTTCTCACCCCGCAGCGAATCACTCTGTGTACGTTTGAAATACCTGCTCCTCAGCTCAGGCTGACTATTTCTGATAATCAGATATATCTTCTTTACTCTTCTTTAATGAATCCGAACAGAAAGAAAGACACCTGAATCCTAGATGTTCATTTCGTTCTGTTAAAAAAAATGCAAACTAGAAACACAAATGAAAGGCTATTTAAATGGCATGTGAGTCAGAAGCCAGCACTGTATTTATATCACCTGAAAAATAAGAATGTTGTTGATAGAAATGTTGTGACGTAGGCTCATCTTTCAAATAAATAGCGCCTGTGTTCATTTTTTTCATTAGTGCACATGTATTGCAATTTCAGGGTGCTGAATTATTCAATTAATATCCAAAAAGAAAAAAGGAATATGAGAGTTATGCAATAGAGAATCTTAGTTATTTTAAATGTAAAAAACAATGAAAAAGCTGTTAAAGCTATTTGCAAATTCAGAACTGCTATATTATTATGTTCCTCCGGTAAAGGGTATACAAATCCAGATGCTGGAAATAAACTCAAACAAGCAGCGTCTCAGAGCTATAAATTCATATGTTGGGACATGTGCAAAGGCTGTATATTTTACTTCATTTTCCTTCACTACCTTAACACTGTCCATAGTATTGCTGCCAAACTTGTTCTAAGCCAAAATATCTACCGATAGAAAAAAGAAATATTGTATATAGAGACAAAACCACTGGTATCTAAAAATGAACAAAACGCTTTGTTATTAAAAGTGCCAAATCAAAGGTTCACTATCTTTCTAACAGAATCAAAGAGCACGTAGACCATAGGAAGATGGAAAGATATTTTTGTGTCCCAGAAAGGAAACCTTACAATTAACTACGGTTGTGTGTAGAGCTTGTTAAAGATGAAGCTGAATTACTAGATTCCTTTTCAAAGGGCTTTGGGAAGAGAGCTGAAACAATCTTCATTCCTGGCTCAGATATCAAGTAGCCAGGTACTTCAAGAGTTTCTGAAAATTTTAGGGATAGACAGAATTTACCCCTCCCATTACAGATGAAGGCAAAGATTTATATCCTGACGAGTCCCACGCGAGGACTTGTGTTTTGGCCAATGCCAATATTCCTGACCCATCTTGTTCATCCCATTTGCACGACCTACACTTTTGTGGACTCTTATTTTCTTTCTGATATGGATGGACCCACAAGGGAAGGTCTGTGGGCTTCTTTTCTCTTATTAAAGGCAATGACTATGTTTTTGGTGGTTTGCCTGCCTGTATAGCCCTCAGGTGGATTATATTCCTACTACGGAGAGATTTAATGAAACCAATGGAATTACTATTGCAGAAGATATTCAGTCTGGATAATATTGTTAATGTTTTTGCTGTAGCACATGCCCATTTTTTTTCTTTGCTTCTTCAGAAATTTTTTTGCAACTTCATTGTGAGTGCCTAATAAAAGGTGGACTATATCACAAAGAGCTTAACTGAATGCTTTTTATTTCTGTTTGTAACTCAGAACTCCCCAGCAGCATTTAATACCTTTTCATCTGTGTACATTTAGTTTTGGTCATCTGTCTGAAGTCTGCCCATCTAGTGCCTGATACAAACTTCACTCATTTGAGGTATGTATGTTTAAAAAAAAAAAAAAGAGTTTTTGGCAAGCATTGTGACACGTAGTTTACCTTTCTGGGTCTGATTCATATTCTCCTTTTGCCCTAAGGAATCCTTAGGCAGTTTCAAAAAGGAAATTACAAAGCTTTAATCCTGTCCCTAAAGCACTCCTCAGAGCCCTTGGTTCCTGCTAGGATGGTACAAAAGGACTTAATGTCCACAACGTTACGGTACAGAGATTGCTATTTCCAAGCGACTCCCTGTGTTGGAGTTAAGCCTCAGGACCAAACACTCGCCTGTGCACTGATGTTTGGAGTTTATGGTCTGACAGAGAAGACGCTGGAAAAGAGATTTGCCAGGCTGGGTTATGTAACGGCATATGTGCTGAAGAAGTTCCAGCCGTGGCTCAAGCACTGCACAAACTCAAGGCAAAACTGCAGGCGTCACCTTGTAGAACTGAACAGCCAAAATGTAAGACAAGAGGCAAAGGGTTCATTAAGAGCCAACCATTACATGGAATTACCCTTAGGAGAAAGATGAGATGGCAGGGTGAGGCTTGTCAGCAGGGACATCGTCTGCCTGCGCTACTTTGCAACCATCCCTTCCTAAGGTAGAAAGCAGAAGCAAGGTGTTAGCTTTCACTTTCTGTTCTTGTTGAAAATAAACTGCAGTTGTCTCTCCCTGGTAAAACGTCTGTTTAGCCAGGAGTAATCCCTTGTGATAACTTCAACCTTTTCCTGTCCTGTCCTGGGATAAGAGGCCAGCTAAAATGATATTGGGATGCTAATTCAAGTGCATGTTTTAAATTTAAGCACACCTTGAAATAAAATGAACAGACAAACACAGGCATGGTTAGAAAAATTGCTGGTATTTAGTTCTTGGCTACCTGGGGGAATACAGCTCCATATCCAGTCCTACTGGTATATGTTAACTTGTCTTTTCTTTTTAAACTGTTTTCATTAGATGAAATAGAGTGTGTCAAGCCTTAAAGCTTCTAGATAATAGGACATGGCAGTTTGTCATTTAGGACAGAAGTAACTACTGCTTCACAGTCAGAGTTCATTACTGTCAATTAAAGTAGATCCCAGTCTGAGCTAACATGTACATGTCTGACCACATGCTACATCCTCTTTGCATTTGTGAAGGGCTGTATACATATTATAAAAACATTTCAGGTAGCACGGCATGCTCAGTCCCTACAGGGGTTACTACCTGGTGTGAAAAGACATGAAAACTCTGACATGAAGTTTAGGTTCAAGGGCCAAAACATTCATAGTTGTTAGTTTAAAGTTAGACTAAACTCTTTTTAAAATCTGTTTACTTAGTGAGATGACTAAAGTCATTGTTTTTCCAGGTATTTAATAAATTAATGAAGGGTTAGGTTTAGAACCTGTAGATGAACTTGGTCTACTCTTTTTCAGATAGCCTCCCGAACTTTCACTGGATTTTGAGACATCTAGTGATTTCAGATAAGGGTCTCCACTGGTTTCCAAACATTGGGTTGTAAACATACAGTCAATGAAATTGAAAATACCTAATCAACAACGAGCACCACAGAAGGTAAGTGTTAATTTATTTTTACCAACCAAATTCAAGAACACACTGTACAAGTCTAATATGCTTTGACGTCCGGACTCAGAACAGCAGTCCACAAGTATGTCAACATTACGTTATAAGGAACAAAACATACTCGTTGAGGTCTGATGAGAAATTTTCTCATTAGCGTATTATATTGAAAGATAACTACCAACAGTCTTGTGCTCTGCGTGAGCTGTCAGAAGTTCCCCTAGCTCTGGGAACTGGAGGAATAATAACAATAATCTAACGTTAGCAAGTTTCACTTATTTATTCAGTCCTGGAATGAGGAGATCGGCAGAGCAGCTTCCCTGCAATCTGTTGACATCATGGAAAACTAAACTTGAGTAAGAAAAATGAAGAGGGTATCCAGCGTAGTAAGCAACGGAGGATAATGAAATTCAGGAGTCAGCCAAACTCAACAAAAACTCCTACGAAGGCTTGACGGGGGAGAGAGAGAGGCTGCCCCCAGTAGTTTTTGTCCGAAACCCACAAAAGGCAATAGTAACCTTTGTTTCAGAGATCCTCAGAGGTACTGGGTGCTTGTATTTGGGGCCCTAGACACGTAAGTAATTGCAGAAATAGTCCTCTGGGTAAGCAGGTACCTACCTCCCACCAAAATCCCTGTTGTGGTCCTGATCAGGAGGTGCCTAAATTTCTTCTTCAAAGATCAGATTATTCATGGCATCATAATCCACAACAGCATATCTGAATCCAGCACAAGACATAAAATGCTGCTTTCCCTCCAGGGCCAGCAGAGAGGAGAGACTACTGTGTGCCTTTTTCACAGTAACTGTACTTGTTCGTAGTGCCACAGACCCACCAAGAAAGCTGGAACACCAGGCTTTCTCACTGCGATGGGGATTTGAACCTGCTTTCTTTTATTTTTCAGGAGCCTGCCCAGATCACAGGGTTATGAAGAGGCTTCCCAGGACAACCTTACCCTTAAAATTGGGCCATGGTGTAATCTCAAACGCAAGAACCAGTTGCAAAAAGGGACAGAAAAATGAAAGAACTGACTCTAGTCTCCTGTTTGAGGGAATATTTCGCTTTATGGTCCTTCTTGCAATAGTTATTTTTGTGTCTCTTAGTCACTTATTTTTTATACAATGCTGATTGCATGTAAAATGCATGAGCTAAGATGCTGGCAGTGAGTAGGATCGACGCGTTCTCTCTCCAGTGAGGCTTCTTCTGTCTTCCTGTTGAACTTCAGATGCTGCTGAGATTAGATAGGGATTAATTAGCCCGTATTAATCTTACTTGGTTTGTCTCTGACCGAAGGAAGTCACAACCTTCTTTAGAAACCACGTGGTGGACCGAGCATTATTTATTGCAAAAACAGACGAAGCATTTTTGCTAAGCAAACCTTGGCAGCAGCTATCATCCCTCTCAAACATTCCACCTATTTGGCCAAACAAGACAATGAACAGATGTAAAACCTACCAGTTTGGTGAAAGCTCTAAAAAATAAAGCCTACGTTAATCAGTTCCCTTTATAATCCAGACCATTTCACATACGTATTTGTGTATATTGCACAGAAAACATGCATTAGTTTTGCTTTTGGTTTCCATTTGCATTTTTCCTGTATGTCAAACATAATTTAGGTCTCAATGAGCTTCCAAAACTTTTTAGGCTTTGCTAGTATCTTCCCGAAATGGTGTCCCTTAATAAAAGTCTTGCTGAAACTTCCTCACTACCCAAATTAACATCACATGACGTGATTGCATTTCAACCAACTAACACATTTTTGCTCCCTTGTTGAAAGCAATTCCTACTTCTGTTACACCTATGTAGACCTTCCAGAAGCCAAATTATTTCCTGGCTACGCTTCTGCAGCTAACACAATCTTTGCACTCTCTATATTGCTTTCCTTCTGATTTCTTTCCAGCATTTCTTATTTTCTAACTCCAAGCAGTTCTTGTGGGCCATCCCTTAGAGAGGTCTGATTCTTTCCAGTCACTGAACATTGGCCTTTGACAGAGCCTGGCTCTTCCTATTGACTACACAGAGCAGCCTCTGGCTCTCTTAAATCATCCTCTGAATTCAACCACCTAATTTTTCAGCATGACAACACCTAAATTGAAAGCATTTAAGCTTCACAGAGTCTGCTTGTCCTTAATATCTATCTATAAGATGGAAATGGTTTACCTGGGTAATTCTGAGGGATGTTAAAATGATTAATATTTATAAAATGCTTTCAGATATGTAAGAGTAGTTACAAAGAGCTATATATATATATATGCTATATACTGAGAGAATTTTGTGGCAAATTATTTACCATTAAAATATGTGTTGATTATATTGAACAATGTAGTAGTGGGAAGCAGTCTCTGAGACTAGGAGGGCCATTAATGCAAATTATGTTTACCGCCTTGAATAAAAGTTGCATGTATCTACTATTTACTTCAGACACTCAGCAATGGGGGAAAAAATCTGAAGATGAAGTGTTTACTACTAGAGTGAAACACTCTGACAAAAAATTTGCTTTTGGAAGCTAAGTTAGCATGCTTTTTCATGGTTTATACTTGGCTGAAGCAAGTAAGCAGAAGCCATTTAGTCCTGGGTAATGCGCATATATCTCTGTGATTCTAGTGTCATTTTTTTGCTTTGTAACTATGCAGAAGTTTTAGTTATGTGGGAAGCTATGAGAAAAAACAGCTGTCTGGCACACATGATGGCTTATCTTAAAGTGGGTGAATCAAAGTAAAACTTTCAGTGTTTGACATACAGATGTATTAAGGCTGCTGCTATCCAGAGGTCAAAAAGATATTTATAGATTAACTGGTGTTAAAGGAAATATTAACTATTTACAAACTGAGGATACATTCAGGGGGAAAAAAAAACACTTCTGTAGCTTATTTCTGAGGCATTATTTTATCCTTTGTTTAATGAAAAGACATAAGTTTACTTTTGCCTCTTTTGTTATTTTTAATAAAAAGGCAAAAATATGCACTTACCCAGGATGCTAGCTAGTATGCGAAAGTGAAGTCCTTTCACACTGACTCTTCAAATGTGGGATATAAAAGCCACCATATATTACATTTACACCCCTCCAATGTTATCCAAAAGATGTACCAGTTTTGTTTCCTGCTGATTATGGAGAAAAGTATAGTAGCTTGAATGCCATTGAACAAGAATTCTTGAGAGATAGTGCCTTTTATATACTTTTTTTATAAATAAAGTTTAATAAAATGTTATGAACCTTTATAGCTCCTTACTAGAGGGGTATGAACTTATAGAACGTCTTTGAGTAAGGAGATAGATGGATAACTCCTTCTTCGACTGGTTTCACTAGTAAAATCAAGAAAAAGATTCACTATTTGAATAAGCTATATTGTGCACATTTTATATTTGATAGATTTCATCAGTAGCCTAATCACAGGTAGATAGACTTAAATTTGTTAAACTGAAAGGCATTGCAGCATATCTGTACACCAGTCTCTGCTGACCTGGAGGAAAGAAACAGTTCTAGAGCCATGAGTGGTCCCTGGGAATACGCAGAAATCGGCCAAGTGGGATTCGGCTCCTGGACTTCTCCGGAAGAAATGCCCAGAATGCTATAGAATATTATCCCAAACAGCACTAAGGCATTGTATTCCAAAAGAAGCACCTCTGCAGGAAAGTGACTGTTTTTTTATCTGGCTTTTGTTGAAACCAGAAAGTATATGAATATTTGTATGTTGAACTTTTAGATCGTAGAAGATCTGAAGGTACGGAAAATTGTTATGGACTTCCTGCGTTTCCCCAAACAGTCCTACCTAGTTTTGCAGTATAAAGGCAGCTACTCCAGTTTTTTCCAAGGTACTCAAGAGGCGCAGGAGTATCGTGCCATTACAGCTGCTGTATTTGTATACTTCAGGAAGAACCGCATGATGGCAGAACAGACGTTTACAGATGCAACGTGACAGCCCAGCTTGAGAGACACAGCAGATTAACTTCTGATATTTTTGTAAAGTACTTTATATATTTATCTGCTTAAACATGCATTCTTCTAAAAGTATTTGTATATAGGGATATATCATGAATGCATATATACATAGTATATATTTTTATATAGCATGTATTTTTGAATATATTTTTTGGATAACTGCGGGCATCTAGTTTTGGATTGGCCTTGCTTACTAGGAATCAGAGAATAGCACTGATATAAAAAATTGACTCACATTCCCATCTCACTTCCATTAATGTAAATGTTACACAGGTAGAAAGCCATGAATAAATGGGACTAGAATCAGACTCTGAAAGAGGGAAAAGCATATGGTTTTAAAGGCTTCCAAGGTGAGCGAAACTCTCATTTTACTAATTTTTAACATGCTGTACTAACTAATTGGAAGACACAACAAGTTACGATCACAACAAGCAAGAGAACAAACTGAACTTTATTGTTACCAATCTACAATGTTGTGCTGAATCTGTTATGCATACTGATGTGTAAATCTCCCAGCCTCACTAATTCAAAGTGATCTCAGACATGCAATGTATTTTTATAGGCAGCCTTGGAAAAATGATTTTTCTTGGTTGTATGTCTGGAAAGTGTCGACTACATTATAGGCACTAAACCAGCTAACAATAGCAATTGTAGGAAAAAAAAAAAGAAAGAAAGAAACAGGGGCAAAAGTAACAAATGAATTATATGTGGAAAGTTAACTAATATTGTGAATTGAGCAGAAGGCTAAGAACCACTTCCCCAGAGATCCTAATCCCAGCTCTGCCAGCTGGTTCATTGTACAGCCCTAAATAAATCTAACCTTTCTGTTTCTCACTGTAACGAGGATCAATTAGTGAGTGGTTGCACAATGCTTGGAGAAAAAAATTAAGTGCTAAGCATTATTATGATGAATTTGAAGCTTCTTAATGTGACATGGATGCACAAGTAGATGGCCTTTTCAGTTGAAACTCATAGAAATGATACTTTCACAGTAGCTGATTTCTGATTGCAATTGCACTAAGGAAAAAATTAATTGTAATTCCTGCTCATCGTAGTTTAATCATAGTATTGCAGCAGACTATGTAGATCATTTTCACCCTCTTCACTTCCCCACATACACACTTGTGTGTGGCATCGGATTGAGGCTTCAGGACCAACATGAAATATATCTCAGAATGATGCATAGAAACTGTGGTCTATGTAAGTGGCTAGAAGTAGAAATCTGTGCAAGTAGGCACAGGTTTGTCACCTTCTGTTGCTTTGTGGGGCATGCTACTATTTCAGAGTGTGTTACCGCAAGGCAGCGGCACTAGAAATAGAAATGGAAAGAACTCATTCACGTATTTTAGACACTGCAGTGTCTACAGTGCGGGGTAGGTAATAAGGGTTAGATCACCACAAATACTGCTTAATTATGCAGAGGAATGAGGTGGATTATGGTGTGAATATCACCAAACTGGTGCTAAGCTGTATTTTCTGCAGTGCTTGTTGAAAGTAGAGTAGCATGACATGGCTGTTCCCACCCTTTGGGATCCAGTCCCAAAGCCTCCAGCCTGGAAGACGCATGAAGACACAGTGTGTTACGCATCAGCCCCATGCCTCTCCTTGCCCCCTTCTTTACATCGGTGGAAAACCAGAACCTGTGGCAGGCTCCAGTAATATCCACACCAGGAGATCACTGCTCTGAACCTAGTGGTAGCCTGATTTCATGAGATGTTCTACGGTCAGATTAACGACCATAACCTTCTGCAAATGACTTTACCAAAGCCTGCATAACTATTTTTTGTGAATAAATGGTCACCTTTGTTAATTAGGAACCCACAGTTTGGCATCTACCCATTTTATGTTGGTATAGTATTGCTAGTGCTGCGGCTTTGATTTCCACTGTAGTCTTTAAGGCAGACTGCTGAAGTGGGGAAAAAAAATCTGATTTCCAGAAATGCCTGAGATCAATTATCATGCCACCTCTGGCTAAATTAATTTCTCACAAACTCACTGGAGCTTCTAACTACAGTACTGGTATAAACACTCTTTCTTCATTCTAAAAAATCCATAGTAAATACTAATTTTCAAACTTTAATTTGCCACTGGAGAATGAAGTGATTACTTACACCCTGGCTTCATTAAAGCTTAGTTTTGTGATTCCAGCTGTCTGAACGTTTCTACCTCTTCCCTGCCTAAGTAGAATTTGCCTTAAGAGCAAACTAATGCCTTAAATAGCGCCTTAAGAGCAAGAGTAATTTTGTAATCTGGTTGTTTTAAGATAAACTGAAAAGGATTATACAAATGGATTTTTATTTTTGGATAATCTGACTCCCAGGGCAAAGCTAATCACCACAGGGGGGAAACCTACCTCTTCTAGTTGCACGATATCTGCCCTTTCAACAGGCAAATAGCAGCTACTCATGGCAACGTTGGCAAACTCATGAGAGATGCTCCTTCTGGCAGCTGGATTCTTTTTTCTGGAAGTCAGTCAGCAGCAGATAAAATTGCTTTAAGTTTATGGAACAAGAGATGTTCCATGCCAAAGTAACTTCAGCATCACCTGAGCATTGACTGATCTTGGTGACAAAAATGGTGGCTTTTGGCGACAAAAATGATGGCTTTGAAATCTAAGAGCTCTTACTAGATTAGAATTTGCATATATAATCTGAACAAGTTTATGAAAAAACACAGGATAAAGGAAACCTGGGTGCTGGAAGGCTACTGTCATTCACTCAGGAAGCATGGAAAGCAGTTTTATTTGGTAGGCACAATCATATCCATTTACAACTAGGAAGTTACTGGAAACCTTTTCAAATAATTTTATTTATTTCATCACTAGTCACATGATATAAAGTCTCAGTTACACAGACCCCAGCTAGAAAGTCTTAATTAATTGTTAAGGTAGCTCAGTTTTTTAAGTCAGAAGACAACTGAGCAGGAAAGAGAATACTACTTGGATTCTAAGTCTGAATTTACTTCTGAGTCAGAAAATATACAGCAAGACTGGGCAGAGGGCTGAATTTACCTCTGTGCTAGAAAATATACAGCAAGACTAGGTAGAGGACATAAATTAATTTGTCCTTAAAAGACTATATTGGGAGTTCAGAGCACCTTTCTTGGTCCTTTATTTCTTTTTTTAAGAAATAGCCACACCTCTTTTGATGCTTCTCAGGTCAACAATAAAACTAAAACTCACATTCTAAATTCATTGATGGGTCACGTGAATGGATTGTGCGCACAGAGGGAAATTATGGAAACGACATGGCATGGCTCACGACATTTATGAGGAAATAATTCTTCACTGTGAGGGTGACTGAGCACTGAAACAGGCTGCCCACAGAGGTTGTGGTGACTGCTTCCCTAGAGATATTCAAAAGCCGTCTGGCCACAATCCTGGGCAACGTGCTCTAGGTGACCCTGCTAGAGGGTTTGGACTAGATGATCTCCAGAGGTCCCTTCCAACCTCAACCATTCTGTGAAAGAAATAAAGATGGAAAGATTATTCTGAAATTTGATGGCAGCAGTCACACTAAAATTGGACAGCAGCTGCTTTGCTGCTAACATGGGACATGGTAGTTGCTGCTTTTTTGAGGGCACAAGATTAAAAAAAGCATTCATAATCACTAACCAAAACCTTAATTTTGACAACTTTTGTGTAAGTGCCCTGTTAGAACCTGTCAGTAACAGGGCAAGCTATACTCAGGCACAAGCCAACAAGATAAAGAAGTGGAAAATGCAAGGTCAAAAGCTTGTCAAGTTTAGTCCTGACATCTAGAGAACCATATGGCTGTACGTGTGGTCTTATGGCAATTACGTCTGAACACAATTTATCTGCCTGTTAAAAGCTAATATGTTTTTGGGGGAACTTTAATATCTATACAGATATTCAGATTAAGCTGTGCCTTCTATCTTTCCAATGAGTTATTTAACAGGTTTTGCTGGTTTTAAAATGTTTCTGAGTGTTTATTGTCTTCTATTAGTAAAAATGCTACCGTGTCCAAATTTAATTTGATTTTACAGCCTTTTTGCCTTTCAGGTAATGCTACTATTTTTTCTTCCGTTTTAATAAAGCAAAATTTGTTTTAGAGGAATCTATTTTTCTTTCAAAAACGATTACAAGTTTAATATAAAAATTCTGTGAAACTTTCTTAATTTCCGTCTACAAAGATCTTGAACAACAACTCACAGTCTTGCTTGTGGAGTCCTGCTGTGATAAGAAAGCCAAATGCTCGGAGTATTTCTTCTAGTACATACTTCTGGATTTTTGCTCAATTCAGAAGACTGAAGTGTTTCTCTAGGTTTTTAGCCTTCTTCCTTCCTTTGGACAGGACCTTTGAAAACATCCAAAAGTGTGCATTATCAAACCATCTTTGAAATATAATCAAATTCATCTTTCCAAGTAATCAGCCTGGGAATCTAGAGTAGGGGAAAAAATTACTTAACTCCTTGACGATTGCAGATTCTTGAAACATACGTCTGCAGGCTCACGTAGGCAATGGCCCCTGGCTATTTTTAATCCTTCTCTTTGGGGACTAACAATAAAAATTACATGGAAGTTGCCACTCTAGGAGAGGTGGTGGCTGGACGAGCCCTTGCCCTCATGGATGTCCCAGCCGGTGAGTCGGCAGTGAGGCAAGAATTCAGCTCCGTCCTGTCGCTGTGGCTCTTCTCCCTTTCCCCCCTGCGCAAAGGCAGAGGGGAGATCAGGAGGCTGTTTGGATAAGTGTGGGTGCTCACGAGTGTGTTTTATACCCAATGAAATGCCTGCATTGATGCATAAATCTGTGTCACGGTTTGGCCTTTAGTGAATTTTAGCTGATTGTGGGCCAAATTCTACTCTTGGTTGCAATTAAGACTTCGGTAAACCTTGTTCAGGAGTCTGGTGGAGTTGCTTCGAATTCACATTGCATAAGGGAGACCAGAGATTGGACTTGTAACTGCTAAGGGATTTAGCTTTTGCCATTTGAACTGTAGTTTAGGTGCTCCTATAGCGTGCAGCACAGGTTGATACCGGTAAAACAGTACTGTTTGCAAAGGTGTTGTGACAAGAATGACTGACTGAAATGCAGGCGTTCACTGTTAGGCTGTGAATTTGGAGAATTTTTTAGCATTACTTGATGTTACTTTTGCTTGAATAAGCAGCTGTGCGTGATGGATTTTGACAGAACCAGGGAGGATATTCTGAAAAGCAAAAATTATTTACATTTCACAGCCGACTGACTAATGGTCTGTCCCTGCATGCCGAATGCAGCACTGCGGATTCTGTCTCCGGTGCTTCTGTTCTAGCTGGGAAGCACAACAGAATAGCCCGACTTTTCAGCCCAAGTGATTCCGGCAGGGAGCTCCTTGCTGAGATTTTCTGTGGGAAATGCATACCATCTCAGCAAGCCATTTTGCAGAAATTTAGTCAGTGCCATGCTCTGCTCTGTTTCTGCTACGTTTGGTAGGGAGTCATACATGCTGTGAAAAGATAGGTGTCAGGAACGTCACTTCTGAAGACAGCATGGCTGCAATTTTATGGTTATAAAGAGGTGGGGTGACATTTTTATTGCCATTATTAAAGTATAGTGCACCAATATTTTTATATAGTAATAATAATACTTGAGTAAGCTGGAAACTTCTATGTCCAGGTCAGTGAAATTATATAAATCTAAGTGCCTGGCACTGCTGGTTCCCAAGAAGATTGCTGAGAAGATTGCCGATAGCTAAATAGCTGTCCGAGTGGCCACCAGTTTCTTTGCAAAGTAGCTATTCTGGCCTTGGAAGATGCTACTTATTCCACAGCTATAGATGCTGGATGCCTTATGTGACTTTCTGATGCTTTTTCAGGGAAATAGCTTAGAGAGAAGAATCTATTGAGTAGAGCATTGTACCTTCACAAGGTGAGTTTAACCAACATAGACATATAAAACAATTGGCTTCTTTTAATTGTTCCACATTGACATTTCAGTTGGAAAATTAATCCTTTACAAGTAACCACTGTGAAACCCCATAAAATCAAGCTATGACTTTTTCTCACTTTTATCACCCCAGCAATACAATAAAATGTATCTGGCAGTGTTACTCATGGAACAGAATCAAATCCGGGTTGCTGTCATGGAATCAGATTGCGATAGTAAGAGAGAACTGCTTTTAGATAGCCTATAACAGTCAATAATAGCTACTTAATTGTCTGATCTATTTTTTAAATACATTAGGCATAGCTACTTAAGACAGAAAAACAGCTGACGCTCCTCCCATACATTCATTACTGTATGCTATTTATATGCCTTTATTCACAGGAACCTGAGATCATAGTGTTTGTTAACGATTTAAACCAAGAGAAAGGCCTAAATGTAGCCCTTGGAGTTAGTCCAGACTGACCCCATTCTGTGTGGTAAGAGTATCATTTTGTGATCCAGATTTATGCAATGTATGATTACAGCCAGAAAATAGAGAGCAGTCTGGCCACAGCTTTTCAAAAGCAGTGAGTAATCCGAGATTCTTCGGGTTCGGAGTGCCTGAGCATTTTAGAGTTGTTTTAAGGGGACCTGCTCCTTCAAAGCTTGCATTTGGTTGTCTTCAGTAATGCAAGGGGGCCCAGCTCATCACTTCTGAAATTCAGAGCACTCCTCAATATTGTCCAGACTGCCTAAAGGGTGGAGGAACTTGTACCTTGTTTCCAAGAATTTTGTTGACTCGAAGAGGAAACTTTGGCTTCTAAGGCACACAGTGGTTTTGAAAAATGTCAACCCCTGCTGTTTGTGTGGAGGTGGAACAACTATGGCACGTCACTGCAGATTGAAACGTATCTCGCTATACAGGCAGGAGCTTGAGTCTCACCCAAACTAAACTGGCTTGTGCTAAAGGCTACTTCTGAACAAATCACTCTAAATAGCTCTTAGTTATTGGGGCTGGAGAGACAGAGGTCTTTCCACATGGCCTTGCTAGTTGCATCTTTGGCTTTTGCTCTGCTGGTTGTTGGGATCTTGCACCAATGAAGCGTTTAGGTGACGCTCTGAACTTTTAATGACTCTCTGCACTGTACAGTGTTGTCTTCATCCTTCTCACTTGTTTCAGCCTGTCAACCCCACACAAGAGGAAGCTGGAAGAAACAAAGCTTTCAAGAATTGGGTCTAATGCACTTGGTTTCTGCTTCTGGAAAGTAAATATTTGTATAATAATCTACATAACCCCCAAAACAGTTGTGAAATGATCTAGCAATCAGATATAGCAAACAGATCCAGGATGTCAGAAAATAACCAGCAAGATCATGTTTACTCTGACTTTCAGAATACTACAAATTGGAATTGTGGACAAAATATCTGTCCAAGACAATACCACCAACAGCTACATCTGACAGTACATAGCTGCAGAATATGTAGCTGTACGTGTTGTGCTGCTGGTTGGAAAAGGCTTTCCATGTGACATAGTGATTAGGGGGCTGCTGGAGAACTATTGCTCTCCCTCCCATGAGCAGCACCTTCGTGATGCAAGTCTCTTGCTCCTGTGTTTACCATAGCTCAGCTCTCCTTGGTTTGAAGAGTCTGGTCTTTTCTCAGCCTCTTGCCCTGGGATGGCTCCCACTGGTCTCTGACCTCCAACTACCTTCTATTGCTATTTATAGCACACCAGCTGGGATACGTTAATGTACATATCTGTTGTATTTATATTTTGAAGAGTGACTCTGTTTTGTATTTACATTCACTTTAGTTTGATAAGTCCTCTGGCATCATTTAGACTTTTCTGGTCAGATTCCCTTTGTGCTGCATTTATCATATTGCTTACTCCAGTTTTGTTTCGCATTTTCTTTTCCCTGCCATCACTGATTCACTCTGTCCTCCAGTTTTCCATTCAGCTGTCTCCTTTGTTTGGAAAAACCTAACCCAGGGTATATTCTTTCTCTCTTAAAAGGGTCATTTGTTACTGGGAAATATGCATACAGGTCAGTTGGAAAGTAGACTCAAGACTGTCTGAGTATACTCATCTGATTTCTTTCGACCTCACGAGGTACAGGATGTCTTTCTTGTAGCTGCTGGTATCCTGTTTCAACACCTCAATTATTGTTCATTTCACTCATCCCCAACTCATTTCCAACAGAGCTGTTCTGCTTTGTTTTATAAGTCTGCGTTTCTTGACCTTTCAGCTACCCTTTCGGATATAACCTCTCAGTTATATCTGACTTTGTTTTTGTATTATTCCAATTGCTCAGACATAATCACTTTTAATTCACACATTTGGATCCAGATTGTGAATACTATATTTGTGTAGATAGGAAAATGATCTGCAAAAGGAGTGACAGACTGAGACTTGGGTTCGATTCAAGTATACAGAAGTCCTTCATTTTTACTTTGATTTTGTTTTTGCCTGGAAATAAAAAGAGGGAAAACAATACTATGTACGCATATATATATATATAGATAATTGTAGAACTTTATTATCTCAGGTATTAGAAAAGAGTGGATTAGAAAAGAGTATATGCTTCCACTATGTCATGGCAAAGTATAATAGACTCCGCATTTAGTTCTCATTTTATATAGCCCATAAGTAGTGCATAACACCTCTCTTCATAGATAGATACATTCTGAAAGTGCGTAAGAGTTTGACTACAGGATTCACTTGTACCATGCACAGCCAGTATCCTGTTTGTCCCAAAATAAAACTCAGTGATGCATTTGCCTGTATTTGGAAAGTCAAAGAGCATAACATTTAACCACTGTAACTGGCCTCACTTTTGCAGCCAAAACTCCTTGATACTTAAAATAAGTGTTTTCCTTCATTCAGCTGACAATTAATTTGTGAAACTCTCAGCTGTGGTTCTTACACTGACCCAAAGAGTCTGCTACCAACTACTGCAGCCGCTGAAATGAAGGTTACAGAAGAGGCACCTGCTCTCATCTCCTGTGGAGACCTCCAAACTCTGTAAAAATCCAAACCACAAGATTTATCATTTCAGATGCTCGTGAATGACGCTGGTCACTGCAAATTCCCCTATTGTCCAGTTAGTAGGTTTTAAGCATTTTTGACTACTATTCAGTGGAAACATTTGAATAATGAAGAAATTAGACTGATGAGTACTTGAAGCTGTACATTTTATGCACAGCCTCACAGACTGCTGCATCATGCCTCACTTGGAGCTGTAGAAATTAAATATCACACAGCACGGGTATTCCATATGTGCCTCATAGATATGGCAACATTTGACACAAATAACTTTGTGCATAAACAGTCAGGATATCTAACTAAGCCAAATCTAGCTCAGTCAGTTGGAATGTTAAGGCTAAATTTTTGGCAACTTGCTGGTTGGATGTAATGCCAAATCTATTGCTTCAGCCTAAAAAAAGCATAAACAATACAGAATCCATGGCAAATGACAAAGGTTAAGATCTTCTTTAAAAGCTTCCTAATAGTATAATGCAGTATTTGTGGCATTCTTCTTTCTGAAATTTCTAAATAGCATATTACAATTCTGCTTTGCCTGTTTAATCTTATATTCTTTGAAATATTAAAAAAGCACTAGTAGGCTGTAGATAGAAAGCGTTATGGGCTATGTCTACATCAGCGAGTAAGACAGTTGTATTGCAGCAGATACGTAGAGTGAAATATTTGCTGTTATTGTCCACACCGTATGCACTGCCGTGGGTTTTACTGCGGATGAGCTGTAGCCTAGCCCTATGGACCGAACAGACCTTTGTATTTGGAGCCCATTAAGGGGAACTCTAGCGTGCACGTTCTAGTTTCATCCAAAGGAAACTCTTTATACTCTATGAGACGACCCCATGATGTGAACAAAAACATGGAAAGTGGGAACAAAGCACCCTCCTGCTCCCCATTCAAACACTAACATAGACACGGTCTTAGGTTAAGTCAGAGAAATTCACTGACCCTTTTGGTAAAAAAATGAGTAGCTCTTTAAGAAGTGCTATTCCTTAAGGGCAGCACTGCTAATGCACTGTGTTGCCTAAAAAGAAGAGAAGGCTTAAAAAACTGAATAAAGAAAAAGCAAGCAAATAGTTTGGCTAAAAGGTGAAGCGAGTGAAAAACAGCAAGAAATGGGACAAAGTAAAAACCTTAGAAATCAGACTGGACTGAATCTAAAACTTAAATCCAGATCTTAGACACTTTATACTTACCTTCTCCTCTTGACTTCTTATTTTACCACTCTACTTCCACAACATCTTAGAGCTTCATCACACTGCTCTGTTCATAGCTTCTCAGTAGCAAAATCTGTATTTTCCCTGAGGTGCACTGGAGCTGTTTCAGAAGCTGGGTAAGAGAAGGCAGTATTTTTTCCTACCTTTTTCTTGCTATTCTTTACTGATAGCAAATTTCTTATTCTCTTCGGGGCCTCACTTACGTAAGTACAGCAGAAACACCCTGCTGGGTGGGATCATCTCGCCCCACACCAGGTCTCCAACAGTGGCCACAATAGACACTCTATCTAATGCATATGGGCCTGATCATGATTTGCAGCCCTTATATCCACTCATATACACTATTGTTGGATGAGTGGGTGTTAAAGGATACATCTCAACCTATTCTTTTCAAAGTCTATTTGTGTATCTGCTGTCAATGAATTTATCTAACACTTTTTGAACCTAGTTGCTCTTTGAATCTTCTTGCTTCTTGCTTCCAGTTCCTACTCTTGTTCGTTCGGTTTGTTTTTCAATGCAATTTGGGCTATTTTCTCTCAGAACATAGCATCTTGCTGTTAGTAGCTTGACCAGAAATGTTTACTTTTAGGAAATTAAAATCCTGTTTTGCAGAAGCCTTAAAATTAGCGTGTTTTGTTCTAGCCCATCCTGTTCATCAGAGTAAGTTTTAAATGCTTACTTTCCTTAAGCAGGAGGAATGTTTTCTGAAGGGTTTCTCTAGGTGAAGAGTATTAATATCTTCTTCGAAGTTCACGGAATACATATAGTCCTGGCAGCAGTAATCTCTGTGTCATCAATCCTCCAAGCCTAGAAGAACAACAAGCTTGCACATTGATTATATCTGTATTAGCAAAGTAAATGGGGCCATGGCCTTGACAGCAGCTGGCACATACTGTCCCATACTGGTCCATACTACTTACTGGTGCAAGTCCCTGGTCTTTGCTGTCCACTAAACTAAGCCTACACCTTGCCTAGGAGAGCGCTGGGCCACAAACATGTTAAGAATGTAATGATGTCACTGATACTGAGCGAGTGCCCAAGGCTATGTCTTGGCCTTGTTAGTCATGCCTCTGCTACTAAATTAAATAGGTCCAGGGGATAGTGCCCTAGCACTGGCATGCAACTGTCCCAACTGTTAAACTGTTAACATCGTGCCTGACATGACTGCAGCTTGCTCCACTTGGCTTCTGCCGTGAGATGCCCAGGCGCCATGGAGGAGGCACTGCCAACCAGGGCACCCAGCTGGTAAGGGGTCTGGGTGCAGCTGCCCGTTCTGGTGGGTAGGAGAGGACAGTCCTAAGAACCCCAGCCACAGTGGTCCACACGGCCTCATAGCTAGGCAGTGGTCCGTGGCGTTTACTGCTATAGATGTACTGGTTAGTTTGTAAGTATAGACACAGTCTCAATGACCAACCCTATTTAATACTTATTGCAGGCTGCTGTGGGGTCGTAGGCCATCCACGCAAATGGGAATTCTGCAAAATCAGAAAGTATCGTTACACTATTCCACACAAAGCAGCCCCAGCCCGGGCACGGAGATGTGGCAGTGACATGGTGCGCGCAGAGGAACACACAGCTGAGTTGAAGGGAGAATGGGAACACGGAGGGAACTCCTTAAACTGGCAGTGCTACTACATGAAATTACTGTCCAAGAACGGCCCGCAATTATTGGCTGCAAGAGTTTATGACTTCCAGAGAACTATGTTTTACAGCCAGCAGTTCCTACACTAGCAGGGGAGATGTGGTGGGAGGAGGAGAACATATGTTCACACCTGCAGCCAGCAGTGATAATCTGTTCTCTCTTCCTCCTCCGGGGACTGAGCTGCTGCAAGATTTTGTTAGCAGTCCAGAATCTTCTTTTGATTTTCTTGTAGTTTTCAAAGCGGTTGTACCTCAGGGCCTGAAAAAATGCTGCTCTGCACCACTGAATAGTTATTTAGATAAAGCAGAGCAACCCCTCCTTCCCTTGTGTTTTCCCCTCTCTATCTCAGTTCAGAAAGAAAAGGAGATCTGGTTAAATCCAGGAAAATAAAATGTGACTGAAATTAGTGCTCCGATTTGCTTAGAAAACTAAATATATTTCCTGACTGTATTTAATAAATTATTTATTTCTCTTTGATGAACTCTCAAGTTCCATCATCTTTAAAGTGTGTAGCTCAGTGCCCCACAGATGACTGAAAATGGGCAGAAAATTAGGTGTGTTTGAAAAATTATAGTAGAGTATGTGTAATTCTTAAAGAATACAAAAAGTGCCTATTACTCACTGCTTCAGAAATAAAAAACTATCCCTCTTTTTAATCATGTCATATTCCTGACTTGCTGGAAGCTTCTTGGAAAGCAAAAGGGCAACATTTCCAGTTCTATTTGTTCATACAAGTTATCATTATGCAATATGTTGGCAGTTCAGTTTATAACACATTTCTTTACTATTTTTCTCTTCATTCTGTCCTCTCTTATCCTTTCTTCAGTTGCTTTACTTTTTCCTCATGCTTCAAAATCTGGACATATCATTCTTAGTTTGAACGCATTTTGAGTGTATTTATTCAGGTTCTCCTTATTAGAAGTGTGACTTACTTAAATCTGATTTCTTCTGACAAGCTAGAGTAGTCTCTCTAAACATCTTGACTGCTATGCATTAAAATAATTGTTTGCATTAAAATAGTTTCCCTCTACTTTATGCCTTAATTTATGTTTCGGATCGAACACTAGCTCTTTTTCTTCCTTGTTATAAGGCTTCCGCACTTTTGATCCAATCAAATTCTAATGACTAAAGTCCAGCTTTAAATGTAAACTTTAGCCAATATTTAACCCAGATAGTGCCTTTTTCACACTCCATTTTCTCTTTTCATTTAGTTCAGCACATGCCCCATATTCAACTTGTGGCATTTATTATTCCTGTCTTGTGCCATATCTGAACAGAGATGACAGCTCCTGCCAAACAGTACAGTTGTATTTCACAGGGGAACATGTTCTATCCTGTCAAAACTAAATTTTTACCTTCTTCTTACCTCTGCATGAAGCTTGAATTTGACTCATAGGGGTCTAGAGCTAACACCTGGTGCTATCGAGGTGAGGTGTAGCCACTCTATAGGATTACTTTACAGTTTTAATTCTTCCTCTGTGGTGAAAAAACCCATAGAGCTGGAACAGCTTATCTGGTTGGTTGGTTGTTTTTCCCCTAGCAGGTCCTGGCGGTTGATCTCCTTGGCTTAAAGGACTGAGTTACTGGTGCTTCAGCTCTGGTTTGGGAACCAATTCACTGAGTCAAATGTTCTCCACGAACTCTTTGAGGGAAGCGTCAGGACAATTTGCAATCTATTGCTACAGACAGTAAGAACAGCTGCTTCCCATCCTCATGCTTTCATTTACCATGAGAGACAATTTTGGCTACAGTGGAAGAAATGTAGATTGCCGATTAACATGTGTTACTTTATTTGGTGTCTGCATTTTACTCCTCCTTCATTTGTTTCCAAACTAATCTTTATCTGCTGAGCTGAGAACAAATGACAAAATCTGGCAAAGCAGCAAAGACCAGCAATGACTGCAGGAGCTCAAGAGAAGGAATTCTTTTTACTAAGATTTGCAACTCGCCACTGACGTTCAGACATCCAAGATTCTCAGTGCAGCACTCAGAAGAAAAATAATTTTGAATCTATACTTTTAAAAATAAATATATTTTAAATTTCAATTGTAGCTGAAGGAGTGACAGTCAGCCATCAATTCAGTTGTCCACATATATGTGTCTAGTGACACCTGAGGTACTCTATGAGAACGCCCCTCTGCTGCTCCAGGACAGCACGGGTATCCCCGTAGTCCTCTGAGCCCCATGCAGGTGTCCTAGAGCATCTCCAATCCCATGACAAAGTGACTATTAGGCAACTTAATTGAGAGCTGAGTTTCAGTATTTAGGGACAGAGCTCAAGTTAGCATGCCTTAACACCTGGTGAGAAAGTAGTAGGAGTTTAATGCTCAGGCATTGCTTTTATATATAATTTCTAATTTATATTTAATTTACTTAAAATTTTTATTTTTCAGGATGAGGTTTTTGGATAGCATTAAGGTGAGGGGGAAAGCTATAACACCTGACATACACACTTCTCTGTATAAAGCGGTATAGCCCTTCCTTCAGAACTTCTTCTGGGGCCATGGTCACCGGTAGCTACCTGGTGGACGCGGTGCTTCGGAGAATACCACTGAGAGTGGCTGACGGCTTTTGCTCCGCCATCCTCCTCTCCGTTACCACTTTTGAATTAACTGTGCTGGTAGGGATGTTAGGGAGGACTGGGCTGTGTCCTGAGTAAAGCTGTAAGAGTAATACTTTTACTTGCACTGTAAATGGATAGTGAAAAATGAGATAAGTATGCCTTTTCTCTCCACCACAAACATCCAGGGTCTAGACATCATCTCCTCTGTGTTAACACATCCAGCACAGTTACCAGATGATTTTCACAGAAGGAACAAAGGCCTTGTCGTGAACTAAGTCCTGTCCCTCTTTCTCTGTGACTGGAGGGTGAGTTTGTTTTTTCTTGCACAATTATTTCATACGAGAAGAAACCCCTCCAAAAAAGTGAATTACCCTATGCCTGGACCTAGAAAGAAATCTCTCGTGGCTGCCAAAATACTGCTCTTGACCCTATATTTTACATAGAAGATGATCCTTTTTCAGCGAGTATGTCAATAATGCCCTATGACATCTGAAATTATTAGCATTCTTTCCAAAGAGGTCTAGGTTCATGAACGATTTCATGTAATAGCAACCAGAAATAGCTATGTGTCCTTTGATGAAATTCACACAGAGCCTCCCCAAAGTGTAGAATAAACCCACCTCCCCAGCAAGTATTTGACTAACACATGCCTACATTTTCAGATGCTAGGTTGGTTATTTTCTAGAGCACACATATTTATTATCAATCAAAACTTAGTATCTAGGTTTATTTTAGTCTTCTCACTTAAATGCGCTAAAAGCTCTAGATCATTAGTTCTTTCTGCTTTTATTTACTGGAAAATATTTCATGCCACTTTTAGAGATTAAGGGCTTGGTAACACTTTATTTTAACTGTCTCATGATTTTAATTTATGTGGTGTTCGCAGGAATAACAGAGTTCATAACACATTCCTCTGGTATTAAAGTGAGTGGTGTGTGCGCATTGATGGAAAGTCAGCTATAGATATTTTTGTTACTTTCCTTTTTAATCTTTTACACAGATTCTGAAGGTTCAGATAACAAAAGAATCTGAAGATGTTTATTTTTCAGTGATTAATCATACCAATCCATTTAAAAACTGCGCTGTTACAAGAATTTTCATATAAAGGCTGAAATAGAAGGAAGTTTGAGGTCTAAGGGTAAACGTAATACCAGGATACTGATTGCTTACCTAAGCTGAGAAATGCTGGCCAAGCATAAGTACTAAATGACCGGTCATTTTTCTTGCTTTCCATGGCTTCATGTAGTCTGGCAATGAGTTTGTATCTGAGCCTATATAGTAAGTCTACACCAGCAGAAAGCTTGAACTCAGAACAGTTTCATAGTTAGAAGGATTACAGACTTTGATTTTTCAGAGGAGAGTGAGGGGTTGACATGCTCAGTTTTCTGTGGATTTCAGTGATATTTGCCATAAACCAAATGCCCTAGACCTAAGAAGACCTTTGGGAGGTTTACAAAGCCTCCTGTTTTGCTGAGTACAAAAGTAACAGTTCAACAGGCAAGAGGAAAGAAAGAAAGGAAGGAAAATGTTCTTGTTTAAAGGAGAAAAGCGAGCAGGAAAGAGTCTACCCTGAGGTTAAGTAGTATAAGAGTTCTGGTAGTAGCAGTAGTATAAGTTCTCTGGTCTAAGAGGAGAAGGGAAAAAAAAAGGAAAATCCTGCTAAAAATATCACAGGAGTCCTTGTCTAAGCAACCTAAGGTCCATTACATAAGAATAAATGCTGGCAATGAATAGTGAGCAAGCATAGTATGCTCGTAAGGCACTGGAAGAATCAGAATTTAAAGAGCATAATAGTTCCATTTATATCCAGGTATAATATCCTCCATTAAAGAAGTACATACTATATTTAACTGGACTTCCATGGGTGAATGACAATTCACAGGAACTGAGGGAATTTCTCCAGAACACTTTTATTACTGTAATAGTGGATCACTCTAACTTAAGAAAAGTTCTATCTTTGGAATGTTTTTCAAAATATAATGATCTAAGCTTAATATAAAATCATTTCTGGGACTGTGGATGCTGTAGATGATGAGCTACTGCTGGAGGGTCATGGCAACTATCTAGGGTATACCTGCAAGGCAGGAGACTGTTGGAGATGACAGCTAAAGGAAGCAGCATTGCAGAAAATCATCTCGATTTGAATTCTCCAAATTTTACTCTGGCAAATAAGAGGTCCTTGGACATACACAATGTGAGAAAGTGACTTTGCCCAGTAAAGCTTTTAGTAAGGCCACGAATGAAACACAGCATTTACTTTTGAGTGTCCGTGTGTCAAGAAGAAAGTGGAAATGAAAAACGAGTCTTTCAAAATGTGGGTTAAGGAGATCCATGTTTTCTGCTTCTCAGTGGTAGCAATAGAAACACAGCAGTGTTGGTAAAGATATTTAAAAATCTAGGTATGACTTTTATCCATAGTACTGCACCTGTGAGGAAAGCACTGATGGAGGCTCTGAAGTGCTGGTATACAGCAGCATGTCACACTGCTCCGTACTGGCCACTGTAGCTTACCAAATAAAACAAAAATAAGGGGTAATCTTGCTGGGAGTCTTTAAAATAAGATCAGAGGTAGTTTTCAATGCTTTATGCTGGTATCTGTAAGAAATTGTTCCAAGTAGGAGAGTGGAGGCTGCCTGCAGAAGCCCCTGGAAGTTGCCTACTTCCTTTCTTTCCGGCTCCTGGGGAGAGCAGAACTGACCTATTTTGCCATATATACGCTCGTGAGGTTTGCAGCTCTTTAAAACAATAATGTCATGCTCTGGAGTGGCAACTGCTTGGGGTAGGAGACTATTTCTGTCCTCATATCAGATTGGCTAGATTCGCAGCCTTCCTTCTCTCCCCTAATTATAGTTCTCTGGTCACTCAGGGTCAGCTGGAAAGTAAACATACATTTTGGTGCATCTTCTCCATGAAGTGTAGCTTCTCTGCAGGGTCATTTGAGCAGATCTGCCTTACTTGACTCTTTGTCTCTGCAGAGGCCTAAAGCTTTTGGATGTCTCCTGTTATCTGCCTGTGACCTGCCCTTTATCTAAAGTTAATTTCAGTCCTCAGCAGGTCAAGTCTTTAGGGAGAGGTGCTGTACAAGAAGTCAGACTGACTGATACAATAGTTTCTTTTGGCCTGAAATTGCATGAAACTTTATGAGATTTCACAGATAAACTGAAGGATAAACAGCAGTTAGCTTTCTTCGGAGTTCTCCATGAAATTTCACTCTTTCTGTGGAAGAGGACAGATAATAATCAAACATAACACAGTATCATATGACAGAGGGAATTCACTGTGGATTAAAACTTAATCCTTTTAATAGTAACTTTCAGCTATGAGATCTGTTCAGCTTTCATTGAATAACTTCTCCTCTTAATTGTGTGTTAGTCCTCTCTATTCCAAGGTGATTAGAATAGGCATGGGGAAAGCATCACTGCTCACACGCACAAAAGAGCAAAACCACAGCAACAACAAAAGATGGCTGCTCCTGATCCATATTTAGGCAGCTAAATAAGCTGCTTCAGTTGGAGCTGTGCTGCATACTTGAAGATCTGCCCAGTAGCGTAGGACCCATAACAGATGTTGATTATTACTGACGTTCCCTTTCAGCCAGACACAAACCACCCAGCTGACAGCTGCACTGGCAATTTGCTGGTGCCCTCAGAGAGGTCATGGAACCAAATAAAATGTAGTAACCATCCCTTCTCTCAATACGGCATGCAGCCTGGGGAAGTTATGGAGTCCAATACGCAATTGTCTTTCTTTGAGATAACACTAGGATCACAGAAGAGAAATGGATCACTAAAGTCTAGGGTGGACAGTCTGGTTAGGTCATATTTACGTGTTGGAGAAGCTGGCACCTGCAGCTGGACTAATCATGGGACTCCTGGTCACAGCCTTCTGTAACACTGGTAGCAAAACTAAGATTTCTCTTGGAGAAGAATCAAAACCCCAATGGGACATTCGGTGCTGCAACACCTAAATGTTAGATGTCTGGCACTGAGAATTCGCAATGCATTGGCAGAGACCCAAATGGCCTATGTATTAAGTAAGTATTATGTGGCACAAAGAATGGGATTTACAGAAACCACAAGCTCAACCAGCCAGTATAAAAAGCCAAACTGAGGATGCAGATGAAGATCTTACTGTTGATTTACTGAATTGAGCACGTATATCCAAGGGAGAAAAAATTTCATCTACAATCTGAAGACTGCAAACGAAATTATTTCTCCCTTGGACATAGGTGATCTGTTCAAGACTTTTCTCAGTTGCCTCTGAGTATATTTCTTTTGCATTATATATGCTTAGCTTCTGCTCATGGAAGTTTGGGCTCCCCCTACCCTGGGTCCTGAGATCAGTTCTGCAGGACAGACTTGTTTCTTCTCAACTCCTTGACCTGTAAGGCCCTGGACTCTAATAAATGCAATATTCAGACATCCTCATCAGGAGAGCCTGGGGTCCAGACTGCACTACGAGAAGACATGTTTTCAGACCAAGGTGCTTGGCACTGGTGCACCTAAATGTACATCATATATATAGATATATACCTTCTTTGCTGTAAATTGAGTTATTCACTCAAATAAAAATTTCTATTCCTTTTTCTCAAGGGTGTTCTGAGTTTTGATGCTTGTTATCTGGCTGCATATGATATGAGATCAGTGACAGGCTACATTTTTTGCACTCATGGCATAGAACGATTGAAATGTTAGCTCTGTTTATAACACTGCCACACTAATAATTTGATCATTTGCCTGTTTTAGGAAATAAGTTTAATAGCTTAACCTAGTGAGACTCATGATGCTATTTTCAGTCATTTGTGTAACTACCTAGAAGAGAATTGTGTCATACATTGAAAAGAAATGGTTACTTGGCAAAAAAGGGCAACGTTTGCCAACCAAGTAAGTAGCTAGTTCAAAAGAGTAACAGTAGCATGATAGAAATTCAGGAATTATGATTTACTTTAGAAAGAGAAATAGAAGGTAAATAATTCTGATGGAAAATTGTAAATTGTGAGTAATAAATATTGAAAGCTAGCAGAAATATAACACGGGCAGGAACTACAGACCTCTGAGTTTTCTCAACCTGAGAAATTGCTACTAGGAAAACTGCAAAGGTAAAGACTGTGAAGGTTTCACACCTGCTTTATGACGTGGATGTAGCAAGCAAGTTGCATTTTTTAATCATTAAAAAAAAAAAAGGCTAAGCGGTCCTTTTGGCCGTAAGGTTCTGGACTATAACAGGGATGGCTGAAGAAAAATGAGAAAATGTCTGCAGCCAAAGGAATGGGAAAAACCCACAGGTTTAAGATCAACTTGCGCATACAGTTTTCTTGACATTTTTATTCCCTTATCTCTATCCTGCAAAACATATCTACAAACATATAGGGAGAACTAGTTTCTAGTGTTTATATTAGCAAGTGAGTACATTTTTTCCAAGTGCATAGTGCAAGGTATGCTACTACAGTGGTGCATATTAATCTAATTTTTAGAAACTGAATCTTTTTCATCCTGCTTAGAGCACTTTCATGATGAGACTGGAAAGCATAATGAAAAAAACCCAACGGTTAGGTCAAAATAGACATGAAAAAGGAAGAATAGCAAGCACCCTGAGGGACAGATGCCTCTGAGTGTTTAACAGAATAAACCCAGCTAATGGTTTGTATTATGGTTTGTGAAGTGCTTTAGGAGCCTTCCGAACTTGAATAATGGCAAACTGCCATTAAACAGCGTTATGACAAAGCTGACAATGCAAAGCCTGAAATATGAAAAAATGGATAGCTTAGTTGGTGAGAATAGACTTAAATGCAGTGGCAGAGAGGAGGTAGACCAGAGGAGGGGGATTTCTCAGTTTCTTCTGCAGATGGAGTGAAGATTTCACCATCTCTGTCATTCAGAAGATTGGCAGGCTCATAGTAAGCCAGTGTTTTGTTGCTCTGAAGCTGATTAATGCCGAACATTGGTCTTGAGGTCCCTGTGCCTGACTCCACTTTCTGCAATGCATGCATATACACCTAGGGGTACAAAAGGTTTTTTCCTGAATTAAAATATGAACTAATATGACCTTTATGCAACAAAAATTGTACTGCCAGTGATCCTCAGCAAGAACAGATTACTATAACTTTAAAAAACTAACAAACTAAGAGTAGCGTTATTGAAGAAACTGAATATTTTGGATGGCTGTTGCCAGTCACACTGAAAAAGGTAGAAGAAACTTGTCTTTGTATGGATTATGAGAGAGAGAGAAAGAAAATAACAGTGACTGATAGATTTATTTGCACATGTTGTTAGCAGAACTTTTTAGCAGTATAAAGCTTTTTTCCTAGCTATTACTATTTTTGATACAGGAAATTTCTTGAACTCTATAAAATAACACTTGTGAATTAAAATAAATACATTCATGTTGCATATTTTGTTCATGCCTAATGTACCTCTTTGTTTTCTGATGAGAAAGTGGTCTAATTCTCCCTGAGAGCTGCAAACGTGATCACTTTATACAACTGACAGTTTGTTATACAGTGTGAAGAATCATTGTGTTACTACATGAGCATGATAGATTTTCCCAACACTGAGACATGTTCTAGCGTGGTGATTACCATGAGCTTTATTATGCAGGCCTGACTGCATCACTTTTCTCTTTTACCCTACGTCCTCCATCACTTTTCCCTACTACATCTGCCTCTTTCTGTCCACAGACCCTCTGAGGGTTTCATCCTGCCAACGCAACTCACCCCTCTGTGACTCAGTCCCTCTGAGCCTGGCTGTGGCCGCTCTTCAAATCTCTTCTGCTCCCCAGAGCTCTTATCAGTGCTGAAGCCACAGGTCCCAGGGAAATGTCAAAAATAGTAAAATATTGGTATCTTGGTACGAACTGACCTAAGAGAAAAAAAAAGCATCTACAGGCAGACAGAGGGGTGGGTGAAAAATATTCCGTGTGAAAATACTAAAGAAATAAGTTTAAAAATAAAGAAACCAGGAAAAAGAAAGCAGTAATAAGTAAAATAAATAGGTTTGGAGCCACTGAAGATCAGTCTTACTACTATGAAACCGTAGTTCTCCCTAAATTTGCAGCAAAATATAGTCCTTCGCTGTCACTGTCTGCATCTCCTGTGGGATCCATCTACCAGCTTTAGCACCTAATTTGCTCTCCTATGGAGATGCCTAGAGAACCTAAAGAAAATGTCTACATTCTCTGTATCGTGAATGTCTCTGAGGCCTCCAGGAGACCCTATGTGCCGAGCTTGCTTCCATGCTTATTGCCTATGGAGTGCAGCTGAACAGAGCCCTGGCAGAGTAGTGCAGTCTGCCCTGAGAAAATAGCCCTGGAGCGGTCGAGCTGCAGCCACAGCTGAGCCTGGATCCCATCTGGCACCCTCTTCTCCTGGGACAGATTTGGTTTCGTTGTGGTTTTTCAGTTCAGAGAGCCCCAAAAAGTGAGAGTGCCAAGATACAACCTGCCAAAGACCATCTCGTCCACCTTTGTCTTCCTCAAACCAACATGTGATACAAACATTTATACTGTTGATGTTGTATTAGTTTATAATCCAAATAATATAGCAAGCATATCACCACATGCTTGTGAGAAGAGACTAAATTATTTCTGTGAGTGAATGGCTTTGTTAAGCTTTTATATGTAAATAATGAACATAGTTCTGAACATAATTTTGGGCCTAAGAATATGCTCTTAAATTAAGCAAGTAGGGTGTCCTGCTGGAGGCTTCAAAGGTGTCTACCTTGCTCCATGTTCGGGATGCTGTGTGGACATGCAGCGCATCTTTCACTATATAGATGCAAAATACTATGTTTATTATGGATCATGAGCTACTTATTGCACATTATTTACTAGAGAACCCTTGTCAACCCTAAAATACCCGGGACAGGGAGAAAAATAATTTGGTTGTGTAAGTAAAAGCCACAGTAACCATGCAGAAACCTTAACTCTTTCCCCTTCTTTGGATCACACCTTCAAAACTCACATCTGACGCCTTTGAGTTTTAAACACTATCTTAGAGAGGAGGCTGAAATCCTGGTGTAGGCAGCTGCTTGTGAGAAGAGTGTAGTTCTGCTAACGCAAAAAGATGCAAAGCTAAGGAAGGCTGTGGAAACAAGGTGTAATGATATATATAATATATAATAAATAATACGTAACAAAATAATATATAAAATAAAATAAAAGTTACATGATTATATTCAGCAGGCATACATCAGCGCTACTTCCAGCTTGATTCAGCGAATACTTACTAGAAAACATCCTTTACAGAGATGAACAGTTAGCAGCCTTTGACTTCATTTCTCATAGTGCCTGTAGTTCTCCTTTTAAAGCAAAAGTAAGTTTTATATGAAAGAAAGGTAATCTGTCTTATGTTATTTAATAAGTTCCCGCAAACCCATGAGCTCAATTCTTGTTCAGCTTTCAAACAGATGTTATCTTCTTTAAAAATGATCACATCCCAAATGCAGTAATTTTAAGTGCACATTCACTGTGTAGTCCAACACTTTTTGGTTTAAAATCACATTTTATTAGAAGCCAGAACATCCATATCTCAAAACACAATGTGTACATGTTCTTTGGAGCAGGGACTGAACACCAGATATCTTTGCTCCCAGATGAATTCTGAGGATGAAAAGTCATTTTCCTCTTCTTTCCTTCTCCTTTTCTCTATCATACATGTGATGCATATTTAATTTTCTCATGCAACAAAGAACTACTTCCACAGGGAAGGTCACAAATCCAATCTATCCTCCAACATAATGAGTTAGGACTGTATCTTAGAAGAAGTGGGCTTGGATGTCCTCTGCCAGCCCGACTGCATTGGGGTTCTCGGAGGAGGGCTTCCAAATCAGGCCTCAGGAGGGTTGCTGGATGTTTTCAAATCTTTGGGATCAGCTAAATGCCTAATTGCTCAGCACTGTTGAGACATATGGTTCTGGCCGTGGCCAAAGCACGCATGTGGGATTTTAGGATATGGAGCTTTTGGAAACCAGGACACTTAGGAAACGTGTTGCCTCTATGGTGACGTGGTATCTGAGCACCATATATGTGCTTTCCATTTCAGCAAGTGGTCAGGCCCTTTTTATAGACCTTGCAGAGAGGCTTACATGTGGCGTTTTGAATTTAAATTCTGCACAGGGCTTGCAAGTAACAGGGCTCTTCTTCTTCCTTGAAACACCCTGTCGGGAGGTAATGTCTGCACTGCCAGGAGCAAGTCCTCTTGCAGAGGTGGAGTGAGATAGCCCAGCACTGAGATAACCTGACCTAGCTCTAAATAGGGAGAGAAGAGGGTTCTCACTCTCTCTCTTTGTCTCTCTTTCATTTTTTTCTTTATTTGTCATTCATGACGGATAAATCTGGCAGGCGGAGAAGAGACTGAATTTTTGTTATTATCAGCCTGCAAGAATATAAACTTACGCAATTCACTCGTGTTAATGCTGTGCAGCTGTTTGACAGTCTGACTGCAAAGGACAAGAAGATATTTTAAAGTTTGGACTTTTTTTGAACAATGTGCTTCTGATTGCTTTTCAGTCAGCTCAGAAGTAGCCTGATTGCAGAGATTAGCTGACTCTGTCATTCGTACTGCTTTAAACCGACAAACAATAATTAATATAAAATGGAAGTCAATGCTTGGTGAAGAATCCAAATGTAAGGAGAGGATTCAGAAGCATCATGCCTCATGGTGTGGGTTGCTAAAGAGGAGGTAGGACTGAGGGGTACCATGTTTCAGTCCATAATCTAGCAGTAAGACAAATGAAAAAAAAACGAAGGTTGACATTAGAAAAATTGTGAAGGAATGAGGCACTGCTAGCCTTGTATGAAGCCATCTGAAAGAGTCTGAAGTCCTTGCATAGGTCTAGAAACTTTCAAACTCGTACACGTAGCATAAATGTTGATGAAGAAGTCTTTTTTAAATGAAAGGTGATGAGGCTGTGAGAACTGTTGAATGGAGAACAAGTGTCAAGTCTTGAGACGTGACACTTGTCTATAGTCTTGAGAAGTAAGTGATAGAAATGTCACACCCTCCTGGGAGGAGAAACTTCTTAAATAGTTAACAGGCTTTAAGATGGAGTTAGATGAGATTTAGAAAATGATCCTGGGTGGAAGTACCTAGACCCTTTGCTGTCCTTCATGAATACGGTGGTAGGTTTTGCTGCTCTCATGTTTCTTAGCTGACCCTCCCTGGTTCTCCCTGCCCTAATATTGGCACCAGCCAGGCAGTCCTCACCTGTTCCCCACCCGAATAATTTCCCGAAATACACCCGAATTGAAGAGTCTGGTTGTATTTCTCACTTGCAAGAAACTTGCCTTTCAGAGCATACATCTATATCCTTCATTCACAACACCTAATTGTGTTACTGATGCAGTCAGCAGTAATTTAAGCGATTTTGGAATTGTTAGAGCAAATGTAGATAAGAGAATGGAACATATTGCTGTGTGTAGGGAGACTGACATTTATTTAAAAGGAATATGATTTGTTTAAGTGGATTTACCCCTGAGGTCATCTGTTAGATTTTAAAAATACCATTTGCAGATTCTTCCAATGATACTTTTGAAGCATAAGAACTGTTGTCTGAGTTTATTACCACTGTGTAGGGAGTTAAACAAGCTTTTTGATTTTCATTAGTTTGGCCAGCCTGATCTTTCTCTAAACCATTTCCCTGACACAATGCTGCAAAGGAAAATGCTGAAGTTCTGACATTAAAGATTAATCAAAAATCTTATTGTATTTTATTTATTTTGAATTGAGGGGGAAAGGATGGGAACTGCTGCACATTGTGTCCCATACCAGCAGTGCCAGAAGAATTATATCGCTTTTCAGCAAGGCAGAATTCCTTGGCTTCAGAGTGAAAGTCATAATTAGACCTTTCCTTTAAAAATAAATTCCCGGTGTGTGTAGGCAAGATCAGCTCCTGTCTTTATGTGAATTTTCAGATTGCAGAGCCACTTTTCCTTGGTATTACTTCCTTTGAACAGGCCTATTTCTTTAGACTGAATTCATTCATTTCAAATGTTCATTGTAAATGTATCACAAAACATAACTACTTTATGTGAGCTGAAAACTCAGAATGGCCTTGGTTAGAAGACAGAAGCCTTGGGATCTTTGTCAATTTGTAAAAAGTTATGACTGTATCACTGACATCTGTTAGACTAGCAAATAGGCATATTGTTGCACATGCTTTAAAAAATAACTATGAGAATCTAATCCTGTATTACAGCAATGCTTATAGGTTCTAAATTCAATCAGTTAAAGTGGCTTAATCTTTTTGTCTTCGTTTTCAGAAGTGACTTAGGTTTTGAAAAGGCTTCTATCTATTCATCTGCAGTGGTGGAGGATAATCTGCTGTGGATGAAGTGAAAGGTTTTTTGTTTGTTTTTTTCTTGAACTAGCAGGAATGATAAGAAAACGATAGATTTTAAAGGTGATAGAAGTAGCAGTGGGCATTCTTGGAAAAGGAGAAAGAATAGAAGTCAGAGGGTGGTCTGATGGCAAAGGGGAAAGTGCAGACACAGTACTGCAAAGAAAATTGAAGGAGAAGAAGCCTGAGAGGTAGAATATAGAGGCAAGGAGTGAGAGCCTTTATATGAGTTGTCCCAATAGATAGACAAACATAAAAAATTGGAAAAAGGTGTGAGGGGAAGAAATGCAAATCAAAGAGGGGGAAACGACAAATCAAGGGGGTAATAGACACACAGCAGACAGCAAAAACCTTTGTCGGTGGACAGCACCTAAGTGTGCTGGCAGAAAAGCTGCAGAGCTGAGACTGACTGCGGTGGTCTGCCCAGGAGCCAGGGCAAAGGAAGAGTGATGCAAGAGGATGAAAGACCTAAGCAACAGCCAGCATGGACGTGGGAAGAACGAACAATGTCAAACCTGCCATATTTCCCTCTGCGGCTTTGTGAATGACAGAAGCAAAGATACCCTGTACGATGTCTCTAATAAGACTTTTTATGTTGCTTTACAAAATATTCTCACAAGCAGGCTTTGAAAATATGTTTCTAAATGGAGTTGCGATAGGCCAGGGTGTAAAATAGGCTGGAAATATGTAGTCAGGAGTGCTAATCAAGGAAGGCACTTCAGAGCCTGTCTGTTTCCATTAACTACAGAACGAGGGAAGGGAAGAACGCTAATTAAACATGCAGAGGACATGAAGCTGTGAGGAGCTACCAAGAGACTGCAGAGTATGATCAGAAATCAAAACAATCTTGAGAAATGGGAGAAAAAGTCTAAAAATTAGGACACATTTCCATGAGAACAAATCCTAGTGCATGCATTTTGGGTAGGTATAGTGAGCTACTATGTAGAAAAGAGCTGGTGTTCGGAAAGAATCGCAATGTTCTGAATGGTGCTTGGTGGGAAAAAAGTCTCAAATCTGTATCTGAAATGAGAAAATCTTCTGGATATTAGGCTAATTTTCTTCTCTCCTTTGTCTTCCCAAAATCGACTCCCTCATACTTCTACTCCTTCATTTTCCCCAATGTTTTTTAAATACAGTGGTTTTATCATCCATCAGTATGACCTGATATCACTTGTCTTCCCCTTACCATGCTAAAACTAGAAGGTTTGAAAGAGTGTTTCAACTATTCACTCTTGCAAATTTCTTTCTGCTGAAAACAAGGAAATGAATCGTTAGCAGTCTCAGCAGAAGCAAGGTCAGAAGTGTGAGCCATCCCTATTAAAATGTATACATCTTAAGAAAATGTTTTTTTTTTTGTAAATCAAACTAACACCAGAACTCAGCAATGCAGTTTTTCTTAAAAGTGCAGTCACTGTTTTTGTATGTTAATTTCTATGGAAAGGATCAATTCTTATAATGATCAGAGAGTGCCTCACCCTCTTTTTCCGAATAGAGATTAATAATGCTCTTCTAACGCCTTTTTGAGCCCTGCTGATCTTAGTTAAAACAAAGAGTCTAGCTAGTGACATTAATTCATATATAATGAGGGTCTTTGCTCTCCAGGGACAAGAATCTTTTTTGAACGATATCTTTCCGCAGCAAACCTTGGTGCCCAGAAACCCCAAGAAGCATTGCAGATTCCTTCCATGGCAGCTCGTTCCCCAAGATCTCACATCTCACTGCAGAGGTAAACTTTCACTGGGGTTAGTAAATCAGCCGCTTCCCTCCTGTAGTCTGTCGTGGATGAGAAAGGAGTAATGCATTTCACTTGTTAGAGAGAAGCAGCAATATGTTTTATTGAGGCAAGATAGTGATTTAACAGAGTACAACCGTAAATAAGGCAGTGATTTAGAAAGAGTTGAATGGCAAGGTTCACCCGGTTATTTACTACATGGAGGACAGGGTCAGATGAAAGTGTCACATAGTCTTGACAAGGTTTCAGATGCCAGTCTGAACGGGGATCTAAGCTCCACAGCCAGAGCCCAGGCTCAATCCTTGACAGTCAGCTGAGACTGATAGCCATTCATGTATCATCTGGTCCTGCACGTTCCACACCGATAGAAAGCAAGCATCTTAGTACATGCCTTAACAAGAATATCATTGTTCCTAAATTAAACATCAAATTTTTAAAAGAAAGTTTAAATTAGTTACTGCAATCTGTCTCCAGAGGGATATCTGACTGTCTTTGAGGCCTGTCCTCAACCAGACCCATCCATTTGCCGAAGCTTGTCTTTAACTCCTGCAGGCTTTCTACAGTTTCCATTTTACCTTGTGTTCCTGGGAAGCTGCTGAACATTTTCCAAGATTTCACTAAAGTATGCAAGAACACTGATGTTTCCCACAGTTGGTAGCTGGTTATTCCATGAAAAAATCCATAATTGCCCATCACAGGGTTTTGTGCCAGCATTTGGTTCTGGCCACTGGAAGAGAAAGGAGAATATGTTTAATGAATAGTAGTCTTTCTTAATAGGCTAGCTCTTGTGTGTCTTTACTTTCTTCATGAATCAAACCAAGTAACAAAGATTAAAAAAAAAAAGAGAGAGAGAAACAGGAAATGAAACACTGAGTTATTTCTGTCCCTGCTAATAGTTCTGTAAATCTACTGATTTAAATTATGTCATGGAGCCATAACCTGATTTTTTTCCTTGCTTGTTGATAGATAGTTATATTTATACCTTTAAATAAAACTTAAAATTAGATGCATAAAGATTAATGCATAAAGTTGATTGGAAAAGTATCATTAAGAATAACTCAAGTAATCTGCTTTATTCTCAAAAATATTTTCACATTGTTTCCCCCTAATGCCTACTACAGAGAGGTTACTTTAAAGGCAAAAGAAGTATGGGAAGGCAGATAAGCTGTCATATGTAGATTGTAAATTCCTCATATGGAGGATTTACAGTTTACAAAGAACAGTCCAAAAAGCACCACTGGATACAGATGCGTGTGTATTAAATCCAAATTCTACGTTAACAAAATGCTATTTAAAGCCTTTTCTTTCCACTGGGCTTTCACTGAACAAAAAGCAGTTGACAACTGTGGACAAAAAGCCCTGAGCACTTTATGTTTGTCAAATTGCCTCTTTAGTAGCTTTACTAGGAAATCAGAAGCTCAAGAAAAATTCAAATTGCTTCAGGCTTTTGTGTTGAAACTTCTTTAACTAAAGGCCTTATTTGACCTTCACAATACATACATTTTTCATTACCCTGATAACCAGAAGACATAATATCAGGTTTGTTTTAGGTCTAAGAAACAATTAAAGGAAGGAATTAAGAGCATGTAACCAATTAAGACTCATTTCTTGCTAGACCCCTTATCTCTTCAGGTAACATTTAACTGTGTCTGCAGTGACTCACACCCAAACTTCAGTGTTTTTATCCATATTATAAATTCTATTCTGTTCAATATTTTCACTACTGTGCAAACTGATATTCTCTGTGCAACTTTATTTTAGCGTATTTACAGATGCGTTTCTTCTTTTGATTGTTCTTTATTTTCTCATGATCCATTATCTTTATTAGTTAAAATAATTTCTTTATTGATATAATGTGAAGGCGTAAGTTAATAGAAACTTTGGTCAAATTCCAGGTTACAATTTAAATCTGTAAATGAAATGGATGTGATTGATTGAAAAATCTGTACTGAATAAACCCTTTCCTGTTTATTCTTTGGGAATGCACTTGTCATTCATGAGAGTCACAGATGGCTTCTGAACTAGAGGCACTAGTCTAAATTAATGTGTTGGAAAGACATTTATGGGTATAAGAAAAGCACTTCACTAAATAATTTAATCGTGCATTGGGGATGAAACCCGGGTTTTCAGCTTCTGTTGAAAAAAATACAAGCCTCTTCATTTGGGCACTGATTTCCAGGTTATGGTGGGCTCAGAGTCCAGGTATGTCAGTTCATTTTTCGTTTGCATGAATGAGAGCAGCTTGTATTGGTTCTCATCCTGTAAATTTATCAATGTGGAAAGAAAGAGATGAGTGTGAGCAAAGGGCAGGTAAGCATATATAAGACACTATGGTACAATGCTGTACAATGCTGTCTGGCCATAAAAATTAAAACTGGAAGTTTTCAAAGGTGTTTGAGGCCGTGAGAAGGGAGACTAATCTTACCAATGTAGGCAGACACATCTGGGCTGCTCATATAGACTCCTGAGTTAGTCAGTGGAGAGAAATTGGCACATTTTACCTTGTCCCAGTGAAGGAATCTCACTTAGGTTGGGCGAATTACTCGCTGGTAATGCCTATTTATTTCTATTGGCTATGGAGAGTTATCGGGTGACTAAATCAGAAATAAATATGTACAAGCAGGTGTCCAAAGCTGGGGAGACAAATTCATCTGGTGCTCTGGTTAGACTGCTGTCAGGAGGTGAGCTTGGGAACCCGTGCTGATGGCTCACCTAGTGCTGTGCATCTTTGAGTGCCTTTGAAAATGTCAGCCTCGTAACGCTGACTGTGTTTTAAAGGCTGTATTTAAAGCTTTCAGACAAACTACAGATCAAGATAGAGATATTACCACAGTTATTCTCTTTTTCAGCATCCTTCCTGAGAATTACAACTGCTGAGTGTTTTTGTCGTACGATTTGTGATACCAGACTCATGGACAGTCTTGTCGGAAAAGGATACAGAAATGAGACAGGTATATTCAGAGGTCATGGTCTCAGTATGAGTTTTAAGTAGATAAACTACTCACTCTGAAGAAGAGTTTCAAAAACAGGTCTATGAGATCAGAAAGGGCATGGAAAAGACAAATAGAAAATGGTTTCCCACAGTTCTTTTTATTTTCATTAAAGGCCCTTAATTCTTACACAATGAGATGACAGGTTCAGAATGTACAGAAGTAGATATTTTTTTTCCTGCACAGAACACAGTAAAAATATGACTCTCTCACAAGACTATGGAAGCCTAAAGGGCAAAAATCAATGAAACAAATACATGGAGGGTATCTAGTGAGGATGGTTGGTCACATAGAAAATATCTCTGGTTCAATAAGTTCCTAAGCTGCAGAGTGCTGGATGGTAGGAGAGCACATCTCATGAGCATTCACTTTATGCCTGCTGCTGTTCCTATAACCTTTCCTTGGCATCAGCTACCACCAGAACCAAGATGCTGAGCAAGGCAAGTCAATACAGGCACTCTTATGTCCTTACTGGATGTGTAGAATGTGGCACTTTATTTACAGCCTAGTATATAAGATGTATGCATCAACAGTATTGAGACTCAGCACCCATTCTGACCTTGGAAAGGAGCATCTGAAGAATATGCTGATTCCCAGAGAAAAGCTCCATTCTCAGCAGATTGAAGAGTGGAGGTTCCCTGCCCCATGTGGGCATTAAGCAGTTCCCCATCCCTTCCCTGCTCTCCTCTTGTCTTTAAAAATGGTTTCGTGACTTTAGCAGTTCCATAAAGAGTGAAGAAATAAAGTACATTCAGAGCCGTTACTAGAACTCTGGCACAATCTGCAGTAAACAGTAAATCAGATTCTCCAAGATAAAACTTTTAATGTCAGGATTTATTTACTTAGAAGCCCTATGCGTGAAGCATGGCTCATCCAGAGACAGGAGCTCTTGAAGTAGGTGTAATGTTGGCATTTGTAGATAATAAGTTATTTCATTGAGATGCCACTCAAACTTTTCAGTTCAAGTATGTCTTAAGTTAATTAAAGTTTAAAGTTTAAAATAGACTAAGGTACCCAACTCCTTGTGCAGGGCATGTGGGAATCACAATAAGGGCAGCTTGCTCAGCTCTGGAGCAGGGTAGAACACGAACAGCAGCAACATCACTCTGTACAACCACTACGGCATTTTCAAAAATGGCATTGATTGATTGACACTGAGAAGAGAGATGTCCAGTATTCCTCTCTGTCAGTGTGACTGCCTTACAGACTACCTTAAAATGGATGGGTCGAGGCTGTGTCCAGAAAATAAAGCGCTTCTTTTGGAGGAAAGGGTTACAGGTTTCAAAGGAGAGCAGGCTCTTTGTGAGTGATTGCAGGATTGCATTTTGAGAAATTACCAATACCAGCAGGAAGTGACTGCCCTGCAGCCCAGGCAGGGTAACCGGCTGTGTACAAACTAAGCCTATTGCAATGGAAAATAAAATGAGTTTACTAACCATCTTCATAGATACACGGTAACTTTCCACAACAGTTTAAGCAAGACCATTTTAGTCACATTACCAGAAAACAAGAAGCACGCACAACTTACCACAGCTCAGCTGAGAGATGGTAGCATCATAGAATGTGCTACTTGATTTCTTTGCAGTTGTATCATCCTCAGAGGTCAGTCTCAGTTTTACTTAGTTCTGGGTCTATAGCAAGCTTTTAACTCCTTGGAAAAGAGGGAATAGGAGTAAAATTACCAGGAAGGAAGTTATCTGGTGATTTCTCTGTCAGGTACCAGCTATCGGGACATAAAACACTATATCCCAGGTTGCAGTGCTGGAGTTCATAGAGCTGTGCTCTTTCTCTTCCTGAAAATTGTTAGTTACAATAACTAAAAATTCCCTTGGAAGTCCAATGAAAACATTTTTGTAGGAAAAAAATAACAAAGCAATCTTTTTTTTTTTTCAAAGATGCATCTTAAACCTTTTTTCCATCTATTTTCTCTTTAAACTTCTTGTTTTCTAGAAATAGCCTAGTGAAGACTGAAGGAAACCTTGTTAATTCAGAGGGGCTGTTTGAGCAATGGCAACTCGAAGGCATCTCAGTGGAGGGTAGATCAGGTCAGGGTCTGCAGTGTTGAAACTAAGAGACTGCCTGGCTGTTTTCTGAGGCAAGTGGAGAGAGTGCACAGAGGTTTGGAGTCCAAAAGTAGAGAAACAGCAGGAATGTGTGGGGCTTCATGGCCTACTCACTGTTTTTTGATTTCTGCCTTTCCTTGAGCAGCATTCCCTGAGGTGTTAATTCTGAAAACGCCTAAATTGGCTCTGGATCTGGGTATCAATCAGAGAGCAGCGTAGCAGCCATGTTGCAGTGAATTTTCTGACACTGACCCACAACCAGCCCCAGCTCCAGCAGGGCTGCCCTCCTGGGAGGTCTGGCACCATATTAACCTCCCACCAATAGCAAGGCTTGGTTGGCCGGTCCTCTCTGTGAAGCCTTGCTCATATCTGACCCAGGAAGGCTACGGATGCACTTAGTCACTCTCCCAACCCTGGCCATGCAGTGGTAGCCCTAAGGCAGGAGGTGACACCACAGCTAGGTCGGTGCTCCTCTGCCTCTACTTTCTGTCCTTTGCCATAGTTTACTTTGCAACCAGGCTTCCAGCTGAGCCTCCGACAGTGACTGAGTCACCAGCATTAAAAGCTATGGCAGAGGGTAAGCCTGCTTCGGGGCCAGCCACAGAAAGTGCCTGAATTCAAGATAGTGGCGAACTCGTCAATGAGCAAAAAAGAAAGCTGTGGCTGGCCCCTGCTGTCCTGGGCTCAAAAGCTGCCTCTGGTCAGGCAAACTGGAGTCCCCACAGCCCTCAGCCTGTCCCCAGCACCGGGTAGTGGTGTTGCACACCTCTCTCAGGGGTTCACTTCTGTTTAGGCATCATTACTGTGAGCAGAGACTCTGGAAGTGCGATATATCCACTTAAGAGTACAGAGCTATTACTTGCTGGCTAATGCACACAATAAATGGCCAGGACCTACTAGGCTGAGCATTAGTATGTCTCAGTCTCTCCAGTGAGCAACTGGGCAAGGCTTTACTGCCAGGGCAGCTGCTGGCCCTGGAGCAAGGCTGGCCTCTGCTGCTCCCCAGCACAGGGAACTCTTGGGGTTGCTGTGCTGCTGTCTTCTAAAACGTTGTTTTTTTCCCCTCATAGGTTATACCTTGTCACATTAGGTTTTCTCTCTTGATTCGCTAAGCTGCTAATTACTAGAGCCTCAGCAATGACACTTCTCTCTCATTACTTTTCTTACCTTGCCTGGTTTCAGCTCACAAACCTGCTCACACCTCAACAAGTGTTTTCTTGCTAAAACTGAGCTGAGGTCTCACGGCTGTGCTGTGCCGAGAGAGGCTGCGAGTCCAAGGCCGCTGGCTTTGGGGTCATAGCTTCCCCAGATGAACAAGGAACAGCAGTGTGCAACGCGGAGCTGGACTGATAAAGGCTGGATGTTGGAAAACACGGGTTGTGCCAAGCACGTGCACCTCATGCTGCAGAGTCATCTCTGCTTAGCGCTTCCCTCCTCTTCCTTGGTGCCGTGAGGGCGAGGGCTGCCCTGTCTGAGGGCTCCCCAGCGCGGTCACCCGGTGGTAGAGTGCCCCTGGACATAGAGGGAGGGGAGGACCCTGCAGCCTGGCAGGTGCCTCCTCACTTTCTAGGATTGCCGAGTCAAAAAATAGCATAGCACAGATGGTGAAAAACATTACAACTATATTAATCCCTATCGTCTTCATCAGCACCGTAATCATTTCAAGTACAATCCATCTAGATTAAAATCACAAACAGCTTTTAAAATGCTGCTATATCCCCAGCTCTTATACTCTGAAATGCCTTCTTCGTTTACGGAGAGTGCAGCCCCCTAGGAATAGCAGTGAAGCTAAGAGTTATGTTGCTTTTTCTCACAGCAAACTCCTTCAAATTTTGCTTTCTCCTGGGAGGGCTTCATGGTATGACAGCTAGTTTCTTCAATTGTTTCACACAGGTCTGAATCCTGTTAAAATGTTCAAAATGGTCAAATTCCATCTATCGGCAGGTGTATGTCTTTTGCTAGCTGGGTTTTTTTTTTTTTTTTGCTTTCATAAGAAAAACGGTGGAAGAGAAAAAAGAATGTAATCTTTTGGAGGCTCTTGTGAAAGTATTTTTATTTGGAAAACAAAAGTTGTAGTTATCATTGGGTGGCATTTGGCATGTGCGCTGTAAATACCCATTTACACAAGGTTAAATGGTTGTATAATTTACAGCTTCCTTTCTGTGGATGGGAGCGTAGGAGATACTGAATCCCTTATGCAAGGTGCTGCATGTACAGCCTGTGGCAGCAGAGCTTTCTTTGCAGTATCTCTCCGAAACAGCCCCTGTAATTGTTCCACTTCCTAATTTCCTGCTAAATAAATTCTTCCTAATGGTCACTCTGGCATCTTGCTATGACTCTGGTACAGCAGTACCTATGCAGCTCTGGACAAATCGGAATCAAAAGATACATGGGTACCATCTGTAGTTAATTTAAGAGTTTTGCCAGTAATTATTTTGTAAGTAACATAAGATCCTTTGTACGATGTAAGCCATACATACATACATACACCGATATGCGGCAAAATATTAATTAGAGAATCTTGGCTAAATGAAGATAGGTACAAATCTAACACTGTTTGGAAATAATCTACTAAAAGATGTAGTGTCTCTAAGATGAGAGCCAGAGTCCAGGTTTTCATCAGTATGGCTGATATCTGCCACACCTTTGGTAGCTAAAACAGTTTTGAAAGGACTCAAATAGTGCCTGGCCTAGATGCTTAGTCATGTTTCAAGATTTGTTTAATGCCAAAAAAAATTTTTTAACCTCTTTTTTTCTCCTAACATTAGATTATCTTCAATACAACCTAGAGGAGGTGCCAGAGGAGTAGATCACTTCCCACGACATGTGCCGGCAGGTGGTACTTTGTGACGAGACAGTGACGCCAACAAGTCTGAACCCGTAGCTGGCCGTGAGAGTGCACTCTAAGAAGGAAGCAGAGAAAATTATGGTTTTACTAATGGATATGATTGTGGTTATGTTTTGACAGTATAAAAGATCTCATTTAATAGAAACCAGACATACCACTATTAGTGCATAAATGTAACAAAAATATATTTATTTGAGGATTCCCACAACACTATAAAGTAATCGCTTCCAGTGCTGCACCAGAAAAGGCTTTCTCACTTTATTGAAGCAACAAAATCCTGGAACCTGAAGCCTGCTCCACTGAGAAGAACAATCAAATTAAATTGCTCTAATAATTAAATCCTACAGTGACTTCTAAGCGTGATTCTATGCCAAGTGAAGAATTTGCGAGTTTGTTACATTTATTATAAATTCAAATATCCCACCTAAAATATATTCAAGTCAAATATATCCCATCTATATATTCAAGGCATGTTCATCCCTTTAGACAATAAATGTTTAAGAACAGCTGTTTGATTTAGTCTTGGGGAAAAGTTTATATGGATCAGACAGTAATAGTCACCTCCCTGTAGATGACTCTTCAGGCCTATGTAGTTAGTTCATTTTATCTCAAGAGTATACTTTGCTCAAGTATCTCTAAAACAGTTTATAAGCTGGGGTAGCATTTCTGATTTATATAGGGCTATGACCATTTCCCCACGGCAAGGAGCTGATCCTCGTCCACAGGCTGGAGTTGCAACCCTTGAGTAGGCTACAAGAGAGACACGTTAGTGGGTTTGGTTTTTTTTTTTTTTTTAAGATAATGTTATACATTATCTTATAGTAAAGAGCTCCTATAGTAAAGAGTGTTTTCCTGATCTGCTACAAGAGCTCCAAGTGTTCTTTTTTTTGGTAAGACTCTCTTTGTGCTGTTATCAGAACAGCAGATAAAGAAACACCTCTTTTATCCTTTTGAAAACAATCCACAAGAAATAGGCAGCACCTCCGCACCAGGTTTTTCTTGTAATTCTTAGAGAAAGATGAATCTTTATTGCCAGAGTTATTTCTGCATAGCCATCCAAATAAAATGCAAGAAAACCACAATTCACATAATATCTGTTTTTTATCATTCTCTCTCCCCTTTAGCTCCTTTTCTGAACGGGAACAGAATGGAAATCAAATGTAAAAAATATATATATAAATGCAGCATGGGAAAAAAACCTTTCACAAATATTTAGAATCTTGTTTATTTTATAGCTTTAATTCTTGGTAAAAATAGCCCCCAAAACTGAGTACATGTGGAAAAAATGCAAACTGTGCTCTGTGCCTTCAAAATATGACCATGTAACGCTACATACAACGCTTTGAGCAGCACACTGCAAAAGAGGATTTCCACATGTGATCAGGTGTAGCACCAGCCTATACCCTGAACCTTCACCACCAGTTGTACTTGGATGGTTTACCACCAAGTAAATGTTCTCGTATCAGGTCCTATTCTCACATAGTGCGGATACCACAGAGCGTTCAACACTTGTCTGTTGGCATTCTGTTCACCAGCTGATACTGTTTTCTCAATTAGAGACTATTTATCACTTCTGCAGATATTAGGGTAATATATTTTATGAAAAGCTGCGTTAGATTCTGTTTGTCAAGGCCTCCAAATAAACATAAGCATCCACTTAACTTGTTTCACTAAGCCATATCTCTAAAAATAATTTCAAGCTAAACATCTCCTTGGACCAGCTCTCCAGTTTGAGAGACTTCAGAGCTGCGAGTGGTGAGTATCTTGCAAAAGCAGGCTCTGGGTGTAATTACAGTAGTAACCGTCTGTCACGCGTGTAAGTAGGCGCAATAACTATCTTTTTCTCGTTGGTTAACGCAATTCTGAACACATGGAGTAGGCCCGAGGAAATGAAAAAGATAATTTGCAAATAAGCACACCGGTGTTGAACTGGAGGGAGGGGATACCCTCAGAGCGGTAAGATACCTCTCGTATGTGATAAGATACCTCTCGCACAATAGGGTTGCCTGTCATAAGGCTTGCAGCTATTGACATATTAGAAACATTTTCAAAGAGAAGAGAAATGTGCTACCATTTACTGAAATATTGGTTATGCTCTGTTTAATTCTTTCATCATTCTTTTTTTGGCCTTCCTTTTTTTCCTTTGCTGCCTTTCCATGGTAACATAACACAGTCTATTGTTTTGTTTAATTTTTGTCATTTGCTTTTCTTCTATTGACCTCCTCTAATATGTGTCTGATTCTATTTTTTTTCAGACAAGTTAATGATTCAGGAAGAGGAAAGACATTTTCAGGGCAGCTAGAATATAAATGATAAACTATAAGTCTCATTTGTTTGCACATGGATAGTATTTGTGGTTTCACACTGTTCCAAAGCAGGGGCTCTGCTTCCAAGAACTGACTGGGTAGTTTGCCTGCTGTTTATCAGTGTCCCAAGCAGATGATTTCTGCATGATTAACAGAGCTGTCATTGCACTCTTACATGCAGGCCAAACAGATCTTGCTGCTTTTGAAATACTTTTTAGTTGTTAGAAAAAAAAAAGTCTAGAAATTCTCATCTAATAACCTTTTCATTAAAAGTCTTTTAAAGGCTTGCATTATTTTATCACTAATTAAAGCCTAGATAAACTTTCCCAGCCTTCCTGTTCTGCATAGCTTGCAAACAGTTGCAATCCTGACCATTCTTCAAATCACAATGAGGAGATTAAGCTAATGATTATTGAATTCTCAGAGTGAGACAGGCTCTATGGAGACAATAAAGTCTTCCACAGGATATAGGGCAGCTTAATCTCAGCAGCCCAATGGGATTAATCCAAACAGTCGAATAAACTCTGAAATATTCCGGGTAATTTTTCTTTCGTCAGTTGAGAAGCTAGATTTCGTGGAGCTTTAAGATAAGGAGATGCTTCAAGGAAGTACTTTCTACATGCCCAAAGAGCACCTAGCAGATTCCTCCTCCTCTGTTTACGGAAGTTAATGGAGTAATATGAGGTTGCATTTGGAAATGCAGACTCAGCCTCGAAGTTTTGTGCCGTCTTATTGCATGTGCTTAACAAATCTGCATTGCAGCCATTGCTCTATAGTATGTTGGGGCAGGTATCTGTAGTCTATTGAGGAAAATTTTATGATTAAAGGACAGGAAATGCTTGTTTTTACTTCAATCAGTTAAACTGCTCACATTGCGCTGTGGTAGCAGAAGTCTGTGACCTTCTGATAAAGTTTGCCAAGTTCCATGACACATCTCACAGTATAAGCAACTTGTACATAAACTGATCTTGGGTTACTTTATTTTCTTTTTCGGGCCTGTGGGAAGCTAAAAGAGACTACGTGAGTATTATTATTATCATTACATTTACTTATTTCATATAACTGAGCCTAGGCATCCTCACTGCGGAAGTAGAAAGGAATATAAAATATTCTTTAAAAATTTCTCACCATGAATTCTAAGCTGCATTTACCTCTAAATACACTGTTTATTTATGTGATCAATCTATATAGGTATTTTTGAGAGGACCCAATCTCAGAATATCCAGAGAAAAGATTTTCAAATATACTGAAGTTCTTAAAGATGAACTAGAAACACGATCCAAAAGCAACTAAACTGCTTTTCCATCAGTTTCTTTATGTCTTATTTTTATTGTGCATAATAACATGGGTGCTACCCCTAGAGAGAAGACTAAAGAAAAAGACCAGTTTTACTAAGAGGTGAACTGGTCAAGGTCAGCCCTGGCTCCTGCAATACTGGGCTTCTGTCGGCTGATCTTTTGGCAAGACAAAAATGTCTTTCTTTAAAATGTATTTTTATCTTGGAATACCTCACATGCACTAACCAACACAAAATGGGGAGAAAAGGGCCTATTTTTCTCAGTGAAGACAACTTGACTCTTGGTAACATTTGGAATCTGGTTCTTAGTAAAGTTTTTAATCTACTTCCTGATAAAACAGAAAAATAAGCCCAGTAATTCCTTACTTCTTCATCTAGATACAGTAGTAACTTTAAAAACATGGAAAATGATGCTTTATTGTACTTCTTCTGTGATACATCCTGATGGAGGGCTATTTTGATTCCATCTTTGTAAGAACAAGACTCCTAACCACAGCTGCAACATTTTTTCCTTTTTTTTCGTTCTGTTTTCCAGACACTATACCTTCCGCGAAATAAGCAGCTATGTTGCAATAATAAACTCATAAAGATCATTATCCTGAGTGAGGCCTCACTGAACCCTAGGTTTCCTCTCTCATGACTGGTTCACATTCAACAACACAAGTGTTAATAAATACTTCACGTGGTCAAAAATTACGAGGTCGGACAGTTTCATGTGATACCACTGCCTGGCTGCAATACAGCAAGGATGTCAAGCACATGTTCATTCCCACTGTATTTTCATAGAAACAGTCTCAAGCAGTCATTCTGAGAGGTTTTGTTCAGCCAACAGTTCCGCTGCAGCCAATGGAGTAAGGCTGATTTCAAACGGGTGGGTGTAGGACAACTGTCTGATCACCCAAGGATATTGCATCTTAATTCTTGGATTCACGTTTTCAACCTTCTTTATATTAAGTCTTAAAAAGGTCCCCCGGGAGGCTTCATGAAGATACTGAAGATAGCGAGAGGAAAGCCAAGTGAGACGCGTCCATTCCTAAGTGTTCGGATGAAAACTGAGCAATGCCTTTCCGGCTCCAGAGGCTCGCTGCAACAGAGGACACGCGTCTCTAGTCGTGAGGATTTTAAAACTACTCTGCAGTTTGCCTGCTCCTCTAGATTATCACATATGGGACCAGCTCTTGAGCCAAAACATGTGGAAAAGAGCTTTGCAACTCAGTGAGACAGAGCAGCAGGGTGTGCAGTGCCTCTGAGCAGGCATCTGCACGGGGTTGCTTCAGCCACTGCTCTGCATGGAGGGAAGGACAGGGGCTGCAGCACAGGCTCCAGCTCAGCAGAGCTGGGCTTACGGTGACCTATCAGCATGAAATAGATCTTCACTATTCTGTTCCTGTGTCTCTTTTAGGACAGGCAACGTGTTGCTAGTATTAATCATTACATTTGTCCTCATGATGTTCAGAATTAGAGTACTCCTGACTTCCTAGAGACAGGATATTTTCCTTTGGGTGTATATCCCTTTCCATGTTGCTGCAGGTTAATCACTCTCAAAACCCTGAGCACAATTTTGCACATTAAGCTTTCTGGAATAGAACTTTAATTTGTTTGTTTGTTTGTTTGTTTGTATCAGTGAAAAGTACTTCAGCTAAACATCTGGATTTTTTCAGAGAAAACTTAGTGGTGTAGAGAGACCTCTGGTTCTCTTTTTAGTGTTTAATTTAGTGTGCTATATTTCAATATTGTTGTATTGAAAAAATATTTTATATATAAATATAAATATAAATATAAATATAAATAAGAATATGTATGAGTATATAAATATATATGAAGAACCTATTTTGAGTCATGTATGCCAGTGGAGAAATTTTTGTCGTGTGCCAGTCTGATTTTACAATAGACAGAAGGAAGCATATTCAGATGGGTACAGCCTTGAGAAAGCTCTACCACGCATCAAAAGTAAGCTCAGTCCTCAGCTAGCCTCATAGCCCCAGTCCAGACCCAGGGAACTGCTTACCTAAAGTTACTTTCCCTCAAAAAATCATATCGACCGTCGTCTAGGAGCTCACCTACAGTTTTTTCTTAGCCTGGCAGCACCTAGAGCATACGGAGATCAGCTGGAAAAAGGGATTTCTAAGAATGCCTCATTAATCTTTAAAACACAAAACATGTCTATCCATGACAGTTTGCAGAGTGGTATTGGGTAATTAGCTGGGATATCAGTTGGGTTTATGCACTGCACTGTAAATCCTGCTTTAGCAATGTAGGAGACCCATAATTGAGAAAAGCCTATAAGCCGGTAAGCAAGACGCTGGCTTGAAAAAGATCTTGTTACATTCCAAATTTTTGCTGTTCAGAACGGATTGAATTGAAATGAAATTCAGGATGGGACTCAGCCGTAATGAAAGAGAATCTTTGTTGTCTGGTGACTGTTGAGCTTGCAATTCCTCAGTAATTAGCTCTATTGTCCTTCAATTAGCCATAGCTGGCCTCCTGCTACTCTGCTTCGAAATGATGGTATTAAAGAGCTGAATTCACATGTAGTTATAACCCCTGCTATAACCCCAGGGGTACCAGTGTGGGCTCTGCTCTGAGGCTAACATATATGTGCTTGCTAAAAAAGAAATACCTGCATTAAATGTAAGAGAAGGAGTAGAAATAAGAACAAATGAATGAAAGGGGCACAGTGACTGAGACTTGCCACTCGGTATATTTTACTGCTGTATTTTAGCATGCTGTTATACTTTCAGTGACTGCTTTTGCATGCTGGGAAGGCTTCCAGTGCTTGCATCTGTGGTTGGGAACTTCACAGTTAGTTAGCATTTCATCTAGGCCCAATTTCTTTTGGTTTCTGGCTGCTTTTCCAAAGGGCGGCAGCGTTGGCGGGCAGGAGAAGGAAACAGCAACACCCAGGCAATGGCTGTGCGGAGTGTTAGAAGTGTATAAGAGAGGTTTTCTCTTTATGACTTAGACATCCTCAAGTTACTGCTGTACTGTGTGTTTTTTACCAGTACCTCTGCACGGTCACTTCTTAATACCTCTCCAGCTGCTTTTGCAGTTTAGCTCATAAGCTGGGCTGATGCCTCTGGACTCAAACCGGTTCTCAGCATCGAAGGAATTTAGGTGTATTTCAGTACCTGTACCCATGAACAACAGCAGCAAAAAGCATAATAAGGAAAAGTGTGGAATACTAATTGCTGTGCTTTGCAGAAATAGAATTTACTCCCAGCCTTTCTTTCAGCACTACAAGACTGATTTGGGAAAGTGGCCTTCCCTTTCCAATAGCTGCAATTGATTTCACTCTGAATGTTATTGTCCCTTATTCATATCACAACCAAATTCACCTGCTTATTCAGCTTTCTCTGAACTTGCACATTATGCACGTTTTTACATCTCTTGTAGGATTTTTAAAGCGCTAGCCTAGTGTTCACATTATTACCCATGTCCAAGCTACAGTTAAAATGATGTTAAATTTGAGAATATGGAGCCTCTATTTGTGACAAAAGCAATTACTGCTTAGCTAGGCTTTAAGAACTCAGAAAGGTAAGAGCTACTGTGAGGAAAAATCCAAACAAATTAAATCTGAAAATGGCATCTCATATGCTAAGGCAATTTTAAACCTATGCCATTGTGACAATATAAAATGACCCTATTCTCATAACTGAAACATTTTATTATTCCTACTTCTAAATTAGTTTAAACCGATTTAAAGAGCTGTAGATATTTCCTCTTTGTGACTTCCCTCCCAGGCAGAGTTCTGGTTATTTTGGTTCTACATTTTTCTGCCTTACATTTGCTGCCTTAATATGTTTTGATTGCTTTTAAGAGGAACTTTATTTAATTTCTTTTATATGTATAAGGCTGCCTTCATCTGATAATCACTTCAGTTTATCATCTGTGTTTCATTTATGGAGGAAAATAGGACGCCTCGTAGTTTTGAATTTGTCTTGTTTTGAATACATCTGGTGACAAAGTGGAAGTAATGAGGTTGAAAGCATCATTACACCTCTATAGACATATTGCAGAACCAAAGGAAAGAGAAAGGTAATCATTAACACATGCCGTCTACTTGATCATCAGACTTTTCCAGACGGGAGGAGAAATAAGCCAGAGTTACCAAGGTAGGAGGCTTTTGAAGTAGACAGGGAAGGAGTGAAGTACAGTGCCTGTCTTCTGCTAACATGACAGATACTTCCTTTTAGTGTATTACTAATTTTTCTTTGATTGTTTGAACTAGCACTTTGAATATTTTGTAGCTAGCTAAGCAATGGACTCTTTCTTTTTCTTTTTCCTTTTTTCTTTTTGCATCATTCAGTTCATCTTTAATCAGCACATTTTACTAGCCATGTACAGCAATTGTTGTTCACCACTTATGTAGCACCTTAATGATCTTGTTTCAGTACTCTATATTTTTCAGAGCTAATTGCTATCTGGAACTAACAACAAAATAAATGGCACTGCAGCTCCCCCAGCTAAGGTTTAATGACAGCTTTTGGACAGCTTCTGACAAAAAAACACTCTGAGTCTCTGTTGTGTTATAAAGGCCATTTGTCCTCTTAAGGAACACTTTAAGAGCATCTGTCACTGTCTTTATTTTGCTTCAGTGCACTATACACTAAGCTAAAAGCATTATTTCCACAAGGGAAATTGCAGCAGAAAATCCACCTGCAAAATTATCTTTATACCTCTAAGCTAGCTGGAGGATATTCACAGCGGCTTCTTGTTGTTATTGGATTCAGTTCATCAAAAATGTAAAAATAAAGCCAAATAAAACTGATTGAACAAACTTGAATTTCCTTCCGGTCACTTGTGTCTGATCAGTTACTTTCATGCTTAAACCTCCTTCCCCTTAATGCCTACGGTCTTACTGTGACAAATCATTTGTACTTCTAAAACTGTGCTCTAAATTGACAGTCTCTTATGCTCTGCAAGGGCAACTTATTTTCTGCTGTGAAAATAAATAAATATAAATAAAACAATTTTGGTATAATGCACATACCTCATGAACACGTTGGTCAAAATCCTCATGCTTGATGGATCTTTCCAATAAGATCGCATGCTGAAATCTGACCCATTTCCTGAGCTAGAGGAAATAATGAGATCTACTTGAATACACAGAAAAATGAATGTTGGGACATTGATGTTGTAAGAGCTTTACAGAATACTACACAAACCGGTGGATGATGCCCTGAGAAGCTGGAGTTTAACCTGCAAAAAGAGCCAGCAGCTCAGTGCAAGTCAGATAAATGTTTGTCAACAGGGGAGAAGACAGTGATCTGAGGCAATCACCAACCTAGCCGAGGCATTGCTGAGACATAATGGAATGGAAAGTTTCAGAAATAGTTTGAAGAAAAACTAGGAAGCTTTGTATATTGTTTATAAGAGACTGCTCTAAAACATAAGCAGTAGCTGGAAAGAAAGCTCAGAGCTGCTTGTTTGAAAAACTAGCTGGGTACCGCCTAGACACTTACGCTGCACCAAGATCGAAACCGGCTTCAGAGCCGGAGCATAGAAGCTGAAAAAGGTTTTAATTGGCTAGGAAGGCCCTAGAAAGCCTTTCTTTGATATGATAGAGAAGAGGAACCTCAGAGGGAGATACAAAGAGAGTGATGACACGGATAGAGTAACAGACTTGGAAAATTATCATTGCAAAGGTATATCCAGAGCCTGGATAACAGTTTGAGCTGAGCAAATGAACGTTGCATTTTAGAGATGTAAAGTAGAAAGACTCTGTAAGGCTTAGACTTAGACTGACTTCAAGAACACGAAGGTCAGGTTATGGTCCTGCGTGACCAGATGTTTGACAGCTGTGTTCACAAGAACCAAGCAGAAAAATGCTAGGAAGAATACCAGTCTTATATTAGCCATGTTGAACCTAGCTGAAGATTAAACACCTACAAAGAAGCATTAGAGACAGACTAGCATTTTACTTTGGACAAAAAGGTGGGATTTACCTCACCTAACTTTATATAACTGCAATGTAGGTCCCTTCGTGGTGAAAGAAAAAAGGTACATTTAGAAAATTATTTGGTTGCCTTATTTCAGATAAACTTTTCAGCAGTAGGATGAACCCTGCAGTTTTTGTGAATATTATCGGCTTAACTTCCAAACTATACAGAAAGTCTACACTGGGTGGTTCAGAAATGAATATCTGCATTTAGGCACTGGAATTCCATCCACAAGGAGAGAGTTTGAGAGTAGAAGTGAAGCAATTGCACAGAGATGGAGGGAGAACTCATGTCTGTGGATGACATTTGTTTAGACAAGATATACAAAGAAAAGAAAAGGTAGGGCATCGCCAGAGAGGGATGGAAAATGACAAAGATTCACAGAAGAATATGCAGAAAGAGCAGTTAGAGAGGTAGAAGGATTTATTTAGTGAGACCAGGAATGAGATACTAGGGAGAAACACAGGCAGAAGAGCAAAAGGTGGTGAGCTGAGCATATAGGGAAAGTCATATTCATTTGTCAGTTTCCCCTTCGAATAAATAAATGAGATTCTCTGTGAACTGAAAAGCAGAAGCAGGCATAAGGCAGATTTGGATGACCATGTCAAGTTTCTGAGCAAATTCTCCAAATTTTCCAGAGCTCAGTCTCCATACCTGCAAAACGGGATCATAGGAAATACTACAACCTGAATCATCTTGCAGAGCGTGGAGATTATTCTTCCTAGAGGTCAAAGACAGCTCCAGAGCCACACTGGCTCCAAAGCAAAACTTTCTAATGCTTTTTGTTTCTCATTGTATTGCCTCAGCTGTTCTGTTACAATGAACCAATGTACTTCGTCTCCTCCAAAGTAAGGCTTAATAGAGTATGATACTTCTTGAGTAAGTAAAATAAGGCAAGGCAAAATGTGACCCATTCACTTAATGTCATAGTTCACACATGGTGCACCTAAGGAGTCATGCTTTCTGTGAAGGCTGTCCTCCAGTTTCTTTTTCATCCTCCTTGTCTCTCATATCTTCCATCCCTGTCTTTAAGTTCTTTATGACCTATAAAGGAAAAATTGCAGAATGCACTATTACTTAATTATTCATTGAATGCAGCTGAAAAAATCCTCAGAAGGTTGGACTAGATAGTGTTATAGATAACATCAAGAATAAAACTGGTTAGGGCAAACTGTTGCTTGTATATTACTGTTCTGCAATGAAGATGTCACATGCAATGAGGAAAGATTTTCCAGTAGGAAAATCTAAACTCCTCAGCTTAAAACAAGCAGTGCAAATCAGGAGTCAGGATTATCTATTTTCAGCATATTTATAAAATGGAAATTAAGTAGTACAGTTATGAGAGTTGCTCATTCAGTCAAAGCCATATCCCACTGGTAATTTCTGAATTTCCTGGGGTGGGGAGGGGGTTAGTTGTTGTGTCTGATTTTTAACACAAAGCACCAGCATTTCTTAGCAAAGTCATTTTTCTCACTGCAAAATGATTAAACCTTTCTGTTTCAATTTGGTCCAGGCACCCCAAACCACTATCTCTGTATGATGGTATGAATGAGAAATCCAGAGCAAAACTAATGGCATGCCCCAAATTTGGGAAAATTCAGACTTGACACTGAAGTCTGTTGTTGGCTCCTCTCCACTAAAAATAATGTATAGTTGGCTGTAATCCGATCTGGCAGGGGACATGTCAGGGATTTCAGGTTTGAAACTCTCCTTCAAGCGTTGATTTGTCACTTGCTAGCCTTTTTGGAGAAAAATATATGTGGAGCTTGGATTTTAGGCTGAAAGGGTTGGAGAGAATTGCAGTAACAGTAAATTTACTCACATGTGCAGCTCCACTGAAACATCAGAAAACCATTTAAAAGAATCCAACCACTTCAGGGGTTACATTTCCAGAGTATTTTAATTCCAGGGAGGTTCACGAGTCTCCTAAAATAGAAAATCTTGTTTTTCTTTTTAGTTCAACAGTGAACTCTCCAGTCGGATAACTAACATGAGTCTGATATGGGAATTTTCAGGCAATGTTATGGCCCAGAGTTTCAGATTTTCTCCTAAAATAGTAGGAGTAGTCACTCAGGATGCAAATGCTTTCAAGGTTTTTGAAAATATCAGTGAAAGCAACAACATTTTTGAAATCAAACCTGTTTCTGCCATACTGGATACACAAACCTCAGAGTATCACACAAGTGCATGAGAACTAGGGACTGACCTACATCACTTTGTGTTCTAAGACGTGGGCATAATTTGCTTAGAAAGCCAAAATGCATTTATTTTTAGACTCATGACTGCTCATACCATAAAGGAAGCCAGTTTCAAAATCTTTATAAAGGCGCACAGTACTTTGCTGCATTACAGTAGCGCTTTCCTCCAAAATTTTCATGCACTCTATTATGTAAAGATGCATTAATTATATTTATAAGAAAAATGTTTGAACATCTTTGAATTCAGGTCTGCGGATCTGGAACACTAATATTTAGCACAGTTACAATTTTTTCTAATATCTTGCAGCTTATTTGCATAAATTTGCCTTTTGTGGGACTAGCTCCGTAATTTATAAATACGTTATCTTATTACATGTACAGTAATGCATAGCATATAAGGATAAAACAGCTGGAGTGCTGTGTCCAGTTCTGGGCTTCCCAGAGCTGCTGGAGCAAGTCCAGTGAAGGGCTATTGAAATGATGAAGGGACTGGAGCATCTCTCCTATGAAGAAAGGCTGAGGGAGCTGGGCCTATTCAGCCTGGAGAAGAGAAGACTGAGGGGGGGATCTCATCAGTGTGTACAAGTATCTGTTTGAAGGGCGTAAAGAGGACAGGTCCAGACTCTTCTCCGTAGTGCCCAGTGCCAGGACTAGAGGCAACGGGCACAGAGAGAAACACAGGAATTTCCATCTGAACATGAGGAAAAGCTTCTTTGCTGTGAGAGTGACTGAGCACGGGCACCAGGCACCCAGAGAGGCTATGGAGTCTCCTTCCTTGGAGATATTCAAAAGTTGTCTGGACACAATCCTGTGCAACATGCTCTAGGTGACCCTGCTTGAGCAGGGAGGTTGCACTAGATGATCTCCAGAGGTCCCTGCCAACCTCAGCCATCCTGTGATTCTGTGATTCTGTGATAATGAACTGCATTTTGTGAGTTCTGGTATAAATAGGATTCCTTGTTTTCTTTTCTCTTGCATGGTAGTCACCTTTACTCCCTTTTAGTCATCACTGTGGTCCTCTTAGCTTTTTTAACTGCTATTTTCAGTGCTGCAGTAGCAAATTTGGGAGCAGAGTTGATGCAACAGGGATGCGCAGTGTACATGAACGATACAAACTAGCTCAGTGGCTCTTGCTGCTCATTTTCTTTTTGCACTGTAATAAAACGAGATCTGGCTAAATTGGTTGATCATAGAATGACTTTGATCCATTTTTATGGGGCACCCATCAAAAATGAAAGGCAGAAGTAGGACTGCTATAGGTTGGCTACTTTCTTTAGAGGCAGGGAAGTTTTTAATGACATTGTGCAAGGCACTGCTGAGACCTCACTGCAACATCGCTTACAAATTTGACCACCCATGTTCTGGTCTGCATGAAACAGATGCAGATAACTGACAGGAATGACAGGGGAAGAAGAGAGTCTTGAAAGGGTCATGTTCTTTGACTAAGTGAATCAAAGGCTGAGAGGGAATATCACAGTTCAGGGAATATATCACAGCTGAGGAAAAAAAGTGCTATAAATAATGTTGTTAAATCTAACTCGCAGGTCAGACAGAAGAGTAGATGGATCCAACCTTCTAGGAACACAGGTAGGCTAGAAGTCAGGATCAGTTTCTAAACATCAAAGCAACAAGGTCTAGAACAACTCTGCAATATAATTAATGTAACAAAAGCCATGCACAGCTTTAATCGTGATCAGTTAAAAAAATTGTGTTTCCCAAGGTCTCCAAGTGATGTTTTATATTAATATATGAATCTTTTAATCGTGTGTTGAGGATATTTACTAAAATTTTTCAAGTTGGAAGAAGCATCACTCTTTTACCTTAAAGGCTCATAAAGCCTTTTCTTTCCCATGATTAAGAGAGAATGAAGTCTTACCACACGTTAAATTACTTAAGAACATTAAATTACTTAAGAACAGTAAACAGGCACCAGAATGCAGAAGGATTGGTATAATGCCATACAAATGTGTGTGTGTGTGTGTATATATATATATATATATATATATATATATTTAGAGTATTAAAGGATTCATAAATACTTTAGGTTAATTTGTTTAGCTATTACAGCAGTTACTTCATTTATAACATACCATGAACTGAACGCCTTCACTAAACAAATGACTTCTGAAATGATCTGCGCTATCAAAATTCTCAAAGATTCCTGCGTTATTTCGGTGGAATACTAGTTTCTAAGATAAGACATTTCCCTTTACTCCCAGTGTCCAAATATGCATCATTGTTGATTTTTTTAAAAATTTTTACTCCTACGCCTAGATATACCAGACATGAAGACATATAGAATATACAAAAAGAGTTGAAATCAAGGTCACTGAGTAAATAATATGCCTTATGCCATGGCAGCATTAAAAAAAAAAAACCCGCATGGAGAAGCCGTTCACCTTAGCAATGGCACAAGCCAAATTTTTTATGGGGGAAAGGGACTCTGAAAAGCGTCTCACCAATGATTTCAAGTGAAAGGATGATGACTGAACATGTTTATCCCATAAAAAGCAGTTCCACAAATATTGTACAAAAAACCTTAGTATCTAAAGGATATTTTTTGAACAATAAGGAACTGTTGTATCCTGGTTCTAGATTCCAAAGTATTTATGCACACAAAATGCGATGGTCTGAAGCAACAAAGAGCATTTGAATCCCTCATGTTATTTCAAAGGAGTAATGGGAGAATATCGTAATGCAAGCATCAATAAATCTGTAAAAGTAGAAGATATAGGTTCTGTCACAGAAGAATCGATTGGAAACTGCTAGGACGGATAGGAGAAGCAGTTAGTGTGTGGCTTTACGTTCCCTCCAGTTGTTTCTGTCTCTTGTCCACTCTCCCTTTTTCTAAGGATTAAAGATGCTGGCCTGGCCCAGACAGCAAAGATACCAGCCCTTCATTATTTCCTGGAAATACATTAGAAAGTGGGTTTCCAGAGCTTTATCTATTTCATTTTTTAAAAATGTGTACAATTTTATCACCTAACCAAAGGGGAGGAGCTATAGCAGTTGTCTTAAACGATCAGTAAGATAGTTTGCATCAGCTGCTGTAGACTTCCACCTGTTTGTGCGGCGTTGAGTAGCCTGAATTACAAATTATCATACTAAAAGTTTGTTACCTAGCTGTATGAGATTGATTCAGCGCAACGACAGTTTAAAGTTTTGGATCACATTTGGAAAATTAAGTCCCCTCAGCAGCAGACGCTTGGTGCTGGGAGGGTTTGGAGGAGCAGTGGCTGAGCGGGGAGCTCCTTGCAGCCCAGAGGGGTGTGCACGTTGCTCCCCGGCTCCCCTGAAGCTGGGAGTTTAGTGCAGGGATGTCCTCCTGGGCCTGATGTCTCACTGCTGTTACAAAGATAAAGCCAGGGAGAGCTGAGCCCCCTTCTCTGAAAACCTTTGCAGCAGTGCTGGAACCTGCCTTGTAGAGTGCCTGGGCCTTGGGCAGCTTCTGGAATGGGCATTCTGCAAGCTGATTTTGAAATACATGTGTATTTATGTATGTATATGTGTGTGTGTGTGTGTGTGTGTGTGTGTGTGCGCGCGTGCTTATGTATGTATGTATGTATATGTATTCAGTTTAATTCTTAAATCCTGCCTGGCTGCTATTTGAGACACAGGCGGTGGCTCTTTGTCTCTCACCTTAGACACTTTGCCACAACACCTTGCATAACTCTAATCCCGAAGCACCATCAAAGATTTTGCCATTAGAATGCTATCTTTTCAATGAAACATCGAGTTTCTCAAGTATGCTTTGCAGTTAATTAAGCCTTCGACATAGTGCTGTCGATACTTCCTGGATTGATTGCTCTAAAATAGGTTGCATTAACCTTCCTGATGAATTTTTCTAAACTAATTCTGCCCACATTAAAATTGCATAATAGTCTTAGATCTAGCTCACTTTAAAATTGATGCTGCTGCTTTAATTTGAAATAGATAGATTTTATTTACATCTTTCAGGCCCTTAATTGATTTGATCACAGGGGAATCAGTTATTTTTGGCATTGATTCAGATTTAAATTATCTCCAAAAAGTGGGTTATGGAGCATTAGGATAATAATGACAATATTCTGATTAAGGTGCTAGTTGTAAACTGCAAATATAAAAAATTATCTTCAGTTGGAGGTTCTGTAGGTTAACTTCTGAGAGGATAGGGATTTAGCACAACCAGACTGGTTCCTTAACAGGAAAGGTTATTAGCAAATAAAATATAAAGTGAAAGCTATAAAGATTTTATAAACAGAATTGATGGTTTTTTGCATCCAAGCAAGATCATAGTGTTCACTAATACATACAAAAAGACACAAATATCTACTTTGGTATAGGCTCTTACCGGAGAGCTGGCAAAGCGTATTTGTCTGGATGCACAACAGTTTAAATAATTCAAGGACAGAGGAAAATGGAGTTACTTGAATTATAGATAGATCAGCAGACCATAAGGAAGAGATCTAAAATAAAGCTAGTGCTAGTTATCTGAAAAATTCTGTTCAGTGGCAGGGGAGAGAGTTTTGATGATTCAGAGGTTGTCTATCTTTGAAAATGAAGTAAAATAGCTGTCTCAGAAAAAAAAAGTGGCCATTTGAAGGTTTATATTGAAATAGTTATCCTGACTATTTCATCACATTTTCAAACGTAAACAAGTCTTGACTGCTGACGTATTTATGAGTTTGGCTGCTAGTGCTTATTTTAAGTTGATGTTTGTAAGAGTTGGATGACTTAAATGATTGATAGTAGAGTGCGAGACTGGATAACTGCAGCCATCCCAAATTTTTCTGTGCAGTCTATTTGCCTTATTAACACTGTTCTCCATGGTGGAGATGTCCGTATGGGAGACTAAATAATAAAAATATTGCTGTTTTAAAGAAGGTAAAGAAAATACTTACCCTTTTTTATAGCCATTACTACTAGGAATATAATTTTGTTCACACGCTTGTTCACACCACTGAATGAAGTTGGTTATAAATCAAGATAATGGAGAAGAATTTTGTGTATCTTCCACATGTGGCTGGATACCAATCCAGGGACCTACAGTGCTGAGCTGCCTGTTGCACTGCTACTGAGTAGGGTTAAGTTTGAGGGAAACGCTGGTGAATGCAGGTCTGGATTTGAGAAAACTGTGTGAAGGATTTTTGGATTCTCCATTCAACAGAGCTAAGGCCCAGTGAATGGTATGCTAGCAGTGAATGGTAAAAGCCCAAAGTGTTTGGGATGTGGAGGCAGAATAAATCTGGTCATGTCTCTCATAAGCATCCCCACCCACCCACTACTCACAGAAATTAGTGTGGTGATGTTTATTCCTTATTGGCTTCTCTAGTGAAAAACTCCAAATTGGTCTCCCCTCCTAGTGTATCAAGAAGAATTCATTATTTTTATACAATTGTGTAGATATATTATCCAGACTTTAAACAGGTAGCCCAATACTGATCCTTGTGGGACATTACTGGCCAATTTCTCTCTTCTCCATGAATTATTTATAATTTTCCGTTGTCGGTAGTTCACTAGTGAGCTTTTGATTGGACTAATTGTTTTGTTGTCTTAGATTGATTTAATTTTCTCCCTAGGCTATCATATGCCTCTGTATCAAATGCCTGTCTGAAGTTCAAGTATATCCATGGCACTCCCTCACTTTGGTTTTCTGCCCAAAAAACTACCAAGCTTGCCTGGCCAGCTCTATTTTTAGCGTTTTCATGCAGTTCAGTTTCCTTGACAACAGTCCCATCTATGGACTGGATTGTCACAGCCTTTCGCCTGTCACAGGCAACACGAGGCTCCGGGACACCTCACCTTGTTTCCCAGCCTTGCTTGGGTATTTACCCAGGCCATGAGAGGGGGCACAAGGATTGTTCTCCCAAAAGTCCTTTGAGAGAGAGGAACCAAGCATAAACCCAAAGCAGCTGCTCCAGCTAGCGGGCCTAAATGGGTAGTAGGTTTCACAGAAATGGGCAAAAAAAGGCATTGTCCCCAATTATGGGGAAAGCCATGGGAAAATTAGGTCAGAGGCACGTTGTACCCAGCCTTACAGGATATGGCAGTGAAAATGCCCTTTGCCAAATGCAGTAACTGCAGTCACCTTCTAACACAAGGCCTAATCCCAATTTTTTGTTTCATAAGTTCCCAAAGCAACACAAACTTCAGCCTGCCACCTGCAAGTTCACAGCTTCTCCTTCCTCTTCATCAGTGCCCTAGGACCTGTTTTTCTTCCTAGTCAGGTTTTCTAAGGAGAAAACTGCTGGCCAGGGAAAAACAGCCAGCCAGGAGCCTTCGCGCGCTGCTGGACCAGCTGCTGGCCGTCACTGGTGGCGGCAGCAGTCGCTGCGGACAGCCGCGGGGAGCCGCGGGGATGGGGCATGAGCTGTAGCCAGGCAGGTTGTGTCAGCCCTGCTGCTGCCAGTGAGGTCCAGGAGGATCTCACCATGCGAGGTTCGCTTTGGGATAACCTGCAAGTTAGAAAGGCATGGTGCATGCTGAGTTTGAATGATTTTGACTAAGATCTTTCAAAGAATTCAGGTTTGGCTTGAGATAAAGCAAATGTTTCCTTCATGAAATGTTATGCATTTGGGAAGAATAATGGATATTTGCAGGACCTTTGCTAACAGGATTACTAGACTACAATAAACTGGTATTCTATAGTAAGGGGGGGGGGATTTGTTTATCAGATTAAAATCATTTAAAATTTTATTCTACTCTGTCTTCCCAGTTCCAAATCTCAGTCTTTCTGACAAAGCCTTTTAAAAAGGAAGCTGACACGCACAGAGTGTGCTCTCTGTGTAACTAAGAATATTACAGCTTTCTGTATTAACTGATTTAACATAATGGACTGTCTCTCCTACAATTGTATCTCTGCAGTTGCTTGATTTTTTTCACTGAAATAACTTCCAACTTCACTTGCTCCATCAACAGGCCTGTGAAAGTGTCAAACATATACTGAAAGTAAAATTAGAATAAGGATACCACCACCAAAAAAAAATAGCATATGAGGTGGAGGGATCACAAGAGGCTTTTCTGAGCAAATTTTTTCCCAGAAGCCTGGGCTGAGGGGAGCGTGCGTGTAAGCACTTGTGTGGTCTTCCATGAACTGGTCAATGTAAAGGCTATATCCAAATCAAGAGCGAAAGGGGTTGACATACAGAGATCTGACACAAAGTTTGGATTTTGCATCCCACCTTGACAGGAGCAGGGAGAAAGCTTTTGCTTTTTGAATGTCTGCAGGTGAACATATGCATTGGGTAACTAACCTTCCTGCTGAAGAGCAGGGAGAGGAGGAACAGGAGTGAGGAACTGTTACCTTTCCCTTCCTCTGATGGGTAGCTTAAGCTGGTGCTTATTGTAGTTTTGAAACAGCTTGAGGAGCTCCCACTATGTGACCCAGGGAAGACTGAAGGGACTTTCTGACCTAAGCTCAAAACACAGCTGCCGAGAGACACAGGAGAGTCCCCAGTAGGGCTAAGTATCACACAGCTCCTATCCCAGCAGCCTGTCCAAGCTGCGCCGTACCCGAGTTGGCCTTGAGCACAGGCAGCCGAAGCCCCGGGCGGGCGGACGAGGGTGCAGAGCCCGCTGAGGCACACAAAGCCCTGGACACACACCTTGAGAAGTGAAATGTGAAACTCAAGCCAGCCCTCCCTCCGTTTTCTTTCTTTTTGGTAAGCTCCAGGTCGGGTAGCCGAATGCTAAGTCTGGGAGATTGACATTCGGGAAGCCACCTCGCAGTGGCTGTGTGCTGGCTTCAGTGAACTCCCGTTATTAAAGTGCCCAGCATTGTATGTGCAACATAAAAGGGCTCCTGACCTTTGAATTGCTCTGGATTCAGCGTCCTTCCTAGCTTACTTCTATGTCCTTGATCGTAGCTGAATAGCAGATAAACAACTAAAGCTGATTTTAGTGCTTCTGTGTAGTATTTGGTCGTATCATAATCCTTTTGTTTATATGAGTCTGCGTCATCATCCTTATGTTTTAGAAGAATACAACATTTGTACCAAAAGAGATACTCCTGTGACGATGTCCAAGCAGTAACATTAAGCATTCTTACAAGAGCACCAGTAGGATTTTTCAGCTGGGTTATTGGTTTCTGCTGCCCTTCAGTCAAAGGTAGGGTCTGCTCTTTCAGCATTTCAGTCATCCCATTATTTTGTTCCAAAGCCATAGTATTTGAACAGCAGAGGCAAAGCTGAATCTCTTTATATTTCTTATCTTCCATAGAGACACCACAGATACCTCGGATATATGCAAATATAATATTTGCTACGCAGAATAATCTGGCAAGAGTTGACATACATGACATGTTTACAAGAACTGTATCCACTAAAGAGCATTCAAGTGTCTTTTCATAATCCTCCTCTAACTCAGCTTCTTTTTAACAAATCCGTAGGGTGTGAGTAGTGCCTATATATCTTTACTTGCTGTTATTAACTCACTTTGCTATAACTGCTATGTTTTTATTATGTTTGAAAGGGAATTCTTCAGAATACTAGTTAGAAGCCATGGGTCAGACACATTTATATACAAAACCACCATGTGTAGGACGGATAATGGCAATGAAATTACCATGAAAATCATTTAGGCTGAAAGAGTGAAATTACATCTATTGTGCTCCCAAGGAGACAATACATGAAGTGCTAAGGGAAGGGTTATAATCAGATACTTTGATTAAACTTATAAAGAGAAATATAAAAAGCTGCTATTATGAGTACCCATTCCCAAAGTCATTGGCAATTTCCATATTTAAGTTTCCAAACAAACAAACAAAAAAAACCCCATACCTCCCCCTCGTCATTCTTCCTCTAGGTTATGAGGAGTAATAGCAATTTAGGTCAAGGATAATGCTTATTTCCAATGCTCATGCTGAGTTAGGTATCAAAATTTTGGCAGTTAATTTTGACTCAGACTAAGAATCCAAGATCTCAGTGGTTTTGCTGAACTTCTTTAATCTTTAAAGCAGACCTGGAAAGACTGAAAGATAGAAACTGAATCTCTGAGAAGTTTTTTATTTTGTATTTTTTTTCAGATATGCAGTTGTGTCTGTCTCCAGTTAAACTGAAAATGTACCTTTCTCAGTTTTATAGTTTACTCAGCTCTTTGACTAAAGACTTTTTGTCTTAATGTCCATCCTATTCCTAGCCTGCCCAAAAGTGCCATCGAGCCATTTCAAAAATGAAAACTCCTTTTCCTGAAAACTAGTTCCCCCACAAATATATGTGAAGCCATGTCTCTTGGGTCCATTAAATCTCTTTCTGGGTGAAAGCTCAGGAACTAAGTCAAGCCAGACTTTTGCATCCTCTATATTCTTTCAACATGCCCGGAGAATGAGTACAACTTTACTGTCCCCGTAATCATTTCTGGGGAACAGCATGTTTTGAACATTCTGGCACACAGGGAACCTCTTCTTTGCACAGACAAATCAAATTTGCCTCAAATTGAAATGTTGGAGCTGAGCAGCCGGGACCAAAGGGGGAGCTGCATGCTGAATTCTGTAGTTTTAAAACTCAGTTGTATATTCCAAACAGATTTCGTTTTCCTTCAAAATTTTGCTTCAGTGTCTGGCTACTAAGTAGACATCTATCTATTCCTCTGATAATCCACTCTTATAATGCAGCCCCCCCCCCACCCCCCTGCTTTGGAAAAGTCAAGTTCCCCAGCTAAGCTGTCTTGAAGATAAATCAAGAAGAGAAAGTACAAACTTTCTAATAAATTGTAATGTCATATTTTTTCCACACTGTTTCCATGTAATTCAGGAAAGGGAGTTTTTCTGGTTTTGTCCTGTATAAAATAAAGGCATCTACCAGTTTATTGAAGGTCTGACTCAAAACCTGTTCTGTAATTACTTACTGATTTTTTGTTTTTACTTTATTTCTTCTATGAACAATACCCAGCTGACCTCAGTAAAGCTGTTCTCCAGGTAATTCAGGTAAAATTTAGTCCCCCTTGTTCTGCCTTTTAGAAGAATAAACTGACAGAAAGGTAGAATTATACTAAATATGTTGATTGCAAACAGAAAGTCAGTCCTCTGTTATCTTTTTTTTTTTAGGCCTCTTACTGCTGGGAGCCTACAACTACATTTACCTGTTTAAAAGGCTGGGTAGGTCATAGATGGATTTTCACCAGTCCTGGGCTGCCCTTCCTTTGCAGCACTCTAGAACCGGAAGGTGACGTTAGCAATATAATATCTTCCACTGCTTGTAGTCAGGGTAACAACCACTCTCTTATACATCAAGCTAAAAAGTAAGGCTGAAACGTTTGATGAAGTAAAGTGATTTGGCTCAATGTAGAATCGTTCAAGGCTCCGTCTTGAAATAACCCCAAAATATCACTGTCTTCTAAAAATCAGCACCATTGGCAGTAGATGATTATGCTTTCTTTCACTTACAAAAAATGTTTATTTATAGTGTAGCAGTTAATTCTGCACAGGGTGGATTCCTGGAAGCCAAGATAAAACCCTTAATTCTTTGCATAAATAATGTCTATTTTGAATAGCATTACAATGTAAAAATGATGTTTATAAGTAGGCTCCAGGAACCTCTAATAGGAATACAGTTGCAATTTATCAAGCAAGTAGGAGTTTACAACTCCAGCATCTTCATCTTTGTGATTTTTAAAAGGTCCATTTTGACCTCAAAGCAAAGCATTACTCTTGACTAAAAAGATAACAGCCCAGACTTGAGTTATGCTGACTATTCATAAATTGATGAAAATTTTTATCCGAACGGAGACAGGCTTCTCATGTCGTGCATGTGATCTGCTTGTCCATTCCTTAAAAATATCACGTCTGGATAATCTTCAAATTTAGTTCGTTGTGTTCATTGTCTAGATTGGAACCCAAAGTGGCTGTAGGCTCTGAAATTGTTGGTTTCAGCTGAAGGAAGATTAAACAAACTGAAAGACTTGCTGCTTTGAGAGTTTTATTCCTTTTGGAACTTTCTAATGAACTTCAGCTAAAGAAAAAAACTGTTGCAAAATGTCCTCCCTGGCAGCAAAAATCATTTAGCCCATGAAACGGTTTTTGTACTGCATTATACTGATGCAGAATTCAGGAGCTAACTACATTTATGTGTGCTGCTAGCACCTTCCTCACATGAACCATATAGTGTTAAAAAAAAAATTAAAAAATATTTGAATATAACTTGGTTATGGGAATGGTTTTGTCTTTCTTCCAGACAGTAGAACTATTCTCTGCCTGAAAGCCTTAATTTCTCATGCAGGAGGGAATTTCTCCAGGGAACATCATACACATTAGTTAGAAGGAAGGAAAAATTTGTACTCATAAATTTTAATGTGTAATTTATTTGCCTGTTTCTGTGGATTATTTTGAAGAAAAAAGGCAAAAGGCAAAAGCCAGCATGGCTTGATTAATGGTCCAAAAGGTCTTTCACGGATTAGGAATCTGGATGAATTGTTCAAAAGCATCTAGAGTTTGAGAAGGCCCTTCTAAAACATTTTATCTTAAAACAATGTGTTATCTTTGTAAATTACATAATAATATTTCTTACCATAAGGTGAACATAACTGCACTTGAAAGGCCTTACTCCAACTTCACAGGTGCTAGTTTAGCTCTATTCAACACATGGTCATATATTCTTGTTATGTCCCATGGTAGATGGAATACAAACTGATCGCTACAGGTGTCAGAAAAAAAAGCATGCTACTAAACCCTAGTTCATACGAAGAACATAATATTAACCAAAAAGTCATAAAATATTTGAAAATAATACCGTTATGGTTATGGGAATGGCACCTCTGTTGTCTATCTATAAGTTCTTAAGAGGTTGCTAGCTAGAAGGGAAATAAGATTTGCCTTTAAACCCAAATCAAAGATTACATTTTAGTTATAGAATTGGCAGCTCTTACTTAGTAGGAGTGACCTTTAACCTTTAATATTGGTTAAAGTTTCCCTCTAGGTTTAAGCACTAATTGATGAGGGAGAATACGCAGTGAGGCTCTACTGGAAACAAAACCCAGTTGCTGGGACACTCAGCATGTCGCCCACTGGCAGCACATAGTACCTCAGTATAGAGACCTTCTGCTTACAAAACTTATGTTTTTTCCAGGTTCTGGATATTTTTAAAATGTTATAGGTAAACAAATATGTGCTGTCAAAGAATTTGTGGGAGAATAATTAATTTAAAGGAATATTTACTGACTGACTGTGCTTCATTCCATTCCCGTAATAGTATCTAAGTCTAACTGTAGGGAAGGGATTTTTTTAAGGTTAGCAAGAGTAAAAAAAAATAAAAAAGAAAAGAAAAAAACCAAACAAGCTATCAGAAAGAAACAAAATCATAGCTGAAACAAATGAAAAAATCTAGAGAAGAACTTTTCCTACCTTCTCATAAACCTTACCTTATTAAGATAATCCTACAGCAAATAAACTAACGAGGAAATTCAAAGCCAATGGCTGGGAAAAACAACTGGGAATAAATGTATAAATATAGCTTGAGTTTCCAAACCAGAATGATGCGTAGATGTCGGAATTGTTTCTGGCACTGGGGCTCATGATTTATATTTATTTCCTCACAAAGATATCCATGAAGTAATTTGGAATTCTCCTTGCAGAGCTATCAGGTACCACATATGTGTTGGAAAAAAAATTATGAGAATATCTGGATGTGAAAATTTATGTGAATATCCAGATCCTCAGAACCAAAGATAACAAACTATAAGTGAAGAGAAAGCAGTTGAAACATGAGAAAACAAAACCCTGAAAAGTAAAAGAGAATTGATGAAAGCAGACTAAGAGAAATGGCATTTATTGCAGCATTTTCAAACTGAACTAAAGATTAAATTTCACATGCAGTAAGGCTCCGCTGATCACACCACATCGATACTGACATGTTGTAGTCCTTTCTGTAAGACCACACCATAAATTCTGGGAAAAAATATAGTTAGTTTTCAGAGAACCAATCCTCAAGCTTGGGTAGATGAGAAAATGTAGATCTCCATCAACAAAAAGAAACCAGCCAAAGCAAACATTCACTTCTCAAAAACATTTTCACCCCCCTTCCCCAAACAGCAACTGTTCTGTGCAAAGCAAAATCAATGAAAATCAACTCAATAAAAAGCAGTACAGAAAGGTCCAAGAGGAGTTTCGTGAATACTGCTAGTAAGGAAATGGATACAATCATTGAAAGAAGTGATAGTAAATCACAGGATTTACTACATTCATGGATAATATTCTAAGTTGTAAGAGCTAAACAACTTATGAAGGTCAAATTGGGAAAAATTCAACAGAATTAGTAAGCCAAGTGTGCTGCAAAAGTATCTTTAAGAGACTAAAGGGAGATCTTAGCAAGAGCAGGATAGATTTCAACAAGTTTCCAACCACAGAAGACTAATCAAAGATGCATTAAACAGCAATAAATACTTAAAATAAGACCTACAGTTTTTAAGAAAGTATTTGATAGCCTCCCTCATAATCTTAGAATACTATAAGTCAGTTTTTATATGTCACTATACAAAAACAAATATCATGCTTTTATTCAGGATTTAGCTTGCGCAGATGAATTGGACACACTCTTGACCGAGCGGTTAAATGTAAGTGTTGGTGTCAAAGTCTCTCAGTAATGACTGGCACCGAATTTATAAGTTTTTCATCTGAAGTGACACAGATAAAAAATAGAGCAGTCTAGCAGCAGAGCATTACTTGCATTTTGCTAATGATACATCTCTTCTCTGACAATCAGCTAACGAGCAAGCCAAACAATAAAAATTTTTGGAACTGTAAAAAACAAGATGGGTAAATGAGTAGTCATAAAACTGAGAACTCAATATTTTGTAATTTCGGCATTATATCAGAGGACAATGAGTAGTAAGATGACTCGCTTTCCTGTGCCTTATTAGTAATATGCAGATCCAAGGAATAATCAGATGGAAACTGTATTATGAATTGGGAAGTAAGTTGCATCATTCATTAAATCAAACAGAATTTGGTCACTACATATTTATGACTTCAAGACCGAACTACTAATCCTCAGTTCAAATATAATTTCCACATTTACGTCTGAAGCTCTACATAATTTTAAAAGCAAGTGCAGCAGGAAAATAGTAAATATTGAGCCAAAATGAATTTATAACAAATGTGCAAAATTATCCTAAAGTTGACCAGCTCTAGTATGTGCCAAGAATGAAGCTGGGGTGTGGTACTGCAGCTGGTCTATCCCTGGCTGCCAGGAGAGTATGGAAAAGGGCCAGTGAAGTAACATGTAGTTCAGCAATGTTCAGGGGAAGCTTATAGAGCATACAAGCGATGGAGAAATGGGAATAGAAAAGCTTTGGTTTTTTACTAGCTCCTGCTTGATTGTATGGGAAGAATCCAGATTCAGACTACTTGACACTCAGACCTCTGCATTGTTATTGTTGTCTTTTGTGCTTTGGGGAAAATTAATTTTTGAAAGAAATTTTTACCTCTCAAAAGATCCATCATTACAGCTCCAGAGTTATCACCGTGCTTCATGAATGCAGCTTGCTTTCACTTTTACAACAGAAATATTGACCTTGCGTATTTTGAACTGACATTTATAAAGCTGACAACGCTGGCAGAATGAATCACACATGCTTGCTTCCCACTTCATTTGTACGTCTTTGGAACTGGGTCCTTTTAACATATCAGATCTTGAATATGGACCTTGACAAATTGTATTGCTCATTGCATTATAGTGTTAAGTGGCACTTTAGAATGCCTATGGCAAGTTATTATTTTTTTTCTATCGTGAATATGCAGTGCTAAATTTTGGGAGTCATTAAAATTAGATTATTGTTCTGAAGAGCGCTCTTTGGAAACGAAGTACTTCTGCCTCCCCTCTCCCTGCAAGTGCTCACATGCAGCCCAGCAGCATGGATTTTCTCTGGGAGATGGCAAAGAGACAGGAGCTGGACATCAGTGCCCGAGCACCCCAATGACATTGAGCTGGTGGAGGGGCATCAGCCAGGGAATGATTCCAGTTCAGCTCCATTTATTGCGGAGTTCACCTTGCAGATAACCTACGGGGCAGGGTAATTTCCATGCACAGACAATGCAAGGAGTTCCCTAAAGCCACCGTGGACTCACAGCCACGTGAGCAGATGCATCTTTTCTGCCCTAGGGCCCTGAAAGCCAGACTAGTCACTGCATTGATGGGAGGGTGCTGGCTGGGGAGAAGGTGCTGGCACTCTTTCTCCTTCCCCCAGAAGCAGAGTCGGTGTTCTGCTTTTCCCGGCAGTCATCTCTCTAAGGCTATCTTCCAGCCCTCCCCTGGTGTCTGGGATTCTCTCATGCTTCCTTTTTTAGCAGGAACAGCCAGGTCTGAGTCCTCGTCCCTCAATCTTGGATGACAGTGAAATGGTGTCTACTCTGCTAAGAGGCCTTGAGCTGGTACTGTGGCCTGAAAGCGTGTCTATGAATGTAATGCAGACAAGCCTGAGCCCTGGCTTTGGTCAGTATGGGCCAGTCATATTAAAGCCAGGTGGAATATGCCCTCCTAAAATGACTACCAGACTGCAGAAAGTTTAGTCTAGCCAGATAACAAAGGAGCTTCAGGGAGTCCCATCCCTCTATAACAACATGCTGCTATATGACTAAACAATTACATAGTATTTCCCACAGGGTAAGATGAGCCAAAATCTACTTTTAATTATGTTGGAGTAAATCCAAGGCAATATTCTGAAGTTCTCGAGAATTATACCTGCATTAGCCCTGGACCAAAGCTAAGACTGAATCACTTGAGTATGCTGAGTACCTGTCAGTCAGCTTGTTCCCACTTTCCTTCATGGGACTTCCTATCTTAATCCTACTGCTGCCAGCCTTAAGTGCATCAGTTCTTGCATGGCTAATAAAGTATGCTAGTGTTCCACTTAGTACTGGAAGAGTCAATGGAATAGCTGCAAATATATGCCCTGCTCCAGGACTGAATCCCATCGGAACGTGATTAGCCTTGAAAAACATGGAACTTCTCTGAGTTTTTAGACTATAAATCTGTCAGGATGCATATTCCTACACCCTTGTTTTCTCTTTTCGGCATATGGCTTGAATATGAAAGGATTATTTGTTCATTCTTCCCTTTTCCCATTTGGAAAGACATGTTTTTTATTTATTTATTTGACTGAAAAATAATTTTCCCATTCTTGATACTACTGTGTTGATGTTATGATTGAGGCCATCATAAAGGGCATTTCTGAAATGTTTTCCTTTCCTCCTGACCATTTTTTTCTGATTCTTCTTGCAAAAACATTACTAGTTAGTTGAGCGAATTCTCTTATTCCTATCTTCTTTTGTATTAGGCTTCCTTAAAGTGAGATGAGGGAGAAGGAATTGCAAAGAAGAAAAGGAGCAAAGTTTAGCCAGCAAAAAGTGTTACAGCAGTACTGTTGGGCTACCATGACTGTATCTACCGTATCGCTACTACAATGTGTTTATAATGTCATGATCAGCTTCTGCAGTTCTCTAAAGGATTATGGCCTTCACATGTATGGGTTGGGACAGGTATGGCTCTCACTGATCAAGTCAATCTTTTCCCCTTAGCTGCAAGTCGTTCTTTCTGCTTCTTCATGTTTTAATAGATTTGAATTTGAAGGGTAACATTCCTCCTCTAAATTTAGATATTATAGGTCAGAAAAAGGAGAAAGGAAATAGCTTGTTTCAGATGAAGTACTTTTAGGATCAGATCTTGATCTTAGTTACAGTTCCAGAATAAATCTAGGCTATTATTTTCACTTGATAGTAGGTATTCTAAGTCTGTATCTGGGAATTAAAATCAGAATAAGGTCTTACATTTCATTTTTTAAAATGAAATTGAGCAATACTAGAACATCCAGAATATACTAGACTGTCCAAGACTTTATTACATGCTCCAAAACTGAAGGTTCAGAGGCGATCAGAAACAAATTTGTGTTTGTTTTGCGTTATGATATCAAGCCATCTAGCTTTGGCTCATTTCTAATGTACATCATTCGGAGCTTCATTTGTTAGTAAAAAATCTGCAAAAAGATTTTGCCATAAACATTAACGTAATGGGTTTTCTGATCTTTCCCCTCTCCCCTCCAAAAAGCCGAAATCAAATCCAAAGGAAAAAAAGGGTGCATAATGGATTATTTTAATGATTTTTTTAGGTATAGACTGCAGTGTGCATGGTCACAGGAAGCCTGAAGACATTCTGAACCACTTGATTAGCTCAGAAAAATGGTGAGGTCACAGACAACATGCAAGGTCCCAGAAAGCCATACAAGTAGGATCTCATTAATATTTTGGGCTTTGAGTGGGTACAGGATCTTCTTGTGCAGCTCTCTAGTGGAATAAGTTTATCATGGAGTTTAGGGTGGTTCTCACAACTAAGCAAGTAAATACTGCTTTCCAGACAAAAAACCAGCCTAGGGTGTATCTGCTTTCTAAATTCCTGACTAGACACACTTCAGAAATATTTTGATATCAATCTTATATTTCAGTGGGGAGGCTAGATCATCTCCTGCATGTAATATGACTTTGACAGTAATAGATGAGACTAAACAGTAACAAAAGAAATAGGGAAGCATATACTTTCAGAAGTGCCAGCTCTGAAGTCAGCATGCAGCATTTGTCATGATGAATTGGTTAAACGAGCACAAAAAATGCAACTAAACAAGCTAACGTTAGTAACAGGGCAGCTGTAGCTGAAAGCTTGCCCAGTTTCTTGAAGAGAGGCAAGATGAAAGATAGTTGAGACTTAATTCATGCGCTCGGTGATTGTGTATGTTTTACTCAAAGAGTATTATGAAGAGTGTTAAGAAGAAGAAATAAATTCATACATCCTATAATGTTATCAATTCTGTTGACTGTCTGGACATTAGGCAAACGTCAAGGGCTTTGTGAGCTTTTACAGTCTGCTGTGCGTCCAAAAAATCTGACTGACTTTCTCCATTTGAATCCACATGCCAGATTTTGTGGTCTCCTTATAAACCTTATTCAAGCAAAATTCTAGTTCTGCATCTCAAAGTGTAGCACTCAATTGACATTTACTTGCTGTAAGTGCAAAATAACCCTGTAGAGCTTCTCTTTGGTTTGCAGCAGGGCAATTCAGAGAAGAATCCAACCCATGTTTTCAGTACCTGTTTTGTTTATTTTTCCTGCTTTCTGGCCAGGTACCTCATAGTCTGTTTAGTTAATGCAGTCTTGGTAACAAAAGATCTTGCTTTATTCCCTAGCTGTCGAATGTTGGTGAGTACTGGGATTTGAACATTGCCAGATTTCCTGTGAAGCATTAACAGACTTGTAGAACAGCAAAATGAGAATTGGCAAGGGCTACCCTGCTTCTCCAACAACGATCATCAAGAGTCTTAACATCCACTTGAAAAGTAATGAAAATCATCTGTAGTGTTCCCTCCTAAGAGCAAAGATCTGCATTACACCTTTGCTTGCCGGGTCAGAGATTTTGTGAGTCCCAGGGCGCAGAGCCCCATATATTGGAAAATGCAATCCAAGGAGAATGCAGCAGCGCAAGATGTCCAGAGTCTTCATGCTCACAAAGTAGAGGCAAAAATTAATAGCAAGGGTTTGGGGATTTGCTTCAATCACTGAATTTCCCATGTAATCAGAAACTCCAGAAACATATGCCAGCGTATTTAGGCTGCTTCTTCTTTTAGCCTTACGCAGAGCGTTAAGTAGTAGCATAACTGTGGTTTGGTGCCTGGGCAACAGAGTAATTTGTGTTAATACCGTGCTGTGGATTGTGATTGAAGTCCCCTTGCTCTTTTTATTTTTGCAGATCGAAAATTTCCTCCCCTAAATGCAAGAGAAGGAGAAAATGAAAACATCCTCTCTTGTCCAGTGTATCTGGTGTGAGGTCCAAGAACGTCCATGCTGAGGCCTGTGTTTGGATAGAGCACTCAGACCTCTTGTCATTGCAAAAATGCTCAGATTTACAGTAACATTATCACTGCAGAAGATTTTGCTGTGGTTAGAAAATCTCTACGAGATTTTTTTAATCAGCTCTGGCCAAATAGATGGCCAAAAATGCCTAACATAAGATATTTTCCATTTTCCATATCCTGGAATGGATTTCTGCTCAGTTTACTTGTATGTTGCTCCTTGCTGTTGTGTCTCACTTTTGGAGTAATAGTCTTATGTAGATAAAAATTCAGTCGTTAACCCAAATATCTAGATTTTTGCATGGGCATTTTCATATGAAAAATAGAATCAGAAAAAGATCTCTCAGACTGCCCTCTGAATGGGAATTGATCACAATATATGTCCGAACCAAATCAAGATAGTATACTGATAAGCGCCTTAAAATATGCAAGAAACTGCATAGATTGTTAGCTTTCTTAATATATGTTGATACAACTATATTAAAGTTACAGCATGAACTCATTATTTCCATTAGCCCTGGATGTAACTGTTTTTATCTTATATTAAAATGTTTTTATCTTATACTAAAATATTTCTGTTAGCAGAACCTACTCAGAAAAAGTAGGTTAAATTTTTGTAAACAGAAGCTACATATGACTTTGATATTGGTTAAAATATTATCTAGACTGTGTGAAATATTTTGCAAATAAACAGCATAGAATTCATCTGACTTAGTTATGATCGGTTAAAAGGTAGGCCTCACTTCTAAGCACTGTCTACCATCACTGATGGGAAAGAGGCACCTCCGGAAGAGAATCCACCTCACTTAAACAGACACCCTAGAGAGGCGGCATGAAACTCTCCTTCCCATGTGCCTGTCTCTGTTAACTGCTGGTAGAAGGACACTGGAAGTTTAGCACAGACTTGATACTTGTTCTTTGGTGAAGCGAATCCCATCTAAGATTAGTAAATTCAAAGAAGTATTGGAGGGAAAAAAAAAACAAACCAGATGTTCTTTAAAGCAGAGCATAACTCTTTGTGTGTCTTTTCATAAGTAAAATTATGATTCTGGACAATAAATGGAACGATAATTATCTGGTAGCTATGGGAATTTCTGAAAAATTATATGTTGCTGAGACTGACTGACAGCACTGGCAGGACAGTTATCTTTCTCTCAGAGAAAACTTATTAGTCACTATTCAGGTGAAACATTGTAGAGGACAACATTTAAGAATCAAATAAAATAGAAATTGTATTGCAGCCATGGGCTTAACACACAGGGGAAACTTCAGTAGTCAACAAAAGCTAGAGCCCACCATACCCTGGGAATGGTTACACGTGAAACCCAGCCCTCCTTGGGATACTTTACTCAGGGCTGTGCAAAGGCAGTGCTATATACTCAGGTTTTATAGTTTGCAGCCTTCCTTTGAAGAGGTATATATAGTCCTCTCCTTCTTCTTTTTGCCCACCAGAGCTGTGTAAACCGCTTTTCTGTTTTCTCTCTAAGCAAAGGTCCCTACTTTTACACTTTTGTGCTTAAGATCACACAGCCCTGAGAGAAACAAGTTCAAGTACATCTTCAGCTTAATGGGTCTGCACCCATCTCCTTCGAAAATGCCCTCACCACAAAGCTCTGAGCTACTCAGGAGAAGAGGAGCCCTCTTACTTGCTCTGGCTGAGCCCGTTCAAGTGTGCAGAAAGACAGGTTACGATGGAAAATCATATACTTTTATTTGACCAAATAATGTACAAACAATGGAAGAAATGACAAGCTTCGAGGCTCAAGAAGACTTCATCAAGACTAATCAGACAGAAAAAAAATATGGGTAATTGTAGCAAGATTAAATTAAGAACAGTTATATTTCACTTGTTGTGGTTTGGTTTAATTATTTTGCAACTTTTTTTTCGTCTTCCCAAAATTCATCTGTCTTTCCCACTTATATCAATTGCCTCACAGAAGATACCTCCTTCTGCTCCCAAACCTTATCTTCAATAACTGCAGTAACAGCAACACTTGGGGAAAAGAAATGTAGTGTTATTTTAGCTACAAGAGAACAGAAGCAGCTCTGTAACTACAGGTGAGATCTGTGATTTGATCCTGGCTCCCAGGAGTGTGTATGTATTTTGCATTAAAACGTACAGATGGATGAGATGTATATATAAGATATTTTACATTAAGAGATATAGGTAGAAGATACATGTTGGGGGTGAGGGTAAAAATTTATATCAAGACCTGTAAGTTTTGTAAGTTAAGCCCTCGTGAATTTGGGATTCTGTTAAATCAATTTTTAATATATACTTTGTTACTGGAAGACTGAGAAAATACAGTCAGATGTTTAGGAATTTTCTCAGTTACCTGTTGATATTCTCGCTGTTCTACTTTGTTCAGTGTGACTTAGAAATCGCATCTTTATTTTTACAGAGGAAAGTAAAGACAAATAGCACATTGCCTCCCTGTCCTTTGTGAGCACGAAGCTAATCAAGGGATCAGAGGAAATACTAAAAGAAGACTATTGTCCCAATGTTTGCTGTGTGTTACTGGCAAGTAAATGAGGGTAACAGGAATAACCTGTGACCTCAAGAGAAAACCACTGACAAGGAGTTTGCATGATCTAACACTCTGCTCTTCCAAGGCATGTGACTGCTTCTCACCAAGAAGGAATACACACACACAGTTTTCTACTCCTGCTCCTTGGTCCTAGGAGTTGTTGAGGTTAAAGCTACAGCGAGACATCTCAGTGACTGGTGTTTAGGCTCTGTGTTTAGGGAGATGATGGATTTTTTTTCCCCCTCCCCCTGATCCAAGACACAAAAGTGCAGGTGTATGGCTCTAAATTTTGAGAGTTATGCAAAATCAATCTGCATACATGCAGCCAAGAATCATCATACTATCTGCAGCATGAATCATCATATTATCTGCAGCATGAATGCACCAGCCATTTCTGGTATTCATTATTTAACAGTTTTGCAGACAGTGAGAGTATAGTGCTCACTGACAACTTAATAAAAGAAAAAATATAGCAAATATGAAACTCAAATTGTTTTAGAGTGAAGTATCATTTTTTAACAGGGAAAATTGTCTTATCAAATTCATAAGCAACTTCAAAGTCTGTCAAAATAAATGTTCTTCAGGCACAGACCAAGAATGAACAACAGCAGTCGAAAAAGAAAACCTTCCCACAAAAACCTGTGAAAATGTCCCTGATACTGCCTCAAATATAATGAATGCTTATAGGTACCTGCTAAAACAAGCTTCTAATATTATCTTGTCACTCACACCAATGGTTCGTGCAGTGCTGTTTGATTAATGGACAATTATGAGGCATTTTCTTGAGTTAGTCCAGGACGAGCTGATCCTCTGTTGATTTCCATTTGGTTCCCATCACACTGTTACCAACATACTACTTCACAGTATCATGAAAGTCAGTGTGTTAATGACTACAAAGACTTCCTTACTGCACAGAAGTCTGTCTGAATTTCTCCATAGTTATTATCCACATTTTGAATGGATGTTCTCAGTGATCTTCCTTTTGATTTAGAGATTGGGACTTTGGAGAGGTCTGTCCTCAAATGTCTGAACAAATTAATTCCTGTTCTTGAATAGGAGTCTGCAACAAACACTGCTGTTTTGTGGATTATGAGATATCATGAGATCAGAAAGAGCGAATCGGAGAAATATTGCTTCATTCCTACCCACTTCAAGTAATTCCCTATTCCTGAAGTGACCCCACTGTTTTCTCCACTGTCTTCCAGGTCTCAAGCTGTTTTTGCACCTGCCATTTCTGCCTGCAGGAAGCCCCCTAAAGCACCACCATGCCTTCCTGATGCTTCACAAAAAGGGTGTTCATTACATCAAGAAAGGCAGTGGGATAAATGTAGCCGAACATGAAAATTTAAGGTGTTCTTTTCCTGATGACAAATGGTCAAAATGAGCTCTTGTGCACAACGAAGTAGGAGGATGTCAGATTTCACCTTTTTTCTTCAAAATCCTGGAATTAGTGATGAGTTTCCTTCCCAGCCTTTGGCTACTTGTATGCTCATAGGTGTGAACACTATCCTGAACTCTTCAGACTCTGGCAATGTCAGGCTTGATTGCAGTTTAAACCAATTTCAGCTGACATATCACTGTACAACCAATATATCACTGAGGAGAATAACTCTATTAGCATTGAAAACAGCCTAAAAATATACTGCAGACAAGGTGTTGTGCTACTGATTTAAATACGAATCACTGCATGTGGGCAGAACTAGCATGGGAGTCAGTTCATTTACTGTATTTTCCAGACTATGCAAAAGTCAGTAGGCAAGAACACTATTTGTATGTACTGAGACTCTTGAATTACATGAATGTGTTAGTCAGCATGTTCCTTAACATGGTATTCAAACAGTTATTTCTTAGACTATTTTCCAGTCATTGTGCAATATTTTGATTTCATTTATAGTATGTGTAGTCACACAAATTCTGTTGACGTCAGTTGTAATTCACTCATTACAATTAGTGAATAATACTCTCCTCTCATGTTCAACAAAGGGAAGCGGAGGAACTATTAATTTTTCTAAAATAATTAAGTTGTCATCAAAGTGTAATAAAGAGATAAGAAAATTAAACAAACCCTCTTAGAAGTCTCTGACTGAAAGTTAAACTGGAAAAAAGAGAGGGCTATCTACATCCGGATTTTGTTCCAAAAGCGAAATACTCTGGTTTAGCTGGCACCTTGACAGCTGTGTACATCTGTCACATTAGTAAAAACCCTCAAGCACTTAAAGAAATGAATAAGTAAGGATATCATAAATCTTCTACCACCCACATAATTATGCCACTTTAGTAATGTATCACTGCATAAAACAATAGACTTAGAACGTATTTGTCTGGAGCGCAAGTATTGGAGTGCCGATATACACTTTAAAGCTACCTTCGTCCCCCATCAGCCCTTCTCCTGTACCTGATTCACACTGAAATCAATGAAAAAACTCTTAGTGACTCTAACATCCTCAAACTAATGCAGATGTCTCGGTAGATGAAAGACAGGATCTAGTCTATTTTTCTCATTCATGAATATTCCAAGCTTGAAGTAGTAATTTTAAAGTCTCGACTAAAACCAAACGAAACCAAATCAAATGAAACCAATCCAAAACCTCCCAAAATCTAGTTTACCAGTTCAAAATCCTATTGCAGTACCAAAATGAAATTAAGCCTGGAATAAGAAGGTATGATGGTAGTTAATTAATTCACAAGAAGGGCATCAGGATCAGCACTCACAATGCATCCCTAACCAGGCAAAAGCTTCTACTGGTCATTCACTTTAACCCTTTGCAAAACTGCTTTGGTAAAACTGGTATTAAATGTATTAATCCCAAGGTCAAATTGTAGACACTTCATTTTATTCGAGGCTATTGGAGGACTGAAGAATCTCTACTAACTAAAAGAGAATCTGAAAAAGTTTTCTTCAATTTATTTTTCTTCTCTATGTCCCTGCCCTCCCCCACCAACAATTTCCAAAGAATTACCTTCCATTGCTGCAAAACACCAAATTGGTATCTTTTGGCATGACCATAGTGAAGGATACGTCTTAGAGACAACATCTTTGAGAGCTGCCAGACCTTGTAAGGACAGAAAATTCAATGATTAGATGCCTAGAAGTATCATTTATTTGACTGACTTTGAAGAACTAAATGACATGTGAGCAGACAGAAACAAAAGATTCATTTGCAAGATGTAGCCTTGACAATGAGGGTCTTTTCTGCACACTTAGTTCCAGGTGCAGTTAGTCCAGCAAATACAGCTGAGAAATTGCAGCCTATTTTCCAACTTCTAAATGGAAAGAGAGTTGGACCTGAGCCGAATCTCAGCGAAGTCAATGGGCATCTTTCCACTGGCTCCAGTGGACTTTGAATCAGGCTTTTTATTCTGAACACATTGATCTATTAGTAAGTAAAACTATGTGAAAGTATTATGAGCTTTATTTGCCTTACTGAGGGTCTTTAGGAAAAGCTCGCGTCTGTGAGGTGTGGATGTATGTATGTGAGCATGTGGGTGTGTATATAAGTTATATATAAATATGAAAAAAAGCATTTTCATAAGCAAATTGCTTTCCTTACATGACTCCCCCCTGTCCCGGCTATTTTTAACTGAAAGTACTATAAATAGAACCGGATAGACGTTTGTACTGTTCACCCATGGATTTCTCTAGGATCAGTGTAATAGCAAATAGAATTAAACCTCCTCTTGAGTGAGACGTGGGAGATGTCTTGGTATCCTCACACGTACATGCAACTGAGCTTTCCGTGATTCCCTTATTTTTGTTGCTTTCTTCTCCCAACTGACTTGGCATACTGACCTTTCACTCTCTCCCTGCTTCCCAATGACCTATGGCTTCCTAGCCATCTCCACTAATGGACCCAAATCCTCCTTGTTCGGAAAATCCTGCTTGTATCCTGAATAAACTATCCCTATTCTTTCCAGACAATTCTTAATGACTTGGAAGGAGATTAAGAAAAAAAAAAAAGGCTTAAGGGAGTCTGCTGTTAATTCTCAATGAATTTCCATTGAAGCTGGCAATCTCTCCCTTCTCGATTCCTTTCAGAAACTCTCATCTCAGTCCTAGGGGGCATGCTATAACTGTTGCTTAACTGGCTTTGCTAGTACTTTTAAAACAGAAGATACTAGCCATTAACAATTGGTCTTTGACAAGCATAATATTGTCCCCTCATACCAATTTAAAACAGGAGCAATGTTGTGATAGCATTTCACCCTGTTCTAGCTGTACCTGCAGTGGAAGATCCCCAAACTCCTCAAACTGTTCCTTTGCATAGTGGAGTTTGGGTTAACTTAGCTCAGCAAATAATTTTACTAGACCGTAAATAGATGAGAAACATGCACGCAAGCGATGTGTGAAGACAGCAGATCCGCGAACCTCCTGCTGAAAAAACAATGCTAACTCGTTTGTGCTTGTCTTACTGAGGATATGACTGGCTAGTTTATAGCTTTGCTATTAGTTGCAAAGAGATAAGTTCTGAGTTGTAAGTTGGAAGGAGAAGATTTTGTTTCAGTTTGAGTTTTGGTTGTAGGAAATAATACACTGCTCTCCATCTGGTATCTTCTAATTCATCCTGAAATCCTTAAAATTCATCCTGAAGTCCAGTAACTTCCTGACAATTACGGCTACTGCTGAGCTAAGAAGAGAGGAAATGGAATTAATTCAGCAAGTTTTTGGGGAGGCAGAATGAGCCGGTAGGTACCTGAAGTGGAAAACCATTTCCTATTTCTTCCTCCGACACTAATTTTTATGGACTAGCTGATGGGCTTCACTGCTGCTTCCCATTCTATCCACATCTTATCTGTGTGGGCTTGATAAACCGTTTTTTCTTTAGGACCTGGACAAACTAGTGATGAATTGCACAGGGCCTGGTTTGCTAAAACACAGTTCTTGCACAGCCCCTTCTACCACTATGTAAAAGACTAAGAAGAGATTTGCAGAGCTGTAGGCTACTCCCATAGTGTTAGTGGTCCATTCAGTTTTCCTTCTAGATCGCTTGTAAGTAGATGACTGAAGCTGCTGGGTGTGACTACATTGCAGCCTGCTTCTCAACATGACAAATGAGCCTTCGTTAGGGTATGCTATATACCAGAGTTAATTCATTTCAGGGTACTGCAATGCTACTGAGTAGACAGCAACATCCCTGCTCAAAACCCTAATGAAAAGCTTAGGAAAAAAAGGTCAATTTCCTATCGGCATCAGGGATCTGGAGTTGTTTGTCGGGGGATGGAGATAGGAGGTAGGGTTGGACTATCCCTAGGATCTTTTCACTGACACAAAATTCTGTAATATAGGTTTTGCTTGTTCTTTAAATACACCTCAGGGTAAAAGATCTTTCTTGCCAAAAGTATCTGAAGGAGACCTGGATGCAGCTAAAGTCAATGGGAGTTTTGCCACTGAATTTATTGAGACCAGCGTCACACCTCGAGCACTGCAGCTGTCTTAAAATCCTCTTGGATCTATTCTTATTACATCTGATCAGACAGTTCCTGTTAGAGAAAAATGCAGGAACTAAAGCACTTATCCTTGCTGGATCCAGTACTAATCCTCTTTTATCTTCCCAGAAAGGCATGAAATACAAAAATGAACCTTCTGGACCGCCATTTGTCTGAAAAAATGCTATATAGAAGCTTTAAAAGTGCCACTTTTTCAACAGGTAGCTTTGCTTATAGCTTGAAAAGTAATTTTCACTTGTTGAGAGCAACCACACTATGGAGACTTTCCACAGTGACTCCTCCAGTTTTGAGGGCAAGACTTTTGTTATATTGAGGCTGAAGGAAATATTCAACACTCTGTTACTTTAGTCATGGCGTCTTTTACTTCAGTCAGGTGCTTAACTCATGATCCAAAGTTCAAATGCACATAGGTTAAGGACCTACCTCTCTTCATTGGCTATAAAATTCACTATGTTCAAAGAGGAGTGCAAAATTTACTTCTGTGGAGACAATCCAAGCAGTAAACAAATCTTTATTGTCTGACAGGGACATTAAATACAGATTATGATCAGTAAACCATAAACTGTTGAAAAGGTCTAGACAGAGAACCACCCAGAAGTATGAATATTTCTTTAAGCTATTCAAATTCCTTTTATCTGCTAAATTGGGTTGGACAGTCTTGTGAGAACTGGCTTTTTATGAGTTTTTTTAGTTTTTTCTGCTTCTGGATAAGCTGTAAATAGCCTGAGAAAGGGCTTTCTCATAGCATTTCGGCTATTCCCATTCTGGTCCCAAGAGGCAGTGGGCAGTGTGAAAACAAAGATGGAAAATAATTTTTAAAATTGGTGAAAAGCTTGAAATTGAAAGAGAGGTGCATGATGAGAGGGTGGAGGAGAGAGGAAAAAAGTGGAAGAGGAGGTAAGTTGTTTGATCTGAGATAATTCCCCTTTGCCTTATATAGCAAACTAGGAGGCTGGTTGACAAGACTGTAAAAACGTAATAACAGCTCTACTCAAAAGAAAGATTCGTCCAGCCTGGTATCTGAACGGCAGTAGATGCCAAGTAAAAGGACGAGAACAGGACAAGCACATATTCGTACCTCCCAGGGGCCTGTTCCCAGCGGCTTGTATTTTATGGCTTTCTTGAGCCAGTGACGGCATCCCTGCATTGAACTGATTGCTGCGGAGACAGGCCGTGCAGCCCCTTTTCATGAGGGTGCAGGCAGACTGCAGCTGCTATTCCTGTTCCTTCTCCCTGAGGACTGGATGCCCACCTACCAACAGCTTTCCTCACAAGTTACGAACAACTCCCATCGCTTTGAGCCGACCTTTCCATCTGCAGCAGATAGCTTACAAGGCTCTAGTATCTTATCAGCAAAGAGTACTGAGAGGAGGTTTGTCTTATTTATACCAGCATGCAAAACAGTTTCAAAATCACTGGAAGAAATGAGTGAAGGATGGATGCAAAAATGGGAGGTGAATCTACAACTGACAGCTGCTGTTGACAACAGCTCATTTCTCCAGGTGTTCAGGTCCTGACTTGTGCGAACAGGGGTGAGACCAAGAGCAGAGGAGAGCTGTCTCCCAGGACACGGGCATCAACACAGAAATAAGCAGCAATTGCAGCCAGGAAGCAGAGTTATCTATCGGGAAAGTGTTCAGTCAGGCACACATTTGTGTGTATTTCCTATTAACAGGCTGGCTTCACAGCCTCAGTCAACACAGCTTGCCCCGACCCTACAGCCTTCGCTCCGCTCTCCCGGAAAGTGAAACAGGCAGCGTGACGACAGCAGCGCATCCTTCCCCAGAGCGGCGGGCCAAGAGGAAAGCGGAAAATTGCAAGAAGTAGTTTGTTAACCACAGATCTTGGTGTCAGAAGAAGCGACTTCAGTCTGTTAAATCAGGATTGAGCTTCATGAGGCAGAGAGGAAGGGAGGAGGTATCAAGATTGCTTGAACTCGCTCCAGATTTTTTTATTATTGAACGGTTTTTATTACTGTGTAATATATATGCCTATTATAAAGGAGTTTATTATTGTTAAAAGAGAAATCACAAAAAGCCATGTCGTTAAAAAGGAGGTAACGTTTAACTCACTAATGCTACCAGTGCAATTTCTGCTCCGAAGTCTCAAGTTTTACAGAATAGTACAGGACAGGAATCCTATAAGTGGGAACGTGGCTGAAAGAGACTGAATAGCCCTAAGAGGTGCTACTTCTGTCCTTGCATAGCTCACTCAAGAAGGTAAGGCCAGTAGTACTACGAGATGGATTGAACCCCCCGACTTTTATAAAATCACGCTCAGCAACACAGCAGGGTGTAGGAATATTCCCAATACAGACCAATTTCGTCCTTTCTTTAACGGTTAGGCAGCTGGCCAGCTTGGATTATTAACTTCATGAGTATCTCATGCTTAGTTCCAGCTTACAAACGACGCAGCAATCATGCATGTGTATGGTCTATGCAACTAAGTGTTCTTATCACCGTTTCTCTCTGCACTTCTTCTCCAGTCTCTCAATTTATTTTATTTGTTTATTGTGTCTGAACTTAAACTGTAAGCTGCACAGGTCAGAAATATTTGTTTGTACGGTTAGCATAATAAGATGATCTTGTTCTGACTGGAGCTGTTGTAATTCAAATTTAATACAAATAATAAACACTATTTATGGATGTATGTAAGTGGTTACCAACTGTATGTTAATGCACTTACTGCATTATTGTTTTGACCAGTAAAATTTGCTGTATGACTACTGCTGCTCCTCCAGAGTAAGCACTCTCATGTGTGCTGGATTAGAGCACTGTAAGCTCAGGTCAGACACTACAGCACACCCTCACCTCCTCCTCCTGCCTTCCTTAGACGATGTGCTCTGCAGTCTTACCTGTCTTAGTGATCTTCTTTCAGTTCTTTGTGATCTTGGACTACAGGCAATTGCTTGTTCCCCAGATCAGCTCTCTTCACGATCGTTTACCCTGCTTTGCATGTTAGGGAAGATGCCAATGACATAAGTGGAAACATTTGCAGAAAGTCTTATTTTTTCTTTCTTTAATATGAAAAAATGAAACTAAATGTTTTCAGTTGTGTTTCATTTGTATATCATCTTCCTCAACAGTGAAGTAATGAAAAAATGACTGTGACTTTGGCATCGTTTATAGAATGGAGGGTGGGTCATCTCACGCGGTTAAAGCCCTTTGCTTGATTTCTCTGGTCTTGTCAAAAAGACAGGTATCCACATTCCCCATCATATTATATGGTCTTCTGACTTGTTGCTGTCCTGCTCTGCATAAAATATAAAATACTATTACTGTCACTGAGATAAAGAATGACTTTATAACACAGTTATTGCTCTTTCAGGTGATCGATCCCTACCGCAGTAACTTAATTATTTTGTGATAAGTATTTAATACTTAGAATATCAACAGGGCAGGAAGATGCTTGGGAAGCGGATGCAGCTCTCTCAAGCAGAGAGGTGAATTTGATCTGTGTTGTCCACTTCTTGAATGAAAGCCTTAACTGCTCCATCAAAGGATATAGCCTCTTCGAGCATTTTGTAAATCTAAGTGCCTTACCTTCTTCTCACTGCTTTGATCAGTTTAGCTTTAAACTGAATAAAAGATAAGTTATTAATAAGTTTTTGTAATGTGTAATAAATGTATAATAAATAACCATTTTCATAAATTAATTAATTTCCATGAATTTGATTTGCATTTACAAGTGGTTTGGGGATGTTCAAAAGCATAATTTCTAGTGAATAAACGGCTCGTGGAAAAAAATCATCCAATGTAAATATTAACTGCAGATGAACCTAATTCTCCTTTAGCTCAGATGTTCTCAGTCTGTTGTTGGACTGTCCACCATTTCAGGTTGCAGATGAAATATGACGACTATGTTGCAGAAAAGTTGCTAAACAAACATTGTGAAGTTGGGAATTTATAACAGGAAAAGTTCTACACGAGACAGTAAAGCTCAGCTGCATCTATTTCCTTTATAGATTCATGGTGCAACCCTGAGATTTTGCAGATCTTGATATATCCCACATAAACATTTCAGAGTGTCTGAAGATGCTGTTATTTTTCTCTATATAAAATGGCAGCGAGGATGTAGCATCCAGCTAATGAAGCGACAGCCAACAATTCAAAGCAATCAGTTTCTTATTTTCAAGAGGGACTACAGCAGCCTAAAGTGGTGAAAATGAGTCTTATAATAAAAGCTTTTGATATTACCGCAGGTTATCTATTTCATTCCCCTTTTGCCTGCTTTGTAGCTGGGGTGCCAGCTACACCCTTTCTTTGGAACTCAGACAGGCCATGCGGGCAGAATTTTAGGGCCAGCTAGCAGATGTCTTCATATAAACGTACGTTCCTCAGGGGGAAAAAAAAAAACATCAGCTGTGTCTGTACAAATAGCTTGCCCCATTGTTGAACTCCAGAAAGTGCTTTAAATGATTTGTATTCTTTCATAAAAGTCATCAGTTCACTTAAAACTTGCGTCCACCACTTGAGCTCTGCTTTCTGGTATTATCGGGCCAGGGATGAAGGCTGAAGTCTTGGCTTGCCACGTGACAGTAAAAACCAGGCAGGACGCTGGCTGTCACAGGAAGCGTCCACTTCTCTCTGACATTCAGTACACATAGTCCTGCTCCTCCGCATCCTCCTTGTCCTCCGTCCTTCATCACGCTCACTCCAGGGCTCAGGGCTGGGACAAGCAGTGAAAGTGCTTGGAAGTAGTCCTGCTGGTGTGCACCTGGAGCTGAAGAAGTGCTGCTCCATGGCGTTCATAAATAGCACAGCTTCGTACCGCATCTGTGTTCTGCTGCAACGCTGCAGACGCATTTCTTCCTTCTGTATATATTTGCACATATTTGATCTACTTAAAACAATAACCAAAAATATCCATCAGGCATATATACGTACTTGGGGTTAATGTGGAGGTGGAAAGGGGAAGGGAAGTGGATTGCTAGCTCTAGAATAACATTGGACTGGCAATCTTACAGCAATAAGTCAGAAATGTATGACCTGTCAGTCATCTAATTCCACGGTTTTATAGATTTAAGTGTAGCTTAAATAGCATTTTTACTTTCTCAAAGTAAAACTAACAGGCAATTTTCAGGAATTAGCACAATAATCTTTACAGAAAAGTTCCATGGAATTTAATTAGTGTTAAAAATGGGAGGCAAGCCTATATGAAATAAATAGGATTATAAAATAAAATGTAAAATATAGAATTTGAAGAGAATGAGATCATTGTGTATAATTTTAAGATACTCTACAATCAGCAGATAATTATATCTCTAATGCACAGTTCCCTAGGAAGTTTTAAATATATTTAGAAAGATTATTACTGTCTCTTCATGAAGGATAGAAATGTTCAGTATAGAATTTTTACTAACTAAAAAAGTGGTGCACTTGGAAACCTCATTGAGTTCAGTGACACAGCACAGATCTGATGACTATGGTTTGAAACCAAAAAGTATAAACTAGAGATTAAACCAAGAGAGTGAAACAAAAAAGAGCTCTCTGTGCAAGACCCTTGAAACAGAAAAACGATTGCTTTCTGGTACGCTTCAGGGATGTTAGTTTTCCAGATTCAATAGAGAAAGCCTTATTTTGCCTCTTTTTAGAGTTTCCATCTAATCCGGGTTCACCACTGCAGTCTTCAAAAACTGTTGAACATGTTTAATTATTTATAGAATAAATTTATTCATAACAATAAAGCTCTTCAAATCCAGATTGCAATTTTTTTTGTTTATTTTATTCTTCCTCAACAAGGTACTTACTGTTTTTTTACTCTGTAACTTGCCAATTTCAAATGAAACAGGAGTACACAGAAAATAGATAAAACTAACTCAATATTGATTTATAATAATCGAAGGAAGCAGTTCCAGCGCTTTCTGTGTGATACACATCTGCAATTACTAACTATTTAGTAAAGAGTGCATATACATAGTAAAAGTCCATCAATGTCATGATGATATGGCTAAAATGGCACTACTAATGGACTTTTTCCTCTATAGCTGTTCTGGTAGATATTAATACAGTTAGAGTTGATTAATGTTGACTAGTATTTTCCATTTCAGATTGTGTCTGAGGTTGCTTACAGCAATTTTATTTAAAAAATTCATTCCACCGAGAAATTAGGGAGCCTCTATGGTTTAGAGGATTGTCCTGGTTTCACGTCTATGTAAAGCCTCCAAAATTTGGGCAGGCTGCAAAGTTTTGAAAAATCTGTTGGTAAAGGATCAATAGAAACTTGCTACTATTTAATAGCTAGGTAACTCTCCAGAGATTTTATTTGTACTGAGTATGCTGCAATCCCTGTCTACACAATTTGGGCCGTTTTTTCTTTGCAATAGTTCTTTTCTCCTGATGGTGCTGAAAGCACCAGGAAGATCTCCCTACTCTCTCAATATTCCTACTGTATGAAAGAAAAAGTAATGGTATGAGAGAGACAGGGAGAGAGAGTCTGCAGGAACCAGAGAAGAAGGGAAGAGAGGAAGTGGAACAGGAGAGGCAAATACAGCAAGAGCAAGGAATCTGAACGGGAGCAGAGTACTGGAGCAGGTTAAAGGAGCAAGGAAGATGGAGAGGACAAGAGCCTTCACTAGAAGTAGAGGAAAAACGTCTAGGACATGATACAAAAATGATGCATAATTAGCAAAACCTGAAATCCTGAATCCTCAGTGCACGTGAGAAGAGCATGTTGAAAACCATGCCAAACATTTCAATGTTGTTAACAGGATATCTACCTGTAGGATATCTACTGGTGTTATTTCACCTGTTTCACAGATTGAAATGACATCCAAAACTAGCTTAAAAGTAATGTCATGATTGAAAAGTCAAGCTCACAAAGGATAAGAAATACAACAAAAGAAGCTGTGCAACTGCCACGTGCGTAGGAGTTACGGTGAAGTCCAGGAGATCTAGACCTCACAAGAGAATGTAATCCTGAACTCTCATTACTGCCAGACTAATGCATGACCACAGCTGAGGCAACTCATCCTGTGGTTGAGTGGCAGCTAACGGCAGCAGCACGTATGCCCATGCTCCACCGTTTAGACACCACTGCGCACTGCCAGTGCGCTGAGGCTGGAACTGCCAGACAGGCAGAACCTGCCTTGTAGCCAAATACCTCCATGCTCAGGATGCAACCATATGATCACTGTGATGGCTGTTCCCTAACATGCAGGTCTGACAACGTTTTGTTCCTCATACTGACATGCATCACGTCATTCACTGCTCTCTTGAAATTCCTTTCTTCCTTCTTCTCTCCCTCCTCCCTTTCCTCTATCTTTCTTCTCTTCCTCCCTGCCTTCCTGCCTCCATCTCTCCCACTTCTGTGAGCACCTTTCCAGTCGACTGTGCCATATTTGAGCAGACAGCAGCAGAGCTGTTCACAGGCGAACATGTATTTGGATACAATATATCCCTGCAATCCCTCATGCTTCTGTCATTCCTAATCTGCTTTACTGAATAAAAATAAAAGGAAATATTTTATATCCATTCACTGAATAAGGCAGACATAAAAGTATGATCACATAACTAGAGGTCTGAATGGTAATGCATACATACCCAAAGGTCTAGAAGTTATACAGGCAACTTTAAGTCTTCAGTTCTCAAACTTTTGAGAATTTGATTTTGCTCTTTCAGTGCATCCTTCCCTCCCTCCCTTCCTTCTCTTTCTTTGCTTCCTTCAGTCTTTTTTTTGCTTGCCTTTTCTTTTATTCTTGTTTTCTCTTTTATTTTCTCTTTTCTTTTCTTTTTTTACAGTATTTTTGGATTTAGTACATTTTCTGCCACCATGAGAGTGACTCCTACACATACAACTAGCAGCTTTTTAAAAGGCAAATGCCTTCCAGCATCACAAATTTATTGGATTTTCCCCAACTTTTTGAAGCTTGATAACATCCAGATCTTGTATTCAAACATGTGAATTCAAAAAATCAGAACAGTCAGATGTTTCTGCTTTAACACGTGCTGAGCATGTGACTCCCATCTTTACTATGTGCAGACATCCAGCAGGACTTGGATTTAGGACTTAGAGACGGCACTGATAGTCAAAGTTTGTTCGTTTATGTTTTAAAAAGCAACAAAAATTCCTAAAGCGACAAGAGAGATTTTTGAGGCACTGATCCACCCAGCTAGGCTCCTTGGCTTAGAAAATGTTTCAAAACTATAGCTGCAAGCAGTCGCACAGTGCTAACAGTCAGAGTGTCTAAAGAATTAGAAAATATTGGTATACCACCAAAGTGATAGGGTGAGATGAAAAATGAACTGGGGCTTGCTTTCGCTCTTTATAATGAGGTCATTTGGGCAGTGCGATACGTACGGTCGTACCCACATTTCCCGGCCGGGCAGCCAGGCACGGCAGGAGCATTCGCCTGCCCAGGGAGCGGGGACACCCCCCGGCTGGCTCTCTGCTCGTGCCGAGCAGCCTTGTGCCAAGGCAGAGCACACCTACATCACAGCGGTTTCAGGAACTACTACCTCAGAGCAGCAAAAAGCCAGCCCCAAGGCCTCCCCTCGGTGTTAGCAGGCATAGACAGAGGGTGCGTGTTTGCTGGACCTCGGACAAGCCACTTCACCTCTTTTCGCCCACAGCTCTCAAAGCTCCACGCCTGCGCGGCGCCCAGCGGTGGAGGCCAGGGTGAGGGCTCTCACTGGGGGCCCCTCTCTACGTGCTGCAGGCGTACCGGTAACAAAACCACTCGCTATTAACACCAGAGCTCTGCCGAATCTTTCTGCGAATGTTTGGCGGCGTTCGCAAATCACTAGTAACGCGCCCTAAATACTTAGGGCTTCCGTGTGCGTTAAAGTCCCAGCAGATGAAACACCACACACGACAGGAGTTCGTGAGAGCAGCAGTTCCGAAAATCTCATTACTTTTACTTAAATGATTACATAGGAGGCAAGCTCTTCTTGTCCTGTCTTCTTCCCATGTAGTTTTATAAGCACTTTAATAATCTTAATGGCAGCACGACAATAACTAAAAATTGGACATTCATACCTTCTAAAGCAAGAAAGGACTATTATTATTGTATAGTCTGATCTCCTATACAGATCATTAAAATTCCCTATGTGATTCCTTCACTGTGTTTCAGTTCAACTAAGTATTTATTTCAGAAAAAAAAAATCCAATCAGATCAACATCTATCTTGAGTTAAAACCATCTACCCCATTATTAAATAAGCTAGGTAGTAGACGGTTACTAGAGCTGACCAGAAAATATGTTTTCCCTTGACAAAGAAATTTGAGGGTGGGGTCCAATTCAATTTGGAAATACCCACACAACATTACTGGGGAAATGCAGTTCAAGTTCATTTTGCTTTCATTCTTTTCTGTAAACCAGGTAACCTGGCTGGTTACAACTTCCAAGATACACTGTGGTCTTTATTCTCCTCATAAGACATACAGTACATCATGGGAGAAGCCCTGCTCAGGACTCAACACAGAAAAAACCAGAAATACGAATTGCAATAGAATTCCAGTTTCCGGGTGGCACTATGATGACAATAGTCAATACCTATTCTGGGTGGATACTTAAATATTTAAGATTATATGAAGAACAGAAACACTAGGCAAGAATATAAGAACTAGATATAATACACAATCTTTTACTAATGTGATTGTTTTTATTATTAAAAAATATAGACAAACAAGCTGTGTTCAAGGCCACAGAAGGCTTCCAATTCTGCCTGAACATTGGACCAGTGTCTGAAGTTCTAGGGAGTTAATTTGTCTCTGAATAAGGTATCAAGAAAAAGGAAAAAGGACTTGATTATGTTGGTGCAGAATTTGGGAGACAGATGATGAATTTTGTCCTTTGACACAGACTTCTTTCTTGACTCTGAGAGTGTCATTTGGGTCTATAGTCCAGGAAGGGCGTAGATGCCCTGATGCTGAGCCTTGCGAAGCCTAACCCGCATGTTCCTGGCCTCCGAAGCAGGGGTCAAGCTTACCAAGAAAAGCTACGAATTTCTCAAATGCAAAAAGAAAGCACAAATAGGATCCAAACAGGCAACACACTGAGCAGAGGGCAGCCTGGAATAACCAACAGGCTAGAGAGAACGTATTTTTAATTTTATCTCATGCTGAGTCCTTACTCAGGGCTACAGAGAGCTGCCTCCCTTAACACATAGTCTGGAGAGCTTTCTAACCCACTCTGTCAAAACTCTTTATAACTTGGTTGGGCAGTAAGAGAGATTTTCACAGCTGACTGTTATCATGCTTACTGCTGTTGTTACCTCAGATCTGGAGTCAGTTCCCCTCTCTGCTATCTGCCTCCCTTCCCTGGAAGTGCCCTAATTAGCAGCTATCGGCCAGTCCAAGGCCTGGGAATTCCTTGTCCCTCCCAGGAAGCGCTGGGGCCTTGCGGAAAGTCGGCATTCACGGGGTAAGAGACGGCAAGTGATGACCAAGTGCAGGAAGGTGAGCCTGCCACGGAGGACTTGGGGCCAGCAGGGAGGAGGACGATGTTTCCAGCACTGCCCCCAGGGCTGCGTGTATGTCCCCCAGCTGGAAGGTGCTTAGGTAAAACGCAACATTTGGAGCTGATCTTTGAAGATGAGTGCCTCGGTCAGTGGGTTTGTCTTTACCGGTGGTTTGACAGCGCCCTTCCACCTTATTTCTGGTCCACTCATTCTTTAATTTATGCAACTCAGAAAGTGAATTGAATTCCTGTGGAGCCATTACTATAGCCATTGGGATCATGTAAGTAAAGTAGATGCTTAAAATAAAGCTGAAGTTGAAGACATGTATCCCGAGAGCTGTATAAATCAGTTCTCTTACTTAAAAGGTGGTAGCCAGAAAAATATTTCTGGTTCCTGCCTTTCTTTTTGTTTATAATAGATTTTTTAATACAATGTAGTATCCTGCAAACAGGCTTTTTTACATTCAAGTACAAAGCACCCAGAAGTCATGCAACTTTAGTTACTACACAAAAATGTTAAGTTCCTGGGAGTTTCGTGAAATAGCCAGCCGGATCAAAAAGGGAAAACTTCTATCAATATCCCCACAGATGAGAAGAATGCAGTGTAGGTTCAGGCCTTACGACACAGAGGAGAATCTATGGAGGACAGAAATGACAGAAATGTCCCAAGCATGGGAAAGCTTCAATGGGAACTTTGCCTTATTAGGCATTGGTGCACTCATCGAGATTTTTCTGCCATGTGAGTTCACTGATATCTGCACTCATTTTCTTGCTTAAAGTGAAACACAAACCCTTGCTTTTTTTTTTTGTTTGTTTGTTTGTTTTACACTGGTTGTACAATGACTTGTTTTCTGGTTGAGCCTACTTAGATTGTAAAAGTCTATGAGCTCATACTTTCCTCTGGAATAAAAGTTGTGTGCTTTGGAAACTATGGTTGTCTGTTTTAGCAGTAAATTTTTTAAACGACTGCATCAATTGCATTAGATGGTTAAGGAAAACCTCAGCTCTCTCTGTAGGATTTACTCTGCTAGATAACACAAGCTGAAATACAATATCCTCTCTATATTTAGCGGTTTTAATGAAGTAACAATTAAAAAAACTGTATCTCTTTTATCCTAATATGGGCAAACTCTAAGGTCTATCTGTAAAGACTAGTAAAATAGTGACATATGCTAGATCAGAAATGATATCCCTAGACCTAAGGCAGTGAAATTTGAGCTATTTGGAACAGAAAAGATTTTCAGTCATGCTACTTACAACCTTCTGAGTTTTCTTTGTGTTTTATTATTCCTTCTTTAACATCAGGAACTGGCTAATCCTTTTCTTAAATACTGAGCATTCATCACATGTGAAATATGGTATTAAAAGCTTATAACAAACATCTCTAGTTTCTCAGAATAATGATCCAAGAACACAAGATGAGAGTTGATATTTATGGCTTTTTTAAGTTAAAGAAAAAAATGACAGACAAACAAAAGCCTCCGACAATCCTCTTCCCACCCAAATGCCTATTTTTACAAAACTTTGGCAAATGGCAGATAATGAATACCTATAACAGCAGCAGGTCACAAAGGCCTCACAACCTTAGGAAACAGATACAATTTTTGTCAGACTACCTTCAGGAAAGTGGATTTCAAATTTACAGAAAAGTCTGTCCAGCTAAACTCTTTCATCTTAAATCTTAGTATGGGAGTTCATATAAGAAGTTCAAAATGATACATTTTCATACTTAAAAGGCTGAGACCCCCGCTGACATATACTTTACTGAGCAGATGTTCAGTATATATACGTTCTTATAACAGAACAGATGTTTATCGCCACTGTCAGTAAAGGAAAAACATTTATTAAGAAATGTGTATATAAATATTAGTCTAATACAAAAATTTCAAAGTAATACTCAGTGAATTGGAATTGGAGTTATGAAAATAATTTTGTGTTATTATTTCCAGGTCAGTTGATGTGAAACTGAAATCACCTTAGTTAAAATTATGCTGACGGGATATTTCCAAAGTTTTTGCCATTTTTCAGTCTAGTTGTTTCAATACACCTTGTTTTCATATCTTGATGCATTTTGAGGTGGGACATGCTGGAGAGCATTTTACAAAGGGGTAGGAAGTGGAAGATAGTTTACAAGCCAAGTTCCTTTACTTGCATGTCTATGCACATATGTAAAGTGTAGAAGTAAAGAAATAAAAAGCAGTAGTATCACTTTGGAAACTGCTAACAGAGAGTTTACTGTTTTTTGTGTAACAAATGAAATATATATAATACATATTTTGTATTTCCTGCCCTCCTAGTTGTTTGGAAATAAGGTAACTATATTTGGTGAGGCTTTATTGCATATTTTGGGCAGATGCCACACTTAATCTCAAGACAATTTTAAGAGGAGCAGCTCTTCATTTTCTGCAGCCTCGGAGACCAAATGGTGCCCTAAGCACCCAAGCTAGTGCTCTTCAGCTCCTGGCCCACAGGGTGCCCTTGGGAAAGCCACATCCTCTCTCTGTGCTTCATTCTCTGCTTGTTCAGGCTGGCTGAGGTCCTGCGAATGCCATGCGCAGAGGTATAACTTCAACAAGAAAAATGCAAAGTGCTCCCTCCCTAGAATAACTTTTCCCTGAGCGAGGGGTTTACACACCGTTAGGTAAAGAAGAGGACTGACCCCTGCAAGGCTCTGGAGCAAAATGATAATTGCTCCCCATGGTGGACTTCGTAAGAAGTGGCTCTCTCCACGGGAGTCCCGAGGGATGAATCCTCAGCGGAGAGAGCCACCTGCCTGAACCCCAGAGCCCCAGGGCATATGCTCAGGGGCAGAGAAGCCATAGGTGGCATATTTAAGTGTTTCCTATGACTTGATTATTTGGGCTGTCCTCACTCACGCTCCTTGCCGTTGCAGTCCTTTTTCTAAGAAGTGGCAATTCCCCACATTGTCTTTATAGGGCACCAGGGAGGAGGGACTATTAATGCTTCATAATAATACTAGCTAATAGATAGAGACAGCAAAAAGGAAGGCATAGAAGTGTCTCAGACACTGCCAGACAAAAGTTTGTAGGTGAGGACTAAGGACACTGACGGGGCAAGGCTTGATTCAGGGTGAGTAGGAAAGTGTAGATGAGTAAAGAGCTTTACAGAGCTCTGAAGGTAGTATGGAAGCTTGTATCTGATGTGATAGAAGAAGTAGTTGCGTAGAAAGTATTTCAAAATAAGAACACATTTTGCACGGAAGAAGCCTATGTATAGGTATATAGACTGGAGAGTGGACAACAAAACCAAACAGCTGGAGAAGAGGAGGGCCAGAGATCACAGTAAAGACTGAATTTATCTGGGACTGCTGTCTTCCCCTCTGGTAAGGGCTCTTCCCTGCAGAGTGATCAGTGCATTCAGTACCCATTTGGAGGCACATCTTAAGCTTTATTATGAGAAATATTGCAAATGGAAGCACAAAAGAGAACCTTTGTTTTGCAATTTAATACTCAGACTTGTTTTTGAGACCATGAAATATTTCAAAGTGATACTCTCTTTTGGATATAAATTAAATAGTTGCAGCACAATGAACCAAATCACTCAAATGAAAATTTTGCAGTACTCATTCTGTCATAACTTTATTTGAAGTAAATGAGTACAGATCAGGTAGACAGGCACAAGAGCTATCCAGTGGCTAATATTTGCAAGCATTGGTACCAAAACCTTCAAACAGTCTTTCTGGGTTATTTTATCACCTAGAATAAGGATTTGGAAACAAAGACCTACGCTAGCACCTAGGAATGTATTTAATTTTCTTTGACCTGGTACCTAATTATATGCTTTAAAATCTAGGGGATAAATTCTCCATCTTCTGTTTATGCATAGAACCGGTTTATAGCTGTTTATCTGATTTGTTTATAATGCAGTAGGGAGGATCTGGAAATTAGATTTATCTTCAGAGAAAGTTATTATAGAAGAATGAGGCAGTTTGGAACAGAAATAATAAACAAGGATATGTATTCATCTTAGCAATACAGATCTTGCAGGAAATTATTTTTTATTTCTGTTTCTGGGTAATTCCAGAAAAAAAAAAAACTTTACTAAATAATACACAGTCTGTTACTGAAATATATTTTATAAGTATAAATATTTGGAGTTAACTAAACAATTTCATCATTTGTATTAGGACTCAATCCAGCCTTGTAGTCTTAAGGCTGTTGTACAGTCTTAAAGTCTGCAAAGATATATCCCAAGTTCCCATACCAAATATGGAAGCAATTTGTTCTTTCTGTCAGGTTACTTCCTGATCACTCTAGAAAAGCACGCCAAATAACTAATTTGGTGTTGCTAAACTACTCGCCATCCAGTTACTGGTTACAGCAACAACAATTGGCTTTCTGTGAATGAAGGTCACAGACTATCCTAAGCCACTGGTAACATTCATATGAGGACAGCTGCCCTTCAGGCGGTGGTCCATACGGATATGCTAATATACACACCCACGCTCTTCAGCCAAGGCTTTTTAGTCCTAGCAGCACCTGCAAAAGGTGTGCCTTCTTTGTGTGCCCTGTCTGCACGCTACCCTGGAGCTGTGAGCAACCTCGGTCCCCATGAGTGTGTTTTTGCCAGTGGCATTACACCTCAGAGTACCTTTTTTCAACCCTATATACATGTATTGCTTTTTCCCTCTGTCCCTTTGCAAAATAATACCCTGATTTTCCTTTTAAAAGTTATACCTTTTTTCTTTAAATTTTCTCTACCTTTTGTTCCATCTTTTTGAAGATTATATCACATAAGCACGCCCACAGTGTTCAAGTTGTGTGGGGAGTAGTGTTAAATGGACAGTCCTGGGGCTTGTTTTGCTTAGGAGAACGTGACACACCACAGCTATACCATCTTGGTGTTGCCAAGAGCTAAAGAAAAGCATCTCAGAAGATCTTTCCGTTCTACCCCTGACTCAGGCAAGCCATGCTGCAGACAGTAACTGATTGCTAATGCAAATTTTGTTTTGGGAGTAGTGAAATACTATGGGATGTTACTGACACGTTACAAGTCTTTGAGCTTCTGTTGTAAATATTATTTTAAACTTCAAAGATGAGGGGACTCCTTCTCCGTATGAGGTATATTGTGCATGACTAATTTATGGAATAAGTGGTGCAAGAATCAATTTTTTTGCCAAGCAAAATACAATTTAAATGGACCTTTCTGTGCTTGCTAGTTTGGGAACACAGTGTACTGTGGACTTGGCTAATATAAATTGCTAGCTGCTCTTTCTGCCCTTTAATACAATCTTTTCAGGTTGATATGATTGCAGCTTTCTGTTTTCTTGCAATTAAGTGGATAACAAAAAGTGTTTAAATAAATATCTGACTTTGTTAAAATGGCAAATATAGTAAGCTCATAAAAACATGTGAATAATGCTACCAATAAGAAATAAATGTGCACTTTAATCTAGTAAACAAGGTGTTTACTAGTGTAAACATACTTATAAAAGGTGTAAGAAAATCCAAAGTGCAAATTAATACTAAAACTAGTGTGAAAAAAAGCAAGTAAAAAGTAGAGTTCTGATAGCCTGTCTGTTGCTCTCCCTTCTCCAGTTCTTTGTTTCTTCATCTGTTTTCAGTTTCTTTTTATACATTTTTGGTAAAATCGTAGAAGAGTTAAATAAACAGGGATTATTTGTCTCATTTGTTCATCTCCTAGAGAATCATTGCTAATCCCAGATCCTCTGCAGCTGCAGGCTGTGATGCTGTGGAGGACACTGGAGAAGGAATGTGCCCTCTTCCTGCTAAGCTCTTGCAGCAGAACCAGAGTTGCAAAGATCCAGTTGCTTGTTGAAACCTCTGGACCATACAACTTAACACCACCACGAGTTCCATACTGACGCAGTACCTGATGCCAACAGCGGCCAACAGCAAATGTCTAGGGAAGAGTGCAAGAACAGGACAAAGACAGTTGGCCTTTCATGAGGCCCCATTCTTCTCCCAGAATCCAGTGATTTGTGTTTCAAACACTTCCTGAGCCTGTAATAACATCTCTGTATTAAACCCTCTACGGGTTTTTCTTCCACGAATTTGTTTGATGTTTAACCTATTAGCAACCCCAACATACTCTGGGAATGTTATCTGTGCATTGTGTGATGTATCTCCTTTGCCTGTTGATAGCTTGATAGTTTAATTTCATGGCCTCTAGTCTTTATGTTGAGAGACAGCACAATCTTGTACCATTCATCTGCATGCCACCTACATATCTCCCCTGGAACACTATTTAAAAATTTGTGCCACGTTAACCCACTGCCAATCTTCTGCACCAAAGGAGATTTAAATGGGAAATTGCACACTGATGTTAGTTGTTATTTCACTCTGGAGTTCCTTTAGAGCCCTTTGGGAACATTGTCAGACCTGGCAGTTACTGTTCTTTTTGTCTAGTAGTTCCATAACATCTACCAAAATCTTGATTAGATGTAGATTTTACTGACACGTACTTATAAGGAAGGCTCTGCCATGGGAAGCTCTCCAGACTCCTTCATTGCGAGCATGGGTACAAAGAATCCATTTGGTTTTTCTTCTATGGCTTTTTCTTTAAAATGTTGATGTACCTTGATCATCTATTGGCTCTGCTGACTCTCTTGTGGGCTTCTTGTTTCTGATGTATTTGGAAAAAAAACCTCTCTACTATTAGTCTTGATGCCTTTTGGAAGTTCCTCTCCTGTCTTATTCTGCTTTTTCACATGTAATCTGCTAGAGTTTCATGATCTTTCTGGTTTTCCTCACTTGGGCACAGTTTCAGCTTCTGTAAAGGTTCTTTCTTTCTTCTAATAGCTTCCCCTACCCTTCTGCTCAGCCAAGTCAGATTTCTTTTTGTCTTTTTCAAGTGGGATGCACTTGCCCTGAATTCCTATACGGTGTCTTTGAAGAGTCTCCTTGCTGCTTACCAGGCTTTTACCCTTTGACTGTCCCTTTCATTGAGTTTCCTCCTGTTTATGCAGTTCTCCTTTTTGAAAATAAAAGGGGTGGTATTTTTGTTTTTGTAGCTCCTACCACAGTGGAATATGACACCAATATCGAGGCCTTTCCCAGGAACATCACTGATGCTTTAATCCATGATGTTCAGAGGCACCACACTCCATAGAAACTGGTAGGTCCTGGTGACTGTTGAGTATCACCCTCGTATTTTCATACTTCATCATTCCATGAACATTTATCATACTTTATCATTCCATGAACAAGCATCTATTTCCTTAACTTTGCGTTAACTTCGTGAATTTGATTCCTCCCTTATGCATCCTCTCTGCAGTGTCATATCTGCCTCTTTCCCTGCCTCCCGCTATTAACATAAAGTACTGCCCTTGGCAGAATGGCAAACCCTTCGCATCTCGTAGTTGCTATAAGGGAGAGAAAAGTATACCATTCATTTTCAGAAATGCATTATTTTTCAGAAATAACAGATAAGCTCTTTTTGTTCAAGTTCAGTTAGGCAAATGACCTCCATGTATTCACCAAATATTTAATTCCAGGTATTCACTCACTGCACAAGTAGGTGAGCATCGTGAACTGACAAGTGGAAGTCGGCAAACAACCCTAAGACGTTGCAGTGCAATTCCTACTACCTAGGAAGCAATAGATATGCTATCTAGTGTCCAGTGAGCAGAAGGTGGATAGACAAGAGTGCAGAAAGGCCAAAACACAAAACAACAAAAAACAGGGCAAACACGAGTAGGTGGAACTTTGAATTGGAGCCCTATAAGTCATGATTACACTACAACCAAAACACAAGTAAGCAACATCGCATGATGAACAGCAGTTGAGGCAGGGGCAGAACTGCAGCAAAAACTTACAGTATGTGTGAGTTGGGCAGCATCTGAGTAACAGAGAAGACAGAAATGAATAACATCGATCAGCATGTGCAAGAAACAGAAGAAGAGCCATGGGAGAGAGGTGAGACAAACCTCTGGTTCTCACTGACAGACCTTTGCCTGATGAAGGAAAAGCTTTTATTTGAAGAAAGATGTAGCCACTTGAAAACTGCACAGTAACTATGTTCATCAAAAATGTCCAAAACAAAACCGAAGCCTGATTTTATGTAAGTTTTTCATAAAAGGGAGGAAATTTCAACAGTCTTTTAATGTTTTCAGGCAAGAGGAGACGAGATTTTTGCATACAGAAGTCAGAACATATGTCCTCATTATTATTATCACTAGTCTCCCTTAACTATAAATGTATTTTGAATTAGAACAGATGAGCAGGTGACATGGGGAAAGCTGTGAATTTCATACAGTTTTTATGTAAAAAATATATACTTTTTTGTAAATTAGTAAAATCCAAATTTTTACAATTTCCTCTGTCTTGAGCAATTGATTTTTTAAGTCTGGAACATGTAAGCTTAGCGTTGCATGAAAGCTAGTGTTAGCATTTGATCTTACAGTCTTTCATGTCTTCCTTCACTGCTGTGGATTGAAATACTTCTAGTGAGTATATGCAGTTAGTTGAACTATAATGTAATTTTGAGCTCATTTACTTTAGAGCAGTCCAGACAATCAAAACTCTGAGATGAAAGCTGTTTTTCAAATAAAAAATATCAGCCTTAAAGGGTTTTTTTAAACCAATTAGCATATGCAAATACATTACAAAAAGAGGGGAAAATGTAGAATGAATAGAAAGGGAAAGCATGCATTGTGCATGTTCTTGCTACGCTCTGTTTAGGTGGTTCAACATTTCATAATTTCAATCCAGCTTAAAAAACAACTTAAAACTTTCCTCTGCAATTGCTTATAATCATCTCCTAGGACATTCTGGACTTGTTTATTTTGTTTGGGGTTTTTGTCTTGACTGCCTTGTGCCCTGTGCTGTCACCAACAACTGTGAAAGGAATATATAAAATCCCATCAAATTTGGAAAAGTAGCACATTACATCCACTCTACCCATTTTGCTCCAATATAAATCACTGCATAAGGTGCAAAGCAATAAAGACTGAGCACCATTGTATTTCCATTGCTTGACCTTAATTTTAAAACCTGTGACTGATGAGTCAGTTTCTGTCTGGTATTCTGACATTTGTCTCCCACTAATCATTCTGCACAATTCCATTAAAAATAGTATGTATTAAAGCAGAGAAGTTGCATCTCTTAGGATTAATTTCTCAGTTTCCAGCCCAAAATAGCATTGTGTCTGGGTAAAAGTTGAACTGATATTTAAGTACTGGAGACTTAGCTAGCTAATTGGTAGTATAATTAGTTAGTGCATATACAACTCCTCAATATACGAGGTGTGCCATACTAGGTTTGAAGCTGTTATAAGATGCTTAAAGTAGGAGGAGACTATACCAACGTTTCTCTGATGATCATAAATCCAGTCAGCTATGTGCTCACCTCAGAAAGAGCAGTGTGATTTATAGAAATTTTAGATTTGAGCAGTATTTACATGATTTCACAGCCAAGTGCTTCATTGCATTCCCAGCTGAAGCCCCTGGGACTGCTGCCATCGATCTCAAGGTGAACAGGATTGGGCCACAAATGCAGCAGGAAGGGTAACCGGGTAAGACTTATTTTTCCTGAGGGGTCAATGATTCCAGGGCTGAGCATCCTCAATATCCACTTCAGATACTCACATCCAAAAACACTCAACATCTCTGTAGAATCAGAGCAAGAGTTTCTGAGTTAGGTTCTCAGACTTTGATTAGAACTCATTAAACAAAAATTCAGGGAATATGGGGCAAGTTCCAGCCCACATGCATTTTTCCAAATTTCAGCAAAATGTAAACATCTAGGGCCTAGAAGCACTTTACTAAATCTATACAAGGCCAAAATTGGTAATAACCATCTTTTGTGTAATACCACAGTATGAAGTAGGAAATCTGGGTTTCTAGCACCACTTAAGCTTGAGAGAGTCTGAACACATAATTCCTAGATGTCCTAGCCAGCAGGCTAGAGGACAGTCTGGTCAAAGATGTGCTCCATACTTCCTCTTGAACTCGCGCCATTATGCAGCCGGGGCAGGAGAAGACCAGATAAAAAGACTTGCCACCAGTTGGCTGAGAGGAAGTCTTTGTCCTTTCCTCTGTTTTGTTAATCTGGTTTCCAAAGAAAACTAGGCCACAGTGAGAATCTATCTGTGTGGGTGACCATGGTTATCTGTCTGTCTGTCTCTAACAACTTTCAAACCAGTCAGCCAATTTCAACCAAACCGAAAATATGAAGATGTATGTTTCCTTCATACTTCATGAAAATGGATGACCAAGCAGAAGAGAGGCTCTGGTCTTACGTCCACTGGGTGACAGAAAACAGCATAATCTCAACGCTCCGGCAATCCCAGAACGCTTTTTGGTTGGCAATCGGCGCTCTCCTGCTCAGTCAGAGCAATAGCCTTGATTCAGGTCAGATTAAGGAAGATGTAGAGACAAAGTCCTCTGCAACCCTGAGGCTATTATACCAAAAGGGTTCAGAACCACTACCTCCTCCTTTAATATTGTCTTGTCTTGTCTTGTCTTGTCTTTTCTCTTGTCTTCTCTTCTTTCTTTTCTTTTCTCTTTTCTTTTCTTCTCTTTTCTTAAATGAATGAATGAATGAATTCTGCTCAATGAGGCCTTTGTTTTTCACAGAGCTTTCTGGATCCTGAATGGGCAAAGGTAACTAATCACTAGAGAAGGACAGAAGACATCAGCTCCTAGTATTTCATTGTGCAGACACATCCCTGCTCACTAGGATGCCTTTCTTCACCCACTAACACTGGTAGCTTGGGTCACCGTTGCCCTGCTTCTTCCTGCTTTTCAAACATTTTAGTGTTTACCTTGGGCACCTAAAGTGGGTGGTATCAATTTTGCTTATGGAAAATGCCTGTGGATTACAGTGATTTGTTTATTTCAAAATGCATTTCTTTAATCCTCCTATTACATGGGAAAATTCTTCGTACAACCTTCAGTAATCCATTTCTGATTACCATGTCATTCAATTCATATTAGACTGGTCTACTAGGCTTCACTTAATACTTTATGTTATTGAATTTTTCTCTTAATAGAGACAGCAATTTTAGAATGCTTAAGAGCTTGATTTCACTAAAGATAAAATTTCCCCATTCAGATCTCCTCGGTAGACTTGAGCAAAGCAATAGAAATCAAGCTCTATATTGATAACTACATTAATCTCATATCTCTTCTTATTAAAACTCTTGCTTTCTGTGTATCCCATTAGGGTAATGGTATTCAGAGTTCTTGACAGAATGATGATCTGAAACTCTGAAGTATGCTAGGCTTCAGTCTTCTTCCTGAAGTGGCTAAAACAAAATAAAATAAAAGCTGATGTAAACAATATTCTATCCTAAAGATAAAAAAACTAACAATCAAAACAACCTCAAATTGCAAATTACTCTGATTAAATATTCACTACATATTTATTTGGTTCTATTCCAAGGTTTAAATTCATGCAGCTTTAGCACTCAACCTTGTGACTATATTAATATAATTTCTTCCCTTCTCCCTTTGCCAAGACTAGGGGTGGCCTGGACTTTTCATCTTTTTTTATATCACTCTTTAGTACAAGTCTTAATTTTAACTTATTGCTGGAGAAAAGCCCAGTACAAAGTTCCTGATACACATACGCTCAGATTACAAAACAGGGAAGATCTAAATTTTGCATAATGGCCTAAAATCTGATTTGTAGCAAGAAGAGGTTTCGCTGAGCAAAAATCTTTAGAAAGTAGAGCTTGGAAGACAAACTGCAATGTTTTCCTCCTCTGGCAGCATGTATTTTTTTTTAAAACCTCAACATGGAAAATTTTATCCAAAAAATAAATATTCGTCTTTCTGGCAAAAAATATCATCATAATTTTGATTTTTTTCGTGAAAAAGAGAAATTTTCCATAAAGGCAAGTGCTTTGTATAGAAAACTTCTTTTTTTGTGGAAAAATGTCAAAAAACTCAGCAACCGATTTTCCACAGAACAGTAATTTTGATACAAAAATTTGGAGAGGGACTGTTTACCACAAAATAGGGTATGGGTCTGGAAAAGACCTCCGGAATTATAAAAGCCTAGCCTATTGTTGGTTCACAGAGCCACTTTACATAATCTTTTTCACAGGCTGACAAAGTTCTATCTTGAAAAAGCAATTTCTTTTTTTGCCCTCAAAAACAAATATTTGTCTAGAACAGCTACCTGGCTAGCAGTCTACACATTTGGCTAGAGTCTATACTCTCACCTAGGTCAATCCACCTGTTTTTCTGCCAAATTTAGTCTACAGAGGTCCATTCCTGGTGCCAGATACCATCTGAGTTTACGTTTTACCAGGCTACAGAACCAAGCTTTCTCTAACATACCTGGCTCTTCATTCCCTGCTGAATTCATCTTTCTTGAGTGTGGATTGCTAAAACTCCACATAGTAGTCCAGATGAGATCGGATCAGTCCTTTATGCTTTACTTAGCATCACTACTTTTCTAACTCTATGGCAAGTCTCTCTCCTGTATGTCCTAAGATTGTATTTCTTTTTCACAGTTATGTCACATTCAGACTCATATTTGCCACACACTGGTGAGCACACACAGGATTTCCTGTTGTTGCCCTTTAGCTTATCTGCACTGGAAATACTTGTTCATGGTTCTTTAGCGCATGACCTTCTATTCTGTACTATTAAATTTACAACACTTTTCTAGTACTTCATTTTCAGTTGATCCAGTTCTGTGAGATACCCAGACCCTGCTTGCTATGGAGAACACCTTGAATCATTAGCAAATTTTAAGGTTGTTTTCAAATTGAAAGTCATTACTGAAAGCATCACAATAGGAACCCAGCCTGATGTTTGAGGAAATTCACTGTTATCTTCCTTTCATCTTCCTGTTTATGCTTCAGCAGGACTTGTCAGGTCCATTTAACCCCATTTTTGACCACAAAATAAATTTTGCACTGAGCCTCATCATTTCAATTTTAACTAGTAGTTTCTGTAGCGCTGTATCAGACACTTCACAGGAGGCTCTCTAGAACAGATTTAATATATTTCATTTGTGTAGAAAATCATGTCTTAGCAAAGAAAACTATTGGATTAAGCTAGCGCAAATTATTCTTGATAAAATCTATATGCATTTTATTCTATTTTCCATTTGTCTTCCCTTCCGTACTTATTCTTTCCCTACTTTTCTAAAGCCTTGTCTTCTATTCTGTCAGTTCCTTTTTCCTGTAGTTTCTTGAGATTTGCTGGGTTTGACTCTTGAATTTTGGCAAAGTCTATCATTTCCCTAAAATAATATAAATAATAATAATAATAATAATAATAATAATAATAATAATAATAATAACTAACCATTATATATCTAAAACCAATGAGGAAAATTTTCCCTTCATTGTATCACCATAAAAATATTTCTCATTTTCAGATATAAAAAGATCTGATTTCTTATGTCCAGTGAAAGACTCAAAAATCGCTGATCAGACCTTCTAATAAATCATAGCTGACAAGCTACTGGCCAACTACTTACAGTATGTCAGATACTCAAATTGTTTACATTATATTTAATTTATAAATATAAAAGTTCAGATTCTACTTCATCTACGCATGTGACTGCAGTAGAATACCCATTAATTTAATGTGTTCAATAGCTATTAATGAAAGGACCTGCTTGAAATGGAAATAGGAAAAGCAGAATACACTGATCTGGGAACTGGAAAGGCTCCTCATAATGAAGGGACCTCCTCTTGCTCTTTGGAAATCACAAAGCATCTTACAAATCTGAGGGACAGAGGAGGAAATTGCATGCTTTACCCTAAGTATTACAGTGTATATATATATATATATATATATATATGTATGTAGTCTATTTAGAGTACTACTTAGAGTCTACTTAAAGTCCTTGTGCCATATCCAAACCAAAGTCTTTCGTTACAGACAACTCCTTAATTAAGCCATTTAATAGTCTAAGAGTCCAGAGCTTAGCACACCCAAGAAAAAAGTCTTTCCTTTTTTTTCATATAATTTCTTTGTATTTCTAATCTGCAGAAATACACTTTGGGGTAGTCAAGCTTTTTTTAAATTATAGAAGGATCATTATGAATGGTTCTTCATATCGTTAGATTGCTGGTCAGGGATATGTACTGTTTGGATGTATTCGGTACGCTGCTGTTGTTAAACTGCAGTTTTGCAGGCCATTGCAAAAAGGCAGTTTTGGAAGTAATTGGTGCATCAACGATAGCCTCCTCTTTGTGCCCAGAGAAAACAAGTATTGTTGGGGATGCTGAAATGGAAGAGAGTGGAAAGGCTGAGACGGCACTTAAGGATGGCCTTTCCTTAGAAGACCTTTCCTCTGCACAGCACTGCTTCTCTGTCCAAGAAACAAGCACAGAGTTCAAGAGGATTATGTAGACAAAGGATGACCACTAATGACTGCAAAAATTCAAAATAACTAGGAGGATTTCTCTGAACATCTGCCTGAGCTTCTGATGAAGTACACTGATGAGAGTTTCCTTTGTTTACCCAAAAGAACCTCTAAGAACTTCTGAGAAGCTCAGAAGGACCATCCTCACCTCAAGTCTCCAACTCCTAGGATATTTGGTGCAGGCAGGTCAACTTTGACACTTGTTGGACTGTAGCAAGGGAGTTTGGTTTCTCCGCAGGGCTCTACTGTAGCCACCGGGGCCCCTGGAGACTGGTGAAGATTTGAATTCTGACTTGCATTAGTAGGACATGTTCTGTTTGCCCCCACTCAGGCCTGGAACATACAAAAGGCACCTTCACTGTTGTGCACTGATCTGATCACTGGAACAGGCTCAACAATGTAATCCACGTTAACAGTTTGGAGAACTTACTCATGCTGAAATTTTGGGGAACCTTCATTCTTTTTCTGTAATATAACAGGTACAAACACATACGTTAAAGGCACAAGCAAACCTTCCCTTTTTCTTGGAAATCCTCTTTAACTTCTGTTTCCATGGCTGATTAAATCTTCCTCTAGGCATTCGAACCGCAGAAAAAAAGCCTAACCAAATGCAGGATGACAGTACAGTGTGCACTCGGGAGATAAAGACTTGGTGTGAAGAGCACTCCTTCTGCACTATGATTTAGTGCATCTGCACTCAGTGAGAGAAAAAGATCTCTCTGAGGTCTAGAAAACAGAACTAGAAACACATAAAATAGCTTGAGCAGCTCACGAGATAGCCACTCCTGAAAGAGGCACTTAGACTAAGATGGCTTATGCACATGCCTTGAGGAAAATCCTTGTAAGTTTTTACGTACTGTTTGGGGATTTCTGGCAACTGTATGTTATGCATTGTGTAAACAGTAATTGTTAGAGGATTGAAGAAAAGAAAAACTCTTTTTAAACAATGAAAGCAAGGCTTTTTGTCTTAAAATGTATGACAGGAACATGATTTGTGGATAAAATACAAATTGTCAGAACATCTTGAACTGCACAAACAATTTAAATCAGGATTCAGATTAAAAGGGCTTGATGTCATTGTCCAGTACAGAAAGCTGTCAGCTTGTTCTCCAGGGGCCTGACCAAAAGTCCTATTAGCAACTTATTATGTACACAAGGTATTAGAGGACTTTGAAGAGAGAGCTGGACAGGCAGAAAGTACTTGTAACTGGTAACTTTACTGGCTTGTACCTCTCCTTAGCAGTTTCACTACTTTTCTGACAGCTGGAACTGGAGCAAACTTTTTGTCTCCTGAAAGTGCTGTGGGAGCGGAGTGCTTGCAACAGCTTGGCATTGCTTGTCACTGTGTCACTATTCCCTGCCACTAAATTTCCCATTTTCATTTCTATAGCCCTCTCAGGGCTCTACTGACTTAAAATTATATCCTTTGCAATCAAACTACGTTAACTTCTTTAGCAGCTGCTTTGGGACAGAGATAGGAGTTTCTCTCCTTTTTTTGGACTCAGTCCTTTTCCTCCATGTCTGCACCTCATAGATGACTCCACAACCTCCAAAAAATCTCTTTGTTCTTTTCTTCAAATTCACCAAGTCATTCTTGGAAATGACATCAAGCCTATACTGATTGTCTAAATTTATATGCCTCCCTGCTTCCCTCGTAACGCTGTCTGTTCTTTGTTGCATAAGAATATCAGTCTTATTCCTCTATATATCAACAGCTGCGTTCATTTCTTTTTTGCCTTTTTCTCTCTTCCGTCTGCATCTGCTATAACAGGGAACAGAACTGTGCTATGCTTAAGCGAAAAGAACTTAAAGCGTATTTTCTGGGCTTCTTCCATTAATGATTTGTATTCTTTTCAGGCAAAAAAGCACTTAGCTATAGCTAAATAAAAATATTAGTGTTTGATGTATCTCTTTCATTTGTTGTCTCTTTCATGTCAAAGAGTCATTAGTAAGAGTGACAGAAGAGATGGCTGGGAAACTTCCAATGAATTTTTTTTCACCCCAAAATGCTGATTCATTGAAAACAAAACATCACAGAAAGTCTGACTCTTGACCGTCTTCTGATAGAATAGATGGCAAGTTTCATAACTTCCTTGCCAGTTCTGGGGCGCATGGCCTTACCCCCTAGATACCAGTTTCTGTCATGCCACAAAAGGAATAACGATGGCAGTTCCCCAGACTGCGTCTACACAGAACGTCAACAGTAATTTGCTAACTAGATTCCCAGGATACCCCGCTGCAACAGCCTAATGAATCATTTGATCTAAGTATCAAACATGGGGTTTTGGTGTCTGGCAATCCTTGTGTCCTCAGCTCCTGGACTGCTCCCACAGCTCCCACCTGGCAGTTCCTCTGCGCAGGGACTGTTGTTGGGTTTACTGCTCAGGTACCTGCAGAGCCTTGCATGTATAAATTCAATCCACTGATGAGAGTGACTAAATTTAAGATGGACTGCTTTCTTAGCAGGAAGCCGGTCATCACAAAGTGCAAGACATAACTTCTAACGAAAGAGAAAACAGATTTCCAGCACCTTGAAATAATGATAAGATGTCAGATTCCCATCATAGATAAGACTAGAGATATAGTTTTAAGTTTGTCCCTTTGGAAAGGCTATACCTCTTTAGTAATTGCTAAGAGCAAAACGCATGTGGTGAAGAAACCCCTTTGCTAAGGCTGTGTGCTTTCCTTTCCTTTCAGGGCCTCCCCAAACTGCTTGTGTAAATAATTGGGAGCCCAGGATCAGTGTCAGGCCAAAGGGGTACTAGTTTCTGTTATAACGAAAATATTCTCATTACTTGTTCATATGTGGCCCTACGTTTTTCTTTTTTTGTTAACCTCTCCACCGTCAGCATGCAGGTGTAACGCTGCTCGTTACAGTTTGTAGCATTTCTTCTCAATGACACCACAAAGTTGTAACCTGGTCTTTGAGAGAAGTTTTGTAAATGTAATCAACAATTACGAAAATTCTCTTCAGCTTTGTACCAGAAGTGTCCTTGCTCTTTTTTCATAGCTGGCTGTTTCAGGTGGCGTAACGCTATTTAGGAGAGAATGGGATGTTGCCCGCTCAATCCCTTTTAATATCTGGCACTTCAATTACAGCATATACAAGACAGCAGAAAGAGGATTCTAATTTATTCTCATTTTCAGCTAAAAGCCAGCACATAAACTCGGCTTTTTTCTATGACAACAGGCATGGGTCAACATCAGTGCCACTGAATTATATATTTTATAAGCCTGCTGAGGCAAAAACCAGGACTGACGCCTGGTATAAATTGCCAGGCAATAACATAGGGTCGCCCTAAACTGCTGGGTCTTCTACTGAGGCCTCGAACAAAAAAAAAAAAAAACCACAGCTGGGGAGGGGTTGGTGGGGGGGGGGAGACTGGGGACCAGGGATGCTTATCCGCCCAGCCGCACGGGCAGTGCGGGTCGGCGTGTGCCCGGCCGGGGCGGGGGGGGACGGGCCCGAAGGTGGGCGGCTGGCGAGGGCCGCGCCGCCGGCACGGAGCCCCCGGCCCCCCCGAGAGGCGCCCGCGGGGGGCGAGGGGAGGAGAGGCGGAGGGGTTGCGCGGAGGGGGGGCGGGTGAGGAAGGGCGCCCGGCTCGCACCCCTCGCGGCAGGCGGGCGGCGGGAGGAGGAGATAAGGAGGGGGAGGCCAGGCGGGGTGCAGAGGAGGAGCCGCAGCGGCGGCGGCGGCGGGCAGGGCGCAGTCGGGGCCGGGAGCCGAGGGCGGGCGGGCGGCAGGTGCGGCAGCCGCCTCCAGCCCCGCGGGCCGGGGGAGCGGAGCGGGGCGGGGGGGGCTCGGCGCGCCCCGGCAGCGGTGCGGAGCGGCGCGGCGCGGCGGCCCCTATGGTGCGGCGGCGGGAGCCGGTTCCTGCTGGGCGGCGCGGAGCGGCGCGGAGCGGCTGCCGGCCCGGCGCTCGGCGGGCATGAGGCACCTGCCGATCCTCCTGCTCTGCCTCTGCGGGAGCCTGCGGCGGGTAAGTCACCGCGGGCTGCCCGCCAGCTGCCCGTCTCTCCCTCGCAGCCCCGGGCTCCCCTCCGCGCCGCGGTAGCGGCCACGCTCTCGGTTAATTTCGCCTTTCTCGGGCGAAAAGCGGGCGCGGGGCAGCGCTGGGGCGCAGCCTTCGTCCTGCCCCCGAGCCGCCCGCCACCCGGCAGCAGCGCCCGGCTCTTCAGCGCGGCTCGGAGGGGCTCCCTTTTTCCCTCTCCCCCCCCCTTTTTTTTTCCGTAGACGGCTTAAAACGTGTAGAAAGAGGGGCTGAGAGTGGCCCCGGCCCTCGCTGCCGTGCTGGTGAGGGCGCTGGAGGGAGGGCACCGCCAGCTCCCGAGCAGTTGTCCCGGGACCGCGGAGCGCTGGAGGGCCGTGAGAAGTTAGGATACGGGAGGAAATGCTGCACGGTTAACTTCTCTTCTGCGATAATTGTATAAAACGTTAGGGTATTAAAATCTTCCGGTGCAGCGTGTCATCCTTCTTACAGCTTTATATTGTTAAGTTTTTCTTCAGCCGCTGGCAAAAGCGTAGAATGAAAGGGGATTTGCAAAGAGAATATGCCCTCTAAGTCTTTCCATTTTTTGGTGTCATAAATTTAAAATCACAGGTCGTTTCCACCGAAGGTGAGAAATCAAGTTGATGGTAAATGTAAAATGTTTGACAGTAGCAATGTTTTTCTGGTTAAACTGCTGTTTTGGATACCTTAAAAATTGTTCTGCTATTAAAAATGCAGTAAGGCTCTTCAGCTGCCTTTCCAACTAACTATGTATTTCTGTAATACATGGCACAGTTCTGTATGCACTGCTTACAAAAGTAATCTATCCTTGAATAGAGCAGTGGAAAAGAAGGAAGCAAAGATTTGACTAACCCGGAAAAGTGGTGAGTGCCCTCAAAATCTATTTCAGGGTTCTTGCTGCGTTTTGGGATATGGTCAGTGCCGCGTAGTCTTGAACCCTAGGTTTCCTTAGCCTGGTGAAGTACATCTGATTTAAACTAGACTATGTATTAGAAGAAAGTCTATTACTGTTTGAAATGCGCTCAGCATTTGAAAAGTAACATTGCATTATCTTAGGGTACTACCAAATTTATCTTCTCAAAGTACTCTTGCGTATCAGATCGCTGGTATCGGGGAACTTGCCCTTGATAAAAATGAGAGAAGTCACTCGTTTACCAAGTTTCTCCATTGAAGCAGCTACTATGTTTTATTCCTCATTTAGTTAAAATTCTTCTTTACTGGAACTTAGCTTTTCAAGTTCCACTAGTTAGAATTTTTTTTTTTTATGAGTAGAATACCTCTTGTCAGTTACTTAATTTTTGCAAATTGGCAAAAATAATTTTTTTTCGAAATATGTTATGCAAAAGCAGAAAGCATTCTAAAACATTTCCTTTACTTGGGCATTTGGGAGCTATCTGAAAGGCAGATAATACATAACAAAATGCAGATATTTTCAGGTTAATTTTGAAATTTCTGTGCTAATTATTAGAAATCCTAATTTATGTTAGGGCTATGTACAAAGTCGCTGTAAAAAATTCTACCCTGAAAGCATATAATTTAAATAGGTAAAACAGAGAAAGGATGGGGGAAAAGGAAGTGAGGCTCTCATCTTATAGAAAGGGAAATGAAATGAGACTTCTGGAGAAGAACAGACAGATTTTCATGAGTTTTCCTAATAGCTCCTGCTGCTTATGCTTCAGGCTATTATGCTGTGTTTTGAAAAGCTGTGCGGGTAGCTTGCCCACAAGGGGAGACTAGCATAGCCAGGTGCTCAGTCCTAGCCCTGGGTTGTAGGTTCTGGGGCCTGGACTCTAGCTTGATTAGTTAAGTATTGTCATTTTTGAAAAATAACATCTTACAAATCAGAGAGTATTATAAGATTCTACTATTAAGTGTCTCCCAGGAAAAGCAAGAAAGACAGAGGAGCAAAGAAACTTTTTGAGAGAGATCACCCTTTTCTTTGTATCTAAGAAGTATACACGTGACTGAAGTACAGCATATTCACATCTTATTTCATTATGTTCTTGTTTTATTTGGGCTAGTCTCACTATCCCTTTAGCTCCAGTGACATTCACACTTTCTCATTTGTCACCTTCTTGCTCAGTTGTTTCTCCCATACAGTTTCTTATGAACTCCCCATGTTCTCCTGTTGGGTTCAGTGCAACTTCCCTGTATCTTGTCTCTCTCCCCATAACTGCTACATCCCTGTCCCTTCCCATGGACACAAATAACCCTTCCTGAAAATCTGAGCAGACCTGATGACAGGACTGTAAGCAAGTAAAAGCTGTAGTGTTTTCACTTTAAAAGGAGGTTTTTGTTTTTGTTTTTTCCCCTGTGTGGCACTGGCTTGAATCAAGTAATCAAGTCCGGGGCCCTTGAGGAGATAAAACGTACATTGGGGAAAAGGGAAGAAAAGCAAAATTTACCACATCAAAGATAATGCAATTTGATCAGCTTTCACATTCTGTGATTCATATTAGACTTTCAGCTTTCCTAACTTAACACAAAAGCGAAAAAGCAAACGTGTTTGCTTTCTTGCTTCAGTCTTGCTATTACAGAGTGCAGATTAACTCACTGTTTTTTCCAAAGGAAAAAAGTCTCAGTAAACAATGTTGGTGAATGCACTAGGAGGTTAGGAATTCTATCTTAATAACAGTTGGCTTTGGAGTGCCACAGGAAGGAGCCAGGCAGGGCTCTTTTTATGGTACTGCAGTATTTTAACATTTTGTTTTGAAAAGTCAAAGTGTGAGAAGTTAAAACGGGCGATGACTGTGTCTGTAAAATGCCTAGCATACGCTTGGGCCAAAATAGTACCAGTTAAAGTTGTAGTTTTCCTTATAGGTAGTTGCATCCTTCATGAAACATTTTAATTGGCGCTTCCACACCATGGCATGTTTGTTAACTTGAAACAGGTGAATGGCATCCATCCAGAATGCAGATTTCAGCTGGAGATTCATAAAGAGGAAACAAGGTGCTTGGAGCTCCTAAAGAATGCCAAGCCAGTGGACTACAGAGGTAAGAGAAGATAAGCTGTAATGTGGAGACAACTGGAGTAATGGAGACTTTCTCCTTTTATCTGCTTTGCTGGCTTGACTACAATTGCCAAATTTTTCTGTACTGTGCTTACTTATTTTAGAATTCAGGCTGCCTTTGAGTTAAAGGTACAGCTGTGGCAAGGGGTGGGAGGTGTGCTGGGCTAGGCACGCTGAGTGGGACACTAGGTGGGAGCAGATAAACACGTCTTAGACTGGTGCCGCTAGTACTTTTCACAGGTGGAGAGGCAGGCTTGTGATGATGGGGACAGCAGGAAGAACGTATCTGAGGAAAAGGACAGGGAAACAGCAAAGAGTCCGAAAGCCTTGATCCAGTGTCTCTCTCTGGCTCTGGTTGAAAGTAAAATGTTTCTCTCAAAAGTGATAAGAATGATCACTGGCCTTCCAGAGGAGAAGGCATTTTAGGCAGAAGATCAGATTCATCCCCAGAAGTCCATAGGGTCATGTGAAAGAAAATTGGACAGTAGTGTTGCATTCAGAAAGCAAATTTACTGTATTACTTTGTTTTCATTTTTTCTTTAGATAGGCAGATACATAAATACAGATATGGTCAATTGTAATTTGAGAGAGGAAAGAAGGAAGAGGAAAAAGTAGCCTTTTGGATTTTTTTTTTGTTTGTTTTTTAAGCTTTTCCTAGATTTTCTTGCTATGGTATCATGTGGGTAGAACATAAGAACATCAGAAAACAAACAAAAAGGGTGACATTTTTCCTGGAAGTTGGTGCTGCTAATACAGCCATTTTTTTCAGCAGACAAAGCGTGAAGGTAATAGATCCAGAAAGGGAAATGAAAAGCAAATCCATAACATTAAAGTAGCTACAATACTAACCTTGAGCCAGAACTTATTAAAGTTCTTAGATTTTTTTAGGAAAGTTGTAAGAATGAATTTATTAAATTTATTAATTTTACTGTTGAAGGTATCAATACTTTAGTTTTCTTTGTAAGCCATATGCCAACACTTGTGCGCAAAAAGCACTCTCTCTGCTCCTATTGGTGTAAAGGTATGAAGTGCTTGCATATGGTACCTGCCCAGTACTCCTCTGGTAACGTGTATAATATTGAAGGGAAAGAGTGGGCTTCCAGAGAGACTTAGAAACGTGAGGAAGAAATTTTAGATGTTGAAAATATCTATAAAGGCAACTAAGTTTTTCAACTTAAAATAAATTTTTGATGTTAAAGTAGTGATACAACTAAGACTAATCAATACCTTTCCATTGTCAATATCCTTTCACAGTAGCTGGAAATATTTAATTTCAAATTAGTTCTGCAAAGTCATACATCTCATCAGTATCCTGCATTTTGATATTCTAGACCAGGTACTTATTATCTCAGAATAACTGGGCTGCTTGGAGGACTACAGCTCCTGCAGTGCAGTTATTTCCTTAGCTGACTAGGTGGTGCATAGGCTGTGTCTTTTTCCATATTCAGTCCCCTTAGAATGTGCTTCTGAAGAAGATTATGGTCCCCCAAGGACCTACCATCTGCAGTGTCCCTTAAGCATAAACATGAGTCCCAACTCATGATCCTTTCTCCATCTCTCTTCTTGATTTGAATGTGTAGCTCCCTCAGTGCATACTTCAATATCAATTTGTCTAAAATAAAATAATTAAAAGGATCATCAGCAGTTTATATGTTACTATCACTTCTCCTTTTGATTAATCTAGATCAGTAATTAGAAAAATTATAACAACAGTGAATCATTTGCATGAATATCTCTTCCAAGCAAATCTGAATGTAGATGAATTATTCCAGTAAGATTTTTTTATTTATGAGTGGTAAAGAGAGTTAGCTGTTACATAAATAATACCACTGTAAAGCCAGATGGAGAAATAATTACTAGTCGTGCTTAATGAGTTTAATCTTGAATTAATAAATTCGCTATTAGAGATTTTTAAGGCTTTGGAAGTCAACTTGCTTCAAGATTCAGTTTTGGGATCCCAGATGCTGGGCTGCTCTAAGAATATGCTTGTGATGAGCACCAGTTTCGCTTTGGCTTTTCTGGGAAAAGAAAGAGGTTTTCTGTCAATAGGCTCTTGAAAGCTTCCTTTCACCTGAAGCACAGTGGCCTCCTGAAGGCAAACTGCCTTGTAAGAACTCCAAGTCATGGAAGGAGACAGTATGTCTGATGCTGTTGATTCAGTCCTGCAGGTAGAGAAAAATAGCAGTGGAAGGATTTATATATTTACTGAATGCCTGGCAGAAACTAATGGACTATTCTATTTTGTAGGAGACTGGAATAAAGCCCTTGGGGTAGTGAGCCCATTTTAGAAGCTGCATGCTTTAATGTGCTAGGAGAATTTATTCTATGCTTCATGTTATGTGGATAGTATTACCAAGAACCTGTCCAGAAGAGCCTATGTTAAAAATAATCATTTGTATGTCCTAAAAAAAAAACTTTCTCTCTGTGTCCTTATTTTACCAATAAACTTTATGTGTTCATTTGAAAATATAGGAAGTCTTTTGAACAGAGGTATGCGGATTGTCACAGCTACACTCGGACTGCTGATAAAGCAGAACTATTAATGAAAATTGGCAAACTGGAACTAGTCCAAGTGTAAGCTCATGCCTAAAACTTCTATTTCATTTGAAAGCTATTTCATTACAAGAAATCCAGGAAACCTACTCTTTTTTTTTTTTTTCCTGAAAGGGAAAGGTGGTTATACAGCCCTTGTCACACTTTTCTGACTTACTTTAATATGTGTTACCTGCATCACAAAAGCTATAATGAAATCCAGTTGAGGTTGCTGGATAGAATTTGAAAATAAAGGTTCATTGAGTTTGTCTACTGGAGGCTTAGGCCCCCATTGTCAAAATGAGGGGCAATTTTTTCCATTGACTTCTTGGGCTCCTGAGAAGCTTTCACATCTGTGTCATGCTGCGAAACTTGCTTGGCATGCATAGCTACTGAGCTCTGGAGGGTCCAAATCTTATGGGATAGGCAGCTTCTCCTTTGGTCTGGAAGACAACTATTTATGGAATACCTTATCTAATGTTTCCACATCAGCTAGGGAGACATAAAGGAAAGGTTTAAAGGCTGTTTTGGTGTTTTTGACAACATAAAACAATGTAAAAGTTCTCTTACCTGACCTGCCTCATAACACGGGCTGAAGAATTTTATTCAGTAATTTCTGTAGTGCTCCTAAAATCATTGACTATGAAGTCCATGGAGGACCTGCTTACACTATTGCTTTTAAGTCATGAAGTATTTTGCAAAAAAAGTTGTATTAATACTGTGTATTTATCTTCTAAACAATGTTAAAGATGCATTAAAAGGACAGGACCCAATCTGCCAAAATTCTACTCATTTACTAACCTCAGACTCTTAAACAGCAATGCAAACAACCTGCTTTATGCACTTTGAGGTAATTTTAAGCATTAGCACATATTGTTTTGGTTAGCAGAGTGCATTACACTCAACTTAGGGGAAGAAAGTCACTCTCCAAAATCTGTAGCGGCACCTACCCCTCCTCAGTGATTTCTAGCAAATTTAAATGTTTACTTCATGAAGATTGCATTAGCTTCCATCCACATCTGTTGTCCTCCTTCCTCCTATAATTTGACACCACCTAAGGCATGGATGTAGTTGTACATAAGCTGGAAGCCTAAGGTGGGTTGCTTTTTTTTGTGCTCTCATTTCTGGGTGGCAGATAAATTCCATTTTAAGTTGTTCATAATAGGTATGGATTTCGAGTTGTATATAGGAAAACAAAATTTGGTCTTTTACTGATTCTCCATGGCTTGTACTCATACCACAAAAAAGAGCACCCAATAAAAAATGTTGAAAATAAATAAAAATCGGACAACTGCAATTTTCTGTCTTTATTTGATATTTCAGGGTAATGGATTCATTCTGTTCACCTTTAAATGAAAAGTGAAATCTCATGGTGAAAAATTTTCAAACTCACATCCCTTAAAAATATATTGATAGACTCTATAACAGGTTTCTGTAACAAAAATGTATAAAAAAATTTCATTATGGAAGCAATGAAGTTGAATTTTTTTTTAATTCATTTTGGACTGTGTGGCTGCACAGTTACATCAGTCTTTTCAGCTCTTGCTTTCCGAATGTGTTTTTTGTGAGACCCATATGCCAGATAACATTTTTAATTTTAGATATGACATCTTAACTTTGTGCAAGGGATATAGACAGAAAGAGAAATGGCTTTGGAAAGAATTCGCACAGAACAATTTCATAAACCTTTCAAAGAGCAGCCTCAGAATGCAGCAAGTAACAGAAAATTAAAACAGACAGGGCTATCAAAAGGATACTTTAACTTATTCATAAATTTAAAGTGAGAGGGACCAATGTCACTATCTCCTCTAATCTCCTGAATTACACACTGAGAGTAGAATTTCACTGAGTGATTCCAGCACCATCCCTAGGGTCTTGTGAAAAGTATGGCACATCTTTCAGAATGCTCTCCAGAATGGCAGGATGGATATTCGAATGATAGACCTGTTGCAAGTTATCCAAAAGTTAGTTTATCTAACTAATCCTTGTTTTTAGGTTTATTCCTCCAGTAAGAGAGGACACATCTTGAGTTCTAAGCGTATGTTCATATAGGGCCTGAAAGGGGGACTGACAGCGGTTATAGCTTTGCGAACCTGAAGATCGCTCTGTCTTCCCCATCAGTAAAAGTACAAGAGAATTACGTGAAGCCAGATGAAGTCTCTTTCTTGCTACGTGAGAAAGAAAAATGGATTATGGATCAATCTCCTCAAAGGTTTCATAATCCTCCCAGGAAAGCTGGAAGTGCTCAGTCTCATCAAAAGTGTTCCATCATTATTTGTTTGGGTTTTTTGCAGCTGTTTTCTCAGTAAAAATAAGTCAGTACTTCAGACTACGGTGTTGTTTAGCGTTATCTGAGGTAGAGTTAAATGCAGAATTAAATGAGGTTGTGGGTTCCTGAAGCTTTCTTTCATGCAGCTCCTGTAGCTCTTGGCAGGACAACTTCAGGTTTCTCTAATCTCTGGGCTGCTGCTTTCCTAACTGTAGTACAGACATGCTGCTACTTTTTGGTCCATGCATTTTTTCACAAATAGTTAAGGAGCTGTGGGAAGCTTACTTTGAATGTTTGTCTATTTATGGGATTCCATTAATAAAGTGTCATCATTAATGAAATCCATAATGCTGTGTCCATCCCCATGGTGTTGACAACTTCTGGGCTTTGGTGAAAGCTGTACGTAATTATTTTAGGGCGGAAATGAATGTGACATGGCTGGTCTTTTGAGGAGGCTGAGCAGTGGGTGAGAAAGAACCTTAAATGAAAGGAGTTACAGGAAGCATAGTTGCATACTGAAAACTAACCAACAGGAAATAAACAGCGAAGGCCAAGAAAATGTCTCGATCAGCCTCGTTCTCACATCATAAAGGCTATTAAGAGTGACAATAACACACCTTTTGGAAGGAAGGGAAGCAACATGTGCCTGCAGGTGACATTCTACAATTCTGAAGATTTAAAATTTCTTCCCTGCAAAAAGTAAGTAGAAATTCACCCGTGGACTTCAAGAATGGAATTTCTTTTGGTTTAGGGAAGATTTTGAAGGGAACATGGCCCCTACATAGTCTTGCTCTTGGATCCAGATAGAGACAGCTTTGGACGTGGCAATTATGACATTCAAAGTTCAAATACCACAGCAATCCTGAAAATGAATGCCAAAGCATTAAGTAAACTCAAGGTAATACAACAAATAGCACGCAGTATAGAAATAATCCACACTAACACAATATATAGTCACAATACTTTATTCTCTACAGATACATTTAATATTTTGTGATGGGTTTTATATGAACAGGAGGTTGGTACTTAATATAATTTTATAAACAATGTATGGCTTACCTAAGTTGGGGCAATGTAAAGATGTAGGTACCCCTTACAAGTTTGACTGTAAGCTCATGAATAGCTATCCTATAATAGCAAATGACATTCTTACGGCAAGACTGGAGTGCTGTCCATTCATACAAAGACAAACACTGTTGTGTCCAAAGCATTTTATGTAACCGGAAAGCATGATTTACTTGGAAAATTTTGATAGAATTTTTTTTCCCCAAAGTTTTCAGCTGGAACTTTCACATTTCATTACAGTACCCTAAAAAATGTAAATTATATTTTCTTTTTTAAAAAAAATGGCCCATAGACATTTAGTTTTCTGGTGGGAAACTGTTTTTTAAAAAGGAAATAAGGCATTTCTTCTGAAATTTTTCATTTAAGGAAAACCCAGTAATCCCTCAAGAAGTCTTAGTAACAGCATTTTTGCCATTGCTTGCAATAGAACTGGCTTTTAGAATTCCGTAAAAAGTAAGCATGTTAGGTATATATAGGATAAAGTCTATTTGTTTTGTCCTTCTCATTAACTAATTGAATCCGATATATGCAGTAGCCTTCCAAACCTTACTTGCTATGAGTGCACAACTTTTGTTGATCAATAATTTAAAAAAAAAAAAAGGTTGTGCTTACATTTCCTCGGCATTTCTGAACAATCAGAGCTTGTGTGTACTCTGCACAGTTGTGCAATGGTGCTTTAGCTCAGTGTAGGTGTATTGGAGCTCCTTGTCGACAGCTTTGCAGCCTGTGTTTTCCTTTTCGGTTGAACTCAGTTGTCAGGACATTGTGGGAGGGGAGCCGCGAGCTGCGAGGGGTCCCGGTGGGGCAGGGCCGGGCCTCGCTGCGGGGCTTGTCCCACCGCCCCAAGGGAGCAGGGCAGCCCTAGCCCTGGCATCAGGCACCACCGCGGAGCTGGGGCCAGGGCCGGCCCGGGCGGTCACCCACAGGTTGGGTCAGGATCAATGGGGCCCATGGCCAGGGATGGGTATGGCTGTGGTGAAGCTGGACAAAGAGGCACCTAAAACGTAGCTGAAGGCCCAGGCTTAAATGGTCCCATGGGCAAGGGGGTAGGTAGGGGGGGTCACCAGTGAGGCTAGGCAGGGCCATTGGGGACTATTAGTGCACTCAGGGTCCTGGCAAAAGTAGATGGAGAAAGACTCTAGCAAAGGAGCTTGGAGCAGCAGTGTTGTTGTCACCGTCTTCTTACTTGTTGTCACCGTCTTCTTGCTATTGGCACTTCTAGCCATTCTGCTGTTTGTTGGCTTTGCTTCCAATTTACTATCTCGTTATTTCTGTACCCCCTCTTTTGCCCTTCTTTCTTGTTAGCTGTGTTAAAATGCAGAAAGAATTTCAGTCCGCATGTGTTCGTCTGTTCTCATGCAGCCTAAATTACCTCTTGTGCTGTTCAGACCTGCAGTCTGGAAAACGTTGCCAAGAAGAGGTGAGATTGCTTCTGCTTTGTCAAGTTGAATACAAAAATCAAAAATGTTTCCCTGTTCAAAAACTAACCACGGACTGGTTGAAAACCTCCTCGCTCAAGGCCTTTTTGAAGGCCTTTCACTTCATTTGATGTATCCCTCACACTTAGTTTAAAAAGTGCTAAACTTATCTTTGAATTGGCAATTTTTAAACCCAAATGCAAGGTGCCACCTAGCGGTTAATATATAGATAAAACGTTAGTGTTAAACCTTTCCAGTACAAACCCTGTATTACACATTTTTATGGACGAAGAAAACAGGTAGGTAGGCAAACTTACTGCTCGAGGGATGGATCTCAGAGAGCAGGATTATGGATGTAGTGTCAATACTTACATAAACTGAAAAACGAGAAGCACCATGTAGTTTGTAGTCTGTTACGTTACCTTTCATTCTGAAGTATCTCCGAATGCATCACAAGCATTAGAGAACAAACATTCTGATAAAGTAATGCCATGTAAACTAGGGCAGACTATTATTCACAATGTCATCTGGAGGAACAGCAAGAAAGAGCGTTAGAGCTATGGTCAAGCTGTTGAGTGAGTCAGTGAGCAAAGGGAAGATTGCTTGTTTCTTTGGTTATAGTGGGAATGATACACCAGGGAAAATGCAAATTAAAAGGTTGAGGAGAGATTCAGTTACATGTAGGATGCAGGAGAATTCCTCTAAAGACTGCACAAATTGGGATGAAGAACCTATTTTTTTTTTGTTTTGGTAGCTTAGAGGTAGAGAAGAAGGTAAAGAGAAGTATAGCTAGAGATGCAAAAAAAACTTGGGGATACAAGTCAGATAAAGAAGTGGATTGATTTAATATGTGTACATGTCAGGGTGAAAGCACAAAAACATACAAGGCTTGAGAATTTATTAAAACTGGGTGCAAATATAGAGACTAAATCCGTGAATGAAGGATATGAGTGAACATAAAAATATTTTTGGGTAGTTAGACTAAAAGAAGCTGTTTTTTTTTTTTTCCCAAACATAACAAATACTGAAAATTAGAGGTACTACATGAAATCAAGACTGGAGCATTAAAATGTTATTTAAAATGTGAGGTATTTTCTAACAACCTTTAAAATATTTAATTAAATTATTAGTAGAATTATTAATAAACTAAAATGTAAAAGTAAAACGTAGAACTTTTCTTAAAAATAAATGTAAAATGTTTTCTAACAGAACTGATTAACTGTTGCTCAAAATGCCCTCTGGAGACAGTAAGAATAAAATTTGTATATATGATAGATGGGTAAACCTTCCAGAGAACAGGATCAAATGGAATGATTTTATGAAATGGCACAAAATCTTTTCCTGGAGCAGTGATGGACAATGGTCCAGAAATCATAACACTGACTGAATTAATGGCTGGACAGAGAATAGTAGAGAGTAAGTAGAGAGAGCAGGTGATCAAGCTAGATTGTTCTGTGAGCAGAGAGAGACACATTTAAAGTAGGATTTTTCTCACCTTCAGCAGTACAGATATTTATAGCAGACATAGCCACTGTAGGCTTCTCCATGGTTCTATGGTCACTGGGGAGAAAGAGGCAGTTGTAGGGAGCAATTAATCTGCTCTATTTTAAGTGGGTTTTAGGATGAGGTGAATCATGCTCTGCAACCCACTGACAATACTGAATATGTCTCTATTGACTGTAAAAGGAGACTACGATGGGTAAAGAGCAATGTCTGCTTGAAGTCTTGTGAATCCCACCGGGGTCTCCAGTTGTGGCACGTCATGAATTTCGAAGATCAGTGCAATACTGCAAGTCTGAAGTGTGCGTGATGGGAGACTGCTAGTTTCAACTGTGTATGATTAAGCTCATGCTGTGTCATAGAGATATGTAGTTGGCCTGCAGTAGAGAAATACATGAAAGTGTAATAAGAATGGCCTTGCTACTTTTATCCTACTTCTACGTAAGGGTACATTTTGCTAAGAGAAGAAAAAGATTTATTACTGCAATATTATCAAACGTATGTAGTAAGAGGAGGAAGGAGCAATGAGGAAAGGTGTTAAGTTGAGAGCCCAGGAAAGGGCATATGTTTTAACAGTTGTACTTCTAGCAGCTGTCACGTTTTTCAGTAACTCCAGCATTTCAGCTTTCAACTCTAGACCAGTTTTCAGCAGTACACTGTAGTCATTCAGTGACTATCAGTGCCTCTAGGACATTTGAGCAGTTTTCTCGGATTTCCTGTAAAATAATAAATAAGCCTGTAAACATACATATCTTCAGTTCCGATGACAGCCATTCAGGTTTCACTGTTACAATTTTTGATGCATTCTAATTTAGCCTTTTTGTGGAATTACACCTTTGTATTATTTCGTCTGTTTAAGGAGTCTGAAAAAATATCATCCCTTTCTCTGCAGTAGGCACCTGTGAAGTCCTAAAATATTGAGGAAAAACTGAGGGGAAAAATGCGTTCACTGAAAGCATGAATGACTTGTGTTGTTTTGAATATCTGAAACTTTTTCCTACTTTACTTTGTACAAGCTAACTTTGGGATTTGATGCAAATTGTGTTACTCTGGTAGTGTCAAATCTGATTTCAGTGACCGCAACACTAGAACCCTTATTGACTTGGGTGGGAATAGGACTTGAGCCTCTGTATTTCTAAATAATATTTTATGTAAGTGAAGTCTGAATAAGACTTTTGGGATTTTTGTGGAAGAGATACCAACAGAGCTCCAAGGTCCATATTGTTCAGCTGTCCTTTTAGCAAAGCCTTAGTCCAGTCCATATAGTAGTGTGACACACAAATTTAGAAAGGTTTTGCAGATTACTGAACTGTTTGCAGATTACTGTAGTAAATCCACCATTTGATAGGGAGTATATTGAGGAGAAGGGAAAATTCTGTGGAAATGACCAGCTTTTATGGGTGTGCATGCATGCTTTCACAACTCATCTCAGCTGTCACTTGTTATTATTGAAAATGGGGATGGACTAAAGAGATCTGAAGTCACACAAGATGCTAATTATTCTTGTGTACTCCAGGACTTATTTATGCTGGCTAAGGCAGTATATCCATCAAAGCCAAGAGATTTTCATTTTGTCACTATAGTTCAGAGTGCTGGCAGATTAAGAGAGTAGTTTCTTTGTCTTTCTGAATACTTGTATGTCAGGTTGTTGATGTTGTTTATGGCCTAAAATCAACTGGAAAGGAAACATGACCTGAACGTGCTGGGGTAAACATTCTTTTACTCTGCATAAACTCTGATCTTGCATCGTAGAGAGAAGGACTTGATTTTAGTCCAGTACTATAGTTCAGAAAGCACCTAAACACGTTATGTTCCTTTGACTTCAAAGGGTACTAGCTCAGATGTTATCCTTATGTTTTAAATTAGATATGGATGGAAGCCAACACAATCTCAGAGGTATCCTTACTAATGACAAAAGAAAAGTCACAAGTGCCAGGGGGATTACAAGATAAAAAGGTAAAACACTGACCACAGGTAAAACTCATTAGTCAGTTCCTGAAAAATGTGTGAAGTAGCTGTAGGGACAGATACAGTAGAAAGGATGAACCCTGCATGATTATCAGGAAGACAGGAGTGGTTATGGAGTTCAAAAGTATTAAGCTCTGGGTCATTAACTAAAATGCACTCATTCAAGGGACAGGGACCAAACAACCGAGAAGTCCGAGCGAATTGTCAGTGGTAACAGAATGTGGGCCACAGCTAAATGAAAGCCACCCCTCACAGTTCCCGGTCCTGGCTCCCCTACTCTAAGACAAGGCTAAAAGAAGGAGCTAGCCCTCTTGGTCTAGGAGACAGAGCTACTGAAGAAACCAAAACAATTAGACCACTTCAAGTCACTGGAGAGAATGAAATGAGAAATGAGAATGAAATGAGAAAATGAAATGGAAAGGTGCAAACTTTCCCTGACACATAGATGTAGAAAGACTGAGTACACAAATGGTGACAGTTTCCACTGACCATAAGGAGAGTGTCTTTTGTGAAAAAAGGATGATATTAAATATTTTTCTATTCTATGTACCTCAGCAGAGCTCCGGCAGGTGTTTAAAAAACTTGTTTGCCTGTATTTGTGCCTTGTCAGAACCTCCTTTCAGAGGCATTGTTTCTCTGACTATCGTTTGGTTGTGCTTGGCAGTAGAGTAGTTTCCCTGGAAAACGCTTCAGATTTTGGTTTTAGAGAGATTTATATATGTAACATTTGATTTGAAGGAAAAAAGCATGACACCCGGCAGCGGTGAAAAAGAGCTGACATTACAAGGCTGACTTTCTATCATAATGCAATATGTCTCAGGGAAGAGTTACCTCAAGAAGGTGAACAGGTAAAGCTGATGTCATCATAGACATACCTGCCCTAACAAGCAAGAACTTTCCATGACACGCAGACACAGAAAGACTGAGTACAAAGATTCCTGGGAGTGATGAACTTGTGGAGAAGTTTATGCCTGATCTGTACCAGAATTATCACTCCAAGATTGCAGCTGTGAGTAGACTGAGAGTAAAGGTTACAGTTTCACAGTATTAAGCCAGCAAGGGCTCATTCATTGAAATAAATACAAATATTTATAGTCTAGATTCTGCAGCTGGATTAGCAATTTCAGGCTCTCCTGGGAAGAAATAAGCTTTTTTAGGGTGGAATTCCTCTGACCGGTTTAGGTTCTGCTTTTGAAATACAGAAATTTAAGCATTAGTCAGCAGTGCACCTAGCTCTCACCACGTGCTGTGCTACATTAGGAAGACCGTAACTAGTAGATCAGGGGAGGTAATTATGCGCCTCTATTTGGCACTTGTGAGACTGGATCTCAGTGGATTATTATTTCCAGTTTTGGGCTCTTTGGTACAGGAAGAACACTGATTGGGTGATGATAAGTCCTGCAAAGGTCATCCACATGGCAGTAGAGTCTCTGACATATGAGGATCAGCTAGGAGCTGGGTTTGTTCCGCTTGGAGAAGAGTGAGGATCTAATTGCTGTCTTCATCTATCTCACGGACTTAGAGAAGAGGTGAAGCCAGACTCTTCTTGTAGGTGTGCAAAAAAAACCCCAAGAAGCAATGGAAACAATCTGCAACCAGGGAAATCCTAGTTAAACGTGAGGTAAAATTCTTCACAGAGTGGTCAAACGCTGGAGCAGGTTGCCCAGACAGGTTATATCTCCATCTTTGGAGATTTTCAGAATTTGACTGGAAAAGGTGTTGACCATCCTGATTCAACTTTGAAGTTAGCCTGGCTTTGAGCAGGGACCACCAAAGGTCCCTTCCAACCTCAGTTATTCTGTGATTTTATGACATGTATCTTAGGTTGCACAAATTATATTTACTGAATCATCACTAACAATAATAAGAGCCCGGAGGGGACTAGTGTAGTGCAGATGTGTGCATTTAGTGAGGTAACATGGACATACCGGATGCTGGGGAACGCTTGGAGTTTGTGATGAAGCACCAAAACAAGGGTTCCCCCTGTCGCCTAACAAGAGCAAAGCATCTTTCTTCAGATTCTTTCCACCTTCTGGCCTTAGCAGATCGTATTTGTAGTACATAGAGTAGTAGGTGGTAGTGGCTGCATGCAGGAGAGGACTGAACTTAGAATGGAAACTTATTTAGGTGTGTGGAACATTGTCGTATGCACCCTGTTAGCTGAAATGAGTACAAGTGGGTATGTAAGGTACCGAACCAGAATGATTCGGTTATATAGCTCTTTGGACAGAAATATTGGCACAGCGTACAAGGCGGTGGAGGATAAACAAATAGGGTATGCTTGATCCAAGCGCCCACAGCAGACTATAGGAACATTTATGTTCATTTCACAAGACACTGCATTAGAGCCATATATTATATAGAGAGCAGCATGGGCAAAACCTTGAGCAGTAGTTAGAATCAAACTTGCCTATAAGGTTATTCCTGTCATGGAGTTGCTACTAATCCATTCTAATACTCAGAAGTTGCTCATAAACGTTTGTTATCTTTGTTATCTAAAAATGAATTCCTTAACATGGTCCATGGCATGGTTTTAATAAGACATTTTGCAAACGAATGTATTACCTGACTTAAAAATAAGTTGGTTAATCAGCAGACTCTTATGATTCCTTTAACATTTTCCTGTTACGGTAGCTTAGAACCTTGTTTTCATAGAAAATACCATCTTTGCAACTTTCTGGAAAGAGTCTGATCTTTCTTGAACCATTCATCCGAAGCTTCCACCAAGCCTTTGTAAGGTAAGTACAGTAAAGTGGTCAAGACCAAACCGAACTTTCAAGTCTGTTACTGCTGTTTTTGTTTTAGGATGTGTTGGAGTTTGGGATAACATCACCTGTTGGCGTCCTGCTAAGATTGGAGAGACTGTCACTGTCCCTTGTCCAAAAGTATTTAGCCTTTTCTCTGGCAAACCAGGTATTTTATTTTAAGTCGTATTTTTGCTGGCTTTTTTAATGTATGCAAAGTATCCTATTTTGTAAAAAAGTTGATATAAGTTGAAACCATTTCAGCAGGGCTTTTTCTCTTCTGTATTTGCTAATATAATAGTTGAAAGTGTGTATTTGCAGTTTAAGATTTGTATTTTATTTTTAAATAGTTAAATCAGTAGATTATCAGTTGAGCTATTCATGATACATCATGGAAAGGCCAAATAATTGTCCTTGTGGTCTATACGGTATTTTTTGGTTCAGATACTAGATATATATTCTGATATAGTAACACTAACCAATGCTGAAGACGGTTTGCTCTTTTTGATCTTTTTCACATTAATTCTGAAGGCAACTCAGTCTGACTGCCATCCTTAACAGTGGCCAGTGGGAAACGTGCAGTTTGTGCCTTTTGTGCCTGGGAGGAGAGCTCTGCCTCGCTTTTGTGAGAGAATTGAGCCAACATTAATGTGAAATATATAAATATTGTCACTATTGCAATTTAAGGGTATTATCATGAAACCTTTTATGCGACCTGAAAGGAGCCCCCCAGTGTCTCAAGTAGCTGGGAGACCTGTTTTAGTCCACCATCTTCTGCATCGTCTCATCAGTATATCATACAGTAGTTTGCTTTTGTCCTTTGCCTTGTTAGTGGGGTTTTAAAAATAGATGATGCTCACGTAGCTTTTCCCATATATAGCTCAAAACTCAGCAGGAACATTCTTATCCCCAGTCTTCAGATGAGAAACCTTTGTCATGAAAAGCTGGTAAAATTTACACAAGACACAAATTAAGTGAGAGAACCCAGCTTTCTAAGCTCTCAGTTTGGTACCCTCGCCACTGGTCTGAGCTAGCTGTACACCTGCATGATAAAAGCAGAATGTAGATGCTGTAGTCAGCTTTGGAAAAGGCCTCTCTCTTAAACAGAAGGAAGCCTCTGTGCCATAAGTCCAAACTGGAGCTTCTCATAGCATCTCACTGGTAGTGCACTTTGGCTGTCGCTTGTGCTCGCATTGTCTCTTAAGGAATGTACTAGTGAACTGTGAAAGAATCTTTTCTTCTCGCATATTTCAGTGAACTTCTCAGAGGAAAATGTGTTCCACATTTCTGAAGCCAGATTCTTATTTCCTTTCATTTTCCTCTTTTGAGGGGAAAAAAATGAGGAAAGCCAAGTTTCGTTCAGTGGGTCGAGGATTAGTGGTAGGTCCCAACTTGCACCTTTGCAGAAACAATATGTAAATTTCTTAGAAACAAGCAATTCCTCTCACTGTACTTGCATTTCTAGACCGAGGTAGTATCCTTAGACAAACATGAAGAACAGCATTATGTTTTCTGAAATGTAGAAGTTTCAAGACCCACTTCTGGGTCAGATCCATCATGCAGACTGACTCTGTCAGCAGACATGCATGAAATCGTTCCATAAAGGTCGTATAAATATTTTATCCATCACTGAAATGCCACCTGCTCTGAAGTGGCGCATGGTGTGGAATAACAGTTCAGAACAACACTCTACATAGTAATATCAATCACTGAAGAATACCATATACAGTTAATGCCTGAGCCTCATTTAAAGCTATGAGTGTAATTTGCAAGACATGAGATCGACTAAGAATCTAAAATAGTTCTAAAATAGTTTTGTAGAGTTCTTCTGTTCTCCAGCTGAGAAACAGGGCTCCATAAGGTTTCAAGAGTTGTTCAAAAATACCAGTGTTCTCAGAAAATCTCTGGAATTCTGTTATCTCAAGAAGTTAAAATGAGTAAACAGGATTTAAGGTCTTTATATAAATGTACAAGATTAGCAGTATGAATAATTTAGATGCTTCTTGTCGGAAAAATCTGAACTTCTTTTGTCTTTTTGGCCCGTGTCACATTTGAGTATTAAAAAATCCTGCCATCCAGCACTGGAGTGAAAATACAAAACCAGGGCATTTTACACTTTTTAATGGAAAATGAGAAGAGCAAACAATCGAACAACTGCATAACTCAACAGAGTTATAAAAGTTGCAGCATGCCTGTACTCTCTTGGCTGGAAAGGGATGCTCCAGGTGTTTGGTCACAGACAAATTTTATCTTAGAGCATTAAAACTCTTCTTCTAGAGATGCAAGAACTCATCAGGAAGCCATTTGGCAAGATATGCATGTCCACATCTGATGTGAGCTAGCTGCCTAGATTCCCCTTATGGTCAGATGAGTGTGGGATATGATTCACTTCACTCTTTAGACATCTGAGATAGGCTAGATGATTTGTTGCCTCAAATGCACATTTTCATAGGAGTCTGAAGTGACTAACTCATTTGTAATTGTCCATAAAAAGCTAAGTGAGGATCCCACTCTTGAAGCGTGTTTAGGTCATGATTCCGTTATTTTCAGTTACGTATGTTCTTATGCCATGGTGAAGGGTGCAAAATCTATCACAGGGATTTAATGCTCTCTTTGAGGTCTCCGTGGAGAGCTGTAGAACAAAGTGGCATTTAAGAGGGAGCCTCACTTGCGATATGACTAAAATATCTTTAGTTTCAAAACTGCTGGTTAGGTCTTGTTTCAGTATAAAACAGATATCTAAACCAGTCTATAGATGAGGAAAGGTTTTCATTCTCTGGGCTGGTGAATCTTGATTAGTTTATCATGGATAGTCTAAACAGTTTATAAAGGGGAAAGTGTGTGTAATCTTCGTGAAATCTTGTGAAATCTTTAAAGGTGTTCGAATTACTCAAAAGAAGATATTTAAACTGTTGTCGTAAGACAAGACAGACCAATAAATATAAAAAGTTGTAAATATGAATTAAATCTTACTACTTCTATCTCTTTACAAAAAGCTAGAGTATTCATGCTCTGTACAATTTGCACACTTGATATTTAGCAACTGCTAGTATCTTATATTCAATAACATTTTAATTCTTCTATAAAGCAACTAGAATAAAAATTTAAGTCTAAAGCCTTCACAATGCCTTACAGCTCTATCTTACCAGCATGTATTAAAATCTTGGGGATGGCATCATCAGAACTGAAATATCACTTCCTATTGACAGTTTGCTATAATTTGTTTTGTATGCAGGCTTTTTCTTTAGCTGCCTGTTTACTGCTTGCTTGTGGAACTAACAAGGTGAGTTTTTTTAGAGGTGCTGTATACCTGGAAATGGAATAGAGCTAGTGAGGGAAGGAGAAAGAATTGTGTCTTCAATTAAGAGGATTTTTATAATCTTGTCTTCCTATAATTTTGGAGATTTAATGAAGCATCTTAGAACATTTATAATTTATTTTCGCTCAGGAATATATCATTTATTTAATTCTATGCAGAATATTTCATATTTGCTTGATTCTTATGGCAGGAAATTATCAAAATATCTTCAAACAAGAACTCTAATTTCTTCTTTAACTTAGCCAGATTTCTGACATGTACTTCTAATTTTTTCAGGATTTAGGAGGAATTTAAATTCTACTACCAAGAGCATGTAGACTACCTTATTTTCCCTGGAAGTCTTCTAAATCTCAAGTAGACTTTTTAAATACCATCAATTCTTAAAAGGATTTCTTATTTTAAATGGTGGATTAAAAAGTAGTTGTCCTCCCATCCTTACAACTTCTGGAGAACTGTCTCTTATTTTCTTCTGTGGTTGTCAAAGTTATAATTTAAGCGTACCACATAATTAATTCTCCATTGAATATTAATAATTCTATATTAAATGGCTTCTTATCATAAAAGCAATCAAATTATTATATAATGTTTCTGTATAATATATGACCATGTAAGTATATGGATATCAGGAAGTTATTCTGTGAAGTTTCATATTTAAATATACATGTCAAATTCAATTAGAGATTTTAAAAGAGGGTGACGTTTCAAATATTTAATTGTATAGAAAGATGCTGTAGAAATATTCATTGTCTTCCATAGAATATTGTCTAACTGTCTTTAAGTTAGAAGGCTTAGAACTGTCTTAAGTTAGAAGTCAGAAGTATGATACTTACAGAAGAAAGCACTTTAGCATTTTGAGTCTCTTTCTTGCAAAAACTGGCTTTGACGTAGTTTGTGGTTCTGATAACACATTCCCCTGCTAAATCAGAGAATCTTGACGTACTTTTAAAGCGAAGACTCTTTAGAATATATAAATAGCTTACATTTTCTTTAAAAAACATCATGTCTATATCAAGCTGCAGAAGTGGTCCTGTTGTCTGAGGAGACATTGTGGTTTGAGGTCAAGGTCTAGTTATAAGCCAGGACCGTTTGGTCATTTGTCAGTCAACCCTTTGTAGGATATTTACAACATTCAACTGAAGACTTTATACAAAGAACATATTCCAGTAACCAATGAGCAAGATAAAAATCACAAAGGTTTTAGTTTAGAGTGTGTATAAACACATTGGGTTATTCTTGGCCAGAGGTGATCTGTGACACGTAAAAGTTGTTCTTGGGTGACAGAAAGCAGATATCTTTAAATTAGATGAATAGCAGTGGTAAACTCCAAACCATAGCAGTATGTTATTATATAATTCAAGCATCATGGACATAAAAATTAGTGTAAGAAAGGCGATGGGAAGTTGCTAATGATCTAACGTTTTAAGAATGTTATAATAATTTTAAGAACTATTTTTTTTCCTGACATCAAACTCTTCATTTTTTTCCTACTGATGTTTTTCCCTGTTGTATGCATGTTAGTACTTATTCACTGTAGCAAGGAGTAGAATCATCGATTGCCACCATCTCATCGGAGTGACCTCGCCTGAGAAAACAGTCAACTTCTTTTCTTAATTCCAACAGAAAATACTTTCTGGAGTCAACAAAATGTTCAAAATTCCTTTCCAGTGTACTTGCACACTTCTTGTACTTGCCATTGACCAAATTGTTTCAGAGACTGGGTCAAAGGGTGAAATTCAGCATGCATATTTACATACCCCAATTAAGGTGTTGGAGTACCTAAGTTGGTCATGGGCGGGGTGATTCAAAGCAATAGAGCAAAGGCAGTCTCCGTGGAAAACGTCCAAAAAGCCATGATGCTAATCACAGTGTCGCCTAGATTAAGATGTGTGAGACACAGGAATTGTACGTTTCCACCTCTTGCCAGAGCTTAGGCACTGAATCAGGGCCATCCATTATAAATTTAGGTTCCAAAGCCCAGAGTCCGGTTTAGAGTCTAGATGTCTAGCAGGCACAGTTTCTTTAAAGAGCTGCCAAAATGAAAGATCTGTCACTTTCTTACACCATTTAACCATAAAGTTGAAGAACGGGTTTCTAGGCTCTGTTCAGATGGAGGCATTTCCAACCTGCGTGTTAAGAAAACTGCCCTGCACAACACACTGACTCGCGCTAAACTAGCTCACCAGCTTCTGAGGAGGACTTGATAAATGATAACACCCTTCACCTTCCTTTGAGGCTCTAGAGACAAAAATGCAAGAGCTAGCAGCCCAGGAGCAAAACAAGCTCAAAAAAACGTGATTAAGGGCATTCAGCTGTGTGGGGCACACCTGTCCTTTTTTCAAATGGTAGTTTGCACCGCAGACGGAGATCCTTCCAGTTTTCATTGTTCTTCAACCTATCGCATAATTTGGCCTTTAAAATACCTAACCAACTATATCAACATTTGTTGTAGCATTAATTTATCATCATAGTATCTTAGAGCTTTAATAACTCTTGAGCAGATCATTTGGTATTGCCAAATAGTTTAGAACAACTCTCAGTTACAATACTTTTCTGTCAAACTACCTCAGCTACAAATTAACCTCTTAATAGAGTTAGCTAAAAGACTCCCTCCAGAGTAATTCAGATAAAACTGTAAATTTTTTCTGACTTTTTCAGATATAACAGAAATAGCTGTTATACGAAAGCCGAAGCCTGCCATTACAGCTTTGAATTGCGTTTGTTTGGTTTTCTTTTAGTGCAAACACCGCTCAGAGCTTGGAGTAAAAGCCAAAGTAATATGAATGAAGTGCACGTGAAGGGAAATAGCTGAGTTGCTTTAGCAGGACTGCTGGGAAATACAGCATCTTAACAGCATGTTTTCAGAGGATGACTAAGTTAGTTTGGCTGAAGATTCATTGCTGATGAGACTTGAAAATCTTTTTGAATTAAATTCTAAAATATTGCTTTACAGGAAATATTAGCAAAAACTGTACAAGTAATGGATGGTCAGACATTTTTCCTGACATCCTAAGCACCTGCGGATATAACGACTATGAGGATGACTATAAGGTAGGAAAAACAATTTTCTATTCATTTAGATGCTGGTGTTCGAAAGAGCCATGAGACGCTCTGCTTCCAAATAATGCACATCTCATTCCGTCAAAATTAATGGAAGTCTGTAGACCTTTGTGATACTATTAATTCCCATATTCTTGGATTGCAAACCTCATATAAGATAAAAGCAGAAATGTGGAGTTCAGAAACTGTTCAAAACCGATGGCTGTAAATAGTTGGTAATTGCAGTAATGCATGTACATACAGCAATGATACTGGGCTTGTGCAGAATATTTTGTGCATTGTGCTGTTTCTAGAAGTTTCTGTTATAACACATCCTGATATCGTACTGCTCCGTTACTACACGCACTGCTTGTTTGCTGCTATGTGTCTGAGTTATCATAAGCAAAATTAAATTAATTTAGATCATTGGAATTATTGCAGATTTATAGTGGACTTCAAATTATGTTAGCAATTAAAAATTGTTTTAAAAGCTCTCAAGATACAAATATAATAAAAGTGGAAAAATGAATTTGTTTAATTTGTGCAAACTATTTCCTGTCCTTTTTGTTGAGGGAAGCACCTTTTCCATGATGCGTTTTACCTCTTTTATTCTGAGGCTAACAGAGCAAGAATCTATTTGTGAATGTGAGTTCACAATGTCAGTGAAACTCTCATTATTGTGAACAGATGAAGTCCTCCCATGAGTAAAGATATTTGGCCAGTTGGGCTTTTCCTGAATTGTGGTACATGTGGAGTAGCTCTAGCAGAACGGTGCTGGCTGGCTTGCAGAGACGTGGTAACTGAGACGTGCCGTTCTTGCTGTCTCCCTCTAAAAGCTTTTCTCAACCGTGTTAGCCTACCTGCTGTTTGTTAAAGATGTGTTTTAGTTCTGAGCTGTGACGGAGACCTCTCTGTTAACCACCGTTCAAGAACCAGAGAGGAACTCAGCAGGATTAATCAGGAGCTAAAACATATATCCTAGTGATAAGAAGCCGATTTGCAAAAGAATATGGTAGATATTGGTAAAAACCAATAGTAACAGGTCCTGATCTTTCAGCAGGCTTTTTCCAAGTTATGCAACACAGTTAGTTTTTAATGCAGAGCAACTGTAAGTGTGTAAATGACTAAGTGTGAAAAATATTGGTCTCCCTCAGAACAATTTTGTAGTTACTGAAAGAGAACAACTCTCTGTATGTGTTTTAAGTTTGTTTGGGAATGTATTATAGTAAAACAGAGTTTGTTTGGAAAATTATAATTGGTACAATTGTGCTTAGTCTCATTTAGGATTATCAAAAGTTAATGATTACAGTAGCAGTTACAAATTTTGTAATATTGTTTAGCTGCGGTCAGCTTATTTGTAAATATTTCAGGAAGACCTTGATCATAAATTGCCTTTTTTATACATTTAGGAGCCCAGTCATTACGGTACTTGAAAAATGATGATAAAGAAAAGGGTTAGACTGTTCTGTTTTCCCATCCTTTGTGCAGACGCTTTCCAAAACATTGGTATGATCTGGCTGCTTGAGAACACGAGAACAGCACTGTAGAAGAGAGCCCTTTTAACGCACCCTCATTCTACCCGGGCATTGTCACACGGAGTGAAAGCGGGCCAAGTCTTAAAAAGGCAAATTAACAAATTATAATATTTCAGGTAGTACCTCACAGATGATGGAACTGGTATAATAGAAAAGCTGTTCTTATTTTATATATTCATCAATAATTTGGAGGAGGAGAACGAAATGCAAGTTGATTATATTTGCAGTAACAGCAGGAACGAAACCAGAGATACTGGAAACGGGAAGTAGCAATGAGATTTGAATTAGCCTGAAAAGCAGCAAATAATAAAACAGCTAGGATAAAAATTAGAAGACAGATGTGGAAAGCGGGTATTGAAATAATGATATTTAACAAATATGCAAAGCAGAAAGATAGACAGAATGTGTAGATATCTAACATAGATAGACCATGGTGTAAATGCGTAACGTATTGCAGGGAGGGGGAGTGGAAATGCAGGCATTGACTGCAATTCAGGCAAGATAATATGAGGGCCTTATCCTTTTCTAGAGTACCGGTGTTACTGCTCGGAGAATATTCTTTGTCTGAAGATCGTAAACGGATTGTTTCACTGAGCATAGCAATAAATTTTTCTGACTTTAAAGTTGACAAGTCAAAAAGAAAATTCAGTACAATAGTGCTGGCTTTTCAGAAGAGAATTGCTCCTGTGAAAATACTATATTTAAATAAGAGTATTTTTTTACTTTCTATTTTTTGTAGTTAAAGTAAGATTGAAATTATCAGAATCAAATCTGGAAGGGAAATCGGGATAGCATCGACTATCCACCTCTTCATTGGGAAGAATAAAAAAAGTGCAGGTATTATTCTGCTGTGAGACTTCAGGAGGTATTTGAAGTTCTGCATCAGCCAAGTGATCAGAGAAGAAAGATATTTTCTTGAATTTTCTTGAATAAATCAGCATAGTTCAATTTTATTTTACCTAGAATTTCAACAAAAAGAGTTTAAAATGAAATCCTAAGGTACTTGGATACAAAATATTTTTGGACAGAAAAATGAGGTGTGACAATATGCTTTGAGGACGATGTATAAAGTTTTCCTGGAGGCTATAAAACTTAAGGAGATAATATTCTACGGCAGATTGCAAAACACTTTTCTCATGGTAGGTCTTAAATTTTCTTCTGTGTGCTTTTTTTCTAAAGGCAATGTTTAAGGAGTAGGTAGAAATTGTCTTTAGTGTCAGTTTGGTGCCTGTATCTTCACTGCTGAATGAGTTTACATCATAGATCCAGTCAACTATTTATTCCTGTTTCTTTGCTATCTTTTAAGATATGGACTTTTAACATACGTATATAGGTACATATATATATATATATATATAAAAGGTATAAATGTGTGTATATATATAAAAATACACACATATATCTATGTACACACAGACGTATCTATTTTGAGCAGTTTTGAATATTCTAGAGAAGGTTTAAATGATAGAAAGAAATTGTTGAGTAATTAATTAGTAGATACCAAATTTTTAGGCTGATAATGATCTGAAAAAAGAAAGTTTATTTAAAGATACTGTAAGCAGGTCATCCATTGTTTCTCTGTAAAGTTCACTGATATCGTAAAGGTATCAATAAACTTATCTGCTTCTACAGTTTGCACTGATTTTACGCAGAGTTAAAACATCATATATTTATTCTATGTCTAATGGTGTAACTAACAGCTTCTATAAAAGGAAACTATGGGTTTCACATTTTAAATTAAATGTAAGTTTCTGATATAGCATCCTTAAATGGAATGTTTTTGTGTTATATTAAATCTTCCATGAGTATTCCCTAGCGCTTCTGTTTGCTATTGTAGGGGACCACTTGGCACATCTGACAGTGGCCGAATAAACTTTTTTCCTTGCTGTGAGAGGTGTTAGCACAGCCTCCTGAACAACGTGTAGGTCTGTGGCTTTCACAGCCAGCGCATGGTGAAAATGGGTGTGACTACAGGACTGGAGTTTAAGTTGGCGTAAACAAACTCTGCATGTTTGTTATATCTTTGTTATATACTTCCAACCTCTTTCCTGTGAGTAAATGAGTTACCACTAACCTTCAAAAGCTTCACAGATTAAGTTTTAGATGTCATCCCAGCCGCTCAGATGAGTGTCTTTTTCTTTCCCTTTAACATTTCTGTTGAGCTCGTGCAGCGTAATGGCAAAATGAGTAACTGGATTTGACCATGCTAGAAAAACACGTCAAGATGTGTTAACTAAGCTAAACCTCATTGCAACCTTTTCTTTCATGTGGACATATTTTGACATCTTTTATCTAGACTGAACAGGCTAAAGATGAGTCATAGCTGACCTCAGAGTCTCTATTCTCAGACTCTCTGTCAGTTATTACCAATATATGCAAGATGCCTGGTGAATGTAAAGGACTGAATTGTGTCCATTTTATTTAAAATAATATCTGAGTCCGTTGATACAGCATTGTCTAATCTTAGCATGGATTAGACCCAGGTTTATTAGATCATTCAAAAAACCCAATAAGTATGAGTTATAGGCTATGTGATGTGGATACACAGGGTCATACAAAGACAAATTAATGGCGAAAAAGATCCTCAGGGCTACTAAGGACATGGTAATATCAATGCAACTTGTGCGCAAGTGGACGCATCATCTATGGAAGAAGTATTTGGCCAGTTTCCCAAAGCATCCACTCTAGGCCACCGTCAGAGAAAACATCCTGGGTGTGCTACTGCACCGCCTACCCAAGACGAGCGTAGTCAAGTCAGTCAGGTCAGGACTGGCTCAGGCAAACACTCTCTTGAATATCTGTAACTAAATAGATGCATTACTTCTATCTGTGAAGTAGATTGTTGTGCTGGACTAATGGATTGTTTGTCCCGAGTCTAAACTGGATCTTTCCTTCTCAAGAAAATGTAACGCAGGGCTGCCATCTACCAATGCTTGCTTTCTTTGGGTGTCTGTGAGTCGTGCTGTATTTATTTACATTACATTCTGCATTTTTGGTCATTACTTTTTCCACGAGATGTGATTAAGAGACCAGTATTCCATAAAATAAATACAAAATCTTCTTCCATTGACTTCAAGTGAGAAGGGCTGAGGCTGAATATAAGCTGTTATTCTCTCCTGTGAAGCGAAGTGGGAATTTAATTTACAAATTGCAGACTGTCCACAGACACTGCATGTTATCTGCACACACTGAGAATGTTCATATGTGAAGATGTGCTTATACTTGTGCATACTTAGGTAGCAAAGCATGGAAGCTTCTGCATTTATAAGGTTATTATCTCTCCTGCTATGGTTAAGCAACTTTGAATAAGAAGAACTTCTTATTACTATAATTAAATTAATGATGCTACCATTATTAAAAGATACTATCTTTAAGACATTAATGGTCTCTTGGGTCTAGTGGTTCCTGTATTTCAAGGAACTTAACACTGATCTTCTCAGGATGATGTTTAGGCTTAAAGTGAGTTGAAGGAGAACCTTGTCAGAAAAGGGGTATCATGAATTTGTTATGTGTGTCAAAGATTTTTAAATACCATGAGGAATGTCAATTTTATTGGATATATTTTTGGTAAATTCTATTTTATCTTGTGCCGTTTTAAAAATATGTAGAAGTACCAGAAGCTAAAGATAGGAAATAATTAAATTGTTCATATCGTGTAATCCATCTGTTTATCTCAGTTAATATTTATCCACTTACAAGTCAGTACTACAATATTTTAGAAATGGCTGTTGTGGTGTTTCACTTAATATTGCAAAAAGAAGGAACTAAGATTCTTTATTACACTTCAATTTACATTTGTTTGTTTCAGGATGTCTGAAGCACAGAACTAATTTCCTAGGCCCAATTCTGATTTTACGTTGTTTACCTAATTTAAGGTGTTCTGATATGTTCTTCCAGTGTGAATATTTGGATATTATGGAATGCATTCTGACACATATGTTATAAAAATGTAAGAGCACAAATTTTTAATAGAGTTGGAAGTAATCATATTTGTGAAGACTATATTCCCTTGTATATGGTATTACAGACATATGCTAGCCCTCAGAATAAACATGACCAACAGTTATCTGGCATGATAATGATCAGAAATACCTTAGTAGTGATTAATTGTATTGTTCGTTGAATGAATAAGGTTTTTCTTTTCTTTTTTTAATTTAAGGATAATAGCTGGTCAATAGCAAAACTTCTTTGGACAAAGCGTCTAGTCCTAAACTTTATTCAAAGCTTTTTATCCTTCCTGTTCTTTTCAGCACCGAATTACCCTCTCACCCCTAGAGGTCCTTCCAAACCAAGGTTGAGCTTGAAAGCTGGGTAACATGCTCAATTCTGCCTAGCAAGCTTCTGTGCTATGTCTGTTCTGTAAATAAACAGAAGATTTCTGTCTCCTGAACTCAGTAAATGTAACACTAAATTAAAGGAAAGTATCTCTTCTAAGAAAACAAATCGCAAGTGGGCTTTGGAATAGATCTTACAAAAAAGGGTGTTCAAGCTAACACCAATGACACAAACGTCTACTAATCCTCTGTATTTTCATATGCCTGGTCTTTTCATGTCCTTTGAAAGCCCATTAACATTAGGCAGCCATAAAAAAGGAAACACTATAGCATTAGGTCTTTAGAGTCTAGATTTCAGTTAAAGATTCTGTAAACCTTTCTATGAAATTGCTCTGAAAATTGTAAGGCACTGATTTTTGCAGTGCCTAACCAACTATGGAGTTTTATTTTGTGATTACAGTTTGAATATTTTTCTCAAAACATTTAGAAATAAGTCATTGAATTTTATTTTTGGGGTCAGTATTGCTCAAATAATCAAGTGACTATTTTATAGAGGCCAGCTATTCTTATTCCTGTTGCAAAAATACTATTTTTGTTAGACTTGCAGAAAGTTTAGATGCGTTCTGTATGCATGAGTTGACTCAGTTTATGCTTTCAATACAATTACAAAATCTCAAAGGGTTTCAGTGTTTACTTTCTGTTAATTTTTTTTTTTAATATATGCATCACGTAGTATTAAATTCTGTTTTGATCAGTTGCACTCATTTTACTCCTGGCAATCTTATTATTTTTGAGCTAAATTTGGAGGTTTAAGACTAACTTTAAGTTGGCAACTGGGTAATTATGGTTCGTACAAAAGAGCAAACAGAAAATAAGGTATGCCAGCATACGTCAGTTACCTAAAAGCTGTTGATTTTCATGTGCTGTCAAATTTGATATTGCTTTGCCTATTTATTTTGCATTAATACCATATAAAGAGTCTGTATCTAAATGATGCTGTGTGAAATAGAGAGTAGTGATAAACATTTAATAGCTGTGATTAAGTCGATATTAATCAGAAGTAATTTCTTTCCCTTGGTTTTCCACGGGCACAACACAATGCAGAATTTAATCTGTTGTCTTTTATTTTCTTTTGAATATTTTATAAATGCATCTTTTTGGAATTGCAGAGAATATATTTTACTAGTTTTGAGGACTGAGTCATTAGGAGTTATATAGGTCTTAGAGGCAAAATTAAGACACTTCTGTTTACCCTCGTACAGGAAATATAAGTAACCGTATGGTTGCATTTACACTGAACATGGAGTTTGGTAAAACACCTGGTGCTAATCATCTAAATTTTTTGTTTGCTTTCGAAAATCTCAACGCCCGAATTTAAATACTTGCATTTTTTAAAGTAATGGCTTCAAAATGTGTTAGTGTTTAACTAGCTTTTTGCTAGTTTGAGAAGCAAGGTTAATGTTCTGTCAGTAGCAAATTATAAAAAGCTTAAAATCTCTGAGCGTTATAACATGAGACAAGTAAAATGATCCAAAATATTCTCATTAGCCATATTTCCAAGTGCACAATAATTAAAAATATGTGGCTCCTGTGTGCCAGGGTGTAATATGATAGAATAATTTTTTTTGTGTAATTATTTTTTACTTGCTTGTACTTAGTTTGAACAAAATGATCAAGGTTAGTGTTAAGGTAATGTTAAAAGTACTCTTGGCTGATTAGCTACATACGCCTTCAAACTCAGCTTATACCTCAGTGTAACTCATTCTTGAGCATCCTTTTGTCAGATCAATGGCCAGCAGATAAATTCAGTCCTATTGATACTGCAACCTATTGTGCTAGAGAAAGAGCAGAAAGCATTCTTGTTTTGATTTTATTCAATTTATTTGTTGTAGGGGTTATGCATGTGTGCAGAGCGTCTGAAACATTATTTTAAGCAACGTGTTTTGCTGGAAAAAGGCGAACTCTTTTACTCTTCCTTTTGTCTAGAAATGATGGGAGTCATTTCATATCCAGCCTCCAACAGTTAGTGTCAAGCTCAGAGTACGTAGCTGGAGGCTGAATTAGGGGCACTGTTACATCAGCGTGACTAGACAACTAATGCTTTATTAGGAAGCTCATGCAGGGTTTGACTTTTCTTTTTCTTCATTTAAAAACTTTGAAATGAGCTACAACTTAGGCAGGTCCAGTTTCAAAAGATTCAGCCAAAGGAGTTTTTCTGAAATCAAATCTGAACTGATTTTTCATGATCTACAAGAATGATAAAGGATACTTCATCTCTTCTTTCCTTTTTAATTGGACTTGTTCCGTTCAACCAGATGCTGTTTGAACCACAGTTACTTTCTTTGTGCCACAGTATGCATGATTCCCTATTCTAATGGCTGAAGAATATTTAAAGCAAAATTTTCAGTCCTGTAATATCAACAACTGCCATGCAAGTTTGTTTATAAACTGCAACAATTTGTGTAAGTTCACGTAGTTGAATTCACTTTATAAAATGAAGCCCTACGACTACTGTTGGTGTTATTATACAATCATCCAATTCTCAGTTTGAATAATGGGGTATTATGATGCCTTCAAAAATTGACAAGAAAACAGGCCTTTGAACTTTCAGACAGAGTGAATATAGCTGGTGTACTTCCATCTACTTCAAGAGGGGACATATGGCTTATGTAGGGTGGGCATGACTCTTGGGAGAATGTAAATATGATGGCTCCTGTATTTCCTGCCACTGCTGTTGAAGTGACCACTAGAAGCTTTATAAGGACTTGAATCATCTCCATTGCAAGCTGTTAATAGCCAAGCCAGGAGAGAATTGGAGTAAAGGATGTGGGAACCCTCTTTTTCCTTCAGGGGTTTTCAGGACCATTCACCATTCCCTTTAGCAGATGCCATTAACTTTGGAAATTCCATAGTTAGACAAAAATAATCTGAAAAATGTTCTTAAATAAATTTGCGTTGAATGTTCTGCTGACATTACCCGTAAATTTATTTAAGCTGCTTTCCTTCACTTTGAATGATTGTGAACAATTTTTTAAAGGCTTCTTCTTCTTTTTTTTTTTTTTTTTTTTGCACATCATTGCTGTTGTCCTTTAATTTGCTACCTTTGCAAACTGACAGCCTCCAAAGTCGGAGGGCAAAATGATGGCAGACCATAGTCTGGACGGGTCAATCAAGACCAGGCCTGAAAGCACTTTACCATGAGTAATGAGGGGTTATGAATTAGATATAAACTTTCCAGGAAATTGTGTAGGCATTATTATGGACAGCTCAGTGAAGACTCCGTGCAGTATGCCTTACTGGTAAAATCAGCAAATAGTATATTATTCCTAAGGGAAAAAGGCCATTAGGCAAAAATATCTTTCAACGATATTGTTCTCTCTTCATCTACTTATTTGAGTGTTGATTTCCATCTCAGGAAATAGAGGGCACAAGTCAAAAATGCAAGTTACACGGTGATGTAACAAGAGAAGACATAGCTTAGGGTATTGATTATAAGATAAAAATTGTGTTAGAGAAGGGTTTTCTGCTCTCACAGTTTTTATCAAAACTCTTCCTATAACAAATGCAATGTAAGGATACAGTTAAGAAACAACAGATTTGAAATGGACATCTAGGTTTTCTTTAACATGCTATCAAATCATTCTGCAGCACTGACTTCTGCAGAATAGCCTTTAAGAGGATATTTTGAACAGAAATAACATCTGCAGTTCCCAGCAGCTAGAATTAGAGCTGCAGTCACGACAGAACTTCAGACCTGGTGAGGACGGCAGCTCCTCCCGCCCGTGTCTCACTTTGAACACGTGTAAATTGCAGCAGAACAAATGAATTTAAAAGAAAGAGGCTCATAAACTCTGGCTAAAACTTTCCTCAGTTTAACCGTGTGGTTTTAGACTAAGCTGAATTGATGAAAATTCTCTTTAATTTCATTTAAATCAGGTTTATTTGAATTACCTTAATATCTAACTGACCTATAAACAGCTGTGTACATAATCTGTGTGCATACACAGCTGTATATAGGTATTAAGGCCTCTGTAAGGCGCATATTGTAAGAATGGTGTAACAGAAGATGCAAACCTCTAATTTTTTTATATTTATATGAGAAAACAGTATTTAAAGTATAGTTCAATCAGCTTCTCAATCAAGTTTCTGACACTTGATCTTTTAGTAAACTTCCCTTCAAAAATATGGGGCATTTACTCCCTCACTTCCCAGTAATTTATTTGTACCAAACAGTACTATTTTCTTTTTTGATTCATGTTTAGTAACTTTGAGATACGTGCTCATTATGTTACATGCTGGCATCACGAGGACTATGTGTCCTAATAGTAATATGATGGCTGCTAACAGATGGACACATCACAAAACAGAGAATATTTGATCAGTAGGCTCAAAAAACATACTTTCATGTGACTAGGAATTAAAACCCTGGTGAGCTTCATCTGACTACGCTGTACACTATACACATCTGTGTTTAAGCCAGAAAGCTTGTGTCCTCCATACAAGCAAAGGAGATCTAGTCTTTGGAGCCTGTCAATATCTTTGAATCAATATCTTTGAATTCAATATCTTTGAATCACCACAAGCACAATAACCAGATGAATCATAGCATAAATGAATCTGTTCTCCTTCATTAACTCCCTCTCTTGCGGAAGATGAAATGACTAGTTCTGATGAGTTGCCTACCTTTTAGAAGAATTTTATCCCACCAGTATATGTATTAAGCAAAATGAGCCCTACCTCATTTGCTTTACCTGGTCAGCAGTTTGATAGGGTTTTAAAAGCACATGCGTAATCTTTTTTTTTTTTTGTGATATTATTTCTGAGAAAGCAGACTTGTCCCATGAGAGTTGGGCCTCAGTTAGAAGAATTTCAGACAAGACTCATACAAGCCTTCAAATGGTGACCTTCAAAATAAAATGGAAAACAGAATAAAGGAAAAAATCTTAATACAAATTAAAAAAAAATAAATTGTATAATGCTCTTACTGAATGAGGGAAAGCTGATGAAATCAGTGGAGAGACTCCTGGGGCAGATTCATATTGTCTAACTTTAGGTACATATCATCTGCATCTGCACTAGTCACTACTCTAGGTTCACTTTAATGGAGAAAAAGTAGGTGTTTTTACTACGTTAGCCCTCTACGTTATTTTAGATGCCTGTCTTAGGATGACATGAAGCACCTTCTGCCTGCTTCTCTTCATTGGTTGTAAAGAAAGCTGGCTCAGATGAACCCACCCCTACAAAATTCAGTGGCTATTAGAGCATCTTCTACTTTACTGTGCTGTCCTGCGCTTTATTCTAACTTATTTGGAGAAAGTAAACGGGAAAAACGTTCCTTGGCATGGAGAACATTTACAAGAAAATGAAATTGCTTATCCTAAGATGAACTTTACAGACATGTCCAAAAACTATTCCCCCCAAAATAGAAAAAATGTTCAGTTGAATTACATAAAGCAGATAAATTTAATAGTGTTTTTACTCAGTGGAATGGAGTCCCGTAGGATTCAAAGAAAAGGGAACGTAAAAGATATATTGAGTTCAAATTGTTCTTGACACAAAGTAATGCAGAACATAGAATCAGAATCCAGGCTTTCCCTTGGGAACATTGGTCTGACTGCAATTTCCCAATAATACTTCTAGTCCAGAATCATTCCCATAAACTTCATAGCGTGTGCCATCTCGTGGCTATAGTGGCCATGTTTCATTAGAGTCTATTAATCAGTTGCTTCTGTGTTCTAAATTTATGAAAGTATAAAAGGTGTTGTGTCTAGGGCAGGAATAAGGGGAGGCAAGTAGTGTAGGATTAGTGCAATTCATTCTGAATAGAAGATGGGCAAATTTGGAAAAAGTGAACAAAGGCAGCGCAGACTAAACATGGATATAAATTTAATACACTTGGCACCAGCCATCTTACATATTTCCTAAACAAATACCTCCCAGTCAAGACAAAAAATTAGGGATAATATACAGTCTCTCTCTCTAGATCTGGTAAGCCTGGACCTTTCAAAGGATTATTAACGTCCTAGAAAATGCAACGCATAGACGAAAAAATGGTATGATAACACAAACAGTACTGTTTCAGAAATAATGAACTTTTTGAATTATGAATAATTACATAAGAAAAAGAGATCAAAGGACAAGAGATTTGTTCTTATCCATTCAGAGTAGGAGGCAAATGTGAAACATTTCACCACACGTGACAGGTTTTCTTATCTGGTGGGAACTGATTGGGCTGCGTTCAGAACATCAGAGTAGATGCCAGAGCACATTTCCTGGGTCTTTCAGTCTTGTCCATGCTAGCACAGGCAATAGTCCTACTTTCCCGTCATTTACAGTTCACATACCTACCAGCCTATGTTTTAAAACCAGGAAGGGTGAAATTCGACTTGCAGATCAAAATTCTTAAAGTTACATGTTTACTTGAGAGGTGTCTAATCACTAGTATGTGGAAACAGAGCTTGATGTGGTTGGCAGACGTAGGTATCCAGTGCCGTTTGAAGTGCCACTGCCATTCCAGGGAAGCGGTCCTTTACCACGTCTGCCATGCAGATGTCTAAGGCATCCCAAGTAGCGCTAGGTGACTACATGCAGACAAGTAGGTTCAGTTTGTTAATTAGGCCAGCGGAGTTGTGCTCACCAAAGGGAGATATCCCCTTAAGGGTGAACTGAATGTCTCTCTTGACTACAGTTTCTCAGATCTTGATTCTGTAATCAGTATCTCTGGCTGCAGAAAGAAGGGAGCTAATAGGGATGTTGCTTTGGAAGTCAAAAAGATTGGGTAAACTTGATGATAATGTCAAATGTTGTAGTTGGAATCTTGTGATGAGAACAGATCTCTGTCCTCTCAGTTGGTAAAAAAGATTGCCCAAAAAACTCTGCTGTTCTCATCCCATGTACAGATCTGAAATCAACTGGTGCTTGACCCAGCATATTCGTTTCAATGCAATGAGTCTGTAACGTCACTTTATTTGATACTGGGTTGGTTATTGCTTAGATGCTTTATAGCTAGAATGTTGTTACTCTGTATTTGGGTTTCCTTCATGTATTTGAGTGGAGAAAATGAATATCAGTGAGTAGAAGTATTGTCTCCTGATCAATAAAATGCATACTTTGGACTGACTGTGATTTAAAACATTTAAGACATTAAATGTTAAGGACACAGTGTCGATATAGCTTACCCGAATTTACTTACCTCATTAAATGTGATAGTAAGATATACAATAAGTATCCATTTGTGCATGCTATATAACCTGGATTAGTCACTCAGAATGATTAGATTTTCATTCATATACACAGTAGAGTTTTTGAAATCCACTCCATGCAGTGGATACAGAAACCAGTTGGGGGAATTAATAGTAAAGGATGTTATGACTCATTTTTGAGAAATTAATGCTATATTCAGTATCAGGTAGAAGCCAAGTACTTGAGTAATGAGTTCTCGAAAATGTCAAACAAACACGTTTAAGAATAGCTACTTTCTTTTGTTGAAAGGAAATGTGCAAGTTCGAATTACTTCTTATACTTGATGGACTCTGATCTCTCTTGAAAATATGGCATAGGTACTCACACTAACAACAGACCTACATCAACAAAATTGCTAGTTTACAAGTTTAATCATGATTCTAATAACAACTTTATTATAAGCAAGCTTATTTTATTAATTCAAATATTTGTATGCATCCCTGCATCAGAATAACTATGTTTCTAGAACTGCCAGCTTCCTAATATTTACCGTATACCATGAGCGTGCAAAGTTCTTTACAAGGTCTACAGAAAGAGGGATTCATGGCAGATGTCAACAGAGAGAAAGTGAGCACAAGAAAGTTTTGAAAGAAGTAAGGAAGAGAAGTGAGGTGAGGATATCTAATGGGTAGGTGGAGGGCGGTAGTCTTAAGTCTATAGTATAGAGACCATGTGAGTTACAGAAAAGCATACAGTTTAATCAGTTCAGTCATTCATTAATACTAAACGTGTAAGTTCGTATGTGCCAGATTCACCTACTTGCTGTCTTGGAGTTATTTCTGCTTAACCAGGCAAACCTAAGACTCTTTCTTTGGAGCAGTTCTTATAACCAACTCATATCACATTTTGACCACTCAGTAGCAGAGAGAGACCTTACAGCTGCTTTAACTTTTTCTAGCATAGTGAGAAACCAGTCTTTGACTATTCTTGGGAGGGAAGAAATCATTTCTGCCAGGGTCTGTGAAAGGATCAGGACACAATTTACGTCAGACCTACTGCTTTGCCTACTTTTGAGGGCTATTAACAAATGCAAATTACAGGAGTCCAGGGTTTCCTTTAACATGTCAGGATTTGTTAAGCTACTTTGTAATTCCCGGGACAAGAAAATGAGAGTAGTGTAAAGTTGTCCCTGTGTCCAGTCTTACCAGCTGTTGCGTGCATGGCTTTAGTGTACCTGTAGAGACTTCTGCCTCTGCTCTGCAGTATCATAATGATTTGTGTTTTTATTTGGACAGCACTGTTGTTACTAAAAGGACGTAATAACGTTTTTCTGTGAAAGTGAAAAAGAAACCTTCCACTCAGTATTTAAACTAAGCAGATCTATTGCTGTCGCAGCTTACTTTGCAAATGACATTTATTTCCCTCAAATTTACAGTGTTTACGTGGTGGGTGTTAAGAACTCTTGATTTAGAGGCGCTTCAAACTTGCACTCGGTAGAAATGTTTTTTAACGTGGTCTGCAAATGCCAACAAAATGACAACTAATAAACCTGTTGTGGAACTGTTGTGCCTTAGTTACAAGTTTCACAGGAGCTGCTTTATTTGCAAGTCCTGATGTGCACAAGGTCAGGAAATAAAATTCTCCTTCTTCCGGAATACTGATGATAGGGACATGCGGCTGCCAGAGTGTTAAGCCATTAAGTGTTAAGCAATATCCTCTTTCCATGATTTTGGAGAGGAGGTCAGGCGGAGTGAAAGAAGGGAGGTGCCCAATGTATTTGCAGCGTTCCTGGTGCCAAGGAAGAAGCCTGTTAAGGACTGTTGTAATTGCTGCTGAGAAATTGTTTATCACTCAATTCCCAGAAAATTGCCTGGGGACTGGCTGATGTTCCTTTTGTTATGACACAGGCCAAGTTAAAGAAGCATAGGGATGCTCTAAAGTGCTTGTCTGTAGACTTTGCTTTCAGAGCTGTCCAAAAATTGACGGAATTGGGAAATATAATTCTACCACTCTGTCAAGGAATTGAAGGGCGAATCTAAGTTAAAGAGTGCCAAGTAGAGAGAGGTGGAAAGGGTGAATAAATAAATGCATAAATTGGAAAGTAGGAGACAGACATTGCACCTGATCAAAATTTTGAAATTCTGTCTGTATAACGTGGCATATTCTACGCGGCTATTAAAACTTACCAGTTAATTCCATAAAGTAGTAAAAAACTCCATAGCTTTAATATTTTATCTAGGTTCCGTGGAAAGTAATTTCGGTCTAATAACCTCATTCTAAGCCTAAGTCAAGAAGCAGCTTAATTCTGACGCTATTTAGCATCATTTTTCTTGATGTTCTCATTCCAAATACGATTTAATGTCATAATATGTGGCTGGTAAGTTTACAGATAACTACAGTTATCCAGCAGGCCATGCTCTTTAATCTGCTTTTTCTTTGTGGAAAAAATGACTTTCCAAGCTTTAAGAAATAATTTTACTAAAGATATAAAGGGTTGTTTGGGTCAAAATTTAATAAAATATGGAATAGGAAGTTAAAGGGACTTAAACATATCTTTAGACTTAAGCTGATGTATAAATGCACGCTCAGTACACTGGAGTAGAAGGACTGAGAGATTATCTCTTTCAGAGGTAATCCATTCTTTCAAACAGGGGCTCATTCTTCCCAGTTTGATAGTATTTATGGAAGTTTATGAATCTCATACTTGCTTTCACCTCATTGACATGGAATAATATGAAATTGTATCTGCTTGTGTGTCTAAGTTGCAAGGTCCTGAGGCCGAATTTTCTACCAAAGTCAATTGACCTGAGATGTTGTAATGCAAAAATATACTAGAGTAAAGATATTACACATTCTCCCCATGTAGTGTAGACCAAGGGATGAAAATAATGCGATATGTGACTTCTAGTCTTCAGATTTAATGGAAAATTATATCATTTTGCAGTCAATTTTACATATCAGTAAGTGGCTTCTGTATATATTTTTTTCTGTGCAGGTCAACTTCTATGTAAGGGTGAAAGCAATTTATACACTCGGACACAGTGTATCTCTGATCGCTCTTACAACAGGAAGTATAATTCTTTGTCTTTTCAGGTAGGTATTTTTCATTAGTAAATAAGAACAATGATAAGACAATTTTAACAGTTATCTGATAACTGATTACTCAGATATTTAGAAAATGCATTGGTTTTGGACTTTGGTCAATTAAATAGGCAATTACAGTAATGTAATGATAACTTGATGTTTGCTAGCAACAGTTATATTAGAAAATTTCAAAGTACTTTACAAATTTACAGACATTACAACTTGTATAAAAAAGAATAGTAATTCTGGAATGGATTTAATAATTCATTTTTGACTTGACTATCAAAATCAACACCTTGGATTGCTCTTGAAAACAAGTAGGAAGCTGGTCTTAACACTGGATAAGTGGACAGCCATGTTTGCAGAAGCTTCTGAGAGGTCTCCAGGGGTAATATAGTTGAAGGTAATCATTAATTTGTCTCGGTGGGCTTGTAAAGGCATGGGTGATTGTGCTGAAATAAAGTGCCGGGTGTGCAAAGTTTTGGTTAAGCAGTGCTAGGAAAGGCACTGTTATCCATTGTTATCACCCTAAGATTCCAGTAATTATCTGAGAGTGAAAGCAGGCCCTTACTGATAAAAGAATGGGCACAATGATATTATCAGTGTCATAGTTCTTCTCAGTCTCTCCAAGTTCATGCCTTTGTGTTTCCCTTCTGCCTGTCTGATAGAATATAGCCTTTATATTCTCCGTCATAATCCTCACACAACTTTCCTGTCCCACTCTCCACCGAGATCAAGAAAATGCCTCACCCAGGTTTGCTACAAAAGAAGTACATGTGAAATAGTAAGGAGCTGCATGTTGCTTGTCAGAGCATCGGTCCTCTGATGAGCTACTCCTGTGGCTTATTCTGTAAACCTTTCCGAGTGCCACTGGATTGTCTCAATAATTAAATATTCAGAGCAGATGCATGACTCATGCTTATCTTTTGGGATATCTTTGAAAAAAAATGATTGGAATGATTTATGGTAATCTTCTTTATCCCAGCAAAGATTTAAAGGCAAATCATTCATCTTCAAAACTGCTAAAACCCAATGGGCACGTCTAAGTCTGTAAGTATATCTTAGACACCTTACTGTTGTCCGTCTCCAGAAGTCAGGTGTTTGGTGAGAATAAGAAACATCTTCATTTTACTGACATCCAGCTAGTCAGTCTTATAACAAACTTCTTTATAGTTTTATAACAAGCATCTCGATAAACGTATTCTTAATAATTGTACAGAAGGTGGATTGAGAATTTCAAAGGTATGCTCAAGTACACCTTGCAACTTTAGACACCATTTAAATACCCAGGTTAAGAGCCTGATCTCCCCAAAATCCCTCTGTTGAGTCAGTGGAAAGTCAGTGGACAGGCAGACTTTTTCGAGGGGAACCGTAAGGTCCTCCAAGTCTCCTTTTGGAAGAGCCTGTGTTAACTATACAGTTAGGGGCAGTTTAGGGGCATTACCCTCCTAACATAGTAAGCTAAATTAGGAGCCCAAATTGGTTTTCGAATACCCTGGTCGGTGTACAGTTTCCCAAGCAGGTAACAAGGACGCTTATGGTGGAAGGCTGCAGCTGAAACGGTGATAGTGTATCAACAGCAGAAGTGAATAGAAATGTTATGTGTGTGTGTGTGTGTCTGACACATTGTAGGGCATCCCATACATTTCCATAGAGTTTGGAAAATAGGGATGTGTCTGCAAGGTCTAACTTTCCCCTGTTCAGCTGGTAACACGTCCCGTTGTAAGCACGGTTTACCCTGATAGGTCCCAAGGTTCTTTATAGGCAGTGCCAATATACTCTTTGTAAAGAGCACTCGTTCACCCCGGAAATGCACTCTCCTTTGAATGTAGCCATCACACTTTCATCCTCTTGTGTTTAAAGAGGAGAGCAAGGAATAACTTCTCTAAATGAAACTAAGGGAGTTTTTGATAGGTAGTGAGTTAAAAACTAGAAGTTACTAAAGCAATAGGGAAGTCAAAATCCTGACTTCATCTAGCAGAATTAGGATTTGAATGCTGAATAGTAGTAAAATAAGAGATGATTAAAATTGTACATTCCTGGATTTGTATATGGGCACTTCAGATTGTATTGTATTTAATCCTGAATTTGTGCAGTACTATTTTATAGACGAAAACATGGGATAACGTGAATTGTGATTTCACTGTAGGTACTGTATTCATGACGAAGATGTGGAAATTCTTATTTAGTTATGGACTGCTGCAGTCCATTATTTATTGTCATATACCATCTGGCAGAACAGATACAGCCTCAGGGCTTTATAGTTTAAAATACGAGCTGCAAACATACTAGAAGCAGAATTGTTGGGTGGGGAAAGGAAAGTTGTCTCTGAAAATTTCCGTGAGGCTGCAGAATTCTGTTTTTCATTTCTTCTAGAGATGAGAGTTACTGTACTTTATTTTAATCTTTACAGAAATATTACATAAGTTCCCATTATTAATATCTGTAAAGGACAGATTCAGAAGCATTGTAAAAGGAAAGGTTTTTATATCTGGCTAATCTGTTAATGTTAGAGCAAAGACATAGAAAGTGAATGTCTGAAAATATCTTGCTAGACCACGGTGACAGCATTTGTCAAGCTACTCTGATGTCACTCTCCACATACTACTCTGCTTATTATAATACTTTATATAAGTATTATATAACTAATATAATATAATATATTATATTACTTATTATAATTAAAGCTTATCAGAAGCTTTCTGGCAAAATGTTTTTCTCTCAGAGGTTGCCAGTTTGTCAAATGCCAGACACATTCTAATTTCTGCAAACTTCATATATAAACATCAAAACTAACAATTGTGATTTAGTCAAAAGAAGTTGCTTTACTCTTCTTAGAATCCAAGTTTCTTTCTTCTTGATTTGAAGATATCATACAGTTTTATAAAAGTGGAAATCAAAATAATTCGTTTAAAAATAAATAGTATTTTTCAGATATTTTAAAACCAGCCGTTTTGTTCCAATCAGAATGAAAACAAATTGTAGAACAGCGTATTACTACGTAACGCTGAGATCCTAGTTACTGTATAGCTTTTGACTGTATTTCCTTTGGGAGTACTCCTGTATAACAAAGCCTTCCGAAGAATATGTCAGTTTATTTAGTATGTATATCCTAGCAAGGAGAAAAATATGACTCCCCATCATTTCTATTAGATGCTTGCGTCATGTACATCAGCTGTCTCTAAGTATTCGTTACATGATTCGTTTTCTGTCTTAGGTTAATCTTATCAAAGACATAAGGATAATAATAGTTTTTTGTGTCACTGTTGAAGAACAGCATTTGTCATCATAAAAAATGCTGAATAAAAAGATTTTCTTGCCCAGTACCTCCAAAGTATTGAGTTGACAGCCTTTTATAGATCCAGCATTTATTATTTTGACTATTGAACGTGACAAGGAACTAAATTCTAAATTAATTACTCAAAAAAAGTATTTTACTCCCATACCTTTCTTGCATGTATCTCTGCATTGCGTAGAAGCATACGATGCCATGTAACATAATAGTGATATCTCTATTTTTTCCCAGAACCTGATTCAGGAAAGGACATGCAAAGCCACAGAAATAATTGGAGTTTTAACCACTGCTTTAATTTCAGCCTGGTATTATGTCCTTCGTAAACTGGAGGCTAGCAAAATGCACCTCTTATTTATTTATTTCCTAGCATTCCTTGGCTGGAAATGCTGCACTCACTGTGATTAGCCTTGCCTTTGTAGTTTCAGATGGGTTATTCAGTGTTTTTCTGTATAAATCTACACCTGAAGACTGCTTGGAAGTTGCCACTGCACAGAACACTGCAACTAGCCATAACATCCTACTGCATCTTTGTTCTTTCATTTGTTATCATACTCGCTACAATGCTCTGGCTTCTGACTTTTTCAGGTGCAGTTCAAGGTGCTGGTTTTGACCAAAAAAAAAAAAACTCTCAGCAGTTTTGTTTCTGGGAATTTGCTACGACATATCTATGTTAAATGAGGAGATTTTGAAGGGAATATATTTTAAGTGAAAGACCCTCAAGTGCTAAATCACTTCCCCTTAGCACTCGTTCACCTGGAACATTAGATTCCTCATTTGTTTGTCAGGCTTTCCCATGGCTGCTGGACAAAAGAAGGGAAGTTTTATATCTCCCTGGGCAGAAAGGATATGCCATCTAATGTTTTGCAAGCATTTTTTAATTGTTCTCGCATATACTCCCATCATAGGATAAAAAGCCATTATATAGGAAAATGCAGGAATTGAGTAAAAAATTAAACAAGAAAATAATGAGTGAGAACATGTCTGAAACACATCCAGGTTAATCAAGCTTTTATCTGCAAGAAAAAGACTGGAATGAAGTGTGGGAGAGGTGCTATTGGGATCTTTTGGTCTGTGATACTGAAAAGGAGTCAAAGATGCTTTATTTGGATATTTTGGACAGAAAATAATAGTAATAGTAAAAGAAAACAGCAAAGCAGCACTGGCAATATGCAGAGGAGGAAAGGGTAGGTGCTTACTCAGGGTTCGTATCACTAAGAAACAGACAGAGAGTAGTAGAAGTCTGTTCAAGAGGCTTTCTGTCTTGAAATCTAAATGCCTATTTTTAAATCTCTTCTTAGAAAACTTCATTGTACTCGGAACTACATCCATCTGAACCTGTTCCTCTCTTTCATTCTAAGAGCAATCTCTGTTTTAGTCAAGGATGATATTCTCTATTCCAGCTCCAACACAGCTCACTGTCCAGAGGATCAAACCTCATGGGTAATAAACCTCTTTTGCTACCTGGTGTAATGCTGTTGCCTCGTGACATTTTCCTCCCTGATCCTTTTGAATATTTAGGAATAGCAAGCTGTGAGTTTAGAGGATTCTGCAGAGAATGTAACGGCTGGCAAAAACGTCTGCTAGAAGGAGCCAGAGAAAGAAAGGGTCTCAGTGGAAGGAAGAGAAGTTAACATTGCTTTGCAACATGAAGGGAGAGAAATAATGGCAAAACAAGTCAGACCAACTATAGCCAAGAGTAAATATGGCCACAACATTAGTCAGGGGAGAGTTTAAGACAAACAGAATTGTCATCAGCTGGGAAGGGAGAAAACCAGCTCGTCCGGAAATGTTCTAGCAGATATATCAGAGGTCCCGGAATCGGACAGACATCAAAGGAGGGAGAGAAATGAGACAGGAAATTAAATATTTGCAAGAGCTGTCTTTATCAACTCAGCTGTGCTTTCTGGATACAGCAGAAGGGCTGTCATCTTCATTCTTGCTGAGCTGGTATGTTTACTGCATTATCGTGCACAGGGGTTAAAAAATCTAAAGTCTTGATGACTTTAGTCAAAATTGACCAGTATATAATATTCCCCATTCTCTGCCTCATATATTTCAGTCAGAAGTGCTGCAAAAGAATCCTTCAGACTTTGCTGAATACCTTCCTAATTTAATTTACTAGAGTTCAAGCTTGTGAGAAAAAAATGGAAGGAAAATACAGGTTTTGTTTATATAATGATGAAGCCACATTGTCCCAAAGCATGAAGTTCTTAGCCATGACTTCCAAAATGTATGTATGAATTAGTAATCTGGGACATTTCTAATGAAGAGTGTGGTTCTGCCTTTGGGTCAGTAGGTCCAAAGCAGGCATTTGGACTGCCAGAGGTAATCAGAAGTTCTTAGGCCTTTGAAAGATTGGCCCATGGACCCTCAAATTTTCTGCAATTTCCTTTATTCTGTAGTTATTCTTGGCTGCAGCCTGATAATTTCCCTATTTGAATTTGTTGGTTTTTGGCCTGTTGACTAATTTCTGTTGCATTACTTCTGGGATGACCAACTCGGTAAAGCTGCTTTGTCGTGCATAGGCTGGATGCCAGCCCTGGTGCAAGCATGCAAGATTTGCCCCTTCAGCCCATGTGTGCGCTCCACAGCTCTGCTGCAGGCAGAGATTTTTAAAAGCACCCAATTTAAAATAGAATGCAACTAGGTCCTGGGTCTGAATGACATAGATCCATAATTTTCGCTGATTTTAACGACAGATACCTTCACTATTCAGCATCTGGAAATAGACCTGATACAGGCTTAACTGCAAGAGGGAGGGAAAATGTTTTGGTGCAGGGTTCTGGTATGTAAGTCAAGAATATAATACAGAGGAGTAAATGCCGTAAATCTATATTGGAACTTAAGAAGAAGGACAAAAATTTTAGGCATTAAGTGTTGATCTGATGCTAAGCATCAAAACAAGTTTCAGTTTTCGTCTTGAAATATTTAATTTTCCCCCTGTAAAAGTTTCTTGCCCATTACTGATCTGCAGTGGATATCCCTTGAAAGTCCTGAGGCCAGATTAGTTAGTCACTGAACAGGATGACTGAATTAGCCTGCTTCTCTAGGCTCCTGTCTTTCTCACTGGAAGAGAAATAATCCTTTCCAGAGGGCAGCTTGTCTCATCTATTTTAAAACTTTCTGGACATGCCTGTCTCTCTTCACAAGCTGTAGAAGAAGCTAGCTAGCTAGTAGGTGACAAGCTTAGACCAGAAACCTTGCTTTTAGGCAGCTTAAAAGGTGAAAGCCTTGGGGTCTTACTTAGTTGCATGTAGTGCAGCTTCACACACGTAGGCATGTAGTGCTACGTGCCTACATGTAGATGCACTGAGATATCCAAAATAGCCACATGGAGCTGCTAGGGAGGCCTGCGTCCTTCTGGACAGGCAGCCGGAGTCTGGGGTACCTTAGGGCATCTGACGCAGTAGTAGGTACCTGTGTTCAGATAAAGGAATCCATCACTACATTAATAAAATAACCTAGTTAGGCATTTGGCATACTTGAATTTTTAATAGAAGCAGCAGCAATATGAGGCATTTTAGAACAGGGGAGAGAGTAAAGCAGGCAGAAACTGGGAGGAATCGCTGTATTATAATATTTTATCTACTAGGCTGCATTCACCGTATCACCACGTTTCTCAGTGCAGTCTCAGCAGAAGCGTTTTTATGTTCAATTCTCACCTCCCAGGCTCCTGCTGGGAAGTGCCAAAGCAGCAGCAGCCAGCACTGTGGAACATCAGCAGCACAGACTTCTGCAAGTTAATTCTGCAGAGCAGCATACAGGCTCTAACTGTACTGGGACTTCCGTTTATAGGTTATATTTATGTCTCTTATTAATTAAGAAATGCTAGAGCATTTTCTAAAGGGAAAGCATCATTTTTAAAAGTCCACTCAACTTTTTCTTCTAACTTTGCTTGGGATATTCATGATAGAAAGTTAGATTTTTCATTGTTTTCTTTCTAGCCTTAAAAAATTTGTAGAGGAATTTCTTTGTTAATTTTTAATATGTTATAAAGCTTGGGTACAGTTTTGGTAAATTTATGCAGCTGGATTTTTATGTCTGTTAGTCATTTAACAGCTGATGATTTAATCTAATAGCCATTCATTAACTACTGCAAATGTGTATATTGATAACCATCACCTTTTAGAATGTTTATGCTATGATATTTTCAAAGTTTCTACATGTATTTGCTGTGAAAGCCATCTAAAATTTCCATAATAAAGAGTTGGTTTTTTTTTTAATATATACCATAATATTTCAAATGTATCAATTTACTTTTATGGTTAACTGAAGAAAAACTTTTTCTGCTGGACCTGGGTTACAAACATTATGTGGAGAATTAAAACTTCAAGAAATATGACTAACAAAATAATACAGCATCTTTCTTGCAACAAGTTTCATCCCTGTTCTCATATTGCAGGTGGGCTGCAAGGCTATTTTGGTATTTTTTCAGTATGGTGTTATGGCAAACTTTTACTGGCTCTTAGTTGAAGGACTTTACCTCCACATCCTCCTTGTGCTAATATTCTCCCCCAACAGACATTTCACAGTCTATCTGCTGATTGGATGGGGTAAGAAGTGAAGTACCTTCCAATAATCGTCGTTTTCCTTTACCTGTGTATCAGTTAGGTTCAGTATTTCATACCGAGGTAATGATGCAGTTCCTGTTAGAGGACTCGGGTTCATGGCCTGGCTCCTCAGACTGGTTAGTTTGTCCGTTCAGCTTCTCCAGCGTAGGTACTGCAGCGTGGCGGGGAGCAGGCACAAAACCTCCGCGCTCGTCCCTCAGGTTACTGCTAAGCCTGCAGCCAGCCAGGACTCGTGATCGCTTGCCTGTTCGCACGCTCCTCGGCGCGGTTCTCACCTCTGCCAGTTTGCACTCCTTGGCGTTGCCTAGGGGTGGTTCGGGGGATAGGACGGTCCAGGGACTGCAACCCCAGAGCATGATTCATTGGTTCAGGCTGTCCTAATTTGGGAGGAGAGTTCAGAGAAAGAGAGTTCAGGTGTATTGTCACAGGCTGTGCTATGCCACTTGCCTTTGTTGAAAAGCTCGTTAAATATTTTCCATCTGTTTTTAAAAACACATATTCCTTTCATCTGCAGACAGTGCAGTGGCATATATATGGAGCAGTTTAAAGCTTCCAGTAATAAGCGGTCATAAAACATTTAGGTATTACTGGGAATAAACCAATGCGTGTGAATGTTTCCTTATGACATGATTTACTCTTCAGTTTTATATTGTAGTCTTTTCAATTAAATTGGGAGTGGGTGTGGGTATGCTATGGGTATCTCCTTATCGGTCCCTTGAAAGAAACCTAAGAAAGGAAGCAAGAAGGGCACCTGCTTTGTGTATTAGTGATTACAACTGCATGTTTATAAGAAATGAACTCACTTCCCTGCAGTATTTGTTAGTAAGACAGGCCTAGCATTGAGTGGTTGATCAGCTGGACCTCTGTCTCCATTATTCACTTTACTATATGCTGTAAATTTGGGAAATTAATGGTTACAAGCAGGCTGTATTTATTTATTTATAATCTTCCTGTAAACCTCTTTGGTTTTTTAGGAATTCCTACCATATTCATTATTACATGGACAGTGACACGAATCATTCTAGAGGACACTGGGTAAGTAGGTGGGAAAGGGAAAGCCTGAAGTCCCCGACTGCACCAGGTCAAGCCTTGCCTTGCATAAGAGGCAAGGATATGGTGCTGTTCGCAGAAAGGTAGTTTGCTGTTCTGAAGGAGATAAATACAGGAAAGCTGAAATTTCACAGATGTGACACTCAAGGGACAAGTATTTAAAAACTCTTCAGCCTGAAGTTTAGGCATTCTGTGTATTTGGGTACTTTTAAGGGGAGGAGGTGGCAGAGATATGTTCTGACTAATGCTACCCCTTGAGATCCACATGTAGAGCACTTAAGGTACTGGACATCTTAATTTGCAAACTGGCAACTCAAAGGATTGAAATGCGAAAGTCTTTGGATATGCTACATTCACACAAGTGAAGCAATGTAATGCAAACATATCTAAGCTGTGCACATTCAGGTAAAACTATGGGTGAAGAGAGCGAGGCCTGGCTGTTCTTGGCACGAGAAGGGGAGCTCAGATAAGAGTTGTGTGGGAAGGTCAGACTCGCTGCTCCTGCAGGCGCTGAGGAATGGGACAGAAGAGCTGATGAGACAAACAATTTTCCCCCCCCTTTTTTTTTTTTTGGATCTGACTAGTATTTTTCAATTATTTTGTTCTCCAGTTAAACTGAAAAATCTGCATAATGTCTAGGTTTTCTTTGCAAGACCTCTAACATGTAAACAACTCCTTTCGGCTTCGCCGTTACTGTGCAGGTAGAAGAATTCTGAAGTGTATTGCTCTTGGGTAAGGTGAATCCTTCAGAGCATTTCTTCTCAGAGTGTTCAGGCTAGAATTGCTTAGCCCACAATGAAAATTAAATTTCCAGTTTTTCAGACAAAGTTTCAGGTTCAGTCTTACATTTTCTTAAGCCAGTTTCAGCCATCCGTAACCTAAATACCCCTCAAGGAAATTATGTCGTTTTAATTGTGTCTGTCAGTTGCTTTAGATCTCCCTGCTACCCAGAGGCTGTTGTTAAGTGCTTTTTGGAAAAGAACCTTGACACAAAGTGAAACTAAACTTCGAGCCCCTAAGGGCAACGTCCCCTATTTTTTTTAGCACTAGTCTAGTGTGCCTGGTGTTTCGGCTGATTTGAATATGCGTATTAAAACCGAGGCAGTAAAAGGTAAAAGCAGGAAAAGATTAAATGGTGAGTTCTAGGCGTTATGTTAGTGTGCTTTGACTTTTATGTCGAAAATATTTCTCTTCATAGGTGTTGCTCACTAGATGAAATTAACGTTAACGTTATTTTCCCTTTTTACTTTTTTATAGTTGCTGGGATACAAATGAGCATGGTGGTCCCTGGTGGGTTATACGAATACCAATTTTAATTTCTATTATAGTAAGTAAACTTTGAAGCATGAATTATACATCAGTTCTGCACTGTGCAGTGCATGCAGCCATTATTCTTTACGGCTAGCTACCGACAGGCAAGAATTCCGTTTTAATGAAAAGAAATTATGCTGCAGGAGAAATTTGAAACAGATGTTAAGGCCATTAAAATTTGTTGACTTCAAAATTTATCTGCCTCCTATTAAGTGAACAGTTGCTTTTATTTGTATGTTGTTTTTTTTTTTTAAAATCTCCCCTGCCTGGGGGAAGGAAAAATCTGATTACACTTTTCAATGAATTGAAGATTTGATTTTGCTTGTAAATAGACAGCCCTGGAATTGAGAGTCTGATATTACGGCAGCCATAAAAAATTATAGCTGTGTATATCCCTCTGTAATTGGTAACCTATTGAAATATATATTGAATATGAAATATTTTCAAGCATCGGAGTATGTTGCATTGGGCTTTTCCTGTGTGGAGCTCATCAGAATTACTGGAGTAGCATAATAAAACTCCTGTTCATTGTGATAACTGTGTACTTAACATTGGGCATAATATACTATGGTTATATGTCCATTTGTTAAAGCAGCGACAGTTCAAATTAATGCATTTTAGATACATTTGCTCTGGTCTTTGTATGCTTTAGTCAGAAGTGTTTATGTGTTATTAGATTACACAGGATTTCACGAGAGTCCAGGTCAGCCCTGCACTTACACTTGGGCTTGCCTCTTGCTACATGCCTGTGTAAAAAGCGTGCTGAAAATCGCTTGGAAAGAACTTTGTATCATCCTCGTCAAAAAGAATTCTACAAAGCTTAAAGAGAGAGCAGAGTAGGATATGGTATGTGTATGAACAGAGTAAGGACTCTCAGAAAAGGTGTTTTATTGTATGAAGAAATGGGCATGTGACAGAGCTACAGCATGGAGAGGGGACACACAGCTAAAGGAGCTGGAGAATGTGGAATGGTCCAGAATGAAGAAAATATGATAAACGATGAAAGCAAAGCAACCATCTGGTGTTTACCAGAAGATTTATGCCTGTTCTCTGGATCTTCAGTCTCAACAGCTATGTAGTAGACTTTGTGTGCTGGGAAGCAGAGCTTCTCCAAAGTCCTAGACACGGAGACAGAAGCCATCCAAGTGCTCAGTGGCAGACTTGAATTGCAGCTGGATCTTAGCAAAGACAGGGAAGTGGGTTGGGAGTTCAGAAAATGTAGTAGAGATCAGTCAGCAGAAGTGCAATATATCAAAATATCAAAACATGGACCAGAATCACACTCTGAGGCCAGCTGAAGAACAGCCATGCTCTTTTTTCTTTTTTCCTGGTTCTGTTATTGGTTTAATGTAATGGAATTGTAAGGTCTAAGGAAACATTTTACAAATGACCTTTTATGGCTTGCCAGTCGCACATGTTTAGGATCTGCTGTCTCCTTCCAGAGATGTTTCTTCTCTTTAAGCAGCGTGTTTTAGGGATGAGAACAACAAAAGATGGCCTAGTGATTCTGCAGCTTATGCTGCATATCAATTCATTTACCTCTCTGATTAGATGATTCCCCAGCTGTTTGATCAGCTATACTTTGCATTTGAAAAGTTAAGCTGTGAAAGGAGAATTGAGGCGTACGGGAGGTTATATAAAGTAGTGATAAATCTGTAAGCAGCCCTTTCCTGCCAGATAGGTAACGCAGCTTTTTGGAGCATCAGGCTACAATCACCATGTTCATTGCGGCATTTGGGATGCCATGCAAGCTTACTGCTGTGCAAAGTAGAATGTACATTCGGAGAGTAGGAGCGGCCAGCCAGTGAAATGTCACATAAAATTGAGTGTTCATTATTAAAAAATACTGCATTGATGAGAAATTAATTTTCAGTGCACATACACAGCGATAATCACAATATATCCTAGAAACAGTCAGATCTGAAGATTCAGTGTGGGAATAATGAGCCCAGTGCTGCCTGATAGTCAACAGTGAAAACAGATCATTGCAGGTCGTTTGAATAAGACTTGAGAAAGAGTCTTGTATCTGCATCAATGTATGATGTACCTCCATCACACTCGCTTACACAGTGCCTTGAGTCTATTCTAGAGAATGTAGAAGGACTAGAGAAGTTGCAGGAGTGGTGACAAGGATGATCAGCTGTAGCAAACGGTTTCAGCATTAGAAAGGACAGAGACCTATGTGTAAGTACTCAATGAGAAGATGAACACAGGAAAACTCTGAGAGAAGTTGATTTTCAGAAGAATGAAGGAAAGTAGAACACGTGAGTTGAGAGCTGCTGTGGACTGTCCTGTGCAACAGCGTGAAAGAAAGCCTGGAGTGTGAGTGGTATTGAAAATCTTTAAGAGCAAGAGACGGACTGCAAAACAAAAAAAGATAGACTTCAGCTTTTTTGTGAGGATGATGTCACAAGTATGCTGTTGCAAGGAGGAGGAAATAAAATGGAGGTTTTTTAAGGAACAGTGGTTTAACTGCATTAGATTTAACAGGAAGTCCACTCAGTCTTCATGCTGTATGCGCTCTGTTCCATCGATTTCTACGTTACTTCCAAACATTTTAGCAGCTTAGAGGATTATATTATCTGAAATGTTATTATCAAACAGTAAATAGCGTTGACAGAGCAATTTCTGAAGTCACTTGTCAAAGTGGGAATGGCTTCAGTTAACTTAGTGCCTCAGAGACCTTCCCCGACATCTCCTCCGAACGATTTTGGCCTGAGCAAAGTGATTTGGCAGGCTTCCACGCTTGCTGTACACACCTCAGAGTTCTTTAATTGGAGGCGTACTATTCCAAGCACCTCATTTGGAGTATCACCCCTATTCTCCATTTGGCAAATGCCTCCACAGCTGGCTTGTCCATACTTACACTTACATAAACTGCTCTCATTTAGGGAGGAGGGGGTGCCCAGGTGGAAACAGTACTTCTGTCACATCAAAGTAACTGAGAAGTGTTCATCTTGTTATTTCATATTGCAGCTAATGTAACGAACTAAATAGCAAGAAAGAAGCAACATCAAGACAGTTTAAATGATACATGCTTAGGCAATGTGTTTGGACTCAAAAACTTAGTGTCAGAACGAGTCAGCTAGTAAAAAAAAGGCATCACCAGCATCTTAATGTTACTGCACTAAAGAGCCATCATTTGTCGTAACTTTCCCTCGGTCTTGCAGTTTCTCTGCATTTACATTATTTTCTCCTTTTACTGTTCTTAGATTTTCATTCAATGTTGCACATGTTCTGTTTTATTTAAAGAAATTATACGCAAAGGATGTTATGGGACTGAAAAGCTACAATACTAAAAGTAAAATCCACGGGCACTACTTGTTTCATATTTTGTTGAAATGCATTATTTTAAATTCAGATATATACTTTAAAGGATTTTAACAAATGATCAATAATCCTCTTATAGAAGTTAATTTGCTCTACTGTAGTAATTCAGTGGCAGTTTCCACCTTCAGATCCTAGCACCCGGTTTCCTCTGGCTGGATTTACAAGCTCAGTAGCGCCAAGGAATGTTACTTACAAACTCCAAGAAGAATGTGTGTTTTTCGTTTATCCAAGGTTGTGCTTACAGAGAAAAATAGGCTTGTTTTAAAACAGACTTAAATGTAATATGTGAATGACAGTCCAGAATGAGTCACTTGAGTCTAGTTTTGCGTGAGTTGATGCCTCAGAAACCAAAAGGGTGACAACTTACTCTATTACAGTAGCAACTAGGGGGGCACAATCGAGAACAGGAAGCTATTCTGCTAACCTTTGTGCAAATACAGAGTAAAGATTTTTCCTTCTCCTGCTTTGTGGCTAACAAATATACAGTGGAATGGAAGTTCCCTCCTTGTCCACTGATAGTAGCTCCAGTGTATGTGCCCTACTAAATGTGTATCCCTTGATCTGTTTGCTCTGCTGTGATAAATAAGCTTGTAGATACAAAGCCGTCAGGAAGAATACTGACTTCGGCGAATTACTTCATGGGGAGACTTGCAGAAAGTAAAACTTCAAATTCAGCATCTGCTTGCAAGATGTGTGTTTACTTCAGTGAAGGCTGGTGTTTTCTAGTATTTTCTTTTGTATTCTTCTCTTTCCAAAAAAAAAAAGTTTTAATTTTCCTTATTGTTAGTTTGATCGCTATCTGTCAGTCCCTGTCACTTCCCTTCACCCGTCCTTCTAAAGAAAATAACAAGTACAGAGGAAAGTGCAGTTGTTATGATCATAACTTATTTATCACACCACAAACTGTACTGGGTATTGCAGAGAAGACACAGAAAGTCATTCAACTTTAAGAACTTGCAGTCAAATTATTAAGAACAAAGAGTTACAGCAATAAATCAAGGCAGAGAGAGAGTGAAGATTTATAACAGTGAGGCAAGCACTTTCTGGTTAGGTACCCAGCCTCCTGATTTTGAACTTTGGGATTGGATGTAGTTAAAAAGTATATAATGTTTGTTATCACAGTGATAGAAATTTTTTTCTGGATGAATTTCTTCGAAAACTTGCATTTAATGCAACTGTTTATGTAGTCCTGGTTTTAGTTAGCTCATGCTGATGCTGTGAAGGTGTAATGGATTCAAAACGTTTCATCATCTTAATATTGCACACTATTTTTAGTGTGCAGAGTGCTTTCTAGACCACAACAAATGAGCCAGCACCAGAATAACTAATAGTGATCGCAACATACCGAAAGCCAAAGATAGAGATATTATGGGAAAGAGATTTGAGATCTCCTGAGAGATCTCCTGAGACTAGGCTGATCAATGTCTGATCATAACTCCAAGTTTACTCCTTGTTTATCCAAGTGCCTCCAATCCCTACCTGTGAAATAAGATAATAATAGTATTGTTCTATCTCAGAGGGCTGCTACGAGAATAAAATGTTAGATTGCCAGGATTCAGATGCTTCAGAATAATGTCAGCATCCTTACTCAAGACAGACAGGCATGGGAAAGGCGCTCTCCGTGCTCGCTGGGAGTGGATAGATCACATGTGCAACAATCTTCTCTCTGCTAATCCAGAGAGAAAATATGAAAAGTCAAGGTGAGAGGCTAAAGAGTCAAATTCTCATGCGGAAATGGCATTATCCTTTGGGCTTCCAGTGGTGAATCCACACGAGACTTTAGTACAATGCACTGATTCCTGTCCAATATCCTGTCATGCCAGGAATGCTATCTGCAGCTGAGATTTGGGAAGAAGGGAATACTGACAGTTGGGACTTTCAAAAGCTTTTGTCAGTCCCACTAGCGCTTGTGGCCACGCAGAGGTGCTCTGCACGTAACAAACTGTTAGTGAGGCAGGAAGCAGACAATAGGTTTGACGGTGTAAAGCCTAATGTGCCCTGGCAAGTACACAGAGCTCACTGACGAGCTGATTAGTTGGACCTGGTTAACGTTTCCTTGTGCTGCATATTCAATTGAGAAGTCAGAAATCACTATTATATTTGTTTTTTTTTTTCAGGTGAATTTTATACTTTTCATTAGTATTATAAGAATCTTACTGCAGAAATTAAGATCTCCAGATGTTGGAGGAAATGACCAGTCACAGTACAAGTGAGTTGTATTTTTAGACATTATATACAGAACCAAAATATGGGATTTACTCTGCTGAAGCCTGCTGCCAACAATTGATATGGTAGTGTAATCGCATTTAATTCCAAGGCATCTATTTTTAGATGTGGTTTAATAAAGATCTTAACATTAGGCTGAAATAGAGATGAACATAAATTTTGTCAAACAGTAAATTCAATGAAAAATAAGCAATTCATGAAGACCAACAAGCTTTTCCTGAGATTGAGTTGAATTCCATGAATGAGTGTGTTTATGCAAAATATGGGAGAAGTACCTCTTTTTTTTAATGTCTGAGTATTTTGTTTCAACACAAAAACGTTTTCAAGGTCAAAATGCTTTGCTTCAATCAAAATTTTTTTGTTCTTCATTCTCAAACCCCTTTGGTTGTAGTATTTGCATTTATTTTAAGATCTGGAAGGAAGCTAGCCTTGAAAAAATAAAAAACAGCAAAGTGATGGATTTGTCCCCAAATAAATTATAATATTTTATATTGATCTAAAATAGCATCTTTATGTTATTTTTCCAGATAAAAGTAAGAGTTTCTAATTTAGATCAACTTGTTTTCTGTTTATGCGTTCCTCTTTTGACCTTTTTTTGGCTTAACCATTAAACCAATATCCATTATTTGCAAAGCTTCATCATCAGTGAATGTTGGGGGGCTGGAATTTAAACACATTGCTAAAACTGAATTTGTTCCTTTTTGTATTATCATGTTGTTTATGATCATTTATTGTAATAGCTGCTGCGTACTGCAATCTAGAATCAAGTCTCTGTTGTACTATGTCTTATTTTAAAGCCCAGATATAGACACTCTGTTGGGCACTTTAGGATGTTAAAATAACACTATTTTAATGACAAAACTAAGATGAACACTGAAAATTCAAAGCTGTGCAGTGAGTGACCTTGGAAAATGGGCTCCTGGATAACACCTCTTTTCTCCATTTAAAAAATATTGAATTCCTTTCATAAAAGGGGTCCTAGAATAAAAAATGTCTTTCAACTCAGGAGAACAAGAACCCTATATATTTCAAAAAAAATGTGACATATCCGATGCTGTATTATTACATCCCAGAGCTCTTAAGACAGTGGAGGACTAGAGCAGATTATGAGACTTCTCCTACAGTGTCCACAGATGAAAAATGAAACATTCTGTAGTGTTTGCAAAAATCAGCCATGTGTCTTCTGAAAGCCCTTAAGCAGCATAAAGGAGTGATTTTATACTATTCAGTTAAATTGCTTCAAAGTGGCTTTAGTTTGCAAATACAGTCTATTGATTTTTCTCAAAGTAAATTTTAGCGGAGCTGTACTTGTATTAATAGAACGTATTGGGTCTTCGAAACATAGTGTAGTAAATTAAAAATCGCAGACCTTCCAGCTGTTTTGCGCTCACATGTTAGGCCATGATCTTTGACTTACAAGTCATCCAGGCTGGAGATGGGTGACTGTATTTACATATATTGAGTATCTTATAAAAGTGAAGCAAACCTAGTAAGTCAGGCGACCCATATTAGAACTGCATCCATTTACTGGAAGCCTGATGCGTCCAGAGACATTGAACATGGGACATTCACAGTAGGTTGCTACTTTTGTGAGCTGTTAATGTTCTGTACGTACTCTGGGCATTTATGCTTTTGGTGCACCGTGTCCCATTACTGATGTGATCATGGGAGCCGGTGGACTACTGGAAGGGGGAATGAAGAACAGGTACCTGGGGCTCAAAGCGAGGGAAGACTTCAGGACAAAGATGCAAGCATGCTGGAAACATCTGCATTAAGTATTCCTTCCTTGGAAGTCGCACACTTTCCTTTCCTAATCCGCTTTGGACGGGTAACTTGCTATTTAATCCTAAAGTGAAGGATTTGATGCATCAGTGAAAAGAGAGTACCACCAGATTGGCGTAGGGCTGGGCTTCAGAGACATGCATGGTTCCTTTTGTGTTTGCTGTTTGAATTAATTCAGTATGTGGGAGAACCCAATCAACCTAGATGAAATTAGGCAGTCACTACGTTATTATTTAGCATAACATCTGACATATGGGGAGGAAGTCTGCTGAAGTTTGCGTCTTGTGACAGGAACTTTTCTTTCTTTCTCTGTGGTATTTATGTATTTGATGAAAATGAGGCATCCCTTCCCATCAGGCCCTTCATTTTCCACAGTTTACTGTAGAGCTTCATAGCATAAAAATGTTCAGTAATAGCAACCTTGTTCTTCACTGTTCAGCACTCTAAATTCTTTGGTTTTAGCTTTTGATTGCCTGATTAAGTTTGAATTGGATGGTGTTTAGCAGATACCCTTGGGAACAGTAGATTAACCTCCTCAAGAAATACTGCTTCTGCAGAGCAAATTAAAGGTCTGGAAGGTTCCTTTTTAAAAATGCAAATATATTTTCTTAAAAAAAAATGAAGAAGGCAGCTATTTTTGTCTGGCTCTTTCCTTGATTAAAATGTAAGTGTAGTATAGAGAAAGCAACATCAGCTAGTCAAAAACGGTTAAAACAAGAAAGTGAAATGTGAGACTAAAATGGATAGTACTCATCATTTTTCTTTCCTTCCTCTTCTTTTTTCTTTTCTTCCTCTATCCCATCTGTCGGTACCCGGTTCCGTACTTTTTGTTCCTCATTTTACTTTTGCAGTGAGAAAGGTTAAGCTGAAAAAAAAATCAATTTTCTACTTCACTTGGGAAACCATGAAATTTGCTGCCATCATCATCTCTTCCGGTTGTAAATTTTTACGGTGAATTTATTTTGCCAAGGAAACCCTGTTTCTCTCACTTACTGATACCACCTTTAGGTGTGAGGGTTTTACTATTCTTGAGAAACTTTGCTATCAGAAATGATTATTTCCACATAAACAGATGCAGCCTCTGGGACATTATGAGCAAAGGAAGGCCACAAGGACTGACCGGAAAAAATAGAACTGTTTGAAATACCTTGATTTTTGTGTTAAAATAGATTATTTCAGAACAGCTTCCTTTCAATGTTGAATTGAGTTACATTCATCAAGACAGTGATGAATTATGGGACTCTACACACTAACTTCCTGCATTTTATCTGATACCAAACATCTACAGTCAGGCATGACTGGCCCTGTGTAATATAAAACTGATGTCATTAAAGTGAAATGAGTGACAGATAAGGGATAATTAGCAATTAATTTTTTCAGTAGTTTCACAGGCAGTTTTTCACAACTGTTCTGCTTAATAATTGAAAGTTGCCTTTTCCTTAACTTGTGCTAAACTGTATTTCATAGTTGATGAAATAGTTACTGTAGTTACTGTAGTTAGGAGCTTTTAGAATTTGAAATTGCTGATAAAAATCTCACAGCTGAGATTGTCCTTGATGGCATGTCCTAGATATTGTTTACGCACTGTCCATATGAAATGTGCAGGCTAGCCATGCAACTGCAAATTTAGAGGACATGAACGTTGGCTTAATAACTTCAAGACATAGCTTGCACCTTACATAAAAGAGGAACTGTTTGTATGATTTTTCAGGAAGGAAATATTCCTTTCTACTCTAAGCCCTTTATACTGAAAAAAATATCCTAAAAGTCCTGATCGCGGCTAGCGACTCTTTACAGAACGTGGAATACCACAATGAGCTCCTCCTCCCTCAAAAAAGTGTGACACGAAGGCAGGCGGGGACCTCGCGTTGTGTCAAAGATAGGTAAGAGAGCGGAGGTCCCACACCCCACTGCTGTCCAGAGGCAGCGGAGGCAAAAGTCTTTTGGTTTAGAGAAGCCCTGCAGCTTTTTAGCAGCTTTTGGGATCGGGCTAGGTCAGCAAGATCAAGTGTGACATGGAATTTGTAGGGCTACTATGTGGCTAACCTCATAGCAAGCTTGAAGGGAGAACAGTTTTCCATATACCAATGACTCTTACTAAGTCTGTTTACAAATCTGAAGTCTTACGTGGTTTTTCTAAACAACATTGCATCAGGTACTTATGTTGATAAAACAAGAGCTTATCATTAAACTCCATCTTTTTCTGTTTCCTTTACTTAGGAGACTTGCAAAATCCACGCTGTTGCTTATTCCATTATTTGGAGTTCACTACACAGTATTTGCTCTATTTCCTGACCGCAGTTCCAATAACTACAAAATAATTTTTGAGTTGTGTTTGGGATCTTTTCAGGTAAATTTTAAAGCTTTTCTTCAAAAAAAAAAAAAAACGTTTTACTGACTCAGGTTGGTACTCTGTACTAACTAATGAATATTATCTGTTTCCAGGGGTTGATCGTTGCAGTCCTGTATTGCTTTTTGAACAGTGAAGTAAGTCTCCCCTTTCCTTTTGAGGACATGAACTTTTGTTTTCAATAAATATAACAGCGCCCCTATAATTCCACTCTATGTATCATGAAGTTTTTTTAAAAGATGTTTGCTTTCCCGTTCATAGAATATGTATGTGGTAGAGATAGGAGAAATCAGTGTATTTGGGTGGAGAGTTAAGAGCTATATGAAATCTAATTCCTTGCAAACTGAAGGCAGGTTAGTAGGTGTGTCTTCTGTTATTTCATGCGGTCTAATTCTAGCCCTGTTACAATCCATGCGAATTGTGCAACTGAGGTGCAGCAGGTCTAGAAATTATCCACAACTTTGAACGCCATTTTGTAAGTATTTAGGGGTAATCTCCTGAAAGAATCTCCCCTCCAGAACAGCAGCAGATTTTCAGAAGGGTTCAGCATATACTACCTTTCCTAATCTCCGATGAGGAAGAAGGAAGGAATTGCTCTTGATGTCAGCAAACAGTGTCTGACAGGAGGAATCCGCCCAAAGAAGACATCTCCTTGCACAGGGAATTGAAATCAGGTCTTCTGAGTGCTGTTCTGGCCTTTGATATTGGTGGCATGCCTGATCTTGGACTGATCATTGGATTCTATGCTTCAAATACGTATGATTAATAGCTACCTACCGACAGCCTCTGTTTCAGTACAAAGAATTCAGATCTGATTTTGAGAACAGCCTGGGGGTTTCTCCTAATACAGTGTAGCCACAGTCTTTGCCTGTATTTTCTAGTCTGGTTAGAAGTTATTCCCAGGGGTCCCCACTTGACGGCCAATAAACGTGGGAACGTTGGTCGTGTGAAAAGAACGTTTTCAATGCACATGCATTTTCTTTTGAACATAGGTGCAAGGGGAGCTGAAGAGGAAATGGCGGAGTCTGTGCTGGAAGCAAACAGCGGGCAGAGATTACAGACTCCACAGCTCCTCGATTTCTCGAAACGGATCAGAAAGCGTTTCTCAGCTCCATCGGAATTCAAGGGCTCAGTCCTTTATGCAGACAGAGACCACCATGATATAAATCAGCTAGGTCCTCCAAAAGATGAAACAACAAACTGTGGGATATATCGTTCATTACGCAGCTTGATGTGGTATTTTCTAAAATGTACAGTTTAGTGCTTTGCTTTTCTACATATTGCTGTTTGGGAAATTGGTTTGTGCAGCCAACCAGGTAATAACAGAGACACCTGCTCCATGGATGCTTTGTGCTCTTCTTTATGCCATTCATATTAATTTTGATGTTCTCCTGCCATTTACTAGCCACAACTGTTTAAAAACTAATATACTATAGCAGTTCCTTTCCCCTTCAATCTGTCCATGAGTTGAACAGTACCCTTTTCGATGCAGACTGACTGCTTTGGTACATTCGAAAAGGTTAAGATGGGAAGCAAGAAAATTTCCTACACTTTATTTAATAAAGTAATATTTCTTTCCTAATTAGGCACTAATTCTATTTCTTACCTAATTAGGCACTAATTATGGAAAACAGAAGAAAAATAAAGAAATGTAAGGCTATAATTAACCACAGTGGGAGTGTAGTGTAGTAATCTAGGAAATCATTAATACTATTTATACAGAGGAAAAAAAAGTAGAACTTCTTGGCTAATTTTATAAATCGTCATTCAGTTCTCAGATGACTTTCTACAGAGCTTGATTCCTATCCTGCTGTCCCCCCGCCTGAAGTGCCTGGTTTTTAGGTTTCGTAGGACTATCTTTGCGGTTCGTATAGAAAAGCCGACGGTAATAGTTATGATTAAAACATCACCATTTGCCAATAGCACTACTCTAATCACCAGTTGTACTCCTCTGTTTAAAATGAGAGAGATTTGTGTTGATCTTAGGTTAAACAATTTCTGAAGAGGTGCTTTATTGCTAGGACAGTCTGGCATAGGATAAACAGCCTTGGATAGCCTATTACCCACTGAAAATACTGTTTTCATAGAATATTTTCATTAAAATATGTCTCTAGAGCTATGTCCTTGGCAGCTAAAACAGAGAGTATTACAATAAAGTTACAACTCCCATTTAAGGAATAATGTAAATATTTTAGCTTAATTCCATTTTGTGTCTGAGCTGATTTAAAATTTAGTCCTGGCCATGAGTCCGGCAAAAAAAAGTAGATACAATCCCTAAAAATTACCATAAAAGGCATAAATTGCAAGAATTTTCGGCAGCATCAAGCCTCTTATGTAGTCACTTTGTAAAAAAGAGAGAGAACTGACAAGTTCTTATAAATATACACAGAACATTTGCAATCTTAAAAGAAATGAACCCAGTGATGTTTACTTCTCGTGTCACAGTTGACCATGTCCACTCTAAATAGTAAGTGTGAGTGATATGTATTTACATGAGCACCCTTGATCCATAAAGAGAATTGCCCTAATATTTCAGATAACAGATCGTATGGAGCTAGCAGGGTCCAAGGTCCCTAACGTTCCCAGGAACGGGGGAGCGTGGCAGCAAGGAGGATCCCTTGGCAGGCATACATGTACATTCCTGAAAGTATTGCCATATATTATTGGCAGCTGTCAAAGTGTCCGTGTACTTCTGGGTCTGTTTTACTGTTACCTATTTATCAGTCAAACACCATTTATTTTAATGGGATTGTCCTGGAGCGATACAAAGTTATGTCAAACCAAAGATAGAAAATGCCATAACGGCTGCCATGAGTACTAAAGAGCAGGTGACTTTATGTATATTACGTGACACCTACCCTTTACGTGATAGGTATCATTTGAGTTAAATAATAATCATTTAATTCTTACTTTGCCAAACCTCACTTTAAGGCCGCTCTTGGTCACGTCCCGTCATTCAGTGTTTTTTACTGTCACTTGGTGAAGTCACTATGAGATTCTGGAGCAAACTAACTTGCCCAGGGGGGTCTAAAGATGGGACCATACACCTATATTTAAACTTACATGCTAAGTATTCCCAAAGACTTTAGACTCAGAAAGCATTGCTGACCTTTGTATTTCTCCTGGATCGCTGAACAACCTTAACAGCAAACTCTTAACTGCAAATGTATAAAGACACATTGGAGCTTTTGAGGGGTCTGTGCTATTCCTGAATTAAGTACATCTGTGCACTTTAGGCTTCTTCGCATGTCACGGGGACTGCTCAGCTTTCTGAAAATCAGATCATATCTAGATATCTGGAACACTATTTTTTGAATGCAGAATTTATTTTTTTCCCTGAAACCCAAAAGTGGAAAGGCACACTTGGCAAACATTCAGATGTATTCATTTATGTTCAAAGGAGGTTCTGCAAGTGAGAGTTGTGCTATAGAAATAGAGGTTTTAAGCGATCAGTCCCATCAGCCTGTTCTGCATGATGCATTGCCAATTATGTGTTTAGAATTCATTGTGTATCCTGGAGAAAACTATCTTTGCTTTAATTAGATGAGCACAGAAAAAAATCTGCATTTTAATGATTTCTGGATTATAAAACACTAAATCATAAATGAGGGAATACATTTTGAGTTGCAACAAAGCAGCATAGTTTTCTTTAGCAGGGTACAGATGCGTTTGGACTTGCAGTCCAAATTGGGACAGGCGGTATCCTACTGTTCATGTAGGGAGTAGTGCCATATGAGACAATGCGGTTGCACAGTGGTAGAAAAAAATTGACATCACTAATTTTTCAAAGGACTTGTAATTTCAGTGCTTGCATGGGCAGGTGAAGAATGGCATGCAAGGGAGAGAGATGCTCCACGTTTTATTTCAAGCCAGTGAAAAGTGCAGTACTTTGTAAAGCCTCATCCCTCTACTAAAAATCATTGAATCTAAATATAGACAACACTTTTTCTGAGACAGTTGTACTTCATAATGCCTTGTACAAGCATTTTAAATGTCTGCTCCAAATTCACCAAGGAATTTTATTCAAAGTTCCAGCATCAACCTGAGCAGCATGAGACCCGTTTGACTTTCAGCTGCCTTTGCGCACACAGGCACACATCGTATTAAAATGTACGCAAAAATTGCAAAGCGGTTTGATGAATCTAGCACTTGAGCAGTGTTTTGCATCTTTATGGCATACAGAGACAAGTTTTTCCTGGCCTTGCCTCTCATTACGTTTTACACTGCGCTGTGGCGATAAACTGTCTTGCATTGTGCTGTGGTGACTCTTAAGAGTCGAAGAGACAATGCAAAAAACCATTATTTAGCCCTTATGGCATCCTTGAGCGTCGCGCTCCCCTGGTCCTTGCAATGTCAAGGGAGGAGGCAAAGGCACCAAGACAGGCACGTGCTTTCCCAAATGGCCTTTCATGTACTGCTCCTCCCTTTTTTAATTCCTTTACTATCTCCTCCCTTTGGTTGTGTTAAGTTCAAAACTGAATTGTAAAGTCTTCAGGGCAGGAAACCTGGGTTTTTGTTCCCCCTGAGAAGTCAGTAGGACATCATGTGTGCAGGAAGGTTCCTGAACAAGAACAGTAATGGTATTCGCTCTCAGAGCGGTTAATTGGAGGACTGCACTTGCCTGTGGGGCTGCACCATTCGTTCTGAGTGACTTTTATCGGCTTTATGTCCTGCTGGTGCCTGTGGGACACACTGCGACGGATTACTCCCCAGTTGCTAATCGTGACCAAAATCTGAATATAGGTATTATTCCACTAGATTTCCTCGGCAGAACTGATTTCAGCTGGATGCTTGATAAACTCAGGTGAAATTCACATGTACCCAATTCAGGCATCTAAAAGTTAGATGTCTGTTTTTGAGCTACAGACTCTTTTATGTGCCTTCCATAGTCGTCACAGAGAAACAGTCTGTAGTTTACGATGCTTCATCCCATTTTCAGATGAGTATCTAAGGTGGGTAAACAGAATCGTCCTCTGAAAACACCTGTTTTTCTCGACTTACTATAAAATGAGCACAGGGTAGCTGGCTAGTGTTTAGGGTTCTCAGTTCCTGTCTAAAATTAGGTAAGATGAATTTCTCCTGTAGAGTTTATGGCCAGAGGAGGCCGTTAGGTTATCTGACTAATAGATGATACTCAGATATCCCTTGTTAAGCCAAGTAACTTGGATTGGCCAAAGTTATCCTGCAGCAAAACATGCAGGGTAATTTAAAAATGCAGGCAGTGAAGTTCATTTTTAGGGTGTCCCACTGGTTAACTGCTTTCCACGGTAAACCCTTTTGCCTTATTTCCTGTTTGGATTTGCCTGGATTCAGCTTTCAGCAATAGTTTCTTGCTTTGGGTTGGGTGTTTGGTTTTTTCGGTCTTTTGTAGAAGGGTCGTCTGCTAAAACAAAGTATGAGACTTTTTCTTTATGTGAAGTCTACTGTTGTTGAAGTCACATCTTGATTCTCTCTCTGAGAAACTAAAGATGTCACATCTCTGAGATTCTTACTGCAAGGCATTTTCTCAAATATTTTTCCTGCGCCTCGGTCCATTTGTAATGGCTTCGGCCACAAGAAACAACAAACTCCAGTATCGCCCTTGTCACTATGATATACACCGTCGACCACATGTCCCACTCCACTTGCACCTCACCTGGTCCTACCTTTGAGAATTGCACGTAGTCATTTTAACTGTTGACCAGGAACTGGCAAATAACAGGCAACAAGATTATTAACAGCAATTTTTTCTACCGTCTGAACTTGAACCTTTTTATAATACGTTGGCCTAGGAGTCCGGGTCAGGTGCAGTAATTTCCTTTGCAATATAACCTTAGCAATGTGGAGAACATCATTTTAGTCATTGAAAGCAGTGCCTACCTTTAAGAAATGTTACGAATTTGACATGTGTTTAAGTAAGTATTCCATGTAAAGCTGGAGTGCACATTTCACCCCAACAGCGTGGTGATGGGTGCTGCAAAGAGCCAGACGTTGGAACCGTATTGTAGCAGCAGAAGCTGATTGGTGACAAAGGCATGAGAAAGCTTTCTGGTGTCAAGGCGGAGATAGCCTGCTCCACTCCATAGCCACTTCTGCACGTCGTGATGCACCCCAGACAAGCTTTCCTCTGCCCTAAAAACGATGGAAGGGAAAGCAATGGACATAGAGCTTCAGCAAACCGGAGAATCGGTTTGGGACTGCTGATGAAATAAGGCATTTCTGAGTGCAAGTGTCTCTAAGCGTAAGGATTGAGATGATCATTTCTCTTATTTCTTTCCTATTTTTGTGAGTTTTAAAGCAGATATTCTGTTTTAAACTCACTTTATGCAGAATTTTTTTTCACACAGCTCCAATGAAAATCCAACATTAAACATATTTGATAAGAAAAGTGGCACTGGCAAGTAACTTGCAGAAAAAGCTACTATGGATGTAGTGGTTGTTGTTGGAACAATTAGGGTCTGCACACAGCGATACAGCAGAGTATTACGAAAAAAAAGTATCTTTACATTACCGTGAGTGCCTATATACGCTTTGGGCTGTCAGTGCTACGCTGACATAACCAAATAGCAGAAGTTAGCATACAGTGCTATTGTGTTTATTAAATAACAAATATTGAAATGATAATGGATTGTGCCGTGTGTGTTCGGAGGAGTAAATCAGCATAACATAGAAAAGGAGCGTCTGTGGTACGGTTTAACAGCTCAGTGCTGAACCTGGTTTTGCCATTGCAAGCAGTATGTAGGTAGTTCTGTTGTCAGCTAAACCAGTGACTGAAATGCCCCAAACTGCTTTATTTCCCAAAGCACTGTAGTAAGTTTATTATATGCTGCAACATTTTTCTGGAGCATTAGTATGAGCATTGGTTTGAAATTCTCTTTTACCATCTTTATTGATAACTTTTTTTCTGTCAAATACAGTAAAAATTTAAGATGATGTAAATGAATGTGATAATTTTCTATAAAATGTACAGACTATGACTGTTGTATAGATTAATGTGTGTAAATAGATTTGCTTTTCATACTGTAATGCAGTACGTGTATCCTTTATTTTTGCTCTTTTTTTTTTTTGTATTGTTTTAATGTCACATCCGTAACAGCCTTCTCTGCGGTGCATTGTATATAAAACTGTGAACAAATAAGCATTTATATCTTCGTGCTATTAGTGATAATAGTAGTTAATAACACCACAAAGGGCAGAAGCAGAATCAGAGGAAAAAATTTAAAAGTTTTGCACAGAACCTGTGTTGTTTATATTTAAAAACCTGTGTAAAATGATACAATTTCCTCGCTGATTCAGTGGTCAAGGCCATGCTCAAGTTTGTGGCTAAGTTAATATTTCACTTTTTAATTCAACAGCTGTAAGATTTGCACGTTATAGAAAACCATCCCCTTACCTGAGGAATACATGTCTTCGTGCAGCTGAGCTAAGTTTACATGGGTGTAAGAAGGACATACCACTAGAGTAGATCCGGGTGATCCTGTATGTCCTATACGTAAACATCTCGATGGCTGGTAGTTATTTTGATTTACTACGTCTTACTTAAAAGCATTTGTCCAGGTATCTTTTAGAAGTACAGTGTAATAGAGGTGGAACAAAGGAAAGCTATGAAATCTTTTCTGGAGAGGGAAAATCATATGTCATGTATTTCTTCCCTAAAAGATATCTATTTATTCCTATATCTATATCTCTATCTTTCAGAAAACTAGATACCCTCAAAAATTAGATTTTCAGAAGTTCTATACCTGAAAAGGTCCTCCTGCCTTGGCAGCTCATGGCTGCATGGAAAATGAAAGGCCGAGGCTGCTCCTGCCATGGGAATGGGCATGGAAAGCAGTGATGGAGAGCCGTTCTGCTTTCCCTCACGGCCCCAGCGAATCTGCCCCCATCTGTATCTATACTTGTCCCAGAAATTATGGCATCAGGAGGGGTCCTCTGGCCCACTGAGAGATGCATGCATTCATGAGCATATCACAGGGTCTGAGCCCTTTTGCATTCAATTACAGGACAGCAAAGCCTTCGGAGCCCTTGCCCACATACATGTCCTCTCCCGCATTGCTGACTGGACAGTCCCTAGAACAGGTCGCCTTGACGTCCCTAGCGGGCTGCATTGGGGCTGAAGAGCCTGAACACCCCAGGAGAGGTGGGCTGCAAGGGAGCAAAGCAGCTGGACGGATTCCTATCGATGCTGGCAACAGCGCCAGCATGTTTCCCTGGAAAGCTGGAATCCCGTCAAACCCCAAAAAACTATTTTGTTAAAAAAATGCTGAGTACTTGTAACGCTATCAGCGTTGACAGTCTCCTGTGGCTGCAGAAATTAATGTCTCTAGAATAAGAGGAAAAGTCAGTGTATCTTGAAGGGATAAGGGAGACTGCATCCCTTGTTTTCACAAGGGATTTTATTTTCCCATCGCAACACAGTCACAGCCCAGCTCGTTCGGTCCTGTCCTCTTGCAGCTGGGCAGAGGTTGGCCCTTAGGCAGCAGAGCGACAAGCACAGCTGAAAAAGAGAGGAGTTGCGCAGGCTACGTGCAGGAGCTGAGCCACCTGGGAGAGGCCAGAAGAGCTGCGCTCAGGAAAAGAGGCAATCGAGGCGAGAGGCTATGCAGAGCCTGCCTACAGCACGGCGCTGTCAGGGGACTTTGGGGCGGGGGGAGGCGGCGGTTTCTGTTGCAATGACTTTGCAGCAGCATGGAGGTTATTCTGGTTTTCAACGGGGGCACCTTGGACTGCACAACCCTCCTGTGTTAATAGAAAGATCCAAATAATCAGACCCTGTATGGCCAACTGAATATGAGTGAATCACAATTTCACTTATTAAAACGCTTTCCAATAATTACATTCCATTGCTTATAATTATTTGTGTTTTAATACCCTTATCTTTCCCTAATAACATACACGTGGACATATTACGAGCTAGCTGACCTGCAGTTTAGGGTGAACTATTTATCCATCCTCTTAATAAGTAGGTATATGTTGTATCAAACTATTTATAGACTTTCACATAGTCTTTAGGAAAATACTTAGTCTACCTATCACCAGTGCTCTGAGTTAAACTCATGTATCGATTAAATATGAGCATTGAATTTGGGAGACAAAAAAGATCGAAATGAAGAGGCAGTGCTTTATGTTGAAATCCTCCTGCATTTCTGAGCTTGTACCTTTGTAATTGAGATTGCTTTTCAACACAAGCCAGTGCTTTCAGGTCAGAAAGGCTTTAGCAGTAGCCGCCAGCCACTGCTCATCCCCGGTTTCCTGCTTACATTCTTCACCTGCTCTTAATCAGTGCCTTGGGCTTTGGCTGCCTGTCTCCGTAGGATAAGAAAAACTACTTTGCAAATAATGAAGGAATCAATAAGCAAGTTTAGAAAGACGTAATTCATAATGGAGCCTGACTATTAGGAGATATTTTGTTATGCTGAGCAGCATTCATGAGAAGCAATTTCAAAATTAAAAACTAATCTAAATACCGTAGAAAATTGTGCTGTAGAGAATGATTGTGTCTTAGTCAGGTGATGAATTAGACAATTTAATCATTCCTGCAGATTCTAGCTTCTGTTATTCAGCTAAGTGCCCAAACCATATGGCCTCTCTTAAAAAACACTTAACTTGATCTTATTGCTCAACAATAAAAACATGAGGAAAAATATTGTTTCCCTCAAAAATACAACATCTTTAAAGAATCATTTTCATAATTTTCATAACATCCTGTTTCTTGGAACAGGACAATAATTTATCAATTCAGACACTTGAAAGGACTCTTAACATATGGAATTAATATTTTCTGGTAGTCATAAAAAAATCTTTGAATGCGCAGGATGTACCTTGTTCAGGCTATAGCTCTTTTTACTTGTCCTGATGCCTCAAAATGAGCTGACTCAAGCTTGGAAGACATAGGCAATACTGGCTTCTCCGCATTTACGCCCAGATTATTTGTATCTAAATTTAAACATCTCAGTTAAGCGTCCAGTTTAGAAAACCGGTCTTTGGCTGAACTCAAGGACAGAAAATCCAAGCTGGATCACCTCCCGGATGTCACTCTTCACCACTGGCCAGGACCACATGGAGGAGTAGCGGTGGCCCTGGGGTTCTGCCACCTATGCAAAATTCCATAGAGAAAACAAGTATTGACTGATATCACACAGGCTGACATCACTGAGGCTGGAAATTAGAAAATGTTTGTAATCTCCAGAGAACTAAGGTTTTGAAAGACCCTAATGGCTTCTAAGAAAAAATCCCACTCTTAGATCCCTGTTTATATGGCTTAGAGGAAATTATATGACATGAGTCTCAGACAGTAGAGGATTAGATCTCGTGGCACATCCACTTACTTTTCCTACACTCCTATATGACTAGGGGGTCTTAACTCCATTAATATGTCCGATGTTCTGGAGAGAAACAAGAAAAGTGAAAAAAAGTTCATGAACTTTTCTAAATCCAATAGTTTAAAAATGTAAATGAATGACAAAACCCTTAGGTTTTGACCCTTGGCCAATCACTGTCATAAGACTGTCTATTAATGCCATTTTAGACACTTGTTTCAGTGATAGACTCAGTCTCGCATGGCTCCATTGTGCCTGCATGAACAGAGTTCACTGTTGACGCCGATGATTTGGAAGTGTGAGTACTATAAAGAGATTTTTAGTCTTGGTTCATCTTCTCTCACTATTGCGCTCTGTATTTATCTGTAGCTAAGAAAAGTTCTTCCAATTAGCTATTCACGCACTGATCCATGAATAGCACAACTATACTTCTATATATGTTCTCAAAATGTCTGGGGTGGGTTCTTTATTTCCTCTAGGCTGTAATTACTCATCTCAGCATTTGGCAATGTTTTTGAATGGTTTTAACTTTCATCATGCGATGTCTCATCAGGGTTAAAAAGTAATGGTTTCTTTGGACAATCTGGACTCTGAAGTATTCGGCTCATAGGGTGGAAAGTGGCTTCTGGCCTTCATAGTTAATTTGCAGTTGACTACTTTATTACATTTTAAAATTTTGAATTAATTCAAAATGATAAATCAAAGAAAAAGATACAGATTGACTTTTGAGAGTCTGGGCGAAAAGCATGTGGAGTTGGGGGAATAAATGGGATCAAAGCTGGAACTTACTCTGAGGAAATAAGGTTTTCCTACAGGAATATGGAAGAGCTAAGGGAATCCTGGTTTGGGAAAAGACATGTAGGAGGTGGGTGGAATTAGAGTTGTGAAGGGGAGTCCAGACCCTTGCTGAAGAGCCCTTTGAGTCATTTGCTCCTGGGGGACCGTTTCCATGGGGAACTGTCAGTGGTCTTCCAAGCAACTTTTCCCTGTATATGTATAAAGCTAAACTAGAAGCTAAATTTTCTGAAATGTGCACTGCATATAAAATCTGAGCAGGTTTACTCCAAACAGTTTGCAGGTAGGTTATGTAGACTGCAAAGTTTCGACATACAGGTCCAAGCCACCTCTCAATGAAGGTCCATATTTCCCTCCTCTTAATGTAAAATTTTACGTATCATAGGTGCAGGCCTTGTCTTAACTCTCTATGTATGACAAAACTAACACTTTTGTGAATAAGGAATAGAGTCAGAAAACTCTGATTCATCTGCTAAGATAGAAAAGGCAAAATCTTCTCATCAGACCAAGAAAGCATTTTTACACCAATAAGCAAGTAAGGTAATATCTTTGGGAGGCATTTGATGTAAATTAGGATTCCTGGTCTCATCACTAGACTTAAGTACTGTGGTATCAGCCATGTCAGTTGAAGGATTATGTTTATTGTGTATCCCACCCACAGTTTTGCTAACTTAAATATGTTCTGAGACCAAAATTACCTATCGAAATAAAACTGTAAGAACATGTGTCCTGTGGCTACTGACCCTATTAATGTGGCCTGCCTGGCCCCAGGCTGACCTAGTCATTCATCACGCCCAATTTGATTCTGAAATTAAAATCAGTTATGGATAAAAAAAATTCTATAGGTTTTCATTTGGGCTGAAATATTTCCACTGATTCAGAGATTTTTTTTCTGGATCCAGTATGGCTTTATTATATTATTTATATTATTTACTATTCCCAGCCAAAACACAATAATTCTGGCGGTCACTCCTTCACAATTGTTGGGGCTGTACCTGTCTAATTGCACATGATTCAGTGGTGGTACAATCCCAATAACGGGCAGGCTGTTAGCTATCCAAGTACAGCTCATTCATACCCAGATAAACAGAATGTCAGGTTTTGATGGTGACTCACTAATCTGCCCTTCATGTCTCTATTTATGACTAATTAAGATTTTCTTTCTTTTTGAATACAGCTTAAAGTCTGCCATCTGCCTTTGTCCATGGATGTTTAAGTGTGTCCAAAGTTAAACTAAACTGGCATACAGCGTTAGGTTCCTGCAAGGTAACTCAATAGATGGCACAGCCTCTACCCATCCCAGGGTCAGCTGTGTCCCTCTCATTCCTGACGTATTAATTTAATCTGCTCCTCATATCTCCCCGTAATGGAGACTTCCCAGGGCAGAAATCTCATCCAGGCATGTTTTATTATGAGCTGTGGCACTTTCACTCTATTCAGAATTTAAAATGTTCCCTTTTCTTTTGCAGTAAAGCTGGCAAAAGACCTATGCTTCAGGTATGGCTCTTCCTCAGGTGGGATCAGTAGATACTCTGGTATCATAATAGTACTTTGTGGGAAAATAAACTCTGCTCTAAAAGAACAATTTTCTTCATTATCTTATAGTTCAGCTTCTGCAATGAGCAAAAAACAAATGTAGGAAAAAACGTCTGAACAGGTGATTACCGTACAGGATTATTGCTTTAAATATTCGAATTTTAAACTACTGCTTTACTGTATTTGCCTGGGGCATGCAGGTGACAGTATGGTACAAGCCAAGGATATGTGTCTCTCTCCAACAGAGGAACATTTTCTCAGGCCCGTACCAACACCTACTTCAATGCATCTCTATCTTTAAGTCCCAGCACAGCAATGGAGCTTAAACAGCTGCTCTAAACCTCACGGTTTAGAGCAACGGAATCTGTTGTTCCCATGCTTAAGCTTCACAGTTTTGGTTATATAAATTATATATGGTCTCAGGAATCCTTTACCAATACCCACCTTTCTTCTCGCATCTGTTTATAATTTATCTTTCATATTTCCCCAGGATGCAATTTCTTCTTTAGCAATACTGCGAATATTTTATGAAGTAGTACATATTTTCCTTGAATTTATATGGACATTATTTTTTTCCTGGCATTGATCTGCACATTATGATTGTCTCTGGATAACACTTTTCAGAGTTCATTATTGCAGGAGGCGAACAAGATCAGAGCTAGAGCTGAGACAAGACAGTCGCAAGACACCTCAGAGCAGAAAAGGGAGACAGGAACGTTAAGCTAGGGGGCCAGCATGGAAATGGAGAGGTCAAAGACCAACCCATGTCAACACCCTGCAAAGAGCCTTGAGCTTTGGTCAAAGCTGAGGAGATATGGGCAGAGCCTCCTATAGTGCAGTGTGAAACCCTCTACTTGTGACTTTGGTGTTGACACTTTTGGTGCTGGGTATTTACGATACTTGACTAGAAGAACTCAAGGGGAGAGCTTGAACCAGCTGCACTAGAGATGTCCAAGGAGCTCTTTTGTAGGCTTTGGTCTACTTACTTCAATGGGTGAGTTTTAGGGACAGCAACGTCCCTATTGCTGTCCCTATTGCTATGAAATTGCAAGGTGACGTTGCAGTGTGGAGCTCAGCGGTGTCCTGGGCTCAGCGAAGGTCTCGCTATTGTTGCTGGAGATTTCTGTTTATTATTTCTGATATCTTCTTGTAAACATTTGTTTTAACTCCTGACATGGCTTAGCACTGAGGTGACTATTGTCTGATGTATGGCTTGAGAACATTATGAGAGTTACTGAAATAATAATGAATTGTTATTGAATAAAGAATAATGAATAAAAATGACATAAATGAATAAAATGAATAAAAATGAATAAAATAAATTAAAAAAAAATAAATAATAAAAATAAAAAATAAATAAATAAAAAATATATAAAAAATAAATAAATAATAAAAAATATAAAAATAAATAAATAAAAAATAAATAAATAAAAAATAAATAAAAAATAAAAAAAATAAATAAAAAATATATTAAAAAATAAATAAAAAAATAAATAAAAAAAATAAATAAAAATGAATAAAAATGATAAATAAAAATTTATCATAGTTTATCATAGTTAATTACTAAGAAGTTGGCAGGTTCAGTGTAGCACTACTTAGAATAGACTCTACTGGGCCAGTAACAACGTTACTGTGGAAAGAGAGAGCGTGAATAAATTAAACACAGTTTCAGATTTTGAAGATATAGGACACAGTATGCTGTAATTGAGACATAAGAATAACTAAAGAAGTTGCAAAGGGGCCAGTAGGCCAGATTTTGTTTCTTTTTTTCTTTGTGAATAATAACTTGGAGCTAGATCATAACTTGATTTCAGCTGGCATTAATATGTAAGCATTTTTGAGAGTCCATCTAGGTTCCGGTATCCTTTACTTGTCTTTAAAAATCAGCCGTTGTAATGCAGATGAGTAATTCAAACAGGTGGAGAGACAGGGCCCAACAGAATTTCCTCCTAACCTCTAATGCAATCCTATTTCTAGAACTGTTGTATTTTTATGGATAAGAACAGTAAACCATATCACTATTTGTACAGCTGAGTAATTCTGAATGGTATTTACAATGATTCCTGCTTCTTCCTACAGCATTGCTTTCATATGTCATCTTTCATCTTTTCTCCCACACACAGCAATACTGCTTGTAGTTTATCATACACTGTTTTAATAACAAATTAATGAACCCCGGAGATGACGGCTGGACACAGAAAAATCACGATGAAGTGATGTGACCACTGATACAGGACTCAATTAATGCAGCAGTGTCTGTGCAATTAATGATTATACTTGAGAATTGTATAGAGTATAGAAAGTACTTAAGATCTCTAGTGAGTCTCATATCATCCAAATGAGATAATTGTTGTTAAAATCATGTCGCTGATGGGGAAAAGTAAGAAACCTGTAACTTGAGACTCTTCCCAAGTCAACAATATCCGTCAGTGAAAAACAGAGGTTTGCCTACAAAAAAATTAATGTTCCAGGAATAGACAACTATGTGAACTTACAGGTGAGGACTGACTTTCCATTTGTCTGCATAAAGTCATAAACATTTGATAAACATTTTACTCCAAACCATGCAATTGGCTTCTATGAGATTTCCCTGCAAAGGAAATAATCAATATGAAAAGTGGTAAATATCTGCAACTATTGTTATAAATTGAATATAACGTATACGTCTGCTAGGTTTGGTTTATTAGATCAAAGCAATGATCTAACAGACACCCATGCCAAACGCTTCAGGAAAAACACATCTGAACACTGTTACAGCCTCTGGGTGATTTCTTTCTGACCTGCAGAGTTCACGTTTTACACCCAGATGCACGCAGCACTCAGCTCCCTGCACTGCATTTTAACTACCACATAACACTACCCTAGGTTGTATTTCTTCCACTACCACCTCATTGTAGGCTGCACTCTCTAAAGGGTAAGTTCCTTTACAGCTGTGGTTGTTGAGCTGACCAGTGCACTTTCTAAGTGTAAGGTTTCTATACTACATAATATAATGCTTCCAGTAGTCTAAAGTATCCAGATCGATCGTTTGCAGCTCCTTACTGTTTTCTGTGCTCCGGGCTCAAAGGTTGTTCTGTGTTGTTCCATGCAGCTTTGTGGCACACCAAGAGCTTTTCTTCTTATTGCAGGTCACTGGAAGATGTGTCTTCCCCTTCCCCAGCCCTTAAGGTAGCAATTTCCAGGCAGGTGGCATAAATGTCAACACTGTGATGTACCACCGCTTTTCTTTCAGGATTTCCACTCCCAGAGGAATGGAAAACTTCATCAGGCATCAGATTTCTCAGACTCTGCTGTTTCTTAAGCCTTGTAGAAGGCTATTCATTATTTGCAATAATGAATAAAATTTAAAAATAGCAGTAGGGCTGTATTTAATAATAAAAACCATTCTTGTTTGCTTTCACCCCTCTTTCAGTCAAGGTAGAATTAAGCTCTGTGAGGTTAAAATGGAGCCTTTTTTGCTTTTACTGTCCAAACCGGTGGCTGCTTCCCACCTGCCCTTGCTTTTCTTCCCTGTAAGGACAGGACACAAAAGCCAGAATTCTCCTGCTGTGTCCCCCAAGCTAGAAAGCCTTGTTGTGGCACATATGTCTCTTATAAAACTGTGCTTCTTTTTCCACATAGGAAAATTTTCTCCTTAAAAGTCTGTAATATTGCCCATTTAAGCTTCACATATTTTGCTTTTATCTGTGACATCCTCCTGAAAATGCTCTAGTAAAATCTTATGAATCATTATGTAAATAATTTCAAAAGCACCTTTTCTTTTTGCCAGATTCAAAGCCGCTATCGCCCTGCAAGGTTGTAAAAAGATCTAAAGATGATATCACAGGTGGAGAAATTGGAACAAAGCTACTAATTTGACTAACTTCTCTTTCCCTAACGCACACTGCTTAGGACCCCACTCCGTTCATGTCCCATCCCATTCAAGAATGAATCATCAAGTATATTGGCAATATTTACCAGTTTCAATTTACATTATTTATTTCTGAGAATTGCAGGTGATACTCAGAATTTAAATACTGCAGCATATCCCATGTATTGCCAACTCTGAGTGCTTTTGTGTCAGGAAGCGCAGCTGACTTCTGTTTGTAGCCGGAAAGAGCAATAGAAGTGGTCTCGTTGGAAAGGAGCAAAATTATGATCGGGTAGTTAATTAAGCAGACTGTTTGGTATGTGATACTGCTGCAGGGGCTGCTTAAACCAGAAAGAAGCTTCTGTTAGACTGTGCCCCATGTGTGGGGACAGTGCAATAGCCTCCCTGCAGCCTTTCAGAGAAGCTGTGAGTTTTTTTAAAGCAAAAGCACTCAGAAAAGAAAGAATGTAGGGAAACGCTAGTAGCTTGGAGAGAACGCATTGACACTGAATGGTGAAGAGGCAAATAGAAGTAAATGAATTTTGTCAAGTGAAAGGTAAGATTAAGCCAATGCTTTGTGTTTAAAACCTGCTGTGCGTGAATAATTCAGATTTCTGTTGAGAGATAGAAAAAGCTCCAGGTATAGACACCCCACTATACACAGCAATGAAATGTAATTTATATTAATCTTTTGCAGCTCCACAGTGTCTCAAAGAAATGTGTCAAAGTACTGTGCAAATATTACTAGCTTGATAGAACTAGTCTCATTTTTCCTAGGGGGAAAATTGAGTATCGCAAATATGCTTAGTTCATACAGGAAGTCTGTGGCAATCCAGGATATTGTCCAGACCTTCTGAATCCCTGCCCTGTTATTTAGCCATGAATTCAATGTTCCTTAGACTTGGCCTGTTTTGGGTCACATCTCTTCTTCTGAAAAAAGCCCCCACAAATACCAGATTTCATCTAACAAAGGCTAAGAATTTGACTTTTGGACAGATTTAGGCACTTTGATGAAAATTTGTGAGGAAACAAGCCTCTGATTTACCAGCAAATAGCCTGGCTTGATACTAGTGAAGAGGAGATTACACAGAAATGTCAACAGATATTTTTGGAAGTTTTAAGTTGATGTGTTGTAGGGTTGAATGTAAAGCGTCCTGAGGTGATGCAGGCTGCATTAACCCCGTCGACTCCTTTTCCTGATGACAACACAGACAATTTCTCTGCCACGTCTCTCCTCTTCAAGAAACATGTTGCAAATTTACTAAAAAGTTTGAAGACTGCCCTGGGCTATTCACCTGACGTCATTTGGAGGAGGTAGTCTGTGCAATGTGCTTTTCTTAAGAAATGTACCGATGTCAAAAAGGAAAGTTCAGAAAGCTTTACTTCGAGTAGAAAATTAGTCTCCATTCTCATCCTCCTGATAGCCTGTTATAATGGTTGATATTTGTTTGATTTCCTTGTTCTTATGTTTCTACATCAACTTATTAAAAAGACTGACTGACTCAGGGGGTATCCGAGGAGTGAAGGGGAAGGAAGAAGTTGTCCCTGGCCTCAGGAGCAACTGAGTGGGGCGAAAGAGAGATGCTGCTCCAGAGCGCTGTGAGCCAGGTGGGCAGTTCTGTCTTACTTACTTATTTTTAAAAAGTTAGTTGTTCTAGGTTATGCTCTACTAAAGTTTGGCTTTGTGTTTAAAGCCCAGTGTTTTCATGAGGCTTGTCATAAGTAAGTAGTCTAGGAAGATGCTTGCCAAATCCTGCCTGACTTATAGTCCCCTCACGCTTTTTTTTAGCATATTTTCAAGTTAAAATTAATTTTTCCTGAGCACAGGAAACAATTCCACCTGGAAAATTGCGTTTTCCCAAATCATTTCCTATTTCTACTGGAAAGTCTAGAAAGCTCCAAGAATGAGGTGAGGTTATCTTAGCTTATAGCCAGAATTTATGGTAGCAGCCTTTTGGCCGATGAGCCTGTGTTACACTTTCCTGTGTTTGATCCCTCTTCTAATATTTCGATCCTCAAGGGCAATGTAATAATATCTTCATTACACACCAGCTCCTACTATATGGATGATTTCTTCTGAGCTTGTGTCATCAAAAGGTTTCATTAGTCAAATCATACACTTTAGGGCCAGGTTTACCGAATTTATTACATCATTGCTGCTAAATAAGGTTGGTCTCAAGACTGATTCCTGCGGTTTCCGCTGATACCACCCTCTACCCCAAATAGAATTTCCTGCCGTTTCAGCCAATTTTCTACATTGCTTATGCTAGTTCCTGTCTTTTCTAACTCACAGTTTTATATGATCATGTCAAATATTTTGCTCGAATCCAAGTACATACAGCATTCCCATTGTCTAAAAGATCAGTTGTTATCTGACAAGGATATCAGATTTTCTAGTACAGTTAGTTTTAGCAAATTCATATTTTATTTTCTCCTATTTTCCATTCATCCTATGCCTTAAACTCCTTTTTCCTTAGAAAATATTTTAAAGCTTTGCATCCAATTTGAGTTATACTAGTTAGTGTTGTAGCTGCCTGTCTGTCATCCTTTCCTTTCTCATACGTAATCACTGTTTGCTGTCCTCCAGATATGATAGCAATTTGGTGCTATGGACTATAGATTTCTTGTCAGAAGACTTACAATTTTGTGTGTCAGTTAATGATATGAATTTGTACTTGGTACTCTTAACAGCAAGTGACACACTGACTGTGGACTCTGTCATGTGCTGATGAATTAATTTAACTGATTGAATGCAGTCGTTCAAATCTATTTCTCAGAAACGTGCATGGCTATATGCTGATAACTATTTCAGTGACTGGAAATTCACTGCATTTCTCTTCTGGCCAGAAAGGAAGGGATCATTTCTGAAGTCTCAAGCATTACATCCTCGCTTATCGAAATCAGTGAAGATGTCCCTGGAATGTATATTATTGTAAGAGAAGGCAAAGCTAGTTTTTCAATTCCCATGCAGCTATGGCAACGAGAGTGTTTTACTGGAATACTTTGAGTGTGGCAATGCTTCTGAGCCTGTGAGCTGCACAAGATATTTCATGCGGTCAAGAGCCATGAGTAATATTCCACATATGCTAGATAACTAAAAACAGAGGGGGTCTCAGGAATGATGTGAAGGGGTAAGATAATAACAGCTTCCCTGGTTTCTGCTATGTCCATCCAGTTTGGGTCTAGTCGGGGTCCTATGGCAACCTCATGATGGGTCCCTCCAGCTCCAGCTGGCTTATTTCCACGCAAAAGCCACTCAGTTTATCTACCAGTCCTCCTGGCAGGGACTGCTCTAGGATGGAAGCCATACTCAGATGGTTTACTGAGTGTGGCTCAACAGCTGTCAACATCATTTTTTAAAGTTCAAGCTATCATTTAAAAAGTTAATTGAATTAGTATTTGCATGTCCACTTCTCTTTCTTTTTTTTTCTTGTTTCAGCTGGAAAATATACAAAGCTCTAAGTGATTTCAAAAGAAGCAAGGTCAAAGGCGTGTATAGGTGGAGGTATAGCTGGAGGTGCGCACCTAGCACAGTTCCACAGCACAGCCTGGCGAGGCGGAGCAGGGGGAATTGCAGGACAGGACAACATCACCCAGCATCCGAGCTCACCAAGGTACCCTACTTGCATCTCCAAGACTCCCAACTGGGAGCACAGTGTGGCAGACTTGGCAAGCTGTCAGTAAAAGGCATGCAATCTAGTCTGGGAAAGCAGGAGTACTTCTTTAAAGACCTGGCAAATAATGACCTGCTCACAAAGAACAAAAATTGAGGTAGAAGAGCTTGAAAATTCATGACCGCTTTGATACGGCATGAGCCATGTTACCTGGCATCCAAAGTACATTTAAATTCCTATAAATGTTGTTGATCAACGTGTCTTGGGAGGAAATGGGTGATATAAAAAGCAATGAGAAAAGCCAGAATCAAGCATTTGTAATTTTCTTCATAAATAGGAAGTTTCTATGACTCATTCATATACTATCAGCTATTTGGGTTTAGAGGCTGAATTTTAAGACTTAAATGGTTGACTAAATTTAACTGTGCCCTTATGTGTATGTTCTGACAGCAGTGTTCTGCCTGGCAGTTACAGAAAATCTCAACGTGAACATGAGGATAGGCTATGATAACATCACTCCATAAACTACATTTACTGCTTATATAAATGTGTAAATAGGGTTAAGGAGTTTTTTTCCATTCTTCTAAAGATTTTCTTGCTAAGGTGGTACTATTTATTTTATACTTCCAAAGAGCTTTATATTTACAAAGGCACTTTTAGCCTTCTGTTAAAGATGTTATACATGTGCAGTGGGAACTGAAGTGTGTTCTTGGACCACAGTGATTAGAGAGATTGGTGCTGCCATACCAGCACGTTAAGCATAATGATTTTCACTTCCCCAGCCTTGGTTTGTTCGCCTGGGAATATCTTCTCTGAGATAAGAACAAAAACGCTGTAGTGTGTCAAACAGACGGTGAGTCCAAATCATTAGTCTGTCCTGGTCAGGAATTTGTGGAGGATGGAGAGGAAAAGTGATAGAAAACAGATCATGGATGAAATGATTCTTTCCTCCTTATGATCTTCTGGTTTGCAGCTTTGGGAATATCCTGAGCCAGAGGTTGCATCCAGCCCATCATGCTTCGTATTTACTGCTAGATTAGTCTCCCATTAATTGATCTTTTCTCTTTGAGCACAATTTTATCCTTTTGACCTCCACAGGGTTCTCTGCAGCTGAGTTCTACAATTTTGTTATGCACTGTCTAAAGAAGTAATTATTTTTATTTTAAAGCTGTAACTAACAATTTAATTAGGTGTCCCTTAAGTCTTTTATCGTAAAAAATTGTGAATAATCAATCAGTCCCTTGTTACCCCACCTGCAGTCATCACTTTTCTACTCAGAAAGTGCTAGGCTATTTAATCTGTCCTCATATGGAAGATTACATTCTCCCCTCTTTTAATCCTCTTTAGCTTTGCAACATCCCTTTTCCAATAGGGATCAGAGCTGCAAACAGTGATGAAGAGGCGAGTGCACCATTGATTTCTACAACAACCATCTAAAGGCACCTTTCTGAGTAGCTGATGTATATGGGGCTGCAGCTGTGTATATATACAGCTAGGGATTTTATTCCCCATGTGCATTCTTTTGTCAGAAGCAGCTGACTAAAGCCATTGGCATTACACCAAAATAGAAGTGACTTCAACCAAAATGAACCTGAGAAAAGAGTATGTCAGAAATTTCTGAACCCCGACCATAACCTATTCAATTTCTTCTTTTCAGAAAGCTCTACCATGAAAGCTTTACAGCACGGAAGTCCTATGGATTTACATGAAATATTTGGACAAAAAAGAACCACTGACCATGAACCTGAGTCCTTTTCTTGGTAGAATGTTCTTTTCTGTAACATTTGGTCTCTCTTTTCATTATATGGCATAGCAGGAATATTTCAAGTTGATTGAAAAGTAATTTATAATAACTAGAAAACATAATACAAAAAGCTCAATTTAATATTCATTTCTTTTCACATCCATCTCCATTTGAGCTTCTCACTTTTTGTCACATGGTTTGTCTGTGGCTCAGGAAGCACTACCATTACTACATTACAGTCAAGTCAAGTCAATGCAGCCTTCAATTACAATAATTTGATTCCTAAGGAGAGGAAAAAAAAAGAAACCCAATAACTAAAAACAGTTACTTTAGCTGCACGCTTTTTTGAACATCTGAATGTGGAGAGCTTTTAACAGAATAGCTCTTCCTTCGGTAGAGATATTTTTCTCTAATCAGTAAAAACCTAGAAATACTAATTCTCAAATATTAGCCATAAGTCCTTTTTACTAACCATCACTATGTGAAAAGGTTGAGAGGTAAGGATAGGTAGTTCTTATCAGTTTATCATGGATTACCTGGGAAACGCAAAAATAATATCACAGAATTTTAACCTAAAAAAGGAAGTTAATTAATTAAATCAGGTTGATAAAAATAATCTAATGAAGGAATTTTCTAGAGAGGCACAGATTAAGTGGTTAGGTTCTGCTGTTCTTCTCTTTGCTAATATGTAATTATTAATAATATATAATAATATACGGCTAATAAATACCTCATCTCCTGGAACAGCTGAAAGCTTAAAGCAAGGCTTCCCAAACTGACTTTACCCCATGACTAGATCAGTTTGTGGCGCATGTGTGTGTTGTCACGTCCTCCCTCTGCCAAGTTCTGGGGCATTTGGAGCAAGAGCTGCCTGTGGAGCAGCTGAAGTGCAGCGGTCAGTGCTGATATGGGTAAGGAGATACCTCCTTAATCACTGCTGCGTTGACTAGCCAGTGTCCATCTTGCCAAGTATTCCCTAAGCCTGTTTTCACGATGAAATTAGTGTTCTTTTCATTCGTTTTCCGTGAATACTTTCTTTGCCTTTTCTTCCGTGTTACAGATTCTTTCCTTGTACTTTGTTTTTTCCTATATCTGACACTCATTTGATGGTCATTCCAGCATGCACTTCACGGAGCTGTTCTGACTTTAGTGTTTTCATAATTGCAGTACACATGCAATTAGGATACTTTATAACTTCAGATCTCCTGAAAAACAAAGCTGGAATCATGCAAAGGTCATTTTTTTGGCACGAGCATGGGGGTGGAAATATAGATTTTATTTCCACTTTTTCATATGGTTGGCTTAACTGTTCATAGAATTTTATGCTTTGTTACTTTTGGTTATCTGTTGGTTGCTCATTTTGCCATTGCACCCAGAACAATCTGGTTTTTAACAAGACAAAATGTATTCTCAAAAAAGGCTTATTTATGAATCTTTGAGCTTGAACATTGAGTACATGATTACTCCAAAAGAAAGTTATAAAGCATCTCATCTGCTAAGTACTTCAGTGAGCTGAGTTGAAGCATATACTGATAAGATAAACAAATCCATTCAAATAGATCCAAACCTGTCTCGCTTGAAACTGTAAAACAAAGCCTGTGTTTGGGCAATGTCTTGCATTCTGCAGTCTTGCTTGGTTTGTGCCGTTTTTATCTGTAGAGCTGGTAATCAAATTGCTTCATGCACAGGCTCAAAATCTGCTCAATGAGTTTGAAACAAAGCTTAGTTTTATGAGCGTTTCATATCCCAGAATTAATAAGATTACCATGAGACCAAACATTGAGGGAAGAAAAAACAAAATTAATTTTTCAAAATTATTGCATTAGGTGCCCAAGGAAAACAATCAGAATACATGGAGTGTTAATCTTACGTTCAATAGCTCGTACTTAAACCAATGCATCCTCAGCAATAAAAGTCCCAGTGAAACATATCAGTTTACAGGGGCACCCGTGATAACCGATGATGGAGATCTATGCAATACTAGCTGTGTTGATGCCACGGTTACTACTAAGCTATTTAAGTTAATTTAATGGCACAATATTCCTGGTACAGTGTATTCAGGGAATTAATATTGATTTAGTTCAAGCTACAAGGAAGTGCCTCGGAAGCCCAGCAGCATAAGATAATTACCATTATGTGCTGACAGAATAATCTCATTTTTTTTCATAAGCCTTGACTATGCAAATCACTCATGTGCCTGCTTCTCTGGCAACATGCTTATATTCTGTTTCAGCCCCACACTGACGAAGCATGTAACTGAGATACTTCCACCTATAGATTCCTCCCTAGTGTGACCAGTCCTCATCCATTTTTAAGAGATTTAAAGGACCTTTGAATCAAGTCCCTGCCTGCAGTGGTCTAGTTCCTTATAACACCTTCTTAACTGATAAGAACCTGAGAAGGTCCCAAAATTTTGCTTTATCAGGGCTGCATTTCTCAACAGAGTGGTGGGAGGGCAGATAACACTCAGCAAAGTTAAGTATTATTGTGTTACTTGTTGTTCTGCAAAATATTATCATATAGTAGCACAATTATTATCTTCCACTTCCTCACTGTGCTCATGGTTTGATCCTAACAGCAATATTGAAGAACACAATGAGGTGCTGTTTGGACGAAAATCTTCAGCGAGTTTTTAATTCTTGCGCGCACAAAAATGCACGTCACTCAAGCTGGGATTTTTTCAAGCAGACTACAGAAGCGAGCTCATGGTTATAATCCAGATCTCCATGTGTGCCAGTGCACAGTTCAGATATGCAAATAGTCACTTGCATAGTTTACGTGACTCAAAGCTGAGGGCCTTTGAAAATGTGACCTTCAGGGAGCCTAAAACGAAAGAATCGGAGAAAGTTGCAGAATGACATCTAGCACTTTTCACTAACAGCAACTGCAGTATCATTTTTCTACCACAGTCAACTAACAAACGCAAGAGTTACTTCCTTCATTATCCTTCCTTTGAGATATATTGCTAATGCAATACTGAATATACCTGTGAGACAAATCGAGTCATTTCACACCCAGCAGCAATTTCAGTGTCCATTTATTTAAACTTGGGAAGAAGTGCAACCTGCGTTCTTACACTGCTGAATTCAATAGAGTTTGCTTATTTGTCTGTTCATTCTGTTGCTTCTATGTTTGACAGAGGGGAGATGTGTCTTTTCGTGTACTGCAGTAAAATAGCACTGACCTGCATATTTATCAGCAAGAGCACAAGGAACACTATATAAAGAATATCAAAAGTACATTTCCTATAAATTTTGTTTAAAGAGCTCTTTGAAAACGTTCAATACATTGTTACCACTTGCTTATATTTAAGTGAAATGCTTGTTCTTGTCTCCTTTTGGAGAGGTTCTCTGAGGCTGTCAGCTTTTATTAACACCTACTGTAAAGATTTTCTATGTTTTAGTTACGAAGTTTACATAATTTTCTGGGAAAATAGGCCTTTGACATTTAGTTCGGCAGAATGGACTATAATAAAATAAGATATGCAGTATAATTAAATGCAATATAGCTATACTCAGTATTAAATGCCTTCTTTCCTATTATGTATGTATCTGATCATCTATAGATAAATATTTATGAAATATTTTTATTATAAATATTAATTTGTTACAATCAGCGTATTCCTTGAGATGTTTTGACTCCAACAAATCTCCAGTAGAAACTCTTTTTCTCCTGCTTTGCAGCTCATCTGTAGGAGCAGTTAATGTGCCAGGCCGGAGGTCCCAAGACTGGGAAGTCTTAGAGATTGTCTCAGATCTGAGGAATTTGTCCCCTCCTCCTAACACTACCCTGGTTAGGGCTTTCATTCCTCCTCAGTAAATAGTTCTGGGATTTTTGGTTTGTATTTCACACTGTAACAAAATCAGACTTCAGAATATTAAAATCTTTGACCAGTTCATGTGCGTATCTGGGGTCATAGACAGAATCACACTACCTGCCCACAGATTTTGTCTTTCAAAAAGGAGCTTTCAAGGGCTCTTTCAAGAGATAAATGCAAGTTAGTAACCAAATTTCTCTTGAGGGACTAGTGAGTAAAGGCAAATACAGAAGGCAAAACAAACTTTCTTTTCTTTTTTTAAAGCTTTTATAAATGTGAGCATTCACTGCGCAGCGTAGTGTGCATGATACCATGCGTACGTTTCTAAGGCGGGGAATCCAAGTCACATGTTTCCGTTTGCTTTGCTCGTGTTGGAGCCCTTCATGTTTTTTGGTTAATACGCTATGACTCCATGCAGAGCTAGAGCAGTGACAGAGATACGGAATTTGTATCCATAGCAGCAATCCACAGTAACCAGTCGGGGTTTCTACTTACTGTCTATTGTGAGGAAAGTAGATAAAATGTTTTGCTCGGCAGGGGTGAAAGAAGCTAATATCCCACTTGCTGCTTTGGTTAATAGGAAAATGAAGTGGTTAATCATTAAAGAAGGACAATATGTGATGTATTTTGTGGGAACAATGGTGCTATAATTAAGAGCAGCATGGAGGGCACCTACACAAGTGACTGATGTTAAATAATGTGGGGGATTATGGCATTTGGGATAAAAATCAAGACTGAATTCCTAATAATTTTCAAATCTAGGAATGTTTTTTCAGTTTTCTAACTAACTGTTCTGACATACAAAGAATAGCTACCACCCCTGACACCAAACTCTCGAACATTTTTAATGATATGCATTCACTTTTTAGAAGAATGGCAAAGCTCTGCAAAGCCCCTTTTCCCTTTCTGTTGAAGTGAATTTTCTCATTTCCTTTTGCAAAGTACATAGGCTAATAGAGAAAATAAGATGGAAACGGATGCTTTAAAAGTTATCTGGGCTCCAGTTCCTACTCCCACTGCTGCTTATGCATTTCATATTTCATTGGCTAAAATGCATAGGTGGTGCAGGGCATCAGCAGACCCAAAGCCCCTTCTCCTAGGGAGGTAGCTCTCAAGGGACAACACTTTGGTTCCTGTTTGGCGACTCTCCCTTGACATTTCAGTCTAAAAATTCAGCTTCACTGGGAGGGATAAAGGTTGTCATGCTTCGTAATCTGGTGTTGGTCTTTCAGAGAGAGAATGATAGCACCTAAGTATGTGACTGTGTTGTCTAGGCAGTTGTTTAACTACAGACAAGCCAGCATCGTACAAATAGGGTTCCACTGTTGTGTAGTTGCCTTTCCTTTTGCAGTTGGCCAGGGACAGGAATAACACAAAGACCATGACTGTAGGACTGTCTCCTTTCTGTCATCCTAAAAACAGGAACCCTGGATCCATTCTTTTCTTCCTGGGACATCATAGATCTGCAAAAAAATTCTGTGTTTCTCGCTACGCCTTAGACTAATTTCCATCCTGCAGTTTTACTCAGTTCTTTTTTACTGTCTACAAGCATGGCCATGAGTGATGGCACCTGCAGTTGGATAGAACAGGTGCTGAAACGAGTCACTGGCTTTAGAGGGGTACCAACTTGACACATTCTGCTCCTTTCCTTAAAAACCTTTGGCTTTAGAATCTCCAAAACATGGGAAGATTTCAGGGATACCAATTCACTATACTGATTAAGTGCATACTTAAGAGACTAGCTTTAATTCTAGCAACTTTGGAATTGTTTGTGTTAATTATGTGACAAGATAGAGCACCGTCAGTAAGTTTACAACAGAACAGACTTATCTTAGTTGCAATATTCTCTGGGAAAGCACATCAAAGCTAAATTCCTGGAAGAGCACGAAGTCACAAGGGATAAATCCAACTAATGTTTATAAAATATGTAGAGTTTTGAAACTACTGAATAGAATATGCGTACAGAAAATTGAACAGAAATAAGACCTTTTGTTCTTGGCCTTATAGTTTGTTTGGCAGTCCAAATGAAATACAGGGTGAGGGACACTACCACTGTACCAAGAGCAGGAGGAGAACATTTCCGAAGTGTGGGAAAGGGCCGTCCAGAGACATGGCCAGGGTGCAGAGAACAGAGAAGATGAGGGAGTGAATGGTTTATTTTGTCTTAGGCCCAAAGCACTTATCACTGGTCCTGAGTGGCTCATTATGCACCAGTTCCTTGCTGCAGATGTAGATATTCCCACCAAAATGTTTTCTGTTAACAGAATTTCAGAGCAAATAATTGGCCCATTCAGTGTACAGCTGAGGACTGAGAGGTCACTCTCTGCCCATGTACAATTGCAGACTGGGGCATGGTGGGAAGATTGCCGAAAGGTGCTTCCTGATGAGCTGAGGCTTACCTGTAGACCAGAGGAGTGACGAAATACTTTTGTAAACAGCTTGAAATATGGGACCTGTGGCCATGACTGTAAGATGCTGCCCATGGGAATTTTTCATTACAGTCACTTGTAAGGATTTCTTTCTGAGGATCTTTTATCCATTTCTGGTTCTCAGGGTGTCTGGCAGTGGTCAGCTTTCAAAATCACTGTTTCACAATGTTGTTTTTTCTTTTCTTGTCTTTTCTTTTCTTTTCTTAATTGCAAAAATTTTTATGCTATGAATAACCTAAAAATGACCGCTGGGTTTAGTCACTACCAGGCAAGTCATGTCTGCTAGTGAGAAGCTGTGATTACTAAGCAGCTTTACAGATCAAGGCATATGTCAAGGAGCTTGGCCCTGTGACCCTGGAGAGAGAGAAATATGTTATCAGATGCTGGCGGATGACTGGGACCCCAGAGAGAAAACTCATCCTTCCAGATACATAAATAATAATAAGATAACAGGAAGACACTTTAGGGAAGAGGGCAGCTGTGAAAATGTAAACTAAATCACAAAAAAACTCTGATGGAAAGTGAAACTTACAATGCATCATCAATGACTACTTTCCAGTGAGCTCCCAGTTGCACGCACAGTGGGCGGACTCACCCCGGACCCTGGCACCTCACGCTCCTTTCTCCCAAGGACACCCAACAGCCGATTCCTGTGCTCCCACTCAATCAGGACCCTCTACATTTAGCCAGGTGATTGTAACACGTACGCTACTGTGATAGGATAAAGTCTACCGTCCATTACAGCTGCACAGTGAAGTAAAGTGACAATATCTCAAATATAATCTCCATAAACAGCTACAGAAGAACCGTCCTTTAAGTTCCTGATTCAGAATGCTATTCTATTTTTTATTTGTATAGACATATAGATGTATACATACATCTATATACAATTTATACAAAGGTACTCCCTTTAGCAAAGGAAAAACACCACCTACGTGCAACAGATGTTTCTTGCTTTCTTTTTGTTTAGTAAAATATCTATTGAAATAAATAGTAATGCCTATAGAGTCCTAATTTCTTCAATAAAAGCATTAATTGCAGCATATTCTCTATTAATTAATGAAAATATTCATAAAATATGCGGCATCTTTAGTAGCTGAATTTAAAATAATAATCAATTATAATGAAGTGAAGAACTAGATAGGAGATTTTATCTTGGAAATAACCTTTACTTGAAAAACAGAAACAGTAAATCAAGACATCACAAGAGATGTAAACTCAGTAGACAGGTCACAGTACTGCTTCTTGCAGTAATTGGTGATAAATATTTCTTCAGAGATATCTATCTCAGCAGGAGGGAAAAACATCTGATGAAATATGTGTTGCCTTACAGAAAATTGACCAGTGAGAGAATTCAGTGAGAAGAGAACATATCATTTATGAAAAATAATCAGCATATGGCTCTATCAACACTGATACTGGCATTTCTACAAATACAGAAGAACAAAAAGAGACTTCGTCAATGATAGTCACACTGAACTTAAAAAACACCCCAGGAAGATGATTAGGAATTTTGTTCTAGTTCTAGAGAGTTCTGACTTGTGATTTTCTAATGAAACACAAAAATCACTGATGAAACTCTACGGTAATCCGGAGTCCCTGACTAGGGAACATAGTGTTGAAGATTGGTATTTTCATTAGCTGAGTTTCAGCCTACATCTCCACCAAATACATGGGCAAAATCTCTCCAGGAAAATAACTGAATGCAACCCTTAATTTAGAAACTAATATTCTTTAAACCTTTAATTCTTTCATTTAATTAATGTTATTTCATAGGTACAGAGAGGGCTCAGTTCAGTTGCCCAACATTGGGGTCTAGAGGCATCTGAGGTGTCTTAGGGTGTCTAGTACATCCACTCAGGACCTGTGGGTACTATCTAGGACCTACCAAAAACCCATGACCTTCTGAAAGGCCAGATAGAGGCCAAGCAGCTTGCACTAGGCCATCTCAAGTGGCACCAGACAGCTGCATTTAAGCGATAGGCATCCTCCCTCCTGCGGTCTAGGGAGATATTCAACTCACCATGAAGTACCCACCTAAGTTTGGCCAGACGAATAGCTCTTCAGACTAGATTGACTATAAAGGGAGCTTAAACTCCTGATCTGCGTCCAGACACTCGGATGTAGATATCTGGATTTTGATATCGTAATTTGCAAGGTCAGCCCCACCCAGGTTGTCCAAATAGTTCACATAGTTTCACTTGCCTGTGACTAGAGATACTTCAAAAGGTCTTGCTCTTGACTGTATTTGCCCAGTTCATTACTATTCATTGTGTATTACTCTGTATACATTTACAGCCTTACACCAAAAGAAATTTGGACAGTTCTACTGGAAACTATCAAACTAAGGTGATGATCAACTTGATCTGTATGAAGGAGAAATTAGACAAACTATTTTTTTCTTTTCCTCAAGCTCCCTGTGACAAACAGAAGCAGAAAAAAATGATTATTTTATCTGAAACTGGACGTAAATACATGAGAGGACAGTACTGCAAACGAAGATCTAACCTTAATAGAACTCTGGGCCCTAATTTGCAAATTTCTCAGCTATAAGGAGCTTTTATTCAAACCCTGAGAAGGGATATTGGAATAAAAAAAGGAAAAAGGTTTGCAGGATCATAGTCTACATTTTATTGCTGTATCTTAATTCATCCTTCTGAATTTAATTGTTTTTTAAATAGATCATAGAATCATAGAAGAATATCCCAACCTTCTAGAAGAAGCCTCAAGAAATCAACTGTCTTTTGGCCTCTGCCCTTCAGGATCAGCTAAATATAAGCCATTTCTTCAGTAGTGTGGTGACATGGAGACTGAGGTACCTCTCCTGACAAAGCTTGCTAAACCATTTCTGAAGCACATTGCCTCAACTGTATTAAAAAGTTCCTGTTAGCAGAGATCTGCACAAAATTGTCTGGAAACATACTTAGTAGCTAGATTTTTTTTTTTTCCTTTTATCTTAAGGTGTATAATATCTTTCAGGCTATTAGTCCCCCGATAAACTTTTTTCTGCTGTACTGGAGATAAGAGTTTACACTCAGAAATGGACATTTTCCATTAAATTACATTAGAGACACAAGTGTACAGATAATCTTTTATGTACCATACTGAATCTTTATAGAACTAGTATGTGGTAACTGCAATAGAGGAGTTGTAAAACATTTCTTAAATCATGGTATGTTGTCACCCCATAATATTTCCCATGATATGATAGTTCTACTTTTTAAAATCTTAATAGGAGAAAAGGGGAATAAACGTTATCATCTTAAATTTCACAGTGCTTAATTACTTTTATTGACACTTACATGACAATACTTTTCACATATTTCAGCTTCCTAAGTACAGGACTATTTGAGAAAATCACCTTAATAGTCATTAGACTATTATTACCATTTAAAGAGAAAGCATTTAAAATATCATGCCGCATAGCCCATAAATAAAGCACTCAAAATCTGAGAACAGCTTTATGAGGTCCAAGCAGTATTTTGGAGTTAGTATGTTTTTCTGACAATGAAATACGAAAGGAAAGCCCTACTACAGATAGAGATATAACCTCATGTTTTACAGGAACATGTTCTGTATCACTGCCATAGCTCCACTACTCCCTAATTTAAACTAGGGACAGTGCCTTCTTAATGACTATTCGCTATTTATTATACTTTATAGCTTGCACTTGGATGTAGCAAATACATCATATATCTCCCAGAACAGCTGAAGAAATTACACTTCCCATACAGTCTTCCAGAGCACGGGATGCAGAATACACAGCTCTGTGTTGACAGAATGGGGACAGGTTTTGTTTTTTTGCTTACTTTATTTGGTTTGGAGGATTTCCCTTCAATGTTAGGGCTGAGCCTGTCCATCCTGTCAAGTCACTCGCTAGCTTCTCTTCTGCACTGAAGATGCTCCATGCATTTGTTCTCTCATGTTCATGGAGTTTACACTTGCGCTTCACACTGATTCATGCTTCATTAGCAAGTTAGCAGATTATACTCATCTGTGAAAAGTTGCCCATTAGGTCACATTTGCTATCATTTCAAAGAATAAATGTTAATCTCTGTATTGTAATCTTCCTCTGCTTTTTCTGTCAAATACGTATTTAACTAGATGATACAAGAAATGATACCCATTTGGAGAGATGACAGCTTCCAACATTTTTCATGGCTGGCAGTAGAAGAGGAATGTACATTTGTGACCGTTGCCTACCAGAGAGTACAAAGACTTTTCTATGTAACTGGTTGTCAACTAGAGTTGACTTCCGCCACTGTACGCCCACATTGCTGGCTGCTCCCTCAGATGCAATGGGTCCAGGCTGGGTTTAGCACTCTCACGCTCAGATTTGTCCTCAGTGGACAACAGCAGCTCGGAGCATTACCTTCCAGCTCTGAGTGCAGAAGCCAAAGCCTGAGCCAACCAAAATCATCACATGCAAACGTTTCCCTGAGAGGGCACAGGGATCCAAACCATGTTTGAAACTCAGTGTGTGTGTTTCCACGTTAATAATGATGTGAATGGTAAGTGGGACTGGGCTTTAGACCAGGTCTGGACCCATATTTAACCAACAGTGTAAATATATATGAGAGGAAGAGGAGCAGAAGGCCTAAGTTTGCACATGATGTTAACAGGATTAGTTTAGTCTGGATTGAGAAAGCTTTGCAGAAGTCTTTTTCAGAGATGGTGTTATCCATATTTTCTTCATAAGTTTTAAGTTTGGTTTCCCCTCCATCTACTAAGGCATTAATTATTTGATATGGGCTATCAGAAGTGAGCACCAAATTTTTTAGATAATCCTCCCTCGTCGAGAACCTAGGCACATCCATCCTTCAAGCATGCTCCAGCGTTGCTAAGGACAAGGGAGGCTCAGTGAAGAATGACTGCTCTGCCGAGTAGCAAATCTTCCATTTCCTTTCTTATCCAGACAGCTTCTTTCCACTGCAGCCAAGAACTGTGTGTCCAGCCATGAATACATGGTGCAGGCCTACAGGAAGGGGAAGATGCATAATTTATATTGCGAGCCAACACAGTGTCTCCCGCACTTTAAAACAGTCACTTCCTATTTCACAACCTCAGCCAATTCCACAGCTGGAAAGGGCTTCTGTCCTATTGCACGTAAGCCTCCTTTGCATATTTCAAAGTCTTAATCCTACAGCAGAGTTTCTGTACTTAAAGAGAAATGAAGATGTTCCTTCACACTATCAGCAGTCTCAAGCTAAACGTCTTTCTTGGCAGTCGGCTGGTGTTCCAGTTATACAGTCTAACAGTCAGGGAAAATCTGCCTTCGTCTTCAACAGTAGGTACTCTTTGGTGAGATGCAAGCATTCAGTTTTCCTCACTATTCTGTTATACCAGGTGTCACTTCTGCTCCCAGCTGTGGTACATGTAACTCTTCTTTGTTGCCTAGTGAAGCTATGTACAGATGTCAGCCTGATCATCCAACTGATGACTGGACTATCTGAATGTCTAGTGGAGAGACATATTAAAGTGGAGAGACATATTGAAGTGGAGAGACACTGCATTTCAGTCTGTCTTTGCAAGACTATTAGGCCAGAAAGATGCTTAGAACAGAAAATAAATCAGAACTAAACAGTAGCCAGCATAATTGAAAGACTGGCCATTTTTCCTCAGCAGGAGCCAAATATCATCAGCTCTCCATACTGATGCTATGGAGGACAGGAATAAAATAACAAAATATTAAAAAATCCTCAACCTCTTAGAAAAAGTTGAAATAATTGTCTTTATTCACTGTGGAAAAGAAAAGTGTCACAGAAATGCGATAACAGTGTTCATATACAAGGATTATTATAGAGTAGGATAATCCATGGTTTTCCATCTCCACCAATGTAAGACAAGGTGGAATCAACTTCCTTCGCAGTCAAAGTAAACTGCTCAGGAAAGCATATGTGTTGTAGAAACTGATAAATCCTGGAGTAGATCACCAAGGGAGATGAAAGAATCTCCAATGCATGATTATATATTAAGTTGTATGCCTTAGATAATACATTAGATATACGTCTAAGACATATCTGCTAAGGATGTGCTGATCTTACAAGTGCAGAATGGAGCAAGGGAGCAGCAGGCCTATTCCAGTCTTACCTCTCTTTAATTTATCTAAATTTGCAATAAGGACTCTCAGAACAGAATCCAGACCACTCAGCAATTATCATGATACATATCTTATAATAAAACTTCTAGGAAAGATCACTAGCCATCACTCTTTATCAGTATTAATGGTTAGACAGATGGTGAGTGACCAAGAAATCAGCTTGCTGGTTCTGTAAGCAAGTTTACCTAAGGGTATGAAAAGGTTGTCTATTTTATACCTCCCAGTAATTAACATTTACTCTAATTAGAATTCAGTCTTCCAGTTCCGCTAAATTTAGGAAGGGTCTAGATTGGCACGTTGCCCTACCCCAGCTGAAGGGACCAACTCATCCCTTAGTTTCCCATCTGAAATTGCCAGCTGGGACAGTGAGGGACACGCTGCAGACTAGAAATCCACCTCCTGGGTAACACCTTCGCTCTAGATGGTGCCAGGCTATCTCAGAAAGTTGAAACTGAAATCTTACCTCCGTTGAACTTAATGGGAATTTTTCCACTAGCTTCAGCAGAACCAAGGTTTTCTTCTCGTGTTTGGGTTAGATACCTTCCAAAAGGGAGGATGTTTAGCTGTGAACTGTCTGAAGTAGCTCCATCATTTTCAGCTGTGGAAACACAACCTTGCTTTAAATTATATGAATTATCTGGAACTCCAGACTCTGCAAAAGCTCATATGACCACACAGCAAGTTGTGAAGTGCTTTCATTGCTTGAGATAGGGAATAATGGGTCTTTATGCCATGACAGCAGGAACAGCCAAACTGCCAACTTTTGGAGGCAGTGGCTCCATTTAGAAGAACTGCAGAAAACCAATGGGAGCTAAAAAGCCTATAGTTCTGCCTTAGCTCCCTTATTAGCCCCTTCATTGTGCTTGTTAAAAATACACAGAAGCTCCACGCAGGTTTATATATTTATCACATCCCCTCCCATTCCCTAGGACTTGTAGTGCAGCACTGTGGCATCACCCTTGTCAAATGACCCAGTCTGGGGCTCATCTTCCCCCTATATACAGCAAAGACGCATCCACTAAAAGAGTAATATAATGTACCACACTCCTCACTGCACACCTGATTATCTTCCTTATATATATGAACTAATGATTTGTGGATGAGGCAAAGGTAGTAACCTTCATCAGCTATAAATCGGTCCAATCGGTCATCAGGGCAAAACATGCTGCTTGGCAGCACTAAGAATGCTAGTGGTCTTTAATTTACCCATTACCCTTTTCAGGCTTTCACCCAGCATTTCCCTTTCCTATGAATTCCTGGTGTCCCAGGGCTTGGAAACAAATGTGACTTCCAAAATGTGCAGCTTAATCAAATTTGCAGCTTTTGAGACTGGAGAAAATACCCTAGTACTTACCTCACAGATTTATCAGGCATTCTCAAATCTTCCCAAGGTCTGGCATCAGAGGAGGTACATTCAGTTGCATTCAGTCAGTCAGTAACCACTACCAGCTTCACTAAGTACCTAGAAACTCGTCTTCTACAATTCGCCCCCAAATGGGGTAAAACTGGTTATTTGAAAAGATGTCTCCCTTTTCTAAGACTTTTGATACATTGTGAGATGTTCAGGAGGCAGATTAATAGGGTATTTTGCTTCCAAAACTCTCAGGAATATTTTACCAACTCATTTTCTCATTTAAGCTTTCTGTGGTCTATGCCTATGCTTACTGTAATCTTTTCCATGCTGTTGAGCTCTTGACTTTTGCCTAAACAGGTAAACCTACATATAGTGAGATAAACTTCACTCTAATTATTCTTTTCCATTACTCACCTTCTTATATGAAGATCTTTGTAGCCATTACATTATTCTCTTGAATATCCCTCCTTAAAGCCCACCTCCGTGATTGTAACAGAGATTTTACAAAAGTTATGAAGCTGGACTCCTCATAAGCTTTTTATAAATTGCTGTTTTAATAATTTGAGGTGCAGACATTGTTTATCAGTTATGAGATGCTATTTTTATAATTAAATATAGTAAGCCTTCGAGGGTCAGCTTGGCAAAAAAGTACCTAGATGACAGAAATCACTAATAAGATATTCGTGCTGACTGAAATCAAAAGCAGCAAGTTAAGGTAAAACTGTAAACAGCCATTTGATAGCTAAAAATAACCGCCCAGGACTCCAGTAGATATGCCAATGGTAGAACAAAGTAGCAGGAGCAAAAATAGAGTCTTTCTTCCTCACCACCCCCGCAGAAAGTTAATAGAAAAGTGTTGCTGATGCTGGTTAGCAACAGCAAATGTAAGAAACTTTGATAAAGGTATTTTGAAAACAGTCAGGCAGAATAGAATACTACAGGAAGGACTTTTCATTTAAAAAGTGGTTATTCCACTTTTGAATTATAAAAGAAAAAATGTCCTAAAAAATACCTTACAGGATGTATACGAAGAATGAGATCACCTGGTTCTTAACCAAAAACTAAGACGACCAGAATAGATGCAAACCCACACATCAAAATTTAAGCTACCCTTCCCATCCATTGTCTCTAAGGAAAAAAAAACAGAATCGGTGAGAAGAAAAGCTACTGAAACTCGCACGCCTCAAGGCTTCACATTTCACTGCTTCGCCTTGCTGAAAGGGACACATGAGCGCGTTCCTCTGGGGCTATCTCGTGATGATCGCAAACAGGGCTACTGCCTCTTGGAGTGGTTCCTTCTCCACACGGCTGCCGAGCAGGCATTTCCTTTTTGCTTACCTTGATTGCAAAGTGAAATGAGTTAGCCTGAACCACCTAACTTTGCCAATTGCAGCTGAGGAAGCAATGTGCATAGTTCCTCTGATATGAGGTCTACCCACAGGCTCAGCATTTTTGACTACACGTTTGAAGAGACACGTGCTCAGAGGTTTTTTTCATATGTGAACTGCTTTGTTTTTAACCACTGTTTCTAATGCTGAGCCCTCTCACCTATGAGAGGTGAGTAGTATCATTTCTTCTGAGAACAGTCCACACATAGCTACTAACATAATGACAGGAAGCTCAATGAAAAACTCCAGCATGGGTAAAATTATACATAGTTACTGCCACTGGCCTGTTCTGTCATGCTGGGACACAGCTAGTTTTACACCAAGACCGTGGCCTCCTTGTTTTCCGTATAAAATAGATACTGGTTCATATTCAGGCTCCTCTCTGGCACAAACCAAACAGATTGGGGCAGGGAAATCCAGCTGTAGATGGAGGTTGGAGAATTCAGGGGTTCCTCTTCTACATGGGGTGGATATGACCAGTGACTGCAGTCCAGGGCAGAAGGACCAAGCAACCCAGAGGCAAGTTTGAAGACTTCTTCTTACATAATAGAGAATAAGCTATGACTCGCCGTGCACTGGAACATATGCTTGCCTTCAAGGGTAAATCCACCACTAGCCAACAAGGTTTAACTTTACCAAGGGTTTGCTGAATTTTTTTCCTGAATTACTGGCAAAGAGAGCAAACTTACCTCTGAAGGGTCCGGGGTTGGAGAGAAGTGTGTTCTGCCTCCCTTCTCTCCAAAACAATATTTGTGCAGACAAATACATTGCTCCCTTTAAAAAGTGATGGGAACAATCCTAGCCAGGCATTGACTGTGATTTAAGCACTGGTAGTAACTAATATTTACGTACAGACCTTCAAGATTTAGGGTATTTTCCAAATTGTGGAAAGGTGGTCAGGAATCATTAGCATCCACACACAAAAAAACCCACCTGAAATGATATTTATTTCCAGCTTGGCATTTGCACAGTGTACATCATTGTATATGTATGTGCGTGTGGAAGAAAAGGGGCCTGAACCCCTCAGCAAACTGCGTGCAAGGTGGACAGCCAAATTAAATGAGGCTTAACTTCACTGCCTCACTCTGCAATCTTTCTACTCATAATAGCTTGTGTGGATCTCCTGTTGTTTTTCTTTCTCCTATAACATCACCAGCCTCCAAAGGAAGCTGATGGGATTGTGATCCTTCTGTATTCAGGCTATTTCTGCTCTGCTGTGAGAGCGCACAGCCCCACGTGCCAGACACCCAGGCGCTGGGGCTTTGCAGGCTGGATCAAGAGCATGAGCAGACACCAGTGAGAAGTGGGTGCACCACGCTGTGGTCTTCATAGCAGGCGTTGAGAGAGATTTAAACAAATGCGTCACCACAGTGTGTACTGCTGGGTGGTGAAAATGACTGGGCTGACCTGCGCTTTATTTTTTGCAGAGGAAGACTTTCAGTGCTCACCAGCGCATCACGCAGTAGTGCTGCAAGGCAGGTGCAGCATGGCAGCAGCCAGGAGGAACGGTGGTGACACGAGCAAAATCATTTCATTTATGACTTAAGGCTGTCAACAAGTGCTATCCTCAGAGATGAGCAAATGGCACACTCACCGGCTGTGAGTCGTGTACATGTAGACAGAAGTTACAAAACATTCACTCTATTTAAGTCCACTTTCCCAAAGGAAAAACATTTCTGAACATTAATAGACCTGAATTCAGGGCCACATGCATGAGTAACTGAGATGACCAAGATATGGATGTGAGAAGTGAGATTAGCTGAGTTTAGCAACCACACTCTAAAATCAACTTCGTTTCCTGTGGCTCAGCTCCAGAAATGCTCACACGAGCAGAAGGCAAGTCCTGATCCTGCTGGGTGTGAAATATCTTCTTCTGTCCCTTGGGCAGAATTTTTAGAGAAATAAGTCAAATAGTAGTCTTACTGATGCCGATGGAAATCTTTGGAACTGACTTAAAATGATACCTACGAATTTCAGAGGTCTTTCCAACATCACTTATAATCACTCTGTACACTATACTTGTAATCCCTAGAATGAAAAAAAAAAAAAAATCTCCTTTTTAGCTACCTCTCAGAAATTTTGTGACCAAATTGGTCTGAATTTAGGATGATTCTTACTTACTGGGAGCTTTCTGAAACAGAAGGGAAGTTAACCTCAGTGCTGCAGCCATGTGTTAGTCCCAGCCTTTAGTCTCTCCATTTTGATGCTCACTTAGCAAGATAATGTTTATATCCATTTTCTACAGTCTGTCCAAAGCTTTTAAGTGGCATTCTGGCAATATAGGGCCGCATCCTCATTCTTCTTTTTGTTATCCTGGAATTTTGGTTTCCACAAGCGCCCTGAAAATGAAGTAAACGTAATTAATCATTAAAAGGTGCTCCATGCGTATTAGAGCTCCACAAATGCAGTCCGGCCTCGGGAGGGGACATTCTGATTTTGCCCATCTGAAATCCAAGGTGAACTGGCTTTTTGTAGTCAACAGAGAGAAGTGAGAGGGCAGTTCGTCCAGTCTTAAAAAAGGTGTCTCCTCTCCTCCCTGCTCCATTTAACAAGGTCAGGATTTTTCTGCTGTAACAATCTTTTTTGCAGTGTTTTGTTCCCCCTAAGAATGGAATTGCTCCAAGTGGCACAGTTCCACCTAAGAGCAAGCAAGAGAAAGCAAGGAAATTGTGTTATGCAACTCTAATATTAAAAAAAAAAAAAAAAAAAAAAGAGGCTATTTGCTGACAGAAGAAGTTAAAAGCCAGCTGTCTAGTCCTATGTGTCTTCTCTGTATTTTTAAAAGGGACAGATTTATAGATCTAATAAAACAAAACTAGGCTCTAAATTTCATAGTGTAGTTGTGAATTTCCTTCAGTGTTTTGCAAAAAAAAAGTCAGGAAAGCTGAGGGTTTGTGTTAGCCTTGTGAGTGGCCAAGGTGGAAGAAGAGGGCAATAGCTTTTTGCAGTGCGCAGAGAGGAGCCGCAGCCTCAGGGTGCTAGCGCCCCGCGGGCTCAGGGGTCTCAGGCTGCTGACGGGATCGCTCACCTCCAAACGGAGTCCTTCGCCTCCAGATCCAACAGAGACACCGGATACTCTACAAGCATCGCAAGCCAAAAAGCAAGAGTATCTCAGTCAAACCAAGTACAACTGCTACTGCATTCAGACCCATCTGTAAGTCTGTATACAGCTGTAAATATTCCCTCTGCTGCTGGAAAGAGCCAGCGCTGGAGAGAGAAACGCCATCTCCCAGGCGCGGCACGATACACAGTGGTCTGGCAGCCATCCGTCGCTCTCAGACGGGATTCACACCTCACGTGGCCCGAGAGCGAGGTAATCCTCCACCTTCCACCTGGCAATGCTTGCCAGAACACATTTATTTTTAGAAACAGCCATAAATATACTGGCTTGTTATTAAAAAATAAAAATAAAAATAAAGTAGCTAAAGCATTTCAATCTGTGCACTCTCCAAGTGCAAAATTTCTCTGCACAACTGCTAACACCCTCCTGTTCTGTCCTAGATGACAGACAAAAGACAATTGGTCCATATATTAGCTGGCGATTCGGGGGAACAGTCTGCTCCTTAGGCATTAGAATGTGAGCAGCAATTTTTGGCAATTCAGATGCCTTATCAAAATATCAGCCCCATAATATACATTTTAGAATATTACTATTCATTTTAGAATATTACCCCTTCTACATGCATTTTTCCCCAGTTTATAATAACATCTCCAGCCACAGTTGTAGAATAGACATTAATCACTGGGATTGGATTCACCTGTTGGCATACGACTTCTCCCCTCCGACCATGAATCTCAGAGGAAGGCCTTGAACACCACTGCCCTTGGTGTGAATGTACAAAAGCATCCAGTGAGGAGCCCAGAGAGGAGTCGCATGGTTCCCCTGGCCAGGCTTGGGCTGATGCGGCTGCAGCTCCTGGGGCTGAGCGGCTGTCAGGACTTCCAGTGGACACCACGATCACTCTGATTCCTGCTCTTAGGAATCCTAAGTTCAGAAATTCCCCATTTCAAATCCCAAGAGCTTTAACCATGAGATAGGGGCTAATACACACTCCGATCAGCCAAGATAATGTATAGCAGCATTTTAGGTGTAAAACTAAGTTTACTGATGAGAACATGGGTGCCTACAAAACTAAGATAATATAGTAAAAGCTTTGAATGTGCCACAGGAGGAGAAATCAGAGGGAGTCAGTTGTAGAGGTCCCATAGAAATACTATGAGGTGACTATGTGTGTCTTGGGACTTTTAAGACAGGACAAAAGGTCCACTTTTGAAGGATGCTGAGATGGTCACTGAGATGCCTTTGAAACTCCTACCTGCTTTCACCTACCTACCTTCTCTCCTTACCTGTGCTCAAAGAAAATGCATCTCTACCTCTCTCCATTTTATTGCAAAATCTTTTCATTCCCAAGGTCATTAAATGAAAGCCAGTTGTCCTAAACGTTGAATTGTAAACCTGTTCTGGCAGCACTGTTGTTAGTTGCACCCAGAGCTCTTGCTAAAACATAACTAGATGGCGATAATACAACCAAACCCACTGCAGGAGGTGTTGTCAGAGATGGCATCCATCCACCCCCAGAACGCAGCTCCTCTGCCACCACAGGCCCCAGGGTCCCCACTCTGAGCCCTCCTAGTTAAAACATCTCTATTCCTGAGCATTTTAAAAGACTTAATAAACATTAATGTGTAAGTGCTGTCAATTAGTTTCCTTCCACCTCAAAATCAACTTGCATAGCATGAAAAACATTTTGAGGAAGTAATTTGACCATAACAACTCATTTAATTAGTTGAGCTACTTTGCTGTGTTGGTTTCAGCTCAATTAATTGTTCTCCTTTATTCCAGGTCTTCATAACAGTGACACAATTTTTAGAGATGAAAGGCTTTCAATCACAGCTTATTAGGTAGGCAAGTACAATCAAAGAGCAGCTGTCCTCATGATAAATGAAGCACAAAGACTACCCAGCTGAATGCAAATCAAGCAAGCCACATATATGAAATGTAGGTACCATCATATGAGAGCATGAAATATCCTCTCTCCATCTTCCAGCTCCTCCACAGTCCTTGATCCGCAGAGGGAGGGAGGAGGGAGACACTAGCAGAGGGGGATTTTCCCACATGCTACGCTTTCCCTGTGTGCCCTCAGATGACTGCACCATGATTGCATCACGAACTTCTCTTCCGTGTTATTCTGGAAGTTTTGTCTCTCTCAACTCCCATCAGCTTTCTCTGAGTGCTCCTATAGTCAAAAAGTGTCTGCGCCCTTGTAAAGACTATGCATTTGTTCCTCTCACAGATAAAAATTAAGGTTATTTCCTCACCTTGGCCATCCTCTTTGCCCAGATAAACCTATTCAAAGAAAATGAATTGAAAATGTCCGTGACTTCCTCTCCCCATTTATCCCAGAAAACTGAGGAGAGGCAGAAGAAACAACAGCAAGGTAAGTTGCTCCATAATTCCTGCTCACCAAGTCCAGGTAGTACAGAAGATGCTTCCAGTTCCTCCTCATGAAGGACAGTACTCCCGAAAGCCTGGCATCCTTTCCAGCTGCAGAGACAGGCATGCAGAGCTCATTGCATGTATGTCATCCAAGGATACCCAGCTGCGTAATGCAATATCAGAGGCTACTTTCAATGTAGACTGAATGAAAAATACATCACTAAGATGTACAGTACAGATATACACTGTAATCTGGCAGTTCATTATATTTTTTACAGCCATCCCAATGTTTTTTTTCTTTACTTAGCATTGTAATCAATGGAAATAATGTAAATAGAGACAAATTCATAGGTCTTAGGCAGTCTTTTGCATCAGGTACATATTGCCATTTGGGCTAGAAATATCACAGCAGGAGGTTTTCCTGCAGTAGCACGGCAGTTCCCTCCAGCCTTGATTCGGTGCTGCTAGGCATTATTTGGGAGAAAACTATCACAAGTATATTGTGAACTTCGAACAAAAGTCATGTTCAAGTTTGGTTCAAAGGCCCATATGCAGAAGGCCGTCACCATCACAAGCTGTACATCAGCCCAGAGCTAAGGTTTCAGGCTCCTCGGAGGATGCAGGCCGGTGTGAGGCTCTTCTCCAGCTAAATGGCAACGGATCTCTAGAGGGTGGGACATACCTCTCCCTCCCGAGCTGGGAGCTCATGACCTTGTATGTGTGCCTTAAATTAGATGTCTGGGAAACTCAGGTCAAAGCAAAATGGTACTTACGAGCCTAAAATGCCGATGGTGTTTGAGACCAGGTGATCTCAAAAGCTAGCTAGGGCGTAGGTGGGACTCTGACTCCAGTTCTTTCTTTCTGCTGAGATTTAGTAGGTGTTTGAGACCAGGTGATCTCAAAAGCTAACTAGGGCGTAGGTGGGACTCTGACTCCAGTTCTTTCTTTCTGCTGAGATTTAGTAGGATCAGCTCCATATCTGGTTGCTAATTCATTGCGAAGCGCATCAGAGTCACAGTTAAAGAGCAGAGAGATGAAACATCCTGTGCGCTTTGCACAGCGAGAAAGCTCCCAGCTTCCACTCCAACCTGCTTACCTTCCCATCCAGCTCCTTACACAAAGATTGCACCCCGTCATTGATCCTTCTATTATCATGGCTTACTTCAAGATAAACAAGTGTCATTTTGATGAACAGCATTGTTCTTATCTTCATTACTTTTCCAACTGCTGCCAACTATCTACTGAATGCCTCAGACAGATTGTTACAGTGTTATCATTTATGATGCTATTATTCTTCTCCTAAGCTTTTCTTAGCGCTCTCGGTATAAATCTCTGAATCTCTGTAGCCAGGGCTTTGTAACTATAATAAAATGCTGGAGATCTCAAGGCTTTGCACACAGTCTCTCTGCCAGACAATTTTTTTTTTAGTAACTGACTCTCTTTAAAAAGAAAAACCATTTTTTACCATGTTTTACCACCTGATTTCAGACATATATGAGCAACTACCACCCTCTTCTTACTGTAATAGAGGGTGTCATGTTATAGTTTGTTTCGTGATAATTGTTGAAGTCACCATGGCTGCCACATATTTCTAGTTACATGTTATCAGTGCTAAGAATATTGTGAGATACTATGTTTGGGGATGAGAAAGAGGCAGAAAACTGAAAATCTCCATAAATGATTGGTGCTGACACCCTAATGATTAGAACATCTTGGGTTTGCCAGTTATTCATGGTGGGACATGGATCTGGTATCTGTACGGTCAGCTGTAGAAAAATATCGAGGCGCATAAAGTTGCAGAAAGGTACCTTTCTCTGGCATTTTTTTCCTGTTGTAGAATTGAGAAAAGGCTGAAAGCTCAGCTTTTGATCTGAGTCAAAAAAAAATGAAATAGTCCATGTGTCGCTGGCAAATCAGAATGGCAAGTTTAGAGGAGGACTGCTTCATTTCTCCTTCTTTATATCAGTAAAAAGCATTTAACTCATAAACGTTGCATCATCCAGATTCTCTAGAATACTATTCCTCTTTTGGGGTAACTTATCTATTTACCTATTTATTTTTGTTAAGGCCAAAATAAAGGGCATTACAATAATCAAGAGCCAAAATAATGAGAACATGGGTTATCATCACTGCTGCTGTATAGAAGAGGAGGACAGACATATCTTAGAGGATGGCCAGCCCCATTTAGGCAGCCTGATTGGGATGTTTGGATGCCCACCAGGGTGTGGGCTAACATGATGGATGGGATGGTGGGATGCAAAGGGATGATGAAAGGAGGTGGCCAAGGGAGTGAAAGTTGGGAGGAAGAGTGGGGAGGAGAGTTACAGGGAGCCCAGAGCAGTGTCAGAGAGATGTCATTTTGACCAGTACACAGCCAAAAAAGAGGAGGTAAAACCAAGAGTGTGAACACAGAAAATTGCTATCTGTTTGAGAAAATAATAGGTACCAGTCCATAATAAAGTGCCTGGGAATTATACATTGTTCCCTATGCTGCTGGCACAGAGAAACGTGTACTCAAGAGAGTGAATGTGGTTAGCTAGGCTGATAGCACAGAGACGCATGTGACGAGGCCAAGAAGCTTGTGCAATGCCCAATGCGTGCGGCCTTGTCCCTCAGCTTTGCACGCCCCATCCACAAGCCCCGTGCCTGACCATTTCCTTTTGAGGCCAGCAAGAACTGCAGGTCCTGATTTGTGGCTGCCTCACACTTGCTCTAGTCCCTGGCATCCATGCAAAACTACAGGAAGAAAGATCAGTAGCATTTTATACCTGTTTTGTATTTATTTTCCGCAGGTGCTGTACTTCCACCTCTGGTGCGCAACAGCATTGCAGCAGCATAGCAGCATTGCTTTAACACTTGCACTTAACTATATTCGCAGGCTCACAACTGGACAGTAATTATGGAAAATTTGATTTAATCAGCAGGGATGACTGTGCTGTTCTATATAAAGTGTTCCTAAGGGAGCTGTTTCCATGGTGTTTAAGCATTAGTGTAAGTCAGATTCCAGCAGCACCTTCCAAGGCTACTGGAGTTAGGGGTTGAAAATAGATAAAAAGATTTTCATTCAAATTATGTACAAAACTTTACAAGGCAAATGGAAAACAAATGGTAGTAAATCTGTGATGTTTTTTATGCATGAACCACCAGGACAGTCTGTTTAGTCAATGCGTACGTCAAGGCAAGTTTCCTAAAACTCCAAAACTCTCTGTGGGCAACTTTTTACATTTGGATATACCTGAATATCCTTGACATATGCTGCATAAATTATTTTCCTTTTCTTTCCTTCCTTCTGTTGATGATTTCATTCTCTGTAAGAAGTATTTTTAAAGAAGTTGTTAAGTGATTTTATTGCTACTATTGCCAATTATGTGCTATAAAACAAACAGCCCATGGGACAATCACAGCGTTTTTGACTACTATGTGTTAAAGACATTCACTAACAGTGATTGTTTAAGTAGGCCATCATGGGTGTTCAACTTTTAAAAATAAATCTATTTAAATTATATATGTGAATGTAGTTATCAAAGCTAAAAATGTAGTTAGCAGCAAACTACTTATAATAGATGAATAATAAATCATAAATAATAAGTATAGTTGTAAATTCAATTGTTTGATTATGCTGAGGAGATGCACTCTAATTTGGAAAAGAAAATTACTTGCAAGTAATTTCAGCACTTGATAACGCTTTTAGGGTAGCAGAGCTTTATGAGCTATATACTCTTTTTTTTAAGTCAAGCATCAAACTTTCTGACAGATTTTGCCCACTGACTTGGTAGTTTTGGGTGTTGCTGTGCCCTGAGTGCAACGGATGTGACAGATAGTGATAAAATAATGAGTGAAGACACTTGTAAAGCAAAATAAGGAAGGCCTTTAAATAAAAGATATTAATATTTTTTCTGATGGGAAGCAAACAACTGTGGTTATCAACAAGACCTAAGCTGTAAGAGAGGGTGAACTGAGTTTTAGTTTTAGGAGAAGACAGAGAACCATTATCTCTAAAGGAAGCAGCAGATGCCTTGGCATTTTTGAATATGGCACAATGAGGAACAAAGATATTATAAATAAACCAGAGTAGAATTCAACAAGAGGCTCTGAAATACATCCTGAGCGAAAACGTAACACTTAACACACTACTCCAGCCACGTCTTACATTACTGGTATAACAGGTTAGATTCTGGATGAATTTCAATAGACCGGAGAAGGAAAAACAACTTACCAAGCGTAGACTTCTGTGCCCAAAAGCCATGTTGATGATCTGCATGAACCTGAGGGGAAAGGAAAGAGGTTGCGGAAAAATACTGGAGACCCTGCATTCAAGGAGCAGTGAGCCTTTTCTACACCTCCCACATGAAGTACTGCACCGGCTTTAAAACCAGTGGGTAAACGCCAGGATTATTAAGGCCCGTGTAAGAGTTCAAGGCTCACCCGGAGCTCGGAGAGTGGCAGTGCTGCTGTGCCCCCAGGACACTCCTGCCCAGGTCCCCAGGTACCTCTGAGGTATGCAGAGCCTTCAGGGATTGCTGTGCACAGTGCTTTACTCCGGTTCACAGGTGCAGCGGGATAGCATTTGCCACACTGCTGAGCTTTTCCAAGAGTCTCCGTTAGCACGCAATAAACAAGGGCAAAACATAGCAATGGTTCATTTCAGCAGGACGAGCGGTCAGATTTCTGGCTACAAAGTGGCAACGCAGAGACACAAATAAACAAAATATAAAAACAATCCCATTTCAAGTCTAGGGAGTGTGGGTAGTTATAGATGTTTGGCCTTTTTTCTCTTTTTATCCAGTGACTCTGCATTGCAGCTATTATAGCAGGGATGCAGGGTCCACTTCCACCTCCTGAATCCAGCCACTACATCTGAACTTGTTGCATTTGTCAATTTGAAGACAGTTACTAGATACTTTCTGCTTTTTCTTCTTTTCTTTATTCTAGAAAATGCAAATGCTAGAGGATGTTGTGATCATGCATCAGAAAACGTTGAAGCTTTTAACATTGCTTCAAGTGAACACGACTCTCCTTTGTTTGATCTCTCAAACTGATACCACAAAAACAAGTCACTCGACTGCAAGATTTGTCTCATGTTATTTTTGCGTTTCTCCTCTGCAGGATCTGTTTGAGAGACATTGGTTTGCAGAGAGATAAACCTCAAACCTGCAAGGCTTCAACAGGTAACCAACAGTTTGTAGGTCCCAGTTTTGGAAGTTAAGAGCACGTGGGCAGGACACAGGAGTGTCTGGCAGGAGGGAAATGAGCGTGCAGCAGCTGCAGACTTCCGCATGTGGAACTGCCTTCCTCTCCTGCCCCTTCCCAGCAGCGCGGCACTGAGCAGCCATGTGCTCCCCCCTCGCTCCCTTCCTCCTCCTTCTTCAGTCACCCTCCAGCGGCAGCTTCCCAGGATGCGATTCCCTGTCGTTATCCCTGGAGCAGGAGGGATCCCGATCCCCTTCAACAGCAGCACCGGCGTCTTGTCTGCTGCATCCTCCTCCCATGCCATGTGGCAGGTTCAGTCTTCGCCTCCACCACGGCACTAACGAGATAAAAGAGGCAGAACAGACACCATGGGATGTAGGCTGCAGGTTACGTCATTGGGGTCATCATCTCCTGTCTCAGCAGCCATTGCAATTATATCACAAAAACTCATGGCCCTATAAGCCTTGAGGTATTCTGACAATATAATATCCACCTGGAAAGAGTCAAAATGGTAATGTTATAGGACAAACAAATGTCATTTACATTAAAAAGATGCATACTGTAGCATAATTAAGAAAAGTAGAATTGTCAATTTTATAAAGTCAAAGACAATATGTTCCTCTGTAAATAACAGCAGCTTGCCCCCTGCATTGTGCAGAATATTCATTCCCATGACACTCTACCAAACCTCCTATAACTTGCTCAATCTTGGACACCCATTTGTTTATATTTTTGAACTTTGAAATGGAATGTCTCTCAGGAGACATTTAAAAATAAAACATTAAAAGGACACACACTTACTGTTGTCAAGGTAATAAATGTGTGCAATGGTCAGTAAAACATTTAGCACCTAAAACAAAGGCAGTTCAGCATCCAATAGCCAAAGTTTACAGGATACACGTGCAACTGTGCCAAAGTGGTGATACACAGTCCCAGCGGTTGCGAGAACCCAAAGCTGGTCTATTCCTGAAGTTTGTGTACATTTGGATCCTGTAACTTAGAGCTCACAAGCCCAAATTTTCCAGTGGGTTACAAGCACTTTGTTCTTGTCGAGGCTCTCTGTTTGAGGATGGCAACCCTCCCCTTGCCTTGATGTTGGCTTTTCCCATCCCAGCTGCACTTCCCTTTCTTGGTCCCTCCGAGGGCATGTTCCCTGGTTTTCCTCACCTCTCTCTGCTCTGCTGTGAAAGTCTTAAGTCTGAAAATGGAAGCTGCCTTTCTCATTTCTTTAGAGGCTCAATCATGGACTACTTAGGCCCACTGTTCCCATGTCAGCAACAAACTGGTTGAGCTATCGCATGACTGACCTTATTCTATGCCAAAATATGCACTCCTTACTTTTAAAAGCAGTCATTTTCAGAGTAATGACATTCCATTATTGACCTTTGCTGGAGTCAAATAGGCATCATGTACACAGCTGAAGCTCCTATGCACTGCTTGAGGCTAATTTCAACGTACATCTACGTTACTGACTTAAAGCAGTACGGAGCAAGGTCCGTGGAGCAGGATATGAAGTGATTTATTGGTATTCCCAGCAGAAGGAGAAGTACAGAAAACACCATTGTACTACTGTGCAAGTTGAAAGTGAGTCAACTTTTTGAGTCTCAATTCTGCTTACCATAACTCAAACAAAACAAAAATCACCTCAATATAAAGACGGATGATGAGGATTTGGAAGAGTTTCTCTATAAGGAGTGATTAATAGACAGGACCATTCACTTTGAGAAAAGGATGATATTAAAGAGATCTATAAAGCATGGAAAGCTTAGAGAAAATTACTAGGAAATGATTTATTTCCCCTTTCAGATAACAGTAGATACAGGGCACAGCTAATGAACTGATCAGTCAATCGGCTTAAAACAAACGGAAGTATTAATTTACACAGTGTCTAATTATTTGGAGGAATATATTGCCACAACATTTCTGGAAGCCAAAATAAAAATAGCTTAAAAAGTTATTGGATGTATTAATGTGAAAAATGTCTTCTTTTGTCTTAAACACTGTGATGTGAGTCAGAAAATTCCTATGCCACAGATTGCCAGAAGCTTGGAAGACATACCGTACTTGGAAGAAAAGTATCATTACATGCTTGCTGCGTTACTCTATTTCTTCCCTCAGCATTTCCTATTGGCCAGTGTGGGTGGAATAAGATAGATCTGTTGTCTCAGGGTGGCTATTTTTATGTATAGATGTTTTTTTAAAAAATATTTTATATTTCATGGATCTGTAAAGACACTAAAGAACGGAAGTTTTTTTAAAAAAGATACAGATGGAAGGATATGGAAAAGCGGTATATTGTGCAATCCTTATCTTTGTAAAACAAGAAAAGAATGAAAATAGGCGTTTACAGAGATGTAAACTACTAGCCTCTTTAATGTCTCATAGCTCTGAAGACTGTAGAAACAGCTTTCAGTTGGATCTCCTTCTTCCTCTCCTACATCATCTATGTTTCAGCCTCCTCTCTAAGCACAGTAGTTCCTTCTAAGCTGATCTTATTCCTTGCAAGGGCTTCTTCAGGGTTTAGTGACACTGCTAAGTTTACAAAGAAGAGAAAACAACATATTGGAGTGTTAGAATGAGCACTGAGTGCAGGGGGAATCCTAGAAACTCAGAAAAACCGTTTGTGAGATCTCAAAAAGTAAATTTTGATTAATGATGCTAGGATTGGATTGAGACAGTGGGGATTAGGCTGAAGTGAGTTGCTGGAGTACTTGGAGGATGTTTTAAATTGACAGCTGAATAGAGTGCAAGGACTACTGTGCATTTTCCTTGGTTTTTGTTTTCAAAGATTTGATATCAGTCCAAATGATTGATTGATAAGTGAAAGGATCAGCAAGTAAAAAATTAATAAAGACCTATAAAACGGAGAACAAATACAGACTAATATTCTTCAGGCTTTATTAACGCTGTTCAAGCTATCTTACCTGCTAAGCAGCTGGTAGTGAACTTTGAACTTGATAATAGCACAAAAACCACACTCACCCCTCAAACCACAGTAGTCACCAGTCTGTTTCAAAAATGTCCAAATAACACTTTGGAAAACAATACTGTATGTACAGCATAGACTCCATGCAGCCACCACATAAGTAGCAATGTATTTGCTGAATGAACTAAATTATGACCATGCTGAACTGGTAAACCTCTTAAGCAAGTAAACAGAAAGCCTGAGGGAGCTCAGGGAATCTACAGGAGCACAGTGTCTTTCGGTAACCTAGGTCCCAGGCTCAAACCCCAGCAATTCCAGTGCAGGAATTCCCTTGTACTCAGTGCAAATTTCAGCATTTTGGATTAGTCAATCTTTAAATGAAGCCCTTTGACACTTTCATCTAATATGAAAAATAGTTGGATATCTAAAATAACCTTAGTAATCATTATTTTTCTAAATAAAGTTTAGAAAGGCAGGTTGAGATCCATTTTTATCTTTATTCTACTTTTCTGGAATTACTCAGTTTGCCATTTGGCTCAGCTGCATGTGATTTAAGAGTCTCATGTTACCATCACATTAAAATGTAGCAATCAAAAAAAATCTTTTCCAGCTAAATCATATGAGCTCGAAAGGACAAAAACAATTTTCCCGGTCACTTATTTCAATAGCACAATTAAACCTGAATCATGACTGGTCCTCAAAGATGAGTTTAGATTATAAAAGTTTATTAAATTTCTCTCTTAATTCTTTGCCCTTAGAATATGGCATCTGGACTCTGCAGTATGAAGTGCAGTTACGGAAACCCAAATCTGTTTGTCATTCACTGCAAGGGTTCATTGTTTGACTTTGCTATTTAAATATGACAGCAAACATCTGACTTTGGACTACCCGTTCTCTAATCCTTGCCTAAAAAACATAGGTATTTTACCTAGCTCTCCATTCTGCATTTCTCTCTCCAAGATGTCTCAAGCGGATTAAAAATGTGGCTTTTAAAATATATGCCTAACCAACTGCTGTTATGCCTTTTTTCTATGGCAGAGAAAGAACATTGCAGGTCGAATATCAGGCATGTTATGAAATCCCTGATGTGTAACAACTGTGGTTTAGACAAGCTGAATGATTCGTCTGATCAGAAGGCAGACAACATGAAAGAGAAATAGTTGTGAGATTATCAGCTGCTGATGCAGAACTTTTGGCTAGGAGCAAAGACCTTTTAAATAACCCTGTAGCCACCTCCAGGCTTGACTAGAAAGACTAATAATATATTCTAGCAGTACTTAATTTATTATATTAAACTTATTTCAGCAGCAACAGAATAGCCTGACCTGTGCATGGGATTAGGTTCCAGTGGAGCTGTTATACTTCAGACTCCTAGAAGCAAAAAGCACTTGACATCTGTGAAAAAGGGCAATAAATATATTACAAAATTTAATGAATCCAATGGAAGCAAAGGTTCAACCAAAGGGGAAAAATAATCATGCTATAAATGTCAATGGGTAGTATGGGCTATTACAAGATTATTTTATTTCAGCTTTTACTAGGATATCATCATTGGTTTCAATTGGCTTGCACCAGAGTGAAACTGGAAAATAAAGCACTTAGGCCTCTTTAATTTATAATGGGATATAAATTATTTGGAACTGAAATTCAGTCAGGCCGATGGCACAATGTCAGAAAGCTTAAACTGCATTCATGCAAAATGTAGATGGATGTTTCTAATTATGTACAAAGGTTAGTGCTTTTATTAGCATCTATATTGGACACTGTGTCAAAAACCAATATGAAGACAAAAGCACAGATCTCTGGGCTCAAAATCAAGCCCATCCATGCTACAGAAGTATCACACTCTAAGCCTACCTCTGAAAGACTTTCTCTGGTCTGATAGCCTCATGTCTGCCTTAGACCCATCTAACTCAGGACCCCATTGCACTCAGCCAATGAGATTAATATACCAAATTTTGAGAAGAAATTAAGTTTCTGCTTACAAATGGAAAATATATACACAATGCAGCTCCTGGAGTGTGTGAATTAGCATCATCACTACAGAGGACAGGAAAGTACAGTTAGACCTGTATTCCATATGTTCCCTTGTAGTCTCAAAAGTAGATGTGATACAGCGAGCAGGGCCATCGCTCTAAGCTGGTCTTATCTTGCTGCAGATGCTAAGGCTCACCAGTGTGACACCAAACACTACGTGGGAGCAGCCCTGGAAAATCTGTTCCCCCACTGGCCAGAGAGAGCCAGTGTTCCTCATAACACAGGAAATTTTGAGATATGGAAATTGAATCCATCTTTCAGACCACTAGACTTCCTCGTGCCTCATACTTCTGTTAAGTATCACAATAACAAAGGTACGTGATAGTTTTCAGTATTTAGCAGAACTCATCACCCCCTCCAAAAACAGCAAAAGGTCCTGCAGAATCCAGAGCGGATGCCTTGACAAGAAGGCAGAACGGCCACTTCTGAAATTATCTTATACATACCAACATTCTTTTCAGTTTGTGAAATTCAATCAATACTGAGCATTTTAGCAGATTTATAAACCATTTCCCTCAACACTTATTCAGAGAATTTTTTCCACCTAAAACCACCTTAAATTATTGAAAATATTTAAGTGTTTTTACCTCTCACAAATGTTACAGTTGCTGGCATCAAAGAGATATTAATACTGACTATCCAAAGAGAAAATAATATAGCCTCTGAAAGGAAACAAAATAAAAATGTGTGGGTCTGGGGAGGAAGGGAGATGGTCAGTGCCTATGCATACATGTCTTCAAATACATGAAAAATAAAGAATCGCAGGTAGAAATTTACTTTCCATTATCTTTCACAACCTTTATAGGACGTACATAAGATACACATGGAAAGATTTCCACCAATTTAAATTGGCTCTCATTCAGTCCATGAGGTATAAAAAAATTATTTCATTATGGATTGGTTGTATATTGTCAGACATAACAGAGGAAGTTTGCGTTTCTACGGCTAGTGCAGCGCCTGTTGTGGAAGAAAAAATCTTCAATTTGCAGTGCCAGCTATTAAAAAACTTTAAACAGACCAAGATCTCAGGTGATCAGATTAATGGACATCTTTTCATCACTAGTATAGTGTGCTTTTTACAACTGGCTGCAGAATATACACAAGAGAGGCTGAATGAACCACGGCGTTGGTAACGAAAACCTGTGGAAAATATTGGAAGGAAACACCCTCCCCTAGCCATAGACACATAGCTACTTGCATAATTGCCTTTGCTTACTTCTTAAAAATTAGTTCGTGCTGGACATGATTGATTTAAATAAAAACATCTGACTATTTTTACCACTAACATTATACATAAACACTTGTCTCTTCATGCTTAGCTTTTGCAAAAGGTAATCAGAAGTATAATTTCCATAATTCATGAGATTGCCTTTTGCTTGGCTTGGTTTGCTGTCACTTTGATTACCACCCGTAAAATCCGCTGGGATGTTACCATTATTGTTCAAAGTGGACTTTATTCTGCTTTTAACCACTTGAAGGATGGCAAATGCTATGAACTACAACGTAACGAACAATACTGCAGCTCCTGAAGCATCAGACACTGACAACCTATTAAACATTCTCTTTCCCTTTACAGAGAGAATATTGTTGGTAATTAGAAGGCTTGGGTGACACTGTAGAGATGTTTTCAGAACCTCTCTACACTAGCAGGCAGATACCTTCTTTATTCAACCTCAGAATAGTCTGAAGCGCACCTTCCTGCACTGGGCACCCCATATCTCCTCTCCACCTTTCATGCCAGCAATTGCTATATTAAATGTGAGGAGAGATGAGCAACAAAACTCTATAGTCGTGCTCTATGACATAAGTTAGAAAACAGCCCAAAACACAATCTCCCTTTAAATATCTCCTTCTCCTTTAAGAACTATTGGTACAAGAGAAGTTGGCTGATTTTGTTAACTTGAGGTGTAGATAGAATTGCCTTCTTCCTTAACATGACCTAGCAGGCTCAAAACACAAGGACAGATAAGCATTTGTCTCTAAATACAGTTTTGATAAGCCTGATTAGAAATGAAAGTAACAATGAAAATAGGGCTCATTAGCTATTCTCCTATCCCAGTATCTTCATAATTTTTCCTGGTATGCACGGCCCTGCACATGCCACTGATAGCCAAATTCTGGCTATTTCCCCACTAAGTTAACGTTGCAGATAGGCCTATTCTTGTTTCACAAGAGCAGTTTTTACTTTTTATGTGAAGATCATTAAGTAGAACATGTGTGCGCATATACACAAATCAGAGCTGCCAGTAAAAATGAAAACATTTTGGAGCTAAGAAGGTAAATAGATCTTTTTCTTTCATGTACAGTCTTCCATTGTTAATCATAGTGTTGCTTTCTTTTGAAGTATCAGAGTAAAATCTAGTATCTTATGTTAATATTAACTTGACATTCATTAGAATAAGCTAACGGAAAATTAAATAGTCTTTGGTTTGAAACAATTTGGTAAGTCCTTACGGATGCAACGTGTTCCTTGCATTAGAGCATATCACTGCTTCTACTTTTCTGATCATATATATTCTCAAAAAATGGTTATATCAATATGCCCAATTCCTAAGATTACACAGAGTATCACTGAAAGAGTCTGTATTAACACAGTGAGTATATAAAAAAACAGGAACAACCACACGTTTTTCCCTCACATTCTCATAACAGCAATAGTCTGCAGACGATACATTTATATTACTATATTAGCTTGAAGTTCAAGGGAGAAAACTGGTTCTTCGGGCAAGGAACACAGGCACAGTGAGGGAACTGACTCACACTCAATTCTCCCTCTCCAGGCAGGACAAACATAAGTGGCTTAAAATATTTGGCTCTTTGAATTCAAGCACACCTATTACTGGCAGTTCAAAAGTAGTGATAGGTAATTCTCTGTGAAAGTAGTCACTATATATTCCCTTTTGTATATTAGGAAAAAAAACACTGCACACAGCACAAGCCAGATTTAAAAAATATATATATTTGTTTGCACTTTGCATGTACAGAAGATTCTATGGTAGAAAAACTCAGGACAGCAAGTCCCGAAATTACTGAAACAATAATAAGTCAGAGCTTTCTTTCAGTGGACTAGGCATAATTTCAGGGCTAAATTCTGACCTTAGATTTGGGGGAGAGGTGCTCTCTGTCTGTGTTTGCAAGTATACATATGCTTGCTTTTTGTTTTTTCACTATGCGTCTCAGGCACCACGCTCTCCTACCTTACTGCAAGAAGCATCTGTCATTTGTCATCTGGATTATTAAAGCTATTTAACTTAGTTTAGCTTAAGTTAACTTATAGAGTCAATGATCTTTACACCTACTGCAGACGTAAGGAAGACAAACTTGTCCATCTTCAAGTGTCTAACCTGAAACTACGAACACAGTTTTCACAATACAAACAGTTAAGGTTATATGCTTCAATATGATATTTGACAAGAAGGAAGCACAACAACCACTGCTCAAACTCATGTGCATGAGGAATATATTATATAAACTCAAAAATGAAGATGAGAAGAGTGATTTTCACTTTACTACGGGGATGAACAAAAACATACGGCCAACCAGGGAAGTAGGACAGTGAAAAAGTTCTCTAAAATATATGTTGCTCCAATACTTTACCAGGCTGCTTGGACTGCAGCTCCTGCTATTGAGACGAGGGGAATACGTAATTGACTACAACAAACTCACTCTCCAAGTAGTGTATGTTGTTTATATACGGCACTCATTTTTAACCGCTGTGACTTGGCACCATCATGTGGCCACTCTGAGTTTGCTCAACTAAAGTAACAATTGACATACTTAGAAAACACTTTGTAATAAATTAATTAGAACTGATAAATTATCTCAGTCTACTTAAGGAGGAGACAATATACATCTTAAATATATGTCCACTGAATTCTGAACAGAGTGTCTTCCAATTATCCTCAGTTTTCTGACTTCACGCTCTATTTAATCTTGGTTGTCTTCATTATCTTTAAATCAGAAGTTGTAAGGCTGGAAAAATTAAAGATATTTTCTGTGCTTGGACTTGTCCCAAAACTTTACCAATACTGTCCAGAAATTAGACTAATAAAGACAACTATCATCTTCTTCACTACAAGAGTAGTGAAAATGATTTACAGCAATAAATAGGTCAGTGTTTTGTTTTTGTATCAGAAAACACTAACACTACAAACATCCCAAAGGATTTAGATTTTCAGCAACTACTACTAGCATGTTGTTTATGCTGCTTGATCCGAACAGTGCATGTATCAGGACAACTCGAGCTACTCAGGTATTCCTTTTGCAAAGTTCCAGGATCAAAATCGGAAGTAATGTACCATGCAATGTAAATTTGTACTCTGGTATGTTTACCTAACATTAAGAGGTAGATAGAAGCAAGTTTCACCCAAGTATTAGTGTGTAAAAGGCCCAAAGCTAAAAGTCTCACAACACTCAGGTTGCTTACACAGAGGCACAAATTTATACCAACCAGACAAACAACTGCTGTCATTTACTCCAGAGTGGAATAATGAGAAACAGCATTGAAATGTATAGGAATATATTTTCAGTATTTTTTTCCTTAAACATACACATCTAGAATCCTTTCAGTAATGAAGTACACTTCATCTTTTTGAGCATAATATTGCTGAATTTGGTTTTGTCATTTTTATGATAAAATACATATTTTAAGTTGAAATACTGTACTGATACTCTTTAATATATATGCAAATTATACACAAATACAAAATTACATTACAAAACTTAACTGCAGTCAAAATCATCTAAATATTTTGCAATAATCTGTACATTCAGACATGTGTCCTGTTTCTAAAAGTACTGCAATAAAAGCAAATGCAGTTTTTCAGATTCCCCAGGCTGAGGTAATGCCCACTTCTTCTTTACATATTGAATGTCTATCAGTCCAGACTCTTTGGCCAGCGCAATTCCTAACAGACCGGTTGTTTTTTCTGGTTCTCCCAGTATAGCCATAGTTACAACTCTGAAATGAAAAGAAGGGGGTTGGTTTTTAATTGAGATAAAATGAATGGAAATTGTTTTTCTTCAAAAGTGTTTTTAGCAGATCACTTATAACTAAATGATTCCTTTTTTTTTGTTTATTGTCATAATGTAATATTCTTCCCTATTTCAAGTCCTAGCATGTTAGCTAGCTTTTCAGGAGATCACCAGTTGCAATTACTTAATGCAAACACACCTTTTATGGAAAATTCTTCCACTGTTTCACAGAGTCCACAATTTCTAATTATGACTTTAAAATTACTTCAAGCTTGTAAAGATGAACTCGTTACTTTACATAGTATTTCCAAAACAGTACAGCCTAACAACTTTTAAAAATACATAATTTTCACCCAAAACTTTACATAAAGTTCTAGTGATACTTTGCTACCATCACTTACTTCATATAAAGTAATGTCAAAATCCAAGGCTATAAGGATTTTCTAAATTTTCTAAATTTTGGTTAGAAAGACATCCACCAAAAATAACTTAAGCCTATGGAAGACAGGGTCCCTGCAGGGCTCCCAGAAGGGAGGAGCGAGAATCCTCTAGACTGTAATTCAAGGAAGGCTAAATTAAGCAACTATTCTGCATCAACGTATAAAGCACCCTCAGTCTCAACACTGACTAGGGGAACGGTACTGTGAGACTACTCTGACAATAGTCTTGGTGAATACAAGCTAATAAAAAACATCTTTGTTTTCTTTGTGATAGTAAACCCAATATATTGCTTTATATTGGTAAATGTATTATATATAGGCATTTAAAAATATTCCCCAAATCTTCATATTTTGCCTGCTTTAAGGATTGATCCTGACTCAGCAAAGCTACCTTTGAACTTAAGCAGTCCAGTGATTTTAGTGAGAACAAAGCTTTTCTCTACACATGAACAGCCACTGCTCCGCGTTCATCCCACTAGTAACACTATACCTGATTTTGATTTATACTAGCATTATTTTTCCTTTATCAGATTGCACAAAATAAGTAAATAAGTGTAAAAACATTTTCACTTGCTATAAAGCCTCTTTCCACAACTAAAGCAGTTTAAAAAAACAACAAACAAAAAAACCCCCACACTTAGAAAAGCCAATTCTAATGAAGATTCAAAGTTAAGCACACCGCCTACAAACTCTAATCAAAAGACAGATAATAATATCCATATTTTATTTAAAATATATATATGTAATGTACTTACTTATCTGATGGAATAGCCTGCTTTGCCACAGGCAACAAATCATTTTCCAGAAGATCCCAAATATAAATATTAGATGACGCATCCAGGACAAAAAACACAGCAGGTCTTGTTAAAGCCCACTGCAGGGCAATAATTGGCTGGCCGTTTGTGCTGTCATTCCACTGCATGAGGGGATACTCTGATGTCATTTGGTGCAATCTAATACTTCCATCAGAACAGCCAACCTATACCAGAGTCAAAAATAAAATATTGCCTGGGAAAGAAACAAACTAAGCAGGACAAAAAGTACAAGTCTATTCTTGAAAATATCAGGCGTGTAAATAAAATTACATGACTCAAGCGGCAAATGTCTATCATACTTCGCTCTGTCCAGTTCTAATTTTAAATATGATTGGTCAGATTTGAACACACCCCACAGGATGGGTCCCCTGCCAGCCAGGCATACCCCGACAGGCCGTCCGCCCGCAGGCTAGCTGCGGAGCACTGGTGTGAAGAGGAAGCAGGGCACGGAAGGCCCACAGATCACCCTTTCACAGCAACAGAAATATCTTGTCTCTGAAGTGACTATGTTACTAAGACATACATGACAGGAGTGAGAAGTACATGAGGTTACATTTACAGCAAAAGACCTGCTAGCTGTGCAGAATTTCAGTAAAAGCAAATAATAAGTTATAAAGGTAATGGCTAAAGCCAGATTGCCATTTACTTCTGTAAGTCAGACTCTCCTTCTTTCAAAGTAAAGCTCAAATACCAGGACACAGTATTTGTTTGCCATGCTTCATTATAGACCTGAATTAGTAACATAAATCACCTGTCACGTCTAGTTAAATATGTCAGATTGGAAATCTTCTCTCAGTAAGTAATCAAACAAATGAAAGTCTCATTAAACTAAAATGCTTTCATACCAGAAATAGTGGCTTTCCAAAAGGGGAGAAATCAATTGCATTGACGCTTATTGATCTTAGTCCACTCTGCTGCGGTCTGAATAGCTTTGGAGGAACTCTTAAATTGTGTCTTATACCATGGCCTACCAGGCCCTGTGAACAATTTAAAGAAAATGAATAACAAAAAACCAAAAATATTTTGGCATTATCAGTATTACAAGAAAAAGTTAAACAATTCACAAAGCTGCTGCCTTGAAAGATCCTCAATAGCAAACAAACGTGACTAAATTTTAATAATAGCCTCAAGTTTTGTATACAGCGTACCAACAACATTCCAAGTAAATGTGGCAGCTTTCAAAACCAAAAAATAACAGTGAAATGAATTTTAGAATACTACTCACAATATTTGTTCCAACAACGAAATGATTAGGATTAGAAGAGAGAAACTTAATTGTCAGTGTTTGTGGCATTCTCAAGCACATATCCTTTGAGAAAAGGCTGGGGAAAATATAAAGGTCAAAGATGATATAAACATAGAGGAATTTGCCTCCTAAAGCTATGCAAGTACATTACAAGAAGCCCTTGTTGTTCTAAAATATCTATGAACACCTCTAGGAAAAGTATGCATTAAAAAATTAAAAATCAATGCACATATTGTTAAATATATCTCATATAACAGTAAATTAACAAGGTATAGGACAAATACCTTTGTCAGACACACATGTAAAATCTAAAAGCCACAATTTTCTTACCTGCTATTCAATTCTATAGTAGAACTATGCACTAACTTCACTTTCCCTCCAGGAATTAAACCTACAATTACACAAAATAATTTTTAAACAAAAAAGACTTAACTGCAGCTGATTTAAGCACTTTGCACTAAAAAAAAATGCTATAACAAAACTAAAACTTAGGCTAAAAAAATAAAAGGAAACTTCATAATTAAGTTGTTTCTTATAGATACAGTTTATGATATGTAAGAACCTTCCATCATTTAGAATAATTTACTTCAGAACTCAAATCTGAAGATTTGTGATCTTTGACAGATATCAAAGAAAGAGGACAGAGAAAGGGAAACATGTTTGCTGTTTAAAAACAAAGCTTATCAAATAGAAACTCAAGGTTTTTTTTTTTTTTTTTGCAGTATGCATATAGCATCATGCAATATTACTCTAAAAAACCCAACTCAATCAATGGTGAAAATGCACATTTATGTCAGTTGGATCCTTGGCAGTAAATTATAGTAACGAGAGACTGTAATAATGCTTCCATAATGTTGCTTCACATTATTTGTTAGTAAAGAACAGCAAATTCAGAACAAATAATTCAGATTATTAAAACCCAAAAGCTTTCTGAAGAGGAAAAGATGCATGCTGGCAACAGTACAGTTGTGTCCAACATATCATTTCGAAATGTACCTCTCCACAGAAATAAATACCCAGCTTTAGCAACTTAATATAGCTACACAATGCATAGGAGCTTATAAATTAGAAAATCGATCAAAACTTTTAGTATACAATACAAAGCATCACTTTATTTTTTGTATATGCATTTTAAAAGGCATCAGCATTTTAATCACTGCCTTTTCTAGTTAGCTAAGGATGTCAGCCTAAATTTGTTCAAAGAACAAAAAAATATACTTTTCTTTATTCCCAAATAACCCAAAATGAATGGGCTTTACATTTTTATGGGATCTTTCGTCTCAGATCAAATTAAGTACCTTTCCAAAAGGGGAACTGTCGTGATAATTATCAAAATGGAGAGGCAGGCAACAATAAAAACATTATAAAAACTTTGGTTTGAGTTAAAGAAAGAACAGGAAGACTCGGAAGGACATAAAATCTCATAATCCTTGAAAAAGAGCTATCAGAGGGACACAGAAAACTGCTTTGACATTCTAAGAAATGTGGTTGTCTGTGGTGGCAACTGCCAAAACAGGATTAGCAGATGAGATTCAGAAAGTAGTGAAGACCAGACTCATGATGCCTAACCTATAACCCAAAATATCAGGTATATGTCCTATTCAGAATGAATCTTTACCTTAATTATTCTGCCTTCATTTGAACTACTTGTTGTCATCAGTGACCCTTCTTTCTGAGTCACTTCATAATCCCCAAACTCATGCACTTAATTCTCTCTAATGGACAGTACTTACCTAAATCAGTCTGTGAACCAGCTAAATCCACTTTTTGTAGTTCAACAACTACCTGAAAAGTCAATATTCAACATTAACAATAAATATTTACCAGCCTGCAATTTGTTTTTAACTAGTTGTAAGAATGTATGAGATAACTCTAAAGAAATGTTTAGATAGATAATTCTAACATTACAATGATTACAGGTAGATTATCCATCCCCCTCAATCCCACGCAACGCTAGAATAGCTTCAAATGTCTGCTGGATATCCACTGCTGCAAGTGTTACAAGGCAGAAAATAGGAAATCACTTCCTATACTTAATCACTAGTTGGCATCTATGCAAGAAAAAAAAAATCCTGTGCTTTTCAATATCCTTTCAAGAACTCCAAAGAGCAGATCATTAGGCCTGAACCTGTTGCTCCTGAAGTTACTTAGAGCGTTAAGGAGCTTTACTATCCATATACAAAAGAAATATTTTGTACTCTTATTATTCCACTGAGCCATTCAGTTCCTTAAACAAGATCAACTCAAACATGAACAGTAGGTTTGTCCCAGGGATACCTGGGACAAAGCCACCTGAGAGAAAGGCTGAAAAGCATCTGATACGAAATAAAAATATCAGCAAGAGTAAAAGAACAACAGACCTGGGGCTTACCCGCCTCTCATATTTTAGAAAGAGCAATTTTATCCATAGATTTCACCATTTTGCCTCTTGAACATTAATTGGATATAAACTATTAATGTGACTTCCCACATACATTCAGTACAGTCTCTGATACCACTGTGACTCAAAAAAAATAAAGTAGGTGGGTGAAAGAAGATCAAAGTTCACTATCTAATTCATAGCAATATGTGAACATATCCCCATGAAGCAGAACTGCTGATCACATGTCTTCATGAATTCATGTACCTGTGTAATATTTTAACATCCTGGCATTAGGAAGGAGGGTCAAAGATTTTGACAAGAATTCCAGTGGTGTTACTGTACTTTTCAGGGAGGCAATTCTCCTAAGAAAACGCAAATGCGTGTTGCTATACGTGAAGAAGTATATTATTATTACAACATTTGATACTCTCTCTTTTTTCATAAATGTATTACTCACCCACATATTGAGGATTCCATTTTCATCCATTGAGGCTATCTGAAATGGACAGTCTGACATTTCTATGGCAGGAAGAGTAACAATTTATATTGGTTATATGGTTGGTCATAAGAAAATTTAGGCAAAGAGCACAGGAAGAACTGCCAAGTACAGTCATATATTTTTTGTGCTATCAGACATAAACCACTTGCTCCACTGATTTAGATAGGGTTTTTTTTGGATATTACGGAAGCACCGAGACCATCTCCAAACGGAGCTTTTGGCTGATAACTTGTTTTAGCATGGACAAATAAAACATGGTCTTGAAAATAGAGATGATAACAAGCACGTACCCACATTTGTGGTAAAGCCACACTGAACAAACATTACATGAAAACGAAACCAGAAAATTAACATGGATGTTGCATGCAGTTGGTACTACAGAGAACTTAAAAGGCAGAATGCAATTACAAATTGGAATCTGGCTAGGATATACTTCTTTACAAGATACCTAAAGAATTACATGCATTGATCCTTTAAAGAGCAGTTTACATACCCTCCTGATAAGAGAGGCTTGAGAGCCCATAATTCTGCTCAGCGTAGAGAGAAGTTAAGACAGGTTCCACTGCTAGTATAGGAGAGGTGTGGTTTACTGAGTTCAGAATACCATCTGTAATTAACAATAATTAAAAGGTAAGCACTATATTATTTTCAACAAAAATAACAACAAAACCCTAATCATTTTTTGGCTTATAGGAGTATGGTGACTACAAAGAAAGAACGGCAAATAACAAACTTCATAAATAATTACTTTGTAAAAGTCTCAAATACCATAGTGTGAAATGTTTCCTAAATGAACAGAAAAACTACTAGGTAAATCAGTGTTTCACTATTCTTTTTTACTTTTCATTTTTCACATTGCTGCTGCATCGCTTATGTGATGCAATCCGACATTTCATTAAAATCTCCTGTTTCTTGGTTTCCCCATAAAGAGAACTATGTTAATTTCAAGCTCCATAAGCAACAATAAATATTTGCTAAATAGGGAAGACAATATTGAGAGAATGCGACTCTTCCAAAGCATTATTTAGTAGAAATTACCCTTAAACAAATAGTTCACTGTAAGAAAATCTGTATTTACCCTTTGATAAGCTTTTAGAATAAATGTGTATTTACAGCAATTTCAATATGTATTCTTTGTCAGATCCTCTTGATTTCTAGACTTGCTCTGTACATCGAACCTATCCCCATTTAAGACTAACGCTATAAGGCTTCCTAAGAACGCAGCATGAAAATCTGTTTGCTTATATAAGCAATTAGATGAAACCATATACACCTATTTGAATATTGGCATCCTACACATTTGACTACTGGCACACTATTAACGTAAGACCAAAAGTCTTAAATCTACTTAAAAAAAAAAACAAAAAAACACTATTAACAACCAACTAAAATATATTGTATTCCTACTGCAATATATATTTTATGCCTACTTCAATTAGATATGCTTAGGAAGAAGAGGAGGTTTTGTGGGTTTTTTGGTTTGTTTGTTTGTTTTTTTTTTTTTTTTTTAAGACTAATATCTCAGTATACATCAAGTGGTAGCTCCCGCTCAAAAGAAGGAAAAATAAATAAAGGAGGACTCATTTTGCAAAAATAAAACTACAAATGAACAATTGCTATGGGTTATTTTTCACTCTGGGATGCAACACACTGCCAGCCAGAATGGCACCAATTTACACTTGAGATTGAGATAAATCAAGGGTCAAACTGATGGAACGTGCATCTTATTACTGATCTCTTAACATACACCTACATACACTTAGAACTGCTCTGAGATTAATGACTCACTCGTCTAGATAAATTTGCATGGACACACCTTGGTAGTAGGCATAAAGACCTAACTGACTTCCATCAGATTCATAAAACTGTAAGGCTCTGATGCACCAGTTCAACTGCAGAATCAAGTACTTTGGCTTGGATCTCCTAGTATGTCATTTATATTCCCTAAATGAACTTCTGTAACTTTTGCATTTGTCGCCTACAGATTACAAGAAAGTTTACAAGAGTCTACGTTATTTTGATCATACACTAACAGAACAGAAGTATAGAACAAAGGAAGAAACACAATGTCAAGAAAATGTAAAAAGATGAAAGTGGAAGTAGGTCACCCAAAAGCACTTTTGAAAAGTAAACTTTCTTCTGGCTTCCCAAAACATATGCAACACTGATTTAGGCCATCTCTAAACTATGGAATACTATGGAACGAATACCACATTATTTTTGTTGCTCTACTCCTCTACCATTAGGAACCTGGAAGAAACATGCTATGACTCCCAACTGGTTCAAACGCTAGAGGTCTTGCTCATGTGGCAAGCAAGATGAGAGGAAAGCGCATGCCCAGATCTTGCTTCCAACATGCAACTCAGACATTTCTAGAGATACTGAACCAGACAGCTCTTAGGCCTCAAAGCGTGGACACAGCTTCAGAATTCCTTCAACAAAAGACTAAATCTATGGAAATGAGAATTCAGCTTACTCTGTTATCCAGACCACCTCTGACACCTGGCCTTCCTATCTAACCTTAGCTGCTAGTTTGATGTACAATTATTAGCTTATATACTACTTGCTTACAATTATGTGATTCCCCAGAACTATTCGTGTACCCTGAGCTTACAGTATCATAAAAAGACACTTGTAGATGTAATAAAAATATGAGAAATTCCTAAAATTTTACATTGCTATAATAATTGATAGATTAATGAGCAATAAACGAGCACAATCCTAACTCAAATTCTAGAGTATCTGGATAGAATCCAGAACTGATAGCTACATAGGCTGGATTTTCAGAAACGTGTAAGGATGACATTCAATGTGAAGAACTCCAATAGGTGCCTCTATATGAGCTAGTTTTCTAAGATCTTTACAGTGCACTAAATCTAACAATACAATCAGTTCAGCTAATCATTTACAGATATTTACATTAGGTCGAGCTGAATAGCTCCCTAGATCCCACAGAGTTGCACTCCACTGATTCTAAGAGAGCTTATATATGTAAGCATTTAGATACGTATCTCATATGCATACAGTTACACAGAGAAACCTAGATTTAGGTGGCATAATTTGCAAACTGAATCGAATGTCTAAAAGACTTTTGAAAAACTATGAGTTTTACTGTCTTAAATTACTTCAATTTTTAAGAAATCCCTCAATTTTAATAAGTGGAGTTAGATGTAGATTAAACCGAAATGTAAATTATATTAAGGCAGATAACATGATGCAAATTGATTACACTAATGATTTCAGATGAGGTCATAGCTGAGTAGTCCATTTTAGTATTAAAATGCTCCTTAGAGTCTGCATCTGATCCACCTCTCTATTCTCATTGCTTGGTGTATATTTTCACACTGGCTTACATTCCTTTACAGCCATTACTGATAGGTAACTTCTACTAGACTAAATACAATCTCTGATGTGGCTAAATAAGACTGTTGAGAGACAAAGTTCTTCACAGAATTTGTAGTGGACAGTTATTTCCTATAAAACGACAAATTAAAACATGCAGGTACTAACCAGTGGAAAATGTTGGAACTCTAAATGCCCAATCAGTTCCACCGAACGTCATTTGAGGGTGCATTCTTGAGTCCTCGCGAAGATCCCACACCAACAACGAACCATCAACTGTTCCAGCGAACACTAACGTTGTTTTACTGGGACTAACGCAACAACTTTGCACCTATTAAGGCAGCAAAAATTTACACCATTAAAAATCAAGAAACAGACTGATAATTTGATAACTTGAAATACGTTTGCTCTTTGTAGGCATACAAAAAACATGACCATCATAAAGTTCTACTGTTAGAGAAAATAAATACATGATTGTAGGGTTTTGCTCATTAGGGTCAAATGTGCTTTTTTTAAAAGATGATACCACTTGCAGCAAGACAGAAAAACAAAATAGACATAATAAAGTCATTCATGCAATAGGCAACTACACAGTGTTTTTAAACCATACCTCTGAGTCACATATTAAAACTTTCTGTGGACTGGAAGGCTGCCAGATGTTCCAGACACATATGAGGCTCTTTCTGTTCAGTAAAGTAACACCTACGTTCTCAGGTAATCCATGAGCAGAAAGTAGCATCTGCCTCTGAATTTGAGAGACATACAGGCAAGATATTTTTCGCTCTAAATCACACACACACAAAAAAAAAAAAAAGAAGAAAAGGAAAACTCACTGTAAATGAAAAATAATAATAAGCTGCTATGGCAACAGTCAAAGAAGCTAAGGTACAATTAGGAAGAAAACATCTATTAACAGTGGGTTGCTTTTGATGCTATACCAGAAAAGGGGAGGAACTGAACAAGGAGTCCAAAAAACTGAAAGGAAGTAGGAAGCAAAAAGGAACAGAGTCAGGAAGTTAACAGAATTCTGGGCATAAGCAGGTCAATCAAAGAACCTGATCTGATGTAAGTATATATACTGAAAATTAAGCTAAGTCTCAAACAGGAAACAGACAGCACAGGCCAGACTATAGAATCAACCTATGCATTCTTCTGCTTCATCATATGTGCTCATGCTAGAAAATGCATGTTTATCATGCTGTGATAGGTTTTCTCACTCCTAATTATGGGTGTTTTAGTTTTCATTTTTTTTTCATTTGAACTTTTACTCTTTATATAGGGAAAATATAGCTGCTGTTCAAATATATCAGGCTATATTCTCCCAGTTCAGTAAGCTTGCTTTATTTGTAACTTGGGACCTACTGCCAGCAAAAAGAGCCTAAATGACGTGATATCCTTTGGCATGGGCCTTCAACAACAGTTCAAGAAAATTCGCCTATGACCCCTATGTCACGCTGATCACCGGCTATATTTTTGGCTCTATGGCAACTACGCTCTGATATTCCCTGCGTGAAACCAATCTGCACAGAGTTACAGCAAGATTAGACGAATAAAAAGAAGTGAGCTTCACATTATCTTTATATTCTGATACAAACCGTTTGCAATTCAGTCACAATAAAGAGCCTGGCACTTTGCACAAGGAAGAAGAGTTCTCACTGCCTACTAAAAGGTGTATAATAAAGTTCCCTTACCATGGAGGAATGGCTGGTTAGTATTTAACTGGAAACAGCTGTCACTAATAGATAGACTCGTTTGTCGAGATCTTAGCTTCCACCTGGGTTGTGTTGCAACTCGATCCTCCTCTAGCAAAACAGCAATCACCTTTCAAACAAAATTACATTTACAGAAATGAAAAGGTCACCTTATCTTTCAGCTATGCTATCTGTAGCTTTCAAAAGCATATGGATGAATTTGGTAAAATTTTACCCACTCTCTTGCTACTTTTATATCTTTGCAAGCAGGACTTAATAGAGCTCTAAAATTTGCAGAGCTCTGGTTCCATTCCTTTGCAGAGAGATCAATCTTACCGATAATGAGTATTATTTAAGTCATTTATTTAAATTATTCAGAAGTAGTACTGTAAGTGATCTACCATACCGTATATTTATGCTCACAACTCACAAAGGAATTAAGTTCGTAAGTGTACCTGGCAAGCAGACCGGAGAAAATTTGCTAATCTTTGTGAATCAATTTTAGGTGATAGAGCACTATTCACTGACATCTCCTGGCTGTTTAAAGGACCTACAAAAAACAAAACCAAATGTGAAGCTTCAAAAAGGCATCAGTTAGTCAAGCTGCAAGAACAATGTAGCGTTTAAGTACGATGAGGATGACAGAAATCAACTTTTCTTCAGCAGCAATGATGGTACGGAAAAACAAGATCTGTTAGGGAATCGTATCTCCTGCCAAGAGAAACAACAGTCTAGGAGGACAGAACTCTTTCCTTCCCTGTCCATCAGGGGCTGGGATCAGATCAGGGGATTCAGAGCATCTGCAGCAGCTTGCTATTGGCACAACTTGCCCCACTTCAAATCCTGAAAATAGGAGTATTCAAAAGAGAAAACCTATGTGCATACATCCAGACATGACCATGACTAAAATGTTCTTCACCTCCGGACACAAGGGCACTTTCTCCTGGATGCTGTGTCCATTTCTCCAACGTCTCAACTTCCTCTGTCTGAATGTCTCTCTCAATATTATCCTCATTACACTGAACATAAGCCTAAAGCAGAAAGATAACATATGGGTAACACAGCTAAGAATGACAGAGCATAATTGAATAGAACTTAAATATTCATTTTAAATTGATACAGAAAGTATACAGAAAGTCCATTATAAATTAGGGAAGGAACACAAGAGACAGCTCTTTTCTAACTGAGAAAGGAGGCATACGGCCTGTCTGGCCAAAAAGATGTGATATTACTGCTTTATGATTATTAAGGATGAGAGATGAAAAATAATCATTTATTACTTTACTGTCCTATTAGCTTTAGGAACTTCCTTTGTAAGGAAAATTGTTTTCCAAAACAAGAATCAGCACTTCTAGGATTTATGCATTACTAAAAATCAATTACCCACCTGTTTAGTGTTCATTTTACCAAAATTCCTGATATACATGTCGTACTCATTTACAGGAGGCAAATCCAATAATGAAAAACTAACTGAGAAGTCCAGATCAATTAGTTGGAGAAGTTCTGAACTCCGTTTTCTTTAAAATGTATTACAAAAGAGAAATACAAAAACAGTTAAGACTAAGTATGTGGCATTCTAAAAGAAAAACGACCTGATATTGCACAGTACTACAGATTTAACAATACCTTGATTGATGTGAACTGAAACTGCATCAAAGTTAATTCATAGATAAATATATATCAAAACAAATACATATAATACTGCTGAGTTCTCATTTAATGTGACAGAGATAATGATCATATTTGAAAACGGGGAAATTACATGGTTTATTATACACGCAAGCCCAAATTTTCAGAAGCCTGGGAACATCTCGCTCCACTACTCAAAAGCTGTTCTGTGAGATAACAGATGAACATTAAATTCTTCCTGCAATTAGGATGATGGCTAATACTCCTGAAATCACTTTATACGTATGTACAACTATAGGTGCACATACTTCAGAAGGATGAACTATAGTAGGCCTGTTTTTGTTAGTCTTATTCAAATCTGTTTTGAATGACCTCCTAAGCTACCTCCAGTGGTAATAAACTGCCTTAACTTGCACCTCTTTACCTTCAACAGGAAAACAAATCAAAATCACAGTAATCCTAATATATATTTTAAGTATATATATGAAATACATTTATTGTTGGTTGATGACCTATGGACATGAATACTGACCTCTTCCCCAAACGGTAGCCCTCCAAAAGCCATCAATTATTGGACTAGCGGCCTTAAGCTAAACTGTATGAAAATGCGTAGTCAGGATAGGTGTACAGGTCAGATGTATGCATTTTTCCACCTCTATTTTTCTTTTGTTTAGAACAAGCTTGTCACATCACACACTTTGTAAGATACCTGAATCTCTTTGTTCTATGAGCTACCAAATCTTTCCATTTTCCTAAATTACATTGCTGGAATGACAAAAATTAACTTACCTGCCTTACTTATTTATGGCTTCCCTGATCCAACTTGCCTCATTCCTTTTAATTTTTGCCAACCCCAACTCTTAATTTTTTCATCTTTTCCCACAAATAAAACTACATTTAGACTATTAATTGGAGATTAAGACCATCTTCATATATTGCATCTTGCTCTGACAACATGCTAAAAACATTTATGTGACATTACTTGTCATCATCAACTAGAGTGAGATTTCTACTGCCTCACTGTATGATAATGTGTGGATAACTGCAGAGGTATCAGTCTTGTCACATTTTACAAGATGATCTGTCTAGTTTAATGCCGTAACACTGTTGAGATATTATTTAAGAGTTAACTGCGTAACTGGATACAGATGTCTGTTTACATGTTAATTCCACTCTGCTGCTGTAGCACAGATTTCTGGACAATAGGAAAACTGTTGTCGTCTTTTCCCTTTTTCTATTTCACTTCCAGGTTTTTCTTTTTTTTAAATGTACACTTACTATAAATACAATATACAAATGGCTATGAGTATGTATAATTCCATACCCAAAAAGTCTTCCCGATGCATATTTGGGTTACAATTTCCTCTTAGCAGGACAGTCTTTGGAAGGGGAACAGACCAGAGCAACAGAAGCTGGCATTGCACCTCTGACATTTTAGGTTGCATTTTCTTTTATGTATGAGGGCAATTTCACATTAAAAAACAAAACAAACAAACAAACAAAAAAAACTTACAGACCTCTATGATATTTTCTTATCCACGTTTTTTATTTCTATCTCTACTTCCTACTACTCCAACTCTTCACAATCCTTGTGGACAAGGAATGCTGAGATATAATTCAAACTCACGAAAGTTACTTCCTAGCTACAAATCTTAATGAAATATTCAGACTAAATTAAACTAATTAGCCTCAATGTTAATACTGACAATATTCCAAAGTGTCATTATTCATCTACAAAATGCTTTCAGTTTATCTACTGGTAGCAATGTATTATTGTAGCCCTAAATTTCCCTAAACTTTTATTCTCTATGAAAACGTTAGTTATCCTGACAGGCTATATACATAGTCAGTATGTAAACAAAGTTATACACATAGCTAGTTATCTATGCAGGCTATATATATTTGTATGAAAGCATTTGAATTAGATCTGATGGGTGGATTCCTTTGACTGAATTTTACTTTTCTAAAGCTATTTATCTAAACTATTTGTCCAGACTCCCTCCATAATCAGTAGGGAGCGACAAGCATTTTAGAAGCCAATTCTTCAGGGAGATGCCTTCCTGAAGTTCCTCATCTCTTTCCACTGTCTAGAGAGACGACCTCGCACAAAATTTAAGTATATAAATTTAGGTAAGATGAATTACACTGCTTAGTCAATAAAATCTCTCTTATGTGACCAACAGCCACTAATGTACACACAAAGCAATGGAATCTAGTATTATCAGTAAAACTTACTATTCTTGCTTTGTGTGCCCAATTGACGTAACAGAAAATTGGAGATATATATTGAGCTTCACATAAATCATCTAAATCTGTAGCTCCTGGTAAGCTCCACTACCAACAGTTATCAATTTGATTCTTTAACATGAAGCTGTCTTAGATGTCTCAAATCTAGATCAGTTTTAGATAAGTAATAACATGTTTTTACACCAACTGGTGCTATTCCCAAAATGCAGTATGCTATTTTGGCAGCAGTATGTACCATACAGAGTCTTGATTATTTCAAGAAATTACAGTTGTGCAAAGCTCTAAGAGTAGCTAAAAGGCTTACTATTCATTACTAGAAGTAAAGATCTAATTAAGTGATTGAAGAATCCTATAGAGACATGACCACATGGGCAACTCATTCTGTAATAAAATGATATGCATAAACAGATGTACAGATATATTTCTATTATAAAACTCACATACAGCAAAGCCTGTAAGCTATATTTACTTAAAAAACTAATTACTGTTAGGTTACAAAATACTTGACTTTGAAATACGTGAAGTTATAAACTTGCAGCTTTTAAATATTATGAAAAGGTATCTCACCTAATGAGAAGCCATTTTGTGTGGATAATTTAAAAGACACTTACTTTTGCTTACAAGCCATGCTTTGGCTACTTTGTCGTTGGTTTGCCATTTCAAAATCCATGAATATTCCACAAAAAGAGCTTCTGGCAGGAAGATATTGCCTTTCTGTGATATTATAAAATGTTGTTAGTGTTACAATTCACACTTTATACCACATTAAAATGTAAAGCAGCGAGTATAAAAAGCAACAGATTCATTACCACACAGCTACTAAATGTTACTAGTTTGCATATTACAAAACCTCTAGCATGGTATCAACACAATAAGCTTCTTAACTTTACTAATAAGCCAGGCTTTTCCTCTTACGCTCCTTTATCAGTCAATTCAAGATAAGTGACCACTGCAATTTTTCGTTTGGAGACTTTGATCCAGAAAGTGCTTCTTCATTCTTAAAACTACCAGCCATTTTTTCTGTCATTAGGGAGTCCCTTCTTTCCCTGCATATGGTAAACTACTGCATGAGCAATTTTAAAACCAGATCACATTCACCTAGATTAACACAAGGTGGTGCATGCTACACTTCTATTAGCTGTAGTGACCAATTCCTGTATAGAGAACCTTATCAACAGAAAAGAAACTAATATCCTTGGATGAATAAGCAAAACATTGAAAACTTGTTTTAAAAGTATTAGCTAGTGGACTGGCTACAATGCCTCATGTCATCTTGATTTTACATCCTGCCCTGGCTAGGCTGCAACCAACTGATTTTAATAGCTAAGTCCCAGCCAGAACAGACTATGCTTAACTTCCTCAGAGGAAGACTGCCTTCTTTAGATAATACTTGTAAAGTGCTTTTGAACTTCTAAAAATTACTACCAGAATGGTCAATAACCGTTTTAGCTTAAATGGAAGACAACTTTGTCAAAAGAGATGGATGTGTAATTTACAAAAAAGCAATAAACACTGTAATACACAATTTAAAAATCTGCTTTTATATTAGAATTCTATATTGCTCAGTAGATTGAGATTGTTTATTAGACTCTGTTATGGGTTCTACATTGTTTATTAGAAAAATAAAACAAGAAATGCCTAAACTTTCAGTAAGAAGAAATCCATATTACAGTACATTGGTTCTTACACAAAAATATTTAAAAATTGTTCCCTCCTTACTTGGGAGACACACTTTCATAACAATGCTTTTAAAAAGCCAAATAAAGCCTATTCAGTACACCGTAACAACCAGAAAACTGAAAGTCAAGTTAAATTCCAAAGACCCTGCAACCACAACTCGACTAAAAATTCTACTGATGCTGTAAAGATTTACAGAAACTCGATGCATCCATCCGCAACTGAGTTCTGCTGTACTTTGTACAGTGAGTGTGTAGAGTAAAAAGCTGTGTAAAATTCTTTTGCACGGTGATCCTGTACTGTCATTCAAACGAGTGGATTGTGCAAAGGGGAATCAGGGCTGTAGTTAGGGAAACGGGTAGAACTGGCACACATAGAAGTCAGATCCACTGAATATAAAACCACAAAGTTATAGTCACTTTTCAGGAAAAAAAGAAAAAAAAAAAAGTAACATAGCATTTTAAAAGTAACACAGAACTAAAAATTTAAACAGTATCTGTACTTTTCTCACCTTCCTGACCACAGCTGAGGCTGCAATCATACTTCAAAGAAAAAGGCCAATCCATATCACAGGAAGACCCAAACTGTTTTAGCACTCCTCCACCTTTCAAAATCCAGACTCCCCCACCTTCCTCTTTCCCAAAATAAGAGATATTAAATGTTAATCTGTAAAGTCTTATACTTCACCTTTTAAATGATTAGTAATGCCTCTGATTCATTCTTCAGCTTTGTGAAAGTTACAGTGCTTACCCACAACCTAAAGTGACTCATTCAGAGCACCAGATTTTTGCCTTAAGGCAGACTTTTAGAAAAAGTAGCCTGTTTCCTTATAAGTTGTACGTGTTATTCATACATCTAATAAAAAAGACTGCTGCCTAGCCACATACCCACAATTGGTTCCTTTTTTTCATTTCTGGTTTTCTTTGGCAGGGAAGTAAAAATTCTATCATTTTCTGCATTAATTGCTCTTTGAATTTCTTCAATTTCTGATGTTTTGGAAATAGAAATCTCTCTTAGTTTTTCTTCTGCATTTCTTTCTTCACCACTGTTGTCCTCCTCATCATCATCAACAAAATCATCTTCATAATCCTTTAAAAATAGCAGACTTTTAACAAGTAATAAACATGATTTACAGAACTTGTATTCTTCGAGATGTTTTAAAGACATTATGAAATGTATTCCCCATAAAAATAAAATTCTCATACAGATGGCTACAAACCCTCTGACTGAAAAGCTTTTAAAAACAACCATTTCATATAGAGGAAAAAAAGTATTCTTTAAATCTGTGGTAATTTTAATCAAGAAAAGACAATCCCACAGCGTTGCTTTTCACTGCATTCCAAAAATCCATTTTTTTTAAATATCCTAAAATAAGAATTATATGCATTTTTTTAAAGAAAGAAAACGATAGTGGTCAGTAGCGTGAGTCACAGACAAATAAAGTTGTTTATCTGCTAGTCTGGATTTAAGCTGCCTTTCTACTGCAGGCTCAATTTATCTAGCTTCTAAAATATCTGGTTGCAAGTCCATACTTAGGCATATACTTTGATAATTCTTTGGAGCATAGCTAAGACAATTCATCTCCTGCTAAAGTAATCATCTAAAATAAGTGATTGAACAAACCTTAAAAGTGCTTATTTCTCTTCACTGAGTGCAAAGGGATACTACAGTGACTAACTCAACTGGGAACATTGCATCTAAGGTAAGCGGAGATGAATTCTACCCTGGCTGAACAAAGATCACAATGTGGTTGGTTCAGGTAGCAATGAAAGCTCATTCAGCACACTCTTCTATCTTAAATTAACTTGAAGGTAAATAAAACAGAGCTAGAAGATAAGAGAGTTCAATTAAACAAATTCACAAGAGAGTCGTGCGTCAGTATCTTCTTCTACGATATTTTTACAAAAGGAAAGAATGAGGTCTTTTTTCCTCCCAAAACTGATAATGTGCTACAGATTATTTAACTTTTCTTCCAGAAAAGCATTTAAGTAATTGAAATCCAGAAATACAGAAAAAGGATCTTATGAAGACTTGGACTGAATAGCTAAAGTTGGTTCCCAAGGAAGTCTAAGTAAATGTATACAGGAGAGTTTCTACATAACATTTTAGTTACGCATCACCTAGTGTTGTAAACAAAAGCCAAATTAAGACCACTTATCAAAAAAAGCATAAAAAAAAAAAGTAACATCCTATGTTTTTATTTCATTGAACATAATAAATTATTTCAAAAGGACAATTTTATGCTTATACTTACTTCAAAATCATCTTCATAATTTGTTGAGAAGTTATCAAATTCTGCATCTGAATTATAAATGTTGGTATCTTTTATTTCCTAAAAGAGTAAAACAGACGAAGCCATTATATGATCTGATCAAAAATTCAATCTTTATCTGCAAAATCTTAAATAATGAAAAATGAATTGTTCTTCTCAATTTCCACACATTTCAAGCAAATATATTTCTCAGAAATATGCAAAAAATTTAGTTTAGAAATACAGATAAACATACACTAATAAGTGATAATTATCAATATAAAATAATAACATAAGATGACAAAATATAGCTCAAACCTATCTTGGAAACACCAACTGCTTTTCCAAAAGTATTTTTACTGGGGGAAAAGAAAATGCTGTGTTGCCTATGATTTCAATAGTTACCACTTCATGAAACCTATTGTACACAAGAACATAAGACTGTTCTACTTTTTGGAGGATCAAGATTTTTAGAAGTTAGAGGAAGAGAACAATCTGACTACATTAGTTCATCCAGCACGACTGTTCAGCACAGTGGTAAGAGTTGTGCAGGCCAAATCTAAGAATACATTGGAAAGCTATTTCTTTCAGAAACAGAAGCATTTATGCCATGCATTACACAAGGCACTGATGACAATTCACATTCAATACTGTGTTTGACTCAGGCCACCCATGTTTAAGAAAAATTAATGGAAATTGGATCAAAGAGTCAGCTGCTAGAAAAATGAGAGGAATAAAGAATCTGACTCAAAAAGCTCAGCAAAATTAAGTCCAGGGCAGATATACATGTTTTCTATAAGCTAAAAGCCAGTACGGAAGGAATAATAACAGAGACATCTCAGAAATTATGAGGAGATTTCTAAATCTAATCATCAAATTGTACATGTTTTAGAACACGCTTTGAACAAACTGTTCAAAATACGATAAAATATTTTAAAGCACTGTATGGTAAAGCTAAGCTGTGTCTACGCAGCTGGTCCAGATAAACGCAGGCCCATACACCTTGTACTACAGACTTGCTGAAAACTTGGGTCTGTCTGCAAACCTGTCCATTTCGATATATAAAAACACTTTCCTTTTTCTTATGGTAACTGTTTTAAGAGGCATATATGAATTACACTACTAACTGCGTTTTACTTAGCTTACACCACATGTTATTTGCCTCTGTCAGCTGTTTATAGAAAGAAAAGAAATGATTTACTGTAAATATATGTAGATGATTTGTTATACAACAGTCTAAACTCTTCCCACTTATTGAGAACTATTTTTTCAAGTGTAGATGATACTAAAATAAAGTGGAATACATTAAACGGTTCGCAAATTTATACACAAAACATCCATTTTCCAATGCTGTATCCTGGAAGTGAGGTTAAGACACCAGTATACATAAATATTATCATACCTTAGAACTGCATTATGATGAACTGCATACTGTAATTATTATTAAGCCCAAGAAAAACAATATATATTCTAAAATCCAAAGCTAAATAGTTTTACCACTTGTCTTGTGTCCTTTTTTTCTTTTCCACTGTTTTTTCCTCTATCTTTTACACTCCTATTAAAAAAACAGAACATCATTTTTCATTGGTTAACTCAGAAGAAAGCACTGTGTTTGGAAAAAAACAGCTCATTCCTCCTGAAAAGGAAAAAAAAGAGTTGAACCATTCCAAACTGAAATATTTCTCCAAATACATTTATAGAACCTCTGTCTATGAAATGAAATGATAATCAAGCAGCAAAGTGACTAATCAGCTAAGAACTGCAAAAAACATAATATAATGCCTGTCGTTGCATCAAAATTTTAGAAAAATTGAGTAGGAAAAACTACTAATGCCACCCATCTACTAGTTTTATTAATATCTGCAGCCAACTGAAGATGAAGATTGGGTCGGTGTAACATGCTCTAAAGCTGTACATCACAGACTGACACTCAATCCTGGTTCTTCGTTCACGGGTTTTACTTATGAGGACAGTACAATCAGGCTCAGAGAGGGAGAAAAATCAAAAGCCAGCTCTGCTCTCTAACAATCTATTTGATTTCATAAGCAGAGAATAGGACTTCAAGAAAATAATGTTCTGAATTCTTAAGCAAGAAAGCGTTCGTATATACTGCTGGAGGGACTGACAAACATAAAAAAGGGAACAATAAAAGTAAAAATTTGGCTGGATCCTCACAAAGCAAATCAAAACAATTCAATATTAACATCAACTTGAGGCTAAACCCAGGTTTTGGGACATTCCAATAAGCCCTATTGCCTTCCTTGCCATTCAGAAATAGCTAAATCTTTCTCTTTCCCATCTATGCACAAGCAATGGCTCTCCCACAATGCCTCATCAGCAACCGCTACAAAATACAACTCTGCAGTTGTCACTGCCTGACAGTTGAGTGCTGCTGCTAGGAAGCACCCCAATAGATGTATTCTGAAATATTCCATTTTTTTCTGCATATACACACACAATAACAAACTGAATATTATTTGTTCAATGCCTAAGGAACAGTAGGTGTACTTAGCAGACAGTGGTCATGACCTCACTATCTCTATCAGTTTCATCAAAGGCTAGTACGTCATCCTATTTTGCTAGGAAGCTAAATTAGGACTTGGGAACAAGAACTCTGATCGACAACGTATCTAGAGTTATACTTCAGAAAGTTGCATACGAATTTGACATGTCTAAAGCATTAAGGAATACTAAGACAACTAGAACACAAACAGAACTTCTCTAAGAAATTTTACATATACCATGAGAAAAGCTTGGAAACATCATCCTGAAATGTTACTCGTCCCGCTTAGGATGACCTGGACCTTTTCCATTTATGTGCAACAGCAAAGTTGCTAGATACACACATACTTAATACTTTAGGTACCAACCACAGTAGCAGCTAATTAGGGATATTCAAATTAAAGTCAACAAGGTAACAGTGTCCTACATTGTTCATCATGGGCCTCGTAAGCGTCCACATGAATACACTGCGGATTTTCAGGTAGCAGACGCAAAACTTCTGCCCCTGTATGTGCCTCTGTCTTCCAGACTAAGTGCCTGGATTAAGATACCAATATTCTGCAAGGACTGCAAAAAATGCCTCTTACTATCCAGGAGGAGGGGAAAAAAAAAAAGAAGTAACTAGACTAAGAATACATATATTATAAACAAATAATCTATAAACAAACAAACAAACCATCTGAGAAACAAAATATAATTTTTTAAAAATAGCTATAATAATGTACACATGCCTATGGAGAAAGGTACTACTGCAGGCTTATTACTGCTGGTCAAATACTGCTGCTAAATGATTTGCTGCTGACTGAATCTTCTTTATTAACTGATATTATTTAGCATACGTTTACTTCAAATGTCTGAATGTACCTTATATGCTGACGACTTGTTTCCTCTTCTTGCTGTTGACTTCTCTCCTGTTTTTTGTACCCACTGCTCTGTAAAAGAAGTCACAATAGTCATGTGTCAGAAATGGTGGGAGAAAATGTGTGTAGGAACATATATTAGCGGTAGTGACATTAAACAGTAGGAGGTTTCTAAGGTATTAATTTATTTCATTGACAAATACTGTGCTATTTTGTATGAGTCACTGCTTATAAGAGGAAGTTCTGTGTATGAACTAACACCAGAACAATCACCTACCAAAACAGCTATGGTAAGCAAAGAAAGTAAATACCAATAACAGATACGCCACATGAGCTTCTTCTGAAAATATAAAATACTTCGGACTGAAGTTTGGCTATGTCCCCTTTTACACTGCATTCCCGAAAGGAAGGGAGAGAAGGAATCTTGAATATTTTCCTTTATTTAACTGAACCCTTACAACGCTTAGGAACCAGAGTAAAATCTGGCTGATTTATAAGATACCATCACATTATTATCTAGTAACAACGGTCAAAAAATACTGTGGGCCCCCTGGAAACTGCTTATCCACGCTTAAATTGTTAGCCCAATAATTGGCCTAGTTTTGTTCCAGGCCAAGAGGACTTTCCCAAATCATTCCCAGGTATGGCTAAAAAACTGGCAGGGGTCAGTGACTGAGGGCTCAGTAGGCATCTAGATGTGACCTGCCTGTTTCAGAGAATAAAAGGGATTTTAACAGCATGGACTGCAACATCCACCACATGTTGGTCCCAGTGACAGACAACAAGTCTCAGGTACTTTTAATCCACAAGATAGGATTTGACTCTAAAATTCTAGAATGTGAAGGTTTATCTAAGTTTGGAAATGTACTCAGTTGGTGGTTCGAGACAAAATTGCTTTTCCCTATCCACAAACATCAGAAAAAGAAATGGAATTCTGCAAAAAAAAAGCAGCAACAAAGATGCACACGTTCTAGAACAGCAACTTCAGTAAATTTCCAAGGACGATAAACCTTGAAGCAAGCTGCTGTTAGTCTTTCAAATTCTGTTGCAAAAAGTTAGTTGCGGGAATCACTTGTAGCGGATGCCTACATTGAGTACACTTAGTATTTCACTAGAAAATATATTTCTAACCTTTTCTTTGAGAAGCTTGCGTATCTTCACTCTTTAGTCTGCAGAAGAAACTATCCTAGACCACCTGAATGATTCTGTTTCATAACACTAATCACAGATACTGGGAGTTATATATTTCTTCTCTCATTCTTCTAGAACACATAACTTGTATTACAAAAACAGTAAATATTTCAAGGTTTTGATTAAATCTCTAAGATACAACATCATGCTTTGTATTAGAAACATGAAAGATACCCTACCCTTTCAGAAGCAGAGGGAAAAACCATAAACATAAGGCTACTCGGATGTCTAACTCATAAGTAGACACCTAAGCTCCCATTACAGGCAACATTAAACTTAGCTCTTATTAAAAGTGTAATTTTCCTATAAAAACAGTCAATGCATTTGTATGGACCCCTAGCTTAATCTCCACTTCAGAATGTTAGTAAAAATTTTAAAGTCATAGCAATAGAGAACTTAGTGAAAAAGATGTTTCTAACACATAGACAAGTTTCTAATCAAGATTTCATGGGTGGAATCAGCTCTGGGTTAGGATACTTAAATGAAGATGCAGCATTTCAATCTACCATGTCAGTCTAAAACTTCAGAAAATGTTGAATTACAATCCTAATACTTTGATTGTTTACCTTATCAATGTATAACCACACATTAACAGCTATAGTAAGTTATTAGGTATTGCTTTTAAGTCTTACGAGAACTAACCCTAAGATCACACTTCTTTCTTTCACTTTCTTCACTTTTTACTCTTTCATTAGTTTCTGCTGGTTGTCTTTCTCCGTCTCCATGGGAAGATCCCTCTTTAGATCTTTTCGATTTACGTTTTCCTTCATCTTCCTTTTCAAACAGTCTATGACTTCCCTCTTTTGGAAGACTCTCTTTTCCTGGCCTAACAGAACGCTCTTTTTTTTCTCTGTGTCTCCTTTCTCTCTCTTTAGCTGTCTCTTCATCTTTCTGTAACTTGTGCCCATGTTCACCTTCTTCAACTTTGTATACTAAATATTTGCCAGTGCTATTTTTGGTATCATTATCCTGGAACAAGAGAAAAAAAAATTATAGAGTTAGAAAGTTCTCCAGGATTGTTTTATCTTAGAATTCCACCATTCAATGGTCAAAAATGGATAGATTTGCTAGGTTCCTAAACTATCTGCCAACATAGATCTTCCACACGTGTTTTTTTTTTTTTTTTCCCCCCACATACGATGGTGAAGCAAGTTTCAAATTGCAGTATCACACAAGATTCTGGCACGTCCTCTGGAACACTGCATACTTTACTATAGAAAATTCTTTGGATTTGGTATTCTTTAGGCAAATTTAATTCTTTGTTTAATAGGCACTCTATCACAAAACATGACGTATACTTACAAATACCTTTCCACCAAAGGCATAAATAACAGATGGAAAATTTTGACAAAGCTGTACAAAAATAAAGCATCTGTTTGCTATGCAAATTTTATTAAAAAAATAGGAGTGAAAGTATCTGCTTGAAATATAATGACTTAAACATATTTTGTTGTCATGTCTTTTGTACACTTGTAAGAACCTTAGTGTATCTCTTAGATTACTTGGGAACTGAAGCCTGATGGAATTTCTTCATTATTTTTACAATTTTATCTTCCTTTAGGAAACATTTCATTCCTTTTCCTTCCTTTACCTTCCTTCCTGAATGTCTTCTTTCTCGCCTTTCACCTCTTGTTTTCTCTTCTTCTAGAAAATATTTGTATAAATTAATAAACAATTTTTATTATCAATCAAACTCTATACAACTAACTAATGAGCACGTAGGAAAAAAAAAACTTCAGTGGCATTGACTTTCTATCATAAGAATTCTGCCTTGAATCTCATTCAATAAAGATACAGTTCAAATTTAGCATTTTTCTAGGGTCTGGATTTACTGAAAACTAATAATAAAATAATATTCAACTGAAATTCACTTTCTAAAACAGATTATTCTTGTTTCTTTCCTGAAGGATCTCCGTGCTCTCAATTGCTTTGTGTAATGATAGGAGTAGCGATACATGTTATTAACATCAACAGTTACCCTTCAACTTCACTTGGGATTCAAACAGATCACTCAGTAGAGAATATCTGGGCAGGAAGGTACTTAGTACTCTTCAAGACAAATGCTCAACAAAAACTGTGAACCTCACTGCCCCTTCAGGAGCAGAAAAACCAGCAACAAAAATGCATAAAAGCACTAAAATAAAACGAGGTTACCATGAGATTATCTAAAGATATGTTTCAGGAGGTACTCCAACTCGCTTGTCTTTATGTTCTCTGTATAAATGGGATATGGCTTCAGAATATTTCTGTTTAAATAGCAAATGAAATATTTCAAAGTATAACCACAATGCAAAGCAACTTACCAAAGTGATGGCTGCTTTCTCTTCCGCTGTGATGTTCTTTATCTCTTCCTTCAAATGATTTCAGATTATTTTGCATATGTATTTGCTTCACCTCATGCCTTTTATGCTTTTTATCTTGTTCCCTCTCATTTTCCTGGTCTTTATGTTTTCTTACGCTGTACCTTTTCTTCTCCAAACTTGATTCTCGAACCTTATCCTTGTAGCTCTCTCTGTGGTGTTCTTTTCCCTTTTCTTTCTCTCTCATCTTATCCCTGTCTCTTTCACTAGATTTAAATCTCTCTCTTTCTCTTGTTCTTTCTTTGCTATTCCCTCTGTCTTTGTGTTCATATTTATGAGCATCTGTGTCACGAACATCCTTCTCCCTTTGCAGATTCTTTTCTCGGTGCTTTTTGTCTTCATTTTGACTATCTGACTGTAATGCCTGAAGTATAAAAAACAATCTCTTATTATAATTCAGTAAGCTATTTTGATATAGTATATTTATGTGAAAAGATACTGAACTATTAACTATGAAGTGAGGTTCATAAGCTGCAATTTCAATGTATTTGGGAAAAAAAAATGTACTGTGCAATTGTGCATTCTGTTTAGCGTCCTCCAGTTGCCTTTAGAATAGATTAGCTTTTACTTGAACAGGAAGCAGAATACAGCATATAAAAATTGGAAAATAAAATTTTGGTGTAGATCCATTCAGGCTGGTACTATTATAATTCTAAGTCATAAGAGTAGTCTCTCATTTGAATCCTCCTGAAGCAAAGAGCAAAACTCCCACTGATTTCACTACATCCACAACCTTGGCTATTTGTCTAATGAAGAATAAAACAGGACTTTCTTTTTCGATTATACCCATTCAGTAAAGCGAATTAAACTTCAGCCATCTGTTTCACAGAAATGAAAGCCCAACCACATTACTTCTGTTGAAACCAGAACTTTTCAACTCTGATTTTTTGGTTTAGCCTACGTGGAAGCAGAACAGGGAAAATGTTATTGAAAGCCTAAAAATATGAAGTACTTATCTTGTAGCACTGCCAGTAAAATAACAGGGAGCTTTAGAGACTAATTCATAAAAATCTAGAAAACAGATGAACAAGCAGGATGTCTGCAGTTTATCAAAGGAGTAATGAAGATCTGCACAAGATGCAGAAAGGAAAATACGCATATTGGAAAATAGCATGTAAAACTACATAGCATAAAATGAATATATGGTGGTGTGACTGACTGGAGCCTGCATGCAAATTTGGCAAATAGGTAACAATTAGCCAGGTTAAAAGTGCATGGCAAACATGATAGAGGATGCTAACAAATATAGCAATACACCGTACAGGTATAGGAAACTGAGTAAGTCTATAAAAAGGGGAGCTGTAACATGGATTTGGGCTGCCAGCAAATCAGACCCCATGGTGTGCTATGTGATCACCAATACAGTGGTATTTTTTCCATCAACCTAATTAAGAAATCTGTATATTAACTTTATACTGAGCTGCGTAGCTGGACAAGGTCCAGAGTGGGCCAGTCGCTGGATATACTTGGATTAGACAGATTCCAGAACAGTCAGCTGCGGCAAGGCAGTTAATAGCTATATATTAAATCTGCATCTTTGAATACCGACAGTGTCAGTTTTGGAAGTGTCTAGGGTACCACCAGTCAACCCTCTCAGATTAGCCTCTCAATAAATTCCACTGCTTTAAGATAACTCACTATCAAAATTAACAAAAATAACATAAAATTACCCTAAGATGCTTCTTAAGTTCTTCTGATTTCCAAGTATCTTCTTTGGTTCTTCTCTAGAAGAACAGAAAGATAGAAAGTGACTGAAGAATGAATTTGCAGTGAGAAATAAATCACTTGACAAATAGTTTTTCTGAGAAGAGGATCAACGTATATATGGTAAATACCATTGAATTTTGTTACGTAAACATTAATTTCATCTAGTCTTAATGTGTATACTTACGGTATACCTGATCTAACTGGACCTGGGAGAGGCCAGAAGCTCAGACTTCTTCTGGATCACTCAGCTCTGTATACACATGGTAAATAGTTTTGAAGTCACTGGCTGTGGCAGATGACAGAGGAGCCCTTCAAGGAAGGCTCAGAACTGTTTGGTCTCCCAATGATAGTCACTCATCAAAGTTACAGATGAAACAGGTGTACACAGCCATGCCAAACACAGAATCCCAGAACAATTTACATTGGAAAGGACCTACCAATGTCATTTGGTTCAACCTCCTACTCAGATCAGATCTAATTTCAAAGTAAGTCCTGGCCAGGGGTTTATTCAGGTGAGTTTTTAAAGTCTCTAAGGCTGGAGATTCCATGGCCCACCTGGGCAACCCACCCCAAGGTTTGACTTTCTTACACTCAGTTAGAACGTTCCTTGCTGCTGCTTAGGGTCGCTGCCTCCTATCCTTTCACTGCACATCTCTGAGAAGAATCTGCCTCCATCTTTTCTGTAACCCCTCATTAGGTAGCTGAAGACAGTAGTTAAGATTCCCTTTTAGTCATCCTTTCTCTAGGCTGAATGAACTCAGGTCCTTAGTCCCTTTCCCATAGATGTCATGAGCTCCAGGCCCCTAACCACCGCAGTGGCCTTCCTCCGGACACTCTCGCACTGGGGGCCCTAAAGCTGCACACAGTACTCCAGATGGGGCCTCACAACTGCTGAGCAGAGGGGAACAGTCACTGCCCTACACCTGCTGGCTATGGTCTTGATTCTGCACATACTCAGTATGTGGTTAGCGCTTGACCTCCTGAAGAGCACATTGCTGACTCTGTTCAACTTGCTGCCACGAGCACACCCAGACCCCTTTTTCTGCAGAACCACTCACAGAGTAACGCTGCTGGCGCTATTTTGCGATCAACTGTTACTTAATGCTATATAATGGCTCACACTATACATGTAAGTTGACCGCCATATGAAATATTAGTAGGTAAAACTGAAGTAAAAAAGGTGGAAAGATAATGAAAATAATCAGAGTATACATGGAAATTGTTTCACTAGACTTCTCCCTAGTTAAATAGAGAGTTAGACAGTTCCTTTTACCCTCATTTGCAAAGTTACTGCTCTTAACTGCTTGGCTGCTGCTAAAAAAAAAAAAAAAACAAAACCATTCCTATTATCTGAAATCACTAAAGAAAATGAGGAATTTTAATCTAGTGAATACTTTTTACTACTTCATTGATGATGATATTCAAAGGGATATGACTAGGTGTTATTTATTCTCAATTTTAGGTTTGGTTAAAAGTTACCAAAGATTAATAAAATCATTGCTAATAAATATTTGAATGATGAGCTGCACTGGTGGAAAAATAAACATATGGTGCCCTTTTTGTTAACTCATAATATGGAAACAGGATTTAAAAGCATGTTTTAGCTTTTCAATTATTCTTTACTGAAAAATTCTGGTCTTTTCAAACTTAGGTTTTTATAGAAGAACACAATGGACTGGTGGACTTTGGCTGAAGTTGAAGTAAGTACCAAGAAGCTAAACTCAGATTAAAAAAAAAAAAAAGTGACCTTTATAAGACTGAAGTTCTGTTTTCTTCTGATCTTTAAAAAAGACAAAAAAGTACAAGTATCTACTACTGCAGAATCCCAGAGGAGAAACTAAAAGCAAAGATGGCAATTTTCCTGAGTGAAGTTTTGATAGACTTTGTTAAAAAGTTAGGCAAACTCACCTACAAAGCTCGTATGGGAAGGTAAACAGACAGGAAGGCTAATAAGCACACAAGATAGAAAATTAGACAAATATCAAAGCGATACCTTTTATAGAGCTTAAAGAAACTTAATACCTTTGAAAGCACTGTCCCTCCTCTGTCAGGAACTAAAAAAGTCTCATAAGAGTCATTTGTATACAAAAAAAGACAATTTTTAATTATATTTTTAAAATTAAACTTAGAAATTACCTTCAGCTCAAACAATTCCAAATTCATCAAATAATAAAGAATAAAAAATTATTTAAACTAAGTAATTATTACTTCTGTACTAACAGGCTTTTTGAGAAAGCCAGATCCCTGCTCTGCAGGAAGCTGCTGATTAAGTTCAAAATCAGAATTTTTGAACTAACGAATCACCTTTTGAAATCTAGAAGTTCTATTCAATTCTGTTTAGTTCAAATTTTTTTAGATAAGGAGAGTTTGTTATCATCTAACCCATACTTTAAAAGTAGGTTTGAGAGCTTGAGTTCTGCAAGTTCCAAATTCCTGAAGAACGTGAAATCACTTCAATTCAGACAAAACTTCATTGGTTTAATACCTCACATACATAATTATGTTTTGATAATTTTTTCCTTCATATGAGAACACAGAAGGACAAAACAGTGCTGGTATAACTAAAAAATGTAATTAAAGGTTGCATTTTTACTGAGTTTCAGTTTCCATCCAAAAGTGATCACAAGCAACCATAGCACACCAAATTAAAATAGTAATCAGCATTTTCTAAAACAGTTAAAATATTAAGAATCTGAATAAACATAAGGTAAAATACATATACGTTTAAGCAACGTTATAGCTTATGTTCCTAGCTTGTAAAAACAAACATTTAGTATAAAGCCTCAAATTAATATATGTTAACGATTACCAACAAAGCAGAGTCAGTACGTTTTGCTTAGAGAAGTAACAAGTACAGATATAAACAAAATTCAAAAGGATTTATCAAAGTCGCTCACTTGTCTGCTCATTTAAAACTTCTGATATACTCTTTTAAATCCAGATTAAAGTTAGTTATTTAAACCACACCAGGGTTTAACCCAATCCATTCATCTGAGATCATGGGGAGCTTGTCAACTGATATAAGATGCCACCCTAAAAGAGCTGTGACAATTTGGAGTATTTAAGAATGTGCTCTCTAAACTAAAGGGGGATAAGTATGTTGCCTTATGAAGTCAGCTGATGAGATCACCTTGCTACTTTAGATAAGCTCTTTAAGAGAGACGGAGTGATGTTTCTTTGCTTGAAACATAGAAAGATTGGGGATTTTCAGGACTTGATTAAGGAAGGCCTTGAGCAACCTTAGTTTAACTATGGAGTCAGGCCTGCTTGGAGCAGCTTGGACTACATGAGCTCCAGAGGTCATTTCCAACCTGCTTCTTTCTATGATCACAAAGGAATAGAAAAAACAGTAAGGGACATTTCTGTCGTCTTCAATCTAGAGAAAGGTAATTTATTCTTTACATATAAATACATATCTTTCTTATGTCTAACTATGAGTTGACTATTTGAGAGCCCTTGTAGATAACGCAAGTGAAAGCTTAACTTTCTACCAAAATTCACTAACTTATTTACTTTTAATAAAGACATTATTGATCTGCCACAGTTACTGAAATTACATCTGAATGACAATTTTTAAAGCGTGATCTTGACTAGAATACTGTATCACATACTTAGTCCAGCCACTATATTTTCTATTCATAGGAATATAATCACAAATTAATTAAATTAACTGTGGAGTTGAGATTCACAGCATAGTAGTATTAAAATTTGTGGTAAAGCGATTTGATACTTTTGTTTTTCATAAGATTTTGCAACATGCAAGCTGATGGTAACATTTTGATATGTTTTGGGGTTTTTACTTTGCAGCTCTATAAACTTTTTATAAACTACCACTTATGCAAAAGTTGAGTGGATTGCTGAGGAAATAAAACCAAAAAATAATACCCATTGAAGGGGCAATTATTAAAGATACTCATCTACAATCTGCAAAATTAACACATTTGACTATTGTCAAAAATCTTCTCTCTTCTAGAAAGTTCTGTGGCTCACGAGGCACAGAATAATTCCCCTTTTAGTAGGGGAACACAGACTTCATCAGAGTGCTGACAACCTTACTGCAGGCTCTCGCGTTGCGCCAACGTAAAGTCACACAGCATAAACGCCCTCTCCGAGTCCGTGAGTGATCCTGACAGAGCAGGGAAACGCGATTTGCCAAAGTAAGGACACGGGGATGCGCAGGGCCAGCAAGAGCAGCGCGGGGCGGGGCGGGGGGGTGTCCCGGTCTCTCGGACACACGGAGGGGGCCAGGCCCACAGCGGAGCCCCGAGAGCAACGGCCGCTCCCGGCACGATGCGCCGCCGGCTCAGGGAGCGCCCAGCGCCACGGCGGGGCCCTCGGGGCGGGGGGGAGGCGGCGGGCCGGTCCCTCCCGTCGGGCCGGGCCGGGCCGGGCCGCGCCGCGCCATCAGGTTCGCCCCGCTCCCCGGAGCCTCGGCCGCTGCGCCTCACCTTGTCGGTCTCCATGGCGGGGGCGGGCGGGGCGCTATGCGCGGGGTCCTCCGGACGCCATGTCCCTGCGCCGCCGCCGCCGCCTGGCGGCTGTCGCGTCCGGACTGCCTAGCAACAGGCGGCCAGGGCAGGCAGCCGCTCGGCCGAGCGATGGATCGGCTCCGGCCCCGCCCGGGCAAGGGGTGGGGGGGATGGCGCTACCGCAAGGGCTGGTGGGAGAGGAGCTGCGGGGTGGAGAGGTCAGTCGGTGGGTGGCGGCGGCAGGGCGGGAGGGTCCGGCTGCTCCCGGCGCTGCGGGGGCGGGGCGCGGCGCTGGCGGAGCCCCGCGGGGCTTCTCCAGTCGGGGGCGGGGCCCGCGCCCTCGCCCTCGCCCCGACACCCTTTAAGGCGCTGTTACTCTGCGGGTTCCCGCTGGCCGTGAGGGCCGCCGGTTCCTTTCGGGCAAACGAGCAGTCGTGGGCGATCGTTGCGGGGGGAAACAGGAAAATAAGGGGAAACAGGCCATAGATTCGCTCAGTCCGTTCTTGCTCGTCTGCCTTGTGCCCAGGTGTCAGGTAGAAGCGTGCGTAAAGAATACTGCAGAAATGAAAACGTTAATAGTATTCCCACGGTAACAAGTATCAGAGCTGTTTCGGCAGCAAAGAGCGAACAACCGTTGGCAGCTTCCCAAGCGCACGTGAAGCAAACGTGGGAGTGAGTGGTGCTATCCTGCGGGAAAGGAGTGTGCCATTTCCACGGCAAATACTTACAACATGTTAATGTGCTGTGCAATTTAAAAGACTGGGTGAAAATTCCTCCAGGCGCTTTAGGCTTGTTGCCTATTTTTTTCTATTTATTAGTAAAAGTAAGTTAATATTTGACTATAAAACAGGGGGAGCTATATTTACTGCTAATATTTGATACTAATGTTTGTAGAAAACTGACCAGTTGAGAAAAAAAGGTAATGGAGAAGGCATTTTTGCATTTGAGAAACAATCTTACTCCATTTAGTTCAACAGCAGTTGTATTACAACATAGAATAATATAAAAGTTGTCTCGCTGTCCAGAATATGAAGTATTTTTCTTTATCATCTAGCAGAAAAGCAAATGGAAATTAAGAAAGCAATTCAGGAGGAAAAAAAAACCCTTTTTTTAAGGAGAAACATAAAGTATAAGTTATCTTTAAGGGCTAAATTACATCTACCAAATATGAACATCTATGGATACTAAACTATTTATAAACATTCTTATTAATAATTAACCTGTCTTTGGCAAAGCAATAATAATCCATGAGCATTTTATCTTCTCCCTTGAACAAATAAAAATGCATTTATAAGCCATCTTGGATTAACTCAGCTTTTTAGCCAAGATAGTGAGAATGTTATAAATGCATGGAGCTAGCCATCTGCTTAGTAAAGGATACTCAACAGAAATGCAATCCTCCATATAGAGGCTGAAAGACAAAGACTACCTTCAGGTACTCTAATTTAACTGCATTTATTTTTAATAACAGTATAGCAAATGCATATAACTAACAAGTATGACAGCAATACTCAAGAGTGGACAGAACAAAAATAAATAATTTTTTCATATTCTGGTTCTACCATCCACCTCTTTAGAATATGTAATGCATATGTTTAGCGTATATTTGTTACACATCCAATAAATTTCAGTTTTTGCTTTTTATTCCGCTAGCAGAGTCTGTACCAACTTTATGGCAGAAGAAAAGCTACAGATATGGGAAGGCACCACTAAAGGGTTGGAAAAAAGTCTTCAAAGCTTAAAGCTAATGCTCAAACTGAAATTTAACTGCTGAATGAGAACACAAGTTGGAATATTACACCTATGGAATAACAGAACTAGAATTTACGCATCTTTAAATGCTTTTGCCATGTATTAAAATAAACTACAGTTTTCCATCCATATAGTGGAAAGAATGATTACATCAGTATTTCTGCTGTTTAAAAAAAAAAAAAAAAAGCTTTCACATCCATGTGAATACAGGCAATAAAATGACACGCTTCTATTGTATCACTAGAGGGCATAAAAGAATGCCCTAGCTTTTCTTAGAAAGAAAAGAATGTTGTAAACAAGGCTACTGGTAGCCTTGGAAATTTTGATAAGATTTTAATTTCTACAGTTTTTCTCTTGTCTGGCTTCATACACCTATCTTATTCTTCACCTGCACTTTTTTTGTCTGAAAAACAAAAATATAAAATAACTTAGCTTTTTGCAATCTGCAGTAATGGGCTATTTTCTGTCTTTGGATGTTCTTCTAATGCCACAAAAGAATATAGACTTTTCTCTGTTGCTGTATGGAATGATACACCACAGAAGTATGCCAGTAAATTATTGGAATTAAGAACCTTCATAGAGACGGCATGGTGACCCCACTCCATGCTTTAAAATGAAGATTCTTTTGTTACAGAGAAAATGAAAATCATTTTTTTGTGTGTGTGAAAGTAGAGACCCATTAGGGGTCTAGGCTTTTAAAGTGTCTTCTTCCTTGTTTTTTTTAAAACAAATTTCCTTAAGTCTTATCAACACGAGACAAAAAATACTGTTATCAGTATACTGTTTGTGCATTAATGATCTGTGGCAAAGTGTTCAAAATGTTTATGGTGATCAGATTTTCAGGTTCATACATAGAAACAGCAAAAATGAGGGTCTCTGAAGTGAACTGTGTTAAAATACATACTTTTAAACTACATTTATAGGCAAATAACAGGTATTCTATGTGCCTCTAATTTTGAACAGTAACTTACAAGAATCCCATCAGGAAAAAAAGAACACATTCTAATGGACAGTATTTTTGTATGCAGGAGCAATAAATAGTCGAGCATCTTAATCATAAGGGAACAGTAAAACTGAAGCCAGGTTGGGTAATACCCAATAAGACATGGTTTTGTTCCAAACAACAGTATCTCTGTATAGAGTCCTCAGATTCGTAATTGTGCTGTATATTAGATCATCTGAAGCAGGCAGAGAAGTGTTTCTGTTTAAGAATGTTGGTTGAGACATTTGGATTGAATCAAACTCATCATGAGAACTTGCTAGGATGAGACTGCACATAAATTATGTTCCCATTCATAGTTCCAAAGTTTCAGAAAACTTCCATCTGAGTAAACATTCAGATGTTTCTATGCAGTGGTTAAAGGTTTCTACTTACTTTAAAAACTGTAAAGAGAAGCTGCAGACTAAAATAATGCTGTTAAGTAATATAAGGTATAATATCAAATACTGTTTTCAGGAAGATTAACTGTTACTGAAAGCAGTCAAGAAGCAACAATTAAATAAAAACTGCTTCCAGAACATGTTTTTTGTGTGGAATCCACCAAGTCAGGCAATCCTAAGGTTCTTTTTAACCATATAAAGTGATTTTTACCAATTTTTCTCAACCTCAATTCAAAAAAAAATATATAAATCAATCAGATTTTTTGGGATGTGAAGGATAGTATTGGTACTTACTGAAAAAAAGGCATAATGGCAGACTACTGTGATACAAAATAAAAAGCAACATAATAAGACAGTACCTTCAATCTAGTGGAAACTATTGAATTTGAAAAAGCAGAAAGGAATCCTATACAAAAAGGAAAGAAACAGATATAGCTAGGAGTACATATAAAAGAATACTGCAAGCAAATCAGCTTTCAATTAAAAAGATTGTCACAGAAAAGAATGTCACATTTTGCAAGTACGAGAAAAGAAAAAGATCCTATTACTTCATTCTTCAACTTTTAAAAAAGTATCAGTGAAAATTCCAAGAGTACAACAGGCCTACCTAGCAGGTTATGAAAAGAAATGAATATGTGATATCCAAATAAGGTAAATATAGTCAGCTTTGTAGCTGATACAATTCACTGTAAGATACTTAAGGAAAAGCTAGAGTAACCTCTGTGCTGTATCTTCAAGAGTTCTTGAAGCACTGAAAAAGACTGCAGTCTTAGGCATTAAAAAATAGAAGGATCAAGAAATAAGTGATTTAGTTTAACAAATCCAAAAACCTGAAGCAAATTATTAAACAATTTATTAGCACCAACCAAGTAAGAATGATGCTAAAAAAAACAAATGACTTGTGTTTATCAGGAATATTGTATCAAAGGCTCTAATAGAGTAACTGACCCTAATTTATCCCCCAGCAACAGAGTTTATATCTTGATTTTAACAAGCTTCTTTTGTCCCTGTAATGAATAACATGCTAATTGCAGTTTTTTAATCAAAATAGTGCATGGGGCCAAGTCAGTTCTCTACAGAAGTTCTAAGAAGTCAGAGCTAATCTCTTTATCAGAACTTTCTAATGAAATTACAGATAAATGTATCTAATGTTACAAGATCCTGCTTCTGTTTTCCCATTTGATTGGCACCGTATCACCCTCCTATAGTTCAGATTAATCCAACTCCTCTATCAAATAATTACATTACTCTGCCCAGGATCAATGCTAGGCTATCAGGCCTACAATTATGTGTTAGTCATGTTAAACGCAATCGCAAGATACACTTTTTTCTAATGTGTACCTCCAATGTATTGACTGCAGTTCTACTAGTTCTATATCCTGCTCGTTTGCAGAATGCAGACCTAGACATAAAGGACAGTAGAAGAAGATGCAGCATATGGTGAATTGTTAGTTGGCAAAGGTCATGTTAGTTCCATCACTTTTTTTTTCTCCTGTTTTGAATTTTCACTTTGATTTGTGGTACAGTTATATTCTGTTTCCAATAATGAAGCCAGACAGGGAAGTAAAAAGAGGCAAGGGAATTCAAGATTTGGAACTCAGGTCTTGAAACAATGAGAAAATAGTTACAGTATTGTAACAGAGAGAGGTAACAATATGGAGGTTTGTACTAGGTGCTTCTGAACCTCAGGAGTGGGGAGTTCCTGCCGTAGAAAGTCTTTATAAGCAAAACAATTTTTTGGAAGAGGAATAAAATAAATGCAAAAGAATAAATACATTTAATATCGTTTGGTGTTATTGGTATCCAAATGGATAGGGTCACAGAGTTACAGTTTTATCCTGATGAGGACTACTCTGGTGTTTCTAGAAAAGTCTTTTTGGCTGGGTGGCTGCTACATAGATCCAGAGATAGCTTGATAACCCCAGGTTAAGGTGACAAGCTTTTATAGGCCCTTCAGGCCTCCCATTGTTACAGTCTTGTATTTTGAATTCTGTAGAAGTAGAGGTCCAGGTAAGTTTAGAGTCACTTTCAAAGGCTGGATACACTGTAGTTGTAAAGGGCAGAGAGAGAATTTGGCAAGGTGATACAACACCACAGCATGCAGTCTTTGGGAGCGGGATTGTTTTTTTCAAATCTGCTGTGTGGCAGTGGGCAAATGAGTTTTTCTTTTGTGGTATTTTCTTTCTGACTTTCCATTTCTCTGGATTATTGAGATGAGGTTTCTTTCATTTCCAAAATAAATGAAGTGTATGAAGCTCTCCTATTTGTCTGTTTGTAAGTTTTTTCGTAACTTTTCTGCCTGTAGGCTACATTTGTTCCCCCCCCTTTCCCCACCTGCAAATGCTAGTCTCATAAAGTCCTACCCATTTTGTGAAAATTAACAAGTGAACAGAGGAGAAAGTGCCCTGACTCACTCCCACTGAATGAAAGACTGCAGGTTGGCCATTTAGAAAGACAAAAGAAAAAAAAAAGTAACTTTAATCAGCAAGTGTGTACCAGCAAACTGATTATCAAACAACTAAGGACTGGCAACAGCTGTCCCTTCCCAAACTAGTGGTTACGTTAGAGTTATTACAGAGATAAGAAAACATTAGGAGGGAAGATGTGGGAAGCAGGTGTTGTTGTAATACGAGGGTACAGGGCACAAACCTGTAGGAAATCAGGCTTTATTCACAGATCAGGGCTCGTGTAACCTCAGGAACTGAGTTCATTCCTGCGTGCTCCTGCTCCGGGTGCGCGTAATGGAGTCCTCGGTCTTGGGAGCCACCCTGGCTTCTCCTCTGTACGAACGAGATGACAGAGGAGGCAGCTTTATCTGCGGATGCAAGGGACAGCGTCAGGAAACAGCTGTAGCAGCGAAGAAGCGCGGAGACCAGCCTCTGGCTCCTCTGAAGCCATTTACCAGCCGGTCCTTCAACATCCCTCAGCAGCGAACAAAGGAAAACACGAAGCTCGTTACTTCAGGGTGTTAACAGGTGGCAGCGCTTCAACCACTAGCCCCCCGGAGGCCGTCTCTCCTCCCTCCTGCGGCCCCCCGAGCCGCGCTCCCTCTCGGGGCGACGAGCGGGCGGCCGTTGGCAGGCGGCCGTTGGGCGGGCGGGCGGCCGCGCGGGGGGAGGGGCCGCGCGTGAGGCGCGCGGGGCGGCCCGCCCCCCCCCCCGCGCAGGGCGGACCGCCCCCCCCCCCGCGCAGGGCGGACCTGGCGCTGGAGGGGACGAGGGCGAGCAACGCGTCCCCCGCCTCGCCGGGGCAGGGGAGGCGCCTCCTGGCGGCGGAGCCTCGTCTCCTCCCGCCGGCGCCGCAGCGGTTTGGGCCGGGCTGGGCCGGGCCGAACCCAACCCGGAAGCGGGCGGCGGCGGCTGGTGTCGGTGCGCGGCGAGCGGGGCCGGGCGCAGGATGCGAGGCGCCGCTGCCGCCCTGCCCCCCTGCCCGCTCGCAGCCAGCGCCCGAGGAGGAGGAGCAGCAGCAGCAGCAGCCGCGGGCGGAGCGGCAGCAGTTGTAGGAGCCGCCGCCGCTGCGAGAGCATGAGCGGGTCCGCGGCTAAGCAGCCCCCCGGCGCGGGGTCCGCCGGGGATCCCGCCGCCGCCGGAGCCGCCGCGCCGCCGCCGGAGCCGCCGCCGCCGCCGCCGCTGCTGAGCGTGGACGTGACGGGCTTAGTGTCGCAGTTCGCCAGGAGCTTCGTGCTGATCTTCCCCGTGTACGTGCTGGGCTACCTGGGGCTGAGCTTCAGCTGGGTCCTCATCGCCTTGTGCGGGCTCTTCTGGATCCGCCGGCACCGCGGCGGCAAGACCTCCCGCCTGGGCCGGGCGCTCGCCTTCCTGGAGGACGAGGAGGAGGCGGTGCGGCTCAGCGTCTCCTCCGCAGAGCTGCCTGCGTGGGTGAGTGGCCGACAGCCGTGGGCGCTTCCGAGGGAGCGCGGCCGCCGGGCCGGGCCGGGCCTGTCACCTCGGCGGGACGTGGGCGACGCCCGCCCCGCCGCGGCCCGGGGCGAGGCGCGCTGCAGGCCCCGGCCCCAGCGCCGGCCTGGCGGCAGGGAGGGCGCTGCGGAGATGCCGCCTCCGGGCTGCTTGTCCCGGGCGGCCAGGCTCGTTGGTGGCTCGGCGTCCTGCGGCAGCGGGGCCGAGGGACCACCCTGCCGCCGCTGTGTGGGGCCGGCTGCCCCCGCGGCCCGGCCCGGCCCGGCCCGGCTGGGTTCGGCCCGGCCGCCGCCAGGGCGCTTCCAGCCGGTCCGTTACCGGCGGCGGCGGCGGCCGCGGAGCGTTCAACCTGGCGCGGCCGGGGCTCCCCGGGGAAACAAACTTTGCCTTAGGGCTTGTTGTTTTTTCTTTCTCGATCCCCTCTCCTCCTCTTCTTCTTCTTCCTTTTTTTTTTTTTTTCCTCCCTTCTTAGATGTCAGTGACGCACATGTCTTGCACGTTAGTGAGGTCTCTACGGCGTGCGGGTCTCACGAGTTAGGCAAAAACACCTTAAAAAGCCGAGAGTAGCGTCCTACAAAATCTGTATCTTAACGGTTTGGCGGTCTTAAATAATGTGTTCCCTACTAGGGGTTGATACAGAAATGCTATTGAATTGATTGATATACGAGAAATGGTATTTTTGGCTGATTACAGGGTGGTGATGTGAGGACGAAGGGAGAGAGGTTTGGGTGGCCTTGTGCCTTGCTAGAGTTGGTTTTAAAAGGCTTTCTTGAAAGTGGAAACTTCACTGGAAAGTTTCAGTATTTCTGAAAGTAAATAATGTAAAATAAAAAGAATAAAGTTAAAAGGTAGAAGTCTTTAGTGCTGTCATCTTTTTAGCTGAAACTCAAAGTTCAGTACGTCTAAGCCATTTTTGCTTTGGTTCATCCTCTGTGCAGAGCTTGCTGTTATCTCGGTTTCCATACGTGAAGTCTGGAGGATTTCTGCTAAATCTAGCCATGTAATTCCTTCCTTGGCTGCTCTCTGCTCCTCAGTAATAGCCATCCACGTCTCTGTTAAATGTTCTTTACAGTGGCTGTGTGTCAAGCCGTTTTGTGATGATGGTAAAGTCCAGGTAACTTATTCTGATGTGATCAAATTCTTGTATCTATTGTGAACTATCTGTACTCTAATAATAAAATCATGTTAAATTCAGACATCTCGAGAGAAGATAGGGTGTAGGTGTGAAATGGTGGAATTGTAATTCTATTTCTTTATGTCTTTACCCAACTTTTAGTGTAAGATCATGGTAAACTGGGGACTGTGCCTTAAAAGAGATAAGGGAGAGATAAGATGAGCTGCTTGCTGCTTGAAGCTGAGATGGGAGTTTTTAAAAACTTAGCTTATAGCTCTTACATATGATTTTCCTTGATGGTCTGTTTTTGTGCTTTTAAAGTGAAATAATTGCACCTAGATTTCCTGTGGAAGATAGTTACTGGCACATAGATGCTGTATACTAAGTACTATTACTCAAACTTAGTGCTGTTTGTAAACTTTGTTTTATATCATGTTTTGTTACCTCTGATAAAATGACAACGCTTTTTGCATGGAGCTGTCCAGATACCTAGAGATTTAGAAATGGGCCTCTTGACTTCAGTATACACTGTCGTAGGCTAAAATTTAGAGAGATGAATGAATGATGACTGCAAATGCCTGCATATCATATGGTTTTACAAGGAAGCAACCTTTCGGTGTCCAGGGTTTCCCCCCAAAGTGTGACCTTTTTCTCTTGGCTGATGTATTGTAAATCACTGATTTTTTTTTTTTTTTCCTTCCTCTTAAATCATGGTCTTCAGTTTTAAATGTCGTGGTTCTTTTTCTTCAGGTGACATACATGTTGCACTCTGGAAGTACTGTGCTTCCAAATAAATGTAGTTTCTTGAAGAAATGCAGTCTAGAAAAAGTATATATTTTGAGAACTGAAGATCTGCTTACTTGTATCAAAAGTAGTAATTAATGTTTGTTGTCACATTAATTCAAAATAAGCTTTATGCGAATCTTTTTCCTGTTTCTGTAGCTTGTCTTGGAAAACTGCTATTCTCTTTCCTTATGCTTTATATATCTTATTATATCTTACACTGATTATATCCAGTATCAGATATAATATTACTGCGCCCAGATCAGAGCTACTGGACAGTATGTGGAGTCTTAACATCTCTATATTATGAATAGATATCCATTTTCTCCATCTCACTCTGAATTCCAAGCTGCAGTGCACTCCTTTGGTTTCCGGCCATGGAAATAAACTTCTAACTGCAAATGACTAGGGTAGGACAGTGCTGGGTTTAAATACAGGACACTTTCTAGTGTTGTAGGACCGAATCTTACACGTTACATGGGATGTAACAAACCATTTTTTCAAGTATAGTTATCTAAGGCAAATAACTGTTTGGAATATGTTTTTATTGCTGTTAGGAGGGAAAAAAAAAAAAAAACTTATGTACTCTTCCCTTCCCCTTCCCCACTTGGGATAGGTTGCTTTTTTAGTGATTCATGTTAAGTACTGAGTAATATTTCACAGAGTTTATTTTTTAGAAAGCAGTTATAATAGGAGTAATGAATTTAGATCTCTGTGCTGAGAATACGCTAAGCTGTGATTTGGAAGTAATACTATTGTGCTATCACACTACAGTTCGTGATGTTAATTATTAGATTTCTAAATTAGTTTTACTTCTTCCAGAACGATGTGGTTATGCAGTAGGAATATTCTGTTCTGTACGTGTGAAGTGAATTAGTTCAACACTAACATGAGTGGTGTTTTTTAAAATTTCAACACTGAATTATTTAGAAGAGATATGTATGTGTTAAAAGATCATAAGCCAGTATATGAAAAAATATTTTCTTCATTCCCTTATAAATCTGACACCTCAATCTCCTGTCTTCTGTTTTTAAACGCTGAAAGAAGCATTTTTCCTTCTCTGTCCCTTGCATTTCATTTAATTGATTTGGAAATATTTCATTTGCTCTTAAAAGAATAAGATGTGCTAAAAGGTAGTTATTACTTTGCTGCATGTTCAGAAGCTGTCGCTTGGTTTTATTGGGGAGGGAGGAGAGGAGTGGGTGCTTTTCCAAGTCCTATAAAACCAGGCAGCAGAATTTAAAATGAGAAAAAGATTGGGATCAAAATGGTCTTTATATAAAGTCAACATTTCCCCTTTCCTAGCAGTATTTTTATATTGATATAGGTATTTTAAACTGGAATAAATGTATTTAAAATGGAAGCATACATGAAGAAAGAAGTAATTTGAGGGTAGAAAGTAGGAAACTATGACTTTTGAAATCCATTCTTAAAGGCTAAGTATCGTATCTTGCCTTATATTTTTAAAGCAGTCATGGAATTTCATAATCTAAGTGGTAACAAATTTACTATTGCTACATGCTATCTTGGAACAACCAAACTAAAGTTATCTAATAGTGTCATGGTAGGGGTTTGCTGATTGTTTACTGTAACTGTCTTAAGATATGCAAAGTTCCCTTTGGCAACTTTCCATAAGCAGAACTTTAACTTCTGTTTTATTCCACATACAGATAAAAATCCATACTGAAATTTTTCCCGGATTAGTTGTTAATTTGGCTTGGTACCAGGGGCTGTATCTGTGTGCAGTCTGTCAGCGATCAGCAGGAGACCAACATAAGAATCCATTATTTTAAAATGCGAACATTTGTCCTGAAACTGTTTGGACAATTTATTTGCGTCTCTAATGATGTATCACACAGAAACTGAAATATTATGTATCATTGTAGCAAAAGGAATGCCAAGTTACAATATTAATAGGAAATTTGTGATAGTATTTTGGGTCCTACATACCCACCTGATGTTATGCTCTAGTTTGGAGTGATGAGGTGGGTGCATTGAGTTGTTCTCTCATCTACTTTAGGTGAAAGGAAAAACCTGGCCTGAACTGAAATAGATGGCTAGATAGACTTGCCAGCTGTTTACAGTAGCATCATAAACCAATTTAAGTAGACAAATTTGATGCATCTTTTTTTTCTCTTGGTAAGCTGTATGCAGTTGTTATATACTGTGCTAGTATTGTGAATTACTGTTAAGTGTACAACACCACGCAGCTGTGGGGAAAAGATACTGATAATGTCAGCACGTACTATTTTTGTTAGATGCTAATGTATAGCTATAATAATAAAATAATTATTAACTCATATTTAGTTGAGTGATGTTACAGTGGCGCTATTTAGTAAAGTATGAGTTCTACAGCAGTTACACGTTTCTTAGTTGAACGTTGAACAAACTGACGGCGTTTAAGAGATGAAGAACCATTCTGAGTAAAAGTAGACTTCAGAGCATGTGATTGAAAAAGAAAACTGGTTTATAACTTTCAGTTGATTTGTAGTTAGTCTCAAGTCTTAGAGTAAAATGCCCATGTACGCTTTTTTCAAAACCTTTCATGAGTTCTGTCAAGTGATCCAGTTACATGGTTGGAGAAATGCAGATTTCCTTTTTCACTAGTGTTAAGAAGGTAGACCCAGTAGTGGAAGAAAAATGGTTAAGTAGGTCTAACTGTACTGAGTTATATTTGCAGAGTACAGAAGATTAAGGTGTTAGGCTCTTGCTTGGATTTGATGTGAAGACTTCTTAGTGCTGTAGAACTTGCTAACTGGATTTTAGATTGATTGTTCAAGACAGGAATCTCTAAACAAATCCCTACTTGTGGAAGTTAAGTATAATCTCAGTAAACCTCATAAACAAGTGGACCTCTGCAATACCATGTTTATTTTTCAATTGTCATAGTACAAAAAGATCTTTCTCTAAACTTTTAATAACACAGTGATTGAAGTAGAGGTTCATAATACCTTCAGTTGATGCTATTATTACTGTAGCTATCGGAATTTTAGCTGACTTTTTATACTACGTACTAAAACACAAAAAGGAAGGCTGTGAGACATTGCGATGAGTGTTCTGGTCCTTTCTCTAAATGTTACCTGAGCATGTTAGATCGAATTTACCAAGGAGTGATCTGTAAGAAAAATTACTTCAATGTATAGCTTCTTAATGCTAAGCTGGATCTAATCAGTTGATACTGTTAGTATTGCAGATGGCCATATACTCTGGGCTGCCAGCCTGCATCTGGAAGGTATGAAAGGGTATGAGTAAGAACAGAATAATAACTTGTGCTTATTTAACAACTGAACTCCACTTTCCTTCTTCTACCTGATGCAATTTTTTAAAAACTGCCTTCTGTACTAGGTGTTCCCAACTGTATATACATACATAGATGTATTGTATTTTTTTTCAAGGAAGAAATTGTTGTATGAGTCTCACTACCAGTAGCCTTCATGAAACTGTAATCTGGCTTCTTGTACTTAAAAAGGAACAAAGGTGACTTTTAAGAGAGACAGTGAATGGTGGTGATAGGAATGGAGAACTAGGAAAAAAAGGTATTCCTTTTTTGACAGTTGGTAGTATCTTACTGTGTTATTTTGAGAAGCAGGGAATTTGAGAAATTTAAAACTATGCTGAGAGGATGTCTGTCAAATGATACGTTCTCTGGCACACTGTGATTCATATGAAATTTTTTTTCAGAATCTTTATGTCAGAAAGTCATGTGATAGACTGATGTTTATGAATATGACCTTGAACTACTAAAAAAAATTAACTTGAAATTATTAGTTTGTTTCTTGAACGGAAGAATAGCACATCTATAATAGAGATTTTTTTTAATACAACAAATTGATACTGCATAGCTGTTGTTGAGGTTTGGGACTACTTTCAGCTCTATTCTTCAAACCTGCTGCTTTGAATAACTGAGTGAGACGTATATTAGATTTTTTTTAGAATTTTACTTTGATACTCAGGAAAAGTATCCAAAGTGTGTTTATTTCCTTGATCCCGTTTATTCAGTGGTTGAATATAGACTTCGAAGTAATGTGCAAAGGTTGATTTTTTCCCCCCCCCCCTCCCCGGTCCCCTTCCCCCTTAAAAGCCTGATTTCCTAAGGGAACAGAGTTTGTGTGATAGAGTTGCAGGAGATTTTTTTTTTTTAAAAACTTTCTTTTCAGCCTGCTAGTGTTGTTTATGTGCCTAATTAGTTTTTGAATGTAGGAGCAGGGCCAGCTTTAACTACATTTGAAAAAGTTAAAGTCCTAAGGATCTTGTCAGTAAAGACAGAAGCTTTCTTATGGGCAGTCTAAAGTAGCAGTAGACCTCTTCTACCTTTTCTACAAGATTCTTCTCACTCTAAATTATTACTGCTTTTTTTAAGAGAGTTAGCGCATTAGAGTGTAATTGGATACTCACTCTAAGTCAAAGATTTTTGACAGTTAGCATTGCACACAAACACACACATGATAGTTGACTGGGAAACAGGAAGACTCAGGGTTATTACCAAGAAAAAAATTATTTATAGATTATTATTTCTAGCTTCTAGTAATGAAAACCTGCTCTAGAAATTTTGACTATTTAAAACCCTTCTTTGGTGTCCTGTTCTTGTATTTCGGAATGAAAGAAGAGATGGGATTTTGTTGCTGGTAGGATAAAAAACTTTAAATTATTTGATTTATATTGCAGCTTATCTCCCATTTATCCAGCCATCACTAATTACAGCACAGAAGTTCTCTAATTTACTGCAATTGCCTCTAGCATAACTTGTATTGAGCTTTGCAGCGAGGACTGTATCTGTTCAACACCCGCACCTGAAGTCCGGAACAGACTCAGGATTCTTGAACTTCACCTTTTATATATAACAAAGGTATGTGAAACATCATTATAAAGCAAGTCTAATCTGGACTAGTTCTAGTTAATGGAGAATGAACTATTGCTATCAGTTAGTCTGTTCACTCGTGGCAGAAGTATGTATAACCTCGCTTGACAGTAATATCCTTTGTGATTTATTCTTTGTTCACCAGTTCTTACAGAAGTCAAAACTTGCGTTATAAAAGGAACATTTGTGAAATCAGAAGATATAGAAATTGGGAAGCACCAGAAGGAAAACAACTCTAAGTTGGATCCTTAGTTTCAAAAAGTACAAGCATATCTTTAATTACACCATCATCTTTCCTTACTTTCCCCAACAGAGGCCTTGCCTCATGCAGTGAGAAGCTGGGACTTCCTCAAAAAAGGAATTAAGACTGTGTAAGAAATGAGTGGTGTTCACATTCTCTCTTCTTTTGCTGCAGAATCGGAAAAGCATTTAGTGAATAGCAAATGGGACTCAAAACAGGTCCTGGGTCAGTTAGTGCTGTCCTAGAGAATGGCATACTCTGTCAAACATATCAAGCCGGCAACCAGCTTCCACCATGTATTTATTTTACACACTGTCACTTTTAGAAAATTCTTCATTTGGTTGTTTTATATTATTATCCATTCAACTTCCTAAATTTTACAGAACCGTCTCCTCTTTCCATCCTTTTTGCCTCAGCTTTTCAAGACAGTTTGTCTTGATTGCTTGTTCTTTAGCATAGTCCTGTATTTCTATTAGTCTCCATCTTTATGTTGTATATGAGGAGCAGTGTCCCATCTCCTGAATCCCATTGATATGATGTCTTCTGAGGGGAAGAGGCACTCCTCAGCTTTTAAAAATGCTGTTTGATTCCATCCGTGGCTTCCAGTTCTGATTCTAGTTTTTATTCCTATATAGTTTCTGCCAAGCTCCTGTACCAGTCTTTATTACACTGGTGGAGTTCTTATTCTCTTTGCAGTTTAAATGGTATAGCACGTAACAACATGTTTTTATTGTTGTTTTGTTCCATTCCTGTGATATTGAAGGTTAGAGGGGCAGTGAGAATTTTCAAGCTTCTTCTTGCTCATGGTTCCTAATTCATGAGGATGTATTTAAACAGCATCTCAAGTCTTACTTGTAGGCAAGAGCCTACTTTTTTTTTTTTTTTTTTTTGCATTCGTAGATGCTTATTGCTGAGAGAATCAAGTTTAGCAGTTAAATCAAAGGGACAATTCTGCAGTTTAAAAACAAAGTAAATTTGTGCTCCTGACAAAAAGAATGTTCTGCCTTTCTGACCTGCCTCTTTTGGTACCCACAACTGCATTTTCCCACTGTCCCCTTGTACCAGCACTGGCATTTACTTGGCCACCTAATCATAATTTTTTTGCCAAAAAAATTAGTGTTCAGCTGGATCAGGTCCTTGATTTAATTTACTGTGCGACCACACAAGCACTGGTACTTGCACAAGGGAATTTAGGGAAGCTCGTGGCCGGCTTTAAAGTAACACGGAATAATAGCCTGAGTGAAGAGTACTTTCTTAGAAACCCTGAGTAATTTGATCCAACTTCAAAGTTGGCCCTGTTTTTCAGCAGGTGATTGGGTCAGATGAGCTCTGGAGAGTCCCTTCCAACCTATATTATTCTGTGATTTTAGTTTTTGCTTTAAGCTATCATTTAAGTTAGCTTTCATTCTCCAAAAGTGGCTTACAAAGGATAAGAAACTTTTTCAGCATGAAATACCAGTATTTGCTTAGCTATTAAGTGTACTAACAAAAAAAAATAGGTGATGGCTATCTTTAGAGAAGTTTTTTGTGGGAGGTAGTAGGACTTTTTAAAAGTCATGCTGCTGCCTTTCAGCTAAATAGCTAGTATTAAAATTCTGTGCAGCAAACTGCTAAAACATACAACTTACCAAATGGAACTCCAGTTACATAAATAACCTTTCAAAGAGTGTTCCCTTATAGTGAGTCAGTGCAGTAAGTTTTTTCTGCTACATCCTGATATGACTATGAAATTCTCATCAGCAGCTGAAAATTTGAAACAAGGCTAAAGGTTTTCAGATGGAGCAGTCTAGAATTATGTACCATGAAGTTGTTACTAGAAATACGAAACTAGTTTTACTTGGCTGAAAATAACTGTCATATGAGGAGCATTACATTGTCACTTGGCTGTCCTTATCATATAGCAACATGGATCAAATTTACATTAGTTCAATAGCAAATGCTTTCATGTAAGAGATCAATTTATTTTTCTGATGTAAATTGTCTTCACTAAACCAGATGCAAAAAGATGTGCTTTAATTAAGAGAGAGTCTACTGCAGACTGCCGCACTGTTGTTTTCTAACCTTTGTTTGCATTCCTTTGGCTAGATACTGGCTCCCATGAATTATCCAAACTAACTGAAATACTTTCCTTGGGGAAGATTTTGAAAGATATAACACCAAATGCTAAATTAAATATATTCACCATCCATTGTCTGTCTTGTATTCCATCACTGTCTACCTTAAAAAGAAGCTGGGAAGAAAGCAGGTGAATCTTTAAAAATGTGGTGTTGTCTTGCTTTGTTTTTAAAAGTAACCACATGATATGTTAAAGCATGAAAGTAGGTATAAAGCCTTGTTTGTTGCCATCTGAATTAGTCTTCCAGTATTGTTATCCACGCTCTTCCTTTCTCAGGGACCAAGTGGAGCGTTCGGTTAGAAATAGCTTCCTAAAAAGAAATGGATTTGGGGGGAAGAAAAAACTCATTGAACCTAGCGATTATTGGCTGAGGAAGCTCTTTTTTCACTTTGTTTAAGCATTATTGCTGCTACTTTGTAAAACACGGTTCTTCAGGCCTTATTTCAGATCTGCGTGTCTTTATGTACAAGCAAGTATTTATGCTTTCTCAGATGCCCTCCTTCACATGACAGCTTCTGTAAACCATTATACTTGATCAGCCTTGAAAAACAATACTGAACAAGCTTACAACTTTATGTCCAAAAGCTTGAAAAGAATTCTTGAAGCATTCTTTTGCAGGGAAGAGTATTAAAAGAAATGCTCTGACGTTTTTAGTTTTTATGCAGGTGGATAGTGCAAACTCTCAGGACTTGTTGGTAGTCTCATCTGTTTGCATGTTTCAAGCAGACTTACTGTAATGAACCTATGACGCTTTCAAATGAAGAAATATCTTTTTTTTTTTTTTTAATTTGGTTGCTAATATTTCCTAGTATTGTAGGCTTGCTGGTCCAGGGTTTTGAATGAATATAACTTGTGTTAAGGCAAATCTCTTCTCCTCCCTCCCCCCAACGTATTGATTCGTCTTGTTTGTTGGTGAACTAGAATGCTGAATTCTCTTACCTATGTAGCTAGGAAGTTGTTTTAGTCTAGTAATTAATGTTATGATGAAGATTAAATTTATATTTTAAAATGCTATGTTCCTCACCCAATGACGTTATCCTAGAATACTTGAACCAGAAAGAGAACGCTTTCCCACCCACCCACCCTCTGCCAGTTAAGTGTCAAATAGCAGCCAGGAAATAAGAGATAAGAGTGTTTCGTGGGGAAAAAGATCAGTGTTCGCTCAATTGGATTGTATACGTTCTAAGAATATCAAACGGTGATTGATAAATTAGATGCTATATATTATGGTCATTTCTCAGTCTCTGTTTGCTCATGGTAGTCTTTTCTGAAGTAAACTGAAATAAAGTGAAAATATTTGGACTTTGAAATTTTTTTTCTTTTCTTAGAACGCGTTAGGTATAAATACTGTGAGCTGATTGTGTCCAAACTGTCCCTGTTTGTTTGCTAAAATCAGTTTTCTTGTTTCTATCTTGATCATATCAGTCTTGATTTCTACTGAATTTGACTATGGATAAAGCTTTTTAAAAATTATGCATGATAATATCTGCTTATGTTGTTTTAGGCCTTGCTTAGATGTATGGTAACAGGAAAATTTTGCCAATAATTGTGTTTTTCAATTCCTTTATATTTCCATAATGTTGGAATTGTAGTCTGTGAAACTTTATTCCAATATATGTCCTATCTTTCATGAATTTTCTGAAGTATGATTGTGAGTAACAAAAATGTTATCCTTCTGTTCACTTTGTTACACTTTGATGTACTGAAACAAAAACAATGAAGTATTTCCCCCCTCCTCCTCAGTTCATTTGAGCAATCCATGGAACATGCATTTGACTGGGAAACTTTGTTTTTCAAATCATTTTTCTCTTATAAGAATACAGACTTTACTTTTACAACTACAGAAATGTTCCTTTATTTGAGGAACACTCAAATAAAGAACTTGAATTCAAGTTTTCTTGAATTTGGATTCAGTGATTCCCGTCCACTGCGTACACGTGGGGTTTGGAATACTGACTTTCCTCTATACTTAATTTTTGAAAAATTATATGGTTTCTCTTACATTTCCAGTGCAAGGAAGTCTGTGGTACCAGTAATACCATAACAGTACTTCATCTGATAGAACTGCCTTTGGAAGTACAAAGATATGTACCTGAAGTGAAGTATTCTTGCTCTTTTTTGCTAGTGCTTAAACCTCTCTATGTTGGGGTGAGGGAGAGGGTCTGTACTGTATTGTTCTGGATGGTGCACAGGAGTGGGAAGGAGTTCTAGTAGGATAATTTGCTTTTGGAATAAGCAGAAATAGGACCACTGAGTCCTACTCAATAATCTATAAAGACATTTGAACATTTACCCAGGAAATGGGGAGTAGGAGTACCATTATCGAATTTCAAGGGTCAGTATGCATTCCTTCTGGCTGAATACCTCCAAACTTGACTATCACTTCAAATGAATCTGGTATATGGGATGGAGAATAGTTGGTATATAGGTATATTCTAAAACTTTTTTTAGAGTGAGAAATGGAGGCACTGGTGCTTGAAGAGAAACCCTATATTAAAGGGATGGAAGTGATTGTAGCTCTTTCTATGAGTTACTTCAAAGCATTTACTGTTGACTATAATAACATTGATTCACATGTGACTCCTCAGGGTGCAAGCTCAAAAACCATAGAATATCATTTCAATTTCAATTTATTGAAAAGCAATAGCAAGGTATGCCTTTCAGTCTCCTTGTGAGACAGAGGAGGTTAATTCATCAGTATTACTAAAATTAATGGGTTTTCAGCTCTGACATACTGCTTTTGAATTTCCTCTGCTGTAAAGTTGTGATTCTTGATTCCCATATCCAAGCCAGAAGCCCGTGTGTTATGTAACCTGTGAGAGCTTGTCAAGCCATTTGCTTTCTTGCTTGAGACTTGCAGTGCTTGAATAAATGGTTCTTTTTGTCAAGCCCAGTTATCTCGTGGGTTTGTGTTTGAGTGTTCTTCCGAAAAGCCAAGTAATGAACTCCAACTCTGCTTTTTGCTGCTGTAATTGTTTGCATAGCCAGGTGCATGGAAATAACATTCCTGTCTGTCATACTCTAACTAATGCAACGTGTAAGTAAAGCTGTTATACTGTGATCTCCCAGTGAGCGAGTGCAATGGAAAAAATGTCAAATTTGGAGCAGCTCAGATTAGTCAATGACGTGGGATTTGTGATATCACTGTTAAGAGAAGATAGCTATACAAGATCCTGAGGATAAAAGAGAACTTTTAGAATGAGACATTGAAATACATATCTCAAGAACCATTAATTTTTTCCCACACAATTTACAAGTCACTTTTGATTGAAGTCATTTCCATAGACAAACAAATCCTCAACTATGTTTGGCTTATTTAGTTAAAACAAATATTGTATCTATAGATAAATGTTAAGCATGCTGACTATTTGGTGTCCTAACTGTCTTTCAAATGCATTGAGCGGAGTCAAGGCTGCATCAGATTCAGTTATTCAAAGCGTAGCCTATATGGCAGCTGGAATGATGACTTTTCAAAAGGAATAAAGTATTTATTTTTTTCCTCAGATCTCCAGTAGCTCAGAGGCTAGTTTTATGTGGAAGAACTTTTATTAAATTCTTAAGAATACTTTCTTCAGCAGGAATAACGTAGTTGGATATTAACTTTGTTGATACAGCTATCTGAAAATAGCTATGGCATTTTACTCTAAGTTTTGGGTTTAACCTCAATCACTGCTGAACTCTTCTAAACTCAAGTTACATATTTTACATGAAAGCAGTGCTAGTATGTGTGATTACGAGCCGTGTACAGACCTTACTTAGGCTGGTGAAACTGTCTCTTCATTAATTTTACTGGGCTGGGACTGAGGCCTAAAACAACATAATCTACAGTGAAAGCTGTAAAATCTAGTGCCAGTTAGCACATATAATGAAGTTTACTGTAGTAAAGTGAAATGTAGATTCATCCTGCTGAACCCAGGCACCTCATTTCAGAGATGTAAATCTCTTTCTGCATTCTGTCTATAGGCAGTGGGGAGAGATGAGCTGCATTTTTTGCTGGAGGTCCATTTCCTCTATAGAATAGGGAGCTTCAGTAATGAAGTCATAATTTCAGTGCTACGTTTACCCACCTAAAATTAGCGAGGAATAATGTGGGCCACAGCTGTTAGATTTTAATTAATGCATATAGTAAATATTCTGTTGTAGAACTTGTAAAAATAATTTTGTTAGCGCTGTACAGCAGCATCTGTTGTAAAATCTGCTGAGAGTTTAGGAGATAGCCATGACTTGGCTGGATATGGAGCTACTGGAGCGAGTCCAGCAAAGGGCTGCTAAGATGATGAAGGGACTGGAGCATCTCTGCTATGAGGAAAGGCTGAGGGAGCTGGGCCTGTTCAGCCTGGAGAAGACAGAGGGAATCTGATCAATGTGTACAAGTATCTGAAAGGATCAAGAGGATGGGACCAGACTCTTCTCCGTGGTGCCCAGCAACAGGACGAGAGGCAACAAGCACAAACTGAAACACAGGCAGTTGCATCTGAACATATGGAAAAACTTCTTGACTGTGAGGGTGACTGAGCACTTGCACAACTTGTCCAGAGAGGTAGTGGAGTCTCCTTCACTGGAGATACTCAGAACCCCCCTGGATGTGATCCTGGGAAAAATGAGAGGACCCTGCTTGAGCAGGAGGGTTGGACTAGGTGATCTCCAGAGGTCCTTTCCAACGTCAGCCATTTTGTGGTTCTGTGAAAACTACACTGATTTGAAGTTATCTTTGTGATAATACAGGAATCTCCAGAGAACTCTTCATCTCACCTCAAGATACATGTTTTAAGATGTCAGATAATCTTTCCAGAGGTCCTTATTTCTGTTTACTAACTATAAAACAGGCCTAGGGTGTCCCGTGTTGGTCATCTAAAACACAGACATATAATGATTAGACCAGAATATTTCAACACTAGGTGACGTAATGATCACCTTTGAAATCGCTATGAAGGAATTTTTGAGATGTGGAAAAAGTCTTTCTGGTGTTAGGAACTGCAAGTAAGATCTAGTGGCCGTGGTCTGATTACTTCTGATTACTTCTTTTCCAGCTATATCCTGTGCAAACCCCCAAAGTGGGGCAGTAGATGTAGCTCAGAATGCAGCCACGTGCAATGAGTTTTTATATCAGCTACAGGAGACTTAAAGCCTTCAAAAATTTTGCTGCGTACCTAATGTTATGATTCAATTGTAGGCAGTACGTTTATAAACTAACTTATGACTGGTATCATTCATTAAAATACTCTCAGTTTATGATTACTGTTTTTACTGCTAAAATGGGAAGTAGAAGAACGTGGACAGTTTCCAATAGCGGAGTTTGGTCTAAAGAATGTGAGAGAACCCTAACTGCTTGGCTATCTTCAACATTGGTGGTGATCAGCAGTTATCAGAGAGGAGGTGACAGCTCAGTGTTGCATTTGTAAAAGGAAAAATATATCCAATTCTTCCTTCACTCTGTTACTACTTTCCCCTGTCCTGTCTAACACAGCCATTTGAGCAGTCTCCTGCTGGAATGTTCCTCCTCTATATCCAAGAAGATACCAAATCTTAATAACTCACCTGCTTACTACCCAGGGCAGTAACTGCCTTTATACAAGGGCTAGTTTCAGCTGTGGACAAACATCTTCATATAAGCAGTTACTGATTATAAGCAATGGCTACATGTACAGAAACATGTTTTTATGGCTCAGGTCAGCAACTGTGCACGCTTGGTTGGACGCGCTACCTGGATGGAGATTGATGCCACTATTGAAAAACCTTAGTATATACTCGAGACATCAGTTTTTCTGCAGTTTAAAGTTCCACTTGCTGCGGTGGGGCAGAATTTATAACTGCTTATGTAAAAACTACAGTATATCCTTTCCAAAATACAGGACTCCCTCTCTAAGTATATGTAAATAAAATGTGCTGTGTATTTGCATTAAAATTAGAGAAATTAAAATGAAGTATCCTTCAAGAAGTATATTGTCAAATGTTAAACTTCTCAAACAAGGGAAAAAGGCAGATTCCAGTAGCTTTAAAAATAGGCTGAGCTGAGAAAGAATATTTATTTATTTTTAGAGTTAGTAATCACTTTCTTTCCCTGCTTTTCATGATGGAAGAACTCCTGGCAGAGGCGGAGAAATGTTGTGATGCAGCGAGTTCTGCGATAACCGTTTGGAAAGATGGCATCACTAATGTGTTTCTGTGATAATACGAGGGCGTCTGTGGCTGGAGGAACCGGATTCTCATGGGATGGGTTCTGGAGCCAGGGCCAGTAAGAAATTTAGCAGGGTGAAAAGGAACATTGCAAGCTGGTGACTGGGCTTTTTATTTCTATTTAGTTATCAGTAGTAAGTACAGATCTCTTAAAAGAAGTCGTCTTGAAATCTAGTTACTAATTAAAAAAAAAAAAGAAGTGGCTAGACTTGTTTAATACATGGCCAAAGGATTTGATCAAAAGTTGATTTTTAAACTCTGGATTTCCTACTCTTGGCAGTATTTTTTTCCTCTAGCCCTTGTTGATTTGTGAAGACTTGCACGGAAGAGAAAGTGACTGAACAAATGCTGCTGTGTACAGAAGTCAAAGGCTTGACAGAGTACTGTCAAATATCTAGGCATATTTTAACTAAAATATTATGACAGGCAGTGGTATGTTGAAGAAAAGTGCCCACTGGTATCTGCTTACCCATTTTCTTCAATCCTATATGAAGGGCTTCATCTTTCTTTCTTTTTTTTTTTTTCTACTGGATTTGATTGTGTTCCAAACTCATAGGTGCCTGCCAGGCAGTCTCTATTTGTTTGTGGAGGATTATAAAACTGTAATGCTGTGGACAATAAGGATATTTTGCTGTAAAATTCACTTTCAGATTAAAAATCATTTTATACTTCTAGAAGAGCTTGATCAACCTTTCTCAAAGGGGCAAAATGAAAGCATGCACTGTCTCCTTCTGTGGGTAGTCTAACTCTGATAAGTGTCAAATTCTGCTTATTTCAAATTTTATTATTTTCAGTGAAAACTGAGTTTGTCATTGTCAATGAAGTCTCAGTGCTGGACTGTAAAACTTTCTGTAATCTTGTATTTATCACAAACATTGTATCCATCCACATTGCTAAGTGGAAAAATCTGTATGCATTGCATGCACCTGCTGTGAAGGATCCTTCCAGTGGTAGTTTTTGCATTGCCTGTTGTGTTAACATCAGTGTAACATTAAAAGCACGTGAACATGTCAAACTAGCTTAAAACCTAAGCCTAATGAATTCACAGGAATTTGCCTGCTTCCTTCTCTTGAACGAGGATTTTACACACTTCTCTAATCATGGAATAAAAACATGGTATGTTGTATTTATATGTGAAAACCTACTGCTTCTGACCTTTCCGCAGTGTTTTTCTCTTGGTAACTGTGACTGAGAGAAAGCATGGGTCCTGTGGTAGATTGTAGGTGCAACTTGCTGGGTATTATACTGTACAAATTCCATATGTTTCGGTCCAGTAGCGTAAGTGTACATGTTTTCCTCAGTGGAAGTGGTTTTCGTAGTATCTCTTTCTTTTGCAGGTTGAATTTAAGTACACACTCTACTTATTGTTTAAAAAAAAATCTACTTGGATGAGAGATGTTCAGTGCATAGGACAGTTATGCCAGATGAAAAATAAGCTATTGAAGCAGATCCAGGATTTGGATGGATACAGGTATTGTAAGCTGTTAGCACAGATGCTTATAAAAACTCCTCAATATATAATGAAAATACTTTTTCTGCTTCAAAAACAGATGATACTTCTGCAAGAATTTGGTGGAGGTTCTTATCTGTGTGTAACGTTATCTTCTGACACTTGAGAATGTCTTTCCTCTAAAATATCTTCTGTTGATAACCTGTAATGGCAGAATAGAAGACTGATATATAAGGATGAGGTTAATAGTTACTTTAGTTGTGAGACAGTCTGGGTTTTGTTTCCAGCTTGTAACTGAAACATATGATGTAGCATACCTAAGTTTGGAAACTTGGTCTAACAGGACATGCTTCAGTGTCTTTCCTTAGCAACTGGTACTACCAAAAACACACCAGAGCTGCCCTTCCTGCTCTGTGCTAAGTAACGGTGGCAAACTCTGTGGTTTTAAGGTGGAGTTTATAAACAGAAGTAGGGAAAAGACGCCTGCAATTGCAGGGGATTGGAATTCAGCAACCAGAATGTTTCCCAGTTACGTATTTCATAAGTTCCTTATTTTCAGCGCGATCCTGGCTAAGGGTAGGGGCTGCTCTAAACCCCTAGAGCAGCAGTTGTGCCTTAACTGAACTTCTGTGATACAATGGAATTTGTAAAGGGAGTTAACCCTTTTTCTGTTGTTGTTTTTTTTTGTTTTGAAGTTTTTTGGGTTTTTTTTGCAAGAGGCTTAGCCTTTTTGGAGTAGAAAGGGTGAAGGAGGATGAGAACAACTGCTAAAGGTTATTGCCAGCCTTCACAGAAGCTGAGAAAGTATTCAGGGAAGGATAACCTCATACTACTGCTCCCCCCCACACCCCCTTAGACATCGCTACTGGTGACTGTGTTGCTGGACCTTTGATCTGACCTAGTAGAATAGTTCTTCTAATGTGCTGTCAAAGTGTGTGATACCTGTTCTGAGTATCTTCTTGTAACAAGTAACAACATGTTGAATTTTGTGCTGAAACACTGTGTACTTTTCGGGACAAATTCCTTTCAGGAAGGGTCACAGAAGAAATGTGATAAATCTTGAAAGTCTAACTGTGCATCTGTTCATTAAAGATATTGAGCTTTGTATAAGAACAATAGACAGATACAGTTGATTTTTGTGTCTATGTTTTTGTAAAGAAGTTTCCCTGGACTTCTAAGTGTTGTGAATCTGTTCAGACATGCTTTTGCACTTTCGATTAAATGTTAGTGCTTGTAGTGAGCATGTTATTACTGATATATAGAGTGGTTGGCATCCTTAAAAAGAAAAGGTGGACAGAAAAGAGCTGTTAGTTTCCAAGAAGTCTTGCGTATGCCTGGTTAAGTGCTTGAATCGTAAGAACGAGAAAAGGATCTACGTGCAGGCTGTTTGTTCCAACAGATACTTGATGCTAATAGGTTAACCGGGGTTTTCGTTCCTGCCATTTCATATCACCCATACCACTGGGTTAACCAAGACTCAAATTAAACATTACTGCTTTTTTTGTTTAAAAAAAAAAAAAACCCTCTGTGTTGCAGCTAGAAATGGTACAGAGGGATTTAAAACATCCACTATACTTTGAATGGTTTCTGATTGTATTTTTAAATGTCTTAATACTAAGAATAAACTCTATATGGGTATTACTAGATGCAGTGCACTACATAGAAGTTACACAGTTTTGCTACTGTTAGTATTCCGATCCAGTCAAAACATGAATGTGCATATATTTTCTTTCTATTTAAGAACTAAATAACGAGCACATTCTATAGACTTGTCTGATGCCTTAGGTTACAGGTTAACTCAGCTTTAATTTACGTGCTCTGACACTCTGTTTTAGTTTGTTTACCACTTAAAATGGAAATCTTCCCTTCTGCTTTTTGTATTTTCAACACAAGTTTGCCTTTTGCCCACCCCAAATCCAGTAAAACTTCAATGACTGGTTTTTGTCATGTCTGAGCTCACTTAAATTGGTTTCAAATGTGTTGTGAGTTTGGAGGTTATACCTTTTTAAAAAAAAAAAAAATTGGTGTTAACCTTATAAAACTTGAGGTTAAGTAGGTGGAGATGCTTTGTGTTAAAATGTGCACATTGAATCATAGGAGATCATTTTAGTCTTCCGTAATTAACTGGTGATAAGCCAGTTATATACAGGAGAGGACATTTAATCTGCCTGAGAAAGAAAACAGTCAGTCCCGCAGAAGAAGGGTCAGTACTTCTTGAACACTTTTGTCTTTCCTAAAAATTGATGTTCATTTTAAACCACATAGAATATCTGGATGATTGCATTAGAAAGATTAGCTATATAGTCTGGTAGTGTTACTAGGAATAACATTTCTCTGCTGAAGGAACCGCAGGTGCAGTGAGTCAGAGCACCTGGAAGTTAGTAAAGTGGCTAGTGAGTGAGTCAGTTGAGTAAAAGGAGAACAAACCTTCCAGCTTCTTCGTGTAGATAGCACCAATAATAGTTGTTGGCAATTGGTGTAGAGTCCAATGCTTCTTTTCACATCTCTAGAGAATTCAGAGGCTTCCGCACTGGCTGTATAAGCTAGTTTGAAAGCTAATATTGTAGCAATCCAGAGAGAAAAATTTTTCTTTGATTGATCACCAAGAGGGCAAGGCTCTCCAGTATGCAGCAAGGTCTTTGAGGATGTGTCTGGATTCCCAAGGGAATTGAAAGGGAATTTGTCATGTAGGCTTAAAAGTATGGAAAATATCAGGAAATACGACAAATTCAAAATAAGATCTTAATGCCTTCATAAACCTCTTTCAAAACCTGAGAGCTGAAACTGCAAGGTATTAAGACTTTATTTGGGAAATAAGGAGAAGGAATGAAATGACTGTGAAAATAAAAAGACAGAGGAGGTGAAACATCACAAAGCAGTACTGTACGAGGTCTTTCAAGTAGTAAAATTCAGTGAGAGCACCATTACAGTTGTGCTTCATGCTATACCTTTCAGCAGTCTAACCATTTAAAATCTGGATCTCTGCTTCCAGTAATGATTGCAAAGTTTGTGGTAATCTGGAGACGTGCTAATACTATCGTGAAATATCTTATTTTATAAGCACTGGTTGCACTAAATGTCTGGTGTGGCAACAAGGCTTTAATGAGTATAAATCCAGTTCTTGATATTTTGTATATGTGGAGCGTTAACGCTGCTTAGCTTTTTATTTTTAACTATGCTTCTCTTGGCCTTTCTTTGGATGCCAGCGTTTTAAATAGTTGTTACTGCTGTGACTGCTCACTGAAGGTGAGATTGGAAAAGGGAGTTGGTGGGGCATCCCTCTGTCTTAACAGTTGATAACGAATTCTGGTCTTCTAAGTAAGAAACTAGCGCAGATTTCAGCAGTATTGTAAACGTGGGTGGTAAGTGATCAAAACGTTAAACCAGAGTTCTTATATTGCCCCACTTCTTAAGAAATGTTCGACACCATTTCTGTTCCAGCTGACAGCTTAGAAGAATGGTAAATCTGTTTCTACTGCTAGGTGAAGAATGTCTTAAAATATTTCTATTAGGAAACTTCTTCACTGTATAAACTTGAAGATGGTAGCTTTCAATGGATCTTGGTGGGTTCTGAATGATGGACATGAACTTAAATTGGAATAATCAAAGATATGGCTTTTGGCAGGTTTACTTGGACACCAGTCAAGTGTGAGGAAAATGTATATACTGGTGACTTGTTAGATCTTTGTGGAACTGCATACTGAGTATAGTGATGGCTTATTTAGTCCTTGCGTTGTGACTGCATCCAGGGATTTTGCAAGTATATAGAAAAAGATGAGGACAAAAAGAATCTTTCTAATTAGCATAGTCAAGTTCTAAAGCTTATTCTTTTCAATAACTTGAGTCCATATTCTCGGAAAACTTTCTATAGAAGTTGACATATTGTACCACACTGTTGATGAAGTTGCTTGTCGGAAAAGTCCAACCCTGGGAAATAGAGATCTTGTTTTAGACATGGTCCGGAAACCTTGATTAAATTATGGAGAGAAAACATTAGGCAGAAATGAAAAATGTCTTTTCCTGTGTCAGGATATCAATTTTGCATCAACGGTTTCATGTTTGGATCCTTCAGATAGTGCAAAACATCAAACTTCTGGCATCTTATATCTTTCATTTTATTTTTACTGTCTTATCTCAGTCCATACTGATTGCTGAAAACAGAAACCTTTTTCAAAAGGAAGGCAGAAGAGAAGTCTGAATGTTGTGGTACAGAGAAAAATACAAGATTCTCTTAAGTTGCAACAAGAGTAAAGCAGCTTGTTCTGTTAGAGTTCTTCTGCATGTTGAGTTAAGAAGCATAGCATTACGTTCTGTAAGCTTAATTTTTATTTATTTATTTTTAACCTTTGGAATATGTCAATGACCAATTGACATATGACTTAGAGATGCCTATATTTGTTTGTTTGAGGCGGTGACATGAGGCCTGTCTCTAGCCTGTGGATGTATCCCCAGTTAGATGTGTAGCTCTCTAGAGACATGTCATAGGAGTAGGCCTCTGGTCTGGGGAAGGTATGCTGAACTGTTCTTGGCTGAACAGAATTGGTTTTGTGGTGGGATACAGCCTGCGTTATGGTAAATACTGCTAGTATACTAGTACTTGAAGATGCTTCTAAAATTAGGTTGCACTAGAAGATCAATCCGCCCTAGAGGACTAAAGGCTTGGAGGCCTCTATTTAGAAAGAGGTATATTGCATCTCATGGTGTAATGAAAAGCTGATGAGGAAAGGAAAGCTGTGTGGTTCCCTCTAGCAGAAACAGCGCGCGCTCTGTGTTTGGACTAGATTCGGCATCCAGGTATGACAGAAGCCCATACAGATTTACTTCCAGATGTTTGGGAGGAAGTTGTGTAACCAGCATAGCAAGGAATTTTTATCGTATGTGATGTTCTTTCGGTGATGAAGCCAGGCTGCTTCTGGAAGCTAATAGCGCGCAGGTTTGAATTTCTAGGCTCAACAACATTCCTCGAGTAGGGTTGCAAAGGCTGAGGGTCAGACTGTAGAAATAGGATTTTCCAGTTTCCTTACTTACTAGCAAGCTACTGTGCTGTCATTCTTCCCGAGCAGCTGCTAATGATGTGTACCCCAGAGGATTATACTCTGGGAAGCTGCTGCTAAGAGGAGGTTTCTGAGTGACTTTGTATTGCGGTTCACTCTCCCCATCTCCCTTCATATTCCGATACAAGGATAGCATTGCTTAGACAAATTTTTGTCTTGTTTTTGTACTAATGAGTCAAATTTCTGAAGAGTAATGCACTTCTCAACAAGCCTCTGTGCCACTGTGAAGGAAGCACGTTTACCAGATTTGGAAGTGAAAGCGATGTGTGCTGGGCTGCGTACTGCTGCAGCATCCCGAGGGACTGCATCGCGTGACGGGCTGCTGGGCTGCCGTTTCAGTCGTAGCACCGAGCTGGAGCATCTCTTAGGGCTTTTCTTTTCAGCTGCCATATTATTTTGCATTGCCAAAGACACTGTTTGCCGTGGCAGTTTAGGCAGAATATCCAGATCCAGATATTTTGGTGGTTATTAGAGTGATGCAGAATGATGGATTCTGAATTCACAGCTTTTGCAACCTTAAGCCCTTTCTAGGCCTGACTGATGAGATTTTTGCCTAGCTGCTAGCAAAAGCAAATTGGAGGACTGTTAACTTCTTAATGCCATTCCCAGCAACTGTAGTGAGCAGAAGATCAGAAAGCACAAGTTATTATTTTATTTTTGTATATGTATATGTGTGTGTGTGTATTTAACCTAAGCAAAACAGCATCCAGATATTATTTAAATGAGAAAGTTAAGTGAATTTATAGTCACTGTGGTAAAACAAGGAATATAGATGTTTACAGCATTTCAGAAATTATTAAGTATTTTCAGTTTAGTTTTATGTTTTAATTAGAGCATGGCAGAAAGGTTGGATGTAAGGTTCCTGTGTGTACTTTGGGTGTCTTAGTACGTTTGACGTGTATGTAGGTAGAGATGACTTTTTTTATAATAGTGCTGCTATTTTGCAGCATTGCATAAAATGCTGCAAACGCATTGCATTTTATGAGACCCATTTTATGCTAGTTTAGTTTTTATAAAAGCTACAAAACTCTAGCTCCACAAAAAACAGCTTGTGCACTGGTAGTTACTTTTCATGTCTCCCAGACACAGTATCTACAAAAGTATGTCAGAAAGTTCTCTTCAGTATGTATCATGATGTTTAAGTATTTTAGTTTGTGAGCTACTGTTTACTCCTGTTTTGAATTATTCAGGAAACTAGGCCTTAAGAAGGGGAGAGGAACAGAGGTAACAGGAGACTACGTTGAAATAAAAATTTCTATTCTGTGTAACGAATCTGTTTTAACATTGGAAGTATATTACTTTTGTTATAATAGCTTTGTTAGTATTGAAATCCAAAGGTGTTGAAAAGCCATTTGTTTCAGAGGTTCAACAAGTACAAAGGTGTTTTGCATTTAATTGCCACGTAGTTGAAAAAATGGCTTCTTTCACCTTGATGCTTGCACAGGCTCTGAAGCAGTGCGGCAGTGAAGAATATGGTAGCTCTCACATCGGAAAACTTGGACTTAATAGACATTATAATTTGTTGTGGCAGCTCTTAGCAGAAATGATAGTGGCAGGTCACATGGGATGAGCGACAGAGTCTGTGCTGTGTTTTAGAAACATTTGGTGTGATTCCAAGTATGTGTTTCTAACACCGCTCTTGTCTCATAGGTGAAAATCTGATTCAAAGGACATGGAAGTCTTTGTTTTCCGATGTGTTGTCCAAGCATTTAAGTAGCTTACGTTGCAGTTTATAAATAAATAAAATCCTTAACCTTGCCTAGCACTGCTAGTGCTTCTTCCATTTGCATGGGTCTCCATTCTACTCCCCGTGAGTTTAGATGGGTAATAAGCATGTTACTTTGTAAGCACTTAAATAAAAATTTTTTTTTGTAGGCTCAGTGATCGGAAAATATACAGCTACTTGCTAATTTACAAGGATGTTTGTGTTTTTACTTGATGCTTACTTTCCTGTCAGAACACAGAATGAATTAATCCAGTCTTTTTTTGTAACTGATAAATAATTTTCTGCCTAAATTGAGGATGAGTACATATTTGTAGTGTATAGAGAAGAAGGTTTCAGGTATATTGTAAAAACCAAAAAGTTAAGCAATGCAAGTTAGGGAGATTTAGGGTTAATATTTGGGGATTTCTTTATGCTTAAAGATATACATTTCAAAATTTCCTTCCCCAAATTGAAATAGTATCAGTGTTGTTATTGCAGTCCCAGATTAAACTGATTTTCCAAAGACATCTTAGATTTATTTGCAGTTTTTGACTAACAGGTGCTTATGTTTTAAAGTTAGAGGATGTTAAAGGGTTTTGCATATTTGAAAATGAACAGTGTAGTGGACAGAAGACTATTAAAAGGAGGAGTCAAAAAAAACCCACAAACTTGTGCGTTAGCCTCAAAAAGGAGTGCATGTCTTGTTTATAGAAGCACATGTTCTCACCTCAAAAACTGTTGCGCTTCGTGAAAGCAAGCTTTCTTATGGCACTGTGCTTCTGGATCTGTAACTGGGAAGCTGGTTTGTTCTCAATATCCATTCAGTCGAGGTGTTTCATTACCAAATTTGATTCAGTATCTGAACACCTGTAGCTTTATTATGCAGACATTAATGTTCCTGGTTTGACAAGTGGGCACAGGAAAAGCAGGAGGTGAAATGCATTATTTCTTCAATTTAACCATGTGTGGTTAAATCGATGGTATTTTGCAAACAAAGTCTGATTCATCTATTGGTAATTTGAATGGAATAATGGCAGGTAAACTCCCAATTTGATATTGAATCTCTTAGAGAGGAGACCCACTAGTGTAACTTCTGACCTTTTAAACTTTGAAAAGATACTTTAAGCACACCAGAATGGTATTTCCATTTTACTTTCAGGGTTTACAGTGATCAGAGAGCCATAGCTATATCTAGATCTCTGTCTTATTTACAGCATGATTCTTCTTAATTTTCAGATACTTGATTTTTGTTTACTAACAATTACTGTCAAAGCTTGTGCTTCTTGTTTTATGTAGCTTGTAATTTCAGGATATGGTTAGTCTTACTGATTTATACATGTCCTTCTAATTACAGCTTTATGAAGAACCATGTGTGTTATGTGGCCTGTATGCATGGCAAATACTGTTTTTCAGCATCTTTCTAGATCTTCCAGACATTTATTTCAAAAGACATCACATATGCGATCCACCCCTAAAGACTGTCTCAGTAAAACTGTTTCAAAAACTGTTTCCTTGCCTGACACCCATATAGACAACACACAGCTCTTTTTAATGTTGAGTATTAATTTTCTGGTGCAAAGGCTAATAGTTTTAATATATTTAAGACCACATACACAGAATCCATGCCAAAGAAGAAAGCTAAACAGAAACAGAGATTACCGAAAAATAATCAAGGCAGCAGTTTGTTAATTTTGTCAGTGAGTGCCTGTAGTTTATTTTAATTGCAGCATTCCTGAGGAACCCTAATTATGCTATAAAACTGTTTAATTTTCTCTCTCAGGAATACTGAATCTTGCAGTTTTGCAACAGTAAATATTTAGTGTACTTTTTCCTTGTAATTCAGAAAGGTGAGGGAACTGCAGTGTAACTGGAGGTAAAGAGGGTAGGAGAAAAAATAGCTAGAATAATGCTGGAGGTGGATTTTGGGGAGAGAACGAGGAGGCAGACTGCTGGAATAACATGGGACAGTCTGGCCTGGCTGCTCCACTTTTCCTCCCAGCTTCCCCTTCTTCACTTCTCATTAGAAAAGAACAGTCATCCCTAAGCTGTATTTGAGGATATAGTTTGTTTGGGTTGTGTCGAGCAGCAGAAGACTCGGAGTTGATTCCTCTGTGGAAAGGAAGAAATACTTTGCCCATTGCTGCTCCTTGCTTCTCTAAGAGAGGAAATTGCTGACTGTAATAAGGATTAAGCCGTTAGCTCTGTTCTGCTTTATCTCGCCTAAAATGTCCTTAGGCCTACCTGCCTCGCAGACTGGAAAACACTAAAGTAAATAGCTGTTAAATTGAGCTTAAATACCACTGTTTTCACACTCCTAATGTTGTTTATGTTGGGATTCCTTCTCTTAATTCTTTGCCCAGATTTCTCTAGCTATTTTGAGTTGAAAGTGCTGTGAGTTTAGACAAATTAATCTGGCAGTTCTAATTCCAAGGATCACTTGATTTTAATGTGAGTTTTTTTCCACACCATCCAGCTTTAGGCTCATGCGTTTGTTCAGAAGTTTAAGTAGCTGCTGATGCTATAGTCAATGCAGAGTGCGTGTTGCTTTCAGAAGGCGATTTACAACACTCAGCTGCTGCTCTGAATTTCTCTGTGTAGGATGTCCTTCTCCACTGATGGTGGATAAGGAGACTATGAAGACCAATCCAGATACCCTTTTAAGCTACACAGATGTACTTTTGATACAGAGGGACTGTCATTTTAGTTTTGCAAAGAAAGCAGAGGGGATAGATGCCTAATACGGGGAGAAACGTTTGTGAAACAACTGAAAAACTGCTAAAGAATACTTGGTTTTTGACAGTCGGTTATACTGTGTGATCGTATGGTAATTAAACTACAGTTGACTGATCTAGATTTTCATCTGGAGCAAAAAGAAATGAAGCAGTGCATGTGGAAGGAACCAGACTTAAGCGCTTCCATAAGCTAAGTAATGCTGACTGAGACTCTTTTAAATATAACTAACATACTACATTATCGTTAATGTAGTCAAAAATGGAGTTATTGGGTTTATTCCTTGGGGGGAATAGAAGGAAGGAAAAAAACCCACGCGTCAGTAGTATGCAGCTTTCATCCTTAAATGCCTTTTAGTTTTGCAAAATTGTGAGAACTCTATGGAGAAAACATTTCCTGGCTCTGCTGGAGTGTAGCATTTCAGAGATTGGCTCACTTGAGCCTGTCCTTTAAAGGATTTGGTTAAAAATAAAAACATTTAAATGTAGAATTCTAAATGGCACTTGAATATTTTTTATTTTCTGAATTGCTTTTGGTGCTTCCTTTTTTTACTTTGCTATAATAAGCAGTTCAGAAGAGTGACTGGTTTGTAGCAAAGAAATTTTCACCTTATGGAATACTCGTGTCAATAGCAGTGGTTTTATATTTTCAATATAGATGTCACTTTTGTTGTCCCACCTCACCAAAATAATATGCAAGACTTATGATTACAAATGTAGTTCAGTACATAATAATTAAACAGGAGAAGTTACATGCAGCATAAAGATTGGCTGATAGCTTGAAGAGTGGGGAAGGCTAACTGCAAGGATAGTCATTTAAGAGAAGTCTTTTACAGTGAGGGGACCAGCAAATGGTAACTACTGTGCAGTTTTTATTTTGAAGTAGATTATTAAGTTCTGTGCCTTGTGCTGAGCAATTTACAATTATTTCCAGAAGAGTGCTGTAATTTCACTGCTTCTAACTTTCTTGTCCATGCTTTCTTTTAGTAGCATGTAGATATGTGAAGCTTCTATTATATAGAACTAATAATTATATTTAAGGCAGCAACATTATTATTTGTCCTTTGAGAGTCACTTGGTAGCATATACTGATTACCCCTTTACTTTTCAGAATTACCCACCATGAAATGCTTAGTCTGTGCAGTTTTATTGTAATGATTATTATTCTTTGTCATATTAGAACGGCCCGCCCTGTTTCCTTAAGATGCAGATGATCACCTGTGCAGATAACTGTGTTAATTTGGTCATTTGGAAGAGCGTATGTACAGAATCTGAACCATAAAGTAATTGTGTATCAGCGTTATGGAAATAACTTGCTAGTAGTTTGGAGTTTTTTTGTTCTATTCCAGGATAGAACAAGGAACTGTATTCCTTGGGTTCTTTCTGGTATTTTATTGATAATTACAAAAAATGGTGTGTTCTGAATCGAGTTTTTTATACTGAGCCCATCAGAAACGGGAAGTAAACATGAGAGTTGCTCAGAGGTGAGCACAAGTAGCTGTCTGAAAAAGCTAAGTCATATATTTTTAAAGTGCAGAAATGCATCTTTTGAGCTCTTCCCAGTATTTTGCAGTATAGCTTTTAATATGAAATTAAAACATTCTTGGAACATGTAGTATTATAATGTTTTTGGTATCGAACATTGTCATTAGGGTATTTCTTGCAACAGTTCTCTCTAATTATACTTTCCTTTGAATAATAAATTACTACTCCAAGTGGTGGAAATGAGGCAGTACTTATCAAACTTATCAGGAGCAATTTAATAACAGAAGCAAAGCAGAAAACATTTCCTCTGCTGAAATCTTGATTCCCTTTCCTTCCACCATACTTGCCTAATAGGTTTTACACGAGAGTCAACAGATTTTGCCCATCAGTTAGTCTGATTCCTGCTTCTGTTTGGGGCTGTAAAATATCAGTGCAATTGTCTGAATGCTGTTGTGTTAGTCCTGATTGATCCAGAATGTCCAAAGTTAAGTACTTTCCTCCCTCAAACTTTCCCCAAACGGTTGTCTTTGAGTAAGATTGTGTATTTGATATCATAAACTCTTACAGCAAAATATAATGTTGCTATTAATACTGCGTTGTAATACAGCAGGCTAAAAAACATTAAGTTAATAAACAGAATTAAGTAAGGATGGAAGAGGGATAAGAAACAGGAATGGAAGATGTAATTTGTTACGTTATTTGTTACCTAGTAACGTGTGCAACTGCAGAAGTAAACTAGTTTATATAATTAAGGAGTTGGCTTAGCACTAATCCAAATAGCAGGAGCACAATACTTGTGGCACACTAAAGGCAAAGTAAATAGTAATCTGTGAAAAATAAAGAAGAATGTGCTGTTAAGCAAGACCTAACACTTTATAGGTAGAGGAAATTCAAAATCAATAAGTTAGTGTATGTGGTTAGATATTTCTGCCTCTTAGTTCTTTCCCAATCTATCTCTAGTTATTTTGCATAATTCAGGGCTGAACGTGAGGAGTACTTGATGGGTGCAAGAGAGAGATGGTATGTATATTAATGCATTCAGAGGGATTGAATGTCAGCTATGCGCTTAGTGCAGGTGAGGTCGCCTATGCCTCAAGGAGATTATATTCTACGTCAGGGAATTCGGATCGCTCTATGGAGCATGATGAGTTCCCTGTGGACTGAGGTTATGTTTAGAACTGGAAACTGTCCTCAGTCTACAGTAGGTCTCCTGCTGATGTCAACTAGATGCTTGTACAAAAGAGTAAAGAAAAAAGGTGAACTTTACTGAGTATTTTAGTCTGGTAACTCTGTTGTATCCTGCAGTACTTACGGTGAGCAGGTTTGCCTTTGGCATTCCTGCCAGTTTTATTTTCCTTTCCCCATCTGTGTCTATTTATTTATTTTTATGCCGTTCACTGTTACTGCTGCTGTTCCCATTTTCCCTTACTTGGAAGAGCTCCGAATTCCCATTTTGCAGACATCATTGATCTCTCTTCTAAACAAGTCAGAATAAATTATTCAAGTTGGGGTATAAAGGTCTGACATCATGCCTCAGATGAGTGATTAATGAGAGCTGACTCATTTTTGGTCTGCAGATTCAGAAGGCAAATATTTTAAGAAAACATCAAAATGTTGGTTCTTTTTATTCCATCATTTTTTTTACCACCTGAAGCCATTTGAGAACCTAGCAAGCCAAAAATGGAGTGTAAGCTCTGTTTAGCTATGTTTTCATATAAATGCAGCTGGCTGTGTTGCTGCCAATGCAAAAAAAAAAAAAATCACTCTCCCTCCCCCTTTTTTTTTTTGTAAAAAAAATTCTAAATATTGACTTGATATTTTACCCATGCTAATTTCTAGGACATTAATTCCAGATAAAATATAATAATATATTCCAAAACCACTCAATTCATTATTAATAATTATATTTCTTGAACTCATTTAAGTGATAAAATTACCCAGAAAAATAAGCTCCAGTGAATGCTTTGTTTGAGATTCTATGTACGTTCTACAGTTGGAAGCAGATGATGTTGGTTATTCTTATATCACCTCTGGTGGTTATGATAGGTTTGTGATGTACTTTCAAAAAAAAATCCAGAGATTTTTGGAGAAGAGGGTCCCAAAACTTTGACAGTGGAAGGCAGTAGTATTTGTAGTTCTTTGAGAATCTGTCCGAACCATACAGGCTCACCTCTAGTTCTGGAGCTGAGCATATTGAAAGAGAAAGAAATGGACTTTGGAGAAACACTGGCAGTACCAACCACAACCTAGCGGCTGACCTTCCAGCCTAGCGAACATACGCATTGGTAGATACAATTAATGACTGCTCTCAAGGCAACTGACTATACTCAAGAATATGGAAGTGCTGTTTATAGCGTGAGAATTTAATAAAAACTAAAGTGAAAGAAATCAGGAAGGGGACTTGCCTTCACATTAAAGTTGTTGAAGATGCAGTTGAAAAAGTGTGAATTTAACTAACTGTTGACCTTTTGGTATACACATAATATCGATAACAAGTAGGCACTGCTGTGTGACTTGACATGATTAACTGAAGTGTTATGTATTTGTGGTAACTTTTTGTTTATTTGTTTTAGGTCCATTTTCCAGATACTGAGAGGGCAGAATGGCTCAATAAGGTAAGGGTAGTTGTTAACATTGCCTTCAAAAAACAGGAGCGGAGGAGGGGGGAGTCTGAGAATAAGAAGAATGAGCGGAGGGCAAGAATTTCGGAATACAATAGTTCTAATTTTCAGTACTCTTTATGCACTTAAAGTTTCTGGTATTTGATCCAGTCAGACACGGAAAAGATTTAATCTATCCTGATTCTGTTTTTAAGGTCTTGAAATTATCTGTGACTTTTGGTGAGTGACCTCAGGTGACATTAACATAATGACAGCTGTGACTGTGTGGAAGTCATAGTAGCTGTAAACACAGTTTTTATGTTCTACTTGTCTGGGACACTTTCCAGTTGCTGTGGCTTCCTGACCTACAATCTAAAAATAAATCAAATTTGCAGGTTTTGATTTGTATGTTTAATAATATAAGATACAGATCTATGTAGCTTGGGTTTTCTTAATGTTTCACGCAAAGAGCATAGCAGAACATTAGTCAATTAGAAGACAGCAAGACAAATTAGCAGTGTCGAGTTTCAGATATGATAGCAAAACCGCATTATTTTGACATTTATAAACCGTGTGCATGTTTTTTAAAATGCACTTAACTCCTTTTTTTCTTACTTTCACATGAAAATAAGCTTATCCTTCTTCACCCTTCTAAGCAGCAGTGAGCATCCATGCAGACTGCATATATATTCATGTGATAAGAGAAGAAAATTGAGTGTTGTTTTGTTTCTCCTCTTCCAGTACTTCAAATTTGTGAAATGTTTGAAAATATAGTAAATCAAATAACTGAGATGAAGGGTCCAGAAAGCGCTTTTGTATGGCAGTAGGTAAAAAGTGGCTCCTTCTTACATCTTGTAATGAACTGTACAGAAAACTTGTATGCATAAAGCTTTCTACTAAACTTGTTATATCTTCCTTAAAAATATTTTTAATTGTGTGTGAAGATGTGTTCAGTGGCTCTTTTTTCTTTCTGTTTTTCTTAGACTGTCAAACAGATGTGGCCTTTTATTTGCCAATTCATTGAGAAACTCTTTCGGGAGACAATAGAACCAGCAGTAAGAGGCGCAAACAACCACCTTAGTACCTTCAGTTTTACAAAGATTGATATTGGTCATCAGGTCAGTTTCTTGTGAAGTTTTTCTAAGAGGCCATATCCTGCATGCCGTTTTCATGTAGTTTGTTTAAATCTACCCAGAAAGTGTTTGTCAGTGACACTTGATGGTGAGGCTCATTCTGATTTCTGTCGTAACATTAAAATAGTATCAAGGAACAGATAAATACTTATCTGCTGTTTGGTCCCATGAAAGAAGAGGTCATGGTGTATAGCTCTTACATGCTTACAGAAGAGTCTAACCAGTCCAAGCCAACAAGAAGTTAGCATTTAAGGTTGCAATAAGCTGGGCACTGCTTATCAGTACCTGCATCAACCAGAGGTTTACTTCTGCTGAAATGTAGCTTACCCACCTTCTTGTGCAGTCCTATTTTGTGTTCCTCTTACTTTTCATAAATGGGATTTTAAGTAAGGGTTTCAAACTTTATATTTCTTTTTTTTTCTTCTCTGAATGTCAGGAAAACTGAAGCTAAGCTTCAAGTGTGATGGAGGGGAATTATTTTTCTCTCCTTGTGACTCTATTCCATGTAAAATACAATTAAAGGTATATTCTGGACCTTTTGTGCTTTTTTTTTCTATTTAGGTTGTAAATTCCACATGGTTCTGTCCTGCCATAGATGCATCTGTATTACAGATTACGATGTAGCATAGCTTTAAGCCATACTAACTTTAACTAAGATTTAAATTAGCTTTCATATCTCTCTGTGCTGCTGCAGCTAGACTGAGTTATCTTGGACACAAGAAACAGCTCTCCTCACTTGATATCGCAACCTTCATTGAATTGCATCTTGTGAATTGTACAGTCCCAAACAGAGTGAGAACCTGACATCAGTGAGAGTTCCATATTATTTAAATTAGAAAATAGATTGAAGCAGAAATATGGTCAATTCTTAGATCAGAGATCTCCAGGAAGAAAAACTCAACATGTGACAGGAAGTGGTGCTACCTGAAGGTAGTTGGTAGTCCTCTCCCACGTAGTATTTAGTGCATGCTTAAGTTGTGGAAGCTTTGGTATGTTTTGCTTTCATATGATTCGTAAAGCAAAGAAAAATGGAGCAAAATACTTTACATTAACTTTTCTATGAATTCTGGGGATTGTTTTCCACCCATTATGACAGAATTCCACTCAAGGCATTGTGATTGAGTGGATTGTAGCAAGTTAATACCCTTAAAATAATTGTTTGATCTAGACTAAGAGCTTTGCTTCACACTTTTAAATAATGCATGTAGTAAATGTCTCACTTCAGACATGAATATGAGTATATTCACCTTTATCCCTAAGTTAAATGTTTAATGTGATATATTTGAGTAGAAGGATCCAACCTTTACTTGCTTCATTGTTTCAGCCTCTGAGGATAAATGGTGTAAAAGTGTACACTGAAAACGTGGACAAAAGGCAGATCATTTTGGATCTTCAGATCAGGTAATTTTTATTATCGTATTACAACCGTGCCCAGGTTTTAGAATGCGTGCCTTGTTTATTTGATTCAGCAGATGTCTTAGGGTAGAGGGAGAAGGTTAACAGTTTCATTCTGAAGAATCACTTCCTTAAGCAAATGAAGCTACTTCTGGTTATATGAGAATGGAGGAAGGAACTGCATGCTGTAAGTAGCACTTATCTGAAGGAAAGGGTATATCAGCTGACTGTGTGACTGCATCATTAAAGTAATAAAGTTTAATTAAAGTTTAATTAAAAAAAATACTTTCCAAAGTTAATGCACTGTCTTTGAAAATTCTTGTTTCTCATGCATTAAAACTTGGCTAAAAAATTTAGTCCAAGTCAAAACTTAAGGTGTTTGGGTTTCTTGTCTTTTCTCGGTTACTTAGACTCTTTAAAGAGCTAGTATTGGAAAAAGCGAATGATACCTGCTGAAGTACTTGTGCTCGTAGCACCAGCTGAAGTAAATCTGCATATTATATAATGCCAGAGCAATTATGGTTAGCTACTTCAGGTTTATTTGCCCTTTCATCATGACCCCTTTTATTTAGGTTTGTAAATAGATATACCCAGTGTTTGCCAAAATCTTTTCTCAGCACTATCTGCAGTCACAGAGCCTTTTTGAAAGCACAATCAGTGAATGCAGCAACACTTTTATATTTAACAGTCAAAAATGTGTTACATATCTGCCTCTCTGTAGCTTATGGAGAGGCCAGATTTGTCAGTCACTGATGATCCAACAAAGAGCAGCCTTCTGCATTTCTTGTTGCTTCCCTGCAGTAGCCAAGAGAGGCTGAGGTCTCTCAGCTCCTATTTTCCAGGGACAATTCCGAACTTTGAGCTTGGTTATTATTAATTTTGAATAATTTATCTAAGTCTTGGCTTTGCTGAAAACTGTAGGCTTGTCAGAGCTTGGCCCCAGCATATTAAAAGAACTGTGTCTTCTGCTGCACACCTTCTGCGTTTCACAGCGGGGGGTTGGCTGCCTCTGTGAGCCGGGCCCGATCTGTATTGAACTGAATCACTTCACTTCTGTGGGAAAAAAGAGAGCTAGCCAGATCAGGGACTGGTGTTGCTGGAGAAAATACAGCGGAGGCAGGGTTGTCCCTTGAGAGCTTGTTTCACTGGAAGTATGCTGTCAGCCTTAAAGGAGAAATTGCCTTCAGTGATCATCTTGCCTCCGCTTTTGATAGCAGCTATTCCTACCTCACCTCTTCGGGCTTGAGCCCTTCAGGAAAACAGAATTATCTGGCCACTGTGGACATAGTGCAAAGAAGTTGCTTTGGGGGAGCCATTCTTGAGATATTTGAGGGACCAAAGTAGAAGAGTAGATGGTGAGCCATTTGAAATGTTCTTGCACCAGTCTTCCCAAGATCACTCCTTGCCTCTAAAGCAGATTTACTCTTATCTGCTATGGGAGTAATCTTGTGGGGTGGGGTTTTGTTTTGTTTTTTTTCCCTGATTATCTTCATAGGGTGCTGCAGATAAATGTTACAAGGACGATAGGTTTGTACAAGAATTCCAGGAATAATATCCTGTTGCCTAGACTTGAATGAAATCTTCAGCCATGTGTCTCATTGCATTACATTGCAATCTACTTAGAGAAGTGATAGCAACTGGAGTAGAATGCAGTCTAAAAGTTTTGTGTTATGCTAGAGGCCAATTCTGTACTGCATGTTAATGGACCCAGCAAAATATCTTAGAGGATGAAGTTTTCTTTAACCTTATAGTAAGGTTGCAACTCATTGACTTGATATCCTCAAGTACAATTTTTACTTCAATTTGTAATCGTGTTATTAGATTATCAAATGAACCTACTGCTTCACAGTCTTCGTAACCTAAATAGTTCTGATGCTACAAAGTGCCAAGAGTGAGGTTTCCATTGCAGGTTTGAATTGATCTTCTTTGCATCATGTTATTATATATACATATATGTGTATGTATGAAAAAATATGTGCGTGTATATATATAAATTATAAACTCTAAAAAATATATAATTTTAAATTATGTATTTTTTTTTAAACTTTACAGTCACACTGCATTCTTTCCAGAGGAAAGCACTGATCACCTTTCTTTCATATAGGGTCGTTTTGTGTTGTCATCTTCCTTCTCCCCAAACTGGTTGGTGCAGCAAAGTGACTGTGCGCACTGTTACCTCTTGTATAGCCTGAAATTAATTCCAATGTTGGATGCTGTAAGACCATCTGTCAGTACTGTTGTCTATTTCCATTTAAGCGAATGGTATGCTTTCTGTTTGCTCGAGATCACCTTGACAGTACCATCACGTACACATCACAGGAGATAACAAATATCCTGAATACAGCGTGGTTCCCTCAATTTCTTTTTCTTCTGATAGTACCTTAGGGCCATCAGTTGGGGGATCAGGCTGCCATCCTTATCATACGGTGAGAGTAGTTTATTTTATCCTGAGTTTATCTTGAAAGTGGCTCATTGAGAACATTCATTAAAAACTTCCTAGACATTTCTGTAGTAAGATTCCGTCAGACTCCTAAACATCACGAAATAGCTTTTTTTATTGTATAAAGTAGGTCTCCTGGAAAATAACAAACTTCTGGAGGATTCCGAATTAATACATTTCTACAGCTAGAATACTTTAATTGACAACCCTATATTTGTAACCCCGTCTTCCTAAGCCTTGACGTTGCATTGCACCGTAGAAAGGAAAAAATTTCAAACTTGAAATTGTAATTCAGCAGAACTGTTTAGCATATAAGGAGGTCCCAGTATCAAAGAAAATGCTTAATATGTACAAATATAAAAAAATAGATTATATTGTAAAATTAATGCATGTGTTTAAGCAATTTGAATTACAGGATTGAAATGCATCAGCTCCAGCATTTATTAAGTAATTGATTTTGAGACTGTAAATGCTTTTAATATTTTGATTGGTAGCTATTTGGGCTTCAGAGTGTAAGTTGGAAGAATAGTAATGATATCTACATGTGTTCTGAGGAGATAGCTGATAAAACCATCCATCCATCGCTCCTGCTTGAGCTAACTGAGTAACTAACAGCAGTGCTAGGTGATTGTCCTCTGTTTGGATCAACCCTTAAAGAGAATAGGAAATTTTGCAGTTGTCCTAACAGCAGAAAGAAGTTAAACTTGAGGAAGCCTTGGTTCTACTGCAGGATCTGGAGCCCCGTGGAGGAAGGAAGTCTTTTTTCCTCCTCAGGAGGGCCTGACCTTGTTTAAGCTGCTTTATCACTTCTCCCTACTCAGTTCCTCCTCTTCAATTTTCTTTACCTAGGCAGTCAGTTTTATTCAGAAAGCCCTTTAGATTTCCTTTATCCTTTCCTTGCATCTCGTATCGTTTTAGCTAGTTTCCTTGTTCAGCTGGTCGTTCCCCAGCTGTAGCTTAGTATTCAATATGGTAGGGTTTTTTTTTTTTTTTTCCTCTCCTGTTCTGTAGAAACATTGGCAATACTAGTTCCTTTGCTAAATCCTTTGCTAAGTCCCAAGGTTTCTTCCTAAGTTCCTTGTCAGTTTTCAGAATTAGTTTCTTTTCAGATACAGTGTGGCTCACAGCAACTGCAATTCTAGGAAAAGATTATTTTAGCTGTCTTCAGGAAATATAAGATCTTAAAATGTGAATCTGAGTTATGTGCAACTACATTCGCAGGACTATAGAATGGGCAAATTGGGTCGATTTGTAGGAGATAGTAAAAGATGGTATCTTATACACGGACTAGCATCTACAAAATTTGAGGGCCTTGACCCAGGCAAGGGGTTGTCCCAAAAATGGGATTCAAGAACTGCTCAGAGAAAAACTTTCCGTTGTTTTTAATACATTACTTCCTAATTTGTTTCCTGCTTTCCTTCGCCTTCCAGAATGGGCTTAATTGTTTTGCCTTATCCCTTGCTTAGTGGTTTATCCAGCCCTGCATGCCCAGCATGCTGAATTTCAGCTTAAGTGGCTGTTTTTGCAAGTGTGAGTGAGTAATTCAGCAAACCTTATTAGCAAAATAGCCATCTCTATCTAGTTCTTACAGTTGCATTAAATGAAAATGGGTTTAGATGCACATACTGTTGATGAGACTTATAGAACGGCTTTGCTGAAATGAAGTATGTGTTGTATATTGTCCTTTATATCCCAAAAGTAAGAATAAATATATGTTCTCTTACATACGTTTCTAAAGATGACAACATACCTCTCAGTCTTAATTTCTAAGTTTTTGTGATAATGATGTTTTGGGGTGGGGGTACTTCTTTTTAACACAATCTGAGTTTAAGTTTTAATGTTTTAACATTCATTTCTTCATTTGTAGACTGATATACAAAATATATAAGTGTATTGCAATTTAGTCTATAAAAATGAAATCTATAGCTTTTTTTTTCCTATCTTAGTTTTGTTGGCAATTGTGAAATTGACTTGGAGATCAAGAGATACTTCTGCAGAGCTGGTGTGAAAAGTATACAGGTGAAGTTCAGTTTTTCCTTTTGATTTTGAAATACAGTAATTTTCACATTTTTCTGATGAAATAGTTTACAGGTTGCCAGAAAGAACCAGTAATTCTTCTGTTTCATTGCTTATTGTGATCTATTACTTGTGTGCTCACTGACCATGCATAATAATTTAGTGACGTGACTTACCAATTTAGCCTTTCAGATGTAGAAATGATTTAAATCTATACCATTCTCTACTGGAAAAGGTAGAGATAATTTCAAGTATTGAATACTTCTTGGATTACCTTGATGCTAATGTGATGCGTAGGTTAATAAAGGCTGTCAAAGAGCTTACATTTCTGTTTTATCTACTGAGTGGCAGATTGTTATTAGTTTTAGTTATTGATAACCCTGCCTTCTGATATTGTTCCTCAGGTTTCTTGCCTTTCTGGTAACAGATCTTTCTATAATGAGAAAATATGATTTTTTTTTTTTGTCTTGACATATTTGTAAGTGTTTACCTACTTTTGTTCTGATACCTATGGATGCCATTGTATTGGTTTGTGCCTTGCAATTTCACTTCTCACATGTGTTTAAGTTGAACTATATGGATGTTAACCACGGAATAATAGGATGATAACCTATTTCTTTCTTCTAGCACAATTGCAACTAGTGTCACACAACACGCTTTTGATTAAGTTACTATGTACAGGGATTTGAAAGCCTGTATTAAACTTTTTGGATTGGATAATGCATAAAGTTCTATGTATTTACATGACATTCATCCATAATCAAGGCCTTCATGAATTAGAAGTGTGAGTGAATAGATTTTACATAATTTGAGTTTTAAAATCAGTTCCGTTGTTTTCTTTCCCTGCCCAGATCCACGGTACTATGAGGGTTATCCTGGAACCACTGATTGGAGACATGCCCCTAATTGGAGCACTATCCCTTTTTTTCCTTAGGAAACCTGTAAGTGTCTTATAAACCCTCTTCTGTATTTCTATTACTTTTTTCTAGAATGCTGATGATAGTAGTGAATAAATGACAGAGCAAGAATTAAGAAGCAAAGGGGAGAATCTAGGAAATCGCTGCCGTTTGGTTCAGCTTGGTTTCCCAGAAAAATAGTGGAACAAATTTTGTGAGTGCCTAGAAGAAATGAGATGAGTAATGATTACCTTGGAATTATGGAATATGTTGGGTCAAAGCCATCAGATTTTTCCCTATAAGCCTTATGGTTAAGAGAACACCTATAGATACCATCTAGCTTTTGATGTCGCTTTTCCTGACAGTCTACTAGAGAAGTGGGGTCTGAATAAAACTTTGACAAGATCTGTGGAAAGTTGATTTGAAAACCATGCTGGTGTTAGTGACCACAAGTTAACATCAGAATAGGTGTATCGAGATTACCCAATATGACTATTACAATTTTTATACTAAATATTAGGATAAGCTATTACCTTTGCGTTTACCAATGACAAAAGTGTGAGAACGGGTCAAGCACAGGGTGAAATGCAATTGGAGTTTAAATCAGTCATGACAGTGGCAGAAGTTGTGCGTCGGGGTACTGTGTAATTCAGTTGGAAGAAGTGCCAGTTCACAGTGCACGTTTAGGCAGGAATAATAGCCAAACAAATGTGAGCCAACAATTTCTTGCTGGTATGAAAAGGGCATAGCTAGACTAGCATGTGGAAGCAGGAAGATAGCCTGCAAGAGACGCACGTTCAGTTTTAGGTACAGTACTTCAGCAAAGGTATTGAGCAATTGGAGGGTGTCCAAAGTAGAGAATATGACAATAAGCTTGACCCTCAAGCCCAAACTGAAAGAATGGGAATTGTTTAGTCTAGAGAAGACTGAGGAGAGTATATTTTTAAAAAGTGTGAAATGCTCTTGCAGAAAAGAAACCTGCAATCTATTCTGCCTACGCACGGAAAATAGGATAACAAATAATTGCAGTAAGGAAAATTCAGGTTGGACAAGGGGAATGAGGGAAGACCTGAATGATAGTGCTAAGTGAGGCCCTGCAGCAGGCTGCCTAGAGATACTGTGGATCTCTGTCATTGATGTCTTTTAAGAACAGGTTGAACGTGCGTCCATTAGGATCGACATAGGTGTCGCTGTCCCAGGACCGTGCACGTAGCTGGTCTCTATAGGTCCTATCCAACTTAGCAAGCCGTGTGAAATGTGAGATCCTGGGCATTCTTTTCCCGTGGCATTATCTAGAAGGTTTGACCTTTATTAAAAAGTATTTTGACTTTTTGTTAGATTATGAAGAAATGATTTTATTCTAAATATTGTAATTATATGCAAAAAAGTTAGTTTCGACATATTATAACATTTGCATAGGACTCTAATGTGTTTTACCAGCTTTTCATGTGGAAGTAACTGATTTCTTTACCTAAATCGAGCGGTTGTATAGCCATACCTTAGAAATCTTTTCTTAGCTTCCCTGATCTTTACTGCACAAACAACAATGAAAATGACAGGGGATTTTTTGGCGCAGCCAGTGTCAATTTGTGTCATGGAGTCAGGCATCAAATTCATGTGGAACTAGCAGAAGCCTTATGAAAGGAGGAATACTTATTTCAATAATATTGTAGTCGTTCCAGACAAATTTCAAGACTCTTTTTAGAGAAAACTAAGAATCAAACTTATTCTCTTTGAATTACTCAGATGCAGGAGTTGAGGAAAGTTTTTTTTGATGCCACAAACTGTTCTTAATTCTAGATTATCGCAAATTACATTGTACAGTTACTTTTCATGAGAAGCTGTGTTTTATCAATATTTTGCTGAAGTTAAACGTTATCTTTCAAAATATAAATATAGAGTTTGAAACCAATATGCTCTCTGAAGGCTGAGAATCTGGGTGTTACAGTTGTACAATTTATTAGTTCAACACCTTCCTCTATGTTAAAATGGTAGAAGTATAGTATATTGTATGAATTAAGTCTGCCCTATGGTAAGATGATATAGCTAGTGCATTGTTGGGACTTGCAATAATTGATTCCCTTCAAAAGCTGCAGCCCGAATCTTGCAGGTTGACTTTGGTGATAAACACCAATATATGTCAATTGGTAACTTGGTGTGGCATGGATAGAAGAGACTAAAGGTTGCAAGTGTAATTTTCAGTGTGTGAAATTGAGTAATTGTTTATCAAAACAATTGATACTCTACATCCTTTTTATTGAATTAACTCTTATAAAATATGACACTGATTCTACTGTTGGTTTTACTATCGTCAAGAAATTTCTTTTTAATATACAAATCAGTTGAGAAATTTCCACAGATGTTGCAAAGTCTGTACAATGGTCTTATTTTGGAAAAATGCAAAGGAGAACATAGCACATTGCGCATAAGTTGGAAAATTCTTCAATGTTGTGGGTGTATGTCTGTGAGGCAGTTTTAGTGATCTAAAGTTTAGTATTGCTCTTAATAAGTACCACTAAGAGGGCTTAATAGAAAATGTGAACATCATAGAAATTCTTATGTTGCACAGACTTCTCCTTCAATGAAATTAACTGTTTCCATCTCTTATTTTGAAGTATATTTTTCAGTGGAAGTTTTTGTGTCTTGGATGTGTTCTGATTACACAGTAAAACTTATGATGTCCGATATAAGTTTCAGACAGTGCCAAGTTGTAAATTACAAGCGTATGGCTTCAGGCACTTGGAAACAGTCTTAGATGGATCGTCTTGGTTTCCTCAGCGTTCTGCAACAACTTTCTGAAAAGTCAGTCTAGTTTTCAGAGTATTTTTGTTGGAAGGGAGGAGGAAGGGATGGTATTCTTTACTTAAATAGTTTCGGAAGGCATGTTATTGTATTCTTCAAGTGAAATCACTTTCAGGATATTTTTAGAGTGTCTCTCTCTCTCTCTCTCTTTTGAGTCTATTTAGAGTTTGGATATTGCTTTCTTGAGTCTATTTGAGTTTGGACATTGCTTTTTTCTTATAATTATTATTTTGATAGTAATTTTTAATAATAATAATTGTTTTGAGCAAAAGTCCTTTGGTAAAATTTTACTAACGTGATGAAAAGGTGTTTGTCAGTGCATGTATGTATGTCCTAGCAAACACTTCTAGCATCAGTTGCTTGTTTTATGTGGATTGGGTAGAGGGACTATAAACTTAAATCCAAGTTAAACATGTAAGAATTAGGAAACAGTTTGTGGATATTTCAGTGAGCTGTTTTGTAAAACTGAAGTAGTTCATACAAGGCTGAAACCATATCATTGCCCTAATATGGAGAGAAATTTGGGATAAATTAAGATGAACCAAATTTGTATTTCCATAGCTTGCTTTGAAATGAGCCTAAACCTTAGGAACTGTCTGTTTGGTTTTGTTTCATTCTTGCCCTTCTGCTTGAGCAGTATGAGTGTAGAGCATCTGTTCATGATGCTCATGTTTATGCTAGCAAACTAAACAAGGCCATTACAAGGATTTGAACGCTGCCTTGTCATATCTGTACTGTTTAACTGTTAGTGTGCTCTCTGGCATTATTTTGCTATTTAGTGTTCTCCCAAACAATTTCCAGACTCAATGCAACGCATAGCTTGTTACAGGGATGATGTTCAGTAAGCAGGTTAAATGCAAAAATAATCTCTTCTGGAGGAGCAGGGAGAAGAGTTTAGCTGTGTGGGCAACAACTACTGTACTCGTTGCTCCAAGCAGTTCCTGACGTTTCTTCTTTTTCCACTCCCAGCATCATTCTCTAGTAGTGTGTATGCTGATCTTTCACTTCTGGTACTCCCAGATGTCTTGCCAGTCGCCTTTTAGCCCCAGTAAGTGGGCACAGAAATAATCAAATTGGCTATCAAATGTTGTCTTGCCAAAAAATGATGATGTTATATACATAGCGTGAATGTTCTTGCTAACGTAAGATAACCAAATTAGTTTGTCACATGTAACCCGTTACATAGTATGTTTGAAGGAAGTACTTTAATGCTTTGCCTAAGTCTTGGTTAGTTGGCACATACAGTCTAATGCAAATCTATTGAGGTACAGCCAGAAATTAAGCAATAATTATTAAGCCATACAAGTAGTTCTTAGAGCAGATTTTTAGGTGTTATTCATTAAGCACAGCACTACAGAGGGGTGAGTCTCCTGGAGCCCAAAGCATGTGGAGGATTTATAGCTGAGTAGGTGATACCCTCATTTATTTCTTTTTACTACTTTTGAAAGCTGTTATATGGAGAGCTTAAAGATGTAGCATGCTAGGACAAGCATGTTCTTCCTATCCTTCTAGGGCAAGTGTATATATCATTATCAATCATTCACCACCTTAAAATCCTTTTTATTTTAAATAAATTACTAGAAATGTTTACCTCACAAACCAAAGTGTCGTAACTAAGAGGTATGGGCACTTATTTGCTAAATGCTTAACGGAGACAATCTGCACCTACGATAGTAAACTAAAAATGCATCAGATAAAAGACCTCTCATTCATGGTCTGTAGCTTTCTGAACGAGTTACTTTGGGAAAGACTTTGTCCAGGATCATTTTGTCATTATTCCTCCCCCATACCGCTTAGTAGGAGTCCGGTTGCCTCAATGGGGGGGGGGGGGGGAAGGTGGGAAGTAGAGTAGAGCATGAAAATTAAAAAATCAAACCCCCCCAAAGTATCCAGTTACAAAATCATTGGAACTATTAGTTTCATCCTCCTTTCATTTAAAAACTCAGCTTAGTAGGCAAGGTCCAAACAGACTTAAATGTGGATTATTCAAAAAAGCTATCTGTGAATCAAGTTACTCTATGATTTTGACAATTATACCAGGATGTTTATTTTTTCCAAGCAGATTTCCCCCCACCCCTTGAGGGGGAGAGTGTCTCGATGTTCATTTTTCTTACTTCTGTAGAAAGATCTAAAATAATGCTTATTATAGCAGTTATGTTTCTATAATGAAATTCTGTCCCCTTACTAGAGAGCAAGTGGCTACAGCCAAGAAAAGTTTTACTTCAGTATTTTCGTTAGGAGAGAAGAGGAGGAATTAGCTGGCAGCTAGCAATAGAATTTGTTCTCATATTTTCCAGTCTAAAGTAACTGGCAACAATTCCACTTGCTCTGTATCATCTGTTTGCTGGCCTTAATGACTATATAAGGCAACACTGCCTAAATTAATGGTTCTGAACATACTTGTTTAATGAGTTTGTCAGGGTCTCATATTTCTGAGTAGTGCATGGAGTTTTGATGCTGCAAGAGCTCTTACTTTGTATAAACTTTAAGTATTAGGTTTTATTGTTGTTATTATGAAGAAGGGGATAGAAGTCTTATCAGCTTATAAAGTATATCCAAATATGTGAGAGATTTTGAGAGAAAAATCTGTGCATTCTAATGTTTTGAACTTAGCCTTCTTCTGACTCTCTGTTTCAGTGCTAAAGAAATAAGTTAGTGTTGTGTAATAGTCAGGATTTGTAAGGTTTTTTGCATGACTTCTCACTGTTTTAACATAATGTATATTGAACATATGTTCTAGTTCTCTTTGGAACTGAAAGTGTAGTTATCTTACAGAAGAAAATATTGCAAAGTTAGTTAATTGCTCTGGTTCAGTTATAAAAGTGCATTATTTAGTGGCATGCTTATTATTGAAAGCATGTCCTAACACCACCCCTTTCTCTTCATAAACGAATAAATAAAAAGGCTGGGAAGTAGAATGCCCTCAAGGTAAAGGGAGAACTTTTTCAAAACTCACATTTTTATATTCACACTCTTGTCCTCTGTCTTATTGCTGACTCAAACACTGCTCTGCCCTCTGCCTGCTTTACCGATGAGTTCTGTCCAGTGGTCGTGTTTTATTTGATATTGGTTTAATTGCATTTAGTATGGACTGTCTTTGGAAAATTTAGTGTTGGATATGATTTGCAAGACTGTAAGTACTGATGAAAATTAGATTCAAAAGGGCTGCTAGCACCAAGAATAGGCACTAGTGAAATAGCAGTGAAATACAAAGACCGTAGCATAGTGTGGTTGTGCAGAGTGTAGAAGTATATTGTGTGATTTGCTTTTAGTTGATCAAAAAAGCATTCAGAACGTACAAGGCTACAAGTGTCTGCTTCAAAACTTTTTAACCTCTTTTAAAGGGGTTTGTGGAACACCTGGGTAAGTTCTGGAGCTTAGCTACTGTTATAGTAATACTAGTTGAGAATCGGTGGTGTTGCTTACAAAGTGAAAATGATTTGCCGTGTTACATTGTACACTTGCAATTTGCTGTAACTTACATTGTTGTAATCTTATTTGCTAGGTGGTGAGTTGCTTTCAGGGCAGTTTAAGTAAATCTCAGTTGATGCTTCCGCAATACCCTCCTCTCTGGCCGCCTTCTGTTCCGTGTTATTCTGTCTCCCTTACACTGGTGTTGAAACTTCTGATGCTGAAGAAAGCTGATTCAGGGAAGTAAGCTGGCAGAATACTAAACACAGCGAAGGAGAAGTGACTAGTTTACTGTCCTTCAGGTGTCTTTTAGCATCTTGAGCTGGATCACTGACGAGTCACAAGAGTGTCAATGCTAGTGTGAGGGTATGAACAGAAATGCAGAGCTTTTAGAAGGAAAAAGGGATGTAGAAGGAATCAGCTTGAATTACAGCTTTGATTATGTCGCACTATGAAGAATGGCAAGGTATATGGGATTTTTATAAGACCACCTGTGATCCTTCAGTTAGTCACAAACACAAAAATTTGCCTTTAAAAATTATCCTTCAGTTAGTCTGAACACAAAAATTTGCCTATTTCTTACCCTCACAGCTATACATCTTATCTCTGTAGCTGTTTGGACAGTTAAAATTGAAAAACCTGCTACTGTTAAACACCGTTCCTATGCAACGATACTTCCTGTCCATCTGTGTTTCCTATAACAATGATGAAAACTATGTAATTTCATTTTTTGAGAGTCTTGCATAGTCAAGCTTTGTTTGAGAAGCCAAGTTCATCAAATGTTTACTGATTGCTGGAAAAATACACTAGAGAAGGTTACGTGCTAAATTGCTACAGTAATGTCAGCAGTTTAGCTGTGTAAAGTTAACAAGCTGTGTTCTCGCAACACAGACAAATGTTACTGTATTCCTGCGTGACCATTCACAAGTAACGGAGGAGGGCATCTTAGTCCACATCTTATAAGAAGTTCTGTTTCTTCACACAAACTTAACGCTTGGAGTGCTCTCATTGTTACCTATAGCGGCGCTAAAATTTGTCCTGCAGAAATCTACTACAACCATAACTTAATAACAGGAAGTTGTTCATCAACATTTTAAAATACTTTGTGGCTTTTCTTCTGAGAATTAGTAGTGCTTATGGCAGCCAAATCAAGCCGCAGGGTTGGCAGTGTTTAAAGGCTGCCTTTTGTGCTTCCATAACATTCAGTAATGGTACTATATATTGTGCATTCCAGCACATACGCATCCTTTTTGCTCTGTAAAGGCATCTAGGAAGCTGAAAAGGCTGAACATATAAAAATGCTCAGCACATCTTTTTTCTAGCCTATCTTTTCCTATGTGCTGGAGGGATTTTATTTTTATTTTATTTTAACTCTCTGTAACACATTCTCCTGAATATCACAAAAGAATTGGTTGCAAGGACTAAAGGCAGTAGTTAGTTCCACTTGCGTGCCATACAGCCATGATAGCACAGATGACTGAACACAATAGAAAAGTAAACTGAGCTGCAACTGTGTATAGATCGCAGACAGTCCTACCTGACTGTTACCTTCAGTGGCTTGTTGTAGCAGAGAGTTTTAAAGGATCACTTGCTGGACTTTGCTTTTTTAATTAAAAATAATAATAAATTGAAGTGTAAGTCACATCTTTAAAATGTTGTGGGTTTTGTATTTTAAGAAGAGATGCATGTGTCTTTTCTATTTGTTACCTTGTACTCCTCATTCTTCATAGTTAAAATCCTAACTTTTCAGACTATTGATCTTCATACTGTTTTACAGATTGTTCGATTACAGTTTTTTTAAATATATATAAATATCAGAATTACTATTTCAACTACTATTTCTGCATCCTAACACTTGTTTTGTGTTGCGTATTGCTCATTTAGGTATTTATTAAACTCATTAATGTCATACCAAATTGAAGTAGAGCTTTATGGGATTGCTGTGAACACATCTTCATGGTTGTTGCTCCAACGGTGAATATGAAAAATTTTACTTTATGAACACTAAGATACATACCTTGCACGTTAGATGCTCCTGAATTTCTTCAGTCTCTTGAAATGCAAAAAGTACTGTGATAATCAGCATAATCCTTTACTTTACTTTCCCAGTTCTCTTTACTGTCACGTTTCCAGATGATTAATAAGCATTACATGCCACCAGATCTCTCTCTCTCTCTCTCTCGTATTTAAAGAATATCTGAGAGTTTTCAATTTGTGTTTACTGAAAGCATTCTCTCTGGAGACTCTCCACTTTCGTGATGCTTCTGCCACAGTGCTATGTAGGTGAATTTCAAATTTATGGTTTTGAGGACTTTTTTAAAGCACACTTTTAAATCTCAAATGCTATGAATAGAAGAAATAGGGAAGGAAGGAAATAGTAAACAAAGGAAAACCTGGAACGAGAGTATGGAATGTTTCCATTTCACACATGAGATGAACAGTTACTTCAATAATTTCAGTAAGTCAGAGGTTAGCCTGTGTTATCTTTAATATGTTATTTCAGAGAAGCTAAAGGTGGGTGTCCTACCCTCTCCCCGTTCCCCCAAGTGCAGCATTTTTTCCCCCTTCTACAAACTTAGCATAATTCACAATATATGAATTTAAATTCTTGACTGCTGATCGTTTATCAAGCTTGTAGTTGATATTCATCCAAACCTTACGTTGTAACAGAAAGCACAGAGTTACATTTCTTTAGTTGAGGATGACCAAATCTGGAAAGAAACCTGCTACAAAGATTGATTGAAATTTTTACTTATATGGGATTTGCAAATTGAAGGCTGGCCAGCCGGAGTGAATTTGGCAGTCTTATCCTTAAACATCAACTTAAATACCTTTTTGATAGGAAGAGTTGGAAAATGCTTCTTAAACTTTCAGTGAGACGTAAGCCTTGTAAAATTCGTAAATGTAGCTGTTAGATACAAAAAAAGATCAAAAACTATATGGGCAAATACCCTTTACTAGGGAGACAGACATCTCAAATTTCTTACAATGGAATTTAGCACTTTCCTTCTACAGACACAGGCTAAAATGTGTTATAAACATGCTATAGATGATCATAAATATTTTTCTGAAATGCTAGTCCTATTAAAATTAATGGAAAATGCCTTTTTGACTTCAGTAGAGCCTGGATCTTACTTAATACTCGGTAATATAACGCTACACTATTGTATTTGTAAACACAAGATCAAATTCTGTAAACATTTGGAACTCATACCTTATACGAGGATTTCCACCATAGAGCGTGATATGCAGCATGATTATAACAGCGTGCCCAATCCTAGTAGATAAATTCCAAAATTATATTAACCTTTGATGGGACCATAAGTCAGCCAGGGTTTTGAGGTACCCCAAAAAAACTTTTACTTACTGAGTTTTATTACAAAAAAGAAGAAAAAGTCAAGGTAGCTTTTAAAACAGAACTCAGATCTAATGTTTGAGTCGGAGTCAATTAGTAAAGCCTGAAAACTCTTTTTGAATATTTCTCTGTTTGCAAGGCACAAGGACCCCAGAAAAGGAAAGGAGAAGCTGCTAAATCGATAGCCTTTGCCCTTCAGCTGCTCTCACTCTCTCTCCTCAGGCCTCTCACTGTCTCTTCTCATGTTAAAGTCTTATAGTTTGGTATTGCTTCTAATTCTCTGCCCGTCTCAGCCTAAAGACTCCTCCGCTGAGTAGGTTCAGCTGCTCTCAGGAGAGATGCAGTTTCTGCCTCTTAACTAGATGGCCCCCAATCGGACATTCAGTAGCCCAGTATAGAGCAACTAGCAGTCTGTTGCTCCTTCCTTTCTGCTATCCGGTTGTTATTGTTTAAGAAAAGTATTCACATGTTAAAGTGTGAACAATTAAATAAAAGTTATGCTTTTTACCTGTGAACCCATCTTTATCAATAGTCCTGTTCTAACTGTGTGTTAGCAGTTCCAAACTGTTTCTTTAACTTTATGTCAACTCCTGTATCTGTCTCATTGCTCCATGCCCCTCTGTCTGCCTTTGCCTCTTTCTCAGGGCTGACCCCAGTAAATCCAAACAGGCTGTTAGCAGGAGTGTGGTACCAAGCCTGTATTTAACGCTGATGTGTTTGGGTAGTGGAATGTGCTTCAGGGCTTTGTCAGCTATGGTAGCAAAGTCATTGTAGGCTATAAGTGCATGTTTGTCAAATTGGTTTTAACATATTCAGTGTTGGACAGTCACTGGTTCCTCACATAAAGATATTATATTTGTCTTCCTTTTCCCCAAAATATGTAATAAAGGATTTACAGGAGTAAGGAGGTTTTGTTATATGGCTTGGTATGAGTACACTTCAGAATGTGTTGCAGCCGTTCTCAGTGCAGAGCGTGGAAGACACAAAGTACTTGGTTTTCAAGGAGAAACAGTTGATTTCTTTCACTGGTGCAAGCAGAGAAGGAGTTGAAAGGCGACTGACTAATATGACAGCACATGCTAGTTAATTAGAAACTGTAACCAGTGTCTGAAATCCCTCTAGGCCAATGAGCTGGCTGGGTAACAGTCTGTTTGTTTGCAAGGCGTGTCATCTCTCTCAGTTGTAATGAGTTGTGGAAAGACGGCGCTTTCCAGCTACTGGCAAAGTTTCACTTGGTGACAAATTCTGAACGCAGTCTTTCCAGTGCCCTGTTAGTTTTGCTGCAGAAAAGCAGCTGGCATTCCTTGAATTTAGCTAAACAAAGAGAATTATGTATTGCTCAAAGTGGTGATGGAGAAGGAAATGACGTTGGGCTATTTTTGACTTTTATAGGCCAAATTTTTTTTTTTTGAAGTACAGAATTTTCTATATTTTGTATTTCTTAAGATTGCCAACTGATGAATCATTTTCTGTTTACTTCCATTTTCTCTGCTGTAGGACACTTTCATTTGAAAGCTGGGTGATGTTTCAACTAGCTTATGAGAAATTAAGGGTCTCTTTGCCTGCCTGCAAGCTACGATATGGTCATGTGCAAAATGTCAAATGAAAACCCTAGTTGCTTGGCTGGCCATGACTAGAAGGGCTCTGACTTGCAGATCAAGCAATACAGTAGACTTGACTACTTCACTAGTTACTGTGAGCTTCACTGACATCACTGCTAATTTCCGTACTAGATACAGTAGATATGAGCTTTTCAGTAAGAACTTGGTGTGGTGTGTTAGACAGATGTTCTTTTCTCACATTACAAAAGTTGTATCTAATGCTGGAGTCTGATTATGTTTGGAAGCCAAAAGCGCAGGTCCACAACAACCTCTTTGGGAGGACTTCATGTGAAAGCTGTACACAAAAAGGAGAAATTAGCTGTGTTACTAATAGCCACAGGTTAAGGTTAGAGAGTCTGTGGTACTACAGTGGTGTGGGTTATATTTCTCGTTATTCCTAGTCCCTTCAGATAGACACGGAAAGGAAACCCTGTAGTGGGCAAATGTAGGAAATCGTGTCCCCGAGGAAAACTTACCTTCAAAGCCCAAATAGTTAGGTTTGATTTATGCCTGTAGTTTGAAGGCTTTTATCCCTTCTAAAAAAAATTTCATGGTTTAAGATTTATTTGCAAAGCTTTTCTATTAATCCTGTAAAGTGCTTAGCCTTAGCAATGTTTTCTGACTTTCTTAGCTCCAGCTTAGAATGGAAAAGGATTTAAGAGTTTGGAGATTGACCCGTTTCGTTGTAACTGTTCCTGTCCAATTAGAGGGTAAATTAAAGTTTCTGATATTATATGCACTAATAGCATTTCTTCTCTAAATGGCCACTCTAAATAGCAACAACTTTTCAGTTTCTTTGCATGATGATTTTTTCCATGCTCCATGGCTAAATGTAGTCGAAAGACTGATGATGGCATGAACTTGGTTGTGTTGTCTGTGAGAAGAGGTGTGTAATAATACTCAAAGTATTGACAGTGAGGTCATACCGTTGCACTGTATGCATTTGCTATTCTATATTGCAACTTTTTAGAATGCTTTTTGGTCACATTAATTGAACATCTTTAAGTTCTCAGTAATATCTCATTGGTAGGAGGTTCGTAGTTATGTTCTGGGTTGCTGCAGATAATACAGAAACCATTATAATATGTTTCAGTCCAGTGTATGACGAATTTCTCAATGCAGAATTTCAACATGCATTATATTTCTCAATTCGTTTAACTTGGTTGAGTCCTTTTAGAAGACCGCGAGGGACGTTGTAATGTTAACTCTTGTATGCAGTATGCCAAACAGAAAGCCATAGGGTGGCTGTAGGTGCTAGAAAAAAAGCACCACTAAAAAAAGTCAGAAGGAAATGCAAATACTTTCTCATTTTCCTTTTATTCCGAAAATATCATTATGTAAAACCATGAGTGAGCATTATGATTAGAACATGAGCACTAGTCTGAAAAAACAACTTGCGGCTACCCTTACCAGCTACTACCCAGCTAGTTGTATGTAAAATTACTTTAAATGTTTGCAGGATTGCAGGATGTGGAAGTAATACAAAACCATAGTTATTCATGTTAAGTTGGGTTCTTCAGACTGATTTAATAAGTTTTTTCTTACGTTTGTTTTTTAGAGCAACAATGAGCATGAGATTTAGGAGCATACAATGATCATTTACACCATTAACTTTCAGAGAACAGTGCACTCACTGTTCTAATTTTTTTTTAAATTAGAGATTCAATTTGTGTATTCTAGCATATAGTTTGTGTTATTATAGAACTGTACAAGTGAAACTTAGCTCATTTCATACCAATGTAAATTAGCTCCATAGGTTTACAACAAATTATTTTGTAACAGTTTTTCCTTGCATTTAGAAATTAAAAACTGTCAGCTTTAAAATGATATTCATTTAGAAAAGAATTGATAACAAATTTAAAAAAAAAAAAAAAAGACTGTTTGGCATAAAGTAAGAGTTTTAGGTAAGATTGCATCCACTTCTGGAACATAGTAGTGCCGTTTTGCCTTGCTAGAAATTCCATAAATAGATGTGCCTTAGCAAACTGAGCCTGTCACCTCCCTAAAGTGGAGCTCTTCCAATTCTGCTAACTCTGCATTCCCTTGATGAAAACGCTAATCGCACAACTGTTTTCTTAATCTCGCTCATGCACAACTTCTTTTAAGCGCTTGGCTGACAGCCTGTGACTCATAGTTGATAGAGGCTTTGTATTCTAATAGAGTATAAATCTGAAGGAAGAAAGGCTGATTTCTGGTGTGAACACTGGCTCTTGAGCAAACTGGGCAAATGATTTTAACCTTCTTTTTGTTTGAAAATTAGACTGATTACCCAAGTCTCTTAAAAGCATTTTCTGAAATTTGGTGTTACTTAGAAGTATATGGAACGTTTATATGACCTATTTGAACTTTCAGTGTGTTGGTTATTAGAATGTGGATATGCAATCAAATAACAGTCTGGTAAGTGGCAATGTGAATTTCAGAGCAGATTAGCTCCTCCTCTCAAATGTATACTTTTTACCTGCTCAAATGTATACTTTTTCTTATAGTACACTATAGGGTGCTATAGCCTTTTCCCATTGAAGATAATCTTCCCTTTTTTTTCTGCTAGTTCTCTGGTGGAAAGTGCGCAAAAACTAGCGTTGAGATATCTTTACAAATACTGAATAAAAAATGGCACTGGAGCCAATGATATCTTCATTCTTTCAGCTAAGCAGTGATGAAAGTTGGCAGTCTCTGTACTGAGTAACAGTTTTTAGGCTACCCAAACTGCAGCAAATGCTAATAGGTACTAACAATAATATTTATTACTTTTAAGATTCTGACAGTGTGTTCTCAGATATGACAAAAATATATGAACAAGTAAACTGTTTAGGCTCAATTCATTTGCCCAGACATAGGCATCTAGTGTGATTCCCTGTAGTATCTGACACACTTACCTGAGGCTGACAGGTAAAAGAGAGGACCTCTGAACTTTTGGAGAGACGGTTGGATGGGATTCTCCCATGATAGTGAAGGCTGGAAGCTTTCTGACACCGTAAGGATGGCTCCTGCTCCACCTGTGGATTTGCAGCTGCAGAATAGATTCAGTGCCCACATAGCAGATGAGGGGCTGGGAGCTTTGTCAAACAAGGCGCCTGAACTGGCAGATCCTGAGCCGCACAGCAGCTCCTGGAGGGAGCAGCAAGTGATAGTGGGCAACTCCCTGCTGCAGGGAATGGAGGGCCCGCATCTGCTGTCCTGACCTGTCATCTAGGGAGGTTTGCTACTGGCCTGGGTCTCAAATTTGGGACTTTGTGGAAACACTGCCAAAGTTTCTCTAGGCCTCCGACTACTACCTCTAATGTCTTCTACCTGGACACCAGTGATTCTGAGTAGGAGACCTGGAGCATATCAATTGTGACTACGTGGCTCTGGGGCTGATCCTCAAGGGTGTGGGGGCTCAGGTGGTGTTCTCTACAGTCCTGACACAAAACAGGGCTGAACTGGGGTCACCCCAAGCATGTGCACGTAAATAAGGAAGTGCCTGCAAGACAGCATTATGGGGAAAGCTCTTGTACCTTTTCTGGAAAATCAGCGTGAGCAGGTGCCTCTCTGAAGTGCCTGTATGCTAATGCATGTAGCATGGGAACAAACAGGGGAATTGGAGGTCTGCATACAGTTGCAGGGCTACAGTCTCAGTGAGATCAGAGATGTGGTGGGACAGCTCACGTGACTAGAATGCTGCAATGGATGGATACAGGCTCTTCAGGAAAGACAGGCCAGGGCAGCAAGGAGGGGGATTTGCCCTGTATGTGAGAGAGCAATGGGAATGCATGGAGCTCTGCCTTAGGATGGATAGTAAGCCAGCTGAGAGTTTGTTGGTCAGGATTAGCAGGCAAACCAACACAGCAACATTGTTGTAGGTGTCTGCTACAGACCACCTGCTCAGGAAGAGGTAGATGAAGCCTTCTTCAGACAAGTGGAAGAAGCCTCATGTTCACAGGCCGTGGTCCTCATGGGGGACTTTAATGACCTCATGGGGGACTTTAATGGAGGGACAACACAGGAGGGCACAGGCAATCCAGGTGTTTCTGGAGTGCATTAATGACAGTTTCCCGATGCAGATGATTGAGAAGTCAATGAGTAGTGCTCTGCTGGACCTCATGCTTGCAGAGAAGGAGAAATTGGTGGAGCATATGTAGGTTGGGGGCAGCCTTGGCTGCAGTGGCCATGAGATGGTATAGTTCAGGATCCTGTGAGGAGGGAGCAGGGTGAACAGGAGGATCACAGTCCTGGACTTCAGGAGAGCAGACTTCATCCTGTTCAGGGACCTGCTTGGAAGAATCCCATGGGATAGAATCCTAGAAGGAAGAGGGATCCAAGAGAGCTGGTTGATATTCAAGGGTCACCTCATCCAAGCTCAAGTAAGGTCTTTCCCCATGAGCAGGAAATCAAGCAAAGGTGTCAGGAAGCCTGCATGAGTGAACCAGGAGCTTCTGGTGAAACTCAAATATAAAAAGGAAGTATGCAAAAGTTGGAAGCAGGGTCAGGTGACCCAGGAAGAATATAGAGAGAGTATCTGTGCATGTAAGAATGGCATCAGGAAAGGCAAAGCCCAGCTGGAGTTGAATAGTTGAATATGGTGAGGAATGTTAAGGGTAACCAGAAGGACTTCTACAAGAACATCAGCAGCAAAGCAAAACTAGGGAAAATGTGGGTCTGCTGCTGTGGGCAGGGGACTTGGTGACAAAGGACGTAGCAAATGTCAAGGTACTCGATGCCGTCTTTGCCATGGTCCATCTCATGATACAGCTGTCTTTCCTTTTGGAATATTCAGTTATTAAATCTTAATACTGTACCATCGAAGAAAGGGCAACGAGTATCTATAAGTCTGTTTTCCTTTGTTTTTTTCAGCTTAATTGCCTGTTAAAATTAGGCTAGGTGCTTCATAGATAAAGCTTTTGAAATATTTGACCACCGTTACAAAAGTGCATTAAGTAACAGTGCTCCTTATGTAAGTACATGTATTATGTGTTATCTATAGTCTAAGTATTCACAAAGGAAATCGCTAATTATACTATTAATAGATTATTTATAAAGAATGGTATGTGCTAGTGTTTTTAAATAGAAAATGAACGTGGAGTGATTCCTCTTTTCTTTTTGTATAAAGATGCAACTTAGCTGCTTCTAGAAATCTGTTTTGTTTCAACGTTTAACTGAACCACCATGATTAGTTTCTCAACTGAGGAATCTCAAAATCCTTTTTATCATTTTTTTTTTCATGCAGTCATTCGTAGATAGGGTTAGTTGGATTTGGAAGCATCATGTTATTTGGGTGGATTTAGATTTATTTGCTGCTTACATTGTTCAGTTACCATATGTGTAGTTGGTAGAATGTTTTTGGTAAAAAGGGGGTATGGAGATGTTCTAATACTTTTCTTATTTAGAATCAGAGGATTTATAGGACTGAAAAGGGCATTAGAAATCAGTTGTTAATGCTAACAGCACTGAAACAGAATAAGTACATTTATAGCATTTGTAGTAACAGCGTAGTAACACTTTCTAAAGATTTTCAGTGAAGGAAATATGTATGATCTGGCAATGAGCTGTCACTATTAATCCCTCTTAGTTATTTTTGAAGATTTTTCTCACTTCAGTATCTAATCCTATCAATAGTTTTCTTCTTTACCCCATCAATGGTAGAATGGTTTTGTCTCTCATTGAAACTGTTTCCCCTGCATTTGCAAACTATTTCAGGTCTTCCTTCCATCTTCTTCTCAGACCTAGTCCTTCATTCTTTCCCTGTTTATCATGTCTTCTAGGATTGTGTAATTTTTCTGCTCTCAGATGCAGTTCCTCATTGGTCCACATGTTTCCTGATATGTGGCACTGGAAACCGTACTGTGCTCCTGTTGTTATCCGTATGGATTGAAATGGAAGGATTACTTCATTTATCTAACAGGGCTATATTCCTCCTGCTTATTGTTCCCAGTTTGCCTCTTTGGCTAGCACATGGCATCATTTACTGAAGTTTAGCTTCTAATGCCCCAGAGCCTTTTCTACAGAGCTCCTGCTTAGTCTGTTGTTTACTCTCCTGCATTTGTACAGCTGATTAATCTTTTCAGTACTTTCTTTGTTTTGTTATGTTTATCAAGATTTCTTCAATTCTTTCCCTGCCCTCCAGTGTGCTCTGTGATACCTCTCTGCATGGTGTTGTCTCTATTGTTATGTACAACATTAAGGAAAATTCTAAATAGGACATAACCCGGGACAGCTCTCTACAGAATTCCATCCATTGACAACTATTGTCTGTGACTTCTGCGAGCGTTCTACTCTTATGTTAATCAAGATTACACCTATTTTAGTTTGCTTCTGATAATTGAAGAGGAAATGTCAAAAGCCTTAATCAAACTAGATACTGTCTGTTTTTCCTCATCTAATGCCCAGTTACTCTGTTACACAAGGATATTAGATTAGTTTATTCTGACTTATTTGCAAATTCATGATTCATGTTGGTGGCTATTCATTTAGAAAAGATGTATGGTGAATATTAAAATATTTTTCCAGAAAACAGGACCACATTTTCTGGTTTAGTGTTGGTTGTATGTGGTAGATATCGCATATGTGTGTATATGGATGTGTGTATGAGTGTGTGAATGTTTGTCTTGTATAAATATAAATGTACATATATATACTTGCATATATATGTATGTGGAAATATATATCTGTAGAAAGGGTGAGTAAGAGGATGTGGGTTTAGGGTTTGTGTTTTTTTTTTTTTTTTTTTTTTCCCCCTCCTAGGTTAAAAGCAGTGGCTAAAATTCTTTGGAATGTAAGAGATTTTGTTTTTCTATGTTAAAAAAAAAATTCTAGAAATAGATCAAAATCCATGGTGATCAGTTTTGTTTCCTCAGTACTGGGAATTCTAAGTTAATTTTCACTTTTTTTCCTGTAATTTACAGCTTTTGGAAATTAACTGGACTGGACTGACCAATCTTCTGGATGTTCCAGGGCTGAAGTGAGTATATATAAAAGTATTTCAATACTTCTTTTTCAAAAAATAAAAACCAGAGAATCTGAAGATCATCAGCTGTATGTATAGCTAAATACTTTTCGGTTAAATGACTTGTGGATTTTCTATCTGCCCATGTAATAGAACACTAGAAAGACAAAGAATCTTATTTTTCATGCCAGTGGCTTCACAGCATCTTCGTTTATGGCTTTGTATGCAGATAAATGTCTAGTTGCTTGTGTAAAGGTAGTAAGAAATACTTTAACATAGAATCAAGTTAAATAGACTTTCCAGACTTTTTTGAATATTTCTTTCAGAACTTTCTGTTTTTTTCTGATTATCAGATGAAGTAGCAAAAGTGTTGACTATTTATAGCTAGAAAAAATTGTTGGTCACAATTCAGAACTTTTTGAAAGGGTAAATGATTTATAAAAGTAACAAATGAAAACAAAGAAACTAGAAGGAGAAGAGAAAGCCAAGTTATTTCATGTTGTTGCAGTCCTGATGGGGTCAAAACCAGAATTTATATCCATACATTTCAAGATATAATAGTTACCCAGAGGCTTTTTAATATTAAGAAAATGGCTAACGGGCTAATAAATGGGTTTGATACACACTTGGATTTTGTGACTAGCCCTTTTGTTTGATCCAGACGCTCGAGAGTTAGCGGATTCCGGAACTGTTTTCTATCGTTTGAAAGCAAGAGTTTGAATTTAGGAATTAAGAATCCTTTAGTGCTCAATGGTAGGACTAAAACAATTTTTACTTTACTCAGACATTTGAAGCCATTCTGTGAACTCCCAGCTGAACAAGTTGAAATTAGAACTTGTGTTAAGTAGGTCAGTGGCTGCCAAAATTGCTTGTGTTTCAAGCCTGGTTAAGACTGCCTCTGAGGAAAGAGGTTTTCTTCATGAGTGAGAAAATGGTTTTGAAAGTACAGCTCATGAGTAATAATTGGCTATTTTGAGGTAACACTAATAAAGTTCCATTCAGTACTTAAGTTTACTAGTCTTCTGAGATTCCTATCTTTCTACATATTCACTCTACTGGAAAAACAAAACCTCAAATGTAAACAAAGGCTTGTAAATACCCCAAGTTTATGGTTTCCAGAGCAACCAGGCTTGGTCACATATGCATATAATAGCTGCAGTCTAGATGTGGTATAGTTTCTATGGTAACTGTAACTGAGGTGACTCATGTTCTGCCTTGCCAGTAAATTTCTTCAGTGCTGTATTTTTCTTGACTTTAAAGATAGGTTATATCTTTTCAAACAACAATTTGACAAAACGCGGTTGTTAAAAGCCATGATGAGCACAAGAGTGCTTGGGCGCAGGTACCTCTGTAGTCCTTCAGCTGTTGGCTACGTGCTGAACTGCTTGTTTGTACTCTCTTTGCAAATGGCTTCTGCTAAATGAATTTCTTAATTTGCTGCTGGAAGTTTCCCTGTCAGCTGTTCAAAGCTTCCATTGCTCGCTCTTAATGACCCCACTAGGGAAAGGACACAAAAGCAATTTACAGGAGGAGTGGAATTGAAATCTCTATGTGAAAGGAGGCAGGCAGCGAGAAGCCTCGTGTGCTGTCAGGAGGGGTTTTGGATGACTGGAAGATGAATTCAGTTATGGTTAGTTGAGATGTAGTGAAACTACTCTCTGCAGTCCAAGATGTGCTGTCTCTGCAGAATGAAGAGAAGAAAATCCAGGCAAACATTTAGTCGCTATGCTGTCACTAAAAGTTAGTAAGTGATGCTAAATGCAAATAGAGAGCATTGCAACTGAGTAGGTAACTGCCAATTATTTTCCACAACAGAAGTGAGCTTTTAAAGTCTTTTGCTAGAATAAAGTACCTAAAGTATTTCACATTTCTCTAATACTCATGAACTGAAAAAGTAATTGTTCTATCATCATAACTACGAATCAACGATATAAGAGTTTTTAGGGTGTTAAGAAAAACAGCTGCTTATCAGTGATGCATCCAATTAAGAGTTTGAATTGATACAACTTTCTCTATTGCTTTCTCTATTCACTGGTTTCTGTTTCTTTGTATTCCATAGATTATTCTTAATTTTTTAAATAATAAAAACATTGTCATTTTGCCTTGCATTGATAAAGAATACTTGTCAACGGAGAGCATTCCAGTTGGCCAATATGTGGTAGAGGTATTAGATAAGTTTGATACAGTTTGAAAGTGTCATGTTATTTTAAAGGTCAATGAATTCATAACTTATGAACCGAAGTTTTCTTCTTCAGCTCCCCATTTTTAAAGACTGAATATCTGCTACTTTGTGTATGAGTCCAGTTTCTCTCTGGGAAATTCCATCATGCCCATTCATTCATTCAGATTCATTTCTCAGATGTTTTAAAGAAATTCAAGTCTTTCTGTTGGGATAAAATTGTGAGAGGGACCTTCTGAATTGCGGAACTGGGGTTTAGTCATGACATAGATAACTGTGAATCCTACAAATAAGTGAGCTGTGTTTGTTCTTCAGGCAGTTATTTTCTCTTATTTAAGGAGATTTCTTATAGTTTTCCATTTGAATATGAATTAATATCTCTGAACTTTTTGCCAGGTCTAGGATAGATTTATTTATGCCTACAACTTACTTCATAATACATGTGATCTTAATTAAATACAAAGGAAGGACATGATAACCTTTCCTTCAAAGTAGCTATGGCATAGTTGCCTCTCTTGCACTCCTCCTATTTGCTGTTGGCCGACCTAGGTCAGATAGTTTTAACTAGTAATCATATTTTCCTCAGGTATATGCTTTGCTGAACATAAAGACAGAGCTTTCTCTTCTTACCAGTTAGGGAAGTTAATAAAAACAGGAACAGAACAAATATATCTGATATCTAAAGACCTAACATCTGCTGGAGATGTGTCATCAGACTTGTATTTTGAAAAGCTCTTCCTGCAACACATGCTTGTTGCTCTTGTAGTTACCATCACCTCAGTTCCTTTTAACGTTAAAAGTGCTTGAGATATTTATCTTAACTTTTTATCTCAAGTTTAATAAAAAGTAGGAGCTAATTTCTTGGCCCATTTTAGACATTTTACAATTATGTAAATACATAATTGTATTTACATAATGTAAATACAATTTTACAAATGAGTAAAATTTACTCATTTTACTTGAGTGCTAAACACTCAAGTTCAGAACTTAAAGTTTAGCAAAACTGAATTGAGAAAGATTGAAAAGCGACATGTTACTATGATGACTAAAGAAAGCTATATATTTTCACAGAATATAATTACCTTGTGGTATTCAGTGCCTTAAGAATTACTGAAACTGTAAATTTGCAGGATTCAGTGCTCATTTATAATAAAAACATTTGTGACTGTAACTGGATAAACCTAGCAAAAAAGGAAGGGGAATGAACACTCCTGTTTCAGGACATGTGTCGATGAACATTCAGGATTTGAAAGGAAACATTTCCTCTGAGCAATATATTAGCATAATTGTCCACTGTAGTTTCTTTGAGAGTAAAAATAGAGGTCTGTAGAGACCTGTACATTAGTCTTCAGGCAGCCTCTGTTCTGGTGTATTGAATGCCATTAAAGAGTCGGCCGCGTTCTATCATGTAATCGTAGCTTCGCTAGGTTTACAATTGAAGTGATGAACAAAACTGATGTCACAGAGATGATAGGTGCAGCCGCCACCAGTCTATGAGTTTTCATGGCAACTGTTGCCAGAAAAAATACAGCTCTTTGTATAACCTAAAGATTTGTAAGCAAATAAATGAAGCAGCATTGTTACAGCCAAGTAATTGGATGTGGAGGGACCACCTGCTTTTCCTGGTTATAGGAATTGGCCAAATAAGATACTACTTCTTCCAGCAAACCTTGCTTTTGTTGGTTGTATCAATAGTGTTGTTTTTTTCCCAGTCAGGATTAATATTATGTTTTGAGGACAGTAGCCTGTTTTCTGATGTTCTAGTTTTACCTTTCTTTTCTTCTTGGAGTAGTAAATATTGCAAATCTAGTTTTGTTATAGTTTAGCAATGAGAAGCTCAGAAGTGTAAATATTGGAGGTTAACTTGTAATACTCAACCCATTATGGTTCAGCCTGTAATCACGGGTTCTAGCTGTTGTCTTGCCATTAAGCGTTTATTTTGCTGTGTTTTACCTGAACTCTCAATCTTGGCTACAATTTCCTAAGAAAGTAGTTTTAGCCTTTATATGGGAATTTTACCTACTGTGTCTCAGCTCCTTTATTCAGCTGGTGACCAAGCACCCAACACAGACAGAAACTTTCTCTTAGGAGTTTAAAATGCTTCAGTGATACGCAAGTTTCAGTGAAGTATTTTAGTGAGAGAGATTTCATGCAGATGCCTCCCTTACATGTTTACTCTGATAAACTGGAGACCAGGTCTCTGGTGTAGATTCCAGATGTGGTGTATGAGGGAAAAGTGCCGCGTGACAGGGCACAATGCTTGCTCTTCCTAGCGGGTGCATTTGTGGTGAAGCAGGACAGCCCAAGGGGATATGAGCTGTACAGGTTGCAGATCTCTAGCGTTAAGTATCAATGTGAATTTGAAATGGGCCAGGTGCGTTTCATGGGTTAGTTGTTACCCATCTCTACCATACTATGTTTATTGTTTGTCAGTAAATTTTCTTTCCAGATGAAACTTAAGTATGTGTTGTCGGTTCAGACCCAACTGGGTGAACTCTGAGTTTAGGAGATGTGTTCGTGTGTGTGTGACAAGGGGTTGGGAGTCCGGGTTGGGTTTTTAACGATTCCTTGCCAGTGCGATTGTATTGCCGCTCCCTTTTCGCCAGCATAAAACCTGTTTGGCCTGCCTTAGGCTGTATTTTACCTGAACACAGAGCATGTTTTCTTTGTGTTTCTGTTTTAAGTGACAGTCCTCCTGGCTCAAGAGGACACCTTGTTTCCTAACAATATAGCAGTGCCTAACTTTCAGGGCAGTTAAATCGTTACTGAACTACAAAACTAGATACCAGTGAACATCCATTTCATTAATATGTAACGGAGGCAAGCAGCCTTACGCAATAGCCTTTCAATCGGGGTAATTTTGAAGGAGGGAGGGGAATTAATTACAGTGGCAGAAAAATGAGAACTTTATATGGGTGTCTTCTCTTTCTGCTATTTTATATCAGCTGCTTCCACCTGGTGGCCCTTTTGGCAAGAATCCTTTCTCCAAAAAAAAAAAGGAAAAAAGAAAAAAAGAAAGTTGTTTACAGGACAGATGAACAGTTCCTAATTGAAAACAAGGTTAGGCTGTTGAGTGGCAAAAGGATAAAGGATCGGGAGGGGTTTCTGTAAAGTTTAATGCTCAAGCAGCCTAAACATACTAGTGTGACATAAAACATGTTCAAAATGAATTCTCATGAAGTAACTGTTGATTTATTTTCTCTAACAGTGGCTTATCGGACACAATAATATTGGATATAATTTCCAACTACCTGGTTCTTCCAAATAGAATTACAGTCCCCCTTGTCAGTGAAGTGCAGCTTGCGCAGTTGCGGTTTCCTGTACCAAAGGTAAGGATGTTTCTGTTTGAAAAAATAATAATAATCTGGCATTTAGGTTTTTGTGTAGTATTGATTTTTTTAAAGATAGGGACATGTGTAAATTTGTAAATATAGATACTGCAATAGTACACAATATCATGAATCCAGTCACTTAAAAATAAACAACTCTGCTTATAAACGTTTTCTATGATGTTAATGTTTGATAATAGCAACAAAAATAAGGGAGAGTTATTTTTCTGTCTTGCTAGAATCTTTCATATGTTACCCACGAAGTATAGTTCAATTGTATAGACTAAAAATTAAGTAGCATATGTTTTATATTATCATCTCAAATTATTGTTAGTGCTCTTCACTGGAAAATTTTTATTACTTATTACTGTTCATGTCTGGTAACATGGAGTTTCTTGATATAACTGGCGTGTTTCTGACCGATGACAGTTTTTATTTTCAGGAATCTCTGAGTACCAAGTCTGCTGTGTATGTGGATTGTCACTGATATCCTTCCATTTACCATGTCCAGTTTTGCTTTCTGCAAGTTGTAGGAATCCAAAATAGAATGATTCTTGCTACAAAATATTTGGAATACAGAACAGTATCCAAATTAGGAGATAAGTTTCACGTTAAGGAAAGAGCGATTGAAATGTTTAAAGGTATATTGCATAAGTTGTGGTGATAGAAAGTTTTACTCCTCAAGTTACTAGATAAATTGATTTTTTTTTCCTTGTTCAGGGTGTTCTAAGGATACACTTCATTGAAGCTCAGGATCTGGAGGGGAAAGATACTTACTTAAAAGGGATTGTCAAAGGAAAGTCGGATCCTTATGGAATCATCCGTGTGGGCAACCAGATTTTCCAAAGCAAGGTCATCAAAGAAAATCTCAATCCAAAGTGGAATGAAGTTTATGAGGTATAATCAGTTAAAAAGCCATATTGTGTGTCCTGTAAAGTTATCTTCTGTAAACTGTTTTACTAGAGGAAATACTGTAGGAGTTTCCTTGAGAAACTTCTTGACGTTTCCCTCTAAAACCCCGAAGTTCTGTAACAAAACAGAAACTCCCTATTGATTTGTACATTTCTTTTTTTCCTAGACTGAGCCTCAGTAAGTCTAAAAACCAGTCTAGTCCCTTAATATAAACAAATCACATTTCAAAAGCTCTTAACTTGCCCTGATCGTAATAAATTACATATTTTTAAAGCCTTTGCTTATTTGCATGTGTTAACAAATTCACAGAAGCACTGCAATTCAGTGTTTCATTGTTACTTTGACATTTGACAAAGCTGATTTGTTTTGCTATTGATTATGCCATCTATGTAACTGTACTCCTAGGCTTTAGTATATGAACATCCAGGACAAGAGCTAGAGATTGAGCTTTTTGATGAAGATCCAGACAAAGATGACTTCCTGGGAAGGTAAACGTTATGGAGAATATGTTTTTAGGTATTGACAAAGAGATTAAGAATTTTGTTGTAATCTTTTTAGTTTTTATTGCATCTTTATTTCTGCTATATTACTCAATTTATAAATTACACATCTTTTCAAAATTCTGATAGTAAGTCGCTTCCTAATTCTTTGGACTCCCCATGTATATAAATAAATATATTAAAAATATGTATGGGGTATATGTGTGTATGTACATATACGTATTTATATACAAAAATAAGGTAAGTGTTGTGTATACTCAGAAAGAAAAGAGTTTTTCAGAAATTGAACCCGACTTGCTTTAATGTTCTTAACCTAGCATGAAGTCTTGATTATTAGTTCAGGCAAAATTGATAATTTTCTAACTGCATATCTTCATCTGCATAGTTTTAAAATGACTAGCTCAGAGCTTATTCTTCTCTAAAAGCTGATCTTAGCAATTTGATTTAAAAAATAATTTTGCTATAGTGCTTTCACAAACCTTGCTCACTATCAGCTTCCATAGGCCTACCTCTAGTGTTTACCCATAAGCATATCTGGGTTTTAGTCAGCTTCTTTCTCCAGTAATTTGTCACCTTTATTTCTTGCAGAGTTTTGGAGCTTCCCATTGTTGCTTTCCATACAGAGTAGAACTCCCTTATCTTTCCAGCTCCTTCTCTCTTAACAGGAGCAACAGTACCTACTTCTCCTCTCATTTATTTAAAGAAGTAGGTAGTACCAAGGCTTCTTTTCTTTGCACTTCCCTAATCTTACACTGAAGCGGGGGGGAAAAGCAGCAGCTTGATCATAATGGGTACATCAGTACTAGTGAAATAAAAGGCCAAGGCAAATGTTCATGCACTGGCATCCAGTTGTCTGTACTGCTTAATTTTTAGCACATTCCCTGGTTTAGCTTGTGCGGCTAGCCCTCTCCCAGGCAATGCCAAAGCATGAAATGGGTCATAGCATATCTCCAGGGGCTATTTCCAAAGGGTAGTTTGGATGTGGTCACTGTTTTGAGAATTTAGTCATATCTATGTGAGCCATAATGTGCCAGTTGTCCTTTGAGCTACAAAACGGGCTCTAGTGTAGGCATATTTTATATTATTCCGTATCCCTCCTGTTTCAGCCATTTCGTTCCCTACTTCTTCCTCTATTGCTGGCTAAAAGAATAGCATTGCTCTGTTCTTTTGCTCTCAGTAGAAGCCTCGATACTCAGCAGGCATGGGAGGGTGGGGTGAGTTCTGTATAACATGTTTTGCTTCTCCCCTAAACTACCTTTTTTTTCCTTTTCTTCTAGTCTGATGATAGATTTAATTGAAGTTGAGAAGGAGCGTCTTTTGGATGAGGTAAGTATTTGGTAAGTTTTGATAAGAAACATATGCTGCATATTTAATTGTTCATCTTGTTTTTTTTGTTTTTTCTGGAGATAGTTCCTGTATCCTGTGTGTCCATGAACAGCCTTAATGCTAGAAAAATAGACTCCCTGATTATCAGTGAAGTGGCTTAGGTGATATCTGAACTGGTGACATCCACAGAACAATGCCATTCTTCTGTTCTGGGGTTAAATATCGCTACTATTAAATGTGTTTTCTAAAAAAAAAAAAAAAAAAAAAAAGTGACTGTGTTTGGCAAGGATTTTTTTCTTTTAGGAGAACAGCTGTTTGCCTGAATTAAATACTGTTAGACTTAGCAGACTAATTAAACTAACTTACTGGAAAATTGAAGTTTTATCCTATATGTGAGATTTTATAGTAATGTTATATGGGGCTTGTATTTTGAGAACAGTCTTACAGAAGTTAAGGAACTGATATCTTAGAATGCTTTTATTCTATAGCATGAAGACCTGCCTGACCGTTTTTGTATTATGCAGCTGAATAGCTATTGTTTGTCTTAATACTTAGTGTGACTTTTAAACATTTTTAAATAATGAATCAGATTACACAGATTTCAGCTGTACTGGATTTCTACTGTTGCTTAATATTTCTTAAATGTCCTGAAGAACCAATTGTAGTCATATATTTGTTTGGTGACAGGTTGTTTCACATTACTTTGCTTGACTTTTAGTGGTTTACTTTGGATGAAGTGTCCAAAGGAAAATTGCATTTAAAACTGGAATGGCTCACATTGATGCCAACTGCTGAAAATCTAGACAAGGTATTAAAGGAACACGTTATATTTTATCCTAATCTTAACTTCTTTCTTTTTTGTTAAAAATATAAGTAATTTAATTCTCTAGCTGTGGTAAATTTGAATAAACCTATAATTTTACTGTAGTGTAATTTTTCTTTACAACACATCGGGTCAATCATTCTTGACAGTGCACTTTTGTGGCATGGGATTTTAAAAGGCTTCTTTCTTCTTTTCTCTTAACGTTATAGTTTGAGAGCATCCACTGACATTTCATTAGATTGAGAGATAAAAACAGCCATGATATGTAATCTGTCCACCTTCTTTTAAAAAAAAAAAAAAAAAAAAACACCCTGAAGGATTGAGATGGAGTTTGTTGAAATATGTATATCTGGTTTTATATGAAGTCTTAAAAAGCTAGTGTTTTTTTTTTTATGTGCATTTATGAATGTTTGGGTTTGGAGAGAGATTCTTAAAGGTATTGTTCAGGAATAGGGCAGAATTAATACCATGATATTGTTTTATTTGCAGAAGAAGGCTCACAGTATGTTTTTTGGTTTAGGTTTTAACAAGCATTAGAGCTGATAAAGACCAAGCCAATGATGGGCTTTCTTCTGCATTGCTTATTCTGTATTTGGACTCGGCAAGAAACCTGCCCGTAAGTAATATTCTGATAGATGCCCATTGTCATGGGCATCTCTTGCTTCCTTCCAGCACGTCTTGCTTGCTGTGCTACACTGCTTCACTAACACACATTATGCCACGTTTTCTGTAACTGTTCTCGTTTCAAAAAGTGTAATGTAAGGTCCACGTTTCTAAGTAGTATGGTATTACAGATATATATCTAATAAACTGTTACTCTTTAATCAGTGTGAATTTTCTTTAAAGAATGCTCCTTTCCTGGACTTGAAAGGCTGCATGTTTTTATTATTCAGTGTTTCCCATAAATTGTATGGGATCAGCATGGGGAATTAAAAGGAACTAACTGGGAAAAAGGAAGGCTACTTCCATGAACTCAGGAAAATTGGCTTGCTTTGGTTTAGGGTATCTGTGGTAGATTTCAAAGTGCTGAAGTCCTCATCATGAAATTAATACTGTCCAGTTGATGTTAGAGTGGCAGAATACTGTATGTGATTTTTGTCAGGTTGTCATTTGAAGTATCGTTTATTTGCATGTGCAAAACATACACACAAATAAAACATCCTGTTTCTGTCATTCTATGGATTACACTATTAGAGTCTGAAATAGCTTGTTTATGACAAGCAGAGATTATTTGTAGTTTATTTCAGGTTAGTAAGTTGCTGTTCATGGTTGCAAATAATAGCAATAGAAAGTAAGCCATACCACAAAAAGAGATGTGAAGCATAACACTGAGTTTTACTGTTTGCTATTTGATGAGAAATTCCGGAAGTGTTTACTGAAGGGTTTTTTTTTTTTTTTTTGTACATTTTGCAAATTTCTCCACTTATCTTATCTTCCAATTAAAATGCAGCATCAGAGAGGTAACAAAGCCATAGCAGCCTAAGCAGTTTCCATCAGTGACTGGTGATTTCATATAGTAAGTGTTTGGGGCTGTGTAGAGCAGTGTTTGGAAATGGTAGCAATAGATTGATTTAGAAGCTAATGAGATGTAGATCACCTGGATTCAAATCCTGCATTACCTTTTTAACCTCACTATATTGGATTGTGAGGGAACCCTGTAACCTAGCAGAATTCAAAGATGATGCAATTCAGTTAACTGGTGTGCTTAATGTTAAGTTCAGAATATTGCAACACAGAAAAATGTCTGTCTACCATCTCTTTTGTGCTGAATTAAATTGGACCCACTTTTGTATTTTTTTTCAGCTACTGGATTTTACTCGAACTGTTTTGAGTTTAATATTTTTGTTAAAATATAGTAAATTCTGTTACTTAAAATGAGTAGTTCTCTCATCCACAGTTATTCGATATTTTCTGACAACCCTGTTTTTCTGTATTAGGCTAGCTTCCCCAGCAAATAGTCAGAGGCTTTGTCTTAAATTTTTTTTTCTCTTCCTTTTAAGCAAATATTCAGTAACATTGTCTACTTCCCTTAGAAAGGTTAGATTATAAGTCTTGAGTTCTACCTACTTTTTGGGACAGTATTTTCATTTCTATGTCTTACAGTATCTAAATAATTATTACTTTTAATTGGTAGACCTCTTAAACTCTAGGGCAACTGAGGCACAGAAACAGGAAGTTCCTTTCACAAAGCTGCCTAGCTAGCAAACCTGGGAAGAGGTTTCCAAATTTGATTGCTCTGTCTGGTATTCTGTCTACAGTGCAAGATTGCCTGGGTGGTGTTGCGAGTAAGGGTGGTGGTAGCCAGGCACCTCTGCCCCCCTTTCTCTTTCTTTCTCTACCACCTCAGAAATTTACTACAAATAACTTGGTATTTAAGTTCAAGTCATTTTCTATCCAGAAATGTGTTTTAAGGACTATGAAAAGCAGCACTGAACACTTCAAAATTTATTTTTACATGTTTACAATGATAATATACAATACTATGTTAAATCCAAATCATCTGAAAATAGATCTGGAAAGGCTTCAGAGCTAGACAGAGGGGAAATATTATGGGAGGACTTCTCTTCAGTTCTCCCACATGAAGATTTCTGTGGATTCTGTAAAGGTACTGTCATAGAGCTGCTGGACAAGCTGCAGCAAATCATAGTGAATACAGCTTTTGTATGTCCTTTTTTCTGATATGGAAAAACATTTACAAGATAAAACATGAAAGTGCAGTGGCTCATGTGCTCATATTCATTGATGAGGGTCATGCAGTTAAATAGTAAAATTAATTGGTGTCATTGCTTGTATTTGTGGGGAACAAAAAGATAAGAGAATGAAGTCGTACTGTTACAGTTATTACTATAACAGTCAGTGTAATTTTAAAGCCATTTGTCCGCAGCTTTAATGTTATAACTGTAGTATTTTTTTAGATGAGTAACTATTTTTTTTTTTTTTTACTACCTTCAAAATTAATTTTTTAAGTTATTGTTGATCACTGGTACATCTTGGAGTCAGTCATATTTTTATTTGCTTATAATGGGTAATCCCCATCACAGGCCCTTTTTTTACATAGATGCACCATGGTGGTTGCTGAAACAATTGAGATGACTTATTTGAAATGTGTTTCAAGTACATATAAATGATATCAGGGAAGGCTTGCCCCTCTAAATTTACTTAGTTGGACCTGCCATATAAATACGGACTACCAAGGGTAAACCAGGAAAATGTTTCTGTTTACTGAGAGGTGCTACATGCCTACAAGGCTGCTAACATATTTGAATAATTACTAAAAAATGTAAAACAAAAAATTTCTACCTTGCTGTGCTGTAGAAAGCCTTTTAATAGATGAAACTATTTATAATGACGAATATTTACTTACTTTTGTTATCTACTGTTTTCTCTGGAATCCTTTGACTGTTTTCCTTAATTTTCCTGTGTAGTAAAGCTGCTTATGCATTCATTCTGCCACAATCCCATCACTCTGCTTTCTCCTTCCATTTCCATCTTCCTAAGAGTATCTACGAGGGAAACTTTGGGTGTGGATACTTAAAAGAGAGGAGAGCATCGGGACTAGTCTTTTGTGAAAACACTACCTCACTGTATAGAGCACTATTTGTGAGTTCTCTGGTATTATTTGTATTGTATCTTTTATCTGCCAGAGTGTGAATTAGTGCTACTAAAGCCACTCACTCTAGTGGAATGAGAGCATGCAATTTGTTTTCCTGCATGGTTTCAACAAGTGTGCATTGTTTTTTGTGCTATTTTTATTGCATTTTGAAGGCTGTTTAAATATCATTGATCAGCATATCATTGGGTAAGTAATTAATTTTTTGTGATTAAAATCCCAAGATACGTTTTTTTGTAAAAGTTCTTACATTTAACTTCAATTGCTGATTCACAGAGAAATAAAATACATACTGTACCAGCATACTGTGTGCTGCTGAATTGATGCCTTTATTGCAAAAAAATGAAACTGTAATAAATATTACAACTGGCACCCCTGCAGTATTTTTTAAAGGAGAGCGTTTGTAAGAACTTACATCCTCTCCACAGTGGTTCAAGTATTGCTTAAAAAATGTGTGTGGTTCTTTGCGCTCCCCAGACTATAAATTCCCTTGTAAATTCTATTTCACTCCATTTTATTCCTTTTATTGCAACTTCCCAAATGCCTTTTTCTTTTTTAGAAATTAGTGTGTAGTCAGGGAATTCCCAGTTTAAGGGGAACAGTTAATACTTTGTGCTTTAATTTAACATTACAGGAAGCTAATGCGTCTCTAAACAGCTTGCACTTAAATCTTTAAACGCGTCCCTTTGTGTCCTCAAAAAGAGTGGGAGTCCGTTCCGAATCAGAACTCTTCTGCCAGAGCGAGCTGGGGATGCCCTTACAGCTTGTGCAGAATAATTGGTTGCTGGCTGGCTGATTTTGGTTCATACCATACTCTTTAATTTAAAAAAACAAAACAAAAAAACACCCCTTTTCCGCATGGTCCTTTCGGTTAGTTTTTGTGTGGAAGCTCATTTTGAGGTATCAAACAACTTATATCCAATATCAAATCTTGTTTAAATTTAATGAGCACATATGCACTCCATAAGCATAGTGATCTAAAGTGTAAGAGAAAAACATGTAGTTTGTGGATGTCCTAAGGATTCAAACTATGGATTGTATGACTCTGTTATTTTTGTGGTATTAAAACTGGTAGGCAATTGCTGTTCCCTTTAATTATTACTAAAACAAAACAAAACAAAACTCTAGGTATATCTTAATATTTAAAACGTTTGATAAAACTATGCTACTGAAGTTGTTATCTTAGGATCATTGTGTTAGGATATCCTGTCTCTATATAACAGCATCCATTTAGATGCTGGGCAAAAGTTTCCAAATCCTCAAAGCATGAGCCAGAGTGGAAGAGCAACAGTTTAAGACGACTGTGCCTGGATTTCCTTCAGCAGTACTGTTAACGGGTGTGGTGTTGCGTGAGTGCTAGTCTTGGGGCAAGCCAAGAGGCACAAGTGGACTGTAGTAGCCCAGACTGAATAACAGCTTCAGCAATTGTAGAGCTTCACTTTGTTCTCAGGGCATCTGTAAAAGTTTGGCAAAAATTCACTTCCCTTAACTTCAGATGCCTAAGTGACATGTAGGTTTGGGGCGGGGGGTGGGGGTGTAAAGGAAGAAGGGGAGGGCTCACAAAGGTGACCCCCTTTATATCTAATGGAAGAGGAAAAACTAGTGTCTTGAGTGCTCTGAGTTGCTTTCCAGATACTTTTACTGACTCCTTGGAAAATAGATTTGTGACACTTAATTACTTTAAACTACAAATAAGGCAGATTTAATATCAGTGTGTGAATAGTGCTCTTAGTAAATATAACTTCCAAAAGCGCATACCACTAGTTTTACAGTACATTATCGCCAGCTCATAATGATTTTCTTTTGATTTGGAGTGTATGTAATACATAAATTATAAATATTTTAAATCAGCTCTATCAGATCACTTTCTGTCTTTGGGTTGTCAAGTAAAGATGCGCTCAAAGATTTAGAAACTTTTAAAACAGCATTTGTTACCACAAGCTCGAGTTAATGAGTCAAGATAAATAGTCGTATTTCAAATCGTATCAAATCAGCACCTAACTTAAGATCAAAACAGCTTTTCAGTTGTCATATAATTTATGGGTTTGTTATCAGGATTTGCTGCAAATTGCGTTGGCTACTGGAGAACACTAACCTGAAGTTTGATTTGTTGTACTGTGTCAGTTACCAACATAGTCCATGGATATCTATCTCCTTTTTCTATGACCGCGGAGAAGCTCTTAACTGTAGCGAGACAATTTTGTCACCCAAGGCAAACCTCTTCCCTGGCTTTTTATATTGAATACTCCCTTTTCTCCTAATGTCCTCCTGCCCAACCTTTCAACCTTCATCCTCATGGACCTGCAGCTCCTTTCCTTCAATCCTGAAGCCTGGCAGGGCTGAAACATATTTGCCCCAGTTGATGTCCCTCCTGGCCTATCCTTGCTATGATTCCGGAGGAATTGACACATTTTCAATAGCCAAGAATCATTGCGTGGCTGCCTTTAGAGTTTATCGAATAGAATTGTTCTTGACATCTAAAATACTTTGATGCAATGAATAATTTAGGAAAGTGTTGAATCACAGAATCGTTTAGGTTGGAAGGGACCTCTGGAGATCATCTAGTGCAACCTCCCTGCTCAAGCAGGGTCACCTAGAGCATATTGCCCAGGATCGCATCCAGGTGGGGAATGTGCAAGTGAAAACATGACGGATGGCTGGTTAGTTGAGGGGAGGTTTAGAATTCTAAATGATCTTAATAAATTTGAAATACAATCTGAAAAAAATAGGATATTTTCCAATGGAGGAGAGTTTCTGCACCTACACAGGAATAACCACTCCCATAAATATGGGATGGTAATAGTTGTCTGATAGATAGCCTTACAGAAATAGATCTGCAATTGTGCTGCGTCATGCTGCTGCAAAATGGCAAAAAAACATTGAATATTGAAAGAGGAATATAGGCTGTAAGATGCATGGACTAATTCTTCTGTTCTACTTGGCCATTAGTGAGACCCTGATTTTGGCCACTGCGATTTAGGAATGATGGGGACCAGTTGAAATAAATCTGGAGGAGAGCAGTGATTAATTGGACAGCTAGAAGACATGGCTACTAGGGAAAGAATAAACAATGGTGGTCTGGCCTAAGGAAGTAAAGATGGGGATGGAAATGATGCAAGGCTGCTGCAAACAGAAGGTGCATTTTCATCTTTTTCGGAGAAAAAGAAACAGTGCTTAAATTCCAGCAAGGAATAGATTGACTGGACATTAAAAAACTTCCTAAATGTAAGGAGTGTTAAACATTAGGGTTACTATGTCCAGTGATATTGTGCAGCCTCCATCCTGAAGGTCTCTTAAGTACAGTGTCTTTCAAGGAGGATTTAGATGATACTGCCCTCAAGCAGGGAAAGATATGCTGGTAGTTTCTTGAGATACTTAACAACCTGATGAATTTTATGAATATCTTTGCACATTATAGTGAGGTATTTCTGCATGGTAACACTATATTACGTTTTCTTTGGTTACAAGAAAAATACCATCAGAGTAGAATTCTTCAAAGATCTCTGAGAAAAGGTATTGTAAATAAGTTGCAAAAAACTGTAGATCTCAATGTGATACTCTGTTTAACACTGTCATGAGTACATACTCATATGAGTGAAGCTGAATTATGTTAACTGATAGCAACTGAAAATAGATTTTAAAACTTACTATATTGCAAGATTTCTGTAGCTTCTGATTTTGTTTTCCTTTTCTTTCCAAGATTCACAGGCCATACAGAGTTATTTTGAATGATAAAGGCTCTGTTAGAAACTTCTGCATTTTAAATTAAATGCGGTGAATTCCACTTGACCTGAAAAAGCTGCAGTGGGGAAGACAAACTGTGTCAGCTTGTTTTGAGTGAATCCTGTCATACTTTAACTAAGGGATATTGACACTGAGTCAATTATGCCAACTGATAGACTTAGCAATATTCTCCCCTTCTGTTACATTTTGTACTCTATTGCATATTCATTTAAGTAGATAGACTTGATCTTAAAACAGAATGCTAAAGTAAAAGAAGCTTAAATATCATGGGTTACAGCTGCAAGATAAGTAACATTGTGTTGTTCCCATTTCACAGGCAGAAGAGTTGCATCAGATGTTGACAGTAATGAGAGGTGTACCAACAGGGAGCTTAAAAATAGCAAAAAGATGGTGGAAAATGTTTCATTTTTAGGAAGAACTGGGAGCATACATGCTTTCTTACAAGGACTATTTTGAATGCAAAAACACTCTGGAGAACACCTTTACATTAAACAAATTCCTCCATTATACTTTTATAGCCGTAGTTTATGTCAGACATAGTTTATGCCTGACAACTTGTATCTTAGCTGGGGATTAAAGAAATTTCTTTAAACAGAGAGCAATTCCTGAGGCTGCCCATGTTTGCAGTACAATAATCTTAGCCCCTAGCACTTCTAGGTAAGTAGCTGTGGAAGACTTCTTAATACTAATTTAAGCAAAGTCACAACTTAAAAAAAACAAAACTAAACTGTAATCCCCTCATTTTCTTTCTATTTTTCTCCAATCCATCATATTGTCTAATCCTTGTGAAACAGAAGTTTCAAAGCCGAATATCAGGAATTTTGCAGTACAGTAGATATTGGCCAACATTGGGATGTGACATCTCAAAAGAAAATGTAAAAAAGTATTTCTGTAGAAAGAATAAATCTCTCTATAAATTTTAGTAACTTGTGCATTTGAATTTCAAAAAGGCATTTCTTCTGATGTAGCATTAGTAATATTGTTTTCTATTCATAATCCAGGTCATTATGCAATTTTTTGTGTCCCCACATAGCACAGCTTTCAAAGCAGAATTCTCCCTTGAAACAGAAAGATGTGCTAAGGAAAAAAAAAAAAAAAAAAAAAAAAAGCAAACTACTACCTTGAAGTCAGTTTCTTTTATTTAAAAAACATATTTCCTGAAATTTCTGCCTTACGAGTTAAATACTATCACAAACTTTCTGTAACATTTTTATAGTTCACATGTATCACTTCACTATATTATTATTAAAGTAAAGTTGAAAACTTTGTTTAGTTAATGCAAAAAAGTCAGAGATTTTATACTATTAAATCAATTCAAATTCCTATTGCTAGGATAGTTGCACATCTTTAATTCGAATGAATAAAGTGTATTTCATTCTAGTTTGCATGCGAAGTATAATGATCTAAGGCTTATTGATACTTCCAGAAAAGTGACTTCCCCCATGAGAGAACTCACTCCCAAGCTTACTTGGCTTATCAGGGAATCTTCTATGTTGGGAAAATATACTTTATTGAAAAAGATTCGTTTGAAAGGTGCTCTTTAGGGCAGGTGGCACTCAGTAAGTCCCATCTCATAAAGTTCTATGATGCCTTTTTCTTTATCATTGTAAACAGATCTGATAAGGAAAATACAGATATATTGAAAGTGAGTATTTTAATTTTAAAGCAAAATACACATATTCAGAGGACAGGAAAAAAAGCTTTGTCAGATTTTGGTTTTTTTGGTGATTTCTTCATTGTTTTGTTTGAAAGTTCTGTCTTTTTTATGTTAGTGGATTTTTCTCTTTTTTTTTTTCTTGTTCTATGTTGTCATGTCATAATTAATTAACCTAGTGAAATTGCTTCATTGCATGACTTATTAACCCTTCGTATGTTCATTCTCTCCTGACTTAAAAGCATAATCCATTAGAATTTAACCCTGATGGCTTGAAGAAGGCTGCTGTTCAGAAAGCCCTAAAGGTAAAACTAATATAGTTGTCCGTTTAAGGTCACAAACGTAATTGGAAATGCACACCTGCCTGCAACACTTCTCTTGCAACGGCAGATGGAATTTATGTTACCAGATGTGTACTTAGTGCAATTTAGTTTTTATTTAACTTTTAGTATGAAGAAGTGGTCAAGACATCGGTAAAATTATTTTGGTCTGTGCTAATTTGAATTTTAAATCAGTTGAGTAGGGTACAAGCTGCTTTAGAAGATCAAAAAAAAAAAGAAAAGTCCTTAGAACCAGTTTGAAGTAGTTAGAGAGCAAAGCTGACATGAAAGCTAAGACATCTTTTACTGATATCTTTTACATACTGGATGATACTTTACAGCCTAGCTCTGAATGACCAACTGCTAAAGTAATTTAGTCTCATGTGTTTTGAAATAATCATTTTTTCAGTTATATATTTTAGGTTTTACGTTGTTTATTTGAACACTGGGTAAATTCAGCCCATCGTTCTGGTATGAAAGAGATCTAGCTGAGAGACAAGCTTCTCAGCCGAAGGAATTTGGACAATAGACAAGCTCTAGTAGGCTGAAATATCCTGTCAACAGAAAATTTGTCAGTGGCAGGTGTTAGAGGTGCATTGTGTTTGTACATATTGTCACTTTTGTAGTGTGAATTTAAATGATTTATATTTACATACCGTCAATATAAGCAAAAGGGTCTTTTGTAGACATCCTCACTTTACATCCTTTTATGAAGAAAAGGAAGCTTCAGGGACATTTATGGAGGAATAAAAGGAAAATAAAATTCACTTACCTTTTTTGACACCGTCAGGTGGAGTGTAATCTTTCTGTGTTCCTTAAACATTTGTATTCCAGTGTCTTTGGTTAGAGCTAAATATTTTTGAATAGAAATCATGAAAGAAAGAAATGCAGCATTCATCCAAGAAAGGAGTGCTTCCTTACCAGTTTTTTCTAAAGGGAAGTATGGTTATAAACATGGAGTGTCACATAAAAATCAAATAATATTAGTGGAAGTGTAATGTCCAGAACATTAGTTCAGATCCAAAAATATCTAAAATAAGCTCATTCTTAATTAAAAAAATTAAAATTGTTTGAATCACTTGGTTGTAATTGTGACCTTACATGCATTGAGCAGATTTCAACTAACTTTGTTTACAATGTCTGATCTTTATGGTTTCCTGCAGGGTAGAATTCAAAGTAAATTATTAACCATGTATACTGCATTTTCTAGGCCTTTTCAGTTGCATTAACATCTGCTTCAGATGATTAACTTTCATGTCTAACTTTTCTTTCTTAAATTTGTGTTAGGTTAATTTAAAACGTGTGAAAGAAATATGTAGTTGGGAATGTTCCTTTGTGTTTGTAATTTGATTCTGAACTGATGTTTATTTTCACAGTTTGATGTAATGCTATACAGCTGGTAAGCAAGGCTCAGCTATGGCAGATGGTTGATTCTCTAATAAAGAGTATTTGGTAAACTCTAGAAATATGCATCCGGGTACATTATAGTGAATCTTCTTCCCCCCCAAGCTGAAAAGGGGGGGGAATGTCAATGTTCTGATATTATACCCAGTTTAATAGTATTACTGCTTTGTAAATAAAGTGAGCTTCCTGAGTTTGTGCTTTCTCCATATCTCCCATCTGCATGCAATATTCATTTTGCAGTTTTAATTATGTTCCATTGGCTTTGGGGATTGTAATGCTTATTTAAAGGATGAGAAAGTGCACCTTATGAGTTTCATTTAAAGAAAAGAGAAAGGAGTCTAAAACTCCTGCTTATTTGTAGCGTTTTGCTTTAACTAACTTAAGGTGGTTGGATGCATTCATGGTAGTGTATTAACCAGCAGAGAAGTTTTTAGCCTTATAAATGTCTGCCATTGAAGCTGTTGAGTGAAATACTAAGAATAATAAATATGCATAGAGTAGAATGCATATGATTTTTATTATTAGGATGGAAGCGTTTAAGTTTCAGGGGAAAGGTCAGGTTTTATATTGAGTTGAATTTAACGGGAGGCAAATGCGACAGTATTCTGAAGACAAAGTTTTTACTTTTTCTTTATCAGTCAGGAAAGAAAATAAACAGCAATCCCAACCCTCTTGTTTTGCTGTCAGTTGGACACAAGGCACAGGAAAGTAAGGTAAGCACTTGCTCCCAATACTTTTCTCTGTCTACAGACATTTGGTGGTTCTGTGTGCTTAGCACTGACTATCAAGCAATTGAGTGTGTCCACTGCACTAAAAGTTATAGCTGTAACAAATTGCCACCGGGCAGCCAAGGACTTTGAATGGGCACTTACTCAATTTAAGTTCCTGAGAGTCTCGATTTTGACTGGTTGAACTAAATCAGTTCCTAGAGACTAGATTTTTAATGATTTGTACGTGTCCTAGCACAGTAGGTTCATGATCTGCGATTGGGATTCCTACAGCAGTGGTCATATAAATAGTGTGGGCAAACGACAGGCTTTGAAATACTAATCCATGATTCTATACATTTTCAAATCTCAATTTACAGAAATGTCTAGTTTGGGAGGGACCTCTGAACATCTCCTGGTTCAACTTTCAGTTTAAAGTAGAGCCTTAGATTAGCTAGAATGTTATGTAATCAAGTCTTGAGTATTTCCAGCGAAGGAGGTTTCACCACTTCTGCAGGAAACCTATTCCACTGTCTAGTTGTTCTAATGGTGCAGAACTTTTTTCTTAGAACCATACAGAACTACCCCTCAAGCCAACTGATGCTTATTGTTTCTTGTCCTGTCACTGTGTAGTTGTAAACAGAGTACCTCCAGCTTCACTATAACTACCTTTTAGGTATTGGAAGACTGCGATTAGATACCCCCTGAATCTTTTGTTTCTCTAGGTTGTATAAACCCAAATCCTTCATCTTTTTTCATATATAACATTCTCCAATTCTCTAATCATCTTGGTGGTCTTCCAGTGGACCCCATCCAGTGTTTTAATGCCTCTTAAATGGGGGAGGGGGAGAACCAAAAGTGGACACAGTATTCCAGGTGTGGCCTAACAAGTGCTGAGCAGAGAAGTCGCATGCTTTGTCTGTTGATTATGCTCTTGCTGATGCAGCCCAGGACACAGCTTGCCTTCATTGCTGCAAGGGTGCACTGCTGACTTATGTTCTCTCCACTAGAACTCTTGTTGACCCAATCTTCTAGCTTTTTAAGGTCTCACTGTATGGTGACTCTTCCTTCTGAGGTGTCTATCTCTCCTCCCAGTTTGGTGTCATCCACAAACTTGGTGAAGGTGAATTCAATCCCATCATCCAGATGATTTATAAAGAGACTGAATAGTGTAGGACCCGTGAACAATTCCGCTTGCAACTAGCTGCCAGTTCAACTTTGAGCCATTAACCGCCACCTTTTGAGCTTAGTAGCTTAGTCAGTTTTCCATCCATCTTGTGGTTCCTCTGTTCAGTCCATATCTTACTAGCTTGTCAACAAGGATGATGTGGGAGAAGATCTTAAAAATCTTCTTAAGATTAAGGTAAATGATGCCCACAGCTTTCCCCACATCCACTGAGCAATTTGTTTCATTACAGAGGGCAATCAGGTTGGTAAAGCCCGTGGTAAATATAGCTTCCCCATCACCACCTTTTCCTTCACGTACCAGGAAATACCTTTCATGAGGACCTATTCCATAATTTTTCCATGGACTGAAGTGGGGGTGACTAGTCTGTGGTTTCCTGGATCTTTCCTTTGAACTCTTTTGTAGATGGGTATATTTACCCTTTATCAGTCCTCTCAGGCTGCCCCGGATCTCCATGACCTTGCAAAGATACTCTCTATCATTTTTGAAGTGATGTCAGCCAGCTCTCTTTAGCGTCTTTGGATGCATCCTGTCAGGTCCAATAGACTTATGTCCAATTGGTACAGGCAGACTCACCCCTCCTTTACTGTTAGTAGTGACATAGAGACTTAGGGGCTGACCTTGTCTCTGAAGACCTGAAATGAAGACGGTGCTAAGTACTTCAGCCTTTCCTTGCTAGCTCCGTTCAACGGCAGACCTACATCTTTCTTGTACTTCTGCTTGCTACTAATTCCTAGAAAAGCCTTCCTTGTTTTTACTTACCTTCTCTTGTCAGTTTGAGCTCCAGCTGAACTTTTGCCTTCTCAACTCCATCTTTGGTCCTCTTTGAGAGTCTGTCCCCTTTTTCTGTCTCTCGTATGCTGCTGTATTTTTGCATTTGAGTTCTCTCAGGAGCTCATTGTTTAGCCAGTCTGGTTTCTTGTTATATTTGCTGCTTTTCCTGCCCTAGGGATATATACCACTTTCTGGGATCCCTTTTAACACTTTCCAGAGCAAGTTGAAATCTGCTTTTCTGAAGTCTAGGGTTTTTATTCTGCTATTTGTCTTCCTAATGTCCCTTAGGATCTTAAGCTTTGTGATCTTATGGTCACTGTAGCCAAGGCTGCTATTGATAGCCATGTCTGCAAACCAGTCTTCCTCGTTTGTAAGCAGTAAGTGCAGAAGAGCACCGCTCCTAGTCAGCACATCCAGTGGTTTTGTTAGGAAGTTGTTTTCAAGCTCCTGTGTTGCTTGTGCACCACTTTGCTGCTTTCCCAGCAAACATCAAAGTAGTTGAAGTCTTCTGTGAGAACCAGGGCCTGCAGGCCTGAGTTAGCTTTGAGTTGTCTGAGGAAGGGCTCATCCGTCTCTTTTTCCTGGTCAGGTACTCTGCAGTAGATGCTTGTCACAAGGTCTCCCTTGTTGGCAGTCTTTGATTTTGATCCAAGGCAGTCAGCAGATCTGTCAGCTTGCTCATAGCTAACCTCCATGCACTCAGACTGCTCTTCAAAATAAAATAGCAACACAACCAGTGATGTGATACCTAGATAGGCAGATATGTGCAATATGTGTATTTTTGTTTTTTAAAGTAGAAGTGTCAGTGAGTCAAAAGGAAAGGATACTATTTTGTTTTTCATATCCTGTAAAAAATAAAAATTAAAAAAAGTCACGAAGCCTAAAACTGATTCTATATAGAGCGTTAATTTTGATACCTAACAGAGAATGAGGACATAAAGGTAAGTCCTTTGATCCTGGATACTTTTTTTTTTTTTTTTTTTTTAAACTGGAGTGCATGAATCTTTTTAACCAGTTGCTGAAAGTAGTGAGATTTGGCAGTGATATCCTCCACATGACTACTTGGAGATTAAGAGCGGAAACACTGTTTTCTGGGAGTTAGATTGAGTTAGTTCAGCCCTAACAGTGAGGTATGACAGAACAGAGAATACACTGGTCAGAAGACCTTGCAGTTGTTTGTAGACTGATAGGAAGTGAAAGTTTTTTAGCAAGAGTTTTGCTTTACATAAAGAAACTTGTTTACATACATACATTCTATTACATGCGCTCTGTATAAGTTTACATGTGTTATTATATATGCCTTGGGTAGATCCCACATGGCTTTTGTTTAAATATGTAAGGTTTCAGACAAACTTTTCAAAGCCAAAATGTAAAGTATACTTAACTCTAATACCAGCTTCATTAGATAAAAATGTTTTATAATTTGTATGCTTCCTCTTTTTCCTGCTCCCTAATTTTAGATTCGATACAAGACCAATGAACCAGTGTGGGAGGAAAACTTTACTTTCTTTGTACACAATCCCAAAAGACAAGATCTTGAAGTTGAGGTTTGTTGTCTCATTCTCCTAGGATATCTTTGCTAAGGCATTTCAGTAGTGATATTCAAACGTTACAGGCTATTATAAAATCAGATTGCGGATATATTGTGAACAGTATTAAAAATTATACTTAAACTGGTTTTTAAGACCAGGCTAAGAAATGTTTGTTTGCATTTACTATTGCTATTGTTATTGCTGTTAAAAGGAAAAAGACAACAGCCAAACTCTTGCCAGAATAACATACTATTTGACAATTGTCTAAATTTAAAAAAAAAAAAGTTATCTGCTTTGAACATTAACAGTCTGCTCAATTGCTAGCAGAAATGCAGTTCTGTGTAGCTGATTCCTTTGTTCTCTCATCCTAAAGAGACCTTTACTTTGTTCAAATATTTTATCCCTTTATACTGCTAACATGTCATTTAGGCAGCTCAAACAGACTGAAGTAAATTTGAGCTGTTCTACCTATTGCTCCCCTAACAGTTGTGGGAATTCATTTTCACACATTTGTAGATTACATATTATTTACTTTGACCAAGGGTCAGCTGGGTAGAGATGATTTCTATCTTGCTGTTGAAAGAAGGGATGAGGAGAAATTTGGGTTAAGAACAAACTATGTAGTTTGGGGTTTGTTTTTAAATAAAACTTTGTTTTTTCTTTTTCTAACATCATATCATCTGCTTTATATGAGTTTACTTAGCTTCTGTGTTCCTTCAGGTCAGGGATGAACAGCACCAGTGCTCTTTGGGGAACTTCAAACTGCCTCTAAGCCAGCTGTTGGAGAGTGAAGATTTAACCATGCATCAGCGGTTCCACCTGAGCAACTCTGGTCCAAATAGCACTATAAACATGAAGATTGCACTCAGGGTACTCTAAAGCTTATCCTATTGTAAATGTCTGAAAGCGTATTCAAGACTGTTGAATCTTCTGGTCTTATACTTGTATGAAGAAGTCATTACTTTTCCTTTTGTGTTGCATTGCCTGGTGTCCTCTAGTTGTGGCAGTACTATAAACTATAAATATTTCCCCTAATTTAAATCTAGCCTATTTGAAAACCACAGAAAATTTTCAGAACGAAACAGAAATCAGCTCCATTAATTTATGCTCAGGTAAATACTTAGATTTTCCGTGTTTGTAGGTACATTGAACTGGAGTCTGAATTCCTCCAAGTCTCTTAAGACACAGTGGGCTTTAATTAGTGAAATCACTTCTGTTTTATAGAAATTGAATTGAGGTCATGATGCTTCGAAAGGAATCAAGTTTGTAGGGAAAGGAAATAACTTCATAATACTAGAAAAATTCAGACTGGCTTTCAGGTACACTAGAGACCTGAAGGAAAAGCTTGCGTGCCTGAATATTGATTTGTGTTTTTCCCCAACTATATTTTCCCCAAACTATAGTTTGCATCTCTGCATAGTCAAACTTTTGTAAAATGCTTGTTTCTTCTAAAGTACTTTTCATAATTTAGTTTTAACATACGAAACTATTTATGCTCTCTTATCTACTTGCATTAATAAATGGAAGTAACCTATGAAAGAATTTAAAGGCAATGAGTGAGAAGAAATTCTGATGTAGGATTAGATTTCAAAAGATGAGAAGAAATGATCTAGGAAAGTTTTTCCAAGTAACTAGAGCTGCAAAGTAGGTGCGCTTGCACCAGAAGTGGATGGACTGTGGGAAAGGAATAATGAGAAAAAATTCTAAATGACTAGAGTTTCACATTATCATATAGTTACTACAGTTGTTACAAAGAACATGAGGAGCTGTCTTTTGCTGTGTGAAATGTTTACTGTTATAGAGTGAATGAACCTAAGTCCATGTTTTTAGTCCTACTTTCATGTCTAAATTTAGCAGTTTGTCTCCAGTACTCTAGCAGAAACAGTTTTTTCCTTTCCTTTTTTTTTTTTTTGTATTAGAGGATGGTAATATCGTATGTATTTTTACTGTGTCTAGGTACTTTCTCTTGAAAAGCAAGCAAGATCTCCAGATCATCAACACTCAGCCCAAGTGAAAAGGCCATCTCTTTCCAAAGATGCAAGAAAACCTTCTTTTAAGCCTCAAGTACCTGTCTCACCACCAGCTGATTCAAACAAACCTGTCCCGGCTTCCCCAGTGATTGACAGCGATAAAAAGACTGATATGGCTGAAAAAAGTCAGCATCCCAATTCCAGTCCTCAGTGGCCAACAGATCTCAGCCGAAGTTCCTCAAGTCTTCATGCCTCTAATTTCACTTATTCTCCTAGCCACCTCTCAGTCAAAGAACCAACTCCTAGCATAGCCTCAGACATATCGCTGCCTATTGCCACACAGGAGCTGCGGCAAAGACTACGACAGCTTGAAAAGTACAGTACTCCTTCTTTTTGCAATACATCTAAGTTATTTTATAAAAACATGGTCAGTGCAACTGCCAAAACAGTCTGCTCAGTTTGTGTTTCAGTAGTATTTTTTTCTTACTGCCAGCACTGTAGTTTATAAACCTGACATTTGAAAATCAGTTTTTGAGCTTTCTGATTCATCAGTAAGAAAGATTCTGCAATTAGAAGTTAGCTTACCGTTGGGACAACGTATAAGATAAAGTCCATCTTGTTCTCATAGCTATGTTGGCTGTGTAGTGCTGAAAAAAAGAGTGGGATGAGGGGCGATATAATGTTTCAATATAGTATTAGTCACTTTCTTGCCAATAAACAGTTGCCTGTTTTGCCACTGCATCCTATTAGCATCGATATAAATTAAGTCAATTAAGCTGGATATAGCTGATCTTTATTAATTACTCAGGTTGTTGACTATAAAGAATATTAAACGAATAGTCAATTATTATTCAATTAATGAGGATTGCTGCAAGCCATTCTTGTTGCAATTGTGACTTCTTAAATTCTTTCCAATTTTTTACTTGCCTCAAAGGGCAGCTGTACTTGCCAGTAAAGATAGCTGAGAGCAACCATTCTGCTTTGAATAGGAGCATGGAAACCATTATTTCCCTGCTCATCTTGGTTACTTCTCTGTGAGTCTAAGTAAAAGACTTTTTTTTTTTTTCCATTCGTAAGTAAGGAATTGAACTGATTCCTTACTTTCCTTGGCAACTTTTACAGAATCATAGAGTTAATTAGGTTGGAAGGAACTTCAGGAGGTCAGTTAACCCTCTGCTCAGAGCAAATCTAACTTCTGAGTTAGATCAAGTTTCTCGGGCCTTGTCCAGAGAAGTTTTGTTATCTCTGAGGATGGAGATTCCAGAAGCTTTACAGGCAGTTCCAGTGCTTAACCACTCCACTATGAAGATGTTCTTCCATACGTCCGATTGGAATTCTTTTCTTGCTGCAACTTGACTGTTATCTCTTGCCCTTTCACCATGTACCTCTGAGAAGAGTCTGACTATAATCTCCTTTCTAAGTAGTGAAAGATTGCAATTGGATCGGTTAGCCTTCTCCAATCTAAACAAACCCATCTCCCTCAGCATCTGCTTATACATTATGTGCTCCAGGACCCCTGTTTATCTTAATGGTCCTCTGCTGTCTTCTCTTTAGTTTGTTGGTCACACTTCCAGTCCAAAACAGTGCTAGACTTTCTTAATTGTGATAAACTATAAAGATCACTGTTTACTTAATAAAAACATTCTGTGCTTTATTATTTGGTAACACTAATAAAGGTGTGGATAAGGAGGTCCTTTCTTGCAGGCCCCATGTTTTTAGGTGCTCTGACTTGTTTAGTAAGAAAATTCTGAGCTGAAATTTTTCATTCTTGTTTTCAAAGTAAATTATCTTGAATTTTTAATGTAAAGTTCTGCCATTACTTTGGAGTAGCTGCTCACAAAAGTAGAACGCCTATCCCTTTAAGATATTTTGTAGTGGCTGAAAAATGTCAAGCATGCCTTATGTGGTCCTGTGGGAGACAGACAATACTGACATTGTACTGCCCGATGTATAAAAAATAAATTTGCATTTTATAGAGATGGAGGAGCTCTGCACGGATTGGCCATTCTTTAAAAACAAAAATTCTCAAATCAGCATGTTGCTTTCTTTTTACTTAAGCATGACTTTTATTTGCGAAAGTTCATTTTAATCTTTTTTTCAATGCCCCATCAACATCAAAAGTAAAACAGCTGTGTGAATACTGTGTGATTTGAGCTTTTAAGACCATAAGCGTGATTATTTTGAGGCAAGAATATCTGTATTTCTAGTTGTAAGTTTGAGGTGGAAAGTTAGTCTTATGAAAACTTGTTTGTTTTCATGACTTTTATCTTACATCAGTGGTGTTAGAGAATTTAGAAAAGAATGAGCTGGTCTTCTAACTGGTTCCTGGCCGCTGCTGAGAGTGGCCCATCGCTCTGTTCTTCACTGTGGTTTGCACCGTTATTTTTCAGTTTGCTAGGTACTGCTTTAATCTTCACCTTAAAGTAAGCGAGTTGTTTTCTGATAATAGTTTTCAAAGTAGAGATGAACAGCTGGTCTCCAAAACTGACAAGAACTCCAGCTCATTCTTTTGGAGGGTGGAGTTGTTAGACAAGGTGCTAAAGTACAAGAAACTGATGAAGATGTGCTAATGTGCTCACTTCTGTGTGCTGTCCTTCACACTGGTCTAGTGGAAATTTAAATGGATAATACAAGATAGCTGGAAACACTACTCAGCTTGTATTTCAGATGGCTCTTACTGTAAATATGCTTCTTAAAAATTAATGTTCTGCTTTTTCTCACAGTGGAACAACTCTGGGGCAGTCTCCGTTAGGACAGATTCAGCTAACAATTCGTCATAGTTCACAAAGAAACAAACTAATCGTGGTAGTGCATTCTTGCAGGTGAGTACAAGATATTGAATTCTAGTTCTGTGCATATTTCTTTGTGAACTTCGTAATATCTTGACTTACCCTCTTAAATGGTTTGGTTGTCTGGATGGTCTTTGTTATTTTTAAAATGATGTACTGATTGTAATTATGTGTAAATACCAAATCATACAGCGCTATCCTCAGAATCAGTAAACCCTTGTTGAAGATTTTGTTTTGATTTCTTATTTGCCTATTGTGTCTCTATCATATCTATATGCCATTTTCATCTAGAATTTTTATTAGCAATGTCTGAAAGTTATATTCAAGGGACTGAATTTTTTATAGAATGACGGAAAGATGATTTTGGAAAGCCATATGTCTAAACTATGAATTGGAATTTAAGAAATACACTGCATATCCAGCTCTGTTGTCTCTTTACCATTTGTCTGATATTTTACAAGTCACTGCTTAGCATTTTTCAATTTGTTTCTCTTCCGTTGCCTTATCCATTACATGTAAGCAATATGCTTGTACTTTGTGCAGGTTATCCCACAAGAGATTCATATGAGGGTCCTAAAATGAACACGCAAATAGTTTTCAAACAGGGGTTACATTTCAAGAGATTTTCTTCAACAAGTTTGATACTTAATGCATGGGAAGCATCCATATGGTCATAAAATTAACTTTATTTAGGTATAGAGTACTAAATTCAGTAATAGTCATGTAGATGCTTGTATTTAAAAATGTCTCTCTTATTTTCTAAGTGTTCTTCCTTGTTGTTCATTGGTCACAGAAATCTAATAGCCTTTTCAGAAGAAGGATCTGATCCTTATGTTCGAATGTATTTACTGCCTGACAAGAGAAGATCAGGAAGAAGAAAAACACATGTATCAAAGAAGACATTAAACCCGGTGTTTGATCAAATGTATGTTCTAAGCTGTTTTATATCATGTAACTACAAAGCTGCCAAACCAAGGTTGCTCAGCCTAACTGAGTGTGCGAACTGTTGAAATCACTACTTGTCAGCATCAGATTATGTGTTCACACCTCTCTCTCCTGTAATATTCCTGTCATCCTGTACCCCGTTCTCGCTATAGCCCTTCATATTCAGCCACTTCCGTCGTCTTTTCTGCCTTATTCCGTGTCAGTTACTTCCCTTTTGTGCTAGCAGCTAAGAAGCAGTGAGCACTTCTTGGGCAGGTGGTTGACCAGTCAGAACATAAGTACCTTCTAGCTGGCCAGTGCTATTGGCGTCCCTTCCAGCCAGCAAGCGTGTGGATTCTGTCTGGCGGGTTGCCTGGCTGATAGATTCCTGCCCCCTCAGGAGCTTAATGGCCGTCGACTGCCTGTGTATGATCAAATTGCTCAGCCAATCTATTTGGTGGCACACCTCAGCATCCAGCAAGTCTGGAAGTTCCCCTGTGGGTTATATCCTGACCCACAGGTTATAAATTGTGCAAGATTTTGCACACTTCCTTTGCATGCAAATCCTTATCTACTCAGGTTTTTGATGGTGGTTTCTCTCACACACATACCCCTACCCCCCAACAATTTTCTCTGCAGACAGAAAGTTAATTTGGGGAAAACAATACCTGAGACAGACCTATATGCATTACCACTATGCCACTTAAACGCTGTGATTAGTCTATTCCAGCATTCCCATTGTTGCTATTATGAACCGTCCTGGTTGTGAGTTGCAGGTTTGTTTTTCCAGCTGGCCTTATCTGAAGAAGGGAAAGTTTGTAGAAATATCCTGCTTAACATAAGAGAGAAACAAAGTTTAACATAAGTGAGGCTGGAATAACTTCAATCTATTCTATGCCTGTGAAGTCTGCAAATGATTAGTTAGAGGCTATGGTAAATGTTCCTGACAGTACAGCACTCTCCTTTTTATCTCAGATTTGTTTTACTGTGCCTTTCAAATTAAATTTTATTGCAAAGCAATAAGACTGGGTAAGAGCTGTAGTGACAAATAGAGGTAGATTGTGGTCTTGTCCTCACTTTCTCTGAGTCTCAGATCTAGCAAATAAAAACCTTCCTTAAAAGTGGATAGGTTTCCTTGGTGTTACAAGAAAGCTTTTTCTGTGCTTGTATATACTAGGAAAGAAAAGGATCTCTGGTCCTAGAAGAATGAGGATCAATAAATGTATATGTAGAAGACGACTGACCGTTCTTTCCCTTCTGGAGAATAGTGGTACTGAGCTGTCAGGATAGTAGTATTTCTCCTCTCTTTTCCATAGAATTAGTACTTGGCCTATTTTTCTTACCAGTCACATAGCAGAAGTCTCAAATATTTGATGCTGATGCTAAGCATCATATTGAAGAGTAATTATAGGGGATTGGGATTGTTTTCTTTGTTCCTTTATATGAAACCTCATTTTTTGGTTTGGTAAGGGGTACGATTTATTTTTCTTTTGAATTGCTGTGTAGCTGAAGGAACTGAACTTGCACTCTAGGTACAAAATTCTTCCTAAAACATCATCTCCCATGTCAGATTTGATTTCAGTGTTTCTCTACCTGAAGTACAGCGAAGAACACTAGATGTAGCAGTGAAGAACAGTGGTGGTTTCTTGTCCAAAGACAAAGGGCTACTTGGCAAAGTAAGTTGAAAACAAGCAAATTCCTATCGTGCGGTAGCATGGTGTTATACGAAGACTAAAATGTTTGTTTGTTATGAACTTGCTGGTGTTGACTTAAGTACTTGAATCAGATACGACGCTTTTAAAATTGTGGATAGCTTAGATGTCAAGCTTCAGCTAGGAAAGGAAGAAATTGCAAAGGAAAGATATCAAAAGATGAGACAGTAATCTGTTCTTGAGATGCGTACGTTTTGAGGCGGCAGTAACAGAAGAGACCTACGTGTCTGATTTGTTAGTCATACAAATGAAGAAAATAGCAACCAGTAGAAAACAAGTGGTAATTCAGAAAGTGGCCTTACAAAACTGGAAGTCTTGAAAACAGTTGGTCCAGACTTTATTTGCAGGAACAATGACAAGGAAGTGTTTTATATCAAACTGAAAAGACAAGTAAGGGCATGTAGAAAAGCACACAGAAGAAATTAATGTTTAGTAATTAAAAGAACAGATTGTCAAATCCATGAAAAAGAACTCCTGCTAGAGACCTTTCTAATGCCAAAGCAAGCTATTGTGTTCATGCCTTCGCTGTTCTGTAGACACTCATTAAATTGCTATTTTCTACACAAATGATTTGGAGCGTGGAAAAGGGAATAGTAAGTTTTTAAACCCATGAAAGTTGCCATATTCGAACTCTGTAAAGAGGACAAGAGATTTCAGAATTGTGGTCAGTTTATGGTGAACGGCATTCTTCAAATTTCCTCTTTACAAGGAAAGCTGTTGTGCGAAGCATAAACGCATCGGTTGGTTGCCATTGCCAGGATATGCCCTGTGGAGAAGTTGTGCCTGTGAGTTGATCTGGAACTAAATCACCTAAAGGTGTAGATTTTTAGGTCAAAACCAGCAACTTGAAGCTTTACTAGTAGTCTACAGAGGGAGATACCCATGACAGAAAGGACTTAAAATGTTCTTTAATAAAGGCATTACTTATACTGTAGTTTGCAGGATTGTCAAATTTGATCTTTAAAAAATGTACTTGGAATATAAGACGCAAATGATGCATTGATTACTGATTTAACTTTCCATAGTTACTGATACCTCTGGCATCTGAAGAACTTGCTAAAGGCTGGACCCAGTGGTAAGTGAAATAATATTTCATTTTCTAATAATAGTAATACACACAAATACCTGTGTGTTAATAATAGCGTTAGTAATGCACACTAAACGTAAATGAAAGCTCTCCTGTATTATTTTCATTTTTAGGTATGATTTAACAGAAGATGGCACCAAGCCACATGGTGCAAGCTAGGCTCCTGGATACTGGGAATCTGCCACACACATTTTTGCCAACCTTTATATATTTTTAAAGCATTGCTCCCACAGATGTACCAATATTATTTTTATAGCTTCACTGATTTAGTTCTTAGACACATCCCCAATAATTTTATAACACTCGTTCATTTTATGTAGACGTAGCCTTTCGCGTCCTTAAACTTTGTATTTTAATTTGCTAAACAATTTTATGTGTTACTGTAATGTGCAATAGTACAGTAAAGTAACCTTTTATGTTTAAAATGATCTTTATGGCAGTTGTACCTAATAGAAAGTGAAAAGAGGATGTTCTGCTGTTTTTCCTGCCTTGTTTTATATATCACCAAGGTATACTGTACCATGTAAATACATACTATTTTTTTATAATTCTTCCATACTGGCTTGAATTCAGAAGAAATTAGATAAAGGATATAGATATTTTCTTCTACGTGCATGTTAATTTCATTAGATGAATCTCTTTTGTCTTTGCGGCACAATGATCTTAATGTTATTCTTTTTGTAATATTCTTCAAAAACAAACTGCAAAAGGCATTATTGCTTTGGTGTGTTTCTGGCCTAGTATGGCTAGTTTAAAATGTACAAAACATTAAAATTTTAATATTTATGTATAAATGTATTATTGGAAAATCATGCTATAGAATATTATAAACAAAAATAAGAATTCTATAAGTAATGTATAAAGAGAGGATGAGGTCCATGAATCAATTTATTAATCTGGGTTTTCATTTGGTGGAGGAGGCATAACAGTGCAGAGTTTTATTATACAGGTTCTCTTGTTTTTTGTTATTTATTCCCATACTCTATAGTACTAGACATGTGATCTTCTGAACTTATGAGTACATGGATTTTTCTATACTATAAACAGAATCTTTAACTTAGAACTGTCCTTACCTGCCTTGTTTCATTGATTTATAAGGTATACAAATTAGCTTGCAGTGTAGTTTCATACAGTAGGCATAAGTACAGGGCATATGTTATTTTTATTATATTATTAAATACTATGCTAAATAGAATATTATAACTTCTGTAGTACTAAAGTGGAACACCAATAGGTAAGAAAGCGTAAAACTGAGTTAGAACTAACTGTCTTTACAGTTCCTTCATTGCTACTTAGTGTGTTTGGTGCATAAAAAAATGCACTTCAGTGATCCAGACAGGTTTCCTGAGAAGTACTGGCATTCTGCTGAAGCGTTGCCATGGTCTGCTGCGCGGCCAGCAGTCATACAGTTAGCACATACTGATATGAATTGCCAGTTGAGAGTTGAGAAAGTACCAACCTAAATAGTTGAGCTCTCAACTCTAATGTTACGAATTACGGGGAAACTTTTGTATCCAGATCTGATTTTTCTTTCTCGTAAGCTTTCTCAGACTGTTATAAAAATGTGCATTATGAATCCAAGAGAACAGTTCAGCTCTTTCCGAGCTGATAGCCTCAACCTTGGATAAGTATGCAATTAGACAGACAAAGTATATTATTTAGCTAAGATTCTAGAATGATCTCTCAGCCAAGAAAGAATTTTTAAAGCAGAATAATAAACTCCTGAGACTAGCTTTATTGTAAAATTACTGACAGAACCTTAATTCTAGATGTAGAATATGCCTACATTACTAGATGTACCAAAGTGCCTACCATAGACGTAGCTTTGTCTTTTTCAAGTTTAAGAATTGACTCATTATTCATTTCAGTTGGTTTAAATTCAGTTTAACCTGAGCATTTGTTGCACAGATGTGTGCTCACACACACACACACACACACCTCTATACAGTGGTAGCCTTCTTATTGCCACATTTTATACAAGACAATTTTAGCAAACAAACTTTCATGGCGAATTCTGCTGGGTTAGTGTCTGATGGACTGGGCAATATAGAGAGGTTCTTTGTATCAGTAAGAAAACTTATTTCCATTTGAAGGCTTCGCTGTATATTGGAATGTATGTGTATCTATATATACATACTCATCTGTTCACATAAAATGTAGTGTACCATGAAATATAATTTTTTTTGTTAGTTCTCCGTTAAAAGAAATTAGGAAATTGCTAACTAAGAGAATTACTGTTAATGTAATGAAGATGCAGAAAGCTAAAGGTGATGTAAATAAAGGAGGTGTAGTTCAGCATAATTGTCTTTTGCCTCAGTTCAGCCATAGGTGGAAGGACTTTTGCTGTATATCTTGGCCAGTGACTCCCAAGAGTGTCATCCCTAGCCAGCAAATAAGCTGTTAGCCTGATTCAGTGTTTCAAGTCTTAAGTGAACTCTGGGGTCAGAAAATGTTAAAGACTCTGCACTTGAATACAAAAAAAATGCATATTTCCTCTTTGAAAGTCTCCAGAGGAAAAAAAACCCACTGTGTCAGGTAAACGTGAGATGGTAGTACAAAGTGAGCAACTGAATACATAGGGCAAGTTTTCAAAATAGCTCAGCACCTAAAATTAGGGATAGATTCTTAAGAGTGCCCAGTACCCATTTAGGAATCTAAAATGAAGAAACTGGATTTTCATTGGAATTCAGCAACAGCAATTCCTACTGGAAATAATAAGCCCTGTATGCCAAACTCTAGAAATTTTCTCCTCAGTGAATTTGGATCAGAGTAAGACTGCCTAGATGAGACTCCTTCTGCTCTTTATAGTGTAACCAAATCTCTGTATCATAGTTACCGAGTCCTGAGTGTTCTGTTTATACGGAAGTAGCAAGGAAAAACGTATTTCCTCTGGGTGAAAATCTGCACCTCATTATCAAGTCAATGTATTGATTATCAGCTGATAGCTTTTCATGTAGTTCTTGTTTATCCTGTGCCTTAAAATATGAAAATATGAAGATGTTTAAGAAAAGGCTAAAAATAAGATTTGTTACCTGTATGTACCAACACATGTTCTCTACTATTGAAACTGTTTATAGAATTACTCTGCTCCACTGACAGGAAAATCAGCTCTCTTAATTATAGCAGTGGTATAACCCAAACTCAAATCAGCATGCATATCGCTTGGATTTGGATTAAAAGAATTTTAATTTTCTGTCTTAAATCCTTTATCAGAGCTGCAGAAAATGGTGGGAGTTGGAATGAGAACAAAGGGTAATCAATTTTGTACAGATTGCCTTTTTTGCTCATGTAATTCTACATTATGATGCATGTATTTATTCAATAAATGGTTCATATGGAAGTCAGTGTGTTGCTTTACACACACACACACACACACGCGCACGCGCGCCCCACTTTCCCCCCTTCTGCATATCCCTGTCCTAATTTTTAATTTAGCATTTTTATGCTGTTAAAACAGTCATATGCACTGGCTACTCTAACCTAGGTAGCATTCCTATAAGATATATGGGTAGATTTGGGGGTTCTTTGTTTTTCAATTTGAGAAAATTTAAATTTAAAAACTTAAACAGTCAGTTGAAAGAATTGCCAAAATTATAGTGCCTTATTTTCTTAAAGGACCCTATGGGCTGAAATCTTTTTCAGAAGGTAAAAGAGAATTGAAAAATGTAGTATCAGTGAGAAGTCTCTAATAGATACTTTCATATTAAGAAATGTGTTAAACCATTCCTACATGACAGATTTTTTTTTGTCACGATGAATTGACATCTTCTGTGCGTAAGATCCGTGTGTGTATATATAGTACTTATGTTCCCCTGAAATCTGTTTTGAAAATATATATCTTTTTCATAATTAAGCACCTGAATTACAGATTAATCATTGATTTTTATTAAAATGTTACTGGGTGTGACTGTGCTTAACATGGTACTTGAGATGGTTTAGGTTAAGCCCTAGACAAAACGTTTTTGGAAGTGACATTATATCTTATAATTCAGTTAGCTGAAAATTAACTAGGGGTTATTGCATGCAAAACCTTTTAATATCAAAAGTTTTCTCATAATATTTAGTATGAGGGTCCCACAGAATCATAGAATGGTTGAGGTTGGAAGGGGCCTTTAAATGTCACCCTCCAGTCCAACCCTCCTGCTCAAGCAGGGTCACCTAGAGCGTATTGCACAGGATTGTGTCCAGACAGCTTTTGAATATCTCTGAGGAAGGAGACTCCATAACCTCTCTGGGCAACCTGTGCCAGGGCTCTGTCACCCTCACAGTCAAGAAGTTTTGCCTCATGTTCAGATGGAACTTCCTGTGGTTCAGTTTCTGCCCATTGCCTCTTGCCCTGTTGCTGGGCTCCACGGAGAAGAGTCTGGCCCCATCCTCTTGACACTCCCCCTTCAGATACATGTACACGTTGATGAGATCCCCTCTCAATCTTCTCTTCTCCAGGCTGAACAGGCCCAGCTCTTGCAGTCTTTCTTCATAGGAGAGGTGCTCCAGCCCTCTAATCATCTTGGTAGCCCTCCGCTGGACTCTCTCCAGGAGTGCCATGTCTCTCTTGTACTGGGGAGCCCAGAACTGGACTCAGTACTCCAGGGGAGGCCTCACCAGGGCTGAATAGAGGGGCAGGGTCACCTCCCTCGACCTGCTGGCAACACTCTGCCTAATGCACCCCAGGATCCCATTGGCCTTCTTGGCCACAAGGGCACACTGCTGGCTCATGTTTAACTTGTTGTCCACCAGCACTCCCAGGTCCTTCTCGGCAGAGCTACTTTCCAGCAGGTCAACCCCCAGCCTGTCCTGGTGCAGGGGGTTATTCCTCCCGCGGTGCAGGACCCTGGCACTTGCCTTTGTTGAACTTCATGAGGTTGCCTGTACTGGTGCATGAGGTTATTCCTCCCCAGGTGCAGGACCTTGCACTTCCCTTGGTTGAACTTCATGAGGTTCCTCTCCACCCAGCTCTCCAGCCTGTCCAGGTCCCTCTGAATGACAGCCCTCAGGTGTCTCAGGCATTCCTCCTAGTTTAGTATCATCAGCAAATTTGCTGAGGGTGCGCTCTGTCCCTTCCTCCAGGTCACTGATGAATAAGTTGAACAGGATGGGACGTAGTAGTAACCCCTTGTCTACTCCACTAGCTACAGGTCTCCGAATAGACTCTGTGCCACTGATCACAACACTCTGAGCTCTACTATTCAACCGGTTGTCCATCCACTTCACTGTCCACTCATCCAGCCTGCACTTCCTGAGCTTGCTTGTGAGGCTGTTATGGGACACTGTCAAAATGGTTGCTGAAATCAAGGTGGACAACATCCACTGCTCTGCCCTCATCCACCCACGCATTCATTCCATCATAGAAAGCTATCAGATTGGTTAAGCGTGATTTCCCCTTTGGTGAAAGCATGCTGACTACTACTGATCATTTTCTTGTCCTTCATGTGCTTGGGGATTGTATCCAGGATTAGCTGCTCCATCAACTGTCTAATTATCTATGGTGCTAATTGTTTATCTCGTTTAGTTGAGAATTGTTTTCCTTAAATCCTTAGGTCATCGGTTACTTTATCACACCTTTTTCACATTGCTTCATCTTTCTCAGATAGCTAATAACAGTTTTTTCAAACTTTCCTTGTATTGGTGTTCCCCTGTGCTCCAAATCCCTTAAAATACTGCAGTACTTTTAAACTCAGAATGAGCAGCACTGCCCACGCTCTTCCAAAAGAGACTTTGCCACTGATTATATAATGTTGTTAAGTACTTTCTGTCCTATTTGGTTCTTTTGTCTTATAAGTGCCGCCACACTGTTGTTTTTGACTAACACTCCATGATTGGATTTTTACACTGAAATCTTTACAGTCATGCTGATTTCTGCAGTGGATACTTTAACTTAGAAATATGAAAACTTAGTAGTTTAATCTTTCCTATATGTAGTATTTTGTTCATCAACACCAATGTCATTTTCCATTAAGTTGCCTATTGAACTTTCATAAGTCATTTTGAAGATCTTTGCTGTTACTGTGGCTTGAGATATCTCTACGTGACTTTGTCATTACTGTTTTTCCTGTCTTGTGTTTTTCCTATCCCTTTTCAGATAATTAGTAATAGAGAATACTGATGTGTTCTACTGTTTATTTTTTACCATAATAAAAATGTTTTGTTTATTTCTCCTTTATTTCTAGACTCTGGCCGGTTTTTGATTCATAGTAACACTTCACTTTCCTGTGGTTACTTAAGTCCTTTAGGAGTGTCATATCAGGAGTTTGTCAGAAGCCTTTTGGAAAACTGAATAAACTGTCAGCTGATTCTCCCTTATCTATTACTTTCCCTACTGTTCTGAAAGGTCTTTTTGCCTCCAAATTTCAGACCTATGCCAAAGCAGTTTTGTCAATATTGTCTGACTAGCTGTATTTTTGATAAATGATTTTCAGAAGTTTTCTTTATTACCGGTCAAGAACAGTTCTGGGCTTATCTGCTCTAGCTTCTCTGGAATTCAAAATTCTGTAAAAAAAAATTGCTTGGTTAAGCTTCAACTCAGCCCTGTTTTAGTGGTCAAGTTATGATTGTGGTCAATACAATATACGCACATTGTAAAAATAAATATGCCATGACTAACAGTCACTAGGAAGGTGTAAGTAACAAAGATAAGTGGACTATTCAGTCTACTTCTATTCACCTATGACAAACTCTTGTATACATTGATGCCATGTGCTCCATTTCTCATGTTACTAATGTGATTCAGATTTTGCTGTTGCATTGCTGAATAATGCAGTGGGAATGGGGAGAGCACCAGAGTTCAGTTGAAACTCATGATTGTCAGAAATATAACAGGTTATTCTACAAGAGTCTCAGTATTCTGTCAGAGCTTATCCTTCCATGTAACAAGGGAAAATACAGACTTGTCCAAAGGAGTTTGTTGTTAGGACACAGATGATAAAGCAGCAGAATTTGAATTTTTTTTAATGTATGATTAAAGTGGTATTATTGCAAACATAGTGGTAGTGCAAGTTAAGATATACAGTTCTGTATGCCATTTAACATTTGAAAAGTGCACTTCAATTTCAGCTATATAAGTTAAAAGTATATGTGTATTGAAACTTTCATACGTGGTACTTAAAGGTTATTTTAGCTGAGCCTTGTGTCTGAAGACACTCAGCATTCCATTTTAAAGTAGTCATGAACAGTATGCTTAGAATATATCTATTTAATGCCAGTGTTCAATTACCCTTTTTTTAAAACTGTGAAAACTACTGTGATATCCAAAACTGAACCACTGTTTTTTAAAGGTCAGGTGTTTTTCAGCTCTTAAAATGAGTTTAAAGTAGATTAAACAATGTTTAATCTCAAATACACAGAGTTATACAGTGTTTTACAATAAACGTGAAATGTAGCAGTCACTGAGCTTTCTAGAAAGCTTATTTCACAACTGAAATTTGAATAAATTTCTACACTTTTGGTAGATGTTTTCTGAAAAAAAAAAGAGTAGATATATTAAAAATGTTTAGTTTGTTAATTTTCAGTTGGGTTCTGTAAAGTGGAGCAGATGAAAAAGTGCTTTTAGAAAAAATGTTTGGCCTCTGTCCCATATGGTTAAAAGCTTCCAAAAACCAATATTCATTTCTGAAGTTTGTCGTGGTGGTTGTTATAGTCCTGTGACCTATGATGACCTATTTCCTTCAACAGCAGAAACGTATCTGGATATGTTTTCCTATGCATTGTAGGATCGGAACATACACACAGGATGTTCATGAGGCACCTTAATTCTCCTTCCTCCTCATTGTCATGGAGAAACACGAATGACTCATTAGCATTTAATTTATTATGGCCTGAAGAGTGCATGTCAAAAAAGGTGGGAGTGGAGGAATTATTCTGAGTTCTGACTTCCTGACTTTGGCCACTAACATTTTACAAATAAATTTGTAGCACAATTGTTTATCACGATGGCCACATTTTCTTGGAAATAGCACAGGGCTGCCTCTCACCTTTTGCTTAGCTATTTAAATAAAAACTTGCGTTTCCTTAAAGCAGGAAGGGAATGACATTCAATTTTGACAAGATGTAAGAGATAACATAAGAGATCCAAAGATGAAAGAGCCAATAGTTATCAAATAATTAATTTTTTTACTTTCTTGATGTCTAACTTCAATCTAAACTGATAGGTTAAAAGATAATCTCTATGTCTATATGCTTTTTTAGTTAAATGTTGAATCTATCAGAAGAAAATCAGGCTTACTGAGATAGTTACTGTAAGTTTACAATGAATTAAAAATTGCCACAGTAAAAATATCAAAATTACCTTTGGAACTGAATTTGAAACTCAGAGGATTATCTTTTATTTTGAATGATCGTAATCAGGTTGTAAAATCAGTAGTCGGATATCAAGGTTAATAGAATACCTTGTCACTCTGAAATACTGGCCCTGGAAAATTAAAGAGGCTACTACCCAGGCGCCACATGCCAGTTAGAGGATTTTGTCCACAGTAACGTTATAGACTGCATTAACTCATCATTCTATATTAGAATCACAGTCCTGAAAGAAATTGTATACTTCCTTATGTTCCAACTGCTCTATATTTGTGATCTTTTTTACCCAAGGATTAAGGGAGGGAGTAACGATGATAAGCATTGCCTCATGTTAGTCTGACAGAATAACAGTTTTTAAAAAATGCCTGTTTTTAATTAATTTATTAAAACAAAATAAAATTTCCAGGTACGTTATCTAGTCAGATTACCCTTTGCACCTATCTTTTTGCTCTCTTATTTTCCACCTGACTCTTTTCTTCTTCCTTGTTGTATAAACATGAAGACAAAAGAGGAGGAAAAGTAACAAAATAAAAGACCTATCATACTGAATTTTTTAATGCTTAGTGGTAAAGAACAAAGTTTTTTCTCTCCTGAAAAGAGAGACTATTTTTTCCAAATAGCGTTTGAAAAGCTGCTGTTTGCCATTCTGTAACCAGTAATTATTGGAGGCAGGCTCAAGTTCCATAGGAAAAGCTATGAAAGCTTGATCCAAAGAAAGAGATATCTGTTAAGCCTGAGTCAAGCAGTTTGTCCCTGAAAAACACTTTGGTTGACTAGAGAGGATATACCCCTGGCAGATTGAAGAAAGCTCTCCAGAGGGTACAAAATCCACTGATGGATCCAAGCTCTCCGAAGCTGATGGTGATGCTCTCTGTTCATCTGCAGGGAATACAGCTTGCCAGTGTCCTATGATGAATCTAGACTGAGAAGACTACTGCAGATCCCTTTCCTCAGATGCTACCAAAGTGAAGACAACCTGCCCTCCCCTTTTGCTTTTTGGAGTCCTCATTAGCCATAAATTTTGTATCGCAAAGGACTTAAGGGATAATTTTCCTTTATGATCCAAATAGAGGGAGGTAGAAATACAGCCAAAGCTAGTTGAGATTGCAGCCTTTCACACGCAAACTGTATGTGTCCACATCCCAGTGAACCACAGCTGTAGTTCTTTCTTTGGTGGGCAAGTAGCATCTCAGGCTAAGTGCAAGAAATGACATACAGAAGAAAGTTGTAAAGTCCCAGCAGACTGCTTTTTTTTTTTTTTTTTTTTTTAATACACAATAGAGCTGCTTTTAGTAGCAGGTTGGACTAGACAGCCTCCTGAGATCCTTCCCAACCGAAATTATTCTATGATTATAGGGTAACTGCACTATAGCCTTCTCATGTGTTTTTGGGCCTGTTCAGTAGGTCTTCATGGGTATTTTGCTGCATAACCCCAAGCTCTCAGAGATGGACAAAGTAGCACCCCTGGCTGAGCACAAAAAGGGGCATATGGCAGAAAGTTACAAGCTCTGATAAGTCAGTGTGCAAAAAGTGTTTAGTAATTCGAAATATGTTGATCTGTGCATGGAACTTGAGTTGCAACATAGATAATGCTAGCAAAGTGACAATTCTCTATAGGTCCTGAATGAAGGTTATGATTTTTACTGGATCACTGAGCTGAATTCCCTAAAACAAAAAACTGGACACACGCTTGATGGTTGTTGCTTCCAGTACTGAATTTCCATTAATTTTGTTCTTACTCTTCAACTAGATTTGCAAGCAAATATATTATTCTGTAAGCTTTGAGATGTTGACCACTGGGGCTTACCAGGCATTTCACAAAAATTAATAATTAAATAAAGAATATTCTGTAAGATTGTCCTACACAGGCTTCAACACTGGAGAAATATTTCAACTGATAAGCTGAAATACTTGAAGTATCTTGCATGTTTTTCTGTTGCTATCTGTAGGTCTAATGTTATCAGGTAGCAGTGTTTTCAACATTTCAACACTGATAAGACCTGTTTATCTGGTTCTGCATGAATCATGAAATGCTCTCTCAGCTCAGGTAAATACAATAACCACTGAACATGTACTCTATCTTAAATTTTAACTTGGAACCCAGATGGATAAATCTGAAGAAGTGTGACAAGAGCACTCATCAAAACGAAGAACTTAAACTGTTTCAATCCTTGTCTTTCACATAGATGACAAATGAAATGAAAGATGTTAAAAACAAGGTGATGAAAATGGCTATTCATGACTTATAGAATGATATTTATAGCAATGCTCATTCTTTACATTTTATTAGGCAAATCATAAAGCTTAGTTAGGTTGCAGGTAAAATAAATAGGACTTGAAGGTTTAAATAGTAAGATGAGCTTTTTGAAAAGAGGTATAAATCTTTGAATTTTGGGCAACTTTGTTCTAAGACAGCTTTCACTGTATTTAATGTCCTTTTTCTAGTTATTATTGCTTACAAAGCATTTTAGTTTTACTTCTTGTCTTTCACAGACAGAGTGAAAAAAATCACTCTGTGATTTTATCTGTGAAATCAGACTTTTTTGGATTTATAGAAGTTTTTGAATTTATGCTTATTAGTGCACAATTTTCCTTTTCTGAAGACATCCTTATTTTCCACTAGATGGTGGTGTAGACCCTTATGTCAAAAATCTTTTTTGCTTTCTGTTCACTTTGTTTCTTGTACAGTAACAAAGTGGTCTGGATCCTCAGCACTTTTGGGAGTGGAGCATGAACTAATCCTAGCTTAAAAGCAGTGAACAACTGGCAGTCTCCTCATTGCACCCCACTCTCCTCCTCTGCTCAGTGCACAGCTGATACTAACAACACTGAGTTTTGTAATGAGGTTAATAATAATACCCTAGTCAGTTTGCCAAAATATTTTTATGAAACATATAGTCGTGATGCCCTAGGAAATAAAACAACTGGTACATGTAATTCTGCGATCTGAAACTTCTGGAAGATCAAATTTTGAGTTCACAACAAATTTAGTATGCATCTGTCAGCAATTCTCTTAGGTGTTTCATGCCTTAGGTATTTGGCCTATAAAATTAAGAGTTGATTATAATAGAACTCTGTAGAGGAGGTAGCACAACTTCAGTAAGATGTCGTGCAAAAACTTGAAACCAGTCAGAGGCAGGCAGAAGTCAAATTACAGATCTTAGTAGTTTTAAGACATGAGTGAGGACGTCAGTCTTCACTGATATATTTGAAACACAACCACGCTGTAAGTATTTATTTCCACTATTGGTAGAGTAGTTCAAGAATGAGGCTAGAAACTCAGGGTATCTAACAATAATGAAATCCATCTGGGAGCAATACAGTAAACACATGGGAAAAAAGATTTTTAAAGGGAAAGACAACACTTCTTCTACTAGAAGAAATACCTTACAAAACAGTCTTTTTTTTAAGCACATGATCAGAAAATATTTGCCAAGCCACATTGTCACAAGGTTCTTGTGATACTAAAACTGTTTGTTCTATAGAACAGGAATAAGTGACAGGTGTATCTAAACTAGGAAACTTGGAACACTTTCAAGTGCCTGACTCCAGATGCACTCTTGCTATATCCCACCTGAGACACCTGAGCAAGTATTACCCTCCCTCAGGTCCCTGTTTGCTAGCTTATGCACAAAGCAAACCAGGCATGAAGCCTCTAGGAAGAGCATGGTACGCTTCTGCTAAGTTCCTGATCTGGATTAGGAACGTGGGGAAGGCCAGTCTCCCAGCCTTGACAAGATCTACATTAACATAAGGGAGAAATAAATGTTGGTGCCTTAACCAACCAATGTAAAATAGTTTTATAACTATATATACATGTATATACACACAGATGTATGCACACACATATATTCATATATATTTATATAAGAGAAACTATTTTCATATATATGTGTGTGTATTTATGTGTGTGTGTGCACGTGTAAATTTATATAGAGAGAAGCAAATCACATCCATTCTGACATTTGTACAATGTATTCATGTTTTATACTAGATAGATGGAACAGTGATCATCTCCTATTTGATGGATGTCTACCACAATGAAGCCTTTAAGAGTGCTTTTAAAATTAATAGCAGTATTTATATACTTTACAAATGATTCTTCTCTTTATCCATAAAGCCTAAAATAGAACAAGGGTTGAAAGGAGACAAAACGCTTCCATGAGCTGTTTATCTCTAATGATTCATACTGTTAAAATCAATAGGATTAAATTAATTTAGACAGAGCAGATGTGAATGTAGCCTTTTGAATGTGAAAAAATAGACAAACTAGTATTATAAATTAACTCAGTGATACATGATATTCTGAAAGATGCTCGTGATTTTATACTAGAAAATGTTCATTGTAGTTATAATGAAAAAAGTGATACTCCTTGTTTGAAATATTCAATTTTTTTTTTTTATACACAGGTTTGCCTGTATTATATTTACAGTAGAATGAATTTAGCCGTGAAAGTGTTATGTAAGGATAATTTATTTTTGTTGGCATTTTACAGCATTTCAGAAGTCTCCTTTTCATTTGCATGGCACTAATCGTTAGCAGAGTAAAATTACTGTGATTTGTAACACCACCTACAAGGAAAGAAGTGTAAAAGTAAGAGCATGAACAAAGTTGGACTGAAATTCAACCTGGCGGGAAAAGCCCGTAAGACACCCAGCAGTACCAGCTAATTCCCACAGGGTGGCAGTTCAGTACTTCAGCAGCATCTAGAGTTACTCAAGGGAGCAGCTAGTCAGAAAAGCTTTTGCATTGCCTGTGAGCGTTTTATTTCCTTATATTTTTGTCGGAGTTAACAAGGACTTTTTTTTTCCTTCTGTAGTAAATGTTTTTTTTTTTCCCCCCACTTAATCTCTTAAACTCTAAAATCGTTTCCTGTTAATATTAATAATTTAAAGGAAGTAAGCAGTTTCAAGGTCTAATCACGCCACCATCGAAAACTGTCAGTTGCCTTTGAATAAAGGATGGCATGATTGACAGTATTACCTTCAGGCAAGGGGAGATCTGGAGAAGTAGAATAGCGGCAAACTTCATCTCTCTCCCATGCTGTTCAGATTATTTATCAAAGTATATGAAGATGAAAAAAAATCAAGGGAAATGAATGCATGTAAATTATTAACAGCCTGCCTCAGAGGATGAGCAGATTTTGTGGCTACCGTATTAACTATAACAAATTATATTATATATTCAAAAGAAAGGAAATGGGAGTAGCAATTCTAAAAGGTTAGCATATAACACATACAATGATCTCCTCAGAAACTATTATCTAGAAAATAACACTGTAAATAGGAAATAAAAATAACATAAATGTCAAGAAAGCACCTTGACACTCAGGGAGTAACTTGTTTATTTTTACAAGGATTTATAATGTTGAATCATACAGGTTAAAATAGAATATTTGATATAGTCCGAACTACGAGATTCTTGTGAAATCCATTTGTAATTGAGATCTGTTATACAGGCCACTGACAAGAAAAAAGAGTAGTTTATGATGAAGCAGTAGTACAAAAGCAAATCTTTATTTGCTGTTGCTCAGCAACCACGTGCGGAGGGCCCATTTTTCATTTTCACTTTAACTTGACTTGACAGGAAAATCATAATAAATACGAGATTATTATCAAAGGATATAGATTATTTTGAACAGATGAACAGACATGTCAAAAAGAGGCATGTAATTTAGTAGCTCTTGAAAGGCAGAAGATTAGGGAAACTGAAAATAGGGTTGTAGCTTCATTACTGGCTTACGGTTCATACACAATTCTTCCAGCCCTCCTCCCCAACCCCGAAAGACCCTACCAAACTCTATTCTGCATCTCTGGTTTCTCTACATGGTTCTTTAAAATGAATCTTTCAGTGTTACTCAGCCTGCTGTTATTTGTGTCAACTTTTAGTTTCCATAACATGAAAGAATCATTCCGTGGTTGCTATGCAACACAAGTCATAAGCTAAAATATGTTTTAGTTTGTTTGCTAAATGGATGTGTGCCCGACTAAATAAACAGTAACCAGGTGACTAATGTAGCATCTAATTAAAGGACTAATCAAGGTATTAATGAAAAATTCAGTCCACACGAGATAAGATAATCAAATCCATCAGTTCAGTTCTAAAATGCCAAAGATTTGTAATATATGCAAAAAGGATAGACATTAGCACAACAAATGTCCGTTTTCATACTTTTTATTTACTTTTACTACCGTACAAGCATGATGATTGCTCCTACAATGCATTTCAAGCAAACTGTTTCATGGCCTTCTTGCCCTTAGCTGACTACATAACTTAAACAAAAAAAAAGCAGGTCCATCAGATCTGAAATAACCCTGATCCTTCTTCCTTCTTTCCGCTGGAGCAGCAAAAGGCTCCTTTTGTGGGGGTGGGGGGCTGCTTCTGGAAGGCGATGCCTGCTGGCTGTCTCTGCCTAGGGCTGTAGGACAGATCCTATTTCAGGTGATCGTCCCAGAATCTCTCTCCTGGGACCCTTCTCTGTGGTTGCCAGTAGGTAGATGCTGGCAGAGATGCTGGTAGATGCTGTGGAGAGAGATATGTTTATTTAGATGTGGGAGAAGAGAAGGGGTAGCACTGAATTGTCAGCATGGGGAAGAGACGTTATGATGCTCAAGAGTAGTCTCCTGGCTGCTAATTCCTTCTGCCATATTGTCCCTTCCTTGAGTAGATGACCAACTTAATTAAAAATTGCAAATAGTACAACCCATTCTCCAATTGATGCTTACAGTAATTTTTATCTGGCAAATAATTGCTTTATCTGGCAAAGAAGCTTTCTTCTAAAACCCAATGACTGCAGAAGTTTCACATACATTCTGCTAATGATTTAGGAATTTAAACAGCTTTTATCTTTGTTTTCAGTAACATTAGTCATCTGTTACAAACATTTTTGAAGCAATATAGAAGAGCATTAATTATACAGGATAAGCACCAAATAGATTTTATTTTTCATCTTGTAGTTTTGAAACTATGTAAAAAAAACAGTTAAAGAGCTTACTCAGAAAACGTCAAAAATTAAAACAGGAAGTCTTTCAGTCAAACATATATGGGAGAAAACGTTACTGTTGCAGTTTTGAGACATAGCAAGATTAAAGTGGATTGTACATAAAAAAGAAAAAACATTACCAAAAAACATAACTATTTCTTCAAAAAATAGTGATTTTGTACATATAATATTCTTAATTAAATGAAATCTGAATCTGATTTTGCTTTTTAAAATTACACTCTGGAAAAGTTCAGTCAGATGTGAGAACTCTTCTAGAAAGCGTTGATTCTATTTTTTGTTTGGAAAGCAAAGCAGCATATGCAGTACTACAGTCATACACTCAAAGTAAACAATTCCAGTCAAGCATCTAATTCTTCAGAACAGCTAAGAATGCTGGGAAATATTGAAAAATATAATGCTACTGGGAATGTAAAACTGAAAGATATAAATTAAGCCCTTAACGAGACAAAGTGACTATTTCCAGTTTGTAGAGGAGCTCCGACAGGACAGCGAACACAAGAGAATTGAAAGCTGTTCATGCTTAATTCAAGGAGCTGAGTCCAAACACTTCTGCCCACTGCAAAGTAAATTTGAAAAGAAACAAAAAGCACCTATTTCCAGATAGATTTTAAAAAGTAAAGCATTGTCAAACTGTTAATATCTTCCGGCCCGCATACTTCCCCATACCTTCTGCTGGGTAACCTGCTTAGCTTTTTGCTGCTTTGGATGACAAGTACATAAGGCCTGTAGTAGTGTTCACTGTGACCGAGATTGAAAGCGTAGCTGTCAACACTAGCCGTTAAGAACATTTTCTGAGAAAAAGCCAATGTAATCAACTGGATGCTGAGTGCTTTCTGAGTAAATAGCACATGTTTTGGTAAGAATACTGTGTCACTGCCACCCCAGATCCATGGAAGAAGGCATGCTGTTTCTTCAGCATATAAATGAATTTAATTAAACGTGTCTTATCCCATTTTGAAGGGGTTGTGAGTTATGAGATGGCTGCAGGAAGACAACCGTAGGCTCGTACGTAGATCTACACCTCGCCAGCTTCTTCGCAGTAACCGATCCGTCGCCTCTTCAGTGAAGGAGGGGGAGGGCAACTAACTAACGGCTGCGCCGGCGCGCGGAGAGGGGCGGGGCCGCAGCCACGCCCTTCCCGCCGCGGCGCCGGGGCCCCGCCCCGCCCCGCCCCGCCCACGGCCGGCGCGCGCCAGCGCCCCCGCCCGCTCGCAGTGGGGTTGCGAGGGAGGGGCGGTGGGTGAGCTCTCGCGAGACGGGAGCGGCGCGCGCCCGCCTGCGCCCAACGGTTGCCGCGGGAGAGTTCGAAACCGCCGGGAGAGCGCGCGGCGGCGGCGGCGTGTCTGTGTGAGTGCGAGCCCTGGGCGGGCGGGCGGGCAGGGCGCCGAGGCCGGGGCAGGAGGGCTGAGCGAGGTGCCATTCCGTCTCTGAGCACCCCCCGGGGCTGGTGCCTCGTCCGGCTCTGGGGAGAGGCGCGTTAGTGGCGCGGCGGTTGCACGGACACCATTTTCTTGGGCAGTGCTGCTGGGATACTCGGGCTTGCGCTCCTTTGCTTCACTGCATTTAAATAGTGAGGTCGCCTTTTTTGTTTTTCTCCTGTGTGAACAGCCAGAGGTTTTTGGAAGCTTTACCTATGGATCCATGAGGATTTTTTTTCTGTGATAGTGCCAGGTAAGCCGCCCTGGCAACTTGCCACTTACTTCCTCTCCTGTTCGGGGTCGTACAGCGGTCTGTGGGGCCATGCAGTGCGCCTGGCAAAACGTAAATTACTAGTTAATTTGGATCAGTTCCTCATCATCCAGATCATGGCTTCACAGACGGGCACGTTTGAGAGAAAGCAGCAGAGGCTGTGTAAGGTCGTCTTACAGCTGATAGGGGTAGGAAAAGCTTCTCAGGAATCACTTCGGATGGAAAGTTGCATGTGAGTTAAGCTCTTAGTGTTAACAAGTGATCTTGCCGGTTTCCCATGGCCTTTTCTTGACAAGGCAGAGAAGGAGGGAACCTTTCCAATAAGTAAATGCTGCTGCCTGGACTGATGGATAGCTAAATAGGGGATGTGTGCTAGAAAAGTTATTCTTGTTAAAAGTGAAAGCATCAGTTAAAAAATTTACTTTTAAGACTCTCCTATTTAATAAATAAAGGTATTAAAAACACTACTTACAAATACTAGGGTCTTGTGCAGTTATGAATCTAAACCCTATAAATCAGTTTAAGGGGAGGAAGAGTGTCTTATAATGACTTGGATGAAAAATGTGAGTTTTTAATACTTTTTAAATACATTTTCATTGGGTCCAAGAAAGATCTTATTGTGAGATGCAATACTCTTCTCTAGTGTTTTTTTCTTTTAGGTTTATAACGCAAGGAAAAGAAGGACCATAATGAAGCGTGAAGCATTTTTACAAGTTGTGTCTAAGGACTCAATTGAAGAATTCTTGCGTTTTACTCAGATTCCTGTAAGTAAACCACGATACACGTTCATGACTAAGTCTATTAAGAGTGCACAAACTTTTTGTTTCAGAGGGGCAACAAAATTTTTCTCCGATACTTTTGTATGTGCTAGAATAATGGCAGGTAGGCAGATATAGTATCACTGTTGCAAAAAATGGCACTTAATGGAGCATAGTTGAAAAAGTTGAGGAATTTGAAATTTTTCCTGTGTTGTAAAACAGCCTGTTTTTTAATACTTGGTTGTTGTATATAGCTTGCAGTTTTAAAATAATGATTACTGCAACAATAATACTAGAAAATATTCATCTGATACTGATAAAGTTTTTTTTTTTTAAATGTTGACCTGTAAAAGAGTAAATTTGTTGCTGTATAATCAATGCGAGCTAATATACAGGCATAGCAAAGGTATGTTTCATTAGCATTTGTTCATCGGTTTGATAGTTTAGGCTCTCTACTTCTTTTTTTGTTAATATACAATTGTATTTAATAGTTCTTTCTATCACTAAATGTTCTAGAGATGTGATAAAGAGTCATAGATTGCTGCCTCTAAATGTAGTATGGAGAGAAGTAGGGGGAGGAACAAAACGAATCCAGTGAAATCTACTAATTAAAAGTTCATTCTCCTTTTGTGCATGCAATATCAAAAATAACAATTTGCATTGTGGTATTTTCCACTAAGTTTTAATCTGGTATTAAGACATGCTAGTTCTCCTGAACATCTCTTGCTAACCTTAATAGATGATATTGTCATGTTTGTTTCTTAAGTTTTCTCTCTAGCAGCCTCTCTGTTCTATTATATAAAGTACAATATTGTGAAGAGAGGATCTTGAAGCTTTTTCTACTTTACTGTCTGTATATATTGAAAGCTAAAGATATACATGTTTATTTTTAAGACTTAGTTTTAATTCTACAACTTAAAAGGCTTTGTCAGATATCTCTGCTTTTTTACGCTAACTTTTTCTAATGCTGCTTCACTTCTCATTGTTTTGCCAACATCCCTATCTACCTACCTTTTATCATCCTCTTTTAGATACTAATAAAATAACACATAGATCTTTATTAATAAAGTCTTTTATTCAGTCTCAACTAGTATTTGTTTTTGTCTTTTCCTGATCTAACCAGTATTTTCCTTATGTTCCCTTTGTCGGGATAAAGTAAGTGGTACAGCTGTACTCTGTCCATCAGGCCACCAATTAATTTACTAATGTAGTATAGATATGAAACCTATCATGTTAATTTACTAATGTAGTATAGATATGAAACCTATCATGTCTAGAGAAGATATCATGCACCGCGTAATAAGCTTAGAATTGTTTGTCTCCTAAACCTCATTTAGAGTCTCTTTGTCTAAGTATTTTGTGAGCTTTTCAGTTGCGCTCCTGTGTGTAACTCTAGATGACAACTTTATTAGCAGATTGCCGTTGTTTGAAATCTCCTCCTTGCCATTATTTTCCCACTTCTCCCCAAATCACTTTGAAAATAAATTATCCTGTTTAGGATAACTTAGGATACTTCCTAAGCTTCCTTGCTGATGGTCATGTTGTTTCTGCCTTCTCCGTTCACTAACCTATCTTGACATACCTCTTGGTCTGTTCAGATTAAAAATTGCTTTTCCATCCCTATACCTTGAAGAACAATATGGTGTGTGTATCACTATTTTTCATCGCCAGTTCACAAGAGTTGTCTTGCAACTGTATACAGCTATCTTTATTGCTTGTGAAACTGAATCACTGCCAAAAGAGAGCCCTTTAGTGTTTTTAGAAATAAAATGATTGATTTGTCTATTTTGCCACAGATTATTAGCCTGTATCCTTTTTGTTTCTAGGTTACCCCTTGCCAGTATTTCTGGAAACTGATTATCACCAACTGTAAAGAATGTACTGATTAAAACTGCCTTCACTCCTTCATGTTATAAGAGCACAGGACTATCCAGATAATTTTTTCATTGTCTAACAGACCTGAGTTATTTTATTCATTTCCTCTCCATACTTTCAATGGAGAAGAATATCTGACCATGTCTCATCTTAGGAGTGAACACATTCCTAAAATAATTCTTAACTTCATTTCTGGAGGAGGCTGTGGTGGTATATTCTGTTCTTTAGAAGCTGATGTGTAGGTATGGAAAGGAGAAAGGCTGATTAGAGCCTCTCTGCTTTCCATGCTTTTCATATTGTATTTGTGCAGGTGGAACTAGGGTTCTACCTATTTTGTGCTCTAGCTTCAGAATTTGCCTTTCTTCGTTAAAATAAAGTTTTCTTTTTGGCATTGCATATCTCTCTCATTCTTCCCTTTCTTTTAATCTTCTTTTTCCTTCCTCTCATTGTTTTGTTTGATTCAAATCTTCTAAAATTCTAGGGATTTGCTACTTTCCTTTTGTTTGCTTTAGGCTTTGCTGTTTTCTTCTTTTTGGTTTTAAAAGGTTGCTATTATATATTATGGTACTACTTCTCAAAATCTTTATGAAATGCTATTAAATTTTCTTCTAAATTCTCTTCCAATCCAAGAAAATACAATCTCTCTTAGCCATATATGTGATTTGTATTTTCTTTTCTATCATTCAGTGGCATCCTTTTCCCTAATAGGTTTTAGAATAATTCTACCTCGGCTCATCCCAAGGAAAGATCAAAAAGCTCTAGTGTTATTATGAATACGTTCTTTTTGTTCAAAACAGTGCAATCTTAATATCCTATCTTTTGGGTATGTTTGAAGCAGAGGCCTGCAGAACAGCCTGTGCAGCCTTCGGTTTATTGTATTTGTTTCCAGCTGTACAGTGAAATAGGCATTCTGCTATAAATGTGTAACAGGATCTTTCTTCTCTTAGCCTTTTGGGAACCTTCTAATTCTAACTGCTACTTCTTTCATTATTTTCTGTTTTTCTTTTTCCCTTCAACTTTTTTTATTTTTGATTCTTTTTTTAATTACGTTTGCAGACTAAAATATTTTTATTTCAAGATCATTGACCTTCTCCCTCTTTCCTACGAAATATTTCTAATCCTATAGACCTTGACTTCACTATTGCAAATTGCATCTCAAAAATTATCAGTACCTCTTGACTTTGTCTGTTTTTTCTTTTACTCTATTTTTTCCTCTGCCTTGTTCGCTGAATGTTCCCTTTCCTAGCAGGTTATTCTTCTTTGACGCTGACAGGCTGTCCGCATCTCTGAGTTGCATTCTTCTAGCAAGGTTCTTCGGAGGAAATAGTTCAGACTGGTCTCTTGGTGAAATGGATATTCTACATAAACCAAGGCAGTTCCTTTATGTAATTAAATGGCTTAAAGATGGCACTCCTCTTGGAAGTCTGGTTTCAAGGATGTGCTGCCACTTAAGGTTGCCTGTATGTACAATTAGAAGTGAAAGTATATTTAAGGATGTTAGCAGAAATTATATATAGATAGAAGAGCCTCCATTCTGAAGACTCCTGTAGTTCAACCGAAGTGCCTTCTGCACTGATTGGGCCTACATGCATGAAGACTGTTTAATGCGGTGCCCACTGCCTCAACTGACCAAATTGTCAAGTCCTCTCTTATAGAGACTAACAGTGCCTCAGGGTCCCCCAGATCTGTTTTTCCATTAAGTAGAATTTTGATAGAGAAGCTTTAAAGTAGTACAGCATACAGAGCTCTGCTGTATGCAGATTCTACTCAAAGATCTGCAGTACTGTCCTCATGGCTGTACTGAACGTTGTATATCTGTTCTTTGCATTAGGTTTTATTTCGACAGCCATCATGAACTTAGATATAAGATAGCAAAGCTGGGATCAGGGAATTTAATTCTATGCCATTTTTTGCTCCTTAGCTATGAATATGGAACTGCCTCTGATGGGAGGAAGTATTGGGAACACATGAGACAGAATTTGATGTTAGAGGGACGTGCTTTATGTCCAGTAGTATTACTATCAAGGTTAAAGACTTTAGTCTTAAAAGGATTACCGTAGTTTCCTGATAATGAGTAAACAAGCTGGAGTTTCTCGTGCTGCTTTTTAAAGAAATACAACTTCTAGGATGTACTTTATTACTGCGAAGTAATGGCAAGTAATCTTTAATCTCAGGGAAGATGTTAATTTTAGGAAATATGAGGATGAAATATAAGCCTCTACACTGATGCAGAATTGTGGTGTAATGTCTTGTGACCACTTCACAGAAAAATACATTTGATCCTTTTGACTTGAATGAACTGCTTCAAGAACTACCAAGAAAACAAAAAGAAATACTGTGGGAGAAGCTGACACATCTATTGACACAGATTTTGATGGAGCACCCTGTGGAAACATGGCAAAGGACTGAAGGTGGTGAAAGTAATGATGATATGGAAGTTGAGATAATTCCAGAAATGGTAAAAATCTTCCAAAATAAAAATATGATGAGTATTTTATATTTGCCTAGGAAATTAAATGTAGTAATTCTGTAGCACTTGAAAACATGCAAGGTTTATTAAACAAGGTCAGTTCTAAACATTTTTTCCCTGCCACATTCATAACTGACTTCTTAAGAGTTATGCTTGGGTCAAGCTGAGTTTATGATCTGTCTATACTGTAAAAGATTAAATCTTCTGATATGAAAATGTTTAATTTGAGGGGAAAAAATTGCTGTAGGGAAATCATTAGGGAGACCTAGAGACTTTTAAGAAATCTATCCTATATGCAGAGACCCATAGAATCATGTGCCTGGATCTGAAGTCACCGAATCTAAAACTTTAGAAGTTGCATAACTCTGCAAGTTAGGGTCTTTCTAGCTCTGAAATTGATTGTGTGTTTGAGTGGTTTCATTGCAGATCGAGTTTTCTGTGGAGGAATGGATACGTTTGTACAGTCAGCTAGTTATCTGTTAGCTGGAGCTGAAAGCCTTTTTCAAATATTTTGAAACCATTGTATTTAAAAGCTATGCCTTTTTCTCTACTTATTTGATAGGTTTAGGATGCTAATATACTCTTTGTTCCGAATGGAAGCTAAATAAGATTTCATTTTTACTTTCCGTTACTAAGGATTATTTCTTGTCATAGTTATCCTCTGAGCATAAAATAGACTTGAAAATTTTTTCCTCAGCATTGCTTTTTTGTTTGTTTGTTTTTTCCAGAAACAAACTGTAGCTGTGATCCAAGGAGTGACAGCTGTAGTTACTGCTTCCATACCTGTAGTAGATGAAAATGTGAACTACAAAGCTCTTCTAGAATGTGTTCTTATATTAAATGGTAGGTACTTGTCTATCACAGACTATGGCTTTTTATTGTTTTTTAGCAGATAAGTATACTAGGTTTTTTGTTTAAATTCTGTTTCATAGTTCAGTTAGGTAAAAGGACAAAAGTTCTTGCTGCTATGAGTTCTTACTTATGACACAAAATTAAGGGATGTTTACTTAAAAATCAGTGACGTAGTCTAAAAGATGGAATTTAAATATTTTTCCCCCGTCTGTACGCTCAGTGATAACTGTTCTTATTCTTATTATGGCTTATACTATTTTTAAAGAAAAGCTTAAGATTCCACTGTTATTGATCCAATAACTTGACCAAAAGCTTGAAATTAACATACTTGCCTAGATACCCACAACATGAATAAGTCATTAAGATATATAAATGTGGAAAGAGCTAGCAGATGTTGTGAAATACACTTAGGGTACTGCCAGACTAGTATGTTACAGGAATAATATTATTCATTGCAGTAAAATAATTACTTTATACTGTTGTAGGTATTCTTCCTGCATTACCTGAATCTGAAGAAATCCTGCAGGGTGCTATCCAACGTCTATGTGAAATGTGGTGGGAAAAAGGACTGGAAGGGAAAGAACAACTAGGGAAAACCATATTTATTATACTGCTAAGAAAAAGCCTGAGTAAAGCTGCTACGGTATGGTGAAACTGTGTTGACTTTTAAATTATTATTGAATATTCTAAGCAAGGTAACTGCTCAAAAATATTCTTTTCTCAAATTAACTTGTTTCCACTGTCAAAGTGCTTTTCAATTAAATGGTTCCATGGAATGCATATGGTTTACAAAGTGTCTTTGGGGTTGCTTGCATAGACAACGTTTTAAAATGTTGTCTTCTCTAGAATAAACTTTAAAGATTTTTACTATCAATATCACAAATGAACTGTTACTTTACAGTCTTTTTTAATTCACTCATTTCCAAAGTCCAGTAACCAGGGTTTCAGTAGCAATTAGCACTTTGAGTTAATTCAGATTTGAAGTACTATGCTCAGCAACTCATGCAGAATTCATAAGTGGGAGGCTTCATTTTTTGTTACTCTGTATCACTTTACAAATAACTTCTTTTATTTATTTCTCTGATAATTGATTGAAATGCTTTTTTTCTCATTAGTGAGTTACTTAGCGCAAAATGACGTGCTTCTTTTGCACTAATACAATATGTCTCTTTTGCTCGTTCTTTTATTTTTCCATATTAACTGCTCTCTTTGCATAAAATTTCAGAAGTGGGATAATACAGGTTTTATCCATTTTTGTATGAAATGTCAGCTTTTTTTCTGTACCTTAGCACACCTTAAGTTATTGGAAGTCAGTGTTTCTGCAGTTATGCATTTTTTTCTTCTTTTCCCTGTAATAGAAGTGAAAGTCGATGAAAGTTCTTAATTTTGCAGTCTGAAAGTCTTCTAATATCTGTACCAATGCGTTTCAAATTCACTGTAAAAAAAATCCTGCACTTCAAAGGTATACCTACTTCCCTACAACACTGGCTTTTTTTTTTTCTTCCCCTGTCAGGGTGCAGATATAGTTCGTCTATGGAATCTACATCAGACATTACTTTGTTTTGATTACGACTTAGAGGACAGTAATGAAGTCAAGGACTTGTTGCTTCAGTGTTTTATGAGTGTTAAACACATTAAGAAAGAAGAGGTAAGCAAAATTTTATTCTGCTGTACGTTTCTGTGGTTGGGTTTTGGTTACTTTTAATGGTTTTGCATTAAGCTTCTTTTTAAGATGTCGTATATAACAATACCAGAGAAATTAGCTCTGATTCCCAGCTCTGAACAGCTAATACTTCTGTGTTTTTTTTTTTTTTGAAAAACCTTTTTTCTCTTTCCTGACTAAAATGTAAGAGTATTTATCTAAATCATCACTCAAGTTCTTGTGTCCTGAGTTAATAAGAACCAAGTGCTTTGCTCCCAGTGCATCTCCCTCAATACTTGCAACCATCCCCTGTTATAATTCTCTTTTTATAGAAGTCTTTCTTTTCTTGGGGACACATAACTAGCAAAAAAAATTTGCATCTAAATGATTCCATGCCACAATCTGTTTTAGCAGTACCATAAGATGAACCTAGCTTAACAGCAAAAGATCATTACTGTGTTTTTGACTTCCTAAACTTCTCTCAGCCTCAGTGAAGAGTTGCTATATTATAATCTTTAGTTTGTGGTGGTACACCAAGGTAGTAGTACCCAAGCTTTCTTTCTGGTGAGATGACCAAACGATTGGTTCAGTCGTTGGCTGAGAAATTCTAACTGCTCCTTGTCTATTTGAAATACATCTGTTCGCTTTCATGGACTATAGGTACTTCTAATATAAAATGAGCTCTCAGATTACTCCATGATTGTGGCGTTGTGGTCATGTGGGGCTTTAAAAATGGTGGTAGGGAAGAATGCAAATAGTTGAGAATTAAGTATGTAAAATGAAACTGTGTTATCTAAGTTTCAGCAACAACCTGTAGACAGTTTTTCTTTAAGATATTGTGTGGTTTTGTGTGCGTGTGTGGTTTTTTTTTTTTAATACAAGCTATGTCAAATATTACTGGTTTTTTTTTTTCTGAAGAAAGCTTGCAGTCTTTGGGTGAAACATTCTTGCTAGTATGAAACTGCATTTTTTCTAATAAAAAAAGTAAAAATTAGAGTTGGTAATGAATCTTTTTCTTAGCATATCTTTAGAGAGTCCCTTTACTGACCCACAAAACATGCAGTTTTGTTCACGCTTTTCAGTCTTACTTTTCTGCCAAAGCTAAAAAAAAGCTTTGCGCCCCCCCCCCCAATAGATTCACTAGAATCCTCCTCTCTTGACATTTTGTGACATTTTCTTCTTATACCTACCTCTTTATGGGCGTGTATAGAGAGAGCATTATTACACTCTTTGACCTGGCATACGGTTCTTAGTGGTTTAAATCCTTAATCCTGAATGATTAGCTTTATTGCTAGAAAGATTGACTGAAAGTAGCTGCCACCAAACGAAAGCTGAATTTGCATTCTGTTAGTCCATCCGGTGCTTCTTGATGAAGGTGAAAGATCTAAACGAGGGTTTACAAATATAGACCCTTACTGATAGTGTCCAAACTTGTCATCTCTCCATTAAACTACTAGTATTTCCTGCCAAGTATCATTTCTGGGTGCTGAAAAATTTGAGGGGGCTTGGGGAAGCTTTCTTAGTTCCGGAGAATAATTTGTTAATATTGCTGTGGTCTGTCTTTTAGCCTGAGCGTCTTTACAAAAAGCCGTGGATGTTACTGGTGCTGCTGACAGGTTCACAGTTGCTGTGCCAGGTTCAGTTCTGGACCTGAACTTCTGCTGTTGTAGATTATGGTGGTGCGCAGAACTTCACAGGGGATGTCTCTTTTCAGGGTTTGCATCTCTTAACCTCCAAGCCTGATACGGTGTGCGATTTACAGTCAAGGATGCTCGGGCTGTTTTGAGATTTTTTTTTCCTTTTTTTTTTTTTTTTGATTGCAAATAGGAATGTTCTGTTTCATCATGAAACTTAAGCGATGATGGAGGGGAAATAGTATTTGCTTCTCCTAATTTTTCTGAGTATTCCCAAGTAAGTGATGTTGCTGAACATCAATGTTAGAATTATAGAGGTTGAAGTTGGAAGGGACCTCTGGAGAACGTCTAGTAGTCCAAACCCCTGCTCAAAGCAGGGTCAACTACAGCAGGTTGCTCAGGACCTTGTCCAGTCGTGATTTGAACAGCTCCAAGGATGGAGACTGCAGTGTCTCTGGGCAGCTTGTTCCGGAGTTGGATCACGCTTACAATAAAAATGTTTTTCCTTATGTTTAATTTAAATGTAATTACTTATATTTCAGTCTGTGTCATTGTCTCTTAACGCTGTCACTAAGAGAAGCCTAGGAGTTTGCCTCCATCTTCTTTACTCCCTCCCATCAGACGTTTATCCACATTGATAAGATTCCCCCTCCCCCCCCTTCTCTTCTCCAGGTTAAGCAATCCCAGCTCTCTCAGCCTTTCCTCATTGGACAGATGCTCCAATTCCTTAATCGCATTCACGGCCATTCAACATGTCCATATCTCTCCTGTACTGGGGCCCCCAGCACCGGATACATCACTCCGGATATGGTCTTATCAGCACTGAGGAAAGGGAAAGGATCACCTCCCTAAACCTGCTGGCAGCACTAATGCAATTCAGGATACTTTCGGCCATCTGTCAGCACAGGCTTATTCTTCCTCTTGAACTTCATGAGGTTCCTGTTGGCCTGTTTCTCCAGCCTGCCAAGGTCCCTCTGAATGGCAGCACAACCATCTAGCATATAAATCGCTCCTCCCAGTTTTGTATCCTCTGTAAACTTGCTGAAGGTGTACTCTGTCCCATCATGCAGGCCATTAACAATGATGGTAAACAGTACTAGACTCAGTATTTACCCAGGGGCACACCACTAGTGACTGGTCTCCGGCTGAACTTTTTTTTGACCTGATATTCAAACATGTGCAAAAGAATCCATGCAGCACTTCTGAAAAGGCAGTGCAGTGGCAAGTCATATCTCCCCCTTCCCCCAGCTTCCATTTGGAAAATGTCTTGCCAACTCTAGTGCTATATGTTAGAATATTGCTACAGTCAGGCAAGCTTTTTGTATCATCAGACAAGGCTTTTTCAGTCAGTCACTGAGATAACCTTTTTCGAGGTAACCCTTTTTTGGTCCTGCGCAGTTTACAGGATGTTTAGTTCACCTTAGCACCTTGACAGATCGCTGAAGAAATTGCAATAAAACTTTTCTGCTTCTGTTGCAGGTCCTTCTGTTTTGGTGAACTCTCTCAAAACAGAAAATCCCAAAAGTTTAGTATTAGTGGCAACGCTCCTCATGAGTGCTGGTTTCCCTGTCTGAGTCATTTGGCTAATGATAGATTTCTTGCAGCAACATGTCCAGCATTCACTTTCTATCTCTGCTGACCTTTTTCTTACCTTCCGCATCTGTTTAGCGAACTGCTGAAAGTCATAGCTAATATCAGCGTGATGACTGAATTGCTTTGAAACCAAACTGAACTCTTATACGTTAGTGCTAATATTCCATAAGAGAACGTTCCCTACTGCCTGCAGGTTTGTTCCACAGTTCCTAGCAAAAGTATATCTCATTATTTTTAGAGTACACATCCTGGGATGCAGCTCTATAGCGCCTTAGGACAATGTAATTCCAGGCCGCAGTGGTTCTGTGTGGCCGTGAGCTAGCATTCTTATTTTTCTTCTCCCCAGCATGCCTTGGGTCAATTCAAGGAGCTAGCTGATTAGCTTTTTTCCTCATAGGATCAGTTTTCAGCCAGATTAACTCCCTGAACTGATTCATCCTATGCAAATGTAAAGGGAATGGGAGGATCAGGAATATGGTAGCCTGGTTTTAGATCAGCTTAAGTTGTTATGGAATTGTATGTTTATGTTTCATTGAAAGATCTGGGAGTTCAAATTTTCTGCCTTCCCAAACTGTGCTATTAGCACAAATGTTTCTTTGAGGCTTACTTTCAGGCTGCTTTGATGGAGTGACCTTCTGAATGTATCTGTGTGATTTGTGAATACATCCCTATTCAGGTGGTGTTTCCGCTCGAACAGCTTGAGAACTCAGCAGAAAATAAATTATTGTTGTGTTCTCTCTTTTTCCTTAATAATATCTTGTGTGTGTATATAACTGACAATCACAATGTATTATGTCCACAGGCACAGCAGTATGACATGCTCTACACAGTGTTTAGGTACCAACCCTAAAGATGACAAGTTCACAGTCTCTTAAATCTCCTGTCACCAGTGTACCTCCTAGGATATTGAAAATGTTAACAGTAATTGTTTTAGATCAGTGGGTCACAAGCATCAGATTAAATTAGAGGTGTTCACCATCATTCTTAGGACTAGGGTCAATCTGTTGAAATCTAAGGCAAAAAAGAATTGTTGAACTGAACTGAGTACAGACTTCAGTTGGATGCCTTCATCATTTAATGGAACGGAAAGCTACTTTTTGCCTTTTTTTCATTTGGCTTGCTGCCATGACTGTAGAATTTGAGGCCAAGTAGAGGCTTCAAACTCTTGTCGTCTTTGCCTGGTTGAGACAGGAGCTGTTGGTCAAGATTCTCATCCCTGACAAGTAGGAAGGTCAAGCTGATGGAGAGTGCGCTACTGGGACTCTGATGTATGTTGTACCTCCACAGTTGGAGATGAGTGGCTCTTCTTATTCAGTCTTTCTTTCTTGACAGAAGAAGCTCTTATCAACAACTGGAAAGACTCCACTAGAGTTGCAGGCAAGGATCTTAACACTGTATTTAGCCTTTAGGTCTTGATGCTAATGGTTTTCTGAATTCTTGCTTGACCTGAAGGCATTTAAGCTATCAATTCCACTAAAGGCCAGTTCCTGCCTATATTTTTCCTTCCCTCTAACCCTCCTCTGCAATATTCCAGGTCAAAGTGCATCTGGCATTATCTTTATTAGAGACCCTGTCTTATAGTTCTGAGCATAACTGTTGGTTATGCTCTTGGTGGGAGCACCTTCGAACTTCTGCTAATTGATCAGAGTGGTTTTCGAACTTCTACCACGTTGTTCTTTATTATCACAGTTCCATATGAGTTTTCCTGATTACTTTGGCTAGAATGCTGAAAGGTATACAGGGTGTTTACAGCTGGCTGACTTGCCCTTAGATATGATGGACCTTTTCAGAGAGTCTCACAAGCTGGATACCTTCACTGTAAGGATGACCCAGAGCTAGACATACCTGTGTAGATACTCACACTCACTGTAGGCTCCAGTTCCATGGGCTGATCTCACTGATTCCAAAAGGACACATTTCCTCCATCCACAGCTTTCCACTCCCTTATCTAATGAGCAACAGACCTGTTGTGAGGAATGTCATTGCTACTTCTAACTTGCTAAAATGAAAGAAAATTAATGCAGGAAGGCAACTGGATAGTTTTCTGCTGTTTTCATAAGTTAAAGCAGCTCCAGAAGGTCTGCAGTAGTACTTTTTATGAGATAATATGAAAGGAATTGCCTTTGCTTATCAGAACATTTATTTCAGTCTGTGGCCTACCTGTTCTCTGCAGCTTTGCTCAATAGTATTTCCATATCTAATGCTGGCTGAATTGTCAAGCTGTTTTATTTGTACCTTCACCAAGCACTTCACCATTACAATGTCATCTTGGAATGATATTGCACTTGGCAGAACTCTGATGAGGTGGCTTTGAGGAGGATTCTGAGCTGCACAGTCCCTTGTTGTTATGGAATATTAGTTGAGGTCACCTCCCAAAAAAATGGACATGAAAAAAAAAAAAAAACCCAGACAGATATGTAGTTCACGTGTTCATTTATTTCCTGCTTTCTCTTCAGTGTAAATAAAAGTAGTACTGGAATTTATGTTTAAAAAATAAGAATCCTGTTTTTTTCTGTCAGCAGTCTATAATCTATGCCTTTTAAAAGTATCATTTCATTTGACCTTTAAACTCTGTATTTACTCTTTTTTTTTTTTTGGAATGACTCTAAAGTTGGGGTATTCCTTTGGGGGCTGACTTCCTTTTTTTTTTTTTTTTTTTTGCCATTTACCCCTCTCAACAGGGAAGAAGATTCTTGAGTTTTTTATTCAGCTGGAATGTGAACTTCATTAAAATGATCCATGGAACTGTTAAAAACCAATTACAATTTTTTCCAAGGTAGGCATCACCAGTGTTCTTAATGAGCGTTAAGAGCTTGGCTAAAATTTTCTTTGTCTCAAACTCTAAAATACTTAGTATGTTGAGAGAATATATCTGAATCCATACACCTACAAATCTGCTGAGTATAACTACTGTATTGTTTCAACAATTTCACATAATAGCTGCCTTGCACATACCTATGTATAATTATAGGTGTAACTAAATGCTTGTTTAGCATTATCTGAAGCAAACGGCTTTCCTATAAACTGTGCTGCATTACTTGCAGTGCTTGTGTTAGAGAATTGCAGGTTCTGGTACTGCTTCTGTAAGATATTTTTATTTTTTATTGTATGTCTGTGTATATATATGTATAATATATATAATTTATGTATTACTTTTATTTTTCCTATGGGCAATGTCTAATTTAATTTGGTAAGATGCTGTACAGGGATATACTAACGAGAAGCAACTTGAAGGATCATAGCCTGAGAACTTGACTGATGGATAATAACATGGATTTTTTTTTTCCTTTGATTATTCAGTGAAATGTTACATAAGTAATTCTTCATATTAAAATCAGAGGCTTTCTAAGGCTTTCGGTTAGAATAGTGTCTATCCGTACGTCTTTATTAACAAATTATGATTTCATTATGAGATAAATGCTAAAATAGCTGAGCTAATTTTTTTCTACTAGAAGAGATTTTTCCTGGTTTTTCTTTTTTCTCTAGTACTTTGGTTCATTAATTAACAATTAACTTTATTTTTCTAGAAATTTCCATGCAGACTTTCAAAATATTTTCTTCTTCTAATAACAATGCTGATATGCAGAATTAAAAATTACAGTAATCTTTACTACTTATCGTAAACTTCATGTTATTACCTTATTGAAAGGTATATAGGTATAATTAAGAAGTTGATGGTGTTTCTTATTTATTAATATAGATCCTTGATGGCATACGTTTCAGAAGTTTACTTCAGAGCTTGGAAGAAGGTGTCAGGAGAGATCTTAGAGGTAATACTGTGCTTGAACTCACATTTGAACTGTTTTGAATTTCAAGGTATTAATGCATATGAATTCTCAACCTCAGAAGGGTTCCTAAGCAAGCCTGAGGGGATTCTGTCCTAATGAAAAAGGTCTCTTCAGCATGGTCAAGGAATAAAAGCAAGTCACACTATGAAAGTTTGGCCACTGTGTTTGGCTTGCTTGCACTTAAGTGCTTTTAATTCTGCCACTGAAACATTCCTTTACGCAATTTGTATATACACAAATGATTTTAAGCACAGTAGTTATCTGAGTAGCAGAAGCTTTCATTCAGCACTTGCAAGCCTCTATATAGCATAGCTTAGATATTTATCTAGTTTTTGTGGATCTGCATCAAAATGATCAAAAGTATAATCACAACATCAGAGCAATGCCCCAGCCAAATTTCAGATACCAGTAACTCTTATTTATAAAATGAGTACATTTGAATACTAAACTTTGCTTTGAGAGTTTGATGAATTGCATATACTAAAATTCTAAAAATCAGTTCATGCTGACCTAGCATGACCTAGTATCAAGCAGAAGCCAAATAATAAATAATATCAAAGACTATTTTCAGTTGTTTATACTGGGGAAAAATACAAGTTGTTGGAAAGTCTGAAATACTCACAATGATTAATGTTTCTATATGCGTTTTTACTGTAGATACTTGAACATAACTGTATTCAAGACTTCATGCATCATGGAATACACCTTCCTCGAAGTTCTCCTGTTCATTCTAAAGTGAGAGAGGTAAGTTCCTGTAAGACATGACATGAATTGGTAGCATCAAAATCAAATCAGTTACTATAAAGTGAAAACTTTCATCTCATACTAAAATACTTTTCACTATTCTCCTAATGAAGTCTATTCAAAAATAGCAGTGATCCTCCATTAATCCTGGGTTAGGTCTATCATTCTCATGTATAAATAGGATTTACATAGTCTCTGATAAATGATATCATGCGTTCAGTTCATTTCAAAGCCAGAGAAAAGAGAGATTCTTCCACTATATCAGATTCTTGCACTATAGCATTGTTTCTGTAAATTCCTTTCACAGACTTTCTATGGCTAGCTGTAGCTGTGAATACCTGAAATATTCAGAGCTGTGACTTCGAAGCTGGGCCTTCTTTTCAAATTGTCCGTTGTATCAGATGGAGGGTTTATTTTATATCAAGTTATGTGAGGTGCTTTCTCTTTTTCTGCTCTATTTCTTGGCTTTATTTTTTTCTTCATAATTCAGATATGAAAATAGTGCAGGCTTTAGCTAACTAAGCACAGGTTTTAAAAAGTTCTGAGTCGCAAGGAGCATTGATGCTTGCTTTTCATCAGTGCATATGTACATGTATTACACTTGCAGATTTTTATTTGGATAACTCCAGTTACTAGGTAATGTTCCTTCCTTCATTTCAGAAAAATAAGTACTTTATCTCTAGCTGATAATTGCATGATTTTAAAGTATTTCTACCAATCATTTTACAAATAGAGTTATTTTAGTTTCACATCAGCTATTTATTTCCTTGTTAATCTGTAGCTATGATTTTCTTGCTTAATTTTAGATATCTGTATAGCTTTATTGAATCAATAAAAAGGGATATTTATTAGACCTATTTTTTTGACTTTTCAAAAAAAATACAAGGTCAATTAATATGTCTAGTTTTATCGTTGTCCCTAATATGCTAAACCCATTGGTCTTATGTGAATGATAGGTGAGACTAAAAAAAAACTCACCTTTCTTGGGTTTTGAAAACACTGTACAAGCACATAGAAATTTTCTTTTCTTTACAGATGCTGAGTTATTTTCATAAGCAAAGTAAAGTTCGTCAAGGAGTTGAAGAAATGCTGTATAGGTTATATCAACCTATCCTTTGGAGAGCACTGAAGGTAATTATCCTTTTCAGAATGTAGGGCTGTCTTTCTCCAGTGACCAATTTTTGGGTTCCCCTTCTCCTGTTCTGTTTTAATTGCCTTCAAAACAAAATGGCTATGGGAAAAAATTCAGTGTGTTGATTATCTTGATTGTATCAAAGTAACCTTGCAAGTTTATATGAACTAATTTATGTTAATGTAATTTGTTTCTATAATTCAGTTTTGTTTACAGGTTTCTGTGCTATTCTTATTTCTACAGGGAGTTCTTTCTAGGATTGCAGTTGACTGTGGGGCTAACACTGCTTTTGTTTGTCTGAACTTTTCAGTCTGGGAATGTTGTGTAATGTTATATTCTGTTTTCGGAGCTCTCTTTGATGCACAAATGATCAGTGCTTCATTGATCAAGGCCAGAAATGTCCACAGGATTATTTGGTCTTACCTTCTGTTTAGTACCATCCTTAGAATGTAACTAAGTTATTTTATTTGTGTTAGAGCATTACTTTTAGATAATCTTTTATGCTACTCTGATTGTATGTATGAAGTGTATACTGTGGATGTGCACTTATTCAAGCATTCAGATTGAAATTTCTGTCTTCTAGTACTTTTAAGATAAGTTATATGTCTTCCTGAGGATTGCATGCATAGACTAAAAGGTATCTGATGCCATTTGCTAATGCCACTTTACTAATAAGTTGAGCCAAGCTGCATTCTTTGTCAACAACTTTTATTTTGTTTGAGGTTATGAACTTCCTTCAGTAAGAGCATGTGTACCGTTTGCCACCAGGATAAGCGATTGTACATGTCACGGTCATTCTAATAAGCTGTTATATTATCCTCATGGAAGATGAGTAGGATTCTTTTTTTTTTAACTAGTCTAAGATTCCATCCACTGGATTTTATTAAATCTTTGTTAAATGAAGCAGGCCTTCGCTAGCAAATTTTATATGTTTGCAGATGAACTAAAGTCATCCTGTAACCTGTGCTTTAAGCTAAATGGAAGACTCTTGTACTATATAGCATGATTGTTTTAGGTCCTTTCCTCATTGTCTTGATAATTCTAAATCTCTAACTTTTCGACATCCTTCTTGATATTGTCTTGATTTTCTGTGGATTGTATGCAGTAGTCTTACATTCTTTGCTCTGAGATATTTTCCTCCTCTAGACTGAACTAAAGTCCCCTGCCTGCTTTACATTGTCACTGTTTACACATCTGAAGAAGAAAATCATTACTGAGGGATTTTGCAGATATTTTCTTCTAGTTCATTGACCTATAAAAAAAATTTCAAACTAAGCAATGCTGTCTAAACTTTACTCTTTCCTATCCCGTCTTTTGTATTTAAAAGTACTCATAGTAAACCTCATCAAGAGTTCGTTATACTTCTAACAGAGCTGTAAAAACTGCAAAAATTAGCCTGGAGGTGCTGAAACTGTCTGTGCTTATCATGCTTCAGATTATTTTGTTTTGTGGGATCACTTTTTGAATCTTACCTTAAAACTGTAAGATGTCAAGACAATCTTTATTTCCTCCTCTCCCTCGCTCATTGGGTTTGTCTTCCTGAGTGCTGCTGTGCCACTCAGACTCACAAACGTGTACTTCTTAGTATCTTAAAATTATTTTAAAGCAATTTTTGTTTGTACAGTTATAAACTGCCCATGCTGTGTAGATGTGCTGACCTAGCAGTGTCCTATTCTTCAGTTAAATCTAAATGAAAACACGCCACTCATGTTCAACCAGTAGTGTGTGTGTTTAAATTTTTTTGACCAGCGGTATTATGCAAAATACTTGTATCCTCACTTGCAATATGCGGGGCATACGGATTGTTTTCTGTAAAGCAACCATCCAGCTAATGTAAAGCAACTAATCCAATTGTGTAAATCAAGGCTGACAGCAAACTACCTTAGTCTCCTCTTAATACTTGTATAAAATATTTGTCAATTTTTGTTTCTGTATTCCCAGAAAACCATATTTTTTGGAAGGATCTGTATCAAGGTATAAGCTTACACCAGCTTTGGGGGAACGTTTCTAAAGTGTAAAACAATTTGTTATCGCCAAGTACTGCATCTAACATTTACTGCAGCTTTGTTTACTGACTAATCTTGCAGCATGTTTTCTAGCCGTGAGAGAGGTATTTAATAACTACTATGTTGTTTAAGATTGACTTTATGGGTTGCAGAAAGGAGTTGAGAGAGTTTGATTTGAACTGAACCCTCTGCCTGAAGTGAGCAGATGGACAGACTCGTGTCTAGACCAGTATCTTGTTTGGTACAGAAATTAGCTGAGGCAAAGGTCTTGCATTAAGGTTTGAATCCCACCCCTTAAAATTACTGTAAGCAAGCATCCTTCTGGATGCAACTAATATCCTCAGTGCAAAAGATTAATAGCTGCAAAGCATGTCTGTCTTTCATTTCTACATTTCTATCTTTAAAAAGAAGAGATTTTTAAATTGATTTTGATGCCAGGGGAAAATTTGTCTAATATCTTTAAGAGTGATTTCAGTGATTAGCAAAACATGGCATTCCATTGTTAAGGGACTCACTGCCCATAAATGAGATGATAGTTCACTTTCCAATGCCCAAGATTCAAATATAAGATCAGAGTACTTCAGAAGAACGTTCTGTTAAACCTTTGTGAAGCTGCATAGGCTTGTTTGCAGATGTTTAATGAAAAGTTTTGGCTGGAGAAAAAGGTTAATTGTTAATTTGCAGCAAGACACTGGGAGAAAATCCAGATTCTAGAAGTGGTTCAAATTTGTAACAGCTGTTATTCATAGCTTTGAAAAGCTAATGGTTCAATTGTTAGAACAAATATCAGAGGCCCATCTGCATTTTTAGGTTTTTTTTTTTTTCTTTCTCACCTTGACAGCTTCTGTCTAGGGAGTTAAGCACTTTAAGCTTTGAAGTTAAGAGGCATACTTATTAGTCATGGAGAATTTTTTTTTTTTTTTTTTTTAAATATAGCAAAATAGACCAATTCTTGCGAACATGGATTTCAGAACGGTACAGGGCGGGTTGTAAAAGATTGAATGTAGCAATTATATGAATCATGTAATGATTCAGTGCGAGGGAGATTCTGCATTCCTAATGATTCAGTAAAATATTTGTGATCCTTTAAAAGAAACGTGTGACTGAACATCAGAACTTGGTAGTTTATTTCTGGATATACCACTGACTCGCTATGTGACTTTTGTATAGATAGTTAATTTTCCTTTTTCATATGTTACTGCTGAAGTATATGCCTTTTAAAGAGGACCATTTCTGTGACTCAGAATCTCAAGTACTTTAGGATACAGAAGTAAGATGGAAAACTTGTAATTGTCCTTGCTGGTATGGAATCCTCTCCTAGACTTGAAATCTCAGTTTAATTTTAGATAATCAGTTCGCTCCTAATTTAGCTAGTGTATAAACCCTCAACTCAATATGGTGAAGAAGAAATCTTGTTCCAGAAGACTGGATACATAACAGAAAGGGAAATCACAGAAAGGCTTCTTTACCCTTCCATTTTGCAAAAATGGGAAAATACTTCAGTTGTAAGAATAAAGAAATTCTATAATTGTGCATTTTGAAACTACCTTATAATATCTCTGAAATCTTTAAACTGAGAATACTTACTTATAATGCATAGTTTTCTGTTTCTTGTTAAACTGCTCATTTTGCAAATACTTCAGATTGCATAAGCTTTGTGGCTCTTACTTGCACATATTTTATAAGGCTTTATATAACGTTATAAGCCTTTACAATACAAGCCCTTATATAACTCCTTCAGCTTTATTCATACCTTTGTTGTTGGTTAATATAAGAAGTTAAAATAAATATAAAAATATGGATATTTATTGAGAGATAAGTAGTGATTAAGCTATTTCTTATCAAGCTCAAAAAAGTCAAGAACCAGTCTTCCCAGAATTAAAGCTGTTGTAAAGATGATGTCATTAAAGATTTTTAAAATAACTTTTACTGGGGAAAAATAGTATTTTAGTTAATTTTAACAGGCCTCTAAGGACTGATGGAACTTAAAAGAAAACTCTGAAAATGAACTGAGCAAAAGAATTAAAATACTTGTATAAAAAAGTTCTGAAAATTCTACAAGATAGTACAAGCATAAAGCTGGAAGAATCATTAGTCATTTAAATAACTGAAGGCTCCACTTCTGTGTGCAAGTTAGTGTGGAATAAAATAGGATGTGAATCTGAAGTCCTAGGGGAATTTGACTCTAACTCGGTGAGGACACTTATTCTGTAATAAAAGCCTGAATATACAAAGACATTTGGGATAAATTCCGGTTAATTAAAGGTAAGAATTTAAAATGTGGATACGTGATTCAGAATTGAAATGAGCTTAAGGGAATTCAGTGTAATGCACTTATAAAGTTTATCAAAATTAACTTTCTGAAATCACCCTGGTAGGACGAGGTCCTACCTTGCATGAAATAATTAATTTTCACAGGAAATAGTAGTGCAGAAGAGCTATTTCACTCTGGATTCACTTATTAGCTTGTTCTGCATTAATTGCTCAATATAGACAAGCTCCAAGTTAAAAGATTTTCTTCTTTTTTGTAGGATTTAATTAAAATTCATAACCTAATTTTTAACTGTTTACATTATCCGTGGTAGATCGAGTAAAATTCGCAAATCCTTAACTAATGAATTTACAGATGGACTTTACTTGCTTGTGTAATATTAAATTTAGAATTGATATTAAATTTGCTGAGTAGAAAAATTGTTACATATTTTCATTCCACCCAGAGATGTTACCTCCATATGAGGATCCAGACCTGAAGGAACATACAAAACAAATTGTAACTGAAGCTCATTTGTTTTGTGTTCTTATGTGCCATTTATTTCTGTAGTTCTAAATATTCCTGGTCATCAGTGTGATTTTTCTTTTCTCTGCCTTTGATTTAAATGTCTGCTATGACATGAGAAGATGAACACTGAATGATTAAAATAATCAGGAGGTTCTCTGAACTGTCTCTTACCTTACCATTAAGATTAAGCCCACAATTGCTTGCTTTTATTTAGAAGACATTTTTATATATATAATTATATATATATATATATATATATATATAATTTATTTTATTTATTTATTTATTTTTATTTTTTTACTTGGATGCAAAATCTGAACATAATTTTTTCTTTCCTCTTCCTTCCAAGAAAATTGAGCACAGGGTCTTATCATTGCACTGCTGATAGTCTTCCAATCTGTTCTTCCAACAGGGCCAATTACTTTTCACTGATTGAGTGTCTACATACACATTTAAAAATTTCTTTTCTTACATTTGGGGTCCCCATCCAGGATAACAGTGTAATACATTGAAAACTGTTACTAACAATCAAATATCTAGGGGTTATGAGACTTATTTTAGACATTTGATGCGTTGCCTAGAGCTCAGAAGACAGTCCTATTACTCATATGCATAGATGCAAAACTGAATATGTTTATGTTGGATAAGTTATTTTCCAGGCTTGCTGGTACTTAGTCTCTAAATACTGTTTTCTTGAAGAGATAGGCTTGAACTTTTCAAAGAAATTGCCTGTCTATATTTAAACTTACCAGTGAAAGCTTTGCTTGAATTCAAAATTCCTGTATTCTGAAGAACAGCTTTAAGGATTTATGCCAAAGTATGTATGTCTGGTGACCAACTGCTTTTAACTTATTAAGAGCTATAGAAGGCAATTGTCCTCTGATTGTGACTCTTCAGGATCTTTGAAGTCAATACGCTTTGAGAGCTAAATGTACTAATGACCTAGGTTTTACTGAATGGGCAGAAACGTAAGGTGCAAAAAAAAATCATATATTACTGCAACTTCTCCATACTTTAAAAAACTTATTTAGCAAATTTATTAGAAATATTACCTTGCCAAAAATGTTAGGAGAGCATTATTTGCCAGATGTGCCTTTTGATAATAAAAGTCTGTACTTACTTTCCCTCCGTTATGACAGGCCAGAAACTCAGAAGTTCGATCAAATGCAGCATTTTTGTTTGTTGACGCTTTTCCTATTCGTGATCCCCATTTTGACGCTGAAGAGATGGACAATGAAATTCAGAAACAGTTTGAAGAACTTTTTGTAAGTTTTAATGAATGTGTTAAATATGAAACGTCTAGCAAAGCTAAGTCAAAAATAATCTGTTGCTGCAGTTAAAGAAGTTGTGGAGTTTCAGAGTAGTATACATAGGGGAATACAGACATGAGATAGAGAAAATACAAAAAGAGACAAATATTTTAGGTTTATTTAATACTAGAAACATTGACACCTGATGACATGGCACCACTTTCGCCTCTGAAAAGGAGATATTTGTGACAGTTACTTAGTAAGTTGTGAATGAAGGACCTTTCTGAAAGGTTCTATATCCTGAGTTACGGATCTTGATCCTTATTTACTTAGGGTTGGTGAAGAAAGCTTTACATTTAATCTATAAGCATTCAATGCAAGCTTAGTGCTCTATTGCTACATATTTCTGAAGTGAAGTATAATAGAACTAAGAATCTGAATCTTTACCAATCTAGATGGGTGAGAATGGGTATAATATTTTCTTAAGAAAATTTTGGGGAAAATCCTCAGTATGGCCTTTATAACTGTAAACATCAGATAAATGAATTTCAAAGTTTTTATGTTATTGAATATAAACAATGGCCAGTACAAACTTGTATGTAAACAGAAATCTAAATATTTATCAACTCACATATGCAAGACTTACTGTAAAGTGATCATTTAAAAAAAAACTATTTTAAATGTTCAAATTTCAGAAATACCGACAATCTTGGACAATGTTTTGTGTTAAATTTGCTAATTTAATTTTTATAGTTTGCTCCATAATAAAATAGCTTGGGGAAATATTAGTATTACATTTAATTCATAATATGACAGTTTGCATAATGCTTAAAAGGTAATGAAATGCTATTTGTTCATGATAGTTTATTGTTAAATGGTGGTAGAGTCACAATAATGCCTATATTCACGTTATTGTTCTTCTCCTGTTTGTTTTAGAACCTCTTGGAGGATCCCCATCCAGTTGTCCGCTCTACGGGGATACTTGGAGTTAGTCAGATAACATCCAAATACTGGGAGATGATTCCTCCAACAATTCTTGCTGATCTTTTGAAAAAACTAATTGGAGAGCTGGCATATGATATAACATCTACTGATGTTCGCTGCTCTGTTTTTAAAGTAAATCTTTTTTTTTAAATTTAAAATCACGGTTGTCATTTTTTTACATTTTATTGAAGCACAGGTTTCTGTTATAGGCTACCTTAAGTTAAGGACATGACTTAATCTGCAGAATGATTTATGCAATGAAGTTCCTATACATACATACATACGCTATACAAATATAAGAACAAATGCCCTTTGCAACGGCAACTGTTTGGCTTTGAGATTCCCAGCCATTTTGCGTTTCTATTCCCACACTTGTTGGCTGATAAATTTAAATTGCTGATAATTGAATAAATCTTAGCTATTAGAAGTTATGCTTAGATTTGAAAATGTGTGCAGGGGCCTCCCAGTATGCTTCTGTGTTACTGGTTTTAACTCATGCCTAGACGTGCAAGTTTACATCATGATTTTTTACCCCACTGTATGTTTCTGAGGTTTGAATGAACATATTGCAGACTGTGTTTCTGGAAAAGTCATTCTCCAGGGCGTTGTTCCATGTTAGGATTAGTTAATCTTCAGCTTTCTGGCATCTGGCAAATAAATAGCCTCTCGGACAGAAAAGTGAACTCTCTAAGCTATGTCTTCCTATATAATTTTTGTGTATGTTTCAGTTCAGCCGTAAGTTGGTGCTATCCTCATGTTACTCCTCACTTGCTCCACTAAAACTGTTAGGGATAGGCAGAGCTGGGTTAAAAGTAACTCGGCAAAAAAAGACTCATTTGTCATTTGAAGTAAACAGGGTTTAAGGAGCTGTTATTGCTGCCACAAAAAGTACTTGACACTCAGCCCTCAGATAGGAGGCAAGATCACTGCCTCAGTGTCAAGCTGAAGTTGCCTCATCTGAAAGGGACACAGTTTGCTGGAAATTTTGAGTCACCTCAGCCGTTGACTTAGCCCTTTTACTTACAGTAAAAATATGCAAGCAGTGTCTGCCCCTACTTTATTTAACCCTAGAACTGTCATGGTCCAGTTCAGCAATTTTAGCTACATCTTTTTGTAAATTACTCTTTTGATATTTTTATTTAGCATTTCTTTTTCTTGCAGTGTCTACCAATAATTTTGGACAACAGACTAAGTCATCCATTACTGGAACAGCTCCTGCCAGCAGCTAAACACAGTCTCCATGACAATTCTGAGAAAGTGCGAGTGGCTTTTGTTGATATGCTGCTGAAAATTAAGGCTACCAAGGCTGCTAAGGTAGGATAAATGACACTAGATAGATAGATAGCAAGCAGAAGATGAAAACCAAGGTATTTATTTTAAAAATATATCTTTGACTGCTGCCTTAATCTGAAGAGGAAAACATGCATGTTAAATGTAGTAATAATTTTAATTGCAGTTTTTCTCCTCTTTATATATTTAAGCATATAAATGGCAGTTTATTTTTAAGACTTGTGCAATACTCTGTTAGCCATTTCTGTCCATTTTAAAGCTTCTTTTTTTTTTTTTTTTTGATCCAAAGGTAAGTAGAAGCAGGGAAGCATTTTGTAAATTCTACTAACGTTATGGTGTACACAGAGAATCTTTAAAAATTATGACTAGTCCTGGTGTCATGGTGAGCTTGCAGCCTTCCCAAAGTTGTTTCTTAAAGGAGTTACCTATAGGAAGTATCTGAATATTAATAAGGCAGAGGCTTTTATAGAGAGACTGGAAAGTTTGCTTTCTAATCGAGACAAATACGTTATTCTCCTTTCCTCCACGTTTTTTCTTGGTTTGGGATTGTTATGATTTGGAGTAGGTTGAGTGTTTCTCTGTGTGTAGGTGCTTTTACCCAGTGGGTGCTGGTATCACAAGCACTCAGCCCAAGATCTTTTTGTGTCTCAGCATGTTCCTGTCTTTCCTGCCCTCTTGTGGCTATGCAAGGGTAGGGCAAGCAGTACAGCCCCCCTTCCTTTCAGCTGGTTAGCTCAAGTCAGAATTCTCTCTCTCACCTTGTAAAAAGCTTAACACTTAACATCTTTATGGACTTACCTACAAAAGACAAACAGTAAAAATAATGTATACAGTTTGACATTTTGGTTTCTTTTTATAGTAAATTTTTTTTATATTTAAAAAAAAAAATCTATATTCTGTGGTGGACCCTTAGTTAAAGAGATGCTATCCAGCTGTAGGCATAGGCCTTTGGCTTCTTTTCCTGCTCTGGGTTATTAATGGTTTATTAATTTCAGTTTTATATTTTTAGTCATGGTTTTGCATTTTGCTGCTTTTTAGGACATGTTATCTTGTGCTAGGCAAATACATATCTGTGACTTCATATAGTGTATTGCTGTTGTTTAGGGGGAAATTAAGCTTTGAATAAACAGTTTGTTTGTCAGGTTTTAAGCCTGCAGTGCCCAAGGAACACATCTATCGCTGATGCAAGAGTTGCCTGCTTGCCAAATATGCGCGTTCCACCTTTGATCACAGGTTCTCAAAGACATTATATTGAGACTAGACTTTCCCTCAGCACCTTCCAAATTCTCCAGAATATGCTTGTACGAAAAAATAAATGGGAAGCCATTTAAAATTTGAGGTCTTTCAGCTTCTTGCACACTAGTTCAGAATAAGAAATTCAATAATGCAACAGCAGGGTTGTTACTTCCATAATATGTAACCGAATACATTGATAGGCGTATCCATAGAAAATGTGAAATGGAGACAAACCCCACAAGAGCGAGGTATTATCTTTCATATCGTCAGCAGTAAAGGTCTCCAGTAATGTTCTAGTAATGTTTGCAGTTCTCCTTAGATTAAAGATATACACCTCTACCTTTAATTAGACAGTTGATTCCTTGCTTGTTATGGTCATTGAAGACTCAAGTTTTCAATAGTTAAAACAACACAGCAAATATTCCAGTTAAGACATATCTGCTCTTGCCCTGACAGCAGTTTCAGTGTTCATTGGAACATGACTAAATTCACTGACTTTAAGACGATACTTTCTCTTCTAACTGAAAGACTGAGCAGATCACTGCAGCGTGACCTGCTTACATGATGAAGACATGCCATTTATGGTTATGTTGTTCAATTTATAATCTGCATAAGAATATTTTATGAGCATTGGATGGGGACTTTTGGTATTTCCTATTCCCTGCATGATCTGACTGTTCTCATTTTGATACTTAATACACAACGTTGGATTTTTTTCCAGGCAGCTCTTTTTTCCCATGACCCCTGTGAGAAACGGTCTTGGTGCCATGGTTGGGGAACCTTGAATTATCCCCCTCTCTTTTGTTTTCTCTAAGGTTCCTGATGGCATAAGGCAATGCATCTCCCTAATGATCCTCCTTGACCTAGTATGGCTGAACCATGCTAGGGACCTCCTCGGTTTCTCCTGGAAGAACCCTGTAAAGTTCCTCTTATCTACAGTTCTTTCCGTCAAGATTCAAGGAAGCCCTGTTAGCCTAAAATAAGTGTTTCACCTCACAGCATTCATTTCAGATGTCTCTTCATCTTTACAGAGATGTAAAGCACCAGTTTGAAAGAGTGGAAAAAGTATGTAAATTTACTTGCCAGAATGGACCGACAGGTGTGCCTCCTTCCTAGAATGTTTCTTACACCGTAATGAAAATCTCTCTACTAGCTGTCTTTGGGTTTATTTAGTATTTTTTTCCACAGAACACCTGTAAAATGGAAGGTGTCTTTCTAGTTTTTGCTGCTCTTTTACTGTCAGGTTTCTCATAGGTCTGGTAAAGATGTTTCTTTCTCTTACACATCCTATTTAGATAGAGCAAATTCTCAATTCATAGTAATCATACCTTTTTATGAAGATGGTGTTTTTAAGACAATTTGTGTGGGGAGAAAGGAAAAAAAACAGTTTCAACAATAAATTATTCTTTTCTTAAAATAAAACATTTAGTATAACAGTAACGCAGAGGAAGAGTCCAGAGTTGCAGATATATGGCGGTACTCTGAAAGAAAGCTTTCTTCCTGAAGTTTCAAGTTCAGAAGGTTCTAAAGCCAGATGTTCCTCTATTGGTAAAACTGAGGTGGAATGGCAGAAGTATCACTGTGACACTGAACCTTGTCCTCATTCTAGATTGTGCCTGCATATTAACTGATAGGAGATGTATCATTTGATGACTGTTGTTCTGGAAGTGTTGGACTTTAAAGTCTTATCATGCTTCCTATTATATTGTTCTTTTGTTGCTGTTTATTTAAAAACATGCTCTGCAAACATCTTCCCTTAATAATATGATTACATATCACTTTTATGATTTTCTTATGTTTTTAATATCTATTTCGGCATTAGTCTGTAACTTCACAGGCACTCTCCAATTCTTGTACTGAGATCTAACTCTTCACCATTTGTGCTTGTAATAGCAAAAAGTTACTGCAGTTTGCTGATACAGATATGGTTTAATGGACCAGCAGCTACAGTCATGAGTTGATCTGTTAACATTATTATCTATCTGTATAGTAAAACGCAAACAAGCTCCAGACTACAAAAATGCTTATGCTCTTCTGCTACAAGTATTTGTTGAGAATTAATTTTGATGCAGGAAACACTGTTAATAAATGTATTATTTTCCTCTCTCTCTCTCTCTTCCCCCCCCCCCCCCCCTTTTTTTCCCCAACTCCTCCTTTAATTTCTTCTTCTCACTTTAAAAAGTTCTGGAAAATCTGTCCCATGGAGCATCTTCTGACTCGTCTTGAAGTTGATTCACGGCCTGTGTCACGGCGCATAGTGAATCTCCTGTTCAACTCCTTCTTCCCCATTAACCAGCCTGAAGACGTATGGTGTGAACGCTGTGTTACTCTAATCCAGATGAATTCAGCAGCAGCTAGAAAGTTTTATCAATATGCTCATGAGTATACTGCCCCCACCAATATAGGTAAAGTACAAAACATTATCAGTCTCTGGAAATACCATTTTCACACCATATGATTGCCTTTTGAGGCTTTTCTCCAACAGTGCTTGCAATAGGACATTGTTGCTAGATCTTTTTGTTTTTAGTATAAATTTAGTTCGTAACTTTTGAAATTCTAGACACCAGCAGTGAATCCTGCTGACTGAAGTTCTAGGCTTTTTCAACAATGAAGAAAGCAAAAATGTTTTTTATGCTCTGTGCTATACTCAGTAGCCAATGTACTTGTTTGGTCTTTCTCCCCTTTCTCCTCCCACATACCTTAAAACTATCTAAGCCAATATTTATTTATCACGCAAAAATGGTGAAATAAAATACCCTGGTGTCTCAAGAGATCTGAGATCTTTCTTTGGAAGCTTCTATAGGAAGTGAAAATATTTATCTCTGATTATCTGGGATTTGTGGATCAATAGTATTTTCAAGCTGCTTAGAGAAAATCTAAAAAGCCCACTTCCCCATTAAAAGCTTTTGAGACTTTCATTGACAGCAGTACGTACCACAGATAGTATAATCACTTTCTGGAAAAAGAGTGCTATTGAGCCAAGTAAAAAATTTTTTTCCAGTGAGTCCTGATACCATAAATACAAAATAATTAGCACAGGGTGGCTTGGGTACAAAGCCCAAGCTGTTGCCTCTTCTCCAGTCCTCTCTACCTTTGTTAGGTGGTTTTGAAATAATATGTGCTGATGTATTTCAACTAGTCATACTTTCACTAGAGTGGGCATCACCCTTTCACCTTTATCTAAGGGCAAGTTCCTCATTAAGGAGTGCAATGGTTAGGTTACTACATCTTTGATTAAATAATTGGGCTTTACATCTGAGGAGGTGTTTTGAATCTGGGTCACTAAATTAATAGCTGTGTCAGATTAATGTAGGAGGTTCCTGTGATCCTGATTTGCCTGTAAGTTTTTGTTGCTGCTGCTGTTGTTTTTTTTAATCTGTGGAATTTTTAAACAATGAAATTATAGAACCTAATGGTAGTTTAGCCATTTCTTCCTCATTTCTGACTACAGAAAAACTTTTGCATATCTCTTTTTTTTTTTTTTTAGCCGGAAATTTGGTATCTTTTTTGCTGGCTTTGTCTGGATCTGATGCCTGCTTTTCAGAATGACTTTCTAGCATTGCATGTAGAAGCACTTACTAATAACATTCTGAATAAACAGTAAATATCTAATTTATTCTTATTGTATTTAAATGTAGCTAAATTGATGCTAACTATTCGGCGCTGCTTGAATGCCTGCATCCAGAAAGCAACGAAAGAGAGTTTTCATAATGATGATGATGATGGCGATAATGAAAATGAAAAGGAGAACATAAGTGTAAGAAAGTCTACTTTCTGATAAGTTCTAGTAACTTAAGCATTCAAGGGCTTGTTGTAAATTTATTTGACTTTGCAATCAAATATATTCAAAAAATTAATGTAGCAAAATCGCAGGAGCTTTATATGGGTTAAGAATAAATAAGAATAAATGATAGATTTCATGTTCTACAACAAACTCGACACCACTTTGCAATGAATACATGAATTTTTTTAACCTGCATTTGTATTTTAAAATACAATGGGTAATATCATCTAAGTGTTTGTATTTCAGGCATTGAATAACGTATTGTCAATAAATGATGTGGCCTCCATGGCAAGTTTGTTGGAGATCACTGTAATTCTTTGGAGAAGTATTCACAAAGCACTAGAACACAATGAAGATGCCAAAGATTATGCAATCAGAAAATTTGCTTCTGTACTTCCTGAATATTTTAAAGTATTTAAGGTAAAGAAAACGTGGATTTAAACTTATATTTTCCTATAACAGCTTAAGATTTTTTTAGATGTGTTTTGTAAGTGTCTATGTCTTGTATCTGTTTTCATGGGATTAAGTGTTCTTTCATGGTTTTTTGTTGTTACTGTGAACTATAAACAACGGCAAGTTTCTTGGAATGTCACGAACAGATAAAAGCCATTCTAATTTCAAAGTCCGGTTGATCAACCGTTATTTAAATAGTCAACACAGATTTTCTTATGCGAAAAGTAGCTCTCCTCGTAATATCTTCAAAGGCATCCATCCTTTGGAATGTTTTTGGAACCTCTTGGAAATCATTAACTTAAAATATTCCGTTGCAGAAAAAAACATTCAATGTGCTTTTGTAAATGAGAATCCACACGATTTCCTCCTCTCCTTCACCAAAACAGTTCCCTGGCAGTACGATCCAGTTTCTCTTCAGCTGCTGCAACAGACAGCTGAAGAAGCTGAGGCTTCTTTTTCATTTACTTGTGATTAATTTCTCTTTATTTGATTCTACTCTCTAATAATATTTTGATGCACTTATTTATTGTTTGGATTTGATATATGCAGTTAGTTAATATCAGTCATTTTCATAATTTAGTCTCCTTCTTCTGTTTACTTGTTCTGGTGTTATTCTTCAAGATGCTATGTTTTGACTGTGACTAATAGTATCTGCTGCAACGTGTAGTGCATTTGGAAGGATTTTCTAGTGGAGGTCTCTTTTTGTTTGTGGCTTTTCATTCAAGCTAGTTTTAGTTTAATCTAGTAGTAGAAGCAGTTCATTGCTATATTCTGCAGCATGGATATACCCTAGAGCATTTGGAAATTGTGAAAGCCATGCCAAAGTATTTTTGGGAGAGAAAGTAACATCCTCTGATAGGTTTGTTGAGCAGAAGAGATATTCAGCTTTAGCAATCAGTCTCTTTGATATTCTCTCAATGAGCAATCAGCCTAGATCTCAGAGACTTAGTTCCTAAAATTGAGCCAGTGAGACTATGTCATGGTCTGTACCTTATATTATGATGTGTTATAGAGTGTATCTTTACATTACCACTGTTAGGAGAGTCTCTTTTCTTTAGAATCTTTTTTTTATATTTCCTGTTGGAATGGATAGTAATTTAAGACATGAGTTACTTGGAGAGGAATTAGGTGGTGTCATAGTTGTGCAATTAAATAGCCACTGCTAGATATATGTAAGCTGGAATGGTTATTTCTTTTGCAGCATTTCTTAATGAAATGGAGCCATTAATAGCTCATGGTAGTTCTGACAGTTTGTCAGAAAGCTGAAAGTTAAGATTATTGATAATTGTCCTTCAAGAACATGAAGCAGAAGCTTCAGATTGCAAGACAGGTATTGTTATGAGCATATTTCAGTTCTGTTTCTAATGGGGAAAAAAGAGAAATCCTTAAATTTGAGATAATGTAGTTACAATTTTTTCAGTGCTCTTTAACTTTGCATATATGTATTCATCTGTACATGCACATCACAAAGCATAACTTTTTATCCTAGGATGATCGTTGCATGATTCCACTGATTGTCCTGGCATCCTTTATGCCACCTGCTGCTATTCCTACATTCAGGTACCATTTTTTTAATCCAAAACATCAATGAAAATAAATCTCTTGTTGACTATTTCTTAGTTTTTCTCATATTGAGACACAAATAAATGTCTGTTTCATTAAATAAAATGTCTGTTTGGATAAATTAATCCACTGAATGCATCTCGTGTGTTAGTAATATCTGTGAGGTGCAAATGTTCTAGGAGCCATTTGTGAATCTTTTTTGGTATTAGTTTATCTGATGTTTGAATTGTTTCCGCACTAATGGATTAACGTTCATGTATCTCCATTTTTTTAAGCTGTGGTGTGATCTCGAAACTCAGAAATCTTGACAATGGAGCTGATGAAAGCAAATATTCCACCCTGATAGACTGCTTGTGTCGCTGGGGTCAAGTGGGACATATTATGGAATTAGCCTGTGACTGGTTGTCTGACATGCTAACCCCAAGAAAGGTGTGCATAAGTCAATGAAATTTATTGTTAGATTGCATAAATGCGTCACACATTTATTTTGCTTTTTAGAAGGAGCTTCTTTAATATTACCTTATTCTTTTTTGGAATTAGTTGTAATTAAACATATTAACAGTGTTATACTGGTTCTATTCTTCCTTCTCATTTAGAGCATTAAAACTTCAGAACGACGAGTACGTATCCATGTAACGCATGGATCAAAGCCGGAATTAGCACTTGATTACATCGAATATTTATTGACGCATCCTGTTAATCGAGATTGCCTGCTCTCTGTTCCTAAAAAGAAACTGAACCAGCTTTTGAGACTTCTCAGTGCTGCAAAGGTAGCGTTGTCCTTATAAATAACGCTTACAAAAGAATGCTTAACATCACAGATTGCTTGACACAAATTAATGGTCTGCAAGAATAAAAAAAAAAAAAAGATTCATTATCCCTTCTTCAACTCTGTCTTCAGCCACCATTTTCATAATACTAAAATAGCAGAGTTATTACAATAGCCTTCTTATACTAACTGATTCATTTCATCCCTGGTTTGAACTAGGATATTTGACTAGTTAAGTAAAGATAGCAAGTTTAGTATGTAAGGAATCAGAATAAAACAGTATTGTTTCATGCATTGTCCCACACTGAGGCATTAAATATCCTCTGAATGTGCGTAACTAGGGGAAACTGTAGAAACATATGGAGGTCTTGGGACCAACGTTAATTTGATTTTAATTGTAACAGTTTCCATACAGAAAACTGGACTACTTGAAGGGCAGACTGAGTTTTCCTCTTTATCTATATTTAGGATAAATATTCTAAACTAGAAGTATATTCATTCAGATTGTTTGCAGCTGGCAGATTTTAAGGGGCCTGTAATTTTTAGGTGTCTCAAGATTTTGTGGTCTAGTGTTTAGCATTTTTAGGGGACCTGACTTTCAGCATGTGCATGAAAGGAATAGTCTGAAAATCAGGCTTTCTTATCATGTCATAAGAAAACACTTCTTCACTATGAGAGTTGTTGAACACAGGAAGAATTTGCCCAGAGAGGCTGTGGAGTATCGGTCCTTGGAGATACTGAAAACCCAAACGGACGCGGTCCTGGGCAACCTGCTCTAGCTGACCCTGCTTGAGCCAGGGGGCTTGGACCAGATGATCTCCAGAGTTCTCTTCCGACCTCAACTGTTTGGTGGTTCTGTTATTTTTGGCACTGCAAAATGAAAGTACTTGAAAATTTTTCTGTTTCTGGGAGAGGATGCTTTTTTTTTTTTTTTTTTAAATCTTTTAAACTTATGGGAAAAGACAAGAAACGTTTGTGAGTATTTTCTGAAAAATGTAAATTTAAAATCATTCAAAATATGATATTGCAGGAGGTTCTTGGCTCATTTCTGAAAGCGACTGATACAAGTTCTGGTAACTGCAATCAAGCAACTGGCCTAAGAGCCTTCAGCCTCTATTGTAGGTTGAGTATTCATCTGCAGAACAAGGTATAGTTACACCTTTTCAGTACAAGCTGAAGTTACAGCTGACGACATTATAGCTGAAATTGAAATTGTTGAAATTGTACTGACAGTACATTTTCAAAAGATTTGGAAAGACACTTGATAAACTTTTTTTAATTTTTTTTTTCCAGTTTTCTGAAGAAGGAAAAGATTACTTTTCACTTCTGAAGGAGACAGGTGCTTGGATAGAAAGTCAAATTGTACCCTTTATACTAGCAAGTGGTCAAGAGGATGGCATTTCAGAACACCGTAATGTTTCTGAGTCAATTATCCAGGTTAGAGGTCTCTTACTACTTAAATTGTACTGATGCCAGTCATATGCTATGTGCAGTAAGTGCAGCAATTGTATACTTATAGTGCACTGGAATATTGGGAGCCCAGTAAGTAAATGAGCTAATGAAACACAGTCCTGATTGTTGGAAATTTTTCTAAAGCAATGTATTCCTGAAGTTTGGTGACACGTAAGCACTAAGCGTTATGCTTTATAAAATATAAGGGGTATTACATAACTAAAAGCTATTAAAAAGAGCTTGAGATATTTTAAGCAATTGTGCCAATAGCACAACCACAAACCTAACCTCAAAACAAACTACTGTGTTTAGCACTTAACGTTAGCAATTAAATCAAGTACTTGGAGTCAGCAATGCCTAGTTCTTATCTAGACTTTTTTCACTGAACAGTGCATAATATATCTTTTCAACAAGTCTGTTGAAGTGAGAAAGAAGTGTGTTTTATATTTCACGTTTGTGAGAAACCCCCACTTGAAACTTCTAGCACAGCAGGCGATGTAACCTGGGTCTCCTAAATTTTAGGGTTCTCACCAAGTAATTCTTTTCTTTAGTCACTCCTGTCTCATATTAAATGAGGGTAATGCTTATACAGCTTTAGGAAAATCACATTAACATAGAGTTAAGATTGTCACGGAGCCACAGTTCTGAAAAGACAAAGAAAATCAGTTACGTGAAAACCAGGATGTAGTTAAGTGATGTGTCAGCACTGTTCTCCTGTAACGTAGGTCCTGGAAGTGAGGTAGAATCACTGCTGCTGCATTCACTGCATTGAATAGCACAATAGAGGAGAACTTTGAGGAATTTGAAATGAATATGAAACTTTATTGGTAAGAAAAAACATAGGCAGTTGTAACCAGTAAACACATCTGACATCTTACTTGACTAGCCAATAATGAAACACAGAATGTGTTTGTATTAGTAGAACTTAAATCCCATTTCCGTCACTATTTACAGGGAGGATACTGAGGTGTAAAACTTGTGTAACTTGTCTGGAAGTCAATAAGAAAATCTGGGCCTGTTGAGCCTTCTGTAGCAGGCCACACGCTTGTTAGGCAGCTCCTATTTTTTTCTCGCCTGTCTGTATACTGTGTTTTCTTGGAATGAGGTATTGGTTGTGCTTTTTTAATTTTAATTATTTGGAGTGTATATTTGGTAACAAAGCTGGCATTCAAATAGCAGACCTTGTCCATCTCAAAATGTTGTCCATAGAATAGTTACAACAGCTTCTTTCATACAGTAGTAATGAGAGGGGCTTGGGCTGTCTCTCCTTTTTCCACTTAGATTTCTCTATCACTTTCTCTGTAACATATCACATTCTTTCCCATCCCGCTTTTCTTCTCTCCTTGGTCTGTTACTGAATTTTGCCCTTTGCTGTTTATGCATGTTGTGCTTAGGGACTCATTGGAGGGGACACTCTCTTAGGCCTCTGCTTTGGCCGGAGAGCGACCCTTGGTCATCTCCTTGTTCCACTTGAACCAAATCTCTGTTGCCTCGTTCCGTTCAGTCTCCTCATATCACATAGGATTATCAAACCCTTGTAACTCAGTTTTTCTTGGTTTCAAGATTCTCCCCTGCCCCCCCTTTGGTACTGCTGTCAGTGTTTTCCACCAATTTCTAGGCACCATCCCACAGGCCTGGTGACTTCTTGTATTCAGATATACAAAATGAGAAAAGAACTGTGATAGGTCCTCTGACACGAACCTTGGTATCACCACTGATAGTATCTCTTAAGTATCCTATCCCTTAACTTCATTTACCCTTCACAGAAAGCATTTGAATATGTAATTTATTTATTTTTTAAACTATTTTTTGATTGTCTTCTATTACATTCCCCTGACTCATCACTTAAACCAGGGTGGATTTCAGCATTGAGCTATGGGTCGTTTTCCTAATTTCAGTCAAGGGTAAGGTTTGAACTAACGTTAGTCACAGTCTGTGTCCTTGAACAACTGAGCTCATGTAAATACAAGCTGGTTAGAAATTCTCTGCTCTAGTCTGTCTGTAAATTTGCTTTATAGTCTTCCAGTGCATGAGATTTAGGTGTGTGCCTATGCAGGAATAATCTCTTTTTGTACGCTATTTTTAATTTCCAAGATAGGTAGAGATGTCCTGTTCTGCCAGGATAAATATTAACTATCAATGTGTCTGATCTGAAGCTTGAGTAAAAAAGCTAGAGGATTTACCAGCTTTTGAGAAACTGAGTTTTTTGGAGGAATTTGGAAAACTGTTTAGAATTCCTACTTTTCAAAGCATTGCAGGTCCAAGGAACACCAGCTATCAAGGCAACCCCAGTATAAATATGAATTCTAAAAGATTTATTCTAGAGTTCATAAAATTCTGTCAAAAAATGGGTAGAAGGAACAAAAGGAAATATTCAGATTTAATAATAGCATAGGTCTGCTCTCTTACAGTGTATTTAATCTTTTCTATATTATAAATTATGCTGAAAATTACACTTTGTATTCTTAGCCATATATTAAGAATGTCCCCGATCTAAAAAGCCATGAAATATATTTTTATAATTAATAATATCCCGTTAGAGACTATGCAGTGGTGCCTTCACCACTGGATTCCATTGTTCGTACTTTTTAAGTATGCTTCTCCACTGAGTCGTAGTACCTTTACCTTCTGGGAGAGGACAGACATGCTTACTCTGCCGGACTGTGGAACTATGCAGCATAGAAAAGCTGAAGGGCTGTGAGGCAGGAATTCTTTTCATGTATAACTTGAGCTATGTCTTCTGGAATATGGAAGTGAAACGGAATAACAAACCATGAAATGTATAGATTTTTCTCCAGTATAATTTCTCACCAGACTGTTAGTACTGTGATGTTTTTGAAATACTTCCCCCCTCCCCCAATGTGGCTTCAAAATGCAAAGGATAATTAAATTATTCTCTTAACTTCATGTTTTTATTTTCTTTTTATTATTTATTATTATTGAAGTGCTGCTTTATGTGATTTTTTTTCTGATAGATTTTTGCATCTCTTTTCTAGGCCTATCTGACAGTGTGTAAGGATGTCATAATGGTTGGCCTTGGAAGTCTCAAGTTTCAAACACACTTTTTAGATATGGCGCTTTCAGTTATACAGACAGGTAAGTTATTTTGTGCTGATCTCAATATCTCCTTATACACTGAACTGATTTCTCTTACATTAACAGAAGTATTGCTTTTATCCTTTTGGATTCTGTTTCTCTAAAAATGGTGTTTACACTTATGTTTGCATTAAGAATACGGGCAAAAGTCAAGACAGCTTTTCAGAAATCTGAAAACAAGCAGAGAAGCAATCCAGAACCATATAACTGTTATTACTAATGTTTCTTCCTTGCTCTTAGATGCCAGTTATTACTATGTAGTTTGGTTAATAAAAAATCAGTATACTTTAGAAGACATCGTAGGGCTATTTAAATTTGGCTCACATTCGGAAATTTATATCTACAATATAGACAGAATTAAAGCTCAGTTCCTGAAGAAATCTACAAATTGAATCCCTGTGCTCCTGGAATTTTTAAGAGACACTGGCTTTTTCATGTACGCTTGATAGAATATTGATTAAACTGTATGAAAATTTCAGCTACAAGGCTCAGAAGCTACACGTGATATCATTTACACTAGATCGTAACTATTGCTGTTCTTGTACCTGAAGAATATCTTATTAAAATTTTTATATTGTATCATTTATCTGTTTCTCTAGAGAGAGGTGGCTTTTGTATTCCAGTATTATTGTGTGCTCTTAAAGAAATTATTGAAGCTTCTTTGACTCTGAATATTGACACAGATGAAATGGCAGATCTTCTCCATGCTGTTCAGACTGTCTTCCAGAAAGTTTTAGAATGTGTGGCACGTAGGCTCAAGAAACAGCAGGAAGAAGGGCTTCAGGTATTATACTGTCCTTAAAATTGTTACCTATGTGTAGATGAATCCATCATTTTTACTCAGATGTGAACTGGTGTTATACATAGACACTTTGAGTTTATTATTCCAATAGACAGCTGATTGTATTTTCAGTTAATTTTTCTAATATTATGCTAAGTTTACTTTAATAAGAATTATTTTTTAACCATTGTTTGTTTAGTAGCGATGGAAAAACTAGAAAGCAGAGAACAACGCATTCTGTTACCAATGATTCTGAACGACCCTAGTACTCATAGACTCTTAACCTTACCTATAAGTAAAAAGAACTTTCTCTATACAGAGCAAAAAATTTAGATATATATTATGGTCTGGAGAGGGAGGGGTTGTGGCTCTTTTATTTATTTCTTTTAGTCTGAATTCCCTCAGCATCAATATATGGATTCTGTCCAAAAGTTCTTCAGACCCTCCCATCTTCACAGAAAAGTCAGCTTCTTATATTTTAAAGCAGACAGTAGATGACAGTGACATGGGTGGATAATTCTGGAAAATCTTATGGTCGTCTTTTCAGGACTTATGAAAAAACATTTCAGTTCTTTTATGGTTCAGACTTTGTTTTAGGGAATTTCTTTGCGTTTCTCAAACTTAAGATTGTTGACACATGCTGCTGATTTTTCCCCCTCTTATCCTGGATGACTGAAATATATCAATAGCTTTCAAGGTGTGATCTGTACTTGTTCAGAGAACAGCTTGCAGAAATATTTTAATTATACTCAAGTAATCTCAAACAGCTGATCTGTTTTTCTTTGGTTTTAGTTGATTCACTCTATTCAAATGCCTCTTGGAGAATTCATACACACAGTCCAGTGCTGGCATTCAACTTACACAGCAGTTCACCACGGTGTAATCTCAACTCTCCTAGCTGCGGTAGTAGCAGAGATAAATCATGTGCTACAGAAGGTAAAGTTAACGTTAACTTTTCTTTTTTCTTATATTTGTTCGTTTTTTAACATTATGTTGGAACTATGTTAATGGAACTATGGGAGCTATATTCACAAAGTGTGTGGTTTTTTTTTTTTTTTTTTTTCTACTACAGATAAAGATTCTGTGTGTTTTGTCATGGAACAAATAGGAAATTTTATATGCCATAATTTCATATTGAAATGCAGCTCTTAGATTTATGGATACAGCAGTGTAAGAACACTAAAATTGTCCTGGTGCCTAGTTCACTATCTAACTCAAACAGCAGCCAGAAGAATTTGAAAATTAGGCACTCTTGGAGTGCCGTGAAACATTTTCCAAATGTTGAACTTTTATAATGTTGTTGGTGTATTCATTAGATCCATATTTTGCCTGCTGGTGTTCATATCATCTTCACAGAGAAGAGCTTGCTGAAATAGTTTAAGAATACTCAAGCAATCTCAAAAACTATCTGTTTTTTGTTGATTATTGGAAGATTTGAGATTTCTTCTCCCTTCACTTCAAGAGATGGCTGTTTGAGAGACAAAGATGTATTTTCAACCTTGATCTTTAATTTCTGTCTTTAGTAGTAATGCACCTTAAACCTGTCTGTCTAACCTCATCTGCTTCTGAAAAGTCATAGTGGTTGTATGCAAGACTATTCTGTCTGCAGATTCTAATTAAGCTAGAAAATATGATGCTAAAACATTAAATAGGTATTAAATAATTTGTGTTGTTTGCACACAAATAGAAACTAATCTTGCTTCATCTCACCCATCAGTGGGGAACTTGAGATCCCCGGAGGTGAAATACTGCAACTCTGAAAGACTCTAGTACCAAGTCTTGGAACTATCCCCTAAGGTTTTATTAAAAGCAGCTTTTTGTAATCCTAGTCCAAAGCAGGCTAGCGTCTTGCTTGGCACTGATCACTTCTGCAATCTCTGCTTCGGTACAGAGCTATCTCTAATACTGCTATCTTTTTGGTCCCTCGGTTTGTGATATTAGAGGAATTCTGAATATCTGAGCAGAGTTTCTTTGGAAAGTCAAGAAGGAAGCTCTAATAATGAAAAGAATATGTAGAGAGGTTATTCTATATGCTGCAAGTCCCAAGAATTCCAGGGGACCATTGCTGTCCCCTGAAGAAAAAGGGGTAACACTCCAAATGCCTACTCCTAATGCACGTAGCATTAGGAGCTAATACTACTCATAAAATTGGAAGCTTTGAGAACAAGTAGAAACAGGTTCTGCTCTTAACTGTGGTTGCAAGATATGCCATAAATAGAGCAGTAATCGGTTGCCAAATAGTAGAGTACCACAGAGATGCTGCTCAAAATCTGCACTGCAGTGAGAACTGAAATGGTGCTGGAGATTTACCTGCGTATATTAATGTGTCAGCTGTGGGACTGTGGGGTTGTGAGCATGCTCTTTCGAGATGTTGTGGGGGTAAAAGTTTATAATCTTGAATGATACTGCAGATTCATAACTGTAGGTTATGAATGCTCGTTGCAGGTAACTCCTCTGAGTTAGATTTTTCCCTGCCCTCAGGTTATTGTACTTCTAAGTTAAAACTTAATTTCTAGCTAAATACTTCCTGGATACTTGCCAAATTCGGAACTTGATACTAAAAAAAAAGCTGGCACAGGGAATCAGGAAATCACTGTAATCTAAATTATTTTTAGAAATTATGTGTGCATACATAAGCTTGCAGTCACAGAGTTTATTAATTTGTGTTGAGTAGGCAATGCCTTTATGACTTGTAACCAGCAACGTAGTTAAATGAGACTTCTATTTAGAACAACGGTGGAGAATGTTTCCTTTGGTACAAACACTATTTGTTCGAGTTTTAGCCTTCCTAATTTAAATTTGTTTTGTTTGTTTTGACACTACACAGTTAGATTAAGGGCATTAAAGAAATACCTGTGAACATGTGTAATTACTGAAATTTAGATTTGCTTTAATGTTATCTGTGTGCATATATTTCTTAATATACATGACTTGTTAATTTTTTGGGTTTTCAGGCTTCCAGTGATGGAAACGTAGCTATGCCAAAGACTATTTCAGACCTCCCTCCTCTTTCGAGCAGTTTAATGGCCATAATTATGAAGTCAGTTGATATTGTCAGGTAAATGTTTCTCCATTCCAAGACTGGTAATGATATGGAATGCATTATGTTGTCAAGAAAGACTTAATATCTAAAATGTAGTAAGTGTTGAGTAACTAGATACTATCAGTAGCTTACTAAATTTACCTTCACTGCTTCAAGTACTTCAGGGACTACTAGTCCCTTTCTCTTGTTACATTATTTGTAAATGTTGATTTGGGGGGTTAGGTGTGGTGACTGTGTTTTGTTTTATTTTGTTTTTTAACTTCATCTAAAAATCCTGTTATTTACAAGACTGAACTGAAATCTTGATTTCTTTAAACACACTTCTTGGCTTGCATTTTTCATAAGGTACATATAAATGCAGGTCATTTCAATATAGAGGTATTTAGATGAGAGAATATTTACCAGAAACAGCATTAATCCTTTAACCTGAAAATCTGCAATGGGGTGACAATTGTAGTAAAGGCTGTATACAAATCACAAAACTCAAAACACGCTTGAAGTGTCTGAGTCCTAAAAATTCCCAAAGTAGGGTTAAGTATTTTTTTTTAAAAAGAATTAAACTATTTTTTTAAATTATATATATGCAGGAGATACCCTCCTGCATATATGTTAAAATTGTCGCAAGTGAATTTCATCATTTGCTTTGCTTAATGTGTTTATATACAGTTTTTATTTGCATGACTGTTTATACTCCAGAATTATTTTGAATAATCAAGGGGCTAATATCTGTTCCTTAGCAGCTCTAGGTTCTGCATGTCTTAAGACAACTAACTCCTATTCTTAACTATTCTTAACTCATCTGTCAGGCATAGAATATTCCTGTCTCTGCAGCCACAAATTGTTTTGGTTTGTTTTCCTAAATGCTTTTCTAATTCTTGTTTATGCAACCAGACTTCAGTACTTTAAGTCTTCACGGGAAAACAAAAGACTCCAGAAGGTGTGTCTAGCAGTAGGTCTCCTAATCTAAATCTTGTTTTTCTGTGAGGCAGCTGTCCATGGAGCTTCTGTTTCAGTGAAGCACAGCTACTTTGTATTGTTCTTTTGAACAGAGACACAGAAAGTCAATGAATTCCTCTGAAGCCTTTTCTTGTAGTGGTCAAGAAGAATCTTGTCCGTTCTTGCAGGAGAAAACTGCTAGTTTGGACCAGATTGTGTCTGAGTACTCTGGTAAACATATGTTCTAGTACGTATCTTTTTTTGTGCAAAGATCATCTAAGTTAGATGGTGATTCATATCTGGTTGCACTGGTGCTTCAGGACTGAAACTGCTTTTAAGGCCAGTTTTTTTTTTTTCTTTTCTTTTTAATCTGTATCAATAGGTCAAAATCAAAGATTCCAGCAGTAAATCATTCAGCATTTCAGGAATTAGTGGCATAATCCCTGTTTTCCATACTAATGCCAGAGCTTTTGACATTAAAGAATCCAATGCAAGCTTCTAAACTGCAAAAACACAATCATCTTGCATCAGGTTCTGCAGTCTGTTTTGATTTACTATATTAAACACTCCTGTAGCATTGAATCTCAGTCCCCATTCCAGTTACAGTACTGAGTGACTTGGCATTATTTGGCCATTTGTGCGTGTCCTTTGCTGCCCTTCAGTGACAAACTATCAGTATTGGAACTAATTACTTCTCTCTCACATACATGTATTTGGAAACAACTTATTGTTCTGAAATATTCTTATTTTATCTTTGCCATCAGGCTCATATGACCCTTGTTGTGGGGAGGGGCGGGGAAGTGTCTGCATCGATCCTGCAGTAAGTCTTACTACAGATAAATAAAATTGAAGTGTTCCTTAATGGAACTAAATAGTGTTCCTACTGAACTAAACAGTGATAATGATAAAGTCAAAACTCCAGTTGGAGTCGAATCAATCAGCAATTTAAGAGTGATATGAAATGGATTCAATACTTGGGCAGATTAACTTTATTATATCATTGTGGACTAACGTAATGTATGAGCAACTTCATAAATAGTGATGTCAGATCCTAAAAAGGTTTCATCTTTCTGAGCTCTTTCAAGCAGTAGTTGAGCTTCTACAAAGTTTATTTACTAGTTTCCTTCAAAGTTAACTCACAAATGGAGGTTGGTTCTTTTCTTAACTGAAAACTTAATTTTCATATTTTAGCACAGTAAAAGACTGAAGAGCCATTAAAGTTGAAGCTGTTTTTAAAAGGTTCATTCTGCATGAGTTTAGCGCCACAGACTTGCTCTGAGTTTCCCCTGTAGGACAGAATAGTTCTTCACAGCTGCATTATGATCATTTAGTCTTCCGGTCTGGGGAGTGTGAGGATTACAGATCTTTTCCATCTGCTGCTTTATCCCTCTTGCACTTTCCCTTTTTCTTGTTTTTATGAGAATTACTTCTGTGTTAAATTTATTATCTTTGTCATAAAGACTAATAACAATAACATGCCAATTAATGATTAGTGAAAGTGACAGATTAATGGTCTTATTCTGCATTACTGGATTATTCCATATTGCAATTTGGTTTGGTTGGTAGACCTCTTTCTGTCTCCCTTGTTTCATTTTTCTTAATGTATTTAATATATGTCCTGAAATAATTTTTTATGTTTGCTGGTAGTACTATCACCTCTTGCTAAAACAGAGTATCTGAAGATAAATACGTTTATAGTTAGTATTTATCTCAGCCTATGCAACGAACAGTTGTTTGCTTTATTTTCTTAGTCTTCCATGTTCTCAGTATCTAAGATGTGGTTTGGAAATGTTTCAGGGTTATAGTTAGTTGTAAACGTTCTTCACTGTTTTTTAATTGGAAACACTTCTATTTAACTTTTATGATGCACATTTTAGACCAAAATATTAATTAAACTGTAGGTTCTAGTTGGGCTACAAGCAGTAATAGTTTTAGAGGAAGGAGTAGTTATTAACAGTCCACTGGGGTCATTTAAATTTTTTTTTTTTTTTTAACTTCAACAGAATGCATATAAGTTGAGTTAATAAATTCCAGTATACCTATAGAACCAGTAGTTTTTCACAGATTGACTTTCTAAAATAGCCTACAAGCTTTTCATTTCTGATTACTGCTATCTGTTCTGTGTACAAACTCTTTTATTCTCTTCCCAAGCGATTTACCATTCTGCTAACTCTACAGTTCTGGTAGTTCCAGAAGAAGCAATATAATTTGCAATCACCCATAAATACTGCTTTGTCCTGTACGATATCTTTGAAGCTGGTAGGGTAGCTGAAGCTGGTGGTGGCAGGGTAGTATAATCACAAAGTTGTTCTAAGCACAAAGCTGTGTTCTATTTTGAAAGAAACATATTTTACAAACTCTGTGCTTTATTTTTTTCCACAGATCATTTTTAAATGAATTAATGGAGTGCATTATCTCTGAAGAAATTGAAGGGATTTTTAGTCTTACAGCTACCGTCTGCGTTGTGCTTATAATTAGAGGTCAGTCAAGCTATTTTGCTCAATAAAAGTTTGTGCTGGTGTGCTACGTTTCGAAAACCAAGTTCTTATAAAATTCATCAGACCCTTTTCCTCATTAGCTGTTGTTATTATTTTTCTACAGGATTTAAGGTCCTATTACTTGTAAATGGTTCTGCTAAGCTTTGAACTCTTAATCTTTGTGTACTGGGTTTAAAAATAAAACCATCTGCTAAGCTAATAAGGTCTATCTCTATATGCTGGTTTGCTGAAATATACTGTAATTTGGAGAGCATAAGCTGCTTGCTTAACCTAGAGCAGTGAAAATCCAAATTAATATATATCTCCTATTAAAGAATGTTTTTTGTTAAAAAGTTATTCTATGGAAATATGCAAGTTTGTTTTTATTGCTAAATCATTATTCTTTCCCAATTTTTCCACATAATGATATTTCAATAGGTAAGCACAAAACTTCGCTTCTAAAAGGTATTGCACCTGCCATTCAAAGAAAGCTGATAACGTGCAAGGAAGTTGCCTCAGAAGAATCTAGCAGCACTGAAAGGTAAATGTGCTATGGGACATGAACACTGACCTCTCCTATCCCCTCTCTGCAATAAATGACTTATGTAATATGGTTAGAGCATTCTGAATGACTGCAAGTTTTAAAATAGTGGAAAAAAAATCTTGTGAGATATTGAGCCCAGCACACTATTAAATTTCCTGCCCATACATTTGATGTCTGATTGTAATCTTTACATATTTAGTTTGTTTTCTGCATTTAATTTGAATCTTATGACTTACTCCTGTATATTGCATTACTCTGAAATGCAGTTAGCAGCAGCTATAGAACAAAGCAAGTAGTCTGTTTACCATTTCTCATTACCAGAAGATTTTTCTCCCATTTTTTGGTATTAGGTGTATGAATCCATTCCTATGCCAATGTTAATTTTTTAACTGAAAATAACAATGACTTTAAGACCTTTCCACAGTTGATTTTATTTTGCTCTTTGTTAGGATTTCAGTGTCATATGTGGTTGACTTCTAGATTTTTGGGGGGACAAGTTTCTTGAATATGATTGGCTACATTGCATTTGCGATCATTTATTTGAGATCTGCATAAGGTAGACAATCATGATGAGTGGTTTAGCCTTAAGTGTTTCCAAGTTACTTGCGACTAAAATTTTTTAACACTTTTATCTCTGCCAAATTATTGAAATGCCTGTGGAATTAAAAAGCATGCAAAGTAGACATCAAAAAGGACAAAATAGAATATGAAGAGAACATGCACTAGTGGAATTTAAATAATGCAATTCATTTTTAAGTACATCAGAAACTTAACTTACAGCTCAGTGGATCTACTGATTTTGCAAGATAAATAATTGAGAAGGGTAGGAACACTGCAGGAAATAAAAATGATTTTTCTGCATGAATTTCTTTCCTTTCTCTCTGCACCTTAGAGAGCAGAAAAGATGCCTTCTTTTACAGGAAATAAGTCAAGGTCAAGATATTGAACAAGATTATACTGGCATAATCAGAGAGAGAATCAAACTGGTCACGGATATTCATCCAAAAAATTCTGAGAGAAGTTAGGAATGTACCACACTGGCCTGCATGTAGAGAGTCCTTATTTTTTCAAACTGATATCCTTAATATTCATTCTCGCCAGCATACTTTTCTTGAGGATTACTGGCCTGAAGCATGTTTCCCTCCAATGGTGTATACCAAATATGGGCTCTAATGTGACTGAATTTGCATCACTCATTTAAAACTAATGCTAAAGTTATGGGATGCAGCTGTGGGGAGAAGAGGGTAGGGAGCCGCATGAGCTTACATCCCTTTCCCATTATGACATGTTAAATTGCTCAGAGGCTGTGCTTGAATTGCATCAAGTAAGCTAATGGCTACATTAACTGGCTGTAGCAGAGGTAGAACTTTTAAACAAACGTACAATACCTATCTAGTTAAATATGGTTCAGAAGTGCAGAAGGTAGATTGGATTTCTTCCGAGGGAAAAAATGCCTCATGTTCAGGACAATACAGTACAGAAGTAGCTGTGTTGTTGCTAACAAAGCATGTGTTCACTCATTTAAATCTGCTATTGTATCAGAACTCCAAAGGGAATTAAATGTCACTGTAGAGCTTTTAAAAGATATATGTGATCCTAACAGTTAGACCAGAAAGTTTTATGGTTTGTACCAGCTGCTTTATGTACCAGCAAAAAAAGAGAAGGGATGAGAGATTTATTTAAAACTAAATAAATAAATGAACAAAGTGAAAAACCAAATTGAGCCCACCCTTCATCTCTCTTCCCTGTCTGATATAAGTAAATAAAAAATAAATATTGCTGCCAGAATAGGAATTTAGAGTGGTTTCTGCAGTAGACATTGTGCTCCTGTAACACAGAAAATTGATAAAGAATGAAAAATTCTTTTTTTAATTAATTATTGGGCTGTGAACAAAGTCTTTGGGTTGGGACCTAGTTTAGAAGCAAAACTAAACAAAAATAGAAAGAATAGATGTTTTTGTGAGGTTATTTAATGTTAAGTTGCCAAGTGTTTTACTAGGATATTTTTTAAAAATAGTAATTATTTGAAAAAGGTGAGCATCAGAGTAACTTAATTCAATTATGCACCTATGTTGATCAGGGCAGTAGAAAAGGCTGAGAAGTTAAAGCAAATCTTAACCTGAGTAAATGAAGAGGCACATTAAAATGAGCAGTTGCTACCACTTGAGCACACCGACTCTGAATTTCAGTAAGAACAGAGGTAATTGTTTTAGGAATCTGTGTATGAACATACCTGCCCAGTGAACAGGGACAAACCAACCTAGAAGGTGGGACAGATGAAGACCTTAAGTTGCTACACAGTGTTTTAATTTAATGATACATGAATGAATTTTTTTATAATACAAAAGCAAGAGGTAATTACAGATAAAATTAAGAGACTGAGAATATGGGCATGATGATAGCAAATGTTTTTAACAGAATCAAATTTATAGTATGATTAAAAAAATTCAGAAGCTATCATACAGAGCTTTGCAGAATTTGGGAGGATTAGATCTTTGTATAGAGAAGAACATCCACAGCAATGTTAGATTTTTTGCTCTTCCTCTGTCTCCCCAGAATGGTAAACAGATTTATGCTGAAAAGAGGTTATGAGGAGGTTCCTCTAGTTAAGTTTTGCTTAATTAATTTGCAGAGTGTTTGTACCCTCTCAGGTAGACATAATGCTGGACCAGACTGGACCACTAGTGTTTTCTGCCAACCATTTTTAATGCTCTGGGACCAATGTGCTGATATGTAACTAAAATGTGATTATGTACAGTCTGAAATATACTTTGTTGTTTGCAAACTATTTTATCATTGTCTTTTCCTACTCTACTTACAAACCTGCAAAATTTTAGTTACAGTATGCTGCAAATTAGATTTTTGATTTTTAAGCACAGTCTTATAACGCGCAATGTTGCATTGATGCTTGCTGAAATATACTACTGTTTTTTTAACTCATACTTAATAGTATTATTACTCTTTGCTTCTGAATACATTATTTCATAATAACTCTTTGAGGGATTATCTTACCTAATACCTAGGTATGCCAGGAAATAATGAGATTTTTAAATTTCCCAAGAGATTTTGCATTTTGTGCCAGCATCTTAAATTGAGACCTGGAAGTAATTTATATATTAACAGAGTAAATCTCCTGTCTAGTGGAGTAACTCAAGTGCTGCCCTTAAAGAAGGAATTCTTACACTAATTCAGAATCAAAATTTTTCATTATAACTTAGTCTTCCCTCTCCAGCTGAGTTAGCAGTTTAAGCTGGCCTGTGGGTCTGTTATTTCAGAAATGCTGTTCAGTGCAGTTTTAAAATTCAGGACAACATATTGTATATCGAGAGAATTTCCTCAAGAGTAACGGCACACACGTTAATTCAGTTTATAAAATGCTAATATTTATTTCTAGGAAAAAAGAATGTGAATGCAGTGATTTTTGGACTAGAGACAAATACACCATGCTCCATGAGGCAAATATTCTATGAAATAATACCTTTTTCTTAATATTCTGCATTTGCATTGTTTAATTAGCATTTCAATATATGGGCACCAGAATTTAAATGTAGCTAATGGCTATATTAGTATTATCACTTAGCTAGCTTCCCAAACTCTTTTATTTTCCTCTCACTGCATCTGTAAATAATGATTCTTGTCAGTAATTCTTTTAATATACTTTGTGCATGATCTTTCTGCCATCTACGCAAAAGTTAACTGTAAGGGCACCTAGTAAAATTGACTTAAATTTCTCAGTTTGTGAGGTTTACAATTACTCTCAATGATAGCTTGTTGTTCAGTGTGCTGCTGGTACATAGTGCAACTTTATAGATTTATTATTTTAATAGTCTTAACCTATAACAAAATAAAAATTATCCAAAATAACATCATGACTAAACCCACAGTACTTCACTAAGCTGTATTATGCCAACTGAGTTCTATCATGGCTTGAAGGCCATTAATGTTATAAAAGAAGAGTCATGGGCACAGACATGGCAATCTGAATTCAAGGAGAGCTAACCCCCATTATTCTGTTAATAAAATGCAGAGTTGCATCTTGTATTTCAGGTCTTGGTGTCCCATGAGGAATGCCCTAACAATTTATGACTGACTAACCTTGCTTATTCAGGGCATCCTTGGAGTACCTTGATAATACAAATATGGAGAAATAATACTTGAGATATGCAGGTGATGGAATCTTCTGCAAAAGATTGCAAATGAAGAATAAAGTATACAGCAATTAACCCTGAAATAATGTTCTGGCAGAAGCCCAAAGTCCCCAGTCTTGTCTTTTGATATCTTAGACCGGTGTTAAGTTGTGTGAGAATGCAACTACAAAGGCTAGGTGAGGGACTAGTGCAGGGAGTTCAAGAAAATGAAAAGGGGCTACAGAGTAGAAATTTCAGAGCTGACCTTTGAGATTGTTTAGGGAATAATGTGAGACGAAGAGTCAGACTAGGACTAAGGGTGGGTTTATAAGCAGTTGAGTTGAGGCAGTTACTAATGAGGATAAGATAGAAAGCTCAGAGTTGGCAAAAGATTACTAGAGATGGGGAGAAAAATTATGAAGCCTGGAGAATGAGTGAGAAAAGAAGAAAGAATAAAGGAATGAAAAATGGCTATAGTATGAGTTAACTGTAAAGGAATTAATGATTCATGTTTAAAAAAAGAGTAAAAATACTGTGAAGAAAATGATTGATGCTTTTAAATAGGCAGATTACTAAATGTTAGAAAATAGAATATTCTTAAAATGAAATAGTAATTGAGACTAGATTATTGTAGCTGACACTATAGCTAGAGATGGCCAACAGAAATGCGGCAAAATTGAGGGAGAAAAAACCCAGATGTTTCAAAAGTAATTTTATAAAGACACATTTAATCCTTAAACTGATATGGAATAACTTGTCAAAGAAATCAGGGGGCAGCTATATTTTGAGAATCAAATAGTCAAGTACTGGTTTAGCGTTAGCATGTCTAATTCTGTTATGCATTGTTTTATGCCGTTTCAGAACCCTGTATGAATCATCCCTGAAAACTTTGGATGAACTTTTGAATCTTTGACCATACGGAAGCTTTTGTCATGGAAATTAAAGGAAAGAAGATGTATTGTTTTTGAAACCATAATATTATCTTGTAAGCATACTAATACCTAAAGTTTATATTCTGTTACTTTGTAGATTTAAAGTAAGCAAAATGTATAAAAGTGTATATAGGAATAATGTAAAGATTTTCAAATGTCTTTAAGAAGGATATACTGTATAAAATTGTTACATTTAGGGGGGAAGTAAAATGAATATCTTTATATGTGTTTTTTATTAAATAATAACCTCTCTAATACTTTGAGATTGAGGAAGCACATAACCTCAGTCCCTGGGAAGATTATGAAGCGTATTCATGGAGGTTATGGAAAACATTTCCAGACCCACAAAGAACTAAACGGTGATGTGGAATTCTCCAAGGAAAATTCTGCCTAACCGACTTGATTTCCTTCCTTTTGCAGACGAAGGGAGAGCAATGGATTCCATTTTTCTTGTTCTTAGCAAGGCTTTTGACACAGGCTCATATAGTATCCTTAGAGTTAAACTGCAGAGAGACAGATTGGATGGGTGGAACCACAAGGTGGGTGGAAAACAGGCTGGACATCAGCCTTGAAGAGCAAGGGTGCTGTGCAGTCCAAGCCTGTTACTAGTGACCTTACTCAGGGTAGATATTGTGTCCAATACTGTTTAACATCTTCATTTTAAAACTCGGGCAATGGGATGCAATGCACCCTCACTCAGTTTCAGATGACACCAAGTTTGGAGCAGTGGTTGATATGTCAAAGGGTAGGGTTGCCATTCAGAGGGAATCTTGACAGGCTGGAGGTAAGGGCTAACCTAAATCTCATGAAGTTCAACAAAGACACATGCAACATCCTCCACCTGGGATGGAATAGTCCTGTACACCAGCAAAAGCTGGGGGCCACCTGCCTGGAAGGTAGTTCTTTAGCAAGAATCTGGCTGTGCTGGTGGACAACTTGAACAGCAGCCAGCAGTGCATCTTTGCAGCAATGAAGTATGACCACAAACTGGGCTGCATTAGCCAGAGCCTAGCCAGTAGGTTGAGGGAAGTGATTATTCCTTTCTGTTTGGTGTTTGTGAGGGCTACATCTCACTGGATTACTGTGAACATTTGGGTTCCCCTCTACAAAAGGAAATAGCAACTGCAGAGAGACCAATGGAGCGCCACCAAGATGGCTAGGCGCTGGAGCACGTGGCAAGCAAGGACAAGCTGAGGAGTGTTCAACCTTGAGAAAAGAAGGATAAGTAAGGGAGGACCTTATTGCTGCCTTGTCCAGCCTAACAGAGGATTAAGGAAAGGCTTTTCAGAGGTGCACAGCAGGAGAACAAGAGGCAATGGACAGAAGTTGCAGCAAGAGGAATTCGTAGTGGACATGAAAGTTTCTTCGTGATGAGACTGAATTGAAATTGGAGATTGAACTGGAACAGGTCGCTCAGAGAGACTGTGGAACATCCATCCTTGGAGATGTGCTGAACTTGAGCTTCACTGAGCAAGTCCCTGACCAACCTGATCTAATTTTGATAGCCCTGCTTGAGTGGGGGGTTGGACCAGATTACCTCCTGAGCTTTCTCCTAACCTAAATTATTCTGTGATTCTATTACAAGTATACTGGAGGAGAAGTGCCCCAGATATTAAATATATATTTGATAAATACATAAGTTGTTTTATATTTTGCTATTTTTATAAATTAAGACTAATGATGCAGATAATGCAGACATGTAAGCCCCTTATTTGACTTTGTTAATGCAACCAGATGCTTTCCTAAAACTAGTAATAGAATGTTGACTGCAGATTAAGTTATTTTGCCTTAACTAAGGCATCTATAATTTCAGTGTCTGAGCTCATAATGCTATATTTTTGTCTATTTTAGAAGGAGATCTAATAAGCATCTCTAAAAAAGGATTCAGCTACAGACTGTAAAAGGACCACCTTAGATTTTGGATATTTAACTCCTAGTTATCTACAATTAACCGAGATGATTCCCCCACCTTGTGTCTATACAAATGGTTCACTGGAGTCTCCAGTGTGTTACTGAGTGGCTTTGAAACTGCAGTTAGCAAGTTTGGCTAAACTAAGATGGACTCCTCATTCTTGATTAGGATCTGTGCACAGTGCCTTACCCCCTTGCAAATCATCTATCTAAATATAGGCATCTACTGTGCTATTTTTCTTTCTGTAGTTGGAGTTCATAAGATTTTTCTAGTATCTGTGCTCTCTCAAATGGGATAAACTAGCATTTCCCTGCTTTACACTCGATTCATATTTAGCCTTAGTGCACACCAGCTTCCCTACCGGAATAAAAGCTTAGTTGGAATGTCTGTATTTAAAAACAGTCATATACTTTATAAACAACTGTCAGACTTTGCAACAGGAAAATTGGTAGGTATATGGATAAGTGAATTCCAGAAGATTTACATTATCCACAACAGTAGCCTGAGCCAAAAAATTAATGCTGCCACAGCAGGCATCCGTAGATCTGCCAACTGTTTATCTATCAACATCTTTATATGTGTTCTTTGGCCTCCACTCTTCGACATCTGTTAACAGGCAGGTGTTCCAGTAATGACCTTTTAAATCTTCTAATTATACAAATTAGTTAATGAATATGTAAATCCATTTTTTTCTGCTTCTTATTCTTTCACTATTTGCTCGTATTATTAGATTAGAAGAGAAACCATTATTTTCCTGTTTTTCCTCTGTGTGTTATACTGTTCTTTCAGTGGTCACTTCTCATGGAATATCTGTTACAGACCCAATATCCCAGAGCCTGAAAGAAGTAAAGGTAACTACCAACATGACAAAAATGCAAATTTCTTCTGAAGAAACTCAGAGGTGATATTGCTAGGAAGGGTAAGAAAATTTTAAAATAAACTTCTGACTTCCTGGTGGTGGGTACTCAAGTGGTTTTCAAAAGTGTTGAAATAGTTTTCAGTTAGCAGTGCAGCTGGTAAAATGCGGCTCGAGTTTTAGTCCAGCTATATTGTAACCGCTCAGACAGAATGAAAATCGTTGGCTTTCTGCAACAGAAGTAATGATGTTGTCAGGATTTCTTGAGTCCAAGTCTGCCAGTGCTTTCTCCTTGGGACTTTGTGGAAATTTTCACACCGATACAATAGGATTTTTAGGTTTTATTCTCTGTTCTCATTGCAAAAGTATCTAACTCTTGCCAACATGTTAAATCTGTGCATTTTTCTTATGTTCAAGATATAAGTAGTATGTGCCTTAGACTGAATTATTTTTTGGAAACCTGTAAAGCAGAGAATTGTTTTATCTTATTAATTTAAAATTTGGGGGAGAGCGGTTGTTTTTGTTTTTTTTTTTCTCATTATAGCCTAATTTTGACCTTCAGAACAGTTTATTCAGCTAGCTGCACTATACACACTGTACGTTTGAAAACTTATAATTTTAAAGCAGCTCCTTTGAGATCTGTTCAGCCTTTGCAGGAAATTGAACTTGGTTTTGATTAATAAAATTGTTTGAAATATGAAGAAGATATGCTATTCAAAGACATTCCTTCGAGCAGTTTTGATTTCTAGTCACAGTTGTGCCTGTAAATGGCATGCCTATTAGCCCTTCCCTTTCTGCATACCTATCCAGTATTACTATTACTGAATAAAGAAATAGCTTCAAGCTATCTGCAGTAGTGTGAAAGTCTTTCTTCTTCCTCTTGTTTTCCCCAGTCAAGTCTTCTATGTTTAAGCTTTATTTGTACGGACTTCCCTTTTCTGGATGACAATGTTTGTTTGCTTTGTCTCTGACTGACAAACAAAATCCAGCAGTTCCACCTGTCACAGCTTCAAATTATGAGCTAAAGAAAAGCCAGAAGACGCTCTCAAGATGCTTCTTTAGCAAAAAATGTCTTGGAGTATGGATCTGCGCACACAGACTTCCACTCCAGACCTTTCATACTTGCCAAGGAAGAGAAGAAATCTGCCTCGCATCTGCTGCTTACTCCAGCGCTAGCTGCAAAGCGCTTTGCATTTAAACTCACATTTGCTGTTGCCATCAATTGTTTTGAGGTCTTCTGGTTTGGAGAAAGATACCAGAGAGAACGTCAGCACTGTCCCAACTCTGAAGGGTCAGGCTGCATTTGCTATTTCTGGTAAGGGAGGAGGGAGGAACTAACTTTTAGTCTTTTATTAGATTTTTTTGTTTGTTTGTTTGTTTTTGTTTTTACAATATCTTCTATCAGCAGATTTTAGAAAGTTTACTTCTGTTAAGACCAAAAAAGACCTGTTAAATCAGTCTAACTGCAATGAGACTGAGAACTGTTTGATGCAAGAAAATGAGAGATGTTATCAAGGGACCTATTTACAGCTGTCCGATTCTCTGATTTGATATACGCTGGACTAAATGCCAATATCTGGCTCCTGAGCCATGGCATGTCAGTCTGCCTCTGGGGAATTCTTATAGTCCCAGTTAAGACCACAGCGCCTTGAACTGCGTGAGCAGCACAGAGTGATCAGGGAACACAGCTTGTAGTTTTTAATTTATCGGTGTATCATCATTTGTTGACTGAATACCTAAAAGTAAGCTTTTCAATTCAATATGATCTAATATTAGAAAGTACACTGTGCTCTCTGATGAAAGACTCTCCCAGGCAATTAGCATTCTGGACAGGTGTCATGCTTTTGGCTCCTTAAGTATGTTGACTTTGTGGAAAAATAGGTCTTTTTTTTTTTTTTTTAATTTTGGTGAGGGGAAGAGAAGAATACTTTTTTCACAACCCTACTGTGAAGACCATCTTCATCCCTTCAATTCTTATAGCCTCTCTGTTTCAGGTCAAGTTTAGGACAACTCTTTTATCTCTAATTTTTTTGAACTTCTAATGAACGAAAAATGCCTGTTACAAAGTATATTTCTTTCTTGGTATTTTTTCTAACTTTGTGGATTTCTTTCAAGCACAGAGGACCAAGGTCAGGCTGACACCCTAGGTAGTTCCTAGTAAATCATGTGGAGCACCTGTGAAGAAAGGAATTTGCCTTAATGAATCCCAGATCCAGCTGTCTTGTGTCTCACTAGACTTCTTCTGCATGGCTGCTGTTGCTCAGTTATCTTCATCTGCTCCACCCAGTGGGTAGAATTCCAGCCATATCATTCCTGCTTGCCCCGTGTTTTCTAGGGTAGGAGTTGTGGACCCCGTCATAATTTTCTCAGACAAAAGGTGGTAACAGCAGGTTTGTGATAGCGTTGTGATTGCTATAGTGGCCTGTTTTTTCCAAGTTGGTAGTTGCTCAGTGGCCTCACTGAGCACAATGGAGCAACATTTATTGCATAAGAACAGAATTCTCTGTGACTCAAGCACTCAGTCACGTGGAGCAGATGCTCCATTTTACAGAGGAGAAAAGTTCATGGAAAATGCTCAGCCTAGGAGAAGATTCCCTTGAGAAGTCAAGTAGATGTTTTTGTTTGGTCTTTGATGCTGTATCAGAACACTGTGAACTGTAACACAGCAAATTGAAGACTTTTAAAGATAGTGATTCAGAAAAGAAAAAGCATCCTGCCTCTTCTATTATTCAACTTCTAATAGTTGAATTCTAATAGTTGAATAGTCACCAAAACCTATGAATATTCTTAATGTAATCTTGTACTTACAAAGACACAGAATGTAATTTCAGTGCAGTACAAGTAACGTTCCTTTTCCCAGCTGTCATTACCATGAACTTTTCCCACATCTCTTTCCTGGTCACAGCATATCATCAGTAACCTTCCTTTGGAAGAAACACATCATATGCAATGGCCCAAACAGTCTTGTACACTGAGATACCAGAATGCCCTAGGCAAGACTAGACAGTGTGTACTCCATTTCTATTATTTGCTATTCAAAATAACCCATGTCAATAAACATCAGGCTTAAAAACTACAGTGAAAATAAACGGAGCTCAGTTGTTCTTGCTGCATTCTAAATTGCTGTCAAACATATTGCTGAATTCTAGATTTCCTGCTAGTATGTATCTCAATGATACTCCAAGTTTACAGACGTACAAGAGAGAGAGAGCAATTACAGTAAGCAGAACAACACTGTTTTCCAGAAAAAAACAGGAGAGGATAAGCTTAACCCAAAAATGTATCATGGCTTCAATAATAGGCAGCCCAAGAGAGAGATGTGCTGCAGAGAAAAATGGGGGATAGTACAAACGGCTTCTTCGTCGTTTGTCCGCTCTTATTCCTGTATTTATATGACCTGTGGAGCAGCGGTCTCTGCTGGCTCCTGCACCTCAGTGGTCTTCAGGTCTCCCACCTGCAGAGGTACAGAGGTGAGCAGACCCAGCTACCCAGCACCTCTCACCATCACAGCAACAGGCTGGAGATGCAAGTATTCACATTCTATGCTCTGTGAAATCAGATTCTCCCTTGTATGTAACGTATAAAAGCATGGTTTAAGAATATTATTCGAACTGAAAATTTAGGCACTCAGAAGTCAAGAAACATGAATTTAATCTCACCTTTGAGCATGTGCAAAATGACATGTTCTCTTCAATTACATTAGTAAATGCTACTTATTTCACACAAACTGTTCCTTACTGAGTTCTCAGCCTCTGTCTACTCAACAGATGATTCAAAACCCACGCTGTTGACAACACAGCAAATATTCAGTGCTTTCCTCTCTCCTCATAGTTCAACATATAGCTCTACACATAATCTGCTGCACATTATTCAAACCCAGCTCTGAGGACAAGATTGCTAACTTCCACAGTGCTGTTGTTACTATGGTACTATCCACAGCTGTACTGGAGAGTTTCACAAAGAATGATTCATTTGTCCTTCCCGCTCCCTGTAGGTTTTCTTGTCTCCGTTTTACAAACGTATAGTGAGATGAAGTTAAACAATTTCTACGCGTTTTGGGAAGTCAGTACTTGGTGTCACGTTATATATAGCATTTGCTAGCACGAAGCACAGCTCTTACTGTCTCCAACTAGTTGTGGGTGCTAAGCGTGCTTTGAATCAGACTTCAGGTTACCAAGTCAGATACACAGAAAAATGAGGTATGCCTAAATAGAGCTCCCCAGGTTTATTAATTTACAAGGTAAATTAATAGCTGTGTTATAAATATGTAATATAAGAAAGTAATAAATGGCATTTAGAGAAATGGTGTTTAAGTTGCAACCTAAAAAACAGCTTTTGAGTAAGATATATGTTATAGGTATAGGTATTCAGAAATAGTCTCCAAGTTTAAGAGAATTAGCTCTCATTTTCTGGTAGCTGCTAGAATCTCAAAGTTATCTATGTTATGAAACAACATATATGTGTGTGTAGTTTAATAATGTTAGGCAATATCAGTTTGAATGTGTGTAGCTGTTACAGAGACACCTTCTATTTCTAAAGGGCAAAAATAAATTTCCAGTTGCTGCAACGTAGCGGAATGGCATAAATTGGTATCTTAGGTGAGGGAAGAGAGAGTCCTGTTTTAAAATGCTAACATCTGGAAAAAAAAAAAAAACAACTAGTTGGAAGTTAACCAAAGGACTCTGACAGCTGCCTAGAAGAATCTGTTTAATGTTGGTTTGTTCAATATCTGTGCTATAATATATACGAGTTGCTGTTATAATATTTTTGTTTTTCAGAATTTTTAATTTCTAAGTCTTGCAGGACAAAGTGATTGAATCAACTGCAGGTCTATTCTTTCAGAATGATAAAGTGCATTAATCTCATTCATCCTTTAATTTAGCACAAGAAGAGTGGATATCTTAGGGGATTAATTATAGGTTATAAGATCCATTCACTGAGTAGAAAATCTTAAACGTAATAGTGAAGATAGGTAAAAGTAGAACTTTTAAAGCGTTTCCGACTTCTCTCCCCATTGAACATCTCAAAGCACCTAACTCATTTAAAAATTCGACTCTCTATTGCTGTTTCAAATCAACTGTGATCGATTGCACATCTAGTGGTGTTAGCCTGGTTCTCAAAGAACAAGAATCCACTCACAAAAACAGTTATTAATGTCTAATAATTTAACCCGGATATACCACCTTGATATGCTCAGATGCTGGCTTTTCAAATGTGCTAAGAACTCTAAACGTCTGTGGAAATCAGTAGGAATTCAGGTGTTCTTGATTTTGAAATCTGCCTCCAAGGGCTTCAAAGTAGGTAAGCCACAGAGGTTAGCTTCTACATTGATTTCAGCTGATGAGGGGCATTGTGAAGAAATAAAGCCTTTCTCATTTAAAAGAGGCCAGTTCTAGTGTGAGCCAGTAACCTGCGTGTGTTCTCATAGAGGCTGTTGTGATCTCAGTGAAGCACAAATTCCCTTTCACAGCCTAACCCTAGATACAAAGATTTCATAACTGGCCTCAGATTTTGGATTCACCAGTTCTTTTATCCCCATCTTGAGAGACATAGGGCCTGTTCATCACAGATTCTGAATAGCCATTTATTGTTAGTTGTTTCATGCCATCTTTTTCTTCCTTTCAACCAAATTTATATCAAGCACAGCTTCAATCCCCCTTTTAATCTAGGTATCTCCATAACTGATATTGGAACAAGTCAGCTATAATTCTAAATGGACCTCAGGTGAATAATACAGGTTCAGGTCAGACCTGTGAATGCCTACGTTTAGAGAAGGTGCCCTCTCCAGCAACCCAGCAGAAGGAATTAAGGAAATTTTCCTCACAAACCCAAACTGCTAAGCACGCTAAAGTTGCTGGTCTGGTAGCAAGCGCTGCAGGGTTCCTATAACCTTAGAAGTCAGCTCAAAACACACTAACATAAGCACTGGTATAAACAGATGTTTAGGTCTTCAGTTAATGTAAGTCACATTTATAGTTTTCAGTTAATGTAAGTCTCATCCACTGCTATTCTCACAGGTAATTTGCTCTAGCTGCATTTTGTCTCTTAGGCCCTGAACACTCCATTTTAGGCTCCTTTCCAACTGTTCTCTCCAGCAACACATAAAAGCCATTATCATTCAGTTACAGCATAGGGAATAAAAGAGCAGCTCACAGCTTACCAGTCATAACTAAAATCAACCTACTTTTTTTTCTTTTTCTTTTTTCAGCTCTGTCAGTCACATAGTTGCCCAGTGCTAGAGGAATTTTCCTTCTGGCTCCGCATTTAACTCCTGCTTCTCAGTGATCTGGAAATTATTTAGAGTAAAACTTCTTGCATGCTACAGAGAAAACACATTTTCTAATACAATTTTGAATACAAGAAGGAAGGCTTTATAATAGCCAAAATCAACAACAGTACATTAAAATAGATAAAATTGTTGTGCTATTCATAAAGTGAATCCTATCACTCTTCCAACGAGCAAAGACCCTTTTAGCTAGCACTAATATGCTGAAAGGAGAACACTAACTTAGTATTATTTATTGGGTGATACTACAGCAATGTTTTCTATACTCTCTTTAAATGTTTTCCATCCTTCCCAAACACCAAAGGAAATGTGATTTTGATTTATAATTATGTAACAATTATTTAGTCACTCTATCACAAGTGTTTCGACAGTATGGATTTATCATGGTGCCACAGGACCTGTGATTAAGTACTGATACAGAAACCACTGTATATTAGGTACTCACCTGATGCCAATATCTACCCTAGACCCTGCAAATGTTTATTCTCATGCCAAGCTGAATTCAGTGTGAGTTCATTTAAAAATCTCATAAGATTCTGCTAGCTTTAGAAATATGAAAGCACTTAATCTAGCACAGAAAATCAGTGACTTCTCTTTTCGGATGCTAAAAACCCTAGAAGTTTTAGTCATACTATGACATGGTCAGTAGTTGAGAAGGAAAGACTGCAATCACTGCTGATGTGACCTGGGGCTACACCTTTTTATATCGTTAAAGATTTCTCCCATTAGGAACTCCCTATCCCTTGAATAAAATTAGTCACTGAATGGAGAGGACAAATACCACATTGAAATTTAGGTGAATATTTGTACCGTTAGGGAGTGAGCTCCCTATGTGGCTTTAGCTCTCAGTAATCGCAGCCTCTGTATAGCTTCTTGATCTCTAAGCAGTGTTAGCAACTCAGTTGCCAGACAGCTTCTTAGGTGTATTGCTTATTACCACTGCAGGATGATGTTTTTCATTCTTAACTATTTGTCAAAATTTTCCTTCAATAATATTGAATAAATACAATTAAAATGTTTAACTCCAGGATACAAACATGCTTTTGAAGGAGAATGAGAAATCTTTCTTCATAATTCAAATAACTGTTTCCTGTGCACTCATTCAAAAAAGAAGATGGAAATTAGGATGGAACATCTAGGATGAAATCCTGGCCTCTGTAAGCTAGAGGCAAAATTCTTATTGACATCCCTACTTTTGACTATTTAATTTCACTATTTAATTCACTACCACAAATTTAAGTTGAATTTTAGGCTTGCTGTCAGCCATACTACTCTGCCTTCTCCTCAAGCCTCTTTAGTTTAAGGGGCATAGCACTTACTCTAGGAACAGAATTATCTCTTTTCCTTATAAATTCAATATCTCCGGTTGTTTATGGAAATTATACTACAGGGCATGAAGTAAGCTGAGAAAATGTCCCGAGTCTTTCATTGTATGCATCTATGTTGAGCGGTGAATATGAATTCTAAGTCTTGTTATGCTCCTATGGAAGTAAATAAATGAAGGAATGACCTAGTTCAGTTCCCAGTTCAACAAAAATACTTTTGAACTGGTTAAGGGGACTACGGCAGCCCTACCTTCTTGCTGTTTACATACATCAGCTGAACAGAGGATTCCGTTAGGCACAATGTCTTGCATTATAAGAATGAAAGAGGAGTCCAGGCTCACAAAAGGTGTCTTGAAGGAAAAGATAAAAATGAGATCTCTTTAGGAGCAAGGCATTCTTTTTCCTTGCTGGAGCTTCAATTATTCAATTTCCTAATGTTTTTCTCATTCTAGACAGCTACTCTATGAGCCATAGTTTTTCACCACAAAAAAACCCAAAACATTTAAAAGAATAATGCAACGTATCTCACAGTTTCTAGCGGGCAGAAGCACCGTTACCACTGAATATTAATATACACCTGCCTTTAAGCAGTCCTCCGAAGAAATTTGGCAGCTAGGAAAATCTGCAAAGCTGACGTTGCAGAGTAACCGACTAACTTTGCTGAGTGTTATGCAACGGACTTTGCTACCACGGCAGACTGGTAGTGAAGAGAGCAGTTCTGCAATCACTGTTCGAACTATGTTGTTGCCAGATCACCCTGAAGAGGGTCCTGCTTGTCACCACCTAAAACAGAGTTTATGGCTCCTGACACCAGCAATATGCAAAGCAGGAATCAGTACTATTCTTCCTGTAACTGCGGTGCTTTCAGATGTGGATCCAGAGATGATCTTTCTGTCCGTATTTTTCACAGTATTCAGAAAGAAGTCTTTGAATTGCAAGCAAGAGGAGGGTTACTGCGACTCGGCCAGCAATTTGTGCCCTCAGAAAGGGACAGAAGGTGGCAGAGGGTGCATGTGCAGTGCCAAGCCTCCATCCTCCAGGACTCCAGTTGTGTCTGTGTGTATATAGACAGTGAAATCAGTACAGACACCACTAAGATTCTTGGCTAGCAAAAGGCTAAATAATTTTCTTAGTAGAAAATGACATTAAATAAAATAATCTCACTGCACTTTTTTCTATAGGAATAGTAGCATTTTTACCTAGAGGAGGCAGAAAATGTAAATGACAGTCAAAATTCTGTCTTGGCCAGGCAGGTATATACCACAAACCTCTCTTTCTTTTCTCTTTCCCTCCGCCCCCCCAGTACATCTTAAAGCTCTGTCAAGATATCTAGGTTACTGAATCTTAGATAAACTGCCTGATAGATATTGTTCCCTGAGGATTTTGGACCCATTAACAGGACAGATGATCTGCAATTAACCTGTTCAGAAGCCTCGATTAGCGTAGGGAAGGGGGGCAAGGGGAAGACAGAAAATGAAGAAAATAATGCTAATGGTCTTTTTTTTTGAAAGAGAGGTTTTTGTCTATGCAGGTAGACTGTATTTCGCATAGCTGAAACTCACCTTTTGTTCAGGACCTTCTTTATACTTGGATAAACTGACAAAGAGCTTTGTGGTACTTTCATGAAATATGTGAGCCACCCTGTACAAATACACATATACAATTTCTAAGATCTTCTGCATATTTAATTCTCAGATTCTGATTGCCTTCATTTGTAATTAGAAAACAGACCTGCAGAGGTTTACCAATGTGACCTCAGTAACTGTGTACTTATTAAACATCAAACGCTATCTTTACATTTTATATTCCATATATTTACCCTTTAACTGTCATCTGTTGCTTTAATCCTGTTCACAATGTTTTATATCACTTAATTACTTAGACGTATATAACTATTAAGAGTATTTTCCCTTTGTCTATTTTTATGCCTGAATTATTCTCTGGCAAGTTTCTACTTTGACTGAATTATGTATTTATCTTCTTTTTTAAGCCTGCCCCCCCCCCCCCCCATTTTTTTGTTTGTGTAATTTTGGCACCTTTTATTCTTATCTCTCTCAAAATTCTATCATTAACTCACCTTCTCAGTTTATTAATTCATTCCTCCTACTATTTCATTCTAAACAGTATTAAATTAAGAAAATTATTCCCATATTCATCTTGCCTCTTCCACGCCTAAGTGCTTCTGCCTGCCTCTGTCTTTTGTAGCAGAGCTGCTTGTCTTTAATAAAAATATTTTGTGGCCCAGTGAAACAGGGATAGAAAGACAGAGAGGGAGAGAGAGAGACTGACCTTGTTGTCCAACGGTTAGGTCACGTCTTTGAATCAAGATCTTTTTAAAGAACCTTTAAACTCTCATCCCAAGTAGGTGTCCTGGCCATCAGGCAATGAGCCATTCTGGGATCATTCTCTCTTGCTGTGGCCCTTCATAGTGAAAGTTTGATTAAAACATGCATGTTTCTCATGAAAAGCCTTAGTCAGACTACAGCATTTTCAAACAAAAATGTATTTCCTCAAAAAACTCCTGTGCAGCTCTGGTTACCACGGATAAGGATGTAAACCTTTCATATATATAAAAGCATATAGATTATTCAGCTCTTCTTTTACTTTGCCTAACATGTTTTTCATACCTTTCCCAACACAGATATCATAAAGACCCAGTTTCAGCAATTAAGCACAAGTTAAACTTTAATATGATACCCACTGCGCTGAAATTTACAGATCTATAATTTCCAATGTCATTCTTCCATGTAGTCTCACATTCACCACCGGACACATTAAAAATGAATAGCTGATATTCTATCCTCTTAACGACCATTCAGTCTCTTTCCTATTTTAGAATCCCTCACCAAAAACATTTAAATATGTCCTTACTAAAATAATTTACAGATATACTTTTCTATTCCTTTTTCAAAACTACCAAGTCCTAAAGTTTTGTTAGAGCCCTACACCATCCCTAACTTCTGCAGTGGAGTCTCATTTTTCTAGTCTTTCTAGCAATTTTCACTAATCACTTATACCCTTCAGAATTTCTTTTGCCACTATTACTTGCAGTTAGCTCAGAAACTTACTGAAAACACCAGAACAAAAAACACAAACAAAGCAACCAAACAAGGCTGGTAGACCTAAGCATGGATGCTGAATTTATTATAGGAACATTATAAAATCTTGGCACTGAGCAATCTCTGGATTGAGAAAAAGGTTTTGAAACAGCAACTAACTTGCACATGTCATGGGATTTACACTGTGATTCTGTTATTCCTCTAATTTACACACAGACTCAAATGTTGCTGTTTTTACCCATGTTATTAACCAATCTCTTTAAACCTAAAATACTGACTTTGATCAGTCTGTTCCTGGGGCTTTTAAGACAGGTTGGTGCATCTTTGCAAGATGCAGCCTAATATTAAACTATAAAATAAAACTAGCTATGTAATGCCAATCCTTAGACTTGCTAATTCTGAGAATTGCTACTTGAGCTATTTCCAAATGTGTGTTTGCGTACCAGCTGACTCTCCACTTTTTCTTTGACACTTTACTCTTGTCTTTACTAGCCCTATGTACTCAAGGATTTCTTTCTGTCTTTGATGAACAAATGCCCTTTCCTCTGGATTTTTCACACTGGTTCACATGCATTTGAACAAATGTTGTTATTTTGCTAATCCTCTGCACAGAGTGGCTATGAGAATTTTAATTTCCTTTTAAAAGCCGCTTAGTATTTGACTGTAAATTCACAGGAGCTATGCAAATCATTCAAGGGACAGCTTCAATGACTTCCACTGCTATTTTGTATTTTGACAACTTGTTCTCTCACTGTGCCTGCCATTTGCTCCTTTCTTACCTTCAGTTGTTTTGCAGTTCTCTGCTAATTCAAATGACCTTTCTCCATGTTCCTACTACTAGCTTTTAAAGCCAGATGGTTTGCATAACCCATGAGAATATAATAATTTATGTTTCAGCACTTTCATTTCTCATCTTGTCCTTTCCATATAATACTTCTTTTCCCCCCTTTCAGTGCTCAGATTTCTTTCAGAGTTGTTGAAACTGATTTCATGAGTTAAAGAACATTTGATTTAATGCAACCTTTTGGGTTACTTACTCCCCTGCAAGTTGTAAGCAACCATGTAACAGACCTCAAGTGCAGACATGCTTAACAAGAACATCCATCTCTTTTCTCTTTTGCAAACCCCAGGCCAGCAGATGACACCCAATGTCTCATCATATTTTGAAATTTGTGTTTTCTAAATCAAGTGTCATTTTTGTTTGCAACCTCATTGCCAACCGTAACCACACGGGTAAGGAAGCAACTTTGCTCTAGCTCTATAAAATGTAACTCAGTTTTCCTTAGTGCAGAAGCTCTTTTCCCCCAGAGCAAAACTGAGAGAATTGCCAAGGCCCGCAACCGCCTGCCAGGCAGGGCAGCAGGAGCCGTAGCTGCCCCGCGTGGCCTGGCCCGGGCTGCGGGTGCTGTGCGCCCAGCCGGGCCCAACTCGCCGCAGTGCATCTCCCACATCGGCGAGAAAGCAGCTGCAGGAAGCACTTTAGGCATCCCACACTCTTCCAGGACGAGTTTATTTTGCACTGGTGGGCTTTCATTATTTAATTTTCCAGGCCACAGCAAAGTCATGTCACGTATTACTAATTTTACTCCTTCTTTTAAATACCTTGAGCGTGAGTCTATAATGACTGTACCTGGTTAAAGACAGGATTGAAGTATGTCATGGAGTATAATTAGAGTTATTTACCTCAAGTGTGAAGAAGCTCAGGAGAAGCTGAGACTTCAGCAGCACCAGAGAAATTACATAGGTGCTGGAGTGGGGAACGGGACTGGAATCACGCTGTCACAGACGGTGTTATGGAGCAGGCTGGCTCCCCTGGTCAAAAACACATCTCCTGCTAGGGTGGATGACAGCTGCACTATTTTACCTTGATGACCGCAACTTCTCAGGGTTTTATATTGTAGCCTCAATATATTGTGAGAACGGCCAGAGCCTGTGAGTGAAAAAGAAGTCAATGGGGGTTTGTGCTGGAGGTGCTTGGTTCTCCCGGCAGCCCCGATGGCACGCTGCCCCTTCACGGGGTTGGGAGGCGGGGGACCAGCGCGTCACTGGTGCCGGCGTCTCCCAGGCAAAACCGCGCACGTCTTCCGCTGGAGGTGTTTGCCTTTGGGATCATAAAACACTTCCCCAGCGGCAAGCGATTTTCTGTGTGATGCCAGCGGTAAATAAACTACTGAGCGCCTGAGGAGGCTGCAGGGAGAACCCACCCCTCTAAACGCGTTCAGGGCACAAACGTCGACACGGGCTCAGTCGGTCTTGTGTTCAGGTGTGCGCAGCAAGTACACTGAATAACTCTCTGTTTGGAGTCATGTTTATGGGGGAAGGAAGGAAAAAAGGGGGAAGGGAAGGGGGAAGGAAGGGGAAGGGGGGAAGGAAGGGGAAGGGGGGAAAGGGGGGAAAGGGGGGAAGGGGAAGGGAAAGAGGAAGGAGGGGGAGGGGTCCCGCCTGCCCCTCTCCCGAAGTCTAGCGGGTCACCCGGAGCCTCAGGGTCTGCCTGAGGCGGGGCCTCCTTCGGTGGGGGCCGCCCGGCTCCTCCCGCGCTTCGCCCCGGCGGAGGGGGGGGTGCCGCTAGGCCGAGGTCGGCGGCGGGGAGCGCAGCGCCCTCCGCGCGGCGGAGCGGGAGCGGGAGCGGGAGCGGGAGCGCAGGGCAGGGCGGAGCGGGGGCGGCGCCGCGGGGCGGGAGCGCTCCCCCTCCCCCTTCCCCCCGCCGCGTGCCGGGCGGGGCGGGGCGGGGCGGGGCCGGCTCGGGGCGGGGCGGGCGGCGCTGGTCGCTGTCCGGGGTGTTGAAGGCGCTGCGGCTGCCGCTCGGCGGAGCCGGGGGCAGGTGCGGGCGGGCGGCATGGAGTGAGGGCTGCCGGCGCGGCGGGGAGGAAGGGGAGCGGGGCGGCCGCCTGCGATGGGCCAGGCATGATGGGGGCGCTCGGCTCCGTCGTCGCGCTGCTGCCGCTGCTGCTGCAGCTCCTCGCCGCCGCCCCGCGCAGCCAGCAGCTGCCCGCCGCCGCCGAGGCGCGGATCGGTGAGTGAGCGGGGCGAGCGGCGCGGAGAGGCGCGGGGGAAGGGGGGGGGGGGCGGGCAGCGGGGCCGCGCCGTCCCCTCGCTGCCGCCCGAGGGAGCCGCCGCCTCCTCCGGGGCGGCCCGGCAGGGCCCCGGCGGCCGCGCCCGCTCGGCTGCCCGCGCGGGGGCCGCGTCCTCCCGGCCCCCTCGGCCCTCCGGAGCCCCGTCTCCACCTCCCCCTCACCTCCCCCCCCCGCCGCCGTGGCGTCCGTCCCTCTCCGCGGGTCCCCAGCGTCACCCCCCGGCCCGGCGCGGGTGCTTTCGCGCCGCCGCGGCCTGTCCTGCCGCCCGGCTCCCTCGGCGGATCCCTTCCGGCCGCTGGGTCTCGGCGAGTCTCCCCCCGCGCCGAAAACTTCCACCGGGACAGCCCCACGGGCCCGGAAAGTTGAGGTGCTCCAGTGAGGGGAGTCATCAGCAACGCATCCAGCCTCCACCTCTTTAGCCCTTCCCCCCCGCCCCCGGCCCCCAAAAGGGATTCACGTCGTTCAACTGACCTCGCGTTTGGAAACCACGCGCAAGCCCTGGGCCGCAGCCCGCCGAGGCAGCCCAGCCTTTGGGGTGCCCAGCCCGCGCGCCCTCGGCCCGCCTCGGCTCCCGCCTGACGCTGCCCCACGAAGGCCGTTAAACAGCCTGCCCCTGTGGAGACGTTCTCAGATTAAGCCCCTTCCTCTTTTAGAAGATCCCCGCTAGAATAAACCCCTCACGGGAAACCCCTCCGGGTGCTGGTGTCACCCGGGCCAGCGCCGAGGGACCCTGGGGACAAGCTCCGTGCGTTCAGATCGATGCTCTGCTGCTGCGCGGCCCTCCCTCGCCGCCCGTCCTCTTCTGGCACGGAGACGTTCGTAACTCTGCGCTCACCAAAAACGTCTCCAGTGATGTATGCTAATACGGCCGGCCTGCCTCGCTCGCTGCATCTTTCTGAAACTCGTTTTAAGCCCAGACGGTCATAACTGGGAGAATTTTGTATTTTGTGCCAGTTTAGCACCTAGCTGGAGTGGTTACGGGGGTGAGAGAAAGCTAAACTAGCTTGCTCTAAGAAGTCTTCTTTCTAAGACAAAATGAAATAAAGTGACATTACGAAACAAAGGGCACCTCCGACAAAAGTAACAGTAGAGTCTGCCTCGTGTACGTTCAATTTATGAAGAAGGAATTAAAATGAGTCGACAATTTTTTGTTAATGAGGCTTCAGTCAAGTGGCAATAAAAAGGGGCTGTTTGATGCTTGCTGTAGTGATGCAAGGTTTTAGGAAGAAAGATTTTGGATTGGACATGTCCCTCCCTCCTCTCTCCCCGTTGCTATAGATATAGACTGTTCCTCCCAGTATGCTGGGGAGAAAGCTCAATATAAAAATATTGAAAGTAATGACTGTAATTTTTTCACTTAAGAATGCGATGGGCTCTATGTTATGCCTGCAAAGTAGTCAGATTTTGACTCTTGCTCCCTAAACATGAATTGCAAATCAATCTGGGTCACAAAATATTTTTCAATATGTTGTAGCTACAGAACAATGTTTGCGTGTTTGTCACTTCCCTGTAGCCTCAGCAAGGATGCCTGACTGATTGCCTCGGCGGTCCTTAGATTGAAGGGTTCGGGGGGAGAGCGGGCTTGATTTAAACGGTGAATCCAGTGGTTCCTAATTGAGAAATATTTCAGTAGCAGTAAAACAAGTTGAGACTTTCCCCTTCAGGCTGGGATAGGGGAATAACTGATATCTCAGAGATCTATTGAAACAGGGGAAAGGATTTATTATGTTAGACAAGATCCAGGAAAATGTTTGCATAGCTGGAAGTGAAACAGCTTTAACTGTCTTTTCTCTTAGAATTTCATTATTCCTTTTATTGACCAGAGTTTCAAATCTCATTAATCTTGAGTTAAAACTGTCCTTTTTTAAAATAGATTCTATACTGTTTTAGACTACAGTTTTTAGACATAAACAGGAGAAGCAGCTATAACTCTACAAGGTATTTGAGTTCTGGGATTATTTGTGGTTGAAGGTGGAAGATATTCATTTGGTTTCTTCTATGTCTTTTCTTGTGCACAGTCCCATTTTCTTTAATTGCAAATTGAATACAGATGCATTACAAAACCTCTATAATACATGCTGGAAACTGCCTTAAAAGCCACGTAATTATAGAAACAAATTTTTATTAGATTTGTTTTTATTAAGTGTTTCAGTAAGTCTTCCTAAAGGCTCGTTCAGAAGTGGAAGTTCATGACCTTTACCGATTTAACAGGATGTTTTCATCTGATTTCATTCTTTTTCTCTTTCTTTTTGTCAACTTTTATCCATGCTTTCCTATAGTAATCACCTCCAAACGGTGACCTATTTATTGTTCTGCAACATGCTTACACACTCATTTAAGAAATTGGAAGTTTTCAAGTTACAGTTAAATAAAATAATAGATCTCTGAACTTGTACTTCTTCTGCCTATATAATTCATGAGGCTTTGTAGATTGCTCCTGTGGGAAGGTGTTTTTGTGAGATGCTATTATCAACAAAAGCACCTATTGTCTTCTACTTCTTCCATTTCTGGACGTTTATAGGAGCATTTTAAATACAAATAAAGGAGGAGACATACTGCATTTGATCTTTTACTCTGTATCTTACCCAGGTTTAGCCCAAGAGAGATAGTCTTATTTTTTCCAGAAGGTAGTTTTTCAGAGAAGAAAACAGCTGAGGTACATTGTATCCAAATATGGTGGTGTTCATAAGTCTCTAATTAGTGGGGCTGGGAGTTTAATATCCTTAATTAATCTTTACTTGTTTATAAGACACAGTCAATTTGAGATTATGGAACATTCATTCTTTTTAAAGTGTTTTACAAAGCAATCTGCAAGCAATATATCCTGATTACGTGTGCTAGATTCCTCAGAAGAGTTGGGTATGGTTGTATGGATCCTTTTCAGCTAGTCATTTTCTCATTAGCAAACGATTGTGTTGAGGAAGCAGTTACGCTTAAATGTCTTCAGATAAACTCTAAGCAGTCGCTTGCAGATCCCCCAAGTACTTTCATACAGATCTATGACATGTTAAGTAGATGTATCTATTCAAAAAGTCATGGTGATATTTGATTTTCATATTAGAAAAGCTAAGTAAAGTAGAAGACTGGGCAACAAATGAAATTGTGAACATAGCTTATCACTTTTTTTTTATCAGCCCTAAGGTGCCAGTGCTTTACAGCAGAAATAGTTTTGATATCTATTGGTAACAGAGTAAATGTATGCTTGTTACTGTGACTTCGCGTTGCCATCTAATATGTAAAATGGTGCTTCTAGCCTTCAGTGAACAGGAGTATAGTTTTGCAAAATATGTTAACAGTTAATAGAGCTCGTAATCCCATTATTTGGTCTGCATTTTAGTCTTAATTTACCACATTAATGTGTTGTGGAAGATTCTGGAAACAGTTGTTCCATGCACCATATAAGAAAAAGTTGTAATCAAATCATCACATACGAAATTTCTGTAAAAGTCAAATATCTGTAATTTCAGGTTTTTACTAGCAAAAAGACAAGTCTGTCACATTTCAACTTATGAGCATGAAAGAATCTTTTAAAACAGCAACTCTGAGTTCCTGACACACATAGTAAGCGAAGACAATATGTTACATTTCATTCTGATTGTATGCTAATTTTAAACGTGCTTGATGGAAACTTAATTTAAAAAGCCTTTAAATAATGTTGCATAGTATTTGTAGGACTTTCGCAAAGTATGGTGTGTAAGTTTATCAGCTGAAAAAAATAATTTAGGCATGAGTTCGGAACTTCATGTGATTAAAGTTGAGCATGTAAGCAATTACAAAGGCAGGGACTTCATTCACCGTTAGTTAAAAGAATTTCTCCAGTATTGATTCTTAAATTACAAGAGGATGAAATAAACAGTAGGACAGATAAAAGGTTACAAAATCTTTAACTTTTCAGTCAGTGGTTTAAATACAATGCACAGGAAATAGTGAATGAAAGCTTTGTCTAGGGCTGCTCAGTGGGGAATAGTAAAAAAATAGATCTTGGTTTAGTTCTTGTTGGATACATGTTACCCTAACAAAATGAACATAACTGTCATTCTGTTCTCCGCCATCCTGGAGAGGCATGAAAACTGAAATTTTACTTCTTGCAGGAATCTCTGAACTTAGCTGAAGCTCACTGAAGTCAATGTTAGTCTTCCCATTGACTTTGGTAGCATTTGGATCAAAAGTCAGGTGAGGCTTGTAGCAGATTGGATGAGGAAAGTAGGGGAATTAACACTGTTACCATCTGTTCAGTAGATAAAATTGCTTGAGTTTCCAGCTGCATTAATTTGCAACATTTCATAGGCACTGTATTATTTTGATATCATACTAATTTGATATAATTATTGATGATTCAGTATGATTTATGATGTAATGCTAACAAATGAAAATATCAACACAATAATTTAATTAAGACAATGCTAAATGCTTAGAGCCTTAAGGATTCAGTGTAGTAAGCTGTATGCTTCCCTTAGTGAAAGGTATTTGCTTGTTTTCTTATATTCTAGAAGGATTTCTAAGTAATCAGTTGAATAAGACAGTAATAATAATGTGTAGATTGATATCAAGGCATGTCTGTCTGTTGCTTCCATTGAAGTCGAGGCAAGAATATGCATTAATGTTTTTGGCATCATGCCACGACTGTTCAACAATATCTTTTTCAACTTGAAATAGATTCTCTATACCTTCCTTTGCTATCAAAATTGTATTGTATTTGTTGAAAGTTTTGAATGATAGAAAGAAAATTATTTTCTTTATAGGTTAAGGAAATAATTACAGTCTATTCTAAAGCATATTCACAGGATGTGATTTGTAGAGAGATTTTTTTCTTTTATTTGCTTAACTGAATGAGAGAAAACAGACTAACTTTTGGATATACAAGCTCCTTTTCTTCCTGAGACCTGAATGTACCCCAACATTTCTCTGTATTGTTTGGTGAAATAAAAGAGGATATTTCTCTCTACTTATGTTCTTTTTTGTTATCGAGAAAGAATACCAGTCCCCCAGACTTCATCATACCACAGCATCATCATCTCATGCCATCAGTCACTCTACAGAGAGAAAATTAGGTTACTCCTAGTTTTTAGATTCTAGCATATTTGGGTAGTTTTGCGAAAATAGCAAAGGATAATTAATTTTGACACGCGAATGATTAATTAGGAGTTATCTGTGAACTTTGAAATTAACATCTGATTGAACTAAATTGTTACAGCTCACCGCAATGTTTTTAAAGCATCAGTGTGGAGAGTCTGCCATTAATGAGAAAAATGACAACTGTGGTCACGGAAGTCCAGTTCAGTGGACTGAGGTCATCTGCATTGACTAGATTGCTGTTGGTTAGAAAAAGGGCATAAGATTACTAGCTCAGAGGTTGATGATTACAGGTGGTCATATGTATTCAAATCCATAAGAAGACTTCCTGCAGAAGCCAAAGAGCAGTATATGTTCCAGCTTCCTCAAAACAATATATATTTTGGCCTCATCCCACTCGCACTGTAGCCTAAAATTTGGATAAATCTCTGAAGTTATTCTTATAATATCAGTTTGTATGAGGTCTTGATAAAATATGGTTAGTGTTTAGATTTTGGAGAGCATTTATTGAAGACTGGAGGAGAGATCGATCTGTTTTTGGTGATAAAGCTGGCAATGGAGGGCAGGAGCACAAGAGGGAAAGTCCATTGTTAAACACGGTTGAAGACAGGATGCTGAGTTGGATATATCTTTGGTTAGACTCAGCCTGGTTGTTATTAATAAATTTAGGGAAGTAGTTACATTGCTGCTGACTAAAAAGTTTTATGTTTGCAGATGAAGAATAAGCATGAGATAAACAGCATGTTTGTAGGGGAACAGACGCTAGAGATGCCAAGAAATAGCGACACGTTGCAAATATGGGTGGTTAAGAAAGGAATGAGAAATGAAATGTGTAGTAGAAGTAAAAGTGTTGGAGTGGAGTCAGGAATGGGGCTTAGCAAGTTGGACCTATAAAGATGTAAACTGATGATTGGTGAAGTCACTGATTGTTCTCGTAGAACAGACAGTCAAAGGCAGCAGTAAAGTCAAGGTGACCAGACTGAGACATGAGAAAATGAGGCAAAACGGTAAGGCAGAAAAGAGATTCAGAAAACAGAAATTCCAGACTGCTTTTTTAGGCCAAAGCCATGGCCAAAAGAAACATGCATAGATTTAAGAAACTGGGCTGTGTATGAAATGAAAGGATTTATTTCTTCTCATGTTAAGGGTGGGATTCATCTAACCAGACTCAATCATTTGAGTCAGTTACTCTGGGTTCCTTTTAGCCTAGATCTTGTTTATAAATTGCAGTTCATCTCACCCAGATGTAAGTATCTAATGTAGATCAGAAACGTCTCCCCGAAGGCTGCTATTCCTTTCCATTTAGCATTGTCTGAATACGTTTCTGAGGTTAGGGTGACTAGCTTGGCTGTAAAGATCTGTGTGATAGGCTCCTGCACCTTAGCAATTAGATACTCAGGTTACACTTGTCTGTTAGTTTGTAAGAGGTGAGCACATTCAGAGAGCGCTTCACCTGTCTTCTGCTACTAATGTTAAGTGGCATAACCTAAAGTTAGATTGGTTGATGATTGCGTATTATGTTACTGCAGAACCAGAGTCATGATTTTGAAATATATAAGCCTTGAAAATAGGCTGCATAGGATGGTCCAGTGAGTAATACGGTGGGGAGAGAAAGTTCTGCAGTTCATCAAGTGAGGTGGCCGCAGGATCTTAGTAGACCTAGGAAAAAAGTTCTGTGAGAGAATCACCCTCTGGTAACTACAAGCAAATGAAGGTGAGCCCTGAATGAGACAGAGAAGAAACAGGCATACTGGGATGAGCAAGTAAAGGGAAAAAAGCAGGTAAATGAACAGCAGGTCAGCAGCTAAGATAGACTAAAGGTGGAGAAATCTGGTATATGGAAAGCTGAAGGAAGGGAACCATGAGAAACATGTTAGGTTTGGACAGGCAAGAGAAAGCATGAAGGACATGAAGGTTAATGTGTATGTAGGATTCTGAGCTTTCTGATGTTGAGTTTTAGGGCTTTTGCCTGTAAGGGGGTTTGGGAGGTTTCTATTTTATCGATGTTGATATACTATAACATTTCCAATAGCAGTATGCCATTCAAAACAGCTGTACTCATAAAAAACTTTGGCATCTTTTTTATGAAAAGATTAGAGAGGCTTAGCTTTATAGAATGTATTGCTTTTGAGAAGTCGAGTAGCTTAGGAAATGACTGCATTTTACTATTTTTTTCCCTATAGTTCCTTTCAGTGAAATGTACTTGCCGAATGGTAACCATAGTTTGCTGATGCACAGTCTCTCTTAATTGATACTGCTTAATATTGCATACCTGTTTTGCTTGAAACTAATACATTGATAAAACAAGCTCTTTTAAGGTGTAAAAATCAATAACTAGAGGGTATATGGCAATTACAGCTGGTTGTAGTGGGTGGGAGGTGTTTTCTTTCGGTCATAACTTAGCAGCATGCAGTGATGGTTACATAAGCTTGAAATCACAGCCAGCAAGTACAAGGTAGTACAGAAAGGTATGTGTGCATGTGTGCCTCTCCAAATGTAGCATGCTTCCAAATGTCCTCGCAGACAGCGTGCAAGTGTAACCAAACAACCACTTCATATCATAATGAACTCACAAAGTTCAATGAAAGACAGAAACATCCATTAAATATAACACCCATTACATGTAAAATAACATTTTTTACTCCCTCTCCCTCTCCCCACCAAAATCCATCTCTGATTTCTCAGGCTTGAATCTCAACAAATTCTCCAAAATATCTTGTGAAGTTCAGTCTTGGAACTAAATATATGTTTTCCGAATGCTGAAAAACTGATAGATATTTTGGATTTGTGGCACATGAAAATTTTCATTCATATTTCTTGCATTAGGCTGCAAGAAATAATGACTTGTCCATCTCTTGCTGTCCTATAAGGGCTAAAGATATTATAACATCTTCCTTGTTAATATGCTGCTCTGCACCAGAAAAGCTATCCTTTTCCTACAAGTTGTTAAGTTGGTTAATATAAATCACGTAAACTCAGAGCAGTTGTTCTTGACAAGTGCTTTTCATCCCTTGGAACGTGATGTCTCATCTTCAGGCCTCATGAAGAGTTCCTGTTAAGAATTTGTCTGTGTTTTTTTCAGCTGTTATCTGAACATTTGTATCACAATACAAAACGTTTGGCAGTAATGACAGTTTATGGTATTCCTGCCAGTAACTGCTTGATCTTGCCTTTGTACAGGGTATTGGTTTGGCTGAAACAAAAAAAAAAAAATGGTTCCAAGTCACAGCCTTGCTCAAAAGCAGTGACAACAGCGCTGCTACGAGTGCTGGTATCTGTGAAATGGCAACATGGGAATGGGGTTAGGGATAGGACTAGTTTGTGCCAATATTGCCAGTGAGTTCTCCATAGCATGAAACTTTGACTTGCTCTGTCCTTATAAGAGATAGCCTCCTACAATTCTGACTTCTGTTCCAGAAATGATTTGTACGTTAGTCTTTAAATTCTATTTACTCTTCAGATCTAAATTAAAAATGTGGCATCAAAAATTATAACCCTTGATTAATGGAGCTAAATCACCACCAAGGAATGTAGATGTCTTTTATATTTTTTAAAATATATGTATGCATTATAAGGTATTTATCTTGGTAAAATGATTTGTTATAATTTTAGTTTAGATTCTGGAATACTTCATATACTTGCTGTTTATATTGCAGCTATATTTGATATCTGATATGACAGATGTTAGGCTACCAAATCTCTTCAGCGAGCTATTATTCAGAAATGAAATACTGATTCCTCTTCTATATTTTAGCTCAGCATAGCTAAAGCATAGCCCAGTGTTCTCAATATGTAGTTAGTGCAGTGCCTTAGTTACGCTAGCAAAAGGTTATAGCCAACTTCTGTCACCTGGTTGCACCTCTCAGCCCAGCTTCTCAGCTAATTACTTTTTCTCACCTTCATGGTATCTCCCTGCAGATTATAGCAATCCCTTCCATTTGTTGGAGAAGGTTTGTAGTCACCAGTGAATATCCTACTACTTACTTATGTCCTAAAAGAAAAAAAAAAAAAAAAGGAAGGAAGAGGAATTGAGAATTATTTATCTGTCATGGCTTTCTGGAAGTAGTTAGATATGAATGAAAACAAGATATCAAGGTAAATATCTTCAAGTATTTAGGCAGGTGAACACATCTTGACCCAGCTGACAGAGATAAACCCAAACACTTCAGCAGAGGGTATTCCTTTTAGGTCTTGGATTTGGTTTGATCTCTGTTTCATAAATTTTTGGGTTGGTCCTTAAAATCTGGAGTCGGATTCTACAATTTTCCCTCTCCTCAGCTTTCAGGTGACATTTCAAAGATTTTAAAATATTCTTATTAGCTTTACCTATCTGAAGCTTTATTTTGGTTAACTAGATCATAGTTACAATTTAGCAGCATGTATTATATGCAGAGGATGATTTCCAAGGACAAATTGCAGATGTTAAAATTGCATATGCAAAATCAATCCAAAAATAGCGGAAACAGATATTTTGAAGGAAAAAGGAAGTTAACTCTAAATCTTCTGTGAATTTCCATCTTAAGAGCTGCAGAAAAATAAAACAATCATGTCCTTAGAAGCAATCACTCACGCTTTTAGACAATATAAAATTTTATAATTTTGTAAGTGAATAGCATTGAAAAAGCAGAATGAGAAGGTTGTCTTAGTAGTACACGTGTTTCATTTTATGCTGCCTGACAAGACTAAGATCTACAGATGATTTTTTTTTTTCCTGTTCATTTGCTTTTGTTTCTCTGTGTAACACCTGCTCTAAAGAGTTCGTAATCTGAAAGTAAATACCTCAGACGGGAGGAGGAAATGGACCCAGCGCAGAGGCTGGAGAATAAGCAGCTGTCAAATGGCTGACATTTTAGGAAGCAGAACACACAGCTTTTATGAAGGGTCTGATTCAGCCTGAATGAAGGATCTGACAACACAACCGCTTGTCAGACTTTCCTAATTAAAGAATTACTTTAGAAAATTTTAGAGCAATACTTCCTCATCTTCTGATTATGGAACTAGTTCAACAGTTTAGCAGGTAGGGAGGCACTCGGAGAAGATCAGCTACCTGGTGATGAGGTGGCTGCTCAGGTCATCAGTAGATGCTGCTTTCTCTTTATGTGCAGTTTAGGGAGGCTAGTGCCATGCAATGCTGGTTTTATGTATGGACAGAGAGACTAAACTAGGTAGCAGTGCATGCAAAAGGGGGAAGAGGCTCACCTAAGCCTCTGCACGGACCTGGCAGAATCTGAATCTGGGTGTACATACGTTTGGCCTTTTAACACTCCTTTAACAGGCTGGGCTTCTTTTCATTATTTTTCCTCTTACCCATCCAGTATTAGATTAATACTAACCTGCTTTCAGATGAAAATTCTTCACTGCACAAAGAGACTTCTGCTTCTAATAGAAGTATATAAAATATAGCCTTTCATGAAAGCTGACCAGTTTTCTTGGATTTATTTTTGTGTTTGATCTAAATGAGAACTGCAGCAGGTTCAGTTCTTTCTGATGTCAGTGATACTAATCCAGAGGTCCTGGATTTAAGGTGATTTAAGGCATCAAATATTTGAATAGGGCTTGCCTGCAGTTGGTTCGATAGAATACGTTTAGCTCTATTTATGATAGAGTATTAGCAAATAAATATTTGAACAATTTTTTTTTCTAGTCAATTTTGCATTGTCTCTGTTACAGTCGGGAAGACAGTCATGGCTCAGGAACTCCCCCCTTTTGCTGCTACTTGGCAAAGATACTCTTGTTAAATCTCCTCAGTTGAAGAATTTCTGCTGCTAGATGGGCTTTGGTGGTTTGGTGGTGCATCACCTCGCAACCCTCATTGTGTAGAGCGGGGTGTGGGTGTTACTTCAGCTGGGATTGTCACTTCCTGGAAAAGAGAATATCTGTTGTTTGCCAGCCACACCTAGGTCACTCCTTAACATTAGACTATGCACATGTATAAATGAAAAGAAAGCAAATATTCTACTCTATGCAAAGTTCAGTAAAACAACTATTATATAAAGAGTTAGGTGCAGAGAAATATCCCATAACATCCTAATACCTGTAATCCTGGTTTGGCATCAGCAGACTGTCACGTTATCCTAATTATCAAAGTGCTTCATGCAGCTCCCCAAGGAGAGACTGATACTTTTTGGCAGCTTTCATCCCCCAAAATGAGTATTGTCTTGAGGTGAAAAATCTACCTTTCTACTGTGGTTTCTGTTGAGTGAAAATTCGTACCTGGGATTTTTCCAGCTTCCAGTCCACTCAGCTCCTGTGAGCTGTGCTAACAGAAGTCCGACCAGCTTCACCATTGCCGTGTAACCTTTAAAAAGTCCTTTGCAGTTGTGCAGACCTCAACTAACAGCAGCTTTGAGTGTCAAAAAATCATTTACAGAATGCAAATATGACCCTTCCTGAATACACATTAGATGAAATACTTAACTTTCTTATAAAGTCAAGCTTCAGAAAGTAATTATATAATTATAAATGAGAGCAGTGAATGCTGATAGAGGCCAGACATGAAGGCAAACAAAAAAAGGGGGGGGAGGGGAGACAGTGTTAGGAATAGGTAGTCTTTAAGCGCGGCAAGCAGGAATTTAGCACACTGTGATAATCTCTGCTATGTTGGAATCAGTACACAACATCTCCTTTCCCTAGTTTCATATGTAAAAAAAATCAGTAAACTGGCAGCTCTAATAGGAGCTTAATTTCATTATGCAGTTTGTTAACACTAGTTCATTCCACAGTATTTTACATTATGTTTATTCATTCATGTATTTTTAGTCACATTTCATTTGTGAATAATGTATGTCAGGTATTACGATGATAGTTTTTTCACATCATAAATCACTGGAGAGCTGTTTCTGTAATAGCTTTTTACCTTAAAACTATGATTAAGACTGACTGCTTAATTTTGGTTTTGATTGCCTATGTGAATACTTAGGCATGTGCTTAACTATAGGTAAATGCTGCTGTTACTTATTATATGGGACTGTTCACCCCTTTAGCTTTCAGCATGGGAAAAGCTAGGCCACAGAGTAGTTTTAATTATACCCTGAATTTTTGTAGAACCAAGACTTTTATTTCACTTGTTTCTTTGGTAACTGAGCACTTTAACAACATTAAAATTTCACAGACTGGAAGAGTCTTTAATAACAAACTTTATAGTACTGTCACCTGTGTACATTTTTAGGGCTATTTAAACAATTTATGCTATTTCCAAATAAGATAATTAGAGCAGGATTTTCAACATGAATGACTAGATAAGAATTGCTCAAATTACTTTGAATCTATTATATGGAGTGCCTTCTACAATAACAATGCTTGGTGTGTGCCATTTCTTTTTTTTTAAGTGATATGGCACACTACTTTAAGATGAGTTAGAAGCTTCGATTTTCATTCTGCTTTGAGTAGGTTTCTGGTGACGTCTGGAAAGGTCTGTAAAAAACCTACTTTTGAGAAAATGCAAATTAACTGAACATTTCTCTGAAACAAGATTGGTGCCAAAAATCTACTAACCGATGCTTTGCAATTGCATGAAAATCGAAAGAGGTTCTTCCTATTCTGAAGATGATCCCTCGTATGCGTATTACCAACTTCCCCCCCCCCAAAATAATGACTTTATCCCTGGTCCTTACAGATCAATGAGAGAACACCAGATAGCACATAGTTACAGAGCAAATAAACACAAATTCCTGTGATAATCCCCAGATGCTCAATGAATGAATTTTGTATTCATTCTGCAGTTTCTCAGTTCATATATTATTTTTGTGTAGTTATTCTCCATATGGGAGAAGATGGAAAATAGCTTTCTATTCTTGATCTGATCCCAAGAGGTGCAAACTTAAATCTGCAAATATAATTTTTTGCAAATCTAAGATTTTTTGTGAAAATGATATGTTACTACAGAATAAAACTGGTTAGGCATTTTCCCTTAGAGGCAAATGAGAATCCTCTGCACAGAAGAGAGACTTCTGTGTGGCTAAGGGGAAAGAAAATAGGACAGACCACAGCTAGTGAGAAGTCATTATAGAAATAGCTAAAAACTTTAGCTGCCTTTCCCACTGCGTTCTTACCCATGCTGAATATAAACTTGGTTCCTCTGAGCTTGTCTGTGTTTTTTAACTGGACCTAGAACTCTCTTAAGCCACTATTTAAATTTAAAGGGCTTATTGGAATGATGTTACTGCGGCACCGGTAAAGTAATATTTTTCAGATTTGATAAAAAGTCTCAGTGTCATCCTTGACTGATTCTTTTCCAAATTTCACAGTAAGAATGTTATGAATGACATACATTGCATTTCTAGAACAAATTATAAAAAAAAAAAGTCAAGTGATGGAAAGGGGAAAAGGATGATTTCAGACAGTGACTCTTGTTTTTAAAAAGCTTATCTTCAACAACATTTTGACATTCCATTATTGGAGGCTTTAAAATGTTAGTTGAGTGAAGATTCCCTTTTTCTGAGTGCGTATTGAAGGACACATCTTTACTGGCGGATCAGCGCTGCAGGCTGGTGAGAGGCCTGATAGCTCTGAGGGTGGCAGAGAGCGGGCAAGCGGGAAGGGCATACCAAGGTGAATATAATGGTGTAGTGCCCCGTTCTTATCCTCTTTCCCTAAGCATCTGTTGCTGATCGTTGTCAGAGATAGACTTCAGTCTAATCTGATATGGCATTTCTTATGTTTTTTTCTAAGAAACTTCTGAGCTGAGTGTGCTGAGTAAGCAGAAATAATGCTCTCCTCAGTAATGGCTGTCTTCCCACATAGACTGAGTGGGACAAGAGACTCATTGGCCTGAGGATATTCCAACTAGAGCACGGAGCGATTCTGAAGCAGACAAATATTCTAAATGCAGATGTACAGAAGCTTTCCTCGGAAAAACAAACAAAAAATATAGTCACAGTAATTGGGAATAATAAATTATGCTAGAACTTGCTCAATAGGCCCTGAAAACAATAATTTGTGAGAAATATCATGGAGTAGGTTTTTACTAGCAACTGCTTATATGGTGCTAAGTATCTCTTGCCACTGTGGGCCGAGAATATACTACGTTAAATGTGTTTTTCAAAGCTGTTTCCCAGCTAGAAGTCTCTGTCGATGTTAAAGCGCTCCTCATGGATTTCCATAACCATGGAAAGCATGCACATAACTTTGGCAGCAGAAAAAGACATGTCTTGGAATACCAAGCTGCTTTGGATTCCAGTACAGGTGAGGAAATGTGGAGGGAAAGATATTACATTAATACACTGCATTAATATTTCAAATATCATGAGCTGTTGAGTTGGATCATTCAGCACAGCTAGGGAAGGCCATCACTTCTCGCTTCTGCCTGCCGCAGAAGGCAGCAGTTTAGGGCTGTGTAGCAATTCCATATGATGGCGAGTGAAAGCTATTGAAGTAAGTTACATGGACTTCTGGATAAACAGAGTGTAAGTGGGATTTGGGTGTGCCCTGCAGATAATTTCTTTGCTCTTGACATTAGAAAAGAACATGGCAAGGATTCTTTTATTTCTCATTTGAAGGACTTTCTTTTCAATAATCACTAACCCTTCTGTCTTATTTTGGAACACCAGTCCAGTACCGCTCTAGACAAAAGTATACGTGCCAGCTGTAGATTTATAGTTTCTGCTTCCCGCACCAATTGTGTAACGTGGAGATTTTGTATGAGGGCTCATGAGATCTGTGCCTATTCAGTTTATGAGAATTTGTGAGCCACTAGACAGGAGTACAGTATTTTGCATATAAGAAAAGATATGAAAAGATAAATAACTGAACAGAAGGAACTGTTTTTTTATTCTGTTAGCTGACTTCTTTCTTCAAATGAGTTTGAAATAACAGAAGTGCACAATCATGCATAACATCTGTTTGTGAGGAAAGATTAAATCACAAAGAAGCTGAATTTAAAGAGAAAATAGTTCTATTGTACACTCAGAAGATATGTAAACAAATAAAAGTAGAAACGAGGTGCAGTAGGTATGTATTTTATTGATTTACCATGATCTGACATCAGATTGGTGGATATTATAACCTCAAGTGAACCCATCTTTTTGTTGCCTTGGTTCACTATGGCAGATGAACAATGTCTTACAAATAATCCGGTATGAAAACAAGCAAACAAAAGATGATAATATTAACAAGAAAGGCAAAACAGCTTCAGGAAGAGCCATTACTATTTTGTAATCTCAAAGGCACTCAGTTTAAAAAGCATAGCTTTTGAATGCTTCTTTACAGAAAAAGGGTGAGAGATTTTAGCTAAGATACAGCACCTTTGTTCAGTGTAATAGCAATTTTAGTTATCTGAATATGCAGTTTAAAACAGAACAGTTCTTTGGATCTTCCAGCCATCAGCATAGAACTGATCTTCTAAAATAAGCTTTGACATACATTTATCTCTTTCTTAAAAGCAAAGGTAATGCAGGAGAATAATGCATTTAACAGGTTTTTCACAGAAATTACTACAGTGACAGAAAGTGGCTGTCGAGTTTTTTTGGGAATTGTGTATAGGTTATTTTAGCAATGATTGTGAGTTTTTCCTTGAAGAGAAAGAGATATAAAGTGGCTCCCAAGTGCAGTATGGCTATTGCATATAGCACAGCTGCTAATTTTAACTTTTTGAGCCATTAGTTTTGTGTGATCATTGGATTGAAAGTCTGAGTGAAGTGCAGATACTAAAGTTATGTTATACAGGAGCCAAGAAAGAAGGAAATGGTCAGATGATATTTTGGGATGGTTCTGCCTCTGTATGTTTTTTTACTTTCACTTTTTAACTGCAACTGAGAGTGTCGCTTGAAGAGGTTTTAAGTTTAGCTGTTCAACATTTGAAAATTTTTTCTCATGGGAACTTCACATATTTCAAAATTTGTTTTTGCTCCATATCGGGACAAAATTTGAAATAAGTGTTTTAATGGAATAAAACATTTTAAAAATATTATTTTTGGACAAAGCAAAATACTTAAACATTTTAAAAATATTTTATTCTAGGGCAACAGTACTTTGGCAGCCTGAACTATCAGGTTTGTCAGCCTGAGGACAGAGAAAAAGTTTTGCTACTCTTGATGCTAAAAGCTATATCTTTAAACCTCGCTATGGGCGTGATTTGCAGCATGGAAATTGCTGAGCTGCTGGTGTTCCTCAGCAGGCTGCCAGTCTTGTCACTGGCTAAGGCTTCCTTGCTGCACTCCTGCACTGTGCATTGTCACCTGCTAGAAGGTGAGGCAGAGAGCAAACACCTGAAGTAAAAGTCCTGTCATTCATATCTGATCTAGACGCATTCCAGTATTAAATTGGCCCCAAATAAAATTTGATTTGATTAACTGAAAGACTTTATTACAATTTAATCAGCGAAAAGTTTCATCGGAGACCTTTGATTTTCTGGAAAATGCATTTTTAATTTCTGAAAGAGCTGTTGACTGTCTCCAAACAGCTGTAGTTTCCAAATAAACCAAAATAAAATAATCTGATAGCTTTTCCTATCTATAAGCAGAATGTGAATGGAATTGTCTCAGCAAGTGATGTTTCTAAGATACTACTTTTCCTTCCTGCGAAAGCTGCTTGATCTTTTTTTTTTTTTTTTAATAACAGGGAAAAAAGTCCGATTCCTATTTTCCTCCTGTCTTTAAAGTTGTAAGAATATAGTGGTTCCAGTGAAACTGACCTGTTTGTACTTTCAAAAGCTCAATTAAAAAAAAAATCACAAATGTATTTGTGTCCTCTAGAGAGAATCAGAACAAAAATGGGTTCTGTAACTCAATTTTTTTAGTTACTCGTCCCAGACCAAGTCAAAATTATATCTCTTGGCAAACACTATGAGAAATAACATGCAACAAGATCTATTTCAGCTCTAACAATTTAGTGCTTTCTCAGAAATTAGATTAGATTAGATTAGATATTTAAACCTCAATCCTTATTTTCTTTTATTTAAATATCCTTTTGGTGAGAAACATTTTAGCGTTATTTTGTTCAGAAAACTCACTGCAGGATAGCTAGTTGCTGAGTGTGGGATTCATCTCACTTAACTTCAGATATCTGTAATGGAGTTAGTCACTTTGCAGCCCATTTATAGTCACTGGAGAGAAAGAAGCACTTCTGGGGCATAATTGATCTATTTTGCGTGTCTGCTTCAGGATGAGATAAATTGTACTCCACACATCTGGCTAAACAGGCTAGATCTCCATCAAGTGCAAGAGAAGCACAATGTGTACCGATCCTGAGTTGCAGACGGATAAGTGTGGTCAGGTGACTCCCATCCAGACTTTCTAATACGCATTTTTAAACTTGAAATCCGCATCTTGCCTGCAAAGATGAGATGATTTCCAAATCTTCTCTCCTAAAAGTAATTTTTAATGCTAAAGTCGATCATCCTTAGCAGTACCTTTTTTTGCACCTAAAAAACATATCACAGAAAAGGTGGATATATTATCTAGTAGAGTTTTTAAAACTTAGAGAACCATAGTAATAGGAATCTATAGAAAGGTTAACATGTTCTTCTATCTCTTGAACTACATTTTAGCTCTACAGCAGTGAAGTATGTTATAGTTTGGAGTTAAGTAACTATTTGAAAAAATGTTATGTTGAATTTTTAAGTGATCTTTTATATCACTTTATAAAGTGATCTTTTTAAGTGATGTTTATAAATTAAATTTTTATTTGAAATAAGGAAAATTCAAAATAGTAGAATTTCCCAAGTAAATTCTAAGCTTTCATTAACTCTAAACTGAAAGAGAGAAATCTGTTTGTTTCTCATCTCCAATAATTATATAAGTTGGCCAGGAAAATAATCACAAAAATGTACCCAGCACAGACACACTTGCTAGAAAATACATCCTTCCTTCTCATTCTACTGTATAACAAATGTAATGATTTTTGCTGATATTTGCTTCATGATACTTTGCTATTATTCAGCATATTCTCGTATTTTCTCAGAGTACTGATTTGTCCTGGAATTGTGAAAAGTGCAGCGGAGGTACTGTGTGGGGATTTTTCTTTCATTTGTGCTTGCTGAAAACTAACCTTGTCTTCACATCTGATGTAAAAATAGTGCTATTTTTTCAGATTTTTATAATGAAACATATAGTGTTTATTTATTTTACACTGCCAACAAGTGAGTCAGGAATTTTAAAGGCCATTGAAAACACTTCTAGCCTGGAGAGGTTTGCAAGTTAGCTAGATAATATAAAAAATGCAACACTTTAGAAGTTGCATAAATGAATAGTAATATAAAGAGGGTGCCGCTCACATTAATTAATTTGAAGTAATGGCAGTAAGTGCTTTTCAGCTGTAGAATAAAGATTTGTTAGCTCATTGGAAGAGGGGCAAGGTGTAGTCATTAATTTGTGTGTGGGCAAGACAACTGTAGAAGAGCCCACAGGCACTAAAGGGGCTGAGAAGGTATCTGTAGATATGGGTAAGGACAGCACATGCAGCATAAAGGACTGTCTTCTAAGGTTTTAAGGTGAGTATTCATAAATGAAAGACAAGTGGCATCTTGGTTCAAAGAAGGAGCTCCAAATGTGTTAGCTGCATGGAAGGAAACAGGGAGCAGGGTATAGGAACAAAAATATAAGTAGTTGGGAGGCCTCAAGGTGTTTGAGTGTTGGAAGAGGGGGAGTGAAAGGAGAAGAGAGGAACGTTAGGAAGCAGATTATGAAGGGCTTTGAATGTCAAGTGGTCATAGAACAGGATTTGATTTCTGTTCCCTGCTATGTGACATTAGACAAATTATGACATTTCTCTTTTTTTCCTGAGCAGCAAATGTGAATAATACTTGCATACAAAGTAGAAGAACTGTGATGACAACTCTGGTCTTGATAATGTGCTATGTAAATGAGATATTGATATTAATATAAGAAATTTTGGAATAAATACAATGATGTAAAAAGCATTAGATTTATAATTGCCTTTACCTTATGCTACATCTTTTAGTCATAGTCATTAACACATTTTGCTGTAATCAAGATTTCTGCCGAGCTTGACTTCTGTGTGTAAAGCTTTGATTATGGAAAGCAAGTTTCTGCAAGGTGTGTCTCCTTCTAATCTGTAGTCATACTGAATAGCTGATGAGAATAAAATGCTTCTTTTTTAGACTTTGCAATCTTAAGCTTTTTCTTAAGAAAAAGTTAGATATGAGATCATACTGCATTAGTAATTGCTAATTCCCTACTCAGTACGTAACAGAAACATGTTAAATAATATTGTCAGCTGATGGAAGCAGTCCTTACATCAATTTTGAGATCTATTTATTTTATTTTCCAAATAAGAGCCGAACCTCAGTATCTTGCCACATAAGATGGGTTCGTAGTGGTTCATTTTGTAAGAGCAAAATACAGTAGAGTGGAGAAACTGCATGCTTCTGGAGGCAATACTTGGTTTTACATAGACCATTTTTATGACAAACGAGGAAGCTGTAATGATTTGGGTTTGCCAAAGGCAGGAGCAAATCAACTGCTTTCTTAATGAATTGCTTAAAAGCGATAGGTTATTTGTGGTTTGTCAACCTTCAAAATACAGCTTTCGAAGAGGAAAATATTCAAACGATTCTAGAAAAAAGGATGAATCCTACTAACGCCCTTTTTATCTCTTTCTCCTATGCCAATTTACAGTGCTCTTAGGTCCCCTTTTTGAGTTTTTTTGGAACATGTTCTTACATAGTTACATGAAATTCTAGTTTGTACCACTGGCAGGCCCATAAATTGAAGGCGCATCAAGGATTTGCACAACAGATTGTTGCACCTTTTGTTGAAGGTGAAAACTAACAAAGAATTAATTCTATTTGAAGTTCAAGAATCGCTGTGAGGTCCTTTATGATTTCACACAGCAGAATCTCTAAGTATCTTTACCTTTTCCAGCTAGCCAAGGTACTACATCTCATACTAGCAGATGATGATCAGGCCTGGATTTTACACGCTGTTGCTGCCTCCCGTCTCGATTGCTGCAGGGTTTACTTTGGTTTAGATTGTCATTCCTTAGTAATGCAGAATATAGCACTATATGTATTCAGCAACATAGACAGAGGTAAGTACATTACAGTTGTTTTCTGCTCTGAACCTGCTCTCCTACAGATCAAGCCCAAAGCCTATATCCTTCTTTACCTGGCGCTCACCTGCCAGGTTACTGATCTTACAATCTGAGCTACCTAATGGTTCCACTGTGGCTGTAGGGTAGGCACCGCTAACAACACTGCTTCTCAAAGACAAATCTTGTTTGCACAAAAGAGGGTCTTTTGAGAGGGTGGAGACTTATGCAATAAACTTGAAGGAAGACTGAGAACTGTCTAAGAGCTGTGTCACTTATATTTCCTATGTAGGATGAACTTTTTTATATTGACTCTGTTAGTACAGATACACAGCACAGTATGGTTATCATTTGTAAGAGACAAATAAGCAAAAACAAACCAAAAGCAAGCCTGAGAGAAATTCTAAAAGAAAGAGAGAGAGACGGGGAAAAATATTTCCAGAAACTTCTAGAAAAATACTTCCAGAAGTTACACATTTGTCATATCACTTGGTGTGCACAGGAGAACAAAATTATACTTGTTATTGATTATAGCCCTAAATTTATTTATAAGTATGCAGCAAAAATCTTGCTGATACCTGTGCAAAAGTGGATTTTGAAACACAGAGGTTTGACCTGAAGAGTATTTGAAGTTTTCCTTGACTGCAGTCTGGCAGTTTTGCTGAAAGAAGGAAGTTATTAAATTTGTCAAGAAAAAGCCATAATGAGCTACAGAAGCTGGAAGCTGAAGCTGGATAAATTCTTGCTAAAAAGAAAACCAGTATTTTTTTAATCACTGTGGTGATAAGCCATTGAACTACTTCAAATGAAGCATATGATGTAATACTTGTGCTCAAGCATAATTTGTGGACTGAGTGCAGAGACCACCTGATGATACTTGATGACATTCTCTGGTGTTTTGTTATGCAGCATGTGCTCACAGTTGTCTTTTCTGACCTTTAAACCTATAAATCATGCTTCTGTTTATCTCATGCATTAGAGTGCTGTTACTGTGAAATGTATTTTGTATAGATTATTCCTTCTTCATGTTCCTGCACTGTTCATAAAATGTGAATGGTGGTGCATGCTAATTCTTCCACAGTAAAATGATTTTATCTTGGTTTTATGATTAAAACAAAGCAATTTTTACTTACTCTAAATAGTGGGTCTAAGAAAATCTGACCAATTTTATCAGTAATGTAAAAATGCTTCACTGCTTGAGTTAAAATCTTATTTGATTACAAAATGTGGTTTTCTTTTAATGTATTTTGTAATGGGATGACTTTCTAGTTGGAGGCCTGTAGCTAGCGCTGTCCCCCAAGGAACAATGCTGGGTCCAATCCTGTTCAACTTATTCATCAGTGACCAGGATGAAGGGACAGAGTGCACCCTCAGCAAGTTTGCTGATGGTATAAAACTGGGAGGAGTGGCTGATACCCCAGAGGGCTGTGCTGCCATTCACAGCACAGAGGGACCTGGACAGGCTGGAGAGCTGGGCAGAGAGGAACCTCCTGAAGTTCAGCCAAGGCAAGTGCAGGATCCTGCACCTCGGGAGGAATAACTTCATGCACCAGTACGGGCTGGGGCGGTGACCTGCTGGAAAGTAGCCCTACGAAGAAGGACCTGGGAGTGCTGGTGGACAAGAAGTTGACCACGAGAGCCAGCAATGTGCCCTTGTGGGCAATAGTATCCTGGGGTGCATTAGGCAGAGTGTTGCCAGCAGGTCGGGGGAGGTAATCTTCCTTCTATACTCAGCCCTGGTGAGGCCTCACCTGGAGTACTGTGTTCAGTTCTGGGCTCCCCAATACAAGAAAGATGTGGAGCTGCTGGACCGAGTCCAGCAAAGGGGTATTAAGATGATGAAGGGGCTGGAGCATCCTCGTATGAGGAAAGCTGAGAGAGCTGGGCCTGTTCAGCCTGGAGAAGAGAAAGCTGAGGGGGGATCTGATCAATGTGTGTAAGTATCTGAAGGGAGGGTGTCAAGAAGATGGGGCCAGACTTTTCTCCGTGGTACCCAGCGACAGGACGAGAGGCAATGAGCGCAAATTAAAAACATAGGAAGTTCTGTCTGAACGTGAGGAAAAACTTCTTTATTATGAGGGTGACTGAACACTGGAACAGGTTGCCAAGGGAGGTTGTGGAGTCTCCTTCCTTGGAGATATTCAAAAGCCATCTGGATGCATTCCTGGGTAATATGCTCTAGGTGAGCCTACTTGAGCAGGGGAGTTGGACTAGATCTCCAGAGGTCCCTTCCACCTCAACCGTTCTGTGATTCTGTGAGTTGCAGGAGGTCAGTGCAAACGACTATTTTGCATTCATAACTTTTTCTTTGACTGCTTGAAGTTTTATAAATAAGGGTATCTAAATGTGTCACTTAACGATCTCTGTATAAATTGCAGAAGAGGATGGAGGTCCTCATATTCATTAATAATGAGTGCTAACAAAAAAAATTTTAAAGTTATATTTAACTTTAACTCTGTGCATTATTTTTGCATTGGTCTTTGAGGACTTGATCTTGAAACATGCACGTCAATGGGAACAAGGTCAAATTCTGAGGTAGTAAAACAGTGAAATACTTTCTAAAATGATTAGCGATCAAATTTCTTCCTAGTTATTGCTTTTCATCTGAGCGAGTCTTAGAAAGGGGTTTAGATTCTTTCAAGGACAGTTCTTCCCTTGAGGATAGTGGGTTTCATCTCCACCCGAACTTCATCTACTTTGCTAAAATCTTTCTTTGTTCTGTCTTAAGTAGTGTGCAGTGGCAGCATGATGCACTGGAGCTTCAAGAGAACACTGTCTTACAAAACAAAATCACTAGGGGTTATTTATTATCAAGAGATTACTAACAAGATGAGAGCATTTAGATGGATATTGAAAAACAGGAAGAGTGGTCGTTACCTTGTAACTGTCTCTTACATGTCACTTTTAGTGCTCAGCCTAAGTTGCTACATACATGTAAGCTTTGGGATAGATGGCGAAATCTCAAACGTAACAATTTTCCATGTTTATATGTGTGTATATATATGTATATTTATGTATGTTACTAATACTGAAACCCAGTATTGAGTTCTCATGTATTCATGCTGTAGTGCAGTAGCGCTCAGTGGGGACTCCGCTTTCTTAAACATGTACACTGTGGATGGCACATGCATCTGTAAGTCTGCTTCAGAGGTTTCTGTTGAGATTCACCACCAGCTAGAAAGCATTAGATTTTCTGTGCATCTGGATTCTTCTGTACATGTCTGTTTAGTTCCCCCTGCAATGTTTATTGTTGGATAATACAAATATGGCTGATCCTATGGTAACCGGAAAGGAAGTTATACATAGAAAAACCTGACTTATCTGAATTTAAACTGTAGCAAATATAATAGTAGCAATAATAGCTTTTCACCTCAAGGCAGTGAATGGATTTTTATTTTGTATAAAAGATGGAAGAAGGTTCATTGTTCTTTTTGGCCTGACATTTTGCTGCAGTGCAGCTTTCTATGCCTTTTTTTGAAGCTTTTTCTGATGCGTTGCTCACTGAAGAGGCATAGTGATTCCTGTGATTTCAAATCAGTACAGCATAAGGCCCTAGTGGGCACTGTATCACTGGCTCGTATAGATTCTTTAGTTGTCTTATTTGTTGCCAAAAGCCACATCAAAGAAAAGGAAGCCAGCAGATGTTCCACATATAGTACAAAGATAAACATATTTGAGCTTCTTTTAACATTCTGTAACTGATACAGAGATTTTAGAGGAACAAGTAGGGGTTGAAATATGGTCGTCTTTCAGAAATGAATGGAAAGTTTATTCAGACGCTACTTTCTCCACCACTCTTCTATCAATTTTTATGATGAGACAATTGAATTTTCTCATTTTTAGAAATGATTCCTAATGGCTCACCCCTGCTGTTGTGTGCAAGATTGATACAGATGACGTGAAAAATAACTAGTAGACAATAAGTAATAGCGATAAAAATAGCCATAAACACAGAAGCCTGAAAGAATTTCCCCTTCCGTTTGTTTGCTTGAATTAGAATCTCATATGTAACAACAAAAATATATTAAAAAAAAAATCAGTCTGTTTTTAAGGACAGTTTCCTTGGGAATGTCTGTGCTATGGAGACAAAAGGGAGACCAGTCATTAGGAGTTGTGGTCTAATTTATCTGCAGCTTATGTCATGATTTGCAAGAATAGATTAAAGGCTTTTCAGCAGTAGTAAACTTTTCTTGGTGACAGCAGGAGCAATTGTGGTTCTCATAATAAAACGGGCAGCAGAAAATAATTTAACTTTATTTTGCTTCCATTTCACAGTGTGAGGAATGGTGTAACTGAAAATGTCCATAGGGAGATAAATTATTGGCCTTCACAGTGAAAAAATAATCACATCATTTTCTCATGCCAAGAAACACAGGTATCTGTGAAAAAGTGAAAAGAGAACAGCTATTTTTGAGGCAGCAGAGGCTTCTTTTATTCCATATTCTTTCCTATATTTTTCTAGTTACTGAAATGTTGCAGAATTTTTTCTAGCTGTTGATATAATGAAGCTACTGTAATGTTTCTATCCTTTCAAAATTATTAAGAGATGGCAGTAGTAGTGAGAGGATACTTCAAAACGGTGGGCTATTCTAGCACTTTGTCCTAAAAAAGGCATGTCTTTATAGATGGAGAAACTTAATATGTGGCCATCTTCAGCTTGTTTGAGATAATAGCACGTAAGGGTCACAGCTGTTTTGCTAAATGCAAGAAATGTTGCAAGTGAGCCAGAAAATATTTGGATAGTGAAAGCTGCAAAGAAAGAATACTTTCAATGATCACTAAAGAAGGCTTCTAGCTTAAGTGTATGATTGAAGCTACAGAGAATAGTACTGTATGTCTGGATTTCTGATGCATCATGTCTCTTCAGACACTAAGGAATTGGGATGTGTCTATAGCGTCCCAGTTAATTCATTAGGTACCAATACATCTTACAGTCTGATTATGAAGGATGGTCATCCTGCCCCAGACATGTTACGGTCAAGGGCCTGGATGTCAGGCAGGGACGTTCCAGTGGAATGGAGGCTTTTCTTTCTTCCACAGGTGCCCAGCCTGTAGGGACTATTGTTACACAGATAGTCATCTGGGATAGTAAGTATCCCATATGACAGTTAACTAGATTTATAGTTGTCATACACATTAAGTAACTACTGGCAATAACCCACTTCATAATTGTCATCTGAACACTGGCCTACCTCTGTTACCCTCAGTGAGACAACTTGCTTGCTCTTTTCTAGGAAGGAATTTCTTTTTCCCAACAAGTAAAATTGATTCTTTTTCTTTTTAATTTCTTTTTCTCTTAATTTTTACCAGCAACATTTAGAAACTTTTGCATACATTTTTAAAAGGTTTAATGTTTTGGAAACCTGCTCAGCGGCATAGACAGTACTCACTGGCCCCATCTCAAGAAAACTTTGTGTTTTATGAATAAACATATGAATATATTTACAAATTTATGAATCTGGCTTCACTAGGAACCATATGTTGATTCTGTACCTTAGAATTATTGAAATAGTGACAGGAATTGTCTTTGTTAGCAATGAAGAGTTTTGAGCGTTGGGAAATTCGCTTCAGAATCATGGGATAATTTTACTGAAATTTTATCTGATATCTTACAGTCACAGCTCAACAAATCAAGACAAGAAACAAAATGTAAGGCAAATTAGTGTAGGAAAAAAGAGAAAAGTGGAATGGTCTGTAAATCTGAATTATGGAAAACCTAAATTATGGAGCATATGTGTATGATTCTACCTCTATACTTACAGACATTTGAAAACATTCTCTACCTAGCCTCTCTAGTCAACACTAGTGAATTAAAACCAAATTCTTACAGGACCTGCTTACCCTTTATTCAGAGCAGAACTAGTGTAGGGATACAACGTACCTGTGATAGAAAGCCCATGTTCTTGACAGAGACCTCACTCCTTTCCAGAGTTAGTAGAGGTTTCTGGTTCTAGTATTCAAGAACTTGAGTAACTTAACATCCTTGAAGGTTATATCACACTATGTAGAACACAGGACTTCCGGGAGATGCAAAACCTAATATTTTAAAGATGGGACATTGTTAGACTAAAATTCTCTACATAAAATCGAGTTTTTTTAAAAAATTGAGTTAATCAAGTCATATTAAAAGGCAGTATGGGCTAGAACTATGTAAATTATTGGTGACTGACATGTGGTAAATTGATTTTGACCTGAAATTAAAATATTTACATTTTAAAGATACTTTGTAAGATTTACTTTGGGGAGCGAAACAAACATTTTTTATATGAGAAGAAAGAAAGCTGGAAATGAAAAGCTAGACTGCCAAGGGGATTTAGATATAATTTCCAAAATGGTAGATAGGGTGCCTCCTCCCTCTCCCACGAGGCTACTGAGCTGGTCCATTCTATTCTGGGCTAAGATACTCTAAGGTGACTTTCCCCAGTAGGTCCTGTTGAAGCTATCCCATTTTGTATGAAAGTGATAAAATATTAATCAGGCCGTAAGGATGGTAACTTGTGGTTTGTGTTTTCCAAGGAAACTGGAATACAGATCTTTTCTCTGAATGAGGTTGTAAGAGTGTATTTTTGTTCACATTCCTCAAATTGTCTTTGATTGACCAAACTGCTAAGGTGCAAGATAACAGAAAGCACCAATCACATCATGCTTTCTCCATTAGGTCTGTTAGCAAAATTCAGGTCAAATTAGTGAACTGGAGTTCAATTTATGAAGTTGAGGTTTTCCTGAAGTTATATCTTTGGTGAATAAAATGCTTCAATGAAACAATTCGCTAGATTTAATACTTGAGAACAGGCTTATTTTGGTTTGTCGATTTTAAATTAAGTAAAAAATTCACGCTTTACAGGTACACAATATCTTTTGCCAAGCAGCAGTAGAATAAGATTCATTGCCTAGGAGTACTGATACTTATCAGATAAGATGGTAACAGTTCATTTTGTCCAGGAAGGAGAATTAGAAACCTCTATCATTACTAGAGGCAGATATTTCCATTTGCCATAGTAGTAGTGACTATTTTTAATTGATGACAGTTAACAGTTCCCTGGAAAGTGAAAACACCTATGGCCACTAATTGCATCCGCTTCTCACACTTCAGCCCTGGAGGAGTCTAGCTTCTGCCAACAATTACAAAATCTGTCTTTTCTGGTCCATGCTGCCTGTTAGGTTAAACCAAAGTAGCTGTTGGGATTGGGAGATATCATGCCCAAGACAGGCAAACCAAAGCAGTCTAAGGATTGCTGCTTCCAAGAATCTTACAGGCATATATATTGGAATGGGCTGTCAAATACATTTTTTCATGGCGTATTGGTGAGTTTATATAATAAGTGGAACCTACCTGCAAAACAGAATGAAGAAGAGGAGGATTGAAAAAGACATTGGCTGAACTCTAGGACAGCAAGAACAAAACTGAATGAGATTTCTATATACTTAGCAGAAAACTCTGTTTCTAGATACTATCCTGGCTGGACTAGTAATTGTCTTTTTTTTTTCCAAAGCTGTATATGGTAAAGGTATAGAACCAATAATAAATTATTTGAGGTGGAACTTACAGAAAAAATTCTGTCTTCTGCAGATATATCTAGTTCATTGATGAGCTGGCAGAATGGACATATCAATATGAGCATAATATGCAGGCTTGTTCTTTAAGCAGATTTGCTTTATATTAAAGAGCAAGAAAATAATCATATGACAGTAGCATATGTATTTTTTTTTTCCCCAGGAAGTGCGGCTTTTTTAGTTTCAGAGCAAGTTTTTGCGACAGTTGTAGATCTAGGCTCATGCTTTGATGCAGTGCCTACAGTGGTTTACCATCCTTGGAAAACAGATGCCAGTTTTCCAAGTGTAAGCAATGCAGAAAGAAATACTAATGAAGGAGGCAAATGGATGCACAGGGCCTGCCTGGAAGAGTTATATGAGGTTGACTGGTTCAGGAGCATATACTGAAATAATTTTATATGTGGCAGTCTGAATCAGTGATTCGGAAGAGATGGCAGATGCAGCCAGGAACACCTTGCTAGGTGAAAGTCTGAACATAATTTTTCTGACTATATGAAAGTGTTGTTACATATGTTAACTATAGGATGTGTTTTCCTTCTGTTGTATATCTATGTTGAAACTACATATACATGTCAATTATTCAGATTTGGATAAAATTGCAAGGATTTATGTGCACTGCTTTCCTCTGCCTTCCCTTTCTTACAGAAAACTCTTGTTTCCTGTAATACTCTTAATTCAGATACTTCCTATCTGCTTAGACTGAAGAACAGTAATAAGATGCAGAAGGCCGGAATTGGTAGTTTGGAGTATCAGTACTTTGTTTTGCTCAAAGAAAGACTTTTATCAGATGGATTTGGATATAGCTTTATGTTAATTTTTTTGTTTTGAAAGGGAATAGAAGAAATGCAAAATACAATCTGCTGAGGTGTGAGGCCTAATACAAAAGGAATTTGAGACTGGCTGTTTTGCATAGATTTTTGGTTCTTACTTGACTGGCTAGATGCCAAAAAAAGTCTCTTGTGCTTTACTTTCAACTAGGTGACAGATGTTGGATGATCTCAGCAAGTATCTTTGTTTCTGTTCCATAGTAAATATGTAGCAGATTGAATCTTTGTAATCTCTATAATTGGAGATTTGTCAGTTTTTCTTTATTACCTGTAAAATAGTTTCAGAGAACAGTAAGATTCTGGATGAGATTTTAACAGGAACCTAAGAGAGTTAGGTGCCCATCCTTATTGAGAATTTTCATGGAAAATATGTCTTCAGTGATTATGTTAAAAATATCAAGATTACTTGTGCAATTTTGACATTATTTCAGCCTTATCTCTTTCTCATCACCCAGCTAGATCACAGTACTCTCACAATTTCCTCCCTTTCTGTGGTTACTGGGAAATTACATTCAGTTTTGGACAGAGAGTACTGAGCCTTGCTATGGTTTTAAGTCTCTTCTCAGTGGTGCAGTAGTAACAAAGATGCAGATCTGGCTGGGTGAATAGAAGAGGGATATTTTTCACAGATGTATGTTTTTCCATCTCTTATCTTTACATGTTTTTTCTATTCAGGCTTTATTAGAAATGTGTTGAAAAGATCAACACTGACACACAATGTGATGTGTATACGATTCCAAAACTGGAAACCACTTTTATCTTACTTGTTGTAGCAGCACATAATTGAAAAAACCTTCAATTAAGTCTAGTCAACTGTAAAGCAGGCACATGAGAAAATGTACATTTTACTGAATTAATTAAAATACAGTACACAGCAACTGGAAAAAAACAGTTTAAAAGGCAAAATAACAAAATAAAACACAAAGGGCCATTAGATACATCAGATCCATTAAAACACATACATGTTGTATTAGACCTAATTACATACATGTACAGTAAATACAAATAACCTGATAGACTCGTCTGGATAGATCACACAGAAAAATCTACGAATATTTAAGAATCTAAGAGAAATATTGGTGTATGTTACCATTTCTAATTAAAATTGATAAGTAATATTTTTGCCTATGTGTTACTTCCTGAAGAAAGTGTTCCTTTTTCTTTTGTAAGAGTAGCAGTATTACCAACACATTTCCTTCAGCTTCTGAAGATGCCGTTTATTCTCAACTGGAGAGCATATGCATTTATTTTCTTTGACCGTACTGCTCCATATGCAAGCTCTCTCCTCAGCAAAACAGACTACTCTCAATCCTCTAAAAATTAGCAAGATATTTAATATTAAAATAACTATAGAAGGGAAGTAGGTGTCAAAAGAAGTATCCTTCTACGGTTACTATAAGACTAAAGCAATAGTATGACAGAAAATAAGGGTTAGCAGTAATCTGCTACTGATGAAATCCTGTGGAAAACTTGCCACCAAATAGAATCACAGAATCTTCAATATATATGAAAGGTCTTCTGTAGCTCATTAAATAAAAACTAAAAATGAGCTGAGAAACCGGTTCTCAAATATACAGCAAAACATAATGATTGCAGTCTGCACTAACACACACAGTGTCTGACCCACTGTCTGACCCTCAGTGACTGACTACAGACAATTAAAACAGAGTTTATTAACTTCTGTAATTCACACAAACTGCCATTCTAATTTCTGAAGTAACACAGTTTCATCACTGCATTTTGGAACAAATCCAGTAACAAATCAAACTCTGAATAATTTATGAAAATGCTTGTATTAAAAATTCCTCAAATATATAAACCCTCCAAAGGCCAGAGAAAAGTAATGAGTTCATGTTTGTCTTATTTCTGCAGTTTGGATGAGATCTTCAGTGTACAGTGGGAGAACAATTCACGACTTGAAATTATAGAGATGACTTTTTGTGATACAAAATTGCTGGATCTCTGTCTTCTTTCCAGTGTTCTTGTGATTTTTTTCCTAATTTTACCATAATGCTTAACTAAGGCAAATGGTACTACAGATGTTTTCCTATTGTTATTTGCATACTTTGAATGAAAAAGACTATTTAAATGAAAACTTGATCAAATCTTCAAAAAAAAAAAAAAAAGGAGAAATAGTTCCTCTTTCCCCTGAATATAGGGTACAATGAGGCATCTATTACTGTGTAATAAATTCCTGCTTCTCTTATTGCCCAAACAGAAACATCACAGTGGAAAAAGATAATATTATACTAATTATAGTGGTCCAATTAGCAGTAAGGTTTTGGTTCAGACCATATTTCATCAGTCACATTGCCAGTAATTCTTCATTTATCTCAGAAGTTAGCTTTATCATTTCATTTATGCACATCTGCTATTATGTTAATGGAATTAAACTATTGTGGAGATGGTAGAATTAGCCATGATTCTCTTCATGCTTGTCTCATGTGGTTTGCAGGTAAGACCAATGGCTACTTATTTAAGACTTATTGGAAATGTGAAAATTTTAGCAATTTTTCTACCCTTGGGAAAAAGGTAGAATTACACTATTTCCTATTCTGTTGTCCCCGCCCCATACCCAAAGTCATTACAATTCTTCCTTATTAAAAAATTTTGGAGGTCAATTGATGATAGTGATAACAACACTAATTCTCATGAAGTAATTCTGTAATTGGCTGTGGATTATTGACAAATCTGTGAGAACTGAGCAATGCTGCATAGTTCTGCACCGCTGAACTGTGAAGAACAAAAAAAGCGATAAGAACACTAACAGTGACCATGTTCCGCTTCCCCAGGCCTGCTCCTTCTGATTAGAGCCTCAACCTTTTGTTGTAAACATTCCATGGTCTATCAAAATTTCCCCAATCCCTTCTCCTCTTATTGCATTTTGAAAACAAAATACTATTCCTTCTTGGAGCTGAGAAGGATAAGGAAACCTTTTGGGTATCGATCTTAAGGCAAGGATACTCTCCCTCACCTTCCTTTAATCTGGATTTAATATGCAGTACCTGGTAGAAAGTTGAAATACCAAAAAGGAGAAGGAGAAAGAAGAAGAGGTAGCAGATAAAAAGAAGGCAGTGTCCTCTATTACTTCTGCTCGTCAAGAAAAGCTCTGATTTATCTCTAGATTTCTTCATTGCTTTGAAAAATAGATTAAAGCTTTCAACTAATATCACCTAAGAATGTAATAATAGGTATAGCGGTAAAGGTTAGATTTCTGTGATCATAATACTAACTTTTTCTAAACTGGATCCCAATTGACTTCAGAAAACTCAAGACAACCTTAAATTTTTCATGTCGTATATCACCTCACTGTTGAGTTCTTCTGGAAATTTGCTGCACTGCGCACATATATTTAATGTCTATTTTATGGTAATACATTTTATGAGCAAAAATGTAAGATAGGCTCCCTAAATCCATTATTCAAAACTTACATTTTTGTCACTGCAGTAGATTTGTGGTGAGTAATTCCAGTGCTTTGGAAAGTAGCCATCAGCTGAATGACTCAGAGCAAAGGATTTTACACAAATGCAGATCATAACAGCATAAATTCTTTCATAAAAAATTGAATCATTGACAGTAAATGTTCTCAATAAATACATATATCAAGGCCCCAATTAACGTTTTTTTTTCTGCAGCCTTTCTGCTGTGAAAGAAAGGACTTCTATTAAAATAACAAAGTTACATGTACTTTCTAATTTCAGCTCCTTTTTGCATTAAGTATTCTTCTATCCCCATAATAAGCTTAGATGTGAACCATAACATATTATTGTAGGTGAAAGGACATGATGTGCTTTAGAGGATCCTTGAAGCTTTCAAATTGAGAAAACAATTAGCTGCTTGCTAATATTACACAGCATTCTGTTTTATTTGTAGTGTCTTTGATCAAAATTAGACAAGAACAGAAGGACATGGCAAGGAAATAGGACGCTTTTGCACCAAAACAAATTGATGACTGATTGTTCAGTCATTTGAAGTCGTGTTAAGAGGAAATAAGAGAGTTTGAAATAGAACTGAAATGGTGAAAATATAGAAAAATGTAGGAATGAAGAGTCAAAATAATATTTTTAAAAGTACTGAAAGACACTGAAGACTGCCAAAAGTTCATACAAAGTCCAGATCTGGTTGTACCTCTTCATATTTGAATTATAAGGGGAATGCAGATGGAGAGAAAGTGTCTTGTATAAGTAGTAGTAGAGAAAGATGATGACAAAGGAAGAGTAGGGTTTTCCGAATTTATATTTCTGTTCAATTATTTGTCTCTATGGAGTCAATAGAACTGGAACAAGGAATAGTATAGATAATGGAGAAACACTGAAAAAGCGTAATATAACGTCTTCAACTTAAGAGTAGAAACTGTAGCTTTGAAAAAGGAAGCACTTCAAAAAAAGTCATGTGAAAGTTGGAAAGTGCTAGGAAGTGCTAGTATAGGAATGAGGTTATGAGCTCCAGATTTCCTGAAAGATCACTTAGATGAAAAAAAGAGAGAAGATATTTGATTTCATGATTATAATAAACAAACTTCCTTCTGTCATAAAAGATAAGATTGATAAGCACTATCTAAATAAAGCACTTAAGTCAAGAACAGTAATGAAAGAAGCAACTGCTGTTTGAATGTATTTGTCTCTCAGATGATAATAGCCAAGTGCTTTTTCAGCAAAAGTAGAAGTCTGAATGAAAAATTACTTGGAAAGAATGTGTCAGGGAACAGTGAAGGCAGGCTTTTCCCTAAGGGGAAATGAGCCAGTTGAGCTTGATTAACAAGGCTGGCAGAGGCAGTAGTCTCACTGGCAAGCCTCAGTCCTACTGTACCTGAGCAAGACAACTAGGGCAGGTCTAGCAACATTAGCCAGGTTCAGCTGGGAGTCCAGGTCACCAGGCAAGTCCACAGTGACGAGACAGGACCAAGGTCAGGCTGGGAAATGGAGTCGCACGCCTGGGTCAGGGTCTAGATCAGTGGGGTGTACATCCAGGCATTGATATGGTGGCAGTGCAACTGCACTGTAGTTCAGGTGGTGGCCAGGGCGAGAGCCTCAGCTTAAAGGCAGCTCCTATGGGATGGAGGGGGGAACCTAATGCTGAAGCTTCTTCCAGCTCTTTCTTTGCAATAGCTCTTATTTGCAAGCTGGCCTTGAGCAGCCAGCGAAACACCTAGGTGTGGAGGAGAGCGCTCCAGGACCTCCCTGACAGAATGAAAGAAAAATGATAAGAACTCACATATAAAATACATGATTAGGGCATTTTGAAGAGGACAGGGTGAAAGGTAAAATCAGAATAGAATAAGACAACAGGTGATTTTTTTAATGTGTGGCAGAAGAGACAGATACCAGACTCAAGACAAGAAAGACCTTTCCCCTCCAAAAAATTACAAAGGAGAGAGAAGAGAAGATAGAAAGGAGAACACGAGACAAAGCAGCATATTGCTTAAGGAACAGCTGATGTTTCCTAAATGAGAGAATCAAAACCAGAGAAGTAAGCAGGGAAAGAGAATGAGAATACCATAGGAAAAGTGGAGATGATGACTGAGTTAGGCAAGAAAAAGGTGGCCAAAAACTTTGAGGGCCAGATCCAAAGAGGCACTTGGTCACTGTTAGGACCTGTGGCAGAAATGCATAAAGGTTAAGTGTTTGGCTAAGATGTTTTGGTTCAGGCAATTAAGTCTTCTGAACAGAGAAGACGAAGAGTTAGGCACCTCACAGAAATGGGATTCTTCAGAGTCAGCATGCTGAGCACCAAGACTAAAAATGAGCAGCACTAATTGGAAGTGCTGAAGAAAAACAGTCTAAACTCTCTCTCTCTCTCCAGACTCGTCTGGATTTGGGCACCTATCTCAAAGTTGTAGTTAAACCTCCGTGAAGCTGACACTGAAGGTTTTCACCCTTTTGCTTTGACACTTATATTTTGAAAGTGAAATAAACTTCTCAAAATATTTTTGTTAAGGAGTTTCATTAAGACTGTCTTCTGAAATGCACAATGCCAACCCTCCTCAGTGATAGTCTGCCACTCTGAAGAGATAACTCAGTGATTTTAAGTGATTTCTCCATTCTCAGAGAATGTCATCATGTCTTCAGGCTAAGAAAGGACTGCGAGAGCTCTCAAAATTGCTTTGGGGAAAAAAGTTCAGTGAAATGTACCCATCAAGAGGTCCATGTCTCAGTTCTAGGCTGAAAAAGGCCAACTGTTGCTCAAACTGCATTATTCTCCAGGAGCATGAGCTTACATCTTTATTAGTAAACTAAACATGGACAGAATTTGGACCTGAGCACAAACCAGTGCTCAAACACTATGATCATCCATACTGCTGAATTGCTAGCATGGTCCATGGCAGAATTTGTGACTGGGGTAATAAGCTTATTTTCCCAGACAATACTCAGGCAAGGACTAGGGATATTATGGGCCAGAAACCACTCCAATTAGGCAGGTTGGATGGAGCTGTTTTGTTTTGGAGGGCAAGGTGATAGGAGCAGAGCGAGAGAAGTCAGCCAAATGGATGTGAGCCATGCTGTGCTACCCGATGTCAGGGTCAGAGAACTGCTGCTGGCCCATTTGATTTATTTTTAGAAGCAGCCTGAGAGAGTAAGCGTCAGCATCCCAGAGTTATCTTGGCATTTGAAGTTACATGTCAAAGACTCACAAGACTGGCTAGCTAGTGTGTAATAGTACAGGTAACAGCTTTGGTTATGGTCAGGCAAGTAGGTCCTCAATTGAAAAAATATCCTTTAAGCTGTGCTTCATGTCAATGATTACATGTCTGTATTGAATTAGAGCTGCCATATGTGAAAGCCGATAGGTGTAGGATAAGGAATTTCAGAAGAGTTAAAAGCCCTTTTCCCAGTGACTGTTAATGAGAGCTGAAAAGTTTAATCCTTTAGGTCTCTTTGAAAATCCTATCCTAAAAATAAAAATTGGATGAAGTGTGGGATTTATTGGTTCTGACTGAAAAATGAATAGTAGCAGCAGGTTTTGAGACAAGCTCCAGACTGGAGTAACAAGAGAAGTGATGCGAATTTTATAACAAGACTTGTCAGTTTTCCTGTCCTTATTAAGGAGAACAGAATATCTGCAAAGGAGGCAGACATGATCTTGAAAATAAGTCCTGAATCAATCATATCAGCAAAGGACAATCTGTACATATGATTTTGGTTTTGGCAAATCATCAAACAGCTATTAACTGGAAAGTTGAATTGGGCCCAGCAATCAAAGCCTGGCTAGGAGATAATAAAATTATAAAAGCATTATAATACACATTAGTTAAATGTGAATAGTCAAGGCACATTTGAATTTTGTATGGTGTGATTCCACTCCAGATTAAGACACCTACATTGAGATGTCTCCATATAGGTGTCTATACATGCATTAGTTATCTGAGCTCCCATTACAGTCAGTAGAGATCTAATCAACATGAGTTGAGCCTACAGAGCTTTTCAGATGGTCAGATGTGGGTAGTTGTGTTAGGGTGAGCTGAATAGCTATCAGCCTTTGTCTCCTAGTTAATTATTACAATTACTTCATTCTTTGCAAAGGTTTTATCTTTAGAAAAATATGTTACAGGAAACTCCTATAATGTCTGCATTATAAACAAAGAATTCAGTATTATTTGCAAAATACCTTGGTCACCCCGTTGACTATTTCTTCAGGCTAAAAGGTATGTCCCTTCCCAATAACATCTGTATTTATCTGAACATCCATAACCATATGTTACAGAGAAATAATACTTAGTGGAATTGAATATTGCCTAGAGCTATGTATCTTGAGTCTATTTTTGGCCTCTATTTACTTCTGTGTAACCTTGGTCCTATTTTTAACTGTGGAACGTAGCTGCCTCCCAGTGAACCTGAGAAGAGCTGCTCTAGGTCACATTCAGGATGTATATAGCCCACTATACTTTTTGTGAGTTGCCTATAGCGTTTACCTAAAAAAGACCACAGAAGAATATGCGCAAGCATATGGTCGCATTTCTTTGATACACTTTTCCAGGCTTCAGAGATTTAGGCCCCTCAGGGTCAGGGACCCCTAAATCAGCAGTTACATCACCTCATTTAGCTGCTCTTGATAGACTTCTGTTCTGTGAATTCTCCACACTGTTTTTTAGACTGTTGTATACATGCGTTGGTCATCACACCATTGGGCACTACCTTCCACAGTTTAAAAAAAAAGCACTTTAAAAAAAAAGTCTGTTGTTACTTTCTTTGATGTACTCTGATTACTGAATTAGAAGGGACAGTGAATTTATCACTTCCTATTTATTTTGTTCAGCTTCTTACAAATTTTTAAACCTTCTAGTGGAAAGGAGACAACTGAGGGAGGGGACATGATGGAAGGTTTAAAAAGGTTATTTGAAGTCCAAGGATTTTTGCAGTGACATAATAAAAAAATTCCTTTCCTTCTAATTTTCTAAACATGATTAACATTGGATTTATTTATTTAACTATAACTGAATATTGAGATATTTTCATGGAACCTTGTATTATAATTCCAAGATCTTACTCCCTAGTTGTAATAGTTAGTTAGAATGAGAAGTGAGTTAATATTCATCCAAATTCTGTGTTGGCAAATGCCTTTTACATTGTCAGTGTTGTTAATCTAATCTTAGTTTGCATAAAAGTTAAAAAAAATTCATTGGAAGTAGGTCAAGAAAAGCAATCTTTCACAGTAATTGTGGTCCTATCTTTTGGACTTGCCTAAAATTGAGAAATAATTTATAAACATACCTTTTTTGACGGGGGAGAGAAAATTAATGCTAACCAAGGTTTTGTAAATCAATGTGAACCTCATTTGATTCCCTAGAAAATTCTTGTATTCAAACTTCTCACTGTTTTGTTCATGATTTGAAGTAATCATCGCTAAAATAGTATTGTGGTGCAGAGGGTATTGATGAACTGCATAAGTTTGGAGGGTAGTTCTATGCAAGCATCAAAAAATTTTTGAATTCTCTACAAATATTTTCTGTGTCTTGTATTATCACTCACTAAAGGTATTATGATAAAAGTATTTACTATCCCCTGGAATCCACAGCTTTAAGACTTTTCTGTCTCCTGTTTAGATGTATCACAAATAAGGTGACATGTTTCTGTCTCATTTTAAATATGTCCTGTGAATATGTTAAATTTAGTTATTGAATTTAAGGGAAGCCCAGAGATGAGTTAAACCACTGACCTCCTGCAGCGTGCAGTTATCATTCATCTTGCAGTTTTGTGAATGGCACATTAAGTTACTGAATTGCTTTTAAAGCTAAGTTATGACTACTCTGAACTCCTCACTGATATAAATCAAAACAGAAGAAATAAATACAATTTATTCTATTTATACCCTGGATTTTTAGAGGTTCTTAACTGTGCTAATACTGTCACTCTAAATTGTTTACTCAGGTTCCTAGATTTGGACTAATATTTATTTAATTTTCAGATAAACTATGCCACCATTTTTAATTTTAATTTATCATTTTAGTCAGATTTGATGTCTGTGTTGTAATACATGCTATCATTCCTTTTCATACAATCCTCTAATTTTGAGTTCTTTTTATATTACTATAAATTTACTATATCTGGTTACTTTTCATGTTGCTCATACGTACTTTAGTCTTTGCGCTTTAAAATTCCATTCAAATAATTTAAAAATATATATATACTTTTCTGAGAAATTGTTTTAGTAATAGTTTCCCAATAGAAATGGTGCTAGAGAGAGCCGTCCTGTGATATGTTAGGAATTTGGAGATTCTGTTCTGAGGAAAGAAAAAAAGAAATGATGAAACATTTTTAAAAGATTGGAATAAACGTAACAATTCAATATTGAAAAATTTGGAAAAATTATGAGTCAGGCTTCCTAAAATGACACAACAGTTTTAAGTGCACTGGATCATGTTTTACAGCTTTCTTCCATAATCTTGAAGGGTAAAAGCTTATTTTAAAAACTTGTGATTTTTTATTGCCTTGCATATTTCATTACTGGCAACAAAATCTGATGGTTTGGCTGCACTAGGAATCATTTGTTTCCTAATTCACAGTAACTCCCCCTTGGATAACTGATTTTTGCCCTAACTTCTGTAATGGATATAGGTGTTTCCAGAAACTTAAAGAAGGCACAGATCCCATTGTACAGCTCAAAAAAAAAAATTTAGAGAGAAAGTTTTTAATATTTTGGAGCAGATGTCTGTTTTACCTCAAATTTGTGCATTCACAAATGACACAAGTAAGAGTGACTTAAATGAACATGTTTATCACTCTAAAAATACAAATTTTTCAGTGGTGAAACTTGTAACAGGTTAGTGTATGAGCTAGGAAGTGTACAGTATGTGCTAGATAATCTTGTCAATCTGGATTTGTTCTCAGTTATTTGCAGCAGCAAAATTAATACTGTTTTAGACTTTACGCATATACTGGCTTTTACATGAATGCCCGTGCTCTTTGTATGCGGTAGCAAACTTGAAAAAAATAAGCACAATAATGAACAACTTTACTGTCTATGGAAAGCTTTATACTATTGATTGATTTTAATAACCTATTCTTTAGGATTCTCATTGTCTTGACATGGTGACAATGGCAGTGAAGAGCCAGCTAAGCTTATTCCAGACAAACACATCTGTTGCAAAAAATGACATTGATTTGGAAATCCAGCGCTGCTTGCAGAGCAATGAATAAGCAAAAGAGCTGGTGTGCAATAAAGGGTCTCTCTATGGCAGCTCTGGTCAGCCTGGGACAGGCAGCAGGAGGGCGCAGGCTTTGAGCAGAGGTAACGTAATCTGGAGGGGACATGGTGCTGAGGTGGACTTCGCTTTAGGTTAGGCCAGTACATCGGAATTTTTTGCCCTTCCTGCAGAATGTCAGGCTTTTTCTTTTTGTAGAATATGGACTACAGAACAAAATAATACTTCTCAATTCTGGCAACAATTTAATGCACGTTAACAGTGTAGTTCCATGTGCGGTTTAAGCTAGCATATAGTTACCCTACTGCCAAAACAAGCCGTCCTGCTTATCCCCCTTCTACTGAGAGGCAATCCTTCTCCCACTGTGGTACCCTCATACCACCCCTTTCCTCTGAAGACTGGAAAAACTAATCCCAGCTGAACTACCTGCGGGTGAAAAAAGCAGGAATGAATAATCAGGGCTGTGATCATGCTACTTTATGCCAGTATTAAGTACTGATGGAATTAAATGTTATTTTCCAGAATTTATTTCCTTCTATCCTCTGCAGATAAGTATGTCCCCTCCTCTCTGGGTCAGAGCCACAGTAAAATCTTTCCTCAAGGCTACTGATCATCACGCAAGTACTATGTTCTAGAAAGATTTGCTCCGGGACAGGTATTTTTCTTTGGAAATGAAATTAACTGGAGCTGGTAATGGGTTGTAAATGGCTCTATTAACTTCTCAGGTGTCAGAAGTTCAAGATAATTGTTAGATCTACTTGCAATGACATTTCTACCAGCTGTGAGGATTTTCTGCCACCTGTGTTTTTTAAAAATCCTTACTTACATATTCTCATTATCTGAACCTATCCGTATTATTTTTGTTTTTCACTCTATACTTTTATCTCTTTTTTACTTGCTTTATCCTGATTAGGTTGCCATGGTCACTCATATCTAGAAGGCTATTTTCAGATATTTGTCAGATCAATGAATTGTCAGAGTTTGTTTAAATCAATTCAAAAAATTCGTAAAACTAATTCAAATGCTCTTTTTGAGTGCAAGAAGGCAAAATGAAGAGGACAGCACTGGTAAGCAGCCCTGGCATTTCAGTAGAGGCTTATTTTACTTTTCTCCAGCACCTACACGTAAGGAACTTTTAACAACATGCTACTTGACTTCAGAGGCAGGGGTGCAGGGAAAACAACAATGCTACTCGGGCATGTAAAAACTAAGAAAACCAGTATTAAAGCGGCCTCCTGGTGAGAAAGAGTGAATCAATGAACTTAAAGATCTTCTAAACGCATTTTTGTGTTGGAAGTAGAGCCATATACTCCTAATGAATCATGCTGCATCTGCAGTATATCCATGTCCCAATGTGTCACATCCATAAGGGATTCAAAGAGAATGACAAGTAACAGTGTGATGGAATATAAGTAACATTAGAGTATCTTTTTTTTTTTTTTAATGTGTTATTTAAGAGGTCTGCTTTGATGTATAATACAAAAGGGCACAAGTGGAGTGAAACGTGAAGGATGGGAAAATGTCAGTGGTGTACAAAATAGTAAGCTGGCTTTTAAATGGATTGGTAAAGACATAACTATGAAAAATAAGGCATTACTGACAACCTGGAATCCCTCTAAGTGTGATGTCGCTTCTCCTTGAGTTGTCTTAAATTTCGAATAGTGATATGCTTTCACTTACCTGCATTTGCCTTCTACTTATTGCAAATAGGTTAGCAGAATTTTTATTAAGTTGTGTAAGGAAAAGCAGAAAGAATGCTTTCAACTTGAAAATTACATTTTCATTTAAAAATAGTGAAGATATTTTACTTACATGTATGGCCATTCTAAATAAAAGAGGAGAGCAAGTAGAGAGTATTTTGTGCTAGTTGCTGTGATTTTACTTTATTCTTGTAGCAATGTTTTGTGACAAACCAGGTTATTTTCTTTACTGATGAGCTCCTGCACTAGCTGTTATGTGCCCCTAGTCTATGACCCTGGCGCAGCTCACATGCAGTGGGCGTCAACCAAAGAGAACGTGCAGATGTGTCTTCACCACCATTCAGTGTGCTTTCCCAATATTTCTCTACATGGGAGGCCTGCATATGTCCCCTGTGAATTCATTAGAATATTACAGGGCCAGATGATGACAGGAATTTTGGCAACATGTTGACATTTTCTGTAAGAAAAAACTAAATGAAAGGTGTGTGAACAGATCACAGAATCACAGAATCACAGAATCGTTTAGGTTGGAAGGGACCTCTGGAGATCATCTAGCCCAACCTCCCTGCTCAAGCAGGGTCACCTAGAGCATATTGCCCAGGATCACATCCAGACGGGTTTTGAATATCTCCAGCGAAGGAGACTCCACTACCTCTCTGGGCAGCCTGTTCCAATGCTCTGTCACCCTCACAGTGAAGAAGTTTTTTCTCAGGTTCAGATGGAACTTCCTGTGGTTCAGTTTCTGCCCATTGCCTCTTGTCCTGTTGCTGGGCACCACGGAGAAGAGGCTGGCCTCATCCTCTCGACACTCCCCCTTCAGATACTTGTACACGTTGATGAGATCCCCTCCCAATCTTCTCTTCTCCAGGCTGAACAGGCCCAGCTCTTGTAGTCTTTCTTCATAGGAGAGGTGCTCCAGCCCTCTAATCCTCTTGGTAGCCCTCCGCTGGACTCTCTCCAGGAGTGCCATGTCTCTCTTGTACTGGGGAGCCCAGAACTGGACACAGTACTCCAGGGGAGGCCTCACCAGGGCTGAGTAGAGGGGCAGGATCACCTGCCTCGACCTGCTGGCAACACTCTGCCTAATGCACCCCAGGATACCATTGGCCTTCTTAGCCACATTCTCTGTTAATGGAACCAAAGCATGAGGAGTATGCAGAATGAAACTGGTGAGCTCCTTTCTCAAGCATGGATGTCTGGAAGTACCTGTTAGCGCTTTCCCAGTGTTTCTACTCTGCCTTTGGTGGTGCCTCAATGAGTTTCAGAGAAGCTTCTCCCCAGGATAAATAAGACCTCAGAAGGCACAATGCTTTGAGGCAGAAAAAGTATGTTTTCATCTTATTTTCTGTGATGAGCCTACAGAAGTGAGACTGGAATGGAGGTGAGGAATGAGCCTTTTAAAGAGCTAAGAAGAGGATGGAAAGAAAAAAAGGACCTTCTTCCTACCTGGCAGCAGGTGGGAGAGGTATGGTATGTTTGTCTACAGGTAGGCTGTAAGCTAATGGACAGTTTTGTACTTTCTCAGGTTTTTGGAACAGGGAAGCTGGTGGTTATGAAGTAGGTCTGTTCACAGAATGGAAAGCCTGTATTGAGGTGTTGGGTGGAGGGCAAGGGAGCTGTTCTTTGTGTTTCAAGAAAGAGGAGTTTGATGAGCGGTGAAGGGGCAAGGCTGTGTCATCTCTTCAGAAAGTGATTTCTTCCTGAGGTTCTAAGGAATTTAATTGCTTGACTCTTTTTATAGAGCTTTTCTCTGGCCAACTTCAAAGCAAAGGAGTAATGAACCCAGGCTCATCTGGTCATTGTTGTTTCTCTAGGATCTGGGCACTCAAATCTACAGATCTGTATCAAATTCAGAAAGTGAGCAGATGCAGCTATGTGAAGTAGAAAATCTGTTTCCTAAGATTTGCTGCTAATACTCCTCATTAGATCACGAAAGTTTGAAGTCTAAGTTTACCTTGTGGGAGTGTTTCCCCTAAACTTCAGGATTAAAACAGGTCATGCTGGCCTTCTTACTTTCTCCTAGAAAGTGCCTATGCAGAAACTCCCACCCCAAATATGTGAAAAGCTGTGAGTTTTTCACCAATGCTAGTTTGGATGGTATGGAGCAGTGCAGTCTTAATTACATGCTGGTAATGTTTTCTGAGGAGCAATTCCTTTAGAGAATGACTAGGAATCATGAGCAGGATAAGAGATAGACAGCAGCTTAATAGGTATAATCAAAGGTTGTGCATAACAGAGGTTATTTTAAAAGGAAAAAATTCTTCTTCCTCTAGGGCTGTAATCTTTTCATTTTCTAAGGATCTGCAGGAAACAGCTATGTTGGAAGTATTTATTAATAATGATTTCCTTTAGTGAATCTGTCCCTTATTAAAAAGGAATAAAATAAATTTTAAGCTTTGGAGGAGAGGGGAATCTCACCAACATAGTTTGTTTGATTCTCCCCTGCCACCAGCATTGTCTATGAAAACCTCATTAAATGAGGTGCCTCCCAATGGCACCTTGTGAGCCAATACCATGGCTGTTGTTTATAGGACTTGCTTTTAGCTGAAGAAATAATTGCAGAGATAGTAGAAAGTTGGTATCTTCATAAATGTTAAGTTTGTCCAAAAGAGGTAAATGAATTTGATCTGCAGAATATTTCCTCTTGCACCTCTCCTGAGAAACCTGCATGCTCGATTGGCTCTCTGAAATGCCTGTACACCAATGCACGCAGCATGGGGAATAAACAGGAAGAATTAGAGATCTGTGTGCGGTCGCAGGGCCATGATCTCATTGCAGTTACAGAGACATGGTGGGATAGCTCACATGACTGGAATGCTGTCGTGGATGGCTATGTGCTTTTTAGGAAAGACAGGCCAGGAAGGCGAGGTGGTGGAGTTGCCCTTTATGTGAGGGAGCAACTAGAATATATGAAGCTCTGCCTCGGGGTGGGTGAAGAGCAAGCTGAGAGCTTATGGTAAGGATTAAAGGGCAGGCTAACATGGACGACACGGTGGTGGGTGTTCACTACAGGCCACCTGATCAGGAAGAAGTAGTCGATGAGGTCTTCTACAGATAGCTGGAAGTAACCTCACAATCACAGGCCCTGGTTCTCATGGGAGACTTCAGCCCCCCTGACATCTGCTGGGAAGAGAGCACAGCTAGACACAAACAGTCAAAGAGGTTCCTGCAGAGGATTGATGATAATTTCTTGACCCAGGTGGTGGAGACGCCAACAAGAAGAGGTGCACTGCCAGACCTTGTACTAATGAACAAAGAAGGTCTAGTTGGCGATGTGAAAGCTGGGGGCAGCCTTGGCTGCAGTGACCATGAGATGGTGGAGTTCAGGATCCTACGAGGAGGGAGCAGGGCAATGAGTAGGATTGCAACCCTGGACTTGAGGAGAGCTAACTTTGGCCTCTTCAGGGACCTACTTAGGGGAATCTCATGGGGTAGGGCCCTAGAAGGAAGAGGGGTCCAGGAGAGCTGGTTAATATTCAAGTATCACTTCCTCCAGGCTCAAGAGCAGTGCATCCCTCTGAGGAAGAAGTCCAGCAAAGCGGGCAGGAGACCTGCATGGATGAGCAAGGAACTCCTGGCCAAACTCCAACAGAAGAAGGAAGTGTACAGAATGTGGAAAAGGGGACAGGCCACTTGGGAGGAATACAGGGACGTTGTCAGAGTGTGCAGGGATGCGACAAGGAAGGCTAAGGCCCATTTGGAGATGAATCTGGCAAGGGATGTCAAGGACAACAAGAAGGGGTTCTTCAAATACATCAATAGCAAAAGGAAGACTAGGGAAAATGTGGGCCCACTGCTGAATGGGGTGTGTGCCCTGGTAACAAAGGATATAGAGAAGGCAGAGTTATTGAAAGCTGCCTTTGCTTCAGTCTTCACTGCTAAGGCCAGACTTTAGGAATTCCAGAGCCTGGGGACAAGAGAGGAAGTCTGGGGAAATGAAGACTCTCCCTTGGTGGAGGAGATCATTTGTCCAAACATGACATCCATAAATCCATGGGCCCCGATGGGATGGACCCACGAGTGCTGAGGGAGCTGGCCCTCAGGTGGGCTCTGAGAACTGTAGGAGAATATGCCATTCATATCTGAATTGAAACAATTTCAGTAATCTGCATATATTGTTAATAAACTGGTGTGATTTACCTCACCACCTTCCCACTTTGGTGCTCTGTTATATATCGCAGAAGGGATAGACTTGTGAGCTGTTTAGGAACGATGCTGATCCTCTGGGCTCATTCTGGGAGGAAGCACCATTTTGTCTATTTCATCCTGTAATATCATCAGGTGATGCTTGAATATTTGAGGAGATTGCGCCTTCCTGTGCTGCAAAGCTGCCCAATTGGATGAGCCTGGATGCGTTTTGCTTGTAAGTGGATCAGAGAAGGTCTTTTATCAGAGCAGAGGATGCTATGTGCTGGCCTGAAGCCTGGGGCTTACAAGAGCGCAGCAGCTGAGTAGGAGATAGCTTTTTTATTAGTTCTTAACTAAGCTTCTTTAGTAAAAGAGTGACTAAAAATGGGTTGTTGTTTATGAGGTCTTTATTATTGAACAAAACCATCTTTCCTGCTGTCTGACTTCTACATATTTATAGAAAGGTGGAAGTTTCCTCTCCTGAAAGGAGGAGTGAGTAGTCTTTGTTTGCAGAAGACCTCAGTATACAGTCTGCCACCATTTTATCTTCCAAGAAACGCAAGTGTAGGAGTTGCAGATGATTGGCTTGGCTAAGTGGTGCCATGACAGTTGTGGGGCTTGTTGGTATACAAAATTTCCTCCCTAATCTGATCAGGCTATCTGTAATGTATTCAGTCCATACCTACTTTATTTCCCTTGTGCTCTCCCTCTTTTTGGAGTTAGACTTCTCTGATAATTTAAATATTGCAATTACCGTTCTTCATTCTGTGTGGTCAGTAAAGTGAAAACAGGCAATTTGGTTCAAGTGTAGAGCAATCTAGGACTTGGACGGCCTCACAAACTCTAGGATGACCTGTTACCTCTTTAGGCTGACATCTTACCCCTCATCTTTATGGATAATGACTGCTACAATCAAATATAGATATTACTGGAAAGCATATCTGTATATACTGGAAAGTATATCTGCATGATAACAGGGTGTCCTGTTTGGGCTAATTTATCTCGGTTCCACACAATGTAGCACCAAAGAAACCTTGTAGATCATTTCTAGCGAAATCAGGTGGTGTTGCTGAATGACATGGCAAACAGGTTTCTAACATCCTCTTTCCTAGAGAGGAGAAAAAAAAAGTATGCAGCCAGATTTCTTGTCACTTCAGCAGTCACCATAGTAAGTTCTTATTAAGGGTGTAAATATTTTAAGTAGCCTTGGCTTTGTTAAACATTTCTTTCTATAGCAGTTGCAGAGAAGTTACCTCTTTATTTATTTATGGATTAATTTTTGCTCTTGGCAAGGAAAAGTAATTGGATCTATTGTAGCTAACTTCTTTCACACTGTAGAAGCTATATGGGTTAATTAAACCAAGGTGAATTTTAAGCACTTTGTTTAAAAATATGTTAACATCAGGAACATTTATTGTTTTGAAACACTCCCCTCCTTTCATGCTACCATGACTGGAAAATGTACAGTGCAGATTCAATTTAAACATAGAAGCCTATGGTAAGAGACTTCTTGACCTTATGCTTGCTGTGTGTGTATTATTTATCGTCCTCTGTGTTTTGTTTCTGCTATTCTCAGCAGATGGCTTTGTTTTGTGTGCAAGTAGTAAATTGTCTCAGGGGACAGTTTAGGAGCAAGCCATACAGGATAATGAAACTTTTTTTTTTTTTTAATCAACCTTTGAGTAAGGTTGAGTGAAGGCCAAGGAATGCCAAATACAGAGTCGCTCACACTTTTGTGTGTATTTTTGAAGAAAAGAATTACTAGTTCAGGTAAAAGTGTCCATTTTCTCTTGTGTGTTTACCTTTGTTTGGATAGACGATGCATGCACTGAAAAGCAAACCATAAGCCAGCTGGAGCCTGCAGGTAATATATTTGCAGTATGAAGACAAGACCTTCACTCCAGGTTCTTACCTGAAAATAAGTTTTGCCTTTTCTCTGTTCACGAAGAAGTAAAAATAAAATCACTTTGTAAGCAATTTTTTTTTTTAATAAAAAAAAAACCAGCCATAGCGCTTGGGCTTTTTTGCATTCTAACATTTTTTTTCTTGGCTTCACGTTTTGGGTGCTGTTGCTTTCTTCCAATGTACCGAATAATACACTTGCTTTAATTTAGCACTCCTACAGACTCAGTTTCTTGACTTGCTAACTTTGAGTGTAGTATAGTCTTTTAACCTTTTTGGCTGCTAACCACTCAGACACAATTATTACAGAAAAATATCAAATAAATTTTTATTGTAAAATAAGATCTCTCACTGTCTATATTGTTTTTTGTACTATAGTTGTCACCTTTACTTTGCTAATATACTTTATTCTGTTCTGTTTCTTGGTTGTTGAGTGGCAGGAACTTGGTCTTGTTATATTGTAGATCTGTGCAGCTGATTTTTAGCTCAAGTCTCTGAAATAGATGGAGGTCTAATAGTTCCAACTTGGTAATAGTAAAGTTTTGTGCCTTCTATCCAAAGCTCGCAAGTGTAATTCTAATATTCACAAAATGAATGAATCTTTACAGCATATCCTTAAAGTCATTCGCTACAGAATTAGAGTTTCCTGTGCATGAAATGGGCAAGGCACAAACATATTAATTAGTTGTTTAAATTTTATCCACTGTTATTTTTCTTGCAGTCAGTGACAAAGGCTCATGCTGGTGGAGGCTGTTGCGAATGTTGTGAAGGGCGCCAGTTATCAACCTTTATTATTCCTCTTCTGAAGTGGGAGACTTGCTTGTCTATTAAAACATAATAATGATTTTTAGATTCATTTGCAATTCTTAACATTACTGAGCAAATAAATGTATGCATATGCTTGTGTATGTATGTGAAGAGATGCAAGAAAGGCACCAGTCAGTAGTTATCCTGTTTGATGACCTGGAACGTACATTCTGATGATTTATTTCTTTTTGTCTGTGTATGAAGTATAAATACTAAAAGAGAGAAGAAATCCTTGACTGAATACCTTGACTAAAATACCAAGTCTGAAGGGAAAATGATTGAAGAATCATTAATTATTCTTGCAATGAGATAGACCATTATGGTTAATGCTAACCATTCTGTGGAAGGCTGATTACAAGCAACTGCAGGCAGCTATCAAACTCCTTGGAATTTTTGCTCAGTATCATACACTGTTAGGTGCATTTAGGATAAATTGTCTTTCCAAAAATGATAGACCTTTACTGTGCAATTATAAATATTGTTATGCCTTGGACCTAAACTGCCAGTATTAATTAATACTCAGGTGTTTAGAAAAGATTCTACTTGCATAAAACTTGTGGAAACAACACAGCAGCAAACTGAGCAACACTGTCCTATAGAAGGGCAGGTGGCACATGTTATAGAGTGAGTATAAAAAGTTTCTGTCCTTGCTCCCTTTTATCACATGCAAATATATTTCCAAAAGTTTCATATTTAAGGTTGAAACTCTCCTGGGAAGTAAAAAGCTTAGAGACTTATATGCCTGGGAAAACTGAGGCAGGTCCTTCCAAACGTTTTAATTAGATGTGTATGTTTATGCATTTGTCTAGTAGAAAGAAAAAGTCAATGAAATTCTATAGTAACTCAAAGAGCGGTAGAACTCTGATATATGAACTTTGGCGCTTATATTTATCTTTACATGCATATTACTGCTCAGATAAAATTAAAAAATATTGTATATATTATATATATATTTTTGTATATATATACACACACACATATGTATGTATATACACACACATATCAAATAACAGGGTAAAAATATCACTCAGTGCGTAAAAGAAGAAAATTTCATTGGCATGAAAAATGCTGTTAGCTGGATAAAACCTGTGCATGTATGCATAACTTTCCTCATATAGCAAAGCAAAATACTCTCCCCTACCTTAAATCTCCTTGACATTTAGATCCCAGAAGTCTATCTTGGGCTTTGTCTAAAATAAAATTTACTGTTCAAAGGTAAAAAGATCAAGTATATTGAAACCTGATTTGCAGTCTAGCCTTTAGGTGTTGAGTATTTGAATCTTGTATATTTTAAAAAATTTTTATGACTGAAGAATAGGAAAATAATGTTATCTTTACTTTACCGATGATCAACCTGGACTAAAATGAGGATGGTAAAGCATTCTGGCCCGTAAGGTAGTCTGCCTTCTGCTGTCTGTGTGTGGGGGTATTTCTTTTTTAGCATTATTGTTTAAATTTTGTATGTGAGGAAGATGATGTACTAAGGGTAAGAGAAATACTTGGGAAGCATTTTGGTCTAACTACATTGTAGCAGATGTTCAGATAAGAAATATAAGGCCTAATGCATTAACATAGAAGAGGGAGGAGGGAGGAAAAGTCACCTGCTCATATATATTAAAAAAAAAAAAGACATACTGTGTGTCAAGGTAGAAACTTCTGTTTTACTGGAATATTTTATGCCATCTGTCTAGACTGTAAGATCCTTAATGCCAAAAGATACACAAGTGGCACAAAGAGCACTGCTAGGACTATTAATTGCTTACTTTTCACAACATCTGGCACACATTACTTAACATTTTTTTTCCTTCTGCCTGTTAAAAGTAGATAATATTTATTCACCTGCCTGTCAGAGGGGCTTTGAAAAGTCTCATGGAAGTCAAAAGAGTAAATCAGCTATAAAGAAGACTGTTCTTGGAGAACGGTTCCAGCAGTCGTTCCCAAACATCGCAATCGAGATGCTGTCTCTAAAGTTTTTGTGTATTGCCTGACACTGGAAAGGTTTACACTGGAAGGATCATTCTCTACTTGCTTTGTCCCTTATGTTCTTTCCACAGACATCTGTAGCTGGACACTTCCAGAGCCTGAATACTGGACTGGAGGGAGCTCTGTCTGAGCCAAATGCTCGTCTTCACGTCCTTAAAATGCGTACGTTGTTGTGGAAAGCCCAGAGTTCCACATGAATTATTTTGTGATGGTTGCCACCTTGGAAGACCAAATGACCGCTGTCATAAAAGGGGAAGAAAAATATTCCATCTTCCATATTGCCTGTGTTTCCTTCTGTGAAATTGAGGAGCTATAAAAAAGCCCTTAAAGTCTGGAAATAGAAAAGTTCTCTGTTGGAAATATTCAACAGTGCTACCTTCTGTAGAGTGTGACAGGAAATAAGATAGGACCAGAAGTTCCCTGTGCAGGAGCAGAGTACATAGAGTTAAGCTAGAATTGGGTCACAGAACAGGAACTTCTTATTCTTTCTTTATTTCTTGTTATGCCTCTTGGCTTTGGATCGGTTCCATTAAAAATGGAGCCTCTTCATTTAGTCATGACAAATTAGTCATCAACCAGCGTTTGAGGTATTGGCCCCATGTGAACTACAGCACTACAGTAAAATATAATTCAGATCCTGTGTAGCCTTTCTTTGTGAACTAGGCAAATGAGCTTGGATGCGTTCTTTGTTTCTTTATGATTAAACTCCAGCTGCTGTAGCTAATTATGGAGAACTTGGACTGCTGTTTTCTATAAGAACTTGTACATAACTGTGGAACGTAACCTGCTAGTGCTGTTCCTTACATCTATTTGAAGGAATGAAACATCTAGATCCTATATAGTTATATTTATCCCCAGGAAGCTATATAATCTCTAAAGTCATCCCACAGTATTTTAGCATGTGCTGAAAAATGAAATACAGTCACACTGCTGTGGTACTGGAAATAGCTTTATGTTTTTGTTCCCTCACCCTTTTTCTGCAGGGATCATTCCGGGATTCAGATGCAGTTGGGTACAGAAATAAAAAATGAATCTCTTGCATGTCAACAAAAACCGAATCTTCTGAATTAAGATGGTTTTGGATAACTAGAATTTCTATTCATGCCTACTTTTTTTGTTAAACAGTCTTAGAGTTGCTTCTTCTTGTTCTGTGCAAAATAATAATATATATATTCAGTAAGTGATACCCAAGTGTATGTTTTGAGAAGAGAACTATTTAGAAGTTTTGCACGTGTAAAACTTCATTTTTTTCTCTTGACTTCTGCTAGCATAGATGATGTTCCAAAAATATGCTATTTATTATCTTATCATACCTGTTAACTGTGTCCAGAAATGAAATATTATATTCTAATCAATAAAACAGCACAATAAAATTTAGCCAGTTATAACCAATAAGAGTTTGCCATTAATTTTAAGGTAGTGAAATTTCACTGTCTGTATGTACAATTAAAACAACTTTAGAGATGGCAGAAATGCTGAATATCAGTGCCTTATCATAAGCAACGATGATGTCATCTATCCTGGTTTGAGGATGGTGGGTGCTATCCTGCCTGAATTTTATAGTTTAATTATTTTATTATTTTGTTTTCTTTACACACACACACATGTATGTACAATGTCTTCTCTGCATACTGATTTATATTTTTCCATGATTTTACAGTGATTAAATAGTAACGCAAGGAAGATGGAAGTATTCATTTGCTTTATCCCATTGTTCTTTAGGTAGTCATCATAAAATAGGACTGAATCCAGTAAAACAATTTCAACTGTAATATTGACTGTAGAAGTACAGGATGGGAGTCTACCGTCCCATTCAGTTGAAAGGAGAACAAGTCAAGCTAATGTCTCTAAACCATTGCCGTAGATTTAAGCTCTGCAGATGAGCATGGAATGCAGCTGAATCACTGAATATTCATGATGAAATTCTTATATTATAAAAATAAACCTATTCGATTTGTTTTAATCACACAAACTTGTCTTTCACTGTGCACCAGTGACCTGGTGTGATGTCTGCCGATCTCACACAGAGAAGCTTCATGTTTTAGACTTGTTTTTGTGAAAATATTCAACAATACTTTAGGTAACTTCAAATGTTTTTAGGGACAGATCCTAAAAATACGCTGCAGAATAACTTAGCTGTTTCTTTCCTTCTCCCTTAAAAGCCAAGAAGGCCTCTTTACCGTAACTCTGCCTAGCAAAGGTTGGGTGCTCTTCAGGATGGAGTTATTTCTGGTTCTTAAAAGTTGCTCATAAATAACAGAAGACATTTTTGGGGACTAAAGCAGAATGTAGGGAAAGGAAAGTGCATTCTCCCCATTTAATAGAAAGGAGGGTTAATTTACCCTTCTGTTCTAGCTCGGTTGAGGAACAGTCTCCTTCGTTTCATGCAGTGAGAGCACTTTTCCCTTACAGTCTGCTTTCACTCCTGTTCCTGTCCTGGACATCTAGGATCTGTACTTTTTCCTTCTAAAAACAGCGCAGCTTGCCAATGCTCTCTCCAAGATTATTCCCTTGGGGAATGTTGCATCCTGTACTGTAGGAATACAGACCATCTGCAACATAGGAAAATGAGGTGCACGTGATTAGGAGACCCAAGGTTACTATGCCAGCTGAGACAGTATCAAATAGAGATGTCTGACAAACCTTGTAACCTCATGAAGAGGTTACATGCATAGTGCATCCTTTCTAGTTCTTCCTTCTTCAGATCCCTGTATCCTCTGAATCTATATCCTTTGAAGGTACTCAGACGATTGACTGTCAATGAAATTATCAGTTCTGAAGAGCTATATATTTTTTGGCTTCTCAAAGGAGACAGTTGGGGAGTGTCTCATTTATTTTTAGTTTTAGTGCTTACACAGTTGACATTTACCTCCAAGATTACCAAAAAGAAACTTGCAAGGCCGATGAACAGAAATGGAACTTTTATGGCATGGCTCACCTAAACTGTTTTAGAAAACAAGGCTGGATTCCGTTGCCTAAACAAAAGTACCTGGGTTGTTTAATGTGCTATTGGTATTCTACCTAGCCTCCCGGCCACTCCAAAAAGGTCTGAATCTTCCACGAGTCCTGTACCATATCTCTCTGTGCTGTGTGGGTATCTTACATCACTTAGGGTACCTCAGGGGACGCTGATACCTGTGCTTTAACAAAGTTTCATCCTTATTTTAGTGTAAGAAGAATCAGAAAAAGAATTCTGATATGTATGATACATGTATAATGCAGGTATCTTCTCACATTTTTCAAAGACAATCATTGTGTTTTATCAAAGTGGATGGTACTGACTGAAAGTAGAAAAAATAGCGTATAGCAGCTACTGAGATGAGCAGTCATCTTTGATCTGTACTTGTGATTGTGTGGTTAGTGCTTTTTATCTGCCATGCCTCCTGCTGATACAGGTGCCATGCCTTCAGGAGCTTCTCACATAAAAACAGAGAAGTACATGACATACATTATTATCCTTATCTGAAAGGAGGGGGAGAAACTTAGCAGAAAAACCCAGAGAAACAAAATCAAAATAGTTTTAGCCTCTCTTCATCATGAAGGAAAATAAAGAGAGAAAATAGCTTCCATATTTTTACTCATTTGAAAGTCACCTTAAATTTTTTTTTTTTAGAAAACTATAAAAAATAACTTCTATGAAGTAATTAAAAAATAAGTTGCTTTTTCTAATACATTTCACTTACCTCCTTTTTTGACTTCTGTAGTGTGTAGAATCAGTTTTCCACCTGGGAATATAAATATGATACTAACTATGTGGACTGTAAATGAAAAGCCTAGGTCTTCTTTTCCAAGGCTGTTTGTTAGGCTTCTATAGTTATATGCTAAATTAGCACTAGCAACAAAGGTGTTCACGCATCTGGAGAGAGCAGCTGGGGATAATCTATGGGCCAGCTTTACTATCCTGCCTGTAAGGTTCATATTGGTAAGTTCTGCAGTCTACAACTTTAGACAGGCTATGGAGCTTGGTGAAGACCTCACAAGACAATAAATTAGAGCAAAGTAATATTACCCTTCTGTGACAATGCTATAGGAATCGCCTCCCTAGAGAAAGCTGCATTTATAGTGCAAGTAAAAGCATAGCGTCGTATATTGTGCAAACTCCTTAATGCTTTATTTACAAAGAGATATGAAATCTAAAAGCAGAAGTAAATATGTAGTAATTATTTTATATGCTCATATTCTACCTTTAACCCAGAATTACATAAATTACATGCCATTATATCATCATATATCAATGGATAGTGCTGCCGAGTATTGGAAAAATAAGGATTTTTCTGGGAATGAGGGAGGATGCAGGTACATTCACACACTAGTTCTACCATGGTGTCCGCCAGGGGCAGCCCTCTCCCGTTGTGTTGCAGTTGCATTCTGTCCTCATGCTCTGTTTCAGCTGGAAAGATGAAGAGCTGAACTACCCTGATGTAACACTACAGTAGGCTCAGGTGGCTCTAAGGACTGTGTTTTTCCTTTAATCGATGCACATTGACTTCCCATTTTTAGCTGATTCACATCTAGCCTCCTGAGTGCCCTTTTGAAGAGGAGCTCTCTGGTCATCTCATTGTTCAAACAGGGACATACCTGGCTGAAGGACTAATATTTAGAAAAGTGCGAAATTGTTAAAACTGTGAAAGCTGTGGTGATTAGACTGAAAGTGGTGCAAAGCATTCTTTGTTTTTTGTTGTCATGACATTACATTAATAGCTAAAGTGAGGTTGAGTTACTAGAGAAACCCTTTTTGCTCTGAAAGTTCTGATAATATCCTGAACTCAGGATATTTTAGCCAAGAGTCTACCAGTACATGTTTTCCACACATGTTCATATCTTGTGAACTCCAATTATTTTCCACGTGTTGCTCAGTGAAACTGTTCCGGGAAGTTATACAAGAGCAAGAGAACTATAGATACAGTAATTGTTGTTCTGGTCCTTGACCTGGCTTGGTATACTATTCAGTTGTCTGCAGGAAACCGAAGCCAGCTTCTCAAAAAGACTAGTACTTGGTGTGAGTTTAATAGCTAGGCTGTGTTCTCTGCACAGTTAAAGGAAGAGAAGTAGCTCAGTATTGTTTGCCTGTACAAACTGCTGTGTAATAACAGGTTACTTTTCCATGTTTTGTATTTTTTTAACATAACTTTTATAAGATCATTTCAAAGCTGACAACTTTTGGACAGTCTCATTGCAATCTCCTGCTGGATTGAAAGAATGCATCAACTGAGGTGGCTCTGTAACAATTTCATTTAGGCTATCTTTTTAATTATTGTTCCTGAACTTTTGCTGTATGATATATTGTTTATAGAACAGAGGGTAAAGGTCACAAAGTGTGTAGTGGACTTTTTTTTAAGTGCTTATTAGGAATTCTTGTAATCACTGATTTTGATGTACATGGCACTGCATACCCATTGTTATTTCACAAATATTTTACAAATCTAATTTTGCGTTGTTTCTGAATTCAGTACCCTTTGGGCAGCAAAGAACAAATTCTCTGAGTATACTTATAAATATTATGGTTTAGTATTTTGGCTGAAGTTCAAATCCTGAAGGAAAACATTTTTTTTGAATAATACTGGTTCATTACAATAATTTAAGCATTCTTAAGAAAGCACACATACGAGGTGCCAGACTGATTCTAAACCTTTTTGAATATCATGTCTCATATCATTATGCAAATACCAGTCAACTCACAGTCAGCTATAGACCTAAGATTTATGACTAGAACTTTATGAAATATAATCACTGAGTATTCTGGGGAAAAAAAATCTAGTCTTGAATTAATGAAACTTTGGAATAGGTTTGTGAACTATCAGTGGAGTTGTAATAAAATAACTTCTGTTCTCAGAATTCCTGTAAGAAACGAAAGAGCCTCCTTCTGCTAAATAACGCACTCTTTGAAATCTGAAGGCAGCGCTACTGTAATGTCAGTGTAACATGCTATCAGGAAAGCTCAGGTTAGTTCTTTGTCACCAGCTAATCTCTGTACTTTGGACTTTTTATCACTCAACTCATTAGTACGCATTGCAAACACTTCCGTGAAGGCAATTTTCCTTCATTTCCTTTCTTAAACTGCCTTATTTTTCCCCATGGTTCCTCTTTTCTTGTACATTCTTGTTCTTCATTTAGTTGCGCAGGGAAGTGTTTACCATTTCTCCTGTCAAACCATGGTCTCTTGCAAATTTCTGCCTCTTACTGCTTCCAGGTTTCTGAGTTTCCTCATCCGTGTTCATCCTCTGTTTCCAAAAAGAGCCTCTTAAGTATGTTTAGTAATCTATCTATCTGGGAAGCTAATCTGCCTCCGCCTTTTTTTTGTTATACAGATTGCAGACTAACTATCATCACTACTGAGTGGCTGGATTCAGCAGGCACAGCCAGCTCAGGAGTTCAGAGCAGCTTTGCAGGGCAGCGGAGGAAGCTGGGAGGTAGTTTACTGTTGGTGAAGGCGGATGAAATTCTCTATCTCCTTTTATCTTTTTCTTTCCCCACCACGTGCCTCCTGCACAGTAACTCTCAGGTGCTGCGGAGAGGGAAGGGCACATCCAGGATGGATCAGGGAATGGGAACAGAGCAGGCAGTAATGGTGGGAGTAGAGACTGCTGCTTACATGCAAGAAGCAAAAGATATTTCTTTTTCACAAGGCCCACTGTTATGAAGAGATGCCATTCAGTGAAGCACCTGCTTACTCCGGTAGGATGTGCTCCTTTCTATGTGGAACTTTTACTTGGCAAACATGCTTCAGAGACTCTGAGTGAAGGTAAAAAAATGTCCTTCAGCTTCAGCTTAGGTGGGAATATGAAATATATTCAACACCAGCATTCACTTGTTCTTAGAAGTGAATTGTGATCTTTGAGTGAATTGTGACACTGTCAAACTCCAGTGTTACATAAAGTTACATAAATTGTACTGCAGTGCAATCATGCTGACAGCAGTTCCTGCTCGTCTAAAAGGAATAGGATAAAGGATGGACACAGAATTCAGGCATACTTCCTTTCATTATATATTCCTTGTTTTGCCTTCCATTAAAATCAAACTTTTAGATAAGCCAAATTTACAGTAGAAAGGCACAATCCAAGCTGAGACTAGAGGAAAAAATGTATCACTTCAATAGAAGTATCTATTTAACACATCCAAGAGTGATAGCAAATGCTCCTGTACAAACACATGTACAACTTGTCACCTAGGCCGGGAGACCTTCAGGCCTTATCTGTTACTCAGCCATACTGGGATACTAATTAGAGTTCTTGCTCCAGAGATATTTTGCCTTCCCCTATTCCTGTACCTTCTAATGCAGTAAAAACCTAAAGCTCGTGCACAGTAGCATTCAGTGGCCAGCAAGGAGTTTTTTCACATTTTCTGTTGAAATCCCTGCACTTCAGTAGAAGAGGTAGAAGGCATTGACTTTACTAAAATCACTATTAAAAAACAAAAGAAAAAACACCTCTTCAGGAAATGCTTTTTTTGCTTTGTAGTGAACACTTTCTGATACCTTTATGAAAACACTTCCTTTCCTCTAAAGTTCATAAGATGAGATGTGAGATGTGGCGAAGTTAAATAAAGGTATACAAAGGTTATTATTTGTATTACGGTGATCATCAGCAGCCCAAACTTGAGCCTGGTCTCCATCAATTTATAAACACATGGTAACAATCATAAATTCTACCACTTAAATAGTCAAAGCTGATAAAGGTATAGGCAGTGAAGTGACTTGCCCAAGTCATCACCAAAAATCAGGCCCAAAACTAGAACCGCACTCTGCTGGATCGTAGTCTGGAAGCCTTGCTAGTAGGTAGGACTTAGATCTGTGTAGTCTGATATCTCCTCTTTACGATATTCAGACTGGGGACAGGTAAGACGAGCTCTTTTCTCATCATTTTTTTCCCATCTGCTTTATAAGAGCTCTGAAATTCTTCTCCCTACTGCACAAGTTTCACACAGACAGACAGGTTTGGAGGTTGTTTACAGAGGGAAAATAACAAAGCTAATAAACATATAAACTAAAAAAATAGGCTTTTGGACCCTGACACAAAAAGGCATTTTGGCACTTTAATTCCATCAAAATCAACAGGACTTTAGATGCTAAGTTAATGAGAGTTGGAGATATGCCTGTAAGATAGTAATGACGTTTGACTGCTCTTAATGGTGAAAGGCACAGATATAAATTCTTGAAGCCACCCAGATTTCAGTGAGGTGTGCCACCCCTCCTCCCTCAATTTAACTCAATTTTCTTAAGGGCAGTTTTTCCTAGGATGTGTAATAGTTAAATGAACTTCTAAAACTTAGGAGGTTTGTTCTTTTTATGATCTTTTTTTTTTTTTGTAGAAAGAGAAAAATTGCCTTTTGTTTACATTTGAGGAAGGAACTAGAATGTGAATTCTGGTGCCACTCAGCATGCATCAGATTTTTTTATGTTTCAGAATTATCTCTAATTTTCCTGGCTTCCTCCCCAAATTGCTTTAATCATTAGTCTTTTTCTTAACTACTTCTCTGATATGTGTCATTACGGTGCTTGCCTCTCAACAGCTAGCCAGTCGGGGGGGAAACTTCCTGCTGGTATCACAGGGTAGGCAGATTTACTTTGTAGACACAATGGCATGATGTATTCTGGGACAGCTGGGTGCTAATGCTGGCCTTAGATACAGCAGGGTGATTCAGGACTAATTAGAGCGCAATTATTGGTCAAAATCAGGACCATTCACTTTCAGGGCCAGATTTCCTTTGAAATGGGTGTAATTTCACCAAAGTGAGTAGAAGGGGATCATTTTACTCTACAATGAATTTAAACTGCTATCTGAAATGAGTTCTGAACCAATGCAAGATGATTTAATTCTTTATCAGTATAACAAAGTATTGTCCTAAGTTTCTCCCTTAATATCAGTCACAAGGCAAGAATGCAGCATGAAGCCTGTATATACAGTTGCACACGCTTTTGAACAAAGCCACATGCTGTTGCACATTGATTATATGCCAATAGATAATTTGTATTGACTGGAGCTACTAAGTTCATGGTAATTTTTTAAAAAAAACCTTTAACATACAAACATTTAAGATTCTTGCATTATTCTGTGGAAACAGAAAAGTTGTGCGCATCTTCACTGTTAACTCTGGTGTGCTACCAGTATCCTTGGATGACTTATTTCTCATAACTCAGTCTCATGCTAAGAATGCTGCAGCTTTATTCACAATTTAGATTCCTAGGGTAAATTAAATAGATAAATTTTGGTGCCATAGCCCACTGAATTTTGCCTAAGATTACTTTCTTTCCCTCAAGAACTTTGACTATGAATTTCTGCATTGGCTTTCATTATTCTTCAACATATATTCATATGTTGATGTGCGTTATTCTGGACTCTTTAAACTCTTTATTAAAGAAAGAAGTTACCAAATGCACATAATAATGTCTCTTTCAAGGATAAATATAGGTGATTTTCGCACTCGAAAGATTATAATGTGATTCAAAATTGTATGATGAAGGTATGAAACTTCTTTTCCAAATACTCTCAAAAATAGCGATTTAAAATGTTTTCAATATCCTGCAGGCTTCAATATGGTTATTCAAAAGTATATCGAAGTGTGGAGGTCCAGCTGGTCCCTGTCTTCCTACAGGGAGCTCATCTGAAAATGTAGTTCCTAAATTCAACTTTTTTTTTTTTTTTTTAAAAAAGAATCACTGAATGTGGATCTTGGATGAATAAGTTCAGACGATAGGATGTAGGCTTCTCCACTGTATAAGCGTTTTGGAAAATTGTATCAAAAGAAATATTTTTTGATGCACATTACTGTGAACACAGTACTCCCTAATTCCTACTATCTAGTGGTTCGTCACTACATTGACCAAGATTGTTTTAATCCCAACTCTGGAGGGACAGTGGCATTATATTCTAATTAGAACTTAGAACTTGCTCCATTCTGAAATTTTGTAAAACAAATATAAGGATTAGACTGAAAGTTATTGATGGATAAAACCAGATTAACAGATAAAATGATGGCAGTGGTCCTAGCATAGAATAAATGGCCAGTGATCTGCAATGTTTACCAATTTACTTGCAGCAATATCCAGGAAAGCTTTGCTGGTAGCATTGTAGTCTGCTGACTAAGCCCCAGTTTTAACTTTTTAATTTCCCGTGGCCATGATGAGTAATGGAACGCCTTGCTGCCCGCAGGGGAGGGAGGACTTGGGGAGAGGAAATGACACAGGCAATAGCGGGTAAAACTGTTCAGGCTGCTTCTTGATTTATTAAACGGTGAAGTAGAACTCTTCATTTTGTCAAGGGTGTTCAGCCCACAGCTTCTCTGCTGAGTGCAAAAAGTTTTTGCTTCAGTCAGATGTGTGACTTCAGTAGGTGTTGGGTGAGTTTAGTTCACTTCCCAGTAAGGAAATTCATTTTGTGGTTAGCAACAAGCGACAAGTAGAAGATAGTGAATTAAAGTTAATATTGGTCTGAACTAGATTTTTATGATGCTTTATATATAGCTTGTGAACACTTCACTTAACATTTCTTAAGTTTGAAAGAACAGATCATATGCTTTATATTTTAGAGGTGTTAATTTCTTCCCAGTATGGGCTACCAGTGTGACAAAGATCTTTTCTTTGAGGCTGAATTACTTGAGCAAAATGAAATCGTATTTAATTACTTCTGCCACAGTTAATGGGTGTGGGTGAAAGATTTTGCTCATGATCTTAAGAAGGTGTCAATTTAATCTTAATGTTTTAAAATATTCTTCTAATTGTTCTCCAGTAACAAATTTATTGGTAATTTTTATAGCTAAGTGCAGAGGGTGTAAGTGTTCAATATATCTAAAATATTATTGGAGCTACTTATTTGCCAAAAAGAATATGCTTTTTTTCAGTGCTCCCCATTTGCTGAATGTATCTGAGCTAATGGTGATCTCTACTGTAGAAATAAAATTGGGAAATGTAGGATTGAGAGGATTGTAACTTGTCAGAGGAGAGACAATGTAAGTTCTTTTAATAATTACTGTAGGGGAAAAAATGACAAAAAGACACACGGAAACATGTTACCTCTATCAGCTCATGAAATGCCACTTTCTTTCTGAGCTCTATGCAAATGCAAGTGCTGTTCTGAAGCTTTTCTAGTGATGGCCTTTCCCTATCTCCTTGCCTCATGAGCTGTTATTACTGCTCATATCCTCAATTATTCTTAATAGTGACCTTTCCTCAGCGGTCTCCAGTAGAAAAGCACTGCATCATTGCAACCATGGCATTTGTAATTGGATAAGTTAATAGTATTTTCACCAAAGTAGTTTCTTTTTTGTCATATTGGACAGGCTCAGGATGAATTGCCTGCAAAGGAAAAGATACAATCTTCCCCCCTACCTCCACCTTCCCCCTCAAGTGTAGACAGTAGCCTGCTTACGTAGTAGGGGATAGTCTCATAGTCACAGCATACAGGTCTGGATCATTTTGGCGCTGTGTAGTCTATTTAGAGCTATTTATTATTGTCCATCAGTACATGTTGAAGGGAGACTGATAGGAAGAAGAAGATGGGCTGTGATTGAGGCTTGAAGGGCAAATCTTGGCTATAAATTTTTGTACTTACATTTTCTTTTTTTTTTGAATGAAAAATTTGTATTCCATGGTAGATTATCCTGGCTTGGATCATATTTCAATATGCTAAATCGATGTGTTTGAAAACGATTAAAAGAAGCAGTAATTCAAAGATAAGGAAGTGTTAACAGCATATGTTAAAACTTATGGGAAAATTTTCCTCACTTTACTTTAGAATCTTTTCATAAGAGAGACTGCACAGTCTTGCATTTAACCACTTCAGGGATTTCTTGTCATCTTTATGATTGTTAATTTGGATTACAGTAAGGCCTAGAGATTCCTCACCAGGGATCGGTGCATAACTGTACTAGGCATTGTGCACACACACATAATTTAAAGAAATAGAAAACCTCTGCTCTCCAGAGTTTACATGAAAGGTGGGGTAAGGGAAAAAGGTCAAAACTCAGTACTTTATTCTTTTAAAATGTATTTTTATCACTTTCCCTCCTCAGAGAAAGAGCTCCTTTAGTTATTCCAGTTGTGTGAACTGAGCACTTTTAAAATTTGGTTCCTGCTTTAGGAAAATAAACATGTTGCTGCGTAGAGATGTCTCTAGTGGTCCCAAAGAGGCCCGCCAGGCATGCCAGTGTTTGCATACGCAGATGTCTCCTCTGTTGTTTCTCTCATTAGCAATGTTTGGTAAGGAGACCTTGAAGGGTAGCTACTGCTAGATAGCAACTTTATGTGAAAGAATCAGATGGATGTGGAGCAAATTTCCATTCTCTAGACTATTAACAATGGCAATGAACATCATCCTATTTTGATTTAAGAAACCCAATCTGACAAAAACTTTGTGATGTGGAGAGGGCATTATGGTCTGCAACGGTGAAGGATGGTGGTCACATAGCCACTGAATAAGGAGTGTGAACGGAAGAGGCAGGGAGCCTCCAACAACGGAAGAAATCTAGGTGGTTTGTATTTTCCCAATTTTAGTTGATAAATGTAGGAGAAACTGAAGCTATTGCTGCCCAGTATTACTTGTTTTCTTTTTTTGATGATCATAAGACAGCTTTTGATAAAGAGAGCCTAAGGCCTATCTTAATTAATAAAACTGCCTACAAGTTTTTGGGGTTCTTAGAAGAGACAAGCTTAGTGTAAAACCATCATAGGTAGGTTAGCTGGGGGGAAGGGGCAGAAATAAACACAGTCTATCTAATATCTTAAATCCTTTTTACTCATTTCTTCTTTTCCTAACAAGTGATTTTTCTACTGGTTTTTGTAGGTGAAGTAATTCCAGCTAGTGATTACCATGTCTGACCGTTGCAATCTTCAGAAGCATCTCTTATAGGTGCAAACAAACAGTATGTTCTTTGGAGCTCCCAGTGTGGTTTAAACTCTAAAACTTAGCCTGTTTTGCCTTTGGATTTAAGAAAGTGGAACGTTAACAAACCTGATCAAATGGAATTATGGGAAGCGCTCTCTCGCCCTGCAAACTGTCATGGAGGAAGGGAATAGCTGACACCCGGCGAGAAGAATATCTAGATAAAGAGACTGAAACTTCTAGGTCCTGTACTTTAATGTGTAGGGCTTGTAACAGCAGAAAGCAATGAAGTTTTAGAGACTATCTGAAAAATAGTACTGGGGATATAAGATTGAGGGAGAGGAAAGGAGGCAGAAGATTCTGAGAGGCCCTTATGGACTCTGCTTTCCTGGCTAGTTAACAAAATGTATTCCCTGTAAATATATTGTAACATACAGCGTTTTATGGAGCCATAAAGGGGGAAAAAAAAAGACATTGAGAAAAGAGAAAGAGTACATAAATGAGTGGGAGCAGCACGAATGGCTCCTGCTACCTGAGCCAATTCATTAGAATTACAGATTACTAAAGTCTGTTTGAAAGGAGGAGGTGTGGGAAGAAGCTAGATCTTTCTTTTTTCCTAGCTTGATTTCTCCCTGTAAGAAACGTGTTTATCTTGGTGGTTGGGAGTTCACAGTATAGGTTTTACATTGTATAATCAGCCTGGGCTTTTCTAACCTGCAGTGAGCTTTCTTCATGTAAACTCTTCTGGCACTCATGGCGGTAAATTATCAAGAGGGTAACCAGTTTATAAATACATGGGGTATGTCCCCTAGTTTTAATTGACATAAAGTACTCCTATGCAAAGCCTTATTTTTGAGGAAGTGAAAAAGTACACACTTACTTACCCGAATATATAGGATAACCTTTACTGTCATGCTAGCTGGGTTTTACACAGCCAGGAAAGAAGTAGCTTCTGTATCTGTTAGGGAAGTACTTCCCCTGTATGACAAGCGCAGCGCAGACTTGCGTGCCTTCATTACATGGGGGGTTGATGATGAAGCTTGGACCTGAAGTTCATCATGTCGGTGCTAGTGCGCCAGTGCACGACTAAGTCATTGGTCCAGTCTTCTTTGCCACTATTGAGACATATGGTTTATCACTAGGAGCATATAAATTTTGGTGAGAAGGTAGATCTTTAAAGCAAGTTAAGTAATAATGAAAGCAATATAAAAATGAATATTTGTTTTGGTTATTCTAGAATTTAAACGCAGTATCCTTAAGTGCCACAGCCTTGAATGGTCCTGGATTTTAATGTGTGCTAGTTAACACAGTGGAAAAATTATTTCTTGATCGTAGGGCTAGCTGAACCTGGTAGGCCCAACAGTCTTAATGTTACAATGTCTGCTTCCTTTATTCCCAACTGACTATGTCTAAACGGCGTACCTGAATCTACTGTACTGTCTGCGTGGAGTTCTTGGAAAGTTTAATTCTGAAGGTACAATTGAAGAGATGCATTTGTGTATCTGTTCAATTTTTGTCTCCCTCAGCTGGCTGAGTAGTGATATGGAGAATGTGGGTGTTTTTTTTTAAAGGCTGCTATATGAAGAAAGTATTTTTGATTCTTCTTCTTTTTTTTCCTCTGGGTTTGAGGGGATTGCATCAACTGTTTATGAATTTGGAAGATAACTGGTAGAGGGATTGTTTGCTAGAAAAATAAATGTAATTTTGATCCTCTAAGGCATCAAATGAATTAAGTGCCTGTTGGAGACAGTGCCTCTTCACTCTTCAGTGATGACTTATTACTGTCATTAGTATTAGTAGGTAGATGATATTTAAAATGAAATATGATGCTTCTTAATGTCACAGCAAATAACAACAAAAGATAAATTAGCAGTTAAATTAGCATATTGACTGGTTGGGTGAAGTATGCATAACACTCAACTCTGGGAATAAATTACTTGAAATAAAATATTTTTCTAGGAGCTTTGGTGTCTCTGTAGCCTATATTTAGAGCAATCATAGATGGGTATAGTTTGCCATACTCTGGCTTTATTAACTTGCTCTCCAAGACATAAGCTTCCAGGGCGGGTTGCATCAGATCTCTCATTGTGTAATCAGCATTTAATAGCCAAATATTATTAAAAGAAGAAAGTAAAGCATGATAAAATCCATTTTCTTTGTACTTTTCGTGGAAAATACGTTAGGTGTTAATGCAAAACAGATCAAGCAAAAATAGAGTGTGTTTGAGTCAAAGTTCTCTAATGATGTAGCCTGACTGTTTATTTCTTTCTCTCCAAATGTACTGATTTTGTTCGTCTTAAATCTGGATCTTTCTACTCTTGAGAATATCTGTATAATATAGGATGGTCTGTCTCCTGATTGCCTGGTCACCAGATGGCTGTGGCCCTCATTTGAGGCTCTCAGGTTTCAAAATCAGCTGGGTCTGGATGAACCAGTCACTGTTTTTATCTGTGGTTCCACTGGAAAAATTCCTGGCTGCAACCTGTTGTCTGACACCTTTAGGACCTACAGGGCAGCCACTGCAGGCTGGGAGCTCAGCTGCGAAGCTCCGTCTTCCCTCAGCCACAGGTTCACCTTCTGGAGTCCTGCAAATGACTGCGCCATTTCAGGCTTCCAGTTTAATCCCAGTGATCTCCCAGGAAAACAAGGCAGACAGAGTTAACCAGAGATTTGCCTAAATACAAAAACATTCCTTTTAGAACAGATAGCAATTTCAAGTCTATGAAACAGAAATATTGCAGCATACCTTTCATTTGCCTGAATTGCACTAGCACTTCAAGTCTTTTATGTTCTTTTTTTCCTGGGTGTGTGTGGTGGTGTGTGTGCTTTGCTTATTTATTTTTTATTAAAGCTGCTCTTTTGCAGCGTACTCAGCCTGGTGTGTTTTCACTGCTGCCTGTCGTCATTCTTGCCTTGTCATTCTTTGTGAGTGCATATATAGTTAAGGCATCTTTCTGTTTGCTGGGCAGGCATCAAGGCTGCAATCAGATCTCTTCAGTGAGTTTTTGGTCACTTTTTCAATTCAAGCAACTCTTACACTAGACTTATCTGGAACAAAATTCTGCATATCTCAAATATGTTGCAAACTAGAGTTTGTATTTTGTTACAGACGCTTTGCTTGCAGAATCCATCCCTGTTTTGAAACTTTCTCATCCTTTCAAAGGCTACCAAATTGCATCCACAGTTTAGTGATCCATGAATGAAAGAATGAGACGGCATTGCGGTGTGCATATTGTAGACTTTACCTTTGTAAGGTTGTGGTTATCGGGTCTTTCACCAGCAGGCGTGCCATAGATGTAAAGTGGTTGTGCTGGCGCTCCAAGCGGACTGGAATTTTTGTATGTGTGTTTAGCTCAGGCCTAGCGCTGTGCTAATAAATCCTGTTGAAAGACGTAATTTATTAATTCAGGCTTAATGATGTTCTGATACAGTTGCCTGCTGAAAGGCTATGCAGGCATACATAAGTCACTCTGTCCCCCTGAACTTTTCTTTAAGCAGGGTTAAGACTCAGGTAATTCATAAGCAGACAATTTTAAGCCTTTCAGTTTTTTGATAAGAACAGCCTACTTAATCCATTTGACTCTTTGATGAGTGGAGATACTTGTACTCTCTGCTTCTGTGGAGATAAGCACAGCTGGGGAGAGAGGATTTGCTTCTGTGCTTAGATGTGATGAAGTTCCTGGCTATTATGATTATTATTATTATTATTTGATGCGGGGCATGAAACTGCTCGAGTCCACTTAGTTTCTGTAACTCCCTTTGTCCGTTTCTAGATTTAAGGTAATTCCCAGAGAAATGTTAGGAGGCTTGTTTGCAAAAATACGTGTGTTCCCTATGTCAATCTCTATGTTCAAAACAGATTCTCATTTCTTGGAGTTCATACAGTCCTAGTTCTTTATCTCTGTCTGAAGATGAAGTAAAGAAATTACTGACTGGATTAGCACAGCGTATGCCCCTGACTACAGCATGAGGCTTCCACGCCGTTTCTGCACTTGGTCTCCTCAGCAGAAGTAGCTTGAGCAAACTCCTGAATTCTTGGTGTATGTTTTTGTAGTGCACTGCAGCGTTACTGTGCTGCCGTACAATAGTGTATGCTAAGTTGGAAGAACATAAAGTTCTCAAGGGAGAACTTTAGGGAGTTCTCAAGAGAGGGAGAAGCACTGAGCAAACAGAACCCTCAACAGAGCAAAACGGGGAAAAAAAGGTTATTCTGGACATAACTAGTCGGTAAGAGGTGCTATCTCACTGGACTTGTTTCCGTGTTCTTGACTTTCTGTATGTCAATTTAGACTCCTAAGTAGGTCAACCAAATGTCTGACTCTTGCTAAAGATTTAACAGCCGGATAGGTCTGCAGTCTGTACTAATTATCTACAGTTTGAAACCTGTATTAACTTTACCTTTCTATTGTATTTTTAGGCTGCCTTTTTGAAGATGACCTTTGCAAATCTTTTGAAGTCTGTGTAAATGGTAAGTCTTGAATGTTTTGTTTGCTGACTGCTCTATCCTCTGTTGTGTAATTGCTATGTGATCAATTCAATAAGTCAAATCTATATGCGAGTTAAAAAAACAGAAAAAAGTAGGAATGACCATTTTGATTAGCAATTCGGGAGTTTCTTTTTTAAATTTTGCTCAACCTCAAAGAGCATCATCTTCTGTACTGAAAAATAGATTGGAATAGAATTAAGCACGTTGAAATATGTTAACATTTAAATATTATTTAAATAGTATAGGATGACAATAACTATTTTGTTATCTTCAAGTTTTTCACCTTTTAGAGGATGATGTTGAGTAATTACTCGTCTCCTTTTCTATAGAAGGTTATTTTATTCATTATAATAAAAAAGAAGGTCTCAAAGAAAGACTGCAATTGTTCTTGATAATGCTGCTTCTTTTTTCTGTGTCTTCACTTGAACCAGCTCTGCAGATGCACCTTTCTTCTGCTCTCCATCAGAATTTCCTTTCAGCAAGTCAAAAAAGCCAACACAAATGTGTGAACTGATCTAATAGAACAGTAGGAATGACTTTTCTGGTGATATTCTAAGATTGTTAAAGTACTAGATGAAGTCATTTAAGTCCTGATGAAGGACCATGCTTAGAGAGAGACCTTTTGAAGGATTTAGTGTTGCAAAATATGTATATTCATAACTATAGATTTTTTAAATTAAGAGTATTACATAGGACATTTATCTTTGAATGTGTGGCATAAAGGTTTTTTTCCATAAAAAAGGAGTCAATAATATATGTCCATTTAATAAAGTGCAGTTTTCAGACCCTAAAACAACAAATGTGTTTAAACTGTCCGTACAGTTAGTGGTCAGTCAAATACACGGGGGAGGCAGTAGGAGAGAAATATGGCTGAGGAATTAAAATAAGTAGAATGTTAGAAACGTTATATCTATTAACGTCTCCTAGGATAATTCTTGTGTAAAATTCTCTCTTGTGGGTTGTTCTAATAGTATGCAAAAAAGTCTATATTGAGGATTTCTGTGCTTAACACAGAAAGGGTTGTGGCTGTTTTCTACACTGATGCATTCTGCTGACTAGCAATGATCTCCGGTGCCTAGCTGTAGTCTTTCCAATGCAAATAGGTTTTTATGGTTGGCCACTGTTATATCTGACAAACAGTGCATAGTGGACGATTTATGCAACAGATAACAGTAAAGAAAAACAATACTAATAACTAGCAGTAAAAGTCTTCAATGCAGATGATCCTGTAAAGGTTACTTCATAGCTTCTTGCTGTATCTATCTTTCTAATTGGAGATGTGATTTCTAAAAACTCAGTGTGACTTTCATTAGCCTGCAGACTTAAACTGTGGAGTTGTCTCTGTGAATTTAGAAAGGGCCTCTTCTGTAGGTCTACTGATATTTTCACATAACTAAATTAAAGAAAGGTTAGTAACGAATAAGCCAGTTGATCAATGATATTTCATAATGATTGATCTTAATTTTAAAAAATATTCTGTCAGTATGTAATATCACTGCAAAGGATTTTAGCTTTTTGCTGTAACTGGGCGAATGGTGTCTACCGTGGATTTTAAATGCTGTCCTTGATGCAAATAAAAATGCCTCTTTCTTGAGAAATTAATAGAATCTTTGGAAGATCATACTTTGAAGTACTTAAATATTTTCAGTATTTACTCTTTATATGTAATAGAAGACATGGTGACTGCTTGCTCCTAAGCATTCATTCCCATTCTTCTTGCCCAAACTGCTCCTTGTTCTAATGTATCTCTAAAATTCTTCAGAAATTCCTGATTTTTTTAAAATGCAAGTGCTTTTCTGAACTAAATGCTCAGGAACTTAATCTGTGGAAGTCACTATGCTCAGTCACTTCGCCTCCTTTGTCATCACACAAGTGCGTATTTCTGAAGCGCAGTGTAAGTGTGGATGACAAGCAGCAGCTACCTTTAGGTAACATCTTTAAGGCATCTGTGATCTTCCAGACTTCTGCAGGAAGGCTGATAATTTTGGTCTTTCTCTCAGCCTCCAGCAAAGGTAGTTGAACAGAGTGAATTTTTGAAAATAAAACCAGGTTTGTGTTCTGAAAACATCAGTCTCAGTCTTTGTTGTCATCTCACATAATGTGATCAACTGGAGACTTCAAGAACTAATGATGCATCGGACTTGTAAAAGGATCCCCCAAACTCCAATAACTAAGGTGTTTCAAGCTGTCTTACAGCTTGAAAAGAATTGTAAAGAAAAAAATGACTTTTTAAAAAGTTATTTTTAAGAAGAGATTTTTATTGCCTGAAAGCTTTTTGATAAACATTCATTTGTATGAATAAAAAGGATACATACATGCATACATATGTATATATTTACATAAAGGTTTCTTTTATCGTCTAAAGCAATGTAATCTAGTTATAAGATCTAGTAGAGAAACCATAACTGTGTCTGTTGTTCATTTGTCTGTTTAGGTCATATGCCATTTTTGTAGGGCAGAGAACCTGTTGTAATAATCACTGTTGACTCTTCTGCTGTTTTACCTTATCTCATGAAAATCTCTTTTGGCTTCAGTGCTGGGTTCTCATTTATGTTTGTTTAATAGCTCCAGCAGCATTCATGCAATATTAATTTCTTTCCATAAACCTTTTATCAGTTTCCTGAACTGCACTGACTCATCAAGTGGTTAAAAAAGAACATATTGTTTCATGTTTATTTTAATGGCATGAGAATAAGCCAGGCAAAAAGATTTGTGTGGGCTTTCCTGGAATTTTCTATTACAAATCTAGAATTAGTTTTGGGGGGCAAAATGGCTTAGGTGTCATTTGGTTGATCTCGCTTCTGGTACATCATTACCTCTCCTCTACAGTTGGAGACACTAATATTTTTTCCCCTGTCTAAAATGCCTGAAGCTTGGAAACTTGAACTTGAAGCAGAAAAACTTGGTGTGAAAAGTAGATATGCTTATAAGCTGCAGACACTAAATAGAAAATTATTTGGCGCTCTGTAAGCCAGACCACCATGTGGTGTCGATAAAGGTAATCACTTCAAAATAATCATCCCTAATTGTTCCTCTCCTTATTTAACTGTTTAAACTTCTCATTTAGAAGGATGGCAGTTTTTCCTTTAAGTTTAATATCCAGACATCTTGTCTCAGAAAGAAGCTTTGCAGTTTTTTTATCCTTGTTGGATAGCATGATATCTTTGCTCCTCATCAACAAAGCCTTTATAAAACAGGACCATTTTATTTATGAAGGATGTGCTGCAAACCACCTGCCAGCAGGAAATCATAACAGGGATCATGCAGACACGATCAGGTCGTAGAAAATAGCTCTGTGAGGCCAACCAAAGAAGTTTAATTAAATATAGTGGCTGGCGCACTGTGCATCATTAAGTCAAGCCTCATGGACAACCACTAAACCTCTCCTAGGAAGACACGGTCTAATGTCTGCAGTGGTATTTGAAGATGCTGTGTCTCTGAACGACTGTATAAATAATTATGCACAGCTGAATCAATATTGCTTTATGTATGCAAGCTGCACTTGTTAGGAGGGACTTAGATTAGTGCAGTGTGTCGAAGACTTCCAAGCATGGCAGTACGAAGTCATGAGCTTTCCAAGTCCGGATGTTTCCAAATAGTTCAGAATATTAACGTCCTTTCTTCCTAAGCTCCGGAGCTTCTTGAACGTTTGGAATATTAGTGATTGCATGTGCTGATGACAAGCCATAAATGGTAAACATGTGCTACGAATGATAAGGGAGAGGAGTCAGGGTCCCTGAAATGGTTTCTTGAACTTAATGTGTTACGCTTTGAGATTTTCCAGATCATTGCCTAGTAGGATGGAATTATAGAGGGAGAAGCACCTCAGCATTGTTCAGCTAACAGATGTCTGCAGCTACATCTGCATTTGCAAGGCATTGCTGTTACAAAAGGTGTAGAATTTATGTCAAACAACTTTATAAATGTGCCCTGGCTTTCCAAAGTTTTTCAGATAGGCATCAGTGCTTGTTACAGCTAAATTCAGACTTCTGAGGAGTAAGTGTCAAGTAGTACCTCAACATACTGTGGTTTTTATTGTTCATGGAGAGAATTTCAGTTATTTGCAAAGAATTCCTACATGCTTGGAAATCACAGAAATTATAATACCACCCTATGAGGTAAACTTGATGTGGCCAGTTCTAACCTGAGTTCTAAAACTCAGGTGATGTTATGTACATATTGTACATACGTTAAAGCATATGTATATTTGGAGTAAAAATCCAGCCAGCTACTTGGATCCAAGTTCAATTGTTCTTCCATGCCACTGTAAGGAAATCATGGGAATATTTATCCAATTTTTTTTTTAATGCTTTGAATAGCTATAGGAATGTCACAATCTGGTATGATATTCAAAAAGGAGAAAAATCTACCATTATTGGATGGTATTCTGAAAACTGAAGATCTACAGCTGCAAACATGTTTACACTGTTCATTCAACAGGAATCAAGAGGGAAGAAACACCTAAATATTTCTGAGAACCTGTTGTTTTGAGGACAGTGCCTTAGATGTTCAAAATATTTTAATTTTCTTAAAGTTCATACATACCTCTTCAAATAATTCTGTATTTGCAGCTGTGGAAATAAACATAAAGATTAAATTCTGTTTCCCCCTAACATGCTTATTCCCCATGTTAGCTTATGTGACAGAATTCTGTAACAGGAGCAAGTCAGTGAAAAGGAGCCGGTTTGGGAGGAGGACTTTTGGTCTCCCATCAGCCCGCATACTGCCCCTCTCCTCAGGTTAGCTCTCACTTCCCTTTGTCTTATGGAGCCCTAAATTCACCTATATTTATGAGAGTGTCGGAGCTCCTCATAACTAGTAAGTGGAAGAAAGGTTGGAGCATATCAGTGGGAATGTGAATGGTAATAATACAGCAAAGGGGAGCAAGAGACAGTGACTGGATTAATTTGAAGCTTTCTTAGTTCTGTTCCACTTCACTGTGCTCCTACCTTGCAAATAAATTGTGTCAGATCAGTTTCTAAGCTGTCGGGATCCGGTATGCTGTTGAGTGTATGCAGCCCAGCATTCACCAACAGGAGAATTTTTTACATTGGTGATGAATGTGCCTGAGCTATTTGGGGTAAAAGCACTGTGAAAAGATAACATTTTAGGTTTACCATGAGGTTAAAAACAGCAGCCCAGTGACAACGTTGTCTGCTTTACCTTGCAATAGAGTACTTCAATTTTTTTTTTTTTTTAATATGTCAGGATAGGTCACCTGTAATGATAGCACTTTTGCTCTTCAACTCTGAAGTAAAGGCCCGTGCATCTTCCAAACAATCTGTGTCTTGCGTCTGTCTCAGTGGGTTGTTAAAATAGCTAGCTGTGTGACAGTGGGGTAGGAGAAATGTCTAGCACAGCTTTGCATTAAAACAGGAGCAGTGATCAAAGGTGAAGTTACAATCTTTTCTTTAGGAAAAGGTCCCTTGCATAATAATACAGCTATGGTTATCCAGCTCCCCAGCTGTCATTAAAAGCTTTATTGTGGCTTTTTGTGAAAAAGCTCAAGCTGTAGATCCTACCGAGCGTAAAACAATTGCTCATACTTCAGAAGCTGCACTGACGGCCTGCTGTCCAGCGGCGAGAGGAAAGTGTGTACTCCTATAAACCGACCACCAGCCGCTGGTAATCCTTTATATTCCTATGTCCTTTGTTAGTGATTAAGGCCTGGAACTGTCGAGCGTTGCACAGCGTTATTTCATGTGGTTCAGGTGTCCTTTTCTTTCAGCTCAGGCGAGAGCGCTGCCGCGATATCATATGGAAATTTTCGCTTCTTTCTTAGTGGTGTGATTTATGATAGGGTATCTTTCTCTCACTGGATTTCACAGGACAAGGGCAAGCACTGCAAGCAAAACTTGTTTAATCAGCATACATTTTGGAATGAGTTTGGGGATTCTGGTGTTTGGTTCAAGAGCGTTTGGTTAAAAGACTCTGCCTGTCACCAGTAGTTGCTTTGGGCACGGATTGTTGGTCAATAAAGTTAATTATCTAGTACCTCTCTCTCTCTATTACCCAAATTATGTGTAGTTAAAATAGATAGCTGTGGGATGGTGGGGTAGAAGTAATGTCTAGCACAACTTTGCATTAACGGGGGTGGTAAAGTGGATGGAGGTCCAAAATATAATGGAGTGATCCAATTTTAATCAGGGCAGAACTTCTAGAATTGTAGAATTTACTGTCTTTTAAAAATACTCAGTTTTTCTCTGGTAAATGTTTGGGTTGGTATGAAGTCTTCACTCTTGGAAAATTTACGTGTGTTATTACAAAAAACCCAATCAAATCCTATTTACTTGCTGTTTTCTGGAACTTGTACTAGGCAGAATCACAGAATGGTTGAGGTTGGAAGGGACCTCTGGAGATCATCTAGCCCAACCTCCCTGCTCAAGCAGGGTCCTCTAGAGCATATTTCCCAGGGTCACATCCAGGCGGGTTTTGAATATCTCCAGCGAAGGAGACTCCACAACCTGTCTGGGCAACCTGTGCCAGGGCTCAGTTACCCTCACAGGAAAGAAGTTTTTCCTCAGGTTCAGATGGAACTGCCTGTGGTTCAGCAGGATACCTATAACGTAGGGTAATTTAGAAAATGCAAGTTACATTAGAATATTACACTTCACATTCAAATATATTAAAAAATGGAGAAACTGCCTGTACATGCACTTTTTATTAGTGTGTGGGTGGACCCTTTCATTAACTGTCTGCATAAGTGTTCTTTGCAAAAGTTTGTTTAGTTATGTACCAGCTGTTGGCACATTAGTTGGAGGTATTCAGAGACGTTCTCCGTTTCGTTGTTTTATTACACCTAAATAAGAATTTGTAATTTGACCTCTGGGAGACCGTGACAAAGTACAGTCAGTTTGGAAAAGGCATTAGGGAGTCTCCGTAAAATTTGTGCCTGATGAATCATGAAACACAAGAGCCTGAAAAGGACAGTGTGGTCTGGAGAGGTGGAAGGGAACACCGAGGAGTAATGTGCTGGCAATGAGGTGGAAAGAAAATGAATACCAGTTTGGTGTGACGCTGCAGCAGCGTGGCTGTGCTGCAAATCCTCCTGTCACCTCCCTTCCATGTGTCAAGGGGCACTGGGAAGCGACATGATTTACTCTTTGACGAAGATGTTTGAATTGCATCCTTTGGAAAAACTGAACAATGGCAGTTTCTTTTCTGAATTGTTTACCTTTCTACAAAATCATGGATAAACATATTTGTATACAGATATAGTAAGAAAAATTGTCAAAACAAAGTGAATGTGAAATTGGTGAGTTGGGAGTGATTAGCTATAAATGGTGGCTGTACTGTGATTATTAAGCCTCTCCGGACTTAAATGATAAATATATATTTTTTCCCCCTGCGGTTAAAATGGTATCTTCTAATTAGCATGCTGATTATCTAAGAAACACAGAATCACAGAAGTGAAGTGCCTAATTTAGGATGTACTCGCTTATTTTAGAGTTCTCTACCTAATCTCTGTTGAATGTGGAACGGTGATCTTTGACTTTGTCCCGCTGAATATCGGTAAATGAATACTGTCTCAGCACAGCGGTGGTTACATGAGTGAAACAGGTCTCTCATGAGTTACCAAGGTATCTAGATAATTGACAGAGGTATTTGACAAGTGTCCAAAAGAGAATAAGCTAGAAAACTTTGAACATATTTCTTATCTGACAAAACCTTATCTATTTTTTTAGGTTCGCATCACCTACATCTGTATTTTTTGAAAGCTGCAGTAATCCTGTCTAATAGCGTATATATGGTTAAAATAGGGGAAAATGTACCTAGCTGGCTGTGTTTTCAAAAAGCACCATTTTTATAAGGCCCTTAAGGAATGACTGCTGAGTATTCACCAAATGCATTTTCTTGTGTGTGGAAAGCAAACCTGCAGGTTTCTTAACTGTCTCTTGAGTAAGATTCCTTTGGATGTTTCTTTAAAGTTACAAGGTCCTTTATGCTGCAGATAACCGTATCCTTTTTTTTTTTTTCCCCCAGAAGAACAAATGTTTTCTTATAAGAAAACAAAAACAAAAACAAATCTTCTCCCCGTTTGCTGTCCAGGTCGTGCATTGGTTGACTGCTTTCCTGGTAACAGTGCTGCTATTCAGTAATAACTATTTCAAGAACACCTTTTGTTTGCAGACTTCATAGAACTTGACAGGCCTTAATGGATTTTTTACTCTCGGCCTGCCTGTGGACAGTAGACATAATACAACATGTTATCTGTAACTTGCAGATGGGAGTGCTGGGGCACTGGCTAAGTAACTTCTCAAAGAACACGAGAGAACTGAGTAGCAAAACCTTATAACCTGCATCACCTGGGAGCACATCTGTCTCAGCAGAACAAAGCTCTGATTACAGTTTGCGCAAGACATAGTGACTGGTCTGAAGACAGCTTGTAGGCATAAATAGGCAACAATAAATAACATCCATGATGTGCTGCGTAAGAAGCTAAGGAGGAAAGAATTACTTTTAACTACAGTATCCTAATGTGTTGCAACCCTATATGCATATGAAAATTTTAACTTTCAATAAGTGTTATGGTTCTGAGCAGATCAACCAAATGTATACAATATGCACATTTTTTTGAAAATAAAAAATATAGGTTGATCAAATTATGCCCTCATTACTAGGAGTCCTTATTTTGTACTGGACTGGGTCCAAAGTAGTATGTTCATCTAATGAAAATTAGAAAACAGGATACCTTCTCCTTATTCTAACGCTTCAAACTATGATAATCAGTAATAAAGAACAGTGACAAGCTTTTTGTTATATGTCCTCATTTAATAAACACGAACAATCTGAAAGTGAACTAATCATAGTAGTGATGATTAACAGTTGTTTTCATTCTCTATTATGACCCATTGAAAGCCTTTTATTTAAACAGAATGTTCTTTCATTCCCTATCCCCTGCATGGCAACAGTGACAGAAGTTACTCTAGAAGTAGACAGAACAGTAAATATATTTTATGTTCCCAAACTATTGCATTTTAGTCCTTTATTTAAATAGCTTTGGCGGCTGCTCTGCATAAGTTAAGATATATTTGGTTCCTTTAGTCACTGTGTCAGTGTGCTCCTATTTTGGCTCAAAGGTAGGATCAGGATGATATAAGAAAGCTGGTAACTGCAGCGGACATTAAGGGAGAGCAAGTAGTGAATACAACATTTAGCTGTGAAGAACTGCAGGTTATTACCTACATTTTGGACTGTAAACACTTCAAGGGAACATTTCTATTGAAAGGAAAACGTTTTAATTTCTTTAATGTAATGCATCAACTGCTTGTGTAAATATTAAATTTGCAATATTTTTATAATGGAATCAAAACCATTTAATCTTGGCCATTTTAAGACTTCTATGTGCTCTTCCATTATCTCAGTGACTTTTTCAGAAAATAGTCATTTCGTGGAAGTAATAGGATAGGTATGATGGCGAACAGTTGCACACTATGCAAGTTTTAATGATAAAAATGGCTTTTGTGAGATTTCTCTATCTGATATAAAGCTGTAATTGATTCTTTCTCTGTAGTGAAGTTTGTAATAGATGAAAGAGATATATTATCCAACCAGAAACTATATAATGTGCTGCTGGGAAAAAAATGCAAGTATAGAGTTGAAAACTAATGAGACCTGACTTTCTCCAGATTTTTCTCTTTGTTCTGTAGTCTTCTCTTTGACTCTATGTCATGCTGCTGTATCTCAATTCCCATGACATTCAGATACTCGGTTTCAGAAAAAGGGTATTTGGGATAGACTGAAGGACAGATGGATGGATATTTAGATAGTATGATTGCTGACAGTTTTATAGTTCATTGGACACTTAGAGAGGACACTCTGCGATACCCGGTTGCAGTAGAACTAGCTTAAATGGATTATGGATTTCCAAATTCAATCAATTCATTTCCTTTGCAGGTTGGGCTGTTTTCTGGTTTGTTTTGTTCTGTGTGTGTGTGGTTGTAGGTGTGGGTTTTTTCCTTCCCTTTATTTTATTTTCCAGCTTTATTACCTATGCTTGACTATTTCTTAATGTGTTTATATTAAAAGGAGATTAAAAAATACTATCCAAATTGTAACAGTCTCAAGAAAAAAACTTCTCATCCCCTTTCTCTTGCCAGGATGTTGATTGATATCCCTTCAATCATTTAACTTTCATATTTGATGGTGTAAATACTAGACTTTTACAATAATTAGAATTCCTACTTCTTTTTACTAATGGCCGGTCTTCATTTTAGTAGAATTCATTTAGTGATGTTTTACGTTGGGCAGTTTAAAAGATCAAACTGTTCTTTCACAGATACTAGATATTGGAAAAGCTTCCTCTTGAATTTTGTACCTATAATTTTGACTATTCACATACATTTGATGAATGATTATATTTTAAATATCTGATTCTCCAATGAGGTAGTCTCTTTTTTAGTCTTTTCACTTCTTAGTTCAGAAATTTCTGTGAATAATAGCTGGATAAAAATGGACCAATATGTTCAACACTGAATAAGATAATGCAATACTGAGACACATTTAATAAACGTTAGACCTGTTTCATGTCTCAGTTTTTTAATGGATTTCAGTTTACTTATGGTAAATTTAACTTTACATGCTTAGTTTCCACTTTTCCATTAAAAATATCTGAAATAGAGTCTAATACTAAGATTTCTTTGGATTTTTGTGGATTAGTTACTATTGGTTCCTTGCCTTGGTCTTGGAAGACCAACTGGTAATCTTTCCCTCTTCTCCCTCAGTTAGATATCACCCATCCAAACACTTGAGTCAGAACTTATCATAACTAAATAAATGAAAACTGCTGGAAGAAGTTTGGGCAGAAAAGAACACCTGCTTCAGCTTTCATTGTAGCTTTCACTGAAGGGTGAAATGCCAGTTACAAGAGGTTGATGGGAATACTTAACATGGTAGTACAAAGATAAATGAATGCTCACTGTAAAGAGATAATCAACCAGTTGGTGTCCATCTCACATTCTTAGATTTAATGCGTTACCAATTAGAAGTCATTCCTTCTTGCTGGGTTTACTTCAAGTGATCTAAAAAGAGATTTATTCTAGCCCAAACAAACTTTTCTAAGGAATTAAGTGGTTGGGTAAAATTATTTTGGTATTTATTTCATTAAGTATTCCCCACCGCAAATGGTGTCACAAAGAGATCTAGAGCTTTCAATGTGTTTTGTTGGCATGGTAATTGAAAATAAATTACAAATGGAAGAGAGGTTAACAGTGTATTTTAAGATGTTTGAAGCTGTAGACATCTTAAAGGTTATCACACTTCAAAAGTCTATAGAAAGAATTTGACTACCACAAAAATAATTTTTTTCTCTTCTATGCCCAAGCATCTTTCTGCCAATATATGTTAACTTAAATACTGAGTTCTGCAGATGCCTTACTTTCTCAAGGCTTGTGAAGTTAATGCAATTGTTCCGTCCTGATTTGTTTAAACAAGTATCCATTAAATGCAGATCAGCTTAGTCAAATAATACTTTGACTTCTCCGCAGTTATAGTTTATACACTTCTTACATTTATGTTATGCATATAACGCTAGCTATTCCTTTGTAGTACTTGATGTTGATCCAGGCCTTGGATCCTCCTTAACTTCCTTTGGTTAGATGAGATGGGGATTTTTACGTAAATAAATACCGTGACATACTATCAATTAAATTATTTCACGCTAGACCAGAGGAAATAACGGTTCAGAATTTTAGGGCTGAGGGTTTTTCATCATGTGTTTCATTCTCATACAGTAGTACATGAGTAAATATTTCCTTTTTTTTATCTGAATGTCCCTACATTGGACATAAATGGGAAACTGGCATTCGTTAATTAAGCTGCAGTAAGTGCAACTTCCAGTGCTACTACAAGCTGCCTTTTTAGAAACCATGACAATGACATTAAGCATTTGCTAAACAAAATCTGCTGCTGTATGTCATGCAGTTTACATCCTGTTTACTATTAAGAAACGTTGGCACAGGCAGAAAATGTTTTGTTAAAAACAGAATTGATAAACAGAACTCTCTTGGTCTGAAATCAGCTGCTTTCAGAAGTGTAGATCTAGATGGAGATAGAAGAGGAGGCATAAATTCTTCTCTTCTTACCCTTTTGTACTCATTTTTTACTAGCTGGTGCTCTGTCAGGTGTTACGATTTCATGAAGCTGCAGCTCTCCCTATTACATGAACTCACACCTTAGAGCAGAAAAATACTTTCTAACCACATGAAAATGCAGATCTCTTCTGTCCTCATGAGGACCGTTTACAAGGAGCCATTTATGAAGGTCTCCTGCAGGTAGTGGAGGACCTTGGTTTCAGGTTCTTCTCAGTCTGAAAGGGCTTGAAATTATAGTTCCCGCTCTGCAGAACGATGACCTGCGGTAATCTCTGCTCTCCTAATGGCAGCTGGTGGTCTTGCAGTAACATAGGGAGGAATCACGCAGCCAAAAGAGTCAGAGATATCTTGTTCCTTTTGCGTGCAGTTTGGGACACTCACAGGGATGTCAGTATAAATCCTATAGAGAAAGTTTTCAGATTAAAAAAAAATTCAGAAACAATTCCAAATCCTGTGAGACTGAAGACTCTCTATAACTAATTATTCATTATCTGCCTCTCATTTTCAAAGTGATGCAAAACTTGATGTACTTATTAGTCCATACCTCCTATGTTCTTTATGTTGTTTCAGCTATGTTTTACCAGGAATTGCTCCTCAGTCTGTCAACCCCAAGCTAACTTTTTGGCTGGAAAAAAACTTGTGGCCATATAATCAGGAACATATTCTAAACCCACTCTATTAGAGAAGAAAAAATGAAAACAATGTGAGAAAACTCATCTATCTGTTTTTTAGAAAGACAATTATGATGATATGTGAGGTTTTCTTGGTGGAAAAAACAAATTAATGCAGGTCATTGATTTTTAAAAAGCATTACCCTCTGCTAGTCAAGGAGATTTTGTAGGCAGTCTGACATACTCACAGAGGAGCCTCTAGAGCCATATGTCACTTCAGCAGGGTTGTCCTTTGGCTTGAATAAAATGAGAATGTGAAAGATTTTATTGCTTTGAGTGTTAATACTGGTCATAATCAAGATGAAACAGGATCATCTACAGTATCAGTGTGGGAGTTACTGCAATTCCAGTGGCAAAAATTTTATGGAGAAATAGATTGATTTATTTCCACTTGTTTACTGGCTTTGCTTGTGAGCTGTGCTAGCTGTATGGTTGAATATGTGCTGTGGAGGAGAACATGTTGCAAAGGTCTGCATGTGTTGTGCTCTGAATGGCTAACTTTTCCCTGCGTGAGCAGTGTCTCAGAAATATCCTGTCTAATTGCACTTCAAGAACCTGTGCGTAGTACTGATTAGCAGTCATTTTTATAGAAGTTGGAAGAGAGTCTGTCTGAAGAGGGCTTTTATTACTCATTATGTTGCTGGAATAGAGTTGGAACCAACTTAAGATGCAACCAGAAAACGCAGCTGCTTCAGGCAACAGACTAAGAAGATGGAGTTGGGATTTCCTGACCTGAATGGCTCCTTACAGCAGCTTTGGTATAGAGAGTGCATGGGGCAGAGGGACAGCAAAGAGCCGCGAGCTGTTCTTGCAGCTGGTGCACAGTAAGCTCTGTTCTCCAGAGCTCTCTGGCTCGATGTTGTTTCCCACCTCCTGCCATGCTGTTCTTGCAGTACAGGAGCAGAGTCTGACTATGATCTGACACCTCTTCTCCTTGCCAGTAGCCTGGGATGCCCTGGAGTGTGAGCAGTGTTTGCTGCTCAAGGGGAGGGAAGCTGATTTTCCCAAGTTGAGCATGGGAGTATGAAAGAACACTGCATGGGGGTAGAAGTCTTGGGGCTGCAGACTGGGAAGGAAGCCCAGAAGAACATAGGAGATGGGGGAAAAGGGAATCCCAAAGGTGGCAACGGGCTGAGAAAGATAGCAATTCACTTTGGCTTCCTCTCGGGCCTCTCAACCCATCTCTCCTACCCACCTTCATTCCCAGGTATGTAGCGTGCTGCCACCAAAAGTTAAATTCAGTTTTGCCTCTGTGGCTGAGGGTTTTCACAGGAAATCAAAAGAATCAAAGGAGTCAGGTGAGGAGAAGACATGGATCTCAAAAATATGTATTTTTCAGAAAAGAACGCCTAAGAAGAAAGCACAATGGTGGAGAGTGCAGAGCAGGTGGGAAAAATTTTTACTTGTTCACTTCTTCAAATCTAGGATAGAGAAGCCATTTCTATTGGGCCATGTTCTGAGTTGAGCTTGTGCAGATTGTTTTCTGCAGCAGCTGGTTGGGTCAAAAACACAGAAATGTTTAGACTACCACTTCCCCACAGAGCATCCTCGAACATCGTTCCCTTTGGCACCCCCTTATACCTCCTCTTCCACCCCCAAACCTGTTACTAACCTAGATTAACATTCACCTGAGCGCTTTGTTCTTTAGATTCATAGGAGCCCTCCACGCGTCTTACTGTGTTTCAGTAAGTCTTGATTTCCAGTTGAGCTGAGTATCAGGGTATATTAGTAGTTCAAGGGTTTGTAAGGGTATATGCGTGCCTGTGGGATGTGTAGTGTTTTTTTAAAGCTACACCTCACAGGAATTTTAAAGAGAAGTCAGTAAAAAACAGTTAATGAGAGTTATTGTGTATATTCAGGAGCAGCCACAAATCCAGTGGATACTATTTGCTGTAGGAGTGCTTTAGCTTTTATGTTATTTTATAATTGAATCAATCTATAACTTAGTACAGCTGAAAATGTACTAAATATAGCTTTTTAAAGAATACTTCTAAAATGAAAGTGTGCTTTATTTTGGGGGAAATAGTACAAACCTTTTGGGATAAATAAACAAAAATAGAGGCCAAATCTAAAAATTATTTCAGTCGATGTATCTGCTCGCTTGCATAAAAAGAAAGACCTGAAATTTGTAATTTATTTGAGGAGTTAGCTTCATTGACAGAGGTCTGGAAGATCGTATCTGAGGTGGAGACATGTAAAGGGAAGAAAGTTTTGTTTGCCGCATCTTCCATAGTCTTTTGAGGCCTGATTACCATATTCTCCGAGAATATGAAGCATGAAAAAAAGTGGATTAAGTGCCCTTATAACTTTGCCTAAAGTGAGAGTTTTTGACAGCATGTGTTAAAAAAGATCCATAAGATATAGAGCACCTTCATGGATAGTTCTCTTGTTCTGCAGGTGTCATGAGAGTTGTTGTTGTTATTATTTTGTGGCAAGGCAAAAATTTTCTTATGGGCTGACATGCCTTTTGTGTTTTAATAAGGCTCTCCTGGCTTTTCTGAGCAGCTGAGAGTTTATTTTTCAGCAGTGCATGAATAAAGCCTATGAGTAGCCATGGTTGGTCAAGGTGTCCGGCTATCTCCGGTAGTCATTATGCTTTTTTAGCCAGGTTTAGTCTATTATGTGTTCTTTTGCCCCTACTGGGAATGCTTTAACAGTAACTGGATGAATTGTCAAATCTAAGTCCCATTTCTATTTATTTTGTCTGATCCATTTGCTAAGACGGGGAGGTAAGATGAAAGGTGCTAGCAGTATGGAGGCCTCAGCCAGGCAGGCTAGCCTGACAGGCCCACAAGGGTGATAATTGAAGTTACTGCGAAGAGACACAGAACTGGAGCAACATAATCAGTGATTCTGCAAAAAATACCATTATTTAAGTAGCAGTGTGCTCTGTGTGCTCTGTCGGGGGTTGACATGTGGAATTGTGGATAGGTGCCATAATAGCAGCTCCATCAGCATTACAGGAGATTGTGAATGAATAAAGCCAGATTGCCAAGTTCCACTCCAAAATGACCTAATAGTTTTTTGTGTGTCTCCATCATTATTTTAGTGACACATAACGTGAAACTGGTAAGCAAGAAGATTAGAGAGGTGCATTCACTAACCTTAAAAGTTTTAACCTCTTAACAAAATACTTGCTTACTCTGAGGTGAGGTTGAGTAACAATGATGTGGCTTAGAACCTGCCTTCTAGTAGGATAGTTCAAAAACTTGACATACGTTTACATTTTATTATTGCGATATTATTTAATTATCAGTTATACTATTATTATGTATGATACAAAAGAGCTCCAAAGAAATTGTCTCTTGCCTAAGATTAGACAGTGAGTCCGAGAGAGCCAGAAATACTGCCTAATTTGCCGTCTATTCAGCCACGTGCCCTTTTTCTCTAAAATTAGTTGAAGAAGAAGAATTAGTTGAGAAGGAGAAGAATGAACGCACCAAGGTTTATAGCGTTAGTTCAGGACAGCGATGTTTAGCCGCATGGATGTGAACACTTGCAGTGTTGCAAACCTTCGCTGTTGAGAATGCTGCAGTACCTGCTGCAAGTGGCAGCAGAGGGAGAGGCTGATACGTCATCATCTCTTGAAAAGGATTTGGGTTCTTTTAGTAAGCTAGGGCTCTGTCAGGAGAAATAGTTTCTTCATTCTCTAACATTTTAGAAGTAACTTGTTGAAATGTCTTTTTTTTTTCCCTTGCGACATGCCACCTGTCCTATAGAAATGTTCATGTGTACTTGTAATGGACATAAACATGGACAAACGTGAGATGTAAAAGGTCTTAAAGAAATTTGCTGTTGAGCCGCTCTTATATTATATGAAACGAATGCTAAAATTGTTTGTGCTGTCCATACCTGTGACATAATTTCTAGAGGTATTGAAAATTTATATTTAAAATAACTCGTTGCCTGAAAAATAGTACGATATACCTAAAAAATGTAACATTTATATGTTTAGGAAAGATATTAAATAGTAGGAAATTCATTTCTGAATGACTTGAACAGCAGTGTAAAATTCTAATAATACTAAAAAATAACAAGACTGGATTGTGAAAAGACTAGGCAGGAGTTAAAAAAGATGTTTGTACAGTATTTTGCAATTGTGTGGGGCTGATCTTATATTTTATGAAGCCAAAAGCCTAGAAATCCTGTACTGAAATTAACTGACTTGCTGTCTACTTCAGCTAAAGAGTATAATCAGCACCATAGGCTTTTAAAATTTCTTTCTGTTAAGAATAAATTATAGGTTGCTCTTATTTTCATTTAATGATAATAATAGCATGACTTTGAGAGAAAATACTTCAAACTTCTAAGTGTATCATTCCTATTCCAATGAATTTCTAAAAGATTTTTGTTGCAGTAAGATGAATTCTGTACCATAACTAACCTTTTAAAAAGCAAAATAAACCGATGGTGACTTCTTTTTAGTAGTGAAGCAACCACATTTTTAATAGAAGTGGAGTTTAGCAACACCTTGCTTCCTATGCGACTCTATTAAATGAGATATGAGGCCATATTAAAAATGTCTCCATAGGTGGTAACCTCATCCAGGGATGTAGTCTGACCTGTGACATTTCAAATAAAAATAAATCTTAGCTGTTCTGAGCGTCAAAAGAAAAAAAATGCAAGTCCAGTGAAAGGAGGTATGAAAATTCCCTATGGCTTGTGGCTTCTGTTCTTTTGTGTGCAGGTTCCCTCCTGCATCACTGTGTGACACTGCATCCCTGTCACCAGGGCTCAGGCAGCCCTGTCCTGATGATGCCAGCACCTACAGTGCCTTGATCCAGCTGCACTGTTTGTCTTGCCGTGTGTGTGTGTCAAGTGTGCCTGTGGGCAGATCTGGGCTGCCTGGCTCTGCCTATGAGACGGGCTCAGCTCCAACTTGCAGAACTTCTCAAGACCGATCTGTCACTTGGTGCACAATTCATTTCTATGTGGGGCCACTGGTGAGCCCTTCTGACTTGAATGCAGGGGGACTTGGCCTTTGGCTGGCCCACTTCCTTCCTTCTCCTGCTAGCGACCTTGGGCACAGCCTTGGCAGATGGCGGCTCTCAGAAGGTCGAGTTGTACACACGATTGTTTGTGCTGTTGAGGCCAGGATGTCCCTTCCCATTCCTAAGCCTTGCTTGAGAGCCTTGGCTGCTCTCTCCAGCTTCCAGACGTCCCTTTGTTGTCCTCCCCAGTGTCTGAGGTAGCAAAAGGAGGCAACTTGGCCTTTCTGATGAGTCCCTGCCTTTTCCCTTCCCTTCTCTTGTCAGAAATTCCACTAATGAGAAAATAGCACTTGCTCTTTTCTGTTTCCTGACCACTGCTGCCGGATTATTTGGGCTCAGAGTGTCTGCAGCTGATGCTGGGAAGGATGTTGTGACTTTCCCTTTCTACCTTAACCCCACAAGCGTTGTGCCCTGCATGGGTATGCAGTCCAGTGGGCATTCGGACAAAGAGGACCAGTTTTCAGGCTGCCTGTGAGGCTGCACCTTGTGTGCCTACGTGGCAGACACACTGGGCTGTCCGTGAAAGGAATCTGCTGGAGCTGGTGGTGAGCCCAAACTTTCAGTTATTAGGTCTTTGTAGTGTTTCAGGGGTCCATAGTGTCCTGATCCTCTTCCTTTCTTTCTGTATGGAAAAGGCTGGAGTTGGGCCAGACATTCCCTATGGAAAGATGGTTCTTGGCAGGCACCTCTGCTTTCCTTCCAGGAGCTATCCTAGGTCTAGCTGAAGTAATCTTCTTGGTAGCACCAGGAAAACCTGGGTATATTTCAGAAAGTGTCCCTTCTGCCACATTATACTACTGGAAGGGTGGAAGGAGGGATCAAGATGTTCTCCCATCAGGTTTTCAGCTTTTGGTTTGCATGGAGAGAAGGTACAATAAGATTGTTTATGAAGCTAGGTTATGTGTTCTGCTTGGACAGAGGCATTGTTGGCCAGATGTAGTCTGCATATGTGACCTATGTAGCCTTTGTCCAAGTGGAACGTGGTCTACCAGAGGCCATACTGTATGAGTGTCCAATATCCTAGCCTAAAAATTCTGTGAGCACAAAGCTAATTTGATATTAGGATTTGAACCCAAGTTAAGGAGTGTGCACTGTCTCTCACACAGCTCCACAGCCTTTTGAGGTCTCTTCCTCAATGATCAGAAAATCCAGAAACAGAACCACTGTCCCCATCTTTGCTCCTGCTCCTCAAAGTGATGTCAGGGAACTTCCCTCTCTCCTGAAACAGGAGAGACTCGGGCCCATAGCCCACTGCTGGGTATGGTAGTTCTGATTGCCAGAGGGGACAGATTACATGTTGGTGCTGTTGTGGCTGAAAGCATGAATCTGGGTAGTGAAACTCCTCTGGACTGTGGTTAAGGCTGTATGCTGGGAGGGAGGTGTCTCATGGCCATGACCCAGCTAGACTGGTGGGATGGTGTTATGAAATCTTCCCTTGACTGGAGATGCGCCCACAGCATGAGGGAGTTGCAGCCATGTGGATGCTTCCCCAGGCCCTTTCAGTTAAGAATGTAGCAGAAGTTATGTTTTTCATATACATGCATACATACATACATACATACATACACACATACACATACACATACACATACACATACATATACATACATACATACATACATATATATATATTTAAATCCCCCAAACAAAGCTAAAAACCCTGTGAAAAGACTTTTGCTGAATGTGTTTTGGGAGCATAATTTGGAGCAAGATTCTAACTACCAACAGAGTTAATCAATCATTATGTCCCTTTTGGCTGGTTCTGATCCTTCTTCCCTTCCTCCATATGTATACAGGTTTATTTTGCTGTAATAAATTGCAGATGCTGAAATAAGGAAGGTTTCATTTTTAGACAGTCCAGGGGTATACAGTGTTCACGTTCAAGAGTATAGCTTTAACAAACTAATTTATTTTTAAAGCAGAAATTATAGTTATACTCACTATGTGGAAAATGTGCAATTAAAATGATTTATTCTATAATAAACATATGAATAGTGTAATAGTTATCTTGTGTGTGATGGGAGCATTGTCTGGGGAGTAGCTGCAGCAGCAGAGCTACTGTTTGCTTTGCAGTTCTCTGCTGACCTGCTTATTAGATGACGTTCTTATTAAAGAAGATGAATTTATATAAGAGATGTTTAGGGAGACTGCTGTCGTTAAGGGCCTGTTGGCACTTTTGTTTCCAGTGTTTTTTGAATATATGAAAACCTTATTTTAAGCAGCTGCTGATCCTTGATCAGTAATGGGCAGAATATAGCCACATATGATCAAAATCATCTGTTTTATTTGTAATTTTACATGATAAATTGTTGCAGATAAAAGTAGAGAAAAAATAAATGTGCTAGAATACATCTGTTTTTTTGTTAATTAAAAATTGTACTTTTACAGGTTACAATATTTTTATAGGTAATAGCAGAGGAAAGTGAAATGCAGTGTTTTGTATTATGGCATAATTATTTAGTGGGCTTTTATTTCGTATTTTTTATTCGAATGAGACTTTGCTAAAAGTGAAATCATTTGCTCAGTACTGTTGTATTGGAGAAAAACCTCACAATATTGAGAGAAAATTGTTAACTTCCCATGAAATTTAAAATAACAGTCTGTTCTCCCTTAAAATGGATTGCTCTTTCCTCCTTTTCCCTTTTGTTAATCCCTCCTTGAGTTCTGACCTTTTATTTTCCTGCATTAATGCAGCTCTGTCTCTCGACTTCTCATCAACACTATTGTGCCCTGCTGAGGCAGGCACTCTTCCGAAGCAAATGCAAGAGGTAACCATAGAGAAGCTACAGCCAAGTATCCAAATGTGCCCTGTGAACATCGTCGAAGTGCGATGATAGGTAGGGCTGATCAGAAAGTAGAATTCATAGTTTGGGCCATGGTGATATATCCTGAAATTTCCCAAGGAAAAGGAATTTTTAAACTCAATATTAAAAAAAAAAAAAAAGGAGAGAGAGAAATCAACCTGTCAGAAAACTTTAGAGCTGAGTTCTTAAAACTAGAATTGTTATAGCCTGACTAGGTTAAGTGTTATGATTTTATGGTATCTGGAACAATAGTTATATTATATGAAATGGTTGGCAATTTCATGTACAACACAGCTGGGAAGCCCGTCAGTAATGCTTATACAATATGTAGATAGTTTCATCTTAGTACTCGTGTTATTTTTTGGTAAGTCAGCATGACTCACTCTAACTTACTGCTTAGCTGTAACATTGTGCTGACCCTGCCAATATCACAGATGAGCAGATGGTATGGAAGATATTTTGTGCTTATGCCAGAGAAAGGCTATGAGGCTGAAAAGTAAACCTTTGGTGGAAAGTCTTGGGCATGGTGAGCTGCTCAGTGTGAACATCTAAGGATAAGGTGGTGGGAGCATAGCTCAGATGCTGGGGGTGTGCAGGGCGCAGGTCTTTCTTTGGGAACAGCAGAGCTGTGTGCTGAGCTGGGCGGGCAGGAGAAGTCCTGGAGAAGGCAGGAGCTAGCAGGCAAGGACCTGACTTGCCAAAACAGTTGGACTTCAAAACTTAGAGAGCCATAACTGGCGCGTAACAGTGGGAAGATATTAATTACTTCCCTGTCAGCACTCAGAAGTGGGGAAGGAGGACTGCGTCCAGGAGGATTACAGGAGAGAGATATATGTATATGTATGTATTTGAACCATTGCTTCCCTGATGTTCTGCCTAAAGCTGCATTTGGGAATGTGCTGCTGAGTGGGGATGCCATGTTCATCGTGATGACCCAGTGATGTAATCTGGTTTTCCAGGTTTCTAGGTGAGGGTTCAGGTTGGTGCTTTTTGTTAGCAATGTGCAGTGCTAAAGATCAACATGTGCGTCTTTTACTAGCAGTCAGCTCCTATCAGGGCACAAATATAACACAGAAATGGGTAATTTAATTCATACTAGCATTAATGTGTAATGGGAGAGATTTCTGGAGGTCCTATCTGAGTAATTCTGTATCTGTTTATTCAAAGGTTGTTTGAGTGTATATTAGCATAAAGTTATACCAGGCATACCATATACCATAATCAGCGTAGAAATATAGAATGTGCCACAATCGCTACAGGCCCAGTTCAATCACATACAGAATTTCAGAAGATTTACTGCTAAGACTGTGGGAATTGTAAACCTAGATTATATATGCTCAGTTATGACTGTATCTAGCGGCACGTCTTAGATGCTGCAGTGAAAATCTACAAGGAAAAAGTACTTCTTAGTTCACAGAAGTTTGAACTGAGCAAGAAATCCATCCATGCACAGTATGACCAAAAATCAAGATGCCTAACAGTGACCGTTCCTCTATGCTCTGAATGTGGAAAGAGTTCTACCGCGATAAAATGCACCGCTTTGTAATGTATATGTACAAAGGAGTAGGTTAAGGAGTATAAACTGTATTATTTTTATTTATTTATTTTTTAAGCCCTTGACCTTGCCCATAGCACTCTTCTTGACCTTGTCCATAGTACTCTTAGGCTCAGTGTTGTGTTTCTGAGTCATACTTTGACAAGCAACTGTAGTCAAATTTACCATCTATACTGTAAATGGTTTAATTTGCAGTGCTTGCTCCTTTAGCCATATAACATTTTTCAGCTAAATATGAATGCCTCAAAGGTGTTGTTTCTCTCTTCGTTCCTGACTTGCTTCGTAAATGTCCGTACCTCTGAGGACCATAAGTCAGTTAATCACCTAAGCATGCGGTTTTTGTTTGCAGGAGAGAGTGGGAAGGGGCGTATTAATAGATGAAAACAGAGCTAGCTGGATCTCAAATTCGTTAGGCTGCAGATGAAAACACCTGTTGCACCAGAAATGCTTTCCATGCTATGATCAACATATTAAATGCAGATGCCAAGACTGTACTTGACAAATTGATTTTTCAGTTTCCTTGCATAACTTATTAATACACTCATGACAACAGATATACCTCATGTGGCGTAAATTGAGTGCATCTTCCTTTGTGCATTTTATTGCTTCTTATGCACACATTTTCTTCTGTAGTCAGAAAGTTTCGCTTAGGCAGTTTATAAAGTCAGCATTTCCATGCAAATAGCTTTCATAATGAGATAAAATGGATGCATACACACAGAAACTTGACATGATCTGTTGGATGTGGAACAGATTCTAACAGATGAACACAGATTTTTAATCACTGAATGACTATTTTTAATCGGACTTTTTGTTACTCACCTAGTGATGAAAAATTCCTTTCTGAAACTTGAATCTCCTTGATAACTTAATGGCTGCTCCGATTTGGCTCAGATCTGCAGTAGTAACAGTATTGTGAAAATTGGTCCTTTTCTGTAGTGATTTGGAAATATTTTTCTTCTCATTGTTCTAGCAGTTAGACCTAATTGAGAAGTACAGTAGCTAATGACTGTTGAATGTTTCTCCTAATGTTTAGAGATGCCCATAATTAGAAGGAAATGCAACTGCAAAGCATGTCCTGTTGCAATTTTTGGATGAAAAACAGTGTAGAGTGTTGGAAGTTGATGTGGCGTGAGGTTATTGTACTGCATATGAAGATGAAAACTATAGAGTAAATGTGAGACTGTGTAGCACTTTCACTATGATTAATATAGCTGTGTAAAGTCTGGTAAATACCTTAACTGAAATAAATATATTAGATTAATTCATCTGAAGCAAGACTTAGTTTAAACTGAAGAAAGGAATTGTGCTAAGGACACAACTATTTATATCATAAATTTGGATGTACATTGTTTTTTTGCCTTGGAAGGGAAGTAAGTGACTGTGTGCCTTTATGAAAAATAATTCACTGTTCATTTTATTTTTTAAGTGGCACAAAAAAATTACCTGAGGAAATAGTACACAGTGTACGTGTGGGGGAAAATGTCTTTTGTGAAAGAAATGTCAGCAGTGATTCATATTAAGCCATTTGCCAGAATTCTGGGAATACTGTGCTTACATGCTCTGATTTCAAATTTTCCTTTAATTTTTACCATAGAGTCTATCTATTTACATTTGCAAAGTAAAGATGGTAAGTTTTGTCTGCATAAAACTTCTTTAACTGGTTTTGAAACAGAAGAAAGCTGAGCACACAAGCCTTGAAGTAGCTTCCTTATTAGCTCAGTCCCAGAACTAGAACTGGGTTTTCCATACGGTGCTGGAGTGAGTGGACTTTGTGGCCAATCTCGGTTTGCCTGGACCGCGCTGAGGGGTCTCTGCACCGTATTCTGCTGCAAGACATGTACATGCCCCTAGTCTCTGCTCCTACAGGTCTGCAACCTAATTTGAAATGATTGGGTGTAATTAACTTACCAGTCATCTGCGTTGTGGCCCTGGTGTTGCCAGGGAAAGCGTGGCTTTGAAGCAGGTATTTTTTCCCTTTAGAAACTAAATGGTATAAATGAATAGATTAATAGTCAAAATCAAATTAATTTAATTCCGTTTTTTCCTGAGGGATGATTAGGAGGGACTTAAGCAATAAATTACATCTTGACCAACTTCTAGCAAATGGGTTTGAGTTAATAACCTGAAACACAGCTTTCGCTGGTAACATGTTGAAAGGCTCACTCTCATCTGTAATAATGATGCATTTTGACTGGACTGCAGATTCTTTACGGAGTAATCTTGTCCTTTAATGATAGCATTAGGGAGTACACTGTTGTGCTGTGGAAAAAATTAGTTTTTTCTAATAAACATACATTTTTCTAAAAATAAAATAAATTGAAACAGGAAGCACACAAATAAGCTCAAACTGTTTTTTGTTTTGTTTTATTTTGTTTTTTCTCCCTAGAAATAGATTGTCTTTTAAGATTCAGAGTTAGGCACCCCAAAATGAGGATACCTACAATTCTTATTTTGAAATCCTTGGCCTCATAAGGCTTTCCAGTAAGATGAAGACATATGTGCTATCTATGTAATGAGTATTAGACTCATTGAACATCTTTGAAGGCCTTTATGGGGTTTTCAGTCTCTAAAATCACATCCTCATTTCAAAGGTCTTATCCAAGGATGTAATTAAATTACATAACTGTTTTGGTGGGCTTGACACATGATAAGGTGTGCTGTGTGGGAGATATTTAGCTGAATACTTTTTATCTTGCTAATAAATAGGCGTGCAAAGTTCAAGTTCGAAATGAGGTAGCTCATCAAACATAGCTAGTCAGGAGCTCAGACAATGGCCCCTGAAATTCTGATGAAACTTCAAGTGAAATTTTAGTAGTCTTTGAGTAGGTAAATATGTATATTTTTAAACTGGATTTTGTGCTTTCATTTGGATTATAATGAAGTTGGAGGCAGCTGATCAGACAGGCCTGCGGCTACTTTGTACACCTGAGCTCAGTGGAGAGCCTCATATTGGGAATGAAAAGATAAGTTAGTCTCTGTCTACATCTCCACTGATCTATCTGCTACCCACAAGTTAATTCCAGCTGGGATTTTTACATGTCATACATGGGGGTGATTGTACCTGTCTCTTAAGGATTAGGTGGGGCTCATCAGATCACTGTAAAATTAACACTTCTGGTTTACAGCAGATTAGGCTCCAATGCAATGAGAAGCTCAAAGTCCAGGTGCCCCAGGGTGGGAAGAGTCCAGCTGGGCAATGTGAAACTCTATACACCTTCAGTAAACTGTGGATAGCTCATAATAATATAAGGCACCACTCCCATAAAATAAATATTAAATCTTGACAAATATTCATAAACCTGTAGTCATTAGGCTTTTCTGGAATTATTTGTGCTTTCCTGCAATTAACCCTCTAATGATTAATGAAAAAAAAAAATCTTGCCATTAGCACAGGAGGCAGGAATACCAAGAAATAACCCTTCTGGCGTAAACAGCTTTTTTTAAATCCTTTTTTTTTTTTTGGATGCTTCCTGGCAACAGAAAGACGTGCAGGTGCACAGTATCCTAATTAAATTTAGCAGGCTTTGCATTGTGAATGACCAGGTGTGTGTGTGGGGGGGAAGCTAGACATTCTCATTAAGGTATAGAAGCTCAAATTAAGAAAATCTCTTTAATTTCTTGATTTGTCCTGTCTTTTTTCCCCCCAATGAATTAGGTTCCTGTATTGTGGCTTTTTTTCTTCACAAATATAAAGCAGAAAGCACAGGTTCATGCATAACTCAGGAGGGCAGGAATGAGCCAGAGCTTAGTTCTGCTTTACTGCTAATAGAACTGACAGTTAAGAACAAATCTACAGACTTTAATTGCAGATTTTCTAACCATGCTGCATGCAGAACATCTGCAATGAAAATTGGCACCTAAATTAAAGTTAAGCATTAATTTAAGTTCTCAAAAGCAAATTAGGAAGCTAACCAGATCTGTAATTGCAACAAAGACTGTAATTAACAGAATGCTGGACTTTGGAATATGTTTTTTTCTTCCCCCCCCACCTCTGAAAAGTGATTCTAAACATGCTAACTTTTAATTGCAGGTTTAGTATGTGTTTGTGCAAATGAACAATTAACATGTTTTGCACATTTATATATTTTCACTATTTATGTAACAATAATAGTAAGGAGCTCCAGTCATGTAGTAGATACAATACAAGCAGAACAGAAACAGGCTTCATAGAAGACAAGAGGAGAAAGACAGGGACTATGAGGATATGGAAAGTATAAACAAAATTAAACAAGAATAATTTAATATCCAAAATACTGAGGACTTTGATGTGAATATACAATTGCTAAAAGCAGGATGTGTATTTCTACTTCTTAAATATGTTAAAATTTAAATATGTTAATTAAATAAGCTTAAATTAAGAATTAATGCAATTATTTAAGTATACTAACAAAAATTAAATATATTTTTTTCCACTTGTGCAGAATGTAATTATCCTTACACTATTTGGTGCTCTTTCCCAGCAAGATCTCTTGTGAAGAGGGAAAAAACCTATCTGTAGTACTATTGCTGTTACTAAGGGAATAATAATTCCTTAAGTGAATTAAGAGAATGAATCTAGTGTAACTATTGGAAAAAATCTAGCTATGATATAAGCCCATGAATAATGGGGTAAAAGCCAACGCTTTCCAGATAAAGCTAGCAAAGAAAGTAGGAAGATGACTTAGTTAACTCGGCCTTGCTCTCAGCTGAAATAAATGTAATGCTGATGTAGCCTTTAATAAAGACTGTAAAGCATAAGAATATAGTCATTGCTAGTTAATATACGTAAGTAGGTCTTTCATAACATAACAAAAAAGTTTGAAAGAACTAACGTTGCCTGATAAAGGTAAATTGCATGTGGCAGGTACTTCAGTTTTTAGATACATTGGACATAATCCTATACAACACTTTGACTCAAAATTGAGTAGTAAACTTTACCATTACATATTAATAGATTTAGAACTGGATGGGTGACAATGTCAAAATAGTTAGGAGTGGGACTTCACGGTAGGTTTCAACTTTATTCAGCCTTATAAATGATTAAAAGGAGAATATGTAATTTCTTTTCTAAAAATAAATAATTTTGAATGACACAATGTGTTAGAATGGTATATGATAAGGTCAAGACTGCTTTGGTACTTTCAAGCAAAATTTTGGTACAACCACATGTAAATACCTGCTTCTAAAAAGGAGGAATGTGTGATGTGCAAAACAGGGAGAGAAGGCCTCCCAAGCCCTTTCTCAGTAAGGCTTCTAGGTGGAAAAGGTGAAAAACAACACAGTGTCTAGGTGGGGTTTTTTTTGATTCGCTTTGTTTTTTCTCTCTGCTATCTTGACAAAAAAGGTTAGTATAATTCATAATGTCAAAACAGAGAGTAACCTGGAGGTGAAGTTTTTTTTGGCTTTGATTTAACTTTCATTAACTCTAATCATAAAACCAGTAGGAGAATATTAAGTAAAATGACCATGCCAGCATTTAACATTGATGTTGAAAATTGGAAAGGAAACAGAAGAGAAGGAAAGCAAACCGGAAATGATTTTCAGTTTGGGAAAACGTTCAGACACGAGACTCAATTTGTTCAGTTTCTCAAAAAATACTGTGGTGGTGTGCTTGACTCCGGGGTGGTAGTATCTTAACGGTGTGAAAATTCTGTGCGCTTGGACCTGCAAGCAGACAGTCTTAACATGTACTAGTGGGTAAAAACTGAAGGCAGTACTAAACTCTGTCACTTGTTTTCTGTAAGTAAGTCTGATGATTGTCTTTTTTGAACATATTTTTTCTTGAATGTGCTTTTCTGCAGCATAAGATAGTTGGTGTCAACAGAGGGATCAAGCCAAGGGCTCTGAAATGCATGAAAAGTTTAGTTAAATGACCTAATGATCTTTTCTGGCCTAAACTCCAGTTGTCAACTTTTATAAAGCAGCAGAGCAGTTTGTTTCACTTACAGTGTCAAAGTTCAGAAGCACATGAACTGCCCTACTGAAACAAAGGTTTCTGCAAAAGCACTGAAGGACTTTTGGGATGGTTTGGGCAACAGGGAAATCATGCTCTGCACTCCTCCTGGCCTGCAAGCTGCTGTGGGGCAACTGAGCTTGTCAGGATGGAAGTCCAGCAATCACTAACGTTGTTAACGTGGCTTCAGTTGGCTCTGACCAGCTCAGGTCTAAACAACCCAGCTGCTAGGGCAGACACTTTTGTATTAATCGCAATTTTGCCATTAGTGGCAAAGCTGCACTTATAACAGCAGCAGGAGATTTTCATTAAAAATACCCTGAACAGAGAAGTTTTGAGAAAGAAGGAGAATTTGGAGCTGGGTCACTTTCTAAATTAATCCTTAGTTCACTGCTTGCTTTGTAGGGAACGTTTCTTTCATGGCCAAAGATTCTGTTGCCTCACTTTTGGAGGCATTCTAGTCAGGTTTCTTAATTAATCTTTTCTGCTTTAATTTTGTCTCAGAATAATTTGTAGGTTCATTTTGGCTTTCTTAGACCTTCTACCGTGTGCTATCTGTGATAACTATTCCTAGCTTAGTGCATCCAATTACACTTCTTTTTGAAAAGAAATTGGCACTTAAGAGAATGTTCTTTCAGGGTACCCGTGGTGTCAGCGAGGTGCAATCTGACATTCAAATTTAAAAAACATCTTCTCTCACAGTTAACAAAGTAGATGTCCATGTGTTTAATTTTATTTGTAAAAGTAGTGATTGGCTTTTGAAATTTTTCATTAGATATAATGGCTGTGCTTTTTTTTTTTTTCCTTTGAGTGCTATATACGCATTTAAGTTTATGGTTGTACTGCAAATTTGAGATAAGTGCTTTGACTGTTCTGATGATGAGAGTTACTTCAATTTATTTAAATTACTGGGAGCTGACTAAAGGGAGATAGTGAAAGTGAACTTCCAAGTTTACGAGGCTTGATCCAATGCTTATTGAAGTTAAAACCTGCCCACTCCAAGCATTATGGTTTACCTATTCCAGTAAACAGTTTGATTATATGTGCAGAGCTGATGGGCTGCACTCCAAAACACAGGATGCACTTGATGCAAGGAAATGAGCTACTAATAATACATTCATGAATAATTTGCTAAGTATCTATGAAGGGAACCTGACAAAATAATATTTGTATAACATTGCAAGAAATATAATGTGTAGATAGGTCAGCTAAAGTTATTTCACATAGAAAAAAATAATTTCAGTCTGACTTCTTGCTGATGAAACACATGTAAACAAGTGGAAAATAGTTCAGTATTATTCTTTAGCAAAAATAAGGGCGTCTTTAATGAACGTTCTGATGCAGAAAATTTTAGAAATTTATGTCAGTCTTTGCTTTCTTTTTCTGGGGAAACTCTTCAAAATGTTTTGGTTGAGCAGTTGGTATAATGTAAATTGTTTTTCTAGACTTCCTAGCACTGATAATTATAAAAAAGAGGAGAATATCCCAGATCCTTAGAAGAAGAAACCAAAGCTGAACTACAGAATAAATTTAAGTAGCTATAGCAGCCAGATTTACACGCCTGGCCCCAGAAGGAATTCCAAACCCCCAAATTAACCTTTCTGTACAGAGCATGGAAATAATGGAAAGTCCTCTTGCTTTGAGGGTGAGAGGTAGCTGAGAGACCATGCGCTGAGCAGGGAGTTCCCTAGAGTCAACCGAAAAACCACTGTTAGCTATAACAGTACTAGCATATTAAATCTATCTTTAGTGTACACAAGGCTAAACTTTGGATTGCCCACACTGCCTCTGGGTTGGCTTACACTCTGGATTAACGGTGGCTCATTATCTTGCTCTCTGGGTGGAGAGACGTGAGCAGGGGAAGGGAGGGAGGATGGGACAAGTGAGCCCACTCCCAAGTCCTGTGGCTAGTATGGCTGTGCACCATATCCAGCTGGCCCAGACTGGCTTATGCTCCTCAAAATTATAACAGAGCCTGTGACTTTGTGTATCTCTGGGGACACAGGATATTTCACTATTTAAACTACTGATGGATGGCAGTCTGGATGGATGTGACTGGTTCTTCCCATCAGAGCAGCGGGGCAGGTCATGTTTATATTTAGGCACCTTGTGTTTGATATTCTTGATTTCAGGGCCTGGCACTACAGCTAGCCTTCTGAAACATTAAACCTGCCCATTCTGTGAGTGCATGACATGTACAGCAGGAGTACCATGAAACCTGTGGTGCATGACCTCCCAGCGTCCAAGCCTAGGGTAGCATTGAAAGGACACCAGGAAGAGTCCCAAAGCAAGGCTCAGGGATTGTGGCCACCCAGGAGTCTGAAACTGCCAAGGAAATGCTTTACTTCTGTATGGAAACAGAAGTGCAGCCTCCAATTTATAGGAGATGGAGATTAAAAAAAACACATATATTTTGGGGGTTAGCTTAACGTTGGCCCAAGAGCAGTGTTGCGATGAGTAGGTTTATGCCAGCATATGGGAGTCCAAAGGACAAAATCGCAGAAAGCTCTGATTGAGGCATATTGGGGGAGAGGGCGTATTTTCTGACTTAAGCTTAGATAGGTTCAGTTTGGATGTAGATGTGTGAGCTGGTTGCCCAAAATTCCCATTATGTTCAAGGGCACTTTCAGGCACTAACTCTTCTGAAGAGTTTTAGATCTTTGGTGTGGGAGAAGATGAATTGCATCGTTGACTACATCTTTATAAAGGGAATGCGTAAGATGATTAGGCCAACTGCATATATGAGACCCCTGCTTTTAACCGTATGAATCCCATCTGTCCTGTCTGGGATAATGGCCAGTTTCTGGTACTGGCAGACAGAACAAAAGAACTGGCAGGTACAAAGTACCTTATACAGTCAGCATTCCCCAGGATATCCATTGTCCCCTTCCTTTGGCTGACTGACAGTGAAATAGGAACTGTATGCCTTGTGAGTGGAAACATGCTGTAATTGAGTAGTGGCAGGTAACAGGCATGACGTAGGTTAGCCAAAACAAAACAAAACAAAACAAAACACAATTTCACCTCATCACCCAGAGCCAAGGAGGGTAGACCTTTGCTGGCACTAGTAGCCGTTGCTTTGCAACCCTTCCCTTCTCCTCAAACAATGGTTGATTACATATGCTGAATGTTTAAAAAAATGGCAGCAGGCATACCTGCAAGTACAGTCTAGTGTCTTATTAACTTCATGGGGGCAGCACCCTAATTATCAAGCTGCAGACTTCACTGAATGGAGATACTATTTTGCTAAAGCTGTTGTGTAGAAAGTAAGATTTGCAGAGCTGGAAAAAGAGGGCAAGAGGGAACAAGATTGTACCCTAGTGGTTATGCTATGATTGAGTCCTGTTCCCAAGATTATGTCAAATTTGCACTGAATAGCTACTTAAAGAACAATGTGCTAACAGTCTCAGGAGCAGAAGCTGAAACTGATAATTGCATGCTCTCCAGTTGAATATCCTATTAGACTGCAGAATCATGCTTTTCCTTTTGTTCTCTTTCTGTCTCTGCACAGCTTTTCTATTTATTGGCATGGCTTCAACAACAAAGAAGGTTGTTCCAGCCCCTCTTAAAACCTGATTGATAAGGTCTCTCCTATGATGTGGCAGATATGGGACTGAATGCTCCTCAGACCATAGAACTTAGATTTCTCATTTCCTGAGCAGGAGTGCAGATTAGTAGACTACACCTATATACATGCAACTCCTTCACGCTTCCTATTAGCCAAGGACTGCTTTTTAAAAAGATACTGAGTATAGTCTCATGTACTGAGTTTTGGATTCAGTCAATGCTCTGAATACACCAAGTAGATTGGGCTTCTGTCTTGTTCAGAGACAGTTCCAGTTTGTTACCAACAGCAATAGGAGTGGAAGTCATATTTTTTGAAAGAGAAAAATACAGGGTTTCGCTGTTATTTTCTGGGTATTGGCTGGGCTTTCAGTTGCAACCTAGCCACCAGTGGCCTGGCGTTTAACATTTCCGCTAACCCACAGAAGCAGAACTGGAAGAACTGCTAGAATGCTCAGGTCAATCAGTGAGACACTTATGCTGAGTCTATGTTTTGGGATAAGGATGTACTTTGAAGTTTTGATTTTCTGATTATTCATATTGGAGTATACTCTGATTGCCCCGATGCTCTGGAGCTGTTACGCCTGATCTTCTCCTGATGTTTCCATGGGATGTGGCTATTGGGCTGAGCATTGCGGGTGCACTGAGTACCTTGTAGACTTTTTGGTGTCTTCACCATTCTGCAGCCCCGTGAAAGGCTTATTTTCTCATCCTAGATTAGGACTGATATTTTCTTGATATTTTAGATCTATGCATGTTTTAGAACATGTAAATAGAGTGTCTGATTTGGCATATGGATTTTGTGACCTAATGCAAGCTAAGAACCATTTAACAATTACAATAGTCCCTCTAAGAAAGAAGGGCATAGGCTATGGAGTGGTGACGTATTTTGTTTTGGGATTGCTCTGCAGATTGATTAGGATATTGGTGAATGTATGTAGCTGATTCTAAAGTCTTATCTTAGACTTAGTTTAAAGGCAGCAATTAAGACACCAAGTAGCACATCTGCTTATAAATCATTGGGCTTTATCATCACTGAATACACTGACATCATTATCATGGGAACTGCTACTGCTTGTCGGTGGATTTGTTGCAAGACCACTGTGAAAATCCTGAATGATTTTTGGAAAAGTATTTGATCTTTCTGGCTAGCCTAAATCATTTCATATTTTCAAAGGGATGAGGTTTAACCTTAAGTACTGCAGCAACTGTTACCTATAGAACTTGCTGTTGTAATTCCCCATAATTGTTTACCACAGCATAAATCCAAGCTTCTGTTTATTGTTGATATTTTCCTTCCCTCACTACAATCCCCCACCCTTTTTCAAAGGCTAGTAGTATTTTCTAGCACTGTTGCTGCAGTTCATAAAATGTACTTTACAAAATATTTGCCTTCGATTTGCTAGCAGTTACTGATAGTTTGTCAGACACCATTAAGTCCTGAGTTTATTGATTTAAATGAATGAAGTCTACTTGATGTTTTAAGGTGTGACTTTAGTTTCAGCTTGATTTTTTGCAGTACTTTCTGCATCAATAGTGCTCTGCCATCAATGATCTGAAAGCATCCGAGAAAGGGCGTATTACATGTAGATTAAAATCATTGCTGGTCACATCTCTAGAACTTCAGCAAACGTTCTAGGTTAAATTCAAGCAGGAAAAAACAGAACTCTGCTAATTGTTATCTTCTGCCAAGAATCTAATTTTCTCCCGCATAAGCACTACAGCTTTCCTTATCTGTGAAACAGTGAGAAGTAAAGCAAAAATAACTCTCACAATGAGAAAAAACTTAACTCTGTTCCTGGAGCAGTTCCATTAATCAAAACTTTGAGAGCACTCTACTGTGATCAGTTCAGAAACCTGTGCCAGATGACATCCATTTCAAAAGGACTACTTGCACTGCATCTTTAGGCTTTACATTTCCGCCTCATTTACTGTAGTTCATAACACTGGGGCTTGTAAAGCACCTGGGGTTGTGGTTGCTCTTAAGCTGCCAGATGAAGAGCCCCAATCTGGCTCTTGGGAATACAGTGCAAGGCCTGGAAAGACCACAAGAGCTGGAAATGTCACAGTTTGAGGTTAAGCCAGCCCCTGAGTCTCGGGGTTTGCAAGTGACCATACCCCTAGGCCACTTAGAAAGAGAAGGGTAGCTGGCCAGCGGTTTATATCCATCTTCTGATGGAAGAAGGAAGGAAGCGTAACCAGGAGCAGTTAGCCAACGCTAAAGCTGGGAGCTGAGAGTGTGAGACCCTGCATCTGGGTTTGAAGAGTCAGGAGGTGTGGCTGGCTTTAATAATTTTGCATCCTTTGGGAGATATTTTAGGCAAGAAAGTAGCCAAATCTTTGTTTAATTTACTAAATTAGTTATAGCAAGTAACATACAGGGTTCTGTTGCTACATATAATGGGAATGTTTCTCAAATCTTTAGCTATATTTTTATACAGGTAAAGATGAACTAATGTTTGTTTTCTTGCTCTTTAAATTTTAGATGAGCTTAATCTCCCTATAAGTTAATTGCAGATGTATTGCCAAGTTGTAATAAGTTACACTGGGGGCAGTTAAGTTTGCTATAAGTTCAGTTCCTCTTGCTAAAGGTGATCAAAACATCTTTTTGATGAAAAATTGTGTTTTCACCTAGATTAGTTATATTATAAAGCACTTGTTTTCTGCAGAAGGCTGATGTTCCATTCGAAAACAACTGGGTATCTGAAAATGGAATAAATTTTGATTAACAAAAGTTGGACAGAAGTGGGGTTTCAATTCATAGTGCTGCTGTTGATATACTTGTAGTTGAAATATTGATACATCGGCACATAAGACGTCTGGCGGAAAAAAGACATAAGACTTCTGAAAAAAAGGTAGTTTCAAGATGTTTACTATGGCCTATTTACTTTTACAAGCACTTTTATGCAGCTACCTGAGAGAAAAGAAGGTCCAAAAGAAAGAGGAACATCTTTTAGGCCAATCCAAAGTATATTCTCAAATATGGAAAATTTCTAGCAAAATTTCAGTTCGTAATCATCTGAAGTCTCACAGTCAGACTTGGCTTAAGCAGAGGGCCGTAATAACGGTAATGGACAGCTGCAGTTTGGATGCTTCAAGACTGTGATAACAGGAGCTTTGTTAAGCACGTGTTGTGCCATTGTTCTGTTCAGTGAGCTGGGCTCTTCTAGTGGGGTCACATCTCATGCTCAACCCAGCCAGGCTTTTGTGAGAGGTAATCCTTGTTCTTGGGAGTGGACGTCATGGGTACTGTTCAGGCACTAAGGAGAAGTAATGTAAATATAAGTTTGTGTGTACGTCAGATATCTTCAAAATTCTGTTGGAGAAAAATATTTATATACTGATAAATACTGTGCAAGTTCTGTATTACATATTCCATCTTGAGAATGAAACATTGGTCTTAGTTGTAACTGTGCAAATGTGATTGACCAGGTTACTTTCCTGAGAAAGACTGGTTGCACAGTTGAGTGTGTTACCTGAAGAGCTTATATAATCCTTATATGCGTATTTATAATTACCTAAACAAGCTGAGATCAACCAGGAACTGAAAATGAAGTATTGACTTAAAAGACATATAAATTGGAAATATTATTGAACTTATTTCAGGTACTAATTTTTGAGACAAAGATTATTCTGCTTATCACTGCCGTTCCACTATATGTGTTACTTTATATTGTATATTCAGTTTTTATTTTCTGTTTTAATGCTTTTTAACTTTTTTTTTTTTTGCTTTGAAAATTTTGTCTTTGTTTGAATGCTAATAAATACACAAATGAGTTATAACTCTGCATTAAATTTAATATCCAGGAAGGCATGCAATTATTTCCTGTGATATTATCAAGCTTTTAGATGTACAGGGAGTGCCTGAATTGATTACTGTTATTAATGAAGCCTATAGTATGAAGCTGTATGGACAAACAAACTGTTTCCCAGTGGAAAACCCCTTAATAGGTGTTCACCGTCCAGTACCTCAGTTACATGATATATTTGCTGACAACTAGCTTTTGCATATTAACATACATTTTTATTTAATTTTACCTGGAAATATTAGAAGGAGACTTCAGGGAAAACAGCACAGAGACTTTAATTAATACTGCTCACGCTGGGACCCAAGCATTGTTTCAGTTTCAAATTAGAGCAGTGCTCACTCAGGCATGCACTGCTAGTGTGTTATAATTATGGACTCGCACAGCAAGGCATTGTAATGGACAGCATTTCTGAAAATGATGCTAGACTTCGCTCCTGAGTTCCACTCCAGCAAAGGGAAGCAATATGGCCTCATGTTTCATCTGTCATTTGCCTTTACTTCAGCCTGTACTGCGCGCGTGCGTGTGTGTAATATATATATGAAAGAAAGGGGTTATTTCTTCTTCTTTATAGGTTGATTAAAAGTCATCAGAGGCCAAAACTTACAAAAGGTATAGAGATTTCCGGTAGATGCATGCTCATAAAATAATCAGTATAATTTTAAATCCAATTTAAGGCATGTTTTTTCATAGATTAGTTTTTAAGATCTTTAACAAAACCTGTAAAAAGAAGGCACTCTAAGGTGTTTATTAAGTTGCCTGTTTTATTTATGGACAAACATTGCTCTGTCTTTCTCTCAGTAAAAAGTCATCTACCTGGCTAAAAAAACAGTCCCACTAAGTAATATTTTAATTTAAAGAATCAATGCTGCTGCTATTCTTAAATAATCTTAATCATTCTTCCCTGCAATATCTTTCTTTTTTTTCTTTCTCAAAAACTACTTTGCAAAAGGTGTACTCAAAAGTCTACATACATCTTCTTATTTTTGCACTTGATATTTACTGTAATAGGAAATGTTGCATGTTTTTTAAAGCTTTTTTCTCCTGTATCCCCAGGCTTAATAGAATAAAATGTTTCCTCAAAAGCCCAACTTACATAAAGAAGATTATGCAATATAATTTTACAGATAAACAGTAGGAAGGAATATTGATTGTGGAAATTGTTACCAAGAGGACTAGTTTTGTCATTTTTGTGCTCCCATTGGTCTGTCATGAGTCAAAATCTGTTGCTTCATAGGAATATATAAAAAATTTTAATCATTATTATTTCTTTGAAGTAGCTAAAAATTTACAGTAGAGAAAAAAACTGAGGTAGAAGGTAAGTCATGGAACTCAGAGTAATATATTTATAAATGTGACAACTGAAACAGTGAGAGGGACACACTTTGACTTGTTTATCATAATGAACTCCTTTTAAATGTTTGACTTCTTTTTTTTGTCTTTTGTTCAAATTTTTAAAATAATACCTAACTGACTGGACTCACTCATTTAAAACATTTCCCACTGGAAGTATGCTCATGTTTTTTGTACTATGGACCTGAGGAAGGCATTGCTGCTATAAAGGTGGGAAACTTAGACTTGTATTTGGTTTGAGTTACCAGCTGAGTATGTGAAATTGCGGCATCCAGATGGCTAGTAATTCCTTCTCCATCTACTTGTTAAAAGAGGTGGTCAGACCTTTTTTTAGTGATGACTCATCCCTTACTGAAAGTGTTAACATAATTATATGAATCTCTTCCTAACATGAACCTCTTATTTTTGTGTTGTGGAACAAACATACCTTTCATTAAGAAATATTTTAATGTGAAATTGCAGTGTAATTTCCACCCAAGGATTTCCAGGCATTTTACAAACTTAAATACACTAGGAACTCAACAGCATTTCTTTTAGACATTAGATAAGAGATCCAAGGCTGCAAAGAGGAGTCTCTATCAAACATACGGAATGAGTTTTGAAAATTTGTTAGTTCCTAATATATGTTTGTAGAGCACTTAGCAGGAACCATAAACATTTAAAAAAAATAAATTGAAACTTCTTATGAAGTGAACTTACAGAATTTTCCCTTGTAATGATCAGATTTATGTATATAGAAAATGGAGAAGGGGTTTAAAATTTGTTTGCCTGGCATTAGAGACCATAAGAAGGAATAGCTAGCTTATTGCAACCAATGTAAAATCCTAATCATGTAAGTGGCCCTACGTGACTATCAATCAATGATGGGATTCAACTAGCATGTCAGGCCTAAAATTTATCTTTTGGTAGTTCTGTTGAAATCATTGGAGATATCCCCATGTAAGCAATGTCAAAGCAGAGTGAGATTCTGGCAGTTCAAAGTTACTTAGCCATTTTTGTGCAATGTACTACAGAGCTTCAAAAGGTCTTAGTAAGTAGTAAATTAGAAAAAAAAGTATTTTTAGATACTTCTTTTTTGATAATAATAAATTTTGTGCATAAAGCTATTTTCCTTGCAAGATGTGAAGTTCTCAGTTATTCTGAAATAGTTTTCAGTGTTCAAACACAATTTGGATATCTCTTCTACCCCACCCTGCACAAAACACATATCATAATAAAGCAGCCTCTTAAAAATAAGAAATAAGTATTATATAAAATTAGTATTTTGGCACTACCTACCAAATTTTAAATATAGCACAGCAATAAATACAGAGTGAAATCCTCAAAATCTCCTCAAATTGAAATGAACGGGTTTTTGCTGGGTATTGTACAATTACATCCAAGTTGTGGAAACTCAATAATCCCCTGCTGTTTAGGGCTTCATTTTGAGTGTTCAATCCTGTCTTGTAAGTGGAACAAATTTTTTATCCTACTAGTGTTGATTATTGATGAAAACATTTTTATATCAATGACCATCTTGTGGTAAGAGGATTCGAAGCTGTTTAAATGAACTGTAATCTTTTCACCCCAGACAAGGTTTGATTTTGATGTATAATTTATTAGTTGCCTAAGTTTGGAGACACTATCTGTAATCATGTTTCAATGCCTGCTAAGTAGTTTAAATTCCATACTTTACTCTTGATGCCTTATTTTTCCACATTACAATTCAAAATAAAGTTGAAGTTGCTGTCTTCACTTTTTTGACTTGTTCAAGTGGTGGTGCAGGCCTCAAGCTATCTACAAACAGTCCTGTAGAGAGGTTCCTTCTGCAGGAGTGTTTCACAGGTGCAAAGAGCTGATCTTCTAAGTCCTGTGTCATTCCCAAAGTGAATATTTTCTATGCGCCAGAAATCTTTAATAGCTCTCTCCCATTCTTACAGCATATGATGTGACTGAGGCACTTCAGGAATTTGATGATAAGATCAGTGGAGCAGAAAGTTCAGATGGATTTCCATACCGCCTGCTATTACTATCTGTTGTTAAACTAGAATGTAATTTTATATTTGGACTTTATGGAGCCTAAGAAAGTATGCATACTATTTTACTAAAACTCATACTGTGTAATGGCATCACAGTGCGGACTTGTTTGTAACCTATAACGATCCCAAACTTTCTCATCAAGAAAGGTCATCCAAGCTAACTATTCTGCATCTTGTATTTGTACAGTTGATTACTTCTGCCCAGGTAGAATGTCTCACATTTCTCCCTACTGAATCATGTAAGGTTCTTTTATGCCATTTTTTAAATTTGTCAAGGTGGTTTGCTTCTAATCTTGTTCTCTAGGGGCTTAGAGAAGTTGCAGGCGTTGTGCTGTGTGCAGGCAAGTGTCAGATTTAATAAATATTTCCATCACCTAATTGATTAATGAAATTACTGAATAGTACCAGATCCAGGATAGACCCTTTGCTGACTCTTACTTTATACGGCCTTTTTTGGTATCTTGTTTTGATAGTTACCCATTGATATTTCTACATATGGTTTTCTAGTTTTACCCCACTTTAAAAAGGTTTCACGAAGACTTACTGGTGAAAATGTCATGTAAGATAGTATTGAAAGCCTTTCTGAAGTCATCATAAAGCGTTTACTGACTTCTGCCTTAGCATAAGGGTTTTTAGCCTGTCATGAAGGAGATGAACTTGATCTGAAGATCTGTTCTTTAAAAATTCAGGTTGGCAAGATTTGTGTAATTCTTTCCTGTCTTCAGGGTGCTTTATATTTGGTCCAGTGTTTTTCTGGCACTTCAGTTTAAACTGAGTAGTTCACATTTCCTGAACTTTTATATTTTCTCTCATTCTAAACAGGGTATTTTGGTTTCCTTTTTCCAGCCTTCTTGAAGCACACTTAATTCCTATGAGTTCTCTTGAATAAGTACTAAATGGCCTAAAATTTCTTTTAAGAATGAATTTCATCAGGCCCACCATTTGAAAATATACAATGTAGTTAGCCGCTCCCTTACCTAATCTTTTCTGAGTTGAGCTTAAGCTTCTCTTTCCTTTGCTAGTGTGTTGTGGTTAATTGCCTGATCACAGTTGTCTTTCTAATGAAAACTGATGGTAAAATAGCTTTGAACATTTTTCTCATGGTTATGTACTGATAGCTGTCCTCTGAGTAACATACACTTCTCATTATTTGCAGTATATTTATTTTTATGAAAAGCAGACCAATTCATGGATTACTACTTTTTCTTTCTTCCAGTTGTGTGGTGCTTAATGCTGCAGAAAACGGTACAAATATTTTCAGTGTCTAAATGTTGGTTTTTTTGTCGCTCTTCTGTCCTATTATATCAACCACTTCCTGATGGATCACAAATTATCTACCAACCATAGAGAGAAACTGTGGAAGATTAAACTATCTGTTTGCTCACTCTTTTTATGCAATTGCTGCATCTCTAGAACACGTTCTTTTTACTTGTTTACTTTATATTTGTAATTAGCACTTTGACTTCCTAAGTGATTTATTTTGAAGAGCTTGTGGTTTATCTACCTGTCACATCTCGAGGTCTAGTGAAGCTGGTCTTTCCAGAATGCATTGTCTTCACTTCATCCATTCTCTCTCATGAAGAATTCGTGACCATTATCCTTTCACCATTTTTTGCACCCACAGTTCCTTTCAAAAGTCTTGAAAGCCTCTTGTGCTCTGTGAGAACCAGCTGGAGACAGATTACTTCTCTATTGCTTTCACAGCCTTTTATTTATATAAATAACTAGCACAGAGTGTCCTACTATATTTTGTTTCAAGCAAAATTTGGTAGTTCTAGTCTTCTACTTTGAATTCAGTGTTCTTATCTTTTTCTGGTGTAGTTGATAAAACATGCAAAACCTATTAAAAAAGAAAGTTGACTAGTGTACATAAACATACAAGCATATGCCTACACAAATGTATATGTCTATGCAAAGTTTAAACAAGCTGGAATGAGAATGTTATTGATAATTTGGTTGAGTTTTGCACTCAGAACTGGTAAAGGTTGATGCCTGCTTCCCAATACTAACACTGTCACTTGAAGATTATGCCTTTTCATTACGTTTAGCCAAGATTTATCATTTACAGAGTTAAACTGAAAGCCCAAGTGCAGTTCTAAAGTGTAAGCTGGGTAATTTAAATCTTCTTCTGTTTTATGACAACATGTAAAATGAAGCAAAGCGTACCTTTTTTTTTTAGCTGATGTTGCAGTGTAGAAAACTCTTGGCCTTCAAAAAAAACCCCAAAGCAAAAAACATCAGACATCCAAAAATTGTCTTGCTACTTTTATGTCTCTTAATAGTACTGAAGTATTTTAGATCGGAACGGTGCTCCAGCACGCTTTGTGATCTATGAACACGGTGTGAATGGCTTAATAGGTATTAAACATTCAGTTATATTAATATAAACATTGGTTTGTTCTAAGATTATATTCTATTCTTTTTCTATTAGATTTTTACATTGCTTTTCTCTGATAGTTTCCCAGAGATGTTTTGTGTGACATGATCAATATTTTTCATGTATGATTCAGTCCTGTAAAAGATTTACTATGGGAGTGAGATTGTCTTCCTTTGTCCTTGGAAACAACTAATTCACCTTAACAGTTACTTTACCATTTGCTCAAGAAATTATTTATTACAATGATATGACCTATCTCTCGAAATTCTACAGCAGGGCAGGTCTTGTATGTGCTGAAATGTTACCGCTGATATACATTTCCCAGCACAACTGCAGTGGTACAAATCAAAACCGCACATGCAGTTTAATATCAGTGCAAATTATTCTTCAGGGGTTTGTACTTATGCAGCTGTGGAGGAGGTTGAAATTCTAATTTAGGCAAAACCTAATATTGCTTCTGCACAGCACAGTATGCATAATAACTTTCTGTATGGTTCAGTGAGGCATTAGCAGTCAGCATGGATGTCACGCGAATTTCTGTGTTTCCCATTTGCATGTTATTTAACCAGTATTAAAATCAGTCCCTTTAATCTAAAAGAAATGTATCTGATACCTTCAAAACCTTCTTCTTCTAAGAGCGGAACAAAAAAGTTGTAAGATGAAAGCAGCAAATCTAGCAATTCACAACAAGGAAAACCTGTTGTAGGTGTTAGTAACAGCCCTTTTGTCACTAGAGCAGGGGCTTTTTGGGGGGAAGGGAATGTGTGAACACATTCTGGTTCAGTCTGCCTTCAGATGTTTGAGTCTTTAGTTTGCATTTGCAATACAATTTCTATACAGCTGAGTGAGATATAAATTTATCTTTTTACAATAAAAACTGAGTTTTTCCGCTTAAAGTATTATAGGACTTTAAGGTTTGGAGAAAGAGACAAAATATTTTGGGATTATGGCCAAAAAAATTGCAGTTTGCCAATAATTTCACCATAATCTGGCAGATTCACACAACAAAAATAATAAATTTCTCTTAAAAACAGTAATTAATCCAGGGTAGGTTATGAACACAAAACTTGTTTGTCTCCGGAATGACCTTGCTCCTCTTCCGTGTTCCTGACCCAACCAGGTGTGGTAGGAACACAATGTTTCAACTGTTTTAACATCATCTCTCATGGGTTTTGTGCTAAGTATAATAGAATTTGAGTTGTTGTCTAGTACAGATGATAACGGGAAAGTAATTTTAAAGCCACTGGTATTTCAAAAAATCGTTAACATGGGGAAATAAGATACTTCTGCTACAAGTATAGTGAAACCTCTAAGAACTGACAGATTGAACATCAGACGCAAAAAATATTCTTACACATAAGATTTCCAGTTTTTGTTTGTCAAAACCTGACTTTCCCGGTGCATGATCAGTATTTGAAATAATAAAGCATTTCTAAATGTGACGATTTTTAGAAAATATTTTTTTATCCTCAAGATCTCATGAGCTTCCACTTACGTATTTTTAGCACCCCAAAGTGCACACCCCAGCAAGGCTATCAACAGTGGGTTAATCAGTTGTGGGTGCATAAGGCTTTTCTTTATCAATTAGAGGAATTATTATTTTCCGTGTAGCATGGGTAACAAACACAACCTTGCATGGTTTGTTCTTTTGGGCAGAGATTCCTACCAGAAGACCCTGCAGGTTCACAGCAATATAAACACAACTCAGTGTTTTTTTCTTGCGTCCTACAGGTGGCGAAATTCAGGTGGGCTGTGGCCCAATGTGTGTTTTTTTCTTTTTCTTGCTCTGTGTGCTCTGCTGCCCTGGGATACTACCTACCGTTTAGCTGTACAATGGCTTCTGCTGTCCTGTGTTACAGATATGGCATCTGTAATCTGTATTTTTTTTCTTTTCTGTGACAATATGTTTAGATGAAATGGCCTTAAGGATTCTGTAGCGTATGAAACATGAAGCCGTTCATGTGTACCTCTCTTGAGGCCTTTCTTCAAAATAGGATGAGTGGAAACTCCCTTCGTTACAGAAGGCATGGCATATGCTAGTGAGAGATTCTACCCACTACCTCCAGGATTCTCCCCAGACAGCTAGAAAATGTTGTTGAGGGTGAGGAAATCACTTTGTATTACTGCGTTTCTTCTTTTTCCTCTCTAGGTGAAGGGGATGGGCATTAAATACTCAAGTTTTTCTTCCCATTCTTCTAGTGAGATATGAAAGAGAGAGTTAGAAAAAGTAACGTAAATAGAGATGTCAAGGTCAGAGGCTTTTTATTTTTTTTTTCCTCCACTTTGATACTGCTTCTCTATGCTGTTTCTATTAGTTTAATCCCTGTGTATTAACATTTGGATTTATGTATGTATCTTCTGCATCAGTTGCCAGCTACTCTGAATAGCACAACTACATTTTTGTTGCAGCAAAACCTTTTTTTGATGCCTTCATTTTATTTACTTGTTATCCTGAAGTTAAACACACTTCTGGGATACTAGATGGCCAGGTAGCAAATGCATAAAGTTTATTATTTCCTTATTCTCTCCCCGTCAGCAGTCTGTTTCTGTTTAGTTATGCAAATAGGAGTGGCTGAGATGAAAAGAAGTTGCAACTGATATAGATCTCAGGAAAACTAGGTGGTATTGAATATGCTTGAAAAGTAAGAAACTTTTAGCATTCTGAAATTGCTTAGATAGGGTTAAATAAAATTGTTTCCTGAGGGAATATCCGTTAATCATGTGTGTTTCATGCTCACGATCGCGAGAGTGGATTTTGTAGGAAGAGGTCTTGAATGGTAATAATGTTTGTTGCAAACTAGCTGGGGTTGTTCAATGTTAGTTTGATGGACATAGAAACAGTCCCAACTGTTAAGGAGCTGAAGTGAATTTTAGCGTGGAATTGACGAATACAGAGGGAATTCAGATAGTTAACCATGCTGACATGGCCTTGGCAATGGTAAGGCTACAGTAAGAGAATGTTATTCTCTTGTGCTGTTTTTAAAACCTTGTGGTGAAATAAAGAAAAACTACTAAGGCCTCACTGTTGCGTCTTATCGAAGACCCAGAGTTAACTCTTGTCTAACTAGGGCATGTCTGAACAGCAGGTAGGAATAGGTAACACAGAGTGTTCTGGTGTTTTATAACCTGCTCAGTTCTTTAAATGAAAAGACGCAGAGCCTTTTTACAGATACGTTTTAATTAAGCTTGTCTCAGTAGATAAGGTATTATAGTGTTCCAGCTTTGCCAGTTGGTCCATATAGTCAGACCCTTTTGCTTCATTAGATTAAAGTTTTAGATGGCCTTTTAAATTTTGAGATTTCTCAGGTAAGATAATGTACCATAGAGAGAAAAATGGATACTGTAACTTTAAAAAATTTTGATATCTTTACCTTTCCTGAGAAAATATGAAATTCTAAAATATTGGGCCTCATATGTTTGAATATCTTATGACTCTTGAAAATTATTATGTATGTCTTTCTAAAGTATTTTAGGCCATCTCAGGGAAGCATTCCTGTAAAATACAAAGTTTTACCTACACATTTTTCGAGGCTGTAGTATGAAGAACTATGGAAATTATTTGTGACCTTGTCTACATTCATTAGTGGATGCAGCAGTAACATGAATCAAAATGTACTCATTGGAGAATTTTCATTTATCGCATACTTCTCCCATAACTCCTCCTGTGTTTTTCCTAGTATCAGCAGGATCTGATGTTTTTAGAGCAGATACATAATTTCTGCATATATTTGTAATTTACTTTACACAGTATATAACATGTAAGGCATGCTATTTAGACTTTACCACATACAACATCCTATGGTTCTTGTGGGCTTGACTATCAATGGATTTGCATAGTTTTTCAAACACTAGCACAGAATCACAGAATCACAGAATGGTTTAGGTTGGAAGGGACCTCTGGAGATCATCCAGTCCAACCTCCCTGCTCAAGCAGGGTCCTCTAGAGCACATTGCCCAGGATCGCATCCAGGCGGGTTTTGAATATCTCCAGGGAAGGAGACTCCACTACCGCTCTGGGCAACCTGTGCCAGGGCTCTGTCACCCTCACAGTCAAGAAGCTTTTCCTCCGGTTCAGATGGAACTGCCTGTGTTGCAGTTTGTGCCCGTTGCCTCTTGCCCTGTCGCTGGGCACCACGGAGAAGAGTCTGGCCCCCTCCTCTTGACACCCTCCCTTCAGATACTTGTACACATTGATGAGATCGCCTCTCAGTCTTCTCTTCTCCAGGCTGAACAGGCCCAGCTCCCTCAGCCTTTCCTCATAGGAGAGATGCTCCAATCCCCTAATCAGTCCAGCCCTCTGCTGGACTATCTCCAGTAGCGCCATGTCTCTCTTGTACTGGGGACACCCACTGGGCTCACCAGGGCTGAGTAGAGGGGGAGGATCACCTCCCTCGACCTGCTGGCAACGCTCTTCCTGATGCACCCCAGGATCCCATTGGCCTTCTTGGCCCCAGGGGCACACTGCTGGTTCACGCTTAACTTGTTGTCCACCAGGACTCCCAGGTCCTTCGCCATAGAGCTACTTTCCAGCAGGTCAACCTGGTACCCAACCTATACTGGTGCATGGAGTTATTCCTCCCTAGGTGCAGGACCCTGCACTTGCCTTTGTTGAATTTCAGCAGGTTCCTCTCCGCCCAACTCTCCAGCCTGTCCAGGTCCCTCTGAATGGCAGCACAGCCTTCTGGTGTGTCAGCCACTCCCCCCAGTTTAGTATCATCAGTACACTTGCTGAGAGTGCACTCTGTCCCTTCATCCAGGTCATTGGTGAATACACTGAACAAGACTGGACCCAGCATTGTTCCTTGAGGGACACTGCTAGCTACAGGCCTCCAACTAGACTGCACCACTGACCACAACCCTTCATATGATGTATTTAAATGTCTCCCATGCAGAGTTTGGTTGGTGATATGTAATAAAATAACAAACAACACATTTGAATCCATGAGAATTGCTCTGTGAAAGTGCTGCAGCACAACACCTTGAATCAAATCAATGCTTAAATCTTTCTGATTTCAAAAAAGGTAAATTTCTCCCACTGTCTGTCTTACCCTAGCACTTGTCATGCTTGCCTATGAGACCTCAAGCTTCATTGTCTCTCTGACTCTGGGTACCGACCTAATGTGCGCAGGCTGATAGCTTGTTGCTCCTCATCCTGTACGTTTTTTCCAGCTTCTCGGCCTTATACTTTAAAGTCTTTGACAGAATTTCAGTCTTTTTTCGTGAAAAAAGTAGGTCAAGAGTACACATATCACTGTCATTTTCCACAGTTCAAACTGATGGAAGGAAATTTCTTAGCTACTCTGTAATGTCTTTTTAATCTTATTTTCACCTCTTGCTGTCTCATTCTTCAATAAAAAATTTAAAATTTTAATGTGGAGCTATATTTGGAAGGAATATTAATATTTTTTAATGTGGGAATGTATTCAGGAAAAAGAAAGGTGCATTTTTTATTCCAGAAGAAATCCGTGTGAGGATAGTCTTGTAATAAGAGCTATAGGAAATGTGAATGGAAGGCCATCTGGTCTGTGCCTCTACCCCTGAGGATATGTCTGTGCAGATTGGAGTGACTGTTGTGGAAACAGCTTATTCATAAAAGTCATGCTGTGTAGTTTCCCCAAGCATCCTACCTGTATTTTGACTGTAAGCCTGGGGCCCCTTGTGTGAAACAGTGCAAGGTGTGTTGTATCTTAGTGGCCATACTGCAAATTCTGTTCCTTTGATTAAATGTGTATAAAAAAAAGAAAAAACCATACCATGTACGTATGCATTGCATATGCCTCAAATCATATGTTACGGAAAGTAGTTCAAATGCTATTTTGCACTGTCTTGTATAACCTCAGTCTTTCTTCCACCAGAGGGAGACATAAAATATTATCAAATCGAAGGAGGAAAGCATCTGGTATGGGAAGACCCTAATTAGCAAGCAACTTTAGCATTCCTGAGGGAAAGAAACTCGCAGAACGAGTAAATATCAATACTGTGTGAACATTTGGTATGACAGAATGTTTTCCTGTAAAGGAGAGAAAGAGAATGTGCAAACGTGATTATAGATTTTAAAGAAAGGCAAAATGTTTCTCAGCTAGATCCTGACTATGTTTGTGTTAGCACATAGTGTGGTGCAATTGGAGCAGACCTACCAAGCAAAACAGTTGATTTGTGAAGCTGTCATCTGCACTTGCACGCGTTTCCTTTGGAAGATGTCTAGTCCGGCCAAGGGGCTGAACACCAGTAGGGATTGGAGCGTGTTAGGTGTGTTCTGGAATACAGCTCTTGGTTCATTTTCATCAAAAAAAGATGAATGCAAGTACTCTCAGGCTGCACTGTTCTGGAAACCATGTTCTGTGAGGATGATGCAGAGATCTGCTTCAAAAACATATTACTTGTGTGAAATAAAACATTGCTATAAATACATCCTCCATTTTCCAAGCCTTCATGACACAGATTGTCTGTTTGACATGTGAAATTTCTTATGGCAACTCTGTGCAAACTCAGATTGAGCCTGAAGTGTGTTCTCTAGTATAAAATCAAAGCAATCATGGATTTTCCTAGAGAGAAAAGTGAAGATACTGTTAGTAACACCAACACCATCTTCCATTGCTAAAGCACTTACAAAGCTCTGAAATATATAACTTTATGTAAGATTATTTTTTAGAAAAGAAGGGCAGAAAAGATGAAGTCTTTTTATGATGCCTGCATAGGGAACGATGCTGACAATGTCCCCTAAAGTAGAGGAGTCCTATCCATCCATTCATCTACAGAGGTGTTCTCAAAAGCAGCTTGCCATTTGATGGTCACCACTAGATTTCTCAGCCCATGTTTCTTGTTTCAGATATATTTTTCAACAATAGTCCTCGTTCTTGCATATTTTGATTCTCAGATGTTTTGATCGATTCCTGCCCTCAGCTCTATTCCTTTCCACCACACTCTCTGCCTTGAGCTTCTCATTCTGCCTGCTTTTTTCTGCAGGTTTGTACAAGAACAGCCTCCTTTAACCTTTATCTTTGTGAACAGCCCATGCAAGCACTGCTGTAGCTGGGCTCCTCGTGGACCATCCTGAGCTTTTTTCACTTTTTTAAGGCCACAGTCTTCTTAGGAGAGAGGAGGGGGAAAAACATGAAAAAACGTTTCCAGTGCATTTGGATTATTCAGATCTTACAAAATGAGGTGAAATAAGAATATCTACTTCCTCTTTTTACTCCATCCATTGCTACATGGATTAATGACAAAGTTGTTTCATTACCCAATGAAAAGATAACAACAGAAGATAACTGAGAAGATCAATGTTGTTTTTTTTGTCCCTTCCTCCGCTTCAATATTAAGTCTTCAAAAAAATTTAACTTAGCTTGGCTAGCATAATTAGCACATGCAGCAGATGATTAGTAAGAACTCCTCCGGAATGGGGAAGAGACAGAAAGAATAAAAGAAACCAGTTAGGTAAGGGAGACATCTTGAGACTGATTGCTTCACCTTTTTTTCTAGGTGCTTGATGGTGAAATTTGTGCAATCCAGTCTTTGAGCAGTAATCTTAAGGACGTTTTGGGGAAGACCTGGTGTTCCAGAAGGTTAAAGGGTAAATGTAAAGCTAAGCTTAAAAAAAAACAGAAACAAAACCACAACAAACAAACAAACAAAACAGGAGAGTGAGAGACAGGGAAACATTTTCAGCTTAACTTAAATTTCTGGAAAAAGGCAGGAGTGTATCCTTCACCAGCCTGTCTATAAACCTCTACAAGATCAAGCGATAAGAAATAGCTCACATGGATTTGTCAACGAAAAAAAAGAAAAAGATGACCTAATTTCATCCTGTGACAGGGTAACAAGCCTCAGGGCTAAGCATAAAGGGTAAACATGATTAAATCATAACTTTAGGGAGGTTTTTGACACTTCTTTCATGACAGTATGACAAGCAAGTTGTAAAATATTGTCCCTATGACAGTCCCTAACTTAGGTAACTTTTATTGCTAACATAACAAAACCCACTTCAGCATGGGACCGGGAACTGGCAGAGACCCCCAGGGCAGCAGTATTGCCTGGTTTTGCCTGCGCTGAGTCCTTTCACCCTTTAACTCTGGTAAACTCCTCCATGCAGGCAGGTACTCATGAGCTGTGTCTGCCTTTTTTGGAGATGGTTATCCGGTACTTTTCAGTGTTTTCATAATGGTTTAGGTGATATGAACTCCGCTAGTGATATACAAGCCAGGAGGGTCTGTCAGCATATTCGAGGACAGGACTGAAATTTGTAATGATTGGGGGAAAAAAAAATTGGAGAAATGGCCTGAAATAAATGCAGTGCAATCCAGTAAATTGTAAAATGCTGCACTTAACTGTAATATACTGCACACGCAGGGTGGAAGAATAGCTAAATAGCAGAAAGGGCTCTGGGATGTATAGTGTATCATGAGCTGGGCAAGAGCCAGTGCTCTCATTAAGCTGCAGAAATACCAATCATCCTAGTAGTATGTTTAAACAGGAATGCCATGTCAAACATATGGGAGGTAATCCTTCTGTTCCTCAGCACTGTGAAGCTTATTTTGCAGCAAGGCTGGTTTTGATGTAGCCCAACTAGAAAGACTTCATTCGGAGCAATGTAGGAATGATATGAAGAAGGAACGATGCTCTTTCTGATGAAAAAGGTGAGATTCTTTAGTCCAAAAAAGAAAAAACTGAGAAGGGAGAAGAATAGTAGTAAGCCTTCATACACAAGAAAAGTTCCCATAAAGGAAAGTGAAATAAACAATATCTGCCTGTATCCTGTATGAAGAGCAAAACCTCATGACTTAGACTAGGGAGTGGGGTATCAAGAGAAAGCATGAGGAAAAATGTCCAAAACCTATAGATAAAGAGTACTGAAATAGCTTCCTGCTGAGATATAGCCAGTAGGAACGGTTTAGGGTTTTTTGCTGCTGCATGGAGGTGGGTGGTGGCCTGGCCGACCTGATGAGGTCCGTTCAGGTGCTGTTTTCTGTGTTGCCAGCTTGCTTAGGTGGAGACCTCTGAGATTTGAGAGTCAGAGGAACTGCGTGGCAGAGACAAAAATGGGAAGTGAAATATGTTCAGCTTCCCAGGACTTTAATCTCGGGGTTGAGAAAGACACAGGTGCAACCAAATGATAGGCAGTATCTGAAATGTGCCAGAAAACAAGGGTGTGCGGCGCTGAACCATCTGTTACAGTTCGTTACGATTCTCATTCCAGCATCCTTCAGGCCTTGCTCTCATACAGGATTCTGCCTGCCTACACGCTTATTTTGTGTGCCAGCCTCAAGCTTTAAATTGTCTTAAACTTTATGAGATAGGAGAGCTTTTTGCCACTTTGGTCTTTTATATTACAAATCATCTGAGGTGTCATATGGCTTGTGGGGAAGTATGTGGATGGTATAGCGACCTGCCAGATAAAATGGCTGCTGTATGATGCCTGTTGTTGTTGAAGACAATGAGGGTCTTCATTTTCCATTCTGATCTTATGTCCTAAGTACTCCAAGTCTAATTTTCTACACACAGCCGTTTTTTTCCCACTGTTTTCACCACAAATCCTATGCTGTTGGTTGCTCCGGCTTTGAATATGAGATTAATTTTGCCCAATTTTATCTATCCAGAGTTTAGACATTTAGGCTAAACAACTTGAGGCTTCCCTTCTAGACAGTGCATGGCAACATGTACTTTCAGACAAAGGTTTTAGGAGTTTGCTGAAACTTGTAGGAAAGGAATTTGAGTCTGGAAAGCAAAGTGAAAGCTTTGATCATGCAAATATGGGAAAGAGTGATTTTTCTTTGACATGGAGAATGTCCACTTTTCTGTTAATTAGCTATTAAAGTAATAAACTTATGGTGTGTTGGTTTATTAACACTGAAACATGTTATGATTGAAAAGACAAAAAACAACTGAAGAGCTATTTAAAGATTTTTTTGACAAACATATTTTAAAGATATGACTTATTAAGTCATAATTAAGTCATTACTGTTACTGTGGTGTGAATGCAAATGGGACAACATTGAATAGAATTGATACCTTGTAGTTTGTTGTGGAATTAGGTATACCACCTACGATTGCTTCAGTAGTGTATATATTAGCTGATTTGAAGATGAAAGCAGTGCCAAAGAATAGCTTTTTAGGTTCTCTTTCCCAAAGTTTCGTCATGACATCTGTAGTTAATCTTTTCTCTGCTATGTCAGAGTCTGGAAAAGCTTGTCTGACTTTTGTGGATGGAAGTTATGTAAGATGAATCCCAGCCATGGAGCAATGTTCCTATTTGCATGTAAACAGTGCTTGCATATTATTTAAGGAGGAAAGTAAACTGTGATAGGCCTCTACTTAGCATAGTGCATTGTCTTAGGCAACCAGCAATGGCAGTGAAGTTTCCCAAGGATTCGTATGGTCTAGTATTTGTAACTGAAAACTGTCTTCTGCCTTCTCCCCCTTAGATCACAGTATAGCCAGACATGTATAAACTGTGGCCATTTATGGGAAGAAATGTATATATCATTCATTTTTGCATGCCTGGTAAAGATGAGAGCAGTCCTTGGATGATCTTATATATTTTTAATTACTAAGTTTTATATGTACGTTTTATTTATGCTATAGCTATCTGTATTTTTCTCTTTTTAGGCAAAGTCTTTACAGAAGTATCACATGGAATTATGCAAAATATTTCCCATGAGCTACTTTTAGTATGCTCTTCTCTTACTGAAATACATCTCCTTAAATATTTCTTAGCTTTGTAATTGTTTTTGCTTTTCTTCATGATTTCTGTGATTAAGCCTTATGAAAAACACAGCAGAGTTTTTAAACTCTTGTAACCTGAAACATAGTGTTGTTATTAAAGTCCGTGAGTGCTGCTTAAAGTTGTCGTAGGAACTGATTTGGGACAGCTTCCTATGCCCTTTTGGAGGCTGCCATCTTGTGTTCTGAAATCAAAGTTTCCACTACCATTATCTCTTTCACTTGTCCTTGTAGTTATGAAAATGGCCTTTAAATTGCAAATACTATGTGGATGCATGCTTCAATTCTGTAACCCAAATCTGTAGGTAAGCACATGCACTCATTCTGTTGTATTGAAAAAATGTGATTCTAGTAATCTTCACAGGATGTTTACTCTGAAATCCATTGTTGGTCATGGAGGAGACAGCTGTAATATGAATGGATTTGCCATGAACTGTTGGATTTGATCCTGAGATTATTTCCATCTAGATTTTGTAAATGATTGCTGGCAATATTCTTGTAATGTTCGTACTTGGAGATAAGATCAATGTTAGGTGCGTTGGATTGATGCTTTACTTTGCTATGAAAGAACATATTTTTGGCTACTCAGCACAACCTGCCCCCTTGAAATTGTCTTAAAAGGTTAAAAAGTAAAAATTCGGAATCAGATTCAAATTTCACTTTCATTTTCTTCTATTTTATTGTTTTAGACTCCTTCCTAGTTTTAGGCTAATTTTATCTTCTGCAGCATTTTCTTGTTGTCTGAAAAGGTGAATGAACAAATCCAAAATATGTCTCACGTTGACTAGCAGATTATCAGATTAGGATCTTTCCAAGCTTGGCGGGGTGGGTCCACCAACAATCCCCCAAGTCTCTGAATGTAGGAATACAGGAGATTTGTATCTTCTGTCCTTTAGCTGTAGAAGGTGACAAGAAACTTCTTTAATTTATAGCATAAGATAATTTACATTTGGAATAAATTGTCCAGTGTCAGTGTGCTGCTAATAGTGGGAAAAATGTTTGGGAGAGTTTTCAGAGTTCTTATACAAAAATGAAAGCTGGACTTTTGAAAGTTTGACATGAACAGGAAATTTTTGCTTTTTTGCAGACACCAGGACCGATTGACATTGTACTTCTTTGTAACAGTGGTATAATTTCCCAGTCTCTTCCTGGAGTGAGTTGGGCAGAACTTAGCTGAAATATCTACCTCCTCCTATCTTCCTTTTTCTTTGCGTTCTCATGGTGCTTATTATCATGGTATGAAATTCAAAATGATATTTTCCCCACCCTTTAAGGTGTAAGGTCTGAAAGTTCTTGTTGATTCACCTGTGAGGAATAAACAATATATATGTAATACACTCAGTGAAGAGGTGCTACAGTTGTTCTTGATTCATGATTCATGCTCATGATATAGTTACATTTTAGTATAGATACTCCAGAGTACGATGTGCTTTTATGATGCCTTGCTTATTATGTAAAGCCTTTCATGTTTATTTTTAGCACAAGCTTACACTGTGCTGCACAGGAAAACATACTTGATATGAGGGCCTATATTCTCAGTCATTGTATAAATTAAACGTGCTTGAAGCAATCAATGGCAGGTAACAAAAAAGTAAGTCATTTCAATTCTAAAACCATAACAAACCACGTAAGATTGCTCAAATGCAAATTTAAACTGATTATGAATAAAATATGACTGCAAAGCAGTTAGAAAAGATACTGTTTCTAAGGCTAATGTATAGACTCTGCAGTTACTTTTAAGTAATCTGTGTCTCGTTGAAGTTGCTACAGTTCACTGGTGAAAACAAGGAGAAAACAGTTGATGGTGTCAGTTTGTGGACATCCATCATCCAGCAGAATAAAATAGCCTTCTCTGAGAAAGTCAAGTTTATTTATTTTTTATTAACAAAAACAAGCCAAGGGAATGAATATCCCATGTGCTGTGTGTTCTAGAAATGATCCTTCCATTAGAGCTCTACAAGGTCCCTGTGTAGCTGCATATCCTAAAAGTCCAGTTGAAATCTAAGGTGTGTTTGTCCATATCCAGCCATATTTACCTTCAAGCCCAGCTTGAGAGGGAAAATAGGGATCCCCATGCTGAAAAATCAGGAACAGTTAAATGATGTATGAGACTGTGTAAAAAGAATACGCCATGGTAGACACAAAGGCAAAACAGGTCCAACTCTGGTACTTTTTTGATATGCCATCAAATATTGCCGTGTGCATTAACGGTGCAAATTTATTATCATCAAAAGTACCAGAAACAAGAAAAAGTCGCCAGGATTGCTGCTATGCTGACAGTCCTCACAGACGGAAGAAAATTGCTACCATATATCATTCTTAAAGACAATGCCAAAGGAGAAGCTGCCACACGGTACCATCATCAGATGTCGGGGGAAGGGATAGGTGACATCTGAATTAAATTAAGATTATTGTTGTACTGCTTGGAATTGGTTAAGCTGGTGCCTTATTAAGCAAGAGCACAATGCTTGCTGTTCATGCTTTTAAAGGAGGAAATAGAAGGAACCAAGAGGAAGTCTAAGATGATGAAAGCTGATCTAATGCTTGTTTCTGGGGGCTTGATAGCACAGCTTCTTTTATCCAACTATAAGCAAACCTTACGCAGGCCATCCTCAAAACAGTATCTGTCATGGCTACTGGCATCCATTAATTTCAACTGGATAAATTTGAGAAATCAGAAGGTCTACTGGGAAAAGGATTCCTACTGCTGGCCAAAAATATCTAGTGAGTCTGTTGCTAGAGGGCTGGAGACATGTTACATTGCAAATACTGCACAAAGGAATGAACTGTAACTGTAGTTGCTTTTTCTCAAGTTTAGTAGTAAAAACAGCCCTTTCATTTGCTTGGTTAAAATATAAGAATTGTTCAACTGATGGAATTCACTGAATCCTTTTCTTTGTCCAAAATCTGAAAAAAAGCTATTCTTTAGTCTTATTATCATTATTCAGAAACCAATACATATATTTTGTTCAGTAAGTAGCATTTCTTGATAGCCAAGGCAAAGAGAGGCTGTGTGCAATATCAGTTGCTTCCCTCTCTTTCAGTAACAATGAAATAAAGCAATTTTAATGTGCAAGTCTTCAATTTCCTATGTAGAGGAAAAAGCAAAAAGGTAGACATTAAATCAGAATCAAGCTGTTACTTGATGCAGCAAGAAAGAGTGGTATCTCTCAACTATTTTTTCAATAGAAATGTTAAAAATTACCTGGCCTAATAAAAAGAGGAGTCTTCACAGTTTTGGAGAGAATCAAAAGCATCAAGATGCACTCTTGCAACTTTTCCATCTGGGACGGAGCGGGGACGTGTATGAAAGGTCAGGTACAATCTGTAGACTTTCTTTCCAAGACCTGAGTGCTACACCAAAAAGATTTAAATATGATCCAGTAATATTTGGTCAAATAAAAAAAAAATTCTGGTTACTTTTCTAAACTTCTAAAGGAGCATTTCCTGACTGTGGAAGGTCCAATTATTCTGACAGGACAGGAGAACTATGGGGAATAACAGAGGCATAAGCTGCAGCATCCTGCCATCTCCCAGCCGTATCACTATAAGTAGGCATACGCATAACTCTGGGTAAATTGAGCTATTTCTCCTCATTCCCTATTGTCCTGGCTGTTGTTAATGCTGTGACTGCAGAAATAATGTGTATATGCAAGGCTATGGGACCAAAGAAGGCCAAGCTCTTCTTTTGGGGCACATGTTGCCTTAGTCCAAAGTTTTTAAGTGACTGTCTCCAAGTTACTCTGCATCTCTTGAATACCCATTAGTGATACTAAACATCTTGAAAAGAAAAGGAAAAATAAATGACCTCCTGGGATGGCTTTGTGCTGGAGGGCATGAAACGCTTTGTGATGCAAGCTCGCTGCTGGTTCATTCTCCGTTGCATCCTTCTTTTCCTTTCCTTTGTATATAGACAACACATCCCTTGAACAGGAGGTCTGAAGATTCGTCCGACGGTGCTTTCCATCTGTGAGCTTGCGTGCTCTGAGGCACATCACGCTGTAGTTTTGTCATACGGCTGGCACAAGGGGATGTCCCACCTGCCACGAGCTGATTGATAGTATGATTTAAAAATTAAGCTGATTCTTTTTTTTTCCGACAAAGCAGAAACTGCAGCTATTTGTTGTAGCTGTTCAGAAAACATAATGTGGAAATGAGTAATGCTAAAACTACTCCTCATTTGTATGGTGTTTAAGGCTTTCCACTGCGTTGTATAAGCTTCTGCCAGTGAGACCCTGTAGGTAACTGGCACTTGTTCTGCGAACGTAGCAGAACGCGGGCAGCATAGGATTCAGCTGGTTATAGGCTTTCACTGGCATCTTGGGAATTTGCGGAGCTAGGGAGATTATCAGGGTGTTCCTTCTGCCATCCTGTGGTGGTATCGCTATACTGCAAAGGCCTGATCACGTCGAGCTTTACTTAGACTATGGACTACAGCGTGGTGCTGGCACGGTAAGAAACTGTACCCTGCGCCTTGCTCTTTGTGAGCTGAGGAGTGATTGCTGGTGTATTTCCACGTGGCACATATAAACAAAGGAATGGCAGGAGCAGCGTGGCAATTTTTGCCTGTATATGCAATGTAGCATACTCTGCAGCTAGCCGTGAGGGCTGTTCCTTACTAAGCAAATGATGGTGTTTATTTTTCTCACAGGAAGCACAATGCAAAGTGAAATTCTTTTGAATGCTGCGGTTTGGATAACTATATATTTTTGACACAGTTTTGAAATAAAAACAGGTGAGATGAACCTTCATGTTAAATAGTAAAAAAAAAGAAAAAACCTAGTGACTAATTAATAGATTAGAAGTAATTTGTCTTGGGCTTTTACTTTAAGGATAATTTTTATGGCATTTCTGGAGGGATGATCTTATCTCTGTTTTTATATCCTAGATAAGCCAGAATTTGTTGTCATCAGTGTTTTCACTTCCCTGTCCTAAAATTACTAATTCCTGTAAGTGACCTTTGTGACATCTAGATAAAATTTGAATTTGAATTATTCTCAGCATAAGCATCTCAGTTGTTCTAGGCATGGTCTGCTGCATGTCTTTGGTCTTCCAAGTCATTTTCTCTAATTTGGATTACATCATTTCTAAATGGAAAACTCATCTGGAAAAGTTTTTCCTGGCCATCAGAAAGTTTAAGCTTTGCAGTCTTTTCTAACTAGCTTGCGCTATTTGTTATAGCAGCATGATGAAACTATAGAGATGGAGCAATTCTGAATGAAACCAAATTGTTGGTCTGTAAAGGTAACAGTAAAATGCAAACAAAACAAAGCTACAGCTGAGTTCATTCCGCTCCTTCATTCTGTATTCCTTGTATTAAGATATTTATATTTTGGCATTTCTATCTATGTCTTAACTGTGCATTCAATCATTTCTTTTCTAATATAGACTGATGTCAGCTAAGCCATTTAGGAATGTTACAGGCTTCGAGGGTTGGGTAACTATATTTTTATACATTAGCGTATTCACCCTGTCTGTTTGAACTAAGTCAGCAGTCACTTCTTTACAGGTGGTGAAAATAAATGATATTTCTATTTTCAGCAACCTCATTGAGAAGAAGATCTGGAGGAGTGAATTATTTTTGTGGTTTATGTAACTTGTCTATATCCATGATCTTCTTACAGTTAAAGTACTAGTATATATGTGCATTGGGCTTTATGTAACAGTGTATACCGTACAGCAGAGGGAGTATTTTGTCAGGAATCGAGAAGGCTATTTGTCACTGCGTCACAGAAGACTTGGCACATCACCAGCTATAGCAAGATATACTGCATCTTTGTATCAGAAACAATCCGATGCTAGCATGTTAAACAGCGTACAAATACAGAGGCTGGATGACATAAGCTTTCAGTTACTAAAACCTTTCATTTTGTCGGCTTGTGCAGAATACTTATCAATATGACTTCTGCAGGTGGAATGGAAAATGGAAATGCGGGATAAAGATGAAATGTTCAATTGTGATCAGCATTTCTCTTTTTTGAAAAGTGGGGTTTTTGAATGTTCTTTATGAATTGCTTCCTAAGTCTGAGCAAGTGTTCCCCTTTCCCTGTTCTCCAAACCACTCTTTCCTCATCTAAGGTTTTATGCTGTTCCTTTGACTGTTAAACCTGTGTGCCTAAATTTGCAATAGTCTGGTACCTAGCGGACTTCTTGACATCTCTCTCTCTACTGCTGGAGTTAATATGCTGTTTAAAATGGGATTTGGTAGGAGGTCGGTTCAGTGTGATGAGAAAAGCTGTTGGAAAAGCTCTGAATGTTCTTCCACTGATGGTGGGAGAGAAATGATTTACAATGGACAGGTTTTGCAGCATGAAATAATGGGACCAAATTAATCTAGGTATCCCTGTGACTTGTTTCATTACCATATTGTCCAGGATTTCAAATTGTGCTGAGGATCTTTTGTATGAGGCATTGTATTAGGCATAAGCCAAAAAGAACTCCTTGCCCTTGCTTACACTAGTACATTAGGGGTGTTCATTTACAGCCTAATAGCAACAAAGGTAAATTACCTTTAAATTGCTGCTGTCTTTCTGTCTTGCCTCTGTGCTCTCCTCATCAAAACTGATTGTTTAATTATGGTGAAATTCTAGAGAGTGAGCTGTCGTTGCATCTCTATTTCTTTTATTTCATTTTCATTAGAAGGTATTATTTGTACTATCTTTATACAAGTAATAATAGTTATTTTTAGTAGTTAAAAGTGCATACAGTATGCTAATGGTCTAAAATGTTAGCTTGCTTTCCTGTTGTTACTCCACGTTTCATATTAGAATTTTAGTAAACTCAATTAGTTATTACTTAGCACCACAGCAGGAACTGAACAAAACCACTCGCCTTAACCAAAGGCTCTTGGCAGTTCAGTCTTGCCATAAAAGTGTGTACCAGCAATGCAGGGTTTCAAAACAGCAGAGTTATATTAAGTCCTTCGTTCTAGCAAATTAGGCTGCTTGTTAGAAATGTGTAGAAACAAGTTGCATTCAGGTCTGCCGTGATGTTAAAGACCTCACCATATCTTTTGCTCTTAAGATATTTTGTGTTAAAAGAAGTCTGAAAAAAAAAAAGTGCGTGGAGAAAAGCAGAGAACACACTACTGCTTTCTTCTTTTTACCTGCCTCAAAGGTAACTTCTCCACTAAATAAGTAGGAACCTTCCTGGCCTCATCATGCATTACTCTTGCTAATTTTGTTTTCTTCCTCATGTTTATTTTATGTAAAAGCACTGGTTCGCCTTTGTCAGATATTTCCTTCTTCCCTATCTGATGCAGATTACTGTAAAGCCTGGTTGAATCCACCCGGTGCACAAGTCTCGTCTGTGGTCGCAGCCAGGCTTGGGACCTAGCCTGCCTTTGAGGCAGCGGGCTCTGGTCACAGCTCAGCCCGACGTTGGTTCAGCCCTGGGCTCTGTACAGCATTGTCTGGGACACCTAGGTTTGACGTTAGCCTCAGTTTTGGCATCTGAAACAACGAAGACAAACTTTCCTCAGCCTTGAAAACTAGTCGTAATACAGCCGAAGGTTTCTCAGTTAACAATCAGAGTACAGGAGCTCTGATTTACGGTTTAGCCTTTTTGAGACCTGCCTTGCCAATAGAATAAAAAACCCTTGTTTTGTACAGCATTAGCTTTTGCTCAGTGCAGGTCTTCAGGGCAAAACAACAAAGGTCTGTGTCATGCTCTCTAGCCTACATTTACCTTTTCGTGTTTCGTAGGGCCTGCTCAGTGCGGTGTGTGCCCCGTCAGGTGGTCCTAGCCACCCTGCACTCCAGTCCTAGGAAATTTTTTTTTCAATATCTGATTTTTCTCTGCAGCACAACTGCTGACCTAGCAGTGGAATTTCCCGTTTAAAAGACGATCTCAGTGCATAGACATGATAGTCCTTCATTTTAGTGTCCTTGGTAGATGGAAAAAAAACATAGTGCACAGCATCAAGCCTCTGTCTCAGAATAATACTTCCATTTCTTAGTTTTGTTTACAATTTTGAATACAGCGTGGGGCAGAGATCCCTCAGCTGCTGCTGAATAATCTAGCTCCAGAACCCAGAAGCAGCAGAGTGATATCAGTATGGTGCTGTACTGGGAATAATTAGCCTTGCTTGAGAGGCAAGCCTAATTAGCCCTTGCACAATGTTGCTCTAACGAGGTTATATTCTCTGTGAGACCGCAGCTAATATCCCGGCATGGTGCTGTATAAATGTGCAAGTTTGGCTACCTCTGACATGGTGTTCCATTGCCCTGGGTAAATATGCATTTGAAAGGGTAACTGGGGGTCCAGGAAGAACTTTACAGAATATTTTTTCCTTTTTTTTTTTTTTGTTTGTCATTTGCAAGGGTATTTTGTGTATACCTGTAGGGTGCTATTCTGTAATTCTTGCTCACTTGGAGCATCCTATTGAAATCAGTGGAGCCACCTGCATGAATCAAAAAGTAAGTTTATAATGCACTCAGGAAAGAACTATGACATTCAGACTTTACAGTTTTAGACTTATGAATATGTTTGTTCTCATAGAAATATTTTTTAAAAAGACTGGCTTATAATCATGCAAATTATCAGATTTGTATTAACATGCATCAGTGGCAGCAACAGACTTTACTTTTCATTGTTAATTCTGTCAAAATGTTAGACAGATGTGATTTAGCCAATTAAGGAACTTCCATTAATTTTTCTTGTGCCAAGTTGAAAAGTACCATTTATGACCTAGTCTCATTGCAGCCTGTCTTTCATCATTGCTTTCAATTTTTAGTCCTGTGGAGTCCTCCTGTTCTCCGTAACTTTCTGGCACAGGCTTGTAGAAAATTTGTCTGCTTAAGTGCCTATTGATTATGGGATTAATTTGTGCTTCTTTCTCAGCTCTGTCAAGGCTGATTCAGTTTCAACTTTGATTTAGTAAAATTTTCTCTATGCTGCGGATACATTTGTCTGAAATATTCAAAACTGGCCCCAAAGTGTGTGAAATGGAGTGCCCTGAAAAATGTGATGACCCAAGTAAGCCACAGATATTTATTGTGTGAATTTCTAAAGCTTTAATTGGGCAAAGTGAAACATTTGGTGCTGGAACGCTGTTGTGCCCTACAGCTGCGATCTCCCCATGCAGCATGCGGCACGTGCATGGCGTGGGTCTTTGTGCTGGGTACCGTGCAGGTTGTGGGGCGCTTTGCTTCACACCAAGCTGTCCAGTGATTGCTGCTCAGATAATCGACTGTAATAACAGCAATGGCAAAATGATCTCAGGAGGGTAGGGAAGGAGATAATACTTTTTCATGCCTTTATCAGGCTGTGACTCTGCTCCATGGACAGCCCCGTAACGCTTGCATCTTCCTCAGCGCTGCTGCGGCTGAGTCCAGCCCCGTCTTGGCACCACGGTGAAAGTGAAACCACTGGTGGGGCTGAGGGCACGGGGAGCCACGACCCTTCTGTGGGACCCCAGCACAACATGTCATCTCTTCCACTCGCACAGCGAGGCTGCAGTCACGCACGCTGGTTTTGCATAAAGAGCGAACCTGGATTTTGTGTGAAGAGGATGGCTTTGGCCGTTATGGAAAGGGTACAGCGAGGTCTTCGTATGGCAGTGTCTGAGATGCGCTGGGCCTGAGTTTCTATTGTACTAGACCCTGCAAATGGAATTACACAGTGTTTGCTGTGAAGAGTTGACAAAAGATGGGAAATGAAAGCGCAAAGTGGAAGTGTTTGTGAAATAAACCTAGTCCTGACTTTGCCGCTAAATTTAGGGATTCTGAGTTTATCAATTAGGAATTCAGTTGTTTGTCAAACGGAACATTTTTTCCCTGAGCAATTTTTTGTATGGTCATCTGGGAAGAATTTTATAATCTAAATTTTATAATCTAAAGTTTAAGATAATAAAATAGAGACTCAATGTGACTGCACATTCCATGACTGAGATGCAAATATTTAAGGCAGACTTATGTTATGAGAATTTTTTTTTTTTAAGAATATAATACTCCAAAATACAGTACTACGGAAGTGGAGTAACATGATCTTTTGTGATTCATATATTGAAACATTTACTTACTATTAGTAAGAATGAATTCCGTGTTCTTCTTAGTAATTCTTGTTTTAACATTGGAAGGCGTTACATAAAATAATATATGAAATATATGAAATATTATAATCTTCTGTGTTTAAATATGATAGGAAAATATGAAATACCATAACAAGTAATCAGTGCAGTTGCAGTCTTTGGGTTTCTCCTGTCACATTTGTTGCGTATTTCCATGCTGCTCTTGCAGTGTATATTTATACAAATTGGCATTGCTTTCACTGAGGGAGTCCCTGAAAGGAAGGAAAATGAACTGTGCAGCACACAAATATTGTTCCTGTTCAATAATTCTCTCCATTTTTACTCAACTGTATTTTTTCTATATTCAAAGTTGTTATATGTGTCTGTCTTTTATCTCAAATACTTAAACCCTTCTGAGATTTTCTTTCTGTCTTTCTTGGTCTATTTGATTATGTTTTATGTCTATTTTCAGTTTCATTTTCATCTAAAAAAGTCATGATGTCTTAGTACAAAACATGATTTATTTATTTTATTGTTGATAATATCTTTTGTGAATTTGGTCACATACTGAGTGAACCTTGCCAGAATATTAATTTCCTACAAACACAAAAGCAAAATGGTAAGATGTACTGTGCATTTTGATCATGTATTTAAGTGAATTCGGCTTACTACAGAACTGAATTGATCCACCATTGTCATTTTGTTTTTTCCTGTTGATTGCCGTGTTTAGATCTAGAAGTAAATTTTTAGAGGAAAAAAGCTGGAGAAGTTTTCAAAGAGATATTTCAGGGTTAGGGGAAAAGGGGAAATGCAGAGCAATTTTCTGATGTGAAAACTAAGCGTGTTAAATATTTCAGCATTCCCTTTTAAAGCAAATTAGATCAAGCAAATCTCTATACTTTTGATCTGTTTCAAAGGCTTCAGACATTTTTGTCATAGTGTTTTGGTGGTTTCTGGTGTTGTTGATGCCTTGGCTTTTAAGAAAAACAAGACAAAATCCTAAACGTTTCTATTTCTAAGCAGCATATAAACTGAGGAGGACAGCTGTATGGACACCTATCTTATGAGACAAAATACATTTTAAGTAAAAGTAACACGGCTGTTCCACAGTATCACTGCAATCTCACTGCAAGGTTAATGTGGTCTTTTATTCACTGTGTGCCTCAACATGTTCATTAGCCATGTATTAAAACCTCTAAATTGAGTTTGGAGGTTTTTAAAACTTCTTAAAGCTGAGTTTAGTTAGTCTTGCTGGGGGCACAAAGGCTAGTTTTCACATGGGTAGTAAATGACCCAGGTTGCAGTATGAAATATTTACTGAATCTGCATATAACTGCATTCCCATTGTGTTTCCCAGAACCTGAACAGAAATGCTATATAGGAAATCATCCTTGTAATATCCTACTGGGTGATGAAAGAGTTGACACCAGGCTTCCATGAGAGCTCAGTAAGAAAAATAACTGGGAGCAACACAGGTATATATCAATGAATAAGGAGAAGGAGTTTGCCCAGCAGAACCTGGTGCAAAGATCTGCCTTGACTAAATCAAGGAGTTACTTAGTTGTAGAAACCTGAGATTGATAAGTTCCAGAAAAAAATATAACCGCCAACTGAGGAAGACTTGACTGCACTTGTCCCTGGTTCTTGGTGTCAGCATTATGGATAAGATCCTCATACAAATACTGGTAGGTCATTTTCCTCACGTAGTTCTTGTTGATCTACTGTGGGCATTTGGCAGTTGTTGTCTTGCTCCAAAACTTCCTATACAGGAAAATCCAGGATTTTATTCCTCTACAAGTCCACTCTGTCAGGTCACCATGGGATACCCTTTAGCAGAGTATACTGTCCTATTCTCAGAGAGGCAATGAAGCTAGGCTATTGGGATGCACTCCTCTGTGTCTCTAGCCTAGAGCTGCCCCCCAGTCTGAAGGGATAGTTGTGTTAATGTCATCTTCTGGAAGAGATCATAATTCTTTGTAGCAAGCTAAAATCCAGCTCAGAGAAACACAGGCTACTGTTTTTCTAGAGACCATTCCTAGATCATTTTAAGATGGAAGTTGTTAACTGAGCTGATGGGAACAACTTATTCTGAAAGTTGGTCAAGAAGCATAAATAAGACTTCCGGTAATACACAATAACTGGCAGGATTATGTTGTTGGTGCCCATAGCCCTAGGATAACCAAGGAAGCCTTCAAAAAATGTACAGCTGGGTACAGATCTGGAATAGAGATGAGCTGAGTGTAGCTGTGCATTGTGGACAGTTTCACAAAGCTAAGACTAAACTGGATGGCACTCTAAGTTTAGGCCTACAATGAAAACCCTACTTTGAAGAGGAAATGACATCAGGCTAGAATGTGGGAGTCACGGAACTAGATTAAGAAATATTAAGATCAACTTTGTAATTCAAATAATTAAAGTTTGATTGCCCTACTTTTCCCTTCATCTTCTCCATTTCTCATTTTCACCTGTGCATTTTGGTTTTGGAGCCAGCTGAAGGGAACGTGTTAAATTCATGACAAGACTCTTCTGGAGTGTCTTAGCTAGAAGAGAAGCACTTCGCTGGAACTTGTATCTTGCTAAACATTTTAAACTGCCTTTGTTCTAAGCATAGTAATAAAACTTCAGAAAACAAGAAAAAATATACAAACCACATCTTCTGAAGCTTGCTCTGTGTTTACTGTATGATTTTTGAACCAAGTTAAGGATTTTTCCAGTATCTGTCACTTTTTACACAGGAAACTTTTGTAAGTAGGTAGTAGAAAATAGATGAGTTAATCACCTGGAGAAAGTCCGTTCTTCATGTTAGTGAATGTATGCTACAGTTTTTTTTTAATTATGAAACTCTAAAAGGAAATCCTAATTCCATATCTCAGATGATCTGTAGTTTTGATATCTAGTCTAAAAGCTCATCTTATGGAAGGGAAGAAAATTAGTGCAGGTTCTATCCACAAAGCTTTTAGTATTGTATGTTCTTATTTTGATTTGATCTACAGGACTTTCATAAATAATATATTATACCGGTAGACATAAAAATATATAATTTTGTGAAGTATATAGCTAGAAAGGTGGTTTCGGGGTGGGATGAAGGAATAGCTTGTAATTCAGCTCACATTTGTGAGCAGTCACATTACGTAATATTCTAAAATTTTAAAAAGTTCCACAGTCTGGTTTTCTCCATTTTTCAACCAGAGAATTAATTGAAACGCCAAGGTATGAAGATAGTATTATAAATCTTTTTCTAATGAAGCTATATGTCTGAAGTTTAGACCAAAAGTTTTAGACAGTTTTAATGCAAGCTAGCTTTGACTTCATATTGGTAATGAAGTCCTTAGGTACTCTACTGCAGCCATTTATTCTTAAATTTTGAAAATAATATTTTATATGTTGTGTTGATCACAAGGGCAGCTATGCAATGCCAGTCTCTGCACTCTAAACAGGAGTACATAAAAACGTAAGGAGGCAGAGCTCATCTTTGGCAAATGTTTAGTTAGTAATGTTCCAATAGGAATTAATTTGCTTTCTTCTGCTCATGGTATTTTATCTACTCTCATAACAAATATTCAGTCTATTTTTGGTTTTATTTTCTCGGAAAGTGGTGGTTATAACATTTTTACCTGTAAAATTTATACATGTTTTGAAATAAAGCATCTTAGGCTGACATGAACAGCGTTTTTTTTTTTCGTAATGTGAATAGCAGATGTCAAAAATTACGGGCTGTACTTGAGTCAGTTACCATCAGTTTAACTAATGTGTAGTTACACAGTTTAACTATGTAGTTATCCTAAAATGTTTACAACTATTGAATTAAACCAGCTTATATTTTACAATAGAAGATTGGAGAAAAATAGAGAAAAGATAACTGAATAAGTAGTGAGCTGTTGGCTCTGTATGGAAGTAATTGTTTTTTTTTCTTTAATGTAAAATATTGCACTGTCGTGCTAATACAAAGTTCTCTTAATGCCAATATTCAAGAAAATTCCATTTATGACCCAGAAATTCTGTTATCTCACTACTGATGCCTTCAGAACTATTGGAAGTTGTATCCTTACCTGAATTCAAGTAGCAAAATGTAAAACTTAATTTGTGCAAGAAAGAAAGTAGATCTTACACCTGTGTCTCCAGTGTTTTTTTTTTTTTTTTTGGATGTTGTATGAAATGAATAAAATATGCTGAATGTAACATTTTATTTGGGACAGAGGAGGAGGAAAGAAAAATTATGGAAACCGATCAAATATGCAGTAACACTTCTTAGGTGTACGCTACATTTTTTAATGACTTCTTGATAGTGTAAGTCCATTGCTGTAAAGCTACATTTAGTTTCAGAGAGCCTAAACTTTTCCTTAACATTTCATTAGGGGTCTATAGCACAACCAGTTATAGCATCCTGATTTTTCATCCTGAATGTTAGTACGGGTTCAGAGAGCTTTGGGAGCGTATCCTGCCCGCATGCCCTCTGTCTTCCCTCTACAAAAATATAGGTAAGTAAAAGACTGCTTAGGGCTGTCTTCCCATGAGGATACCCTCTTGCCTGCTCTGAGCAGCCCAAGGAATGCAGTTCCTCTATCCCATATCCTTCATAAAATCATTAATAGCCAAGAAGCCCCCAGCCCAAATACACTTTACAAATATCAATTTAAAGAATAGTCAGATAGGGTCAGGAGGATTAATTCAGGTGAACATTCATGTCTCGAAGTACCAAAAATGCAGGGTTATTTTCAGAAAGAGCTGGATAGTACCAGGCTGATTTACAATGAAAAGTCAAAAGCAAAATATAAAACTTATGTTCATATCTTTTCTCTTCCCCCTTTTCCTTTTCTTTCTTACCTTAGAAAAGTTTTCAGATCACTTAAGCTTTTTCTTCTATCTTTTTCATGATTCCTGAGCTGGCTTTTCTGGAGGCAGTTATGCCAGTGTGAAGAGAAGTGCTGCTTCTGGTCAGAAACATTTCTTTTCTCTTGTGCATCCTAATCTCCCAGCTTCTCTGCATGTTGTTCCTTTCTCTTTTATTTCTTGTTCTGTTTATCTTCCTGTTCCTTTTTCTCACCCTCACTGCCCACTGGGAAAGAAAAACAGCAATAACAAAACTGTGCGCTTGTTTACTTTGCATTTTATGAAACTATTTAATCATTGGAAAGTAACGGTTTCCAAACATAGCCTATTGGAAAGTGAAGAGATTCATTCACAGAGAATGCAATAAGGTCTTCATGAGCAAGGTGACGACTATATAGGAAAAGAAGAGTCTCAGTAGTGTCTGGACTCACATCCACTGAGTTACAGTATTTACACTTGTCCCCTAGCTGCCATGCCCTTTATTAAGAGCTGTTGACAGGGGAATTATTTCAGTTATCAGAGAGTTTTCTTAGTTAAAAGAGCTTAATTGTGATAATTTAGGTCAAATTCATTAAAAAAAAATAGAAGTAAAACAAAACAATCCTGCTTGAACTCCAAAATGCAAATTTCAAAAATTCTTCTATTTCCTACCTATATATAAAGTTATGAAAGCCATTCATTTTTGCTTGATATCTTCCTCCTACTGATATCGTTCAGGGTGAACAGGACAATTTATTTGTTAAACTCTCTAAAAACCCACTCTGTATCAAAATGATTTTTGTTTGCTGTGCTACTTGTGACCATTTAGTGTCAGGACCAAAACCCAAAAGCATTTCAATACTTGGTATTGTTAGACTCTAACTCAGATCCGGTATTCGCACTGGTGGTAAACACTGCTCTTTTGTGGAGCTGGTTTGAGGGCTGTTTCTGTAGCTCTTAGTTGTCAAGGTCTAAAATTCTCAGGAGATGAAATTGCAGTAAACAATGTAAAGTCAAGGAGTTGCCCTGGGTGCTTTGCTGTAATGAATATAGAAAAGAAACATAGTCAGATAGTTCCGAAACCCACTCTATACACTGGTGTCATGCTTTTCTCAATGGAGATGTTTACTTGCCAGGCATACATCATGGTCCAAATCCATTTCCATGCCAAAATAAATCAAGATGCAGAGTTCATTTAAATTAAATAGGTAATGGTAGTGCGTTGTTTGAAAACTTCAGACAGTTTTAGAATCAGATTTTTATGGTGTTGGCTTTCAAACCAGTTTTAGTGGATTTGTAATCTTGAACTTCGAAAATTTCTAACTTCTTTTGCTTTCACATACTTGTATATTGTTGATGAAGCAAGACATTTGTCCTTTTGAAAGAAGATCAGGTGTATAAATCTAGTTACTCAACACAAATGTTAGCAGATGTGGATGTTAATACCGGCTTCAAGAAAATATCTTTCAGAAAGACAATTTTTCTGTTAATAGTAGAGTTCTGGTTTTCAGATGAAGACATTTAGCATATTCCCATAGGTCATATTTGTCCTCCCTGTCTATTCATATAAATATAAATCGCTTCTTAGCCTTTAGGATGATGTCACAAGTGATATTTATTATCTAATGTTCAGAAGTGACTGACTTTGGGCATGAGTGGGATAGAGATTTGCATTGTCTGCCATTTGGTTTCATACACCTGAAGGAGGCTGAGAATAAGTGAACCTGATTTGCAGAGGCACTCACTCCCGCAACAAGGCTCATGCTTGCGCAAGTCCACATTTAAACATGTACTTGAATGCAAGCATGTGAGAGTGTCTCTGTACTAAAAGAGTAGTACTTATTCCAAAATTTTTTTCTCGTCAGTCTGTGTATACTGCAGACCATATGCAAACCTTATGCTGGAAACATAATTATTGATTTACTGTTAAGTTTTTCGATGTCAATCGCTACTGTAGTATTTAAATGTTTCAAAAAGAGGAATGAGTTTGCTCGATGGGGAAAAGTGATATTTCACCAGTCAGGAAATTGGAGAGCAGGGAAGATATGGCTGAAGTTGTCAACACTAAGCATGGACAAACAATTTTTTTTCCCCCTGAGGGTTATAGGTCTGTTACATGTGAGTGGACTTACACAAAAGGAACTAATGGCATCTCTTGGAGTCAAGAATGATAATCTACTAAATTCAAATCCTTCCACAAAGTGTAGAATTATCATATATTTCATAATTATATTTCATAACTATAAAATATAACACAATTTCATAATTTATATTTTATAATTATTTGATAATTATTTTATAATTATATAGCAACAAAGTTTGGCTTATTTATTGTGAAAATAAATGTATTTACATTTGAGGATGCATAGAGAACTGAACGGTTACTTTAGTTGTTGATAAGGCAGTTTGCATGCAAGGGGGTGCAGATAGACCCAGTAACACTGCTAAAGATGGCATGGGAGTGCTCAGTGATGATGGCAATGTGCCACAGGGCACGTTGCCCAGCACTGGCTGGACCAGCCACCCTGACAAGTCAGAAAGGAACTCCAGATGGAGGATGTGGCCATCCAGGTCTCAGACTTAAGGTGCCTCGTGCTTTCCCTGAGGCCGAGGCTGAGGGTGGCATTTTGGCCTTACTGGTGAGACATGGCCCCTGGTCAAAACACTGAGACACTGTGTAAAGGAGCTGTGAAAGATCTGAGTAGTCTTTGGCGATCACCAAGCTTTTACCAGGAGCTCTGCAGAAAGCCCAAGCCCCACAATGCAGGGAAGGAGGGACAGCAGGAGGCAGTGTCTTAATGGGTGGAAGCTGGAGACTTGTAGGATGAGGGTGATTGGAAACTTGTATCTTCTAGAAGGAAGAGGAAGGCTCTTCATCTATTAGTGGAGATGTCCTTACAAAATAGGAGTATGGCCATAGTAAGAGCAGGGGAGGAACAAATTTCCTGTGAAGAGACATCAATGCCTTCTGAGCCCAAACCACTCATTAGCACCAAGAAGAGCTGGTGGGCTGGAGACTCTCTTCTGTTGGAGATGAAGGCACTGTCTGCTGATCAGACTTGCTGTCTGTCTCTTGAGCTTTGTTGCTTGGGGTTTTTCCACCCCACACTTGGCACTTTGCCATGGGGTTTCTCTCAGTCCATTTCTCCAGCCTCCTGAGGGAGTGGCACCTACTTTTTATATGCACATGTGTACATAGTGAAGGTCTAGACCTCACTTTGTCCCTTTTCATTCCTTCTCATCATCTTTAAGATCCTTCAACGGTGGCTTAATGAGTGTGGTGCGAAAGCTGTGCACAGCATCTGCACAGGTCTGATAGTGCTTCCTCAGTTGCATTTGAAAGCTTACCTGCTCACTCCTGCCTCACCTGTGATGACCACACTATTAACGGAGAAACACTGCTTTAGCAAATGGTAAAGGTGTGGTCAGAAATCACCCCGGACAGGTTTGTCAGACCTGCTTTATTCAGTGTCTCTCTCCCATTGCCTCTCTGTATGTAACATGAACCTCTGTTATACAAGACTTTTGAAAGCAGGCTTCCACATTTCTTTCTTACCAGTAAACTTTCCAATTAAATTATACATACATGTAACACAATATATATAAAAAAAATTGAAATGTGTATAACTAACTTTGTGACTGACCTTTGCAGTTGCGTTCAAGTACTTGCTTTGCACTTTTGATTGCTTTTTTAGCTTTCTTTAAAATATCAACCATTCATTTGTCCATTTGCTCTGAAGCGATTGTGTCAAAGATCTCATCTGTCTTATCTTATTGAATCCTATCTGAGAGGTTTTCAGGCAGAGTGGCAGATTCAATGATGTCCTTTATCCTGAAGAATGGGCAATATTTTTTTCAAAGATTGTATGTGTTCCTAAGGTATACTAGCGTTGCAGGACCAAAGGGCACCCTCTTAGGAAGTCATCTGTGGCAAGTGAATTTTTTATTTTGATTACACATGAACACTAGCTCAATTTCTGGGAGTTGTAATACATCCCAAATCCTGAATAACATCAACTTTTTGGTTCCATCCCTATACATCTGTGTTTTTCCAGTTCTGCCGACACCACTGTTACTGCAAGCCTTCTTTCTCATTTTCCTGTTAAATAAAATGTCAGAGGGTGAATCGATGCCTAATTCATACTGTGTTGTAGCTTAACAGCACCGTTACGAACTGATGCCTGACTCTTTGTGCTTCCTCGTTGTGATATTCTGCAACCTGGTCAAACTCACCTGCTTTGGCTCATTTATCTCAGCTCCTGAACTATGTATAGGAAAAACAGATTTGGTATGCATAATCATTTATAACAGATTTGGTATGCATAATCGTTTATCGGTAGCACTTGTGGGGGAATCAGCATGGCCCCTTCTCTTAGTAACACGGCTTGGATACCAACAGATAGGAATGTGAGTGTAAACAGTCTGTGTCAATGGAGTACCTAAAACTGTCTGAGCGGATATTTGCCCCAAAACTGATAACTCTAAAGGGGAAATTAAAGAAAACCAAGTTCACTTAACAGGACCATCAGCTAGATTGAATGGTAACCAGGGAAATACCAAGAGACTTTTGGAAGAAAAAAGAAAAAAGGAGGCAGCTTGCAAAGAAGAATAAAAGCAGCATAAAAATTTGCTATGGTGGGGAGAGAGAAATGGGAATAGCGCAGCAGTTGAAATGGGTTTTGCCAGTGCTGGAGGTCGCCCTGCCAGCATCAATGCCCGCCCCCGGGCCGGGTGCAGCACCCTTCCCATGGGAGGCCACGGCAGCCAGTGCTGCAGCTAGCTGGCCGATGGCACAGCACCCACCCTGGGGGTGCAGATGGGACCCCGGGAGGTTTTCTCACTCCCAAGGAGCTGTGTGTTGATGGGACCCCGCACTCCAGAAAGGGGGTGCTCGTACCCCACGCTGCCTGCGAAGGGTATGTGTGCGCGCGCACAACCATGTCAGTGTGGTGGGGGGGATTTGAAATTTGGGGTTTTCTGTGGAAGGCTGTTTAGAAACCTGTAGGTGTTTATCAACATTTTGTAAGTGCCTAATATTGTGGTTTATCCATTGTTTTACTGATATCGATCCTGAATGTATAGCTCACTGATTGCCACTTAATTATGTACCATTAATAAACCAATAAACACTTCAATCCTGATTTGATTTAAACCATATGAGTTGCGCTGTTTTCTCCTCTATATGACAACTCTATATGCAAAATTGAGGTTAAGGAAGAAAATATCTCCAGGAAGTTTAGATCACGGGGTTTTTTAGCAAGTTGGATCAGGATTAGCATGTTGTGAGAGCAACATGGGCTTTCTTTCTCAACTTATCCAGTTGCTTTGGTATATGTGGTTGGCTCTGACAGCTTCCTCAGTGTTACTATTTTTAAAATAGCCATAATCTTTTTCCATTCAGAAGTTTTATCTTTAATCAAAAGTGCAGTCTTTTTGGTAGTATTTTAGGATTTCTTGTCTGATGCTTCAGCCAAATTTCCATTAAAAGTTGAAGCACCTCTTTGAATTGTAAAGCGTGAGTGGCAACACACTATTCTAATCACTGTATGTTGATAATCATAATCGCTTTCTGCAACATCTCAGTCTAAGCCATAGCTCTGGAAATCACTGTCCACATTTTGTCTGAAGGTGTCTGATTCAAGAAAAAAGCAACAAACAACATATTGGTATTTATAGTACCTGATAGTAGCCTTTGCACTTCCACCATATGAATCGGAATACTCCACACTCACCATGTCTCTCTCTGTTTGTATCTAGTTTGCATATCGTATCTTAATAAAAATGAAAAGTGTTTTTTCAGTTAAGATTATATATAAATGCCAAAGAACCAGGAAGGCATTCAAAAAGTAGCTGCTATCTGTGTATATGTGCTATTTTCAGATGTCCAGTGCTTAGAGGTACAGAATTAAATTAAAGGTTATTTTGAACTTTTATTGACGTTAATGGCATTGTGTTTCGGCTCTGATACTGTCACTCATGCTGTGAACATTTCCTCAGGTGGTGTGGTGTTCAGTGATCCCTCTGAGACAGTGTTGCATAGAAAACTGCTTCATTAAATTTGTCAGCTCTGGCTCTGGATGAGTGTCTTGAAAGTGAATTCCAGCCTAGTGTATGTAAATGCTTTTAGTTCACAAGGACTGTTCTTGCAGGTGTGCCAAGCAAAAGCACGGGGACAGACGTGTTTTGCCATCTCTAGCTAGTGGCTTATAAAGGATGAGCAGAATGCGGGAATTCTAACATTAATTTCTACTGATAAATTATAACCACTGAATAACTTCAGTGAAGTGCTTCTGCTTATTTAAAACCTCTCACAAAAAATAATGGCATAATTTATTGTTGATAAAAGGCAATGTTGTTTATCTGAAGGCTGTGACATTAGATTAAACTGATGGAGGGTGTAAAATATGGAAGGAGAGGCAGGGCTAGATGCTTGTGAGAAGTATAAAAACAGTGATTTGAAAGTCTTGGAATGGTTGTTGAAATGGTTTTATAGAGCAAAATATTTAGAATTGAAATACTAGTCAGAGGTAAGCTGGAATTGTACCAACATACATTCTGCGTTTTGCTTAATGTTTGCATTTTAGCTCGTGGAAGCTATCTCCCCAAATAAGGTGCTGATGGTTATGAAAAATGAAAACAATACACGCGGGTGAAATTTGGGTAAGCAGTGTGAAGGATTTTGCTATTGCAAACCTTCAGTCTTGATTTAATAGTGCTCTGCCCAGAAAATCAGGTTCACTCTGGATGGCGTAACTGTGGCATGTACTAAGAAGAAGGTCTGCCTTGTGTAATTTTGTGACCTCAGCAGATTATTGCTTGTATATTGGAAGTTTAATCTATAATCAGGAGCACTTAAAAGTCCTTTTCCCTACGGGCTGTTTTGTGACCGCTGTAGTGACTGCTCCATTCTTGCACCCCACATCACAATTTAGCCCAAGCTTTTATCCTAATTGGCAAAATGATCCAGCGCTTCGTGGGCTGTGGAAGCCGAACTGCCCTTCTGTGACACGTGGAATAAATTCAGGCTTGAGGCAGTCCGGGTGGGTATATGGGCAAAGGCAGCTTTCTTCGCCTTTGTAGCAAGTTGTAAGTTTGTAGACAGGTCTATTCAGAAATTTCTAAAACACTTCACGCAGCTACAGCTCATGCACACTGACATGCAGAGCTAGAAGATGATTTCTGGAGACTGTATGTAGAAATATGCATGGTGATAGAAATATTCATCTTGGCAGGAGCTATTAACATTTTTCTGTGTATATAAACTGTAGGCTTTTTCTGTAAAGCTAATAAATGGTTGTTTTGGTCAATCTAGATGGCATCAGTATCTGTTTTTCTGCTTATGAAATGCATATATGTATTTCGATAGATAACATTTCCCAGAGTTTAACAAACTATTAGGAAGAGCACGACGGAAGATTTGTATGCTATGTACATATTTCTGAGACCTGAATTCTGCCCTTGGGGAATTGACACTGCTGCTGCTCAAAGGAGAAGCTATCAAGGGAAAAAAATTGAAAATCCAAACATGAGCAAATAAGAGATGTTTTATTTCCCCTTCCCCCTTTTCCATTTGCAAAAGATTGGAAAATAACTGATATTGCAACTGTAGTGGCAGAAGCCACTGAGAAGAAAGAAAGGATCCAAGAAAAAGCAGGTAATATTAGCGCTCTACTTAGTATTATATCTTCATCATAACCTGCTGGAATTACAGTTCTGCTGTAGCTCTGACAACAGCAGGATCTTTCTGATGTTGTTATTTTTCCTTCAGTTGTTGTTATAGACACTAAATTACATATGCTTGCAAATTTTGTATAAGATACTGCCAATGCGACTGGAAATATATTGTTATAATGTGTTTAATTGCTGTTATTTCAGAAATCCTCACCCCATAGTCTGAGCAGATTCTAGATTCCATATCTGAATGTTTCTAATATTTAGGGATTCGATCTTGTCATGCCCCTAGGAGATGAAAACCAGGCAAGGGAAGAAACATTTATTCAGTTAGGTGGGAAATTCCAATTTTTATGAGAATAAATCTCCTTATTTCAAGCATTATATCAAAAGGCCTCAGACATGCACATTTGTCATTTGATCGATACTGATCGTCTTCCACCCTGAATCTTCGTATGTTGAGAACCAATACATTTGTGCGATAAAATGTACAGATTGGTCTGATTTGTAGCTACTTGGCAGTTTGCGCTATTAGAACAATGTGATCAAAATATAGATTCTCCTCAAGTACAGACGTTGCCACAGGAGATGTAGAATAAACAGATTTTGTGACAGGACCTCAGCATTTCTTCTCATATGTAGCAATATTCCTTGTCAGCCCTTAGCTACGCATTACGGCTCACCAATTTGGAATTAGTCAGCACCTCATCAGAAGCCTTGATTCTGCAATCACAAGTGTGAACTTATATGATATTTTGTTGGTTTTAAAGGGCCTTTGCAAAAATTGAGGAGTTTCCTAGCACAATCTGGTTAGAAGATTTAGGGCATAAAAAGAAAAGTCAAATGCCTGAAGTGGAAGGCAATACTTAAGAAAATACAACTGAGGTAATTTTAAGCACACTTCTCATTGGTTTAGTTACAGAAAAGAAAACTCTCTTTCTTTGCTGCCAGCCCTGTCAGCTTCGATGTGAAATAACCCTCCAGTACTCTGTTCCTATTGCACCCTGTAGATTGAAACTCAGTATGAATAAATAAATGGCAAGTCAGATGATATCTGTTTTAATCCAGGTCTCTAGAAATGGAGCCATGACTTTTAATGCAGGGGGAAGGCACAGCCCCCAGCCATAAAGGCTGTATCAGTTCCTGCTGCTTCGCCCCCACCACCTCGTCCCTTCCCATGAATAGAGTCATGATGGAAATTGTGCCACTGCTACAGCTTCACCTGGGTGATTTGCCCTCTTTTGGTAGCTACTGAGAAACTCGGGGATGCAGACGGAAAGTTCATCCCAAGTGGACGTTGCTGAAGTGTGTTGCATCGCATGCTCAGAAAACAGTGTGCTGCAAAATGATTCAAAAAGATTCATTTTTATTGAGGGCCTTAACACTATTGGTCTAATGATAAATCTTGAATTACCCTACATCCTACAGTCTAGGGTCTAAGATCAATAAAATCTTCGAAAGTACCTCAAATCTATGCTTAAAACATTACAACTTCAAGATCTGACATCTGTCATCTATTTAAGTCAGTATCTCTTCTTCTGGATGATGCATATCTCCAGTGTCCAGCTCAGGACGCCCACCAAGAAGCTGATTTCACAAGCTTTTCATTTTTACATGTACATAGTGGTTGCGGATGCTGCGCTTATATTTCCCAGACTGCTCAAATTTGGATATTAGTCTACGTTGTGGCATAGCCACACAGTATTTGTAGCTATGCTGTTCTGCATTTATGAAATATATATTGCGTGTTTATACAGACAACATTATACCTATGTTAATACATGTATTAAATATTGTGTCTGAACATTACTGTGGCAGGTGCATTTGGAGGGTTTGGACTAATTATAAGGCTTCACGATAAATATTTTGATTGTGGCATCATAGTATTTTAGGGAGAGTACAAGTACACAGGGACCCAGTGAGCGTGGGGAAAAGGGTGGTATCCTCACTAAAGTATAAGACTGCTTTTTGAGATTTCCGGAATGAAATAACCAGCCAGTATTTCTGAATGCCAAACAACTACACAAGAAACGTCCGGAAGAAGGCCAGGCATTTGAAAATCCCTTTTATCCAAGAAAGCAACCTTCACTTCTTATACATCTTAGCTTACTGATGTTACTGCTAGCGGAGGCAGAGACAGAATTGGACCACTGATGAAAAACAGATTTAAAGGAATCTGATAAATAGAAAACAAAATACTTATCTTCCAAGGGGGCTATGGATTTTTTCCACTTCCTATTACCTCTTTCCATTTTCTTTATAGGTATGGAAATTCAGGAATAGGTGGTGGCAGAGCTGAGAGTATGTGTTTATATGCAAGACACCATATCCTGTGGCTGCCCGTACTTGCGATGGGGCCTTGAGTGAAGCAGATTTTCCAAGACTTTTCCTTTCCAAAAACAGCACAATCTGAATTCGCTATAGCACTGCTGTTCAGCTTATGCTGGCCCATTGGCAGCAATACTCCGCATTTATTGTATTTTGGGTCACTGTGAGCTCCTATTAAACTAGATTGTACTGGTTGCATTGCTGTGAGTAGTTAACTGGGGGCAAAAGTTTTTATCTCTTGCTTTAATATTTTCATTTTCTGGTTTGAGGTCCCAATCCTCACCCCAGCTGTGCCTGTGCTTTCAGGTCCCAGTCTGCATTATGGGATCTAAATCTGAGAAGTGCAGGTAGAAGCACACACAGTATATTCACATATCTGACACAAATAGATTTTAAAGTTAATTAGCAGATGGCTTTTCAATTCCTTTTGAGTGCCTGATGTAGCAACTTTGTATTCATGTGAGTAATCCTATTGACTTCAGTGGGATCCTGCGTGCCAGCAAAGGTTGCAGCGCGGGAGCCTTTTGCCAGCAGCTGGCAGAACTTGCAAGGGTATTTCCTCTAGTCTTTTCTGTGGATGTGAGGATAAAGAGAAATCTGTATGCGAGAGGCTCTGTGCTTGAAATCTCTACACCTTCCTAAGCTCAGTGTCTCTGTCAGCCTATTGTCTGCCGTTATAAAAATGAAACTGCTGGCATTAGAGGAGCACAATAAAGCAGCCTAACACTTGTGGTCTCTATTAGTGGCAGGGCTGTGAGTTAGGGCGGGATGTTGACTATGGTATCCTTTGCTTCTTCCTCTTCAGAAGCCTCGGATCCCCTTTGGGAGCTCTGTCTATATGCTATTAAGCAGTAAAAGCATACGTGAATAACAAGTGAGCATTCGCGGAAGGGTTGCGGTGTGGGAGAAGCTGGAAATACAGAGGCAAGGGGAGGACGGGCTTCTTTAGAGCTGCAGCTCTTGCATCGCAAGACCTGCCGAAGTGGCCAGCTTGTTCTTCTGGGGCCCCAGCCGGAGGAGCAGACCCCAGACTTACACACTTGCTCCTCTTTCAGCATCACAGACACAACGCTGCCTGTGTCAGAGCCGAAGGCAAGCTGAAATAGCTGTAGATACAGGAAGGAACAAAGTGAATGAGTCTTTTGAAGCACAGAGACCACTTTGAATAATTTAGAAATCTTCCTTATCATCTCCCTGTTTTCCCTGACAGTTTAGATGTACAGATTCAGTGGCTTAGTTTGGAGGAGAGAAGGCAGAGGTTGGGTGAATGAAACAGCTGAAGTTTGTTTTTCGTCTATAGTTCATCGTGCACAGCCTCTTTCCCTCCTGTTGGGAATAACCAGCTTTTCCTGACTATTTCTGATATTTTTGAATTATGAGGAGCACTTAGCATAAAGTTTGTTTGTTTTTTTTCTGAATGTGTTTATTATAATGGTACTGGGCTCTCAGCAAGGAAGTTTATGACTATAGATTTGCATTTTGCAGTTTCATGAGAAGGTCTCATTTCTTGCAAATATACCTTTACTTACAGGGTATATTTTGTACTTAAAATTAATAATCTGTCTTTTAGTGAACAAAGTGAGAATGGTTTTGGAAGAAAGATGCACAGAGCTTTGAAATATTCATGAAGGTCTAAAAATGTCTGCTGACTTATTTACTATGGATTGCATTGGCTTTCATGGAAAAGAGAATTGGCTTTTAAAAGAGAAACCAAAACCCCTTAGAATGCTTGATTTTGGAAAGGAGGGGGAGAACGGACACTCTCTGATGATTTGTTTTCATGAGATGTCTGCATTAGCTCTCAAATTACAGAGCAGATTCGATGGAAAATTGCAAGAGGCTGCTCATTTGTGACTGACCCTGCCATCTAACAAGAAGATAGACCTTAGGCATAATTGGGTTGATGCTGATTTGATTGTGGAAAAAAAGGAAAAAAAGAAAAAGAAGAAAAGCTTAAAATAAGTCTTAGATCTGCAGAAGCAAGGCAATGCTTCGTCCTTAAATTGCCACTTTTGTTGGTTATCACAGGATTTTGCTACGCTGGATGACTGCTTGTGAGAAATCAGGTGCCTAGTTCACTGGATTGAGGGTGCGGTTATTTTTATTGCTGCTTTTATGCAACTATACTTTGTATATCTGTTTGAAGTAAAAAGTATTTGCCCAATATCCCACCCCCAAGAAATCCCCTACACCTTACACTGTGTCACCTGAGTGGAAGCAATACGTCTAGTGAGATTATACTCCCTAAACACTTGTCACCATCGCATTTTGTGTAATATTACAGTAAGAAGAAGAGGCACAATATCAATTTTTGGCTAATGAAGGTAATATGAGTCTTGAATATCTTATGGAAAACCAGTTTTATGGATTTGTTTCCCTTTTCGCTGGAAATCCAAGAATGCAGGAGTCCACGGACAGTAGTCTGTAGTCTGGGAGGGAACGCCAGTCCTTCTTTCACCGTATATGTATACAGCTGAGATACATCTGTGTATCCCATGCTCCCGCACGTATAGGAAGATGGTCAGCGCAGTCTGTGGTGTCTGGAAGACTTGTGAGGGCAGGGCTGGTTTGTAAAGCAGCGAGAGAGTGAGGAGTGGGAAACCTGCGACGTGTTAATTCGGCACCTCTCCAAGCTCGTCTTCCCTGCCCCTGCGGCGTACCGCCAGCCAATTACGCCGCCTCCGCTAAGCCATCGGGTCTTGCTCGGACGCCCATGTAGATGGAGAGGATGGTAATTTGCAACTGCCTATACAGGTGAAAATTTTTATCCAAACACCCTGCTGCTTAAGGACCTAGATTTCCTGCTTCCAAAAAGGTTCTTAATTATTTGGAAGGCTCACTGCGTGCGCCTGTAACGGGGCTCCTGGAAGACATTTTGCCTGAGGTTGAGAATATTTTGTTGAGAGACCCGATGAGAGACATATACAAACACCCCTGTTGACATAAACTGATATTTTGAATAGCTATTAATCTGAGGCCTTAAGTATTGCCGGGAAAAAAGATTTCCTGGGCTCATTCTAATAACACTTAACAACATCCCCAGCAATGCTGCAAATAACTTTTGCCCTTTTTTTTTTTTTAGCGGAGTTACAGCAAGGATCGCTCTTTGACAGGCTCCTCCCTTTCATAAGGGAGTAAATTTGCACGGCTGCGTTAAGCCTTCTGAAAATGAGGGTTTACAACGAATAAAAAAATGTACTGTACCCCTTTAATTACCGTGGTTGTAAGACAGCATAGTTATAACATGTAATTAAATTTCATTGTGTAAGTGGAACATGGGCTGTGGTAGGCACATCTTTCATCTCTTGATGTATAATGACATTCAAAATATTCTCTAGTACTCAGTTAATAAACAACTTGAAGAGTCAGGGTCTACAGAGTTGCTTGTTTGATTTTAAATTTGTAAGATTGGCACGTGGTCTCTTTTGACTGTACTGCATTCTGATGTGATCCATTTATCTAATGTCATTAACAGTACATGCTGAATGTACAATTAAGCTTGAAACTGTCAGTGTCAGTGGCTGTTAAAAAAGGGTTGATAAAAATGAGAAGAGGAACCGCTGTTTTGTAATAAGCATCTGTGTTGCTTTTAAGTCAAGAGAAAAAAATCAATGAATTTCAATATATTGCTGTCTTCATTGCCAATGTAATTCAATAAATATGTTAATTCACTGTTCTGAACACTGAAGAGAGTTGAGAGCTTTTTGTGTCATTTATTTTTGTCAGTTCTGTTTTTCATGGATTGTTTTTTGTTTTAGTCAGATTTTGAGCTTCACTCCGGTAATAAAAATGCTATTAAATTGAAAGAGAGGGGACATATTCTGTAGCTTCGATTTTTAACAAATCTGTGAGATTTTTTTCCCTTTTTTTGGTTATTGTTGAAACGCCAAACTAGCAAAGAATGAATGCATTTTTTATCATTGACAATTCTCTTTCTGCAAGAACAAAAAAGGAACAATTTTAATTTCAAACAATATGAGCTTCAGTGCACATGCAGATTTCAGAGCAGAAGTTTCTTCTTGACCACACTGCTACTCTTTTGCCCTGAAACATGGCAGACATTCATTTATTTTAATACTATTTAGGAATTTGTATGTTCTGTATTAGCATGAACCAAATCTCAAACATTTCTTTAAAAACTCTTTGACGTAACACCATTACCTGGCAGCGAATTATATAAAGATGAGGAAGATACCTGCATTTCTCTCCTTACAAATGCTCTCTTGTTTTGTAATAGTTACTTTTGCTTTCTAAAGAAAGTGCAGGAGTCAATCAAATCAAAAGTAGTACTGAGTACTACCATACAGGAAAGGCAAAAAAAATGATGCCTGCTACAGTAGTAACTTTTACTGTCATGGTTTCCAGATATGAAAAATTAGTCGGTATGCAAGTACTGGAAATGAGATAGCTGCTCATGAGTATGCAGGACTGCAAGCTGCTGTTTGCCTCACCATTGCCTCAGGTGCTGTATTTTGGAAATGGCCAAGTGGTGGTTGCAGAGAGGGCAGGAAGAGGTGCCTGTATTAGAGGCGCAGAATGCTCTTGGGGCATCGGCATGGAGGGCTCTTCTTTTAGCACATGCAACCCATTGAGAGAGCCCGTTGCTATTGCGTCAGGCCTCTCCTGATAACTTCTCCCTTGTGCTTTCCTGATCATTCTTCTAAATAAGAGCTGAGAAATGTAATGTAATTATCAGAGTATATATGTATTTATTTTGCCTAGTTAATTGTTGTCGCAGCTCAGACGAGGTATTACTAAAAGGTATGTCTGCAATTAGTTATTCAAAATATGGTCTTGCAAATGGATAGGAGATACAGAAACAACCCTTCAGTCTGTAAAATTATCACTTACCAGTTGATATTCAAGGTGATAAAAGTAGCAATAGATTTGCGATCCGAACTGCTTTCATGTTGATCACGGTTTTTAAAGGAGACAATCCTATGGCTTTAATAACACTTTGCCTCAATTTTTAATAAGATTGATGTTAAGCAAGATGAGTAATCAATATCAGAAATGGAAATTAGGATAACCAAAGTAAAATCCATTCAAAGAACTGGATGCTGGAGTCTGTGGAGGACAGAATAATCTTCACCTCAGTTTTCTGAAGGAACTGGCACGCAGAACCATGGGTCTGGCAGCACGTATTGTACATCCAGCAGCACTGCTTGGAGGAAAACGTACTATCGCTTATTAGTTTAAGAAGGTAGAAAGAGTGACCCAGGCAGATGCAGACCTGTAAGTCTGATCCCAGTAATATCCAAAATTCAGAATGGTTTTTAAGAGAAAGATTTAATGACATATTTAATGTTAAATGGATAAAACACAATATAGATCTACCCAAGGTGCATCATACCAGCCTGACCTGCAGAGGTTTGTTTTGTTTTGTTTTTGAAAGAGATCTAACTTTCTAGACAAAGGAAATTGAGACAATGTAAGTGGACCTCAATAATGCATTTTGTGTTGTTCCAAATAAGAAACCTCTATTTAAAATTTGCAGCATGCAGATTGTGAAAGGAATTCTAAGGTGAACAGAAGGGTGTCGTAACAGAAAATGGCAGTGGGTATGTAGATGAAAGAAGCACTTAGACTGAGCTTAGTAAAGGAATTTCTGAAAGATTAATTTTGAAAAAGCTCTCACTTGGTATTTTTATTAATGACCTTAGCACAAATATTAAGAGAGTACTGACAAAATTAGCATACGTTTTTGATAAAAAGAGTACTGTAGTATTACACATGAAAGAATGTAGCACTGAAAAGGGGAACAATAGGGTCCTGTAAATAATATAAAGGGTAAGTTCATACAGGTGTGGACTAATAAGGCTTCTATTAAAAATTTTTTAGTTGGAAACAGCAGAGGAAGAGAAGGGCCTGAATGCATTTGTCAACAGCAGGATGATAGCACATCCTTACCGTGATGGTACTTTGAAAGACTACGGAGAATTTTAGTGTGCATCTAGGATATCGTAGCAGAGATAAGTAACAGTGTACATAGCCTTGACAAGGTATCGCCTGGAACACTCCTATGGATATTTTCTCTCAACTGAATTCAAGAAGGTTTCATGGAAACTGCAATGTGTATAGGAGAAAGGCTGGTCGTTAAGACTAGAGAACAAAGACTTTCATCAATGTGGAGACTAGAGGGACATATCTTATTTAGACTTGCAGATTAAGCCTGAGTGATTATATCAGATATACAGATGATATCTGTAAGTGTGTTATTGATAAAAATACCAAGGAAAGAAAAGGGCTATTTAAGCTAAAGGCCAGTATTAGCATGAGAATTAATAGGTATAAACTAACCATGGATACATTCAGACTCAGAAGCAGAGGAACTTTCCAAACTACTGGGCTCTAGAACAGCCTTCCAGATAGAAGCTTTACAGGAAAAAGTGATAACTCTCTAGAAGATAGAGTTTGACATATTTTTATCAAAGGAAGTATGTGAAGTGTTACACACAGGAGGTTCTTTTCATTCTTCTCATCCTGTACCTTTGAATGCAGTTGCTATTCTGTCCATTACACAAAATTTCATTTCCGATAATGTTATGGATTACTTCTGAGATGCGTGGTTTTCCTAAAGAAAGAAAAAAATCTTAAAAGAATCCATATCCACCACTGTTTATGCTGTCCGCTCAATATATGTAGACATATGGACTACAAAAATTGTCAGGACTCATTGTCTGGCCTGAGTCTGAATGGCATGGAGGGTCCATCTGAGGTCAGCAGACAGCCCTGTTTGAGCTGCCTCCTGTAAATGATCCTTGAAATGTTCTAGCTCTTGAACTATGCGTGAAAATAGTGTTATTAGTGGGGAATAAAATATACCAGAGACAACTCTAACAGTAAAGGCCAAATTCCAGTGTAAAGAATATTCTGTAGCACAGTTAATTTTCCAGTTGTGGTAAAATGCAGCCATTATGATCTTTCTTAGCCTGGGACTTTGGCTTGATAAGCATACAGAAAATAATTTGTATTATTTTATGTTATCGCTGTTGTAAAACAATATATCAAATAAAAATCAGTTGTTAAATAATATCAAGAAAAATTAAAATAAATTTTAAAAAATCTTGGTAAGCTGTTACTGATTAATATCTTTTTATAAATTATGGATTTCTGAATAGTTTTCAATGTTTTTCCCAGATTGCACTGTGCTAAATGAAAAAAAAAATCAGTACTGTATTAATACATAAGACTATGTAACACAAGTTGCTAATTTGAAAAAAAAGCTTTTTTAACTTAAAATTTGGTAAAATACATAGGAATTTAGAATTTTTCTCCCCTTGAATATAGGATCAAAATATATTACGCTTATTTCTTATAAGCAGTACAGGTTTTAATTCTGGTTTATACTTTACCAGTTATGTCAGGTTTTATCTTCTTTGCATTCATTTTCAAATAGCACCTATGCCCTTCTCCTTTATATCCCCCATGTTTGACAGAAGCTGTTTGTAACCATTCATAAGCCAACTTATAGCTGTCCTTTGGATTCCCTCTTGAAATTCTCCTCTGTCAAGCATACAAAGTATATTCAGGGAACCAGACCGTTTTTAGTATTACTCGTGCATCCATATCTGAATGCCACAATGCTCATTTTTGATTGTAATGTCTTTTGGGGAAGAGTTTTTTTATTCTTTGTCTATATATATATATATAAAAATATATGTTTGTGGTTTTTTTGTTATATCTTTGTACGATGAGCAACTTCCTTGAGCAACTACTGAGGATGCTATGTACTACTATAATATTAACAATTAAAACAACTTTCTGTGAAGACTTGTGGATCTTACAGCTCATATTTTTCTCTTTTGGTTCCTGGTACTATTTAATATATGCCTGCTACCTTCAAGGACAGTACTGTATGCAGATTTTTGTCTCTGCATATAGTATGACGCCTGTGATATCTGCTCTGTTTTGATTCATTTCAATTCTGACATTAACCACCACATTATGACATTCATCCGTTCCCTGAAAGGGATGCATTGATGACCATTGTTTAATAGGAGCCTCGTGTTACACAAACTAGAAGGCTCATATTTTTAACTCATATATTTTCTAGAAGAAGGTATAATTTTTTACCTTTATGTGAAGGCAATGCAATTATTTAAAGGCATATCCTCATGTTTTGTATTTCATTTTCACTGTTGGTATCAAATGCTCAGACCAACGGATCCTGTTAAATCAAGCATAAACACTTGATACATAAATGTAGTGCACCCAAATGATTTAGCTGTAGCAGGTACTTCTTTCTCTGAAGTGATTTAAAAATTAACTCTTAGAAACTATGATATGAATCACAGAAGAGCAGTTCTGTTTTTCTAAGAATCAAAAAAGACTTGAAAATGTATTTGAATACACTTAAATAACTATATTTAAGAACATCCTGCTTAATGCTAGGAAATTAACAGTCGTTTTATTCATTTGGAATAGAAATGCCTTCAACCTTTTAGGGAAGCAAGAGAAAATTACAGCCAAATTTTCATTTCACAAGTCATCTTCATCCAGGATAAGCCAGGGCCCCAAGGTCAATTCTTCAATTTGGTATCCTATTTCCATAATGTTATTCTGCAGTGTACTTTCATTATTACTGGAGCAGTGCTCTCTTTCCTATTAGTTTTATAAATGGCTATGTTAATGCCTTTTTTGCAGACAAAACCACCTTTTGTTAATATCCCAGTGGATTTCTTAAGGATTAAAATATATTTTTAAGCACCCAATGGTTCTATTTATATTTTTTTCATTGATGATTAGCCCTTGTCACCTCCCGAAAAGTGGCATTGTTCAGACAGAGATCGAAGCAGTTTTTAAGAAGATGTGTTGAGTGATTGGCTTGACTGACAGAGAAGAAATAATTAGAAGCTGAAAATTCTGAGAATCTTTGTAAAATTTAGTAAGAGCTAAAGCAATGCAAGACTGGGGGTGGGGGTGGGGAGGAGATATTCTGACCAGGGAGCCGCCTTTTGTTAAGACGTTGAGTTCTGCAGATCAAAACTGGTTTTTTTGGTCTTTCCCATGTTGTTAATGGTGACAAAGTACCAGTTCAGGTCAGCTTGGGTACAGCTGTTACCCTGAAAAATGTGATTTGAACTGGGGTAATTTGCCCAGTTTGGAAGAGCTATACATTTTTCAGCAGTTCTTTCTCAGAATAAGCTAGAAAATACTGCTTTGCCCATGCTGGTTATGAGCAATAACAAGCAGATTGTGAAGCGCAGTAATGTGGTGCTTCCCCTTGCAGAAGAATGGAGCAAAAGAGGGCTGTAGAGCACAGGGTTCAATTATGAAGAAGCACCTTGGAGGATTTGTGTTTACTGCACAGCCAAGCATTGATTAAGACGTTCTAAGTCCTTAGATGCAGTTGAAAATACTGGGTCTTGGGAGCCTTATTGATGAATTTTGGTTTTCCTTGTCCTTCTCTTTTGATGGGTGTCTGTGGGGGTGATTTATCCGCATTAAATATGATTTACTTGAGGTGAGGAGAAGAGGCTACTTAGTCAGAAATAGAAATAATTTATTTGTGTGGCATATTTAGAAGTGGAAATGTACCAACTGAAATAAAAACGCATTGATTTGGAGCATTGGAACATGCACTTTTTTCAGTTCAGCTGATTCTCTGAACAAGTGAATGTCAGGCTTTAAACTTTCATTCCTTGATTCTCCTGCATAGTCTGTTTAGCTGGAGAACACTGTACAAGCGTTCTCTCTCTGAGAGAGAAAAAACTTTCTCAGTGACTTTTTGTACATCCTGACGTATATGAAGGTCTTGAAGACGTATGGTCTAGTAGCGTGGACTTTAGGCACCTCCGATACGTTGCTTTGGATGAAGTTACTTAAACTGAATTTTTCAAACATGAATGCTTAAATCTGAGTACATCTGACAATTTGGTAGCAATCTGCTGAGTGCCGTTAGTGCCTGCATCAATAGGTACTGCAGAGAAGCAGCCACTCGAAAAAAAAAAACTTGAACTGAAACAAAAAAGGGCATTTTTATTTTAACGCCTAACATTAACTCAAGTTTTCAATCCTTTATACTTGGATTTAGAGCGAGGTGCAGAGGTGTTTGAACTGATGGAGGTTTGAACTAGCGGCCAACATTGTACAGATGGAAGCAGTTCAGGTCCTAAATGTATTTGCATGGTCCCAGAAAGGCTTATTAACACATGTGAAGGGGAACATTTCCTGCTCTCGGAGATGTGCTCTAGATTCCCCTGAGCTCAGCGTGGGCTCTGCCGAGTAGGTGATCAGTTCAGAGCTCCAGAGTCAATGTACAGAGGCACTTTGGCAGAGGGTAATTCATCCTACCTAAATTTTGAATTATCTTGTAGATGAATCCCCCCCTCTCTTTTTCTGTTGTGTAGAATCTTATGCTTCTGATGTAATTTGGCAGATAAAACCTACAGTTAGGAGGTATGGATCCGGGCCTGAGAGTTTACTTTTGCAGTTTGACTTTGCAAATGCTAAAAATTGTACTCTTTCACCTTACTAGTGATACCTGTGATGTTGAGGTGCTGCGAAGACTAATTAGAGACAGCTCACAAAGTGGTTTGAACTGTACTGTGTGTTGGATATTGTTTCATAGTCTTTAGGAGGTCCATTTTTTTTGCTACTCCATGTGTTTTCTTAAATCCTTGAGTGCTTATGTGGTATCCCAAGCCCAAGATATAGGTGTAGAGGGCAATGTGTCCACTGTAGGGTTTTTTGTTTTGTTGTTTGTTTCTTTGTTTCTGATTTTGGTTTATGCATTGGAGAGTTTCCCTCTAGTGTTCCTCATTTCTGGAAATCTCCATAGGTCTTGTGGCTTCTAGAGTGTACATGCTGTCTATTAGTTAAGTTACTTTATATTAAAAACTGTCACAGAAAGGAAAGCAATTTCATACGGTTCTTAAATTAATGAGAGTCTGCTTGCACATTGGTTGCTTTCTGTAGGCATCTGGGTCCTAGTACAGGCTGCCATTCTTAATCATATTTTAATTTTCAAATAAATTGCTTTCATTATCCTTTCATTTACAATACCATGTGTGCATTACTGCTCATTAATGTTTGTCATCTACTTTGCTGAGACTGGGTTTTTAAATAGCTATGGTTGCAATGCAGTAATTAAAGATGATCCATGTTGGTTTTGTAGAAATTATTCTGAAGCCTTCTAGCAAAAAAAAATAAAAAAGAAGAGACAGAGAGAGAGAGAGAGAGAGAGAGAGAAAAGGGAAACCCAAACCAGAGTGCTGTTGAAATCAATACTTTAAATATATGGAAGCAGCTTAGTGTAAGTGCTTTGCCTGTATGTAAAAAAGGGCCCTTTAATTGTTCTACTAGAATAGCTAAGCCTAATGATGGATCCACGTTATTCTCCTTCAGAATAGCAGACTATATTCTCTGTCATTGAAAAGCCTGCTGTTTTCAAGTCTTCCAAAAAAAAAAAAAATCCTCCCAAATTCTAGGGTCTGTCCTCACTATTGTGTTCTATGTCTTAATATAAAATAAATTTTTTTTCTCAGTTTTTTCTTCCAATGTCATTTTAGCAGAGCTGATTTCTATTCAGTCACTTCCTTCCCCCTTCATCCCAGCCAAAATACAGATAAGATGAAAGGTACTGAAACAACATGATAGGGATTTTTAAAATAGTGTTTTGGAACAGAATCCTAATGGGAGAGAAGTCAAAACAGCAGCAGCAAACTCTGCCCTGCCTTTGGCCTGGCAGTCCTCCTCAGGTTGTGCATCAGAATAAGGAAACGATTCCTGTATCTGCACTTGCCCATGATGCTGTGTGTGACTGATTTTATGCACACACACAATTTGGATCTCCGTACTTGTGTGTATCTGTTATTTTTATTCCTTTGCTTCTTAACTGTATGTGCTCAGCTTTGAATATCTGGCCCTTAGGGATCCTGATGTGAATGTTCAAAAGTAATGTCACTTTTTCTAATATTGCACAGGAGTAAAAGAACAATTATACATTGTTGGAAGAGAAATTTAAATGGATTTTTGAGCTAATATGCTTATTATGAATTCCTGAAGAATTGGTGTTTTCTTGAAATAATATTTTAAGAAGTGACTTTACTTCAGGTAATGGACTCATCCTCATATCACAGTACTTGTCCCCAAGAGCTGGTGCAGTCTTATTGATGGGCTTTGAAACTTTAGTCCTACAGTCACCCGCAGTGCTTCTGCTTAGTACGATGTGGTTGTGGCTGCATAGGCCTCTCATTTATATCAGGCGGCATTTGCTTCTGACGTGAAAAGATTCAATACACTCTGCCTGTTTCAGCCAATGCTATATCATTTGCTTTTAATGAACCTCGCCACCTCTTTATGACTAAGATATTAGCATTCTTTCCTCAGCTCAGAGCAAAAAGCAAAAAAGTGCTAAGAACAAAAAGTACAGTATTCTTACCAATGTTCCCAGTTTTTTCTACAGTTTATATATCTTCATGCAAGTGTAGCAAAGGGAGCAGATTTGGAAACATGAATTCTTTTAGTGTTGTTACACTCCAGGTAAAGTAGTACAAGTTCTACATAATTGCTGTATTTTTTCATGGTGATACCCAGATGAGTTACTTGAAGCCAATATTTCTAATCTCTAAATGTTTGAACATCGACCTTGGTCCTATTTTTTAATTGTTTTCTTTTGGGCTGTATTAGGAAATTCAAATCAGTAATGAATGTACCAATTTACTTATTTGAGTGATAGAAGAAATCTTGACACCTCTCTGAACTTTCCCTTACCTGACTTTATTATCCTACTCAAGCAAATTGAAGTAGTTATACTGCTTCCTCCTGGAGCTCATTAGCTGAAAAGCCATGCTGGGGAAAACTGATAGTAGCACCTTCAGGTAAGGTTGAATGTACGTATTGTTTTGAGATTGCACCTTTGTATGGCTGTTCTGTTCATCAGAGCCTTGTGACCTTATTCATAGCAAGATATAGATCTGTTTGATCTGATGATTTAGATTTTAGTTCAGCCAAATCACCTTCAGCACATGGCACTCTCTCTTCATTGGTTCTGGAGGAAACTTGAAGCAACCACACTCAAAACTTACCTGCCCGATCACCTGTGTAAGGCTAAGTGGGCCTGAATCGGGTTTAAGAATGACATTTCCTAATATTCAGGTCATTTCAGATGAAAAGAAATATCGCTTTTATTTGTTGTTAGAAATAATACTTTTTCTATTCAAAATTTCTCCGCTCTCATTAATGGTGAAAAATGCAAGGAGTAGGTGGAAGATTTGATAACCCTTCTCTCTGTCATCTAAACACATTGTCTAGCTAAAACTGCATGTTTTTCAGCCTTGGGAGTATGTCTTAGAAGGCAATTGTTTTTCACTGAAAGAAGGCCAACCACTGTCTGTGAAAAGACTTCATCAATCCATTTGAAGTACAAGAAAGCCAGCAGCCATATCATGCTGTGTGTCATGATCGCGTTAAGACCTTCCAGCCTAGGTCCATTCAGTGCTTGGATGTCACATCTGCACAGGAAAGTTCAGTTTCCAAAAAAGGACAGATAGGAAGGTGTCTTTCTGCCTCAGTAATAATATTCATGCTATGGGCTCCGTATTACAGCAAAGCCTTAACAATTCCTGTAAGGTATGATAGTTGCAGCATTTTGCAACTGCTCTGAGTTTTTTCAGCTTTTTCTAAGTTTTGGGAAATACAAGACATCCACTGGATATTTAGGTTGCAGTAGAGACAACTGCTTATGCAAATAATTTTTTTTAGTGTGGAAATATTCAGAGTTTCATCTCTAAGACTTGGAGTGAGTTTAAAGGTAGGCATGTGGTTAATAGCAGTTGAGTGCATTGGAGTTTGGGCAGAAGTAGAAGTAGAACTTCTTGAGTAACAAGAAGTTCTTCAGAAGTACTTGCAACCTGAAATGTATCTAAATATTTGCCTTAAATCCAAACCTGAACTATGTGTGAAAGACAGAGTTCTGCGAGTGTCAGATTTATTGCAGGATATTCCTTCCATTTTCTGGGCACGTGTAAATACATCAAAGACAAAACTTTGAGGGGTCACAGCAGTCTGGATGTTGTGATTTTGGGATGGTTAGTCGTGCTTTAGGATGGAACAAAGGTAAACAAATTGAATTTCTAATTTGAGCAATGGAACATTAGGTTCAGTAATACTGTGAATGTATCTAAGTATATGCTCTTATTTGTTTACCACTCTTCCTTCGGTAAGTAATGACAGTATTCAAGATATGCTGATTAGAACATGCAAAGACAATCACTTCACAAATCATCGTGGTTCTGGTTTTAGTAAGTGTACATTCAGAAGTAGGTGGTTATCCTGAAAATCATAATCAGAGAAGACACAACAAGATTTTGCTATTCCTGTTCTGGTACACGAAGAGTATCAATATTTGAACTGAAAATCAGAATCTATCTAGAGATGAAGACAGGAGAAGGAAGTAGTAATGCTGTTAAAGAAATTAATCTGGTCAGTTTTGCATAGATTGTCTTATTCTGGTCTTGATTATCAAGGTTTGAAGAACATCCCAGCTACTGGGAGAAGACATCCTTCAGTACACTGAAGCGGCTTGCAATAGCTTTAGAATAACCAGTGAGCGCTTGCTTTTCAGTAACGTAATAGGGCCCTGAGAAACCCTTGTCTCCCTATATAAGAGGTATCGGTAATGTCAGTGAATTGCTGAGGACCTGCCAACAACATAAAAAAAAATCTTGTTTATGTAGATATATTTTTCTGTTTGTTTTGTGATATTAAAATAAGCAGAGCAGAAAATGATAGATGATTTTTTTGGGGCGTAACAGTCACTGTCCAGATAAGGTGAAGGCTAAAAGATTTCTCTTCTTCACACCACATAATATGCCATTTTCATTTTGTGCTGCTTATAACCCTGAGTGTCAGAGCTTTCTATTCTAGTCTGAATAGTCAATGAAACATTATGAAGCCGATAAGAAAAGCTCGCCCCGTTACTTGGCAACGGCTGTTAAGCAGAGCTGAGTGCTGTTGATTGAGGAGATTAGCTGCCATAGATAAACCTCCTCTTTTTGCTGCCCTGCTGCTTATCTTTCCACCCATAACAAGTTGCACCAAATATGACAGCAGTCAGTGGTTTAGGAAGAATATGAACTTTGCAGTAAATGAAGTTTGTACAAAAGATTTAGAGTACAGCCTTTAAAATCTTCTATTTATTAAAATGTGCAGATTGTTTTCTGTATTGTCCTTTCTTGACTTCAGGGTGAACGTTTTTATTTGGAAGGGTGATGCTCCAGATGTGAGAGAAGTGGGATGGTCTGAGCCTACATTGCCCATTTATAAGCACTGAGAACAGGAGCAAATATTTTTAATACTTATCTCTGACTCCTCTTCTCTGTGACACTAAGGAAAGAAATGAAATATATAATAAAAATACTGCAGTTACTGAATACAGAAGTTGAATTAAGGGATAAAAGATGACTATTTTGGTTGATGTCTTTTGGCTGATGCTATTGTAGATTAAACCAAAATATCTGGAAATATCAAAAATTATTTAAATCTGTACATGCTGTGGAAATATTTCTAGTTTCGGTACATCCAAATTACATTGCATCAGAGAAGCATTTTGCTGACTGGCAAATCAGAGCTAAAATATGGCTAGGAAGAGAAGCTGTTAGCTTTTCCCTCATTAGGATTCTCATTGCTTTTTTTCTCTTACATTTATAAAATGTCGTTTTATCCCTTTGTGTTTTATCCCTACAGCTCTGTTTACGTTTTTGCATTTGGAGAGGTCCTTGGTGAGGTCCATGTCGTGGACATCTCGTTGCTGTACCTTTGCAGTATGTTCCTGTTGGCCAGAAAGGCAGAGCAGGCCCAGGGAGCTTAATAGACTGGAGGATGGCAGCGCACTGGCAAAAGAGTCAAACCGAGGGAATATGCTTAAGAGAAGTAGTCTTTGTGCCATGATGTGGGTGCACGGTTTCCCATCTGATAAGCGTAGCAAGCTCAGCAATATTATTTAAATGTATGTTGTTAATAACAATAATCCAATAGAAGCTTCAGAATGAAAGATTTCAGTACAGGAATTTTCCTTCACTTAGAATTACGGTGCATTCTGGAAATATGTGGAAACATATTTTAAAAGCTGGTGATTTCTGCCTGGAAGAGCATTCAGTTGAAATATAAGAAGCGACAACAAGAGGATATATTTTCTGCATAGGTCAGTTATCCCAAGCACGAGTCTGGCACTTCATAAGCGATAAAGTGTGAGGGAGAAATTTAGAAAGGTACAATATGGCGCTCATTAGTGTAAAATTATCAGTGTGGGTTTTTTTGCTGATCCTGTAGTCCTGGCTTTCAAAGTTTTTTATTTTGCATCTTTGGTGAACCGTATTTTCTCCTTTTGCAGTGTGAGTGCTTTGTTCAAAATTCTGGTATATTCTGTATTCTTTTAACGAGTATATATGCTGAGTATGCAACGTATGTACTTAACCACTCAAATTGCAGGAAAATCTAAAGCTGTGAGCAGCCTAAATTTTGTCCCTGAACTTAAGTTTAATAATGGCTTTTATTTGCACACAGTATTTTTAAAAATATTGTAAAAATATTGTAAAATATTTAAAAAACAAGGCAATTTCTAAATATGCCCAAATGTACAGGGCATTAGATATGGACTGTAAAGTGTATGTATTCTGTGAATAAAAGAAAGTAATTTGAGACTGTATATTTCCCAGGCATTTAGTGGTCTCTTCACTCATTGCCAGAGTAGAAAATTGTTGCTTTCCTGATCTGTGCTGACCATAATTTTAGATGTTGCAAATCTTAAAAGTTCTTATCTTATGAACTGCAATACATAAAACTGCAGAGAGTTAAATACTTCTGAGGCTGTTCCCGGTCCTATTCCAGATCTCCGTTCCCATATCATTTCATCGAACTGTGAGCACAATTACAGAGACAAAAGATCATCCTCCGTTCTCAAAGCAGAATTTTGCGCAGGACGAGGCACTTTGCCGCAGGGCATTTTCCAGCCCGTAGATAATCTTTTTTTGCTTCTCTTAGAGTCCTGTCCAAAGTTATCATTCATTTTAAAATGTGAACACCAGAACTCTGTATTCCCATCCTGACCTCATCCATACCGCATGCTGAATAACATCGCTTGCCTGTTCCATGCTGTCCTGTTCGTACATCTGCAGACTGCGTTACTGCTTTTGCCCTGGTTTGGTCTCAGACGACGTGCTGAGCTCCAGGCCAAGGGCAGCAATAGCGCTGCAATGTCTCGCTCCCTTTGCCCGCCTGCCGTTAGCACAGCTTTGGTGGTGCTCTGGCTGCATCACGTCATGGGGGGACAGCTCCACCCAGACCTCTGATTCCTCGCGATAGAAATAACTCTTCTGGACGCAGCTTCCAGCAGGTGTTTTTAGGTATGCAACCCCCTGTTGAAGTTTAAGGCCAGGTTTCAGCTGTGCCTGTGTCTGCGTGGAAGCTGCCAGAGGCTGATGTGGTGCCCTAGTATAGCCACGCTGTTATTTCCTTCTTTGAGCAAGGTGTGGAAATTTCTACGGCAGCTCCCCACATTTTTAGTAAGTCCACAGGGTGCAGCACTATGTGAAGTTTACCCTACTTTATAATATTTTCCCCTCCCCTTCCAAAAGGGATGCATTTAGAATTTCTGCTGGTATGTTCAGGTTGGCATAACATAATTTTATGTAATTTTTGTAATACCTTGCAGTGAAACAACAAGATGGGGGTGTTTGTTACTATAATTTCATGTGTACCTTTAGTCAGTGCCATTTAGGAATAAATTGAGTAGTCCAGATTACAAAAGTAAGCTGTTGCCTCAATAGTTATTTTTCCATAAAGATCTAGAAAGCTGCAAGTCAGACAAAGGTCAGAAATAACCTAAGTTTGCTCTAACGATTAGATATTGCATGTAATAAATATGAATTGTACAGTTATAAATCTGATTTTCATGAGAACACTATCTCCTGCAACTCATATTAACTAACTCTTTAAAAATAAGTTCTTGGCGCATATACATCACAAGTTAAACCTTTCACTACTTTGTTTTTAATAGAAAATGAAAATTGATGCAGAAATCCATTTTGCTGAACATGTTTCCTTGCAGAGTTATTTCTGCCTGGGGAATACAGATGCAAGAGCAGCTACAGCCTGATCACACAGTGGAGACACTGCCAACACCAAAGTGGTTCTTGGCACCAACCAGAAATATAATGGGGATCCTTGAAGTGACTGAAGTACATCTCAGTGATACTTGGAAAATTAGTGTGCATAAATAAGCATTAGTATATTTGCATCTCATTGCTTCCATAAATGAATTCATAGTCCCTCCAGTGACCTCTGTTCATAAATGCATATTGAGAAGAATTGTTCATGTTTCTTCATTCTCCATTGCTCTGTCTGGCTTAATTTTAAACAGTCTAAGCAATGGGAATGCCATTACTCTTCCAGGAGGCTGTTCAACAGCTGCAGAATAGTTTCCCCCTGCAAGGAAACTTGTTCTGATTCAGACTATTTGTTCATTTTTGTCATTTCATTCCATTTCTCCCAGTAATGTCATAAATAATTCATCCTTTTTTCAAGGTGGCAAACACAAACCTGACTTAACCATTTTCTTGTCTCTCCTTGGATTAAACCAAAGTTAGATTGCACATACTTTCAATCTTTTCTCACCAAGAATCATATTTAAATAGCTATGTGGCTACCTCCTTTCTTTTTTCTCTGAATTTCTCCAGTTTATCCATATCTTTCTGGGAATGATGAGGTCAGAATTTAGCACATTATGATGAATTTCTCCCAGAAGAAAATAGCTTTTTCTAGGTTTGGGGAAGGTTGGTGTCTCAGATTTTTCTCCAATGAGGTAGCAATATAAAGTAGAAACGTACATGTTAATCTTGCAGTCCGGTGTCTAAATATGCTAAATAAACTGAGATTTCTTTAATTGTAGGCTTATTTATAGAACTTACACTTGAATTTAGAATACCTTTCCCCTTGGAGGAAGATCTGTATGCTTGAATCTTTCCTCCCTTACTGTTAAAAATAAGGAGATGCTGTTTGGATATTTTTGATTGCAAGCACTTTTTTCTTAAAAGCAACATAGTTTACATTGAACATGTAATTTTGCTTAGAAAGTCCATTTAATATATTACAATTAGAGCTTCTGGGGTCTTTTCTCAAGGGTGCCCTCAAGTCTGGGTTGGACTCTGATCCAAAGCAGTGGCAGATGGATTCTGTAGCGCAGGGACTGCAGAGGTCACCTGTAAGCGGATGAAGTTGATTTGAGTCACTGCACTACCATTCCCTCTTGCCCTAATCATGGAGACGAAAACTACAGCTTACAGTCCTTAGAGTTACCTAGGATGTGGGAAATTTAAGTTTGGTCTAAGAAATATTAAGTAATTCACAGTGGTACATTAGCTCCAGTAGCAAAAGATTTAAACGTGCTTTCTTTTCATCTCTACCTTCTCCTGTCCTTAAACTCCCTCCTGTCCTTTTCGGCCAAGGAATGGACATTATATCTATGGCTGGGATGCCTACATAGGACCTAGGAGACTGAGGTTCATTTATGTGCTCTGAATCACAAAAAGCAAGCATTTCACAGAATCACAGAATGGTTGAGGTTGGAAGGGACCTCTGGAGATCATCCAGTCCAACCTCCCTGCTCAAGCAGGGTCCTCTAGAGCACATTGCCCAGGATCGCATCCAGGCGGGTTTTGAATATCTCCAGGGAAGGAGACTCCAATACCGCTCTGGGCAACCTGTGCCAGGGCTCTGTCACCCTCACAGTCAAGAAGCTTTTCCTCTGGTTCAGATGCAACTGCCTGGGTTGCAGTTTGTGCCTCTTGCCCTGTCGCTGGGCACCACGGAGAAGAGCCTGGCCCCCTCCTCTCGACACCCCCCCTTCAGATACTTGTACACACTGATCAGATCCCCTCTCAGTCTTCTCTTCTCCAGGCTGAACAGGCCCAGCTCTCACCTTTTCTTCATAGGAGAGATGCTCCATTTAAATCTGGGCCTCTCATACTTTTAGTCAAATAACTTATCTTCGGGGGTGTCTAGGAGGGGGCAGTGCTTATTTTCACACCAAGCCTGCTCTCCTCTTGCTTTGTTAAACTGCTGCTAGCTTCCACCGAACTCCTTTCCTTCTCTCCTTTTGCTGTACTCATTAAAGATCACAGGTTTTTTTAGTTACTTTCTGTCCATTTTACATATTTCTGTCATAGCTTAAGAAATCTCTCAAGTGAAAGTGTGCATAATATTATGGGACTGTGCAATCCACGAGTGCAAGCTAGCAGGTTAGCACAGAAAGGTGGTTCCCAGAATGGTATTTCCCCTCTGTCGAAGGTCATAGCTTCCTCTGGGGAAGGATGAACAGAGCTCCTCCAGGACTTGCTCTCAGACTCGCTCTCCGGGCAGTGCCCAGGCTTTAACCCCCGAAGAGCTATTGGCTTGCCCACGTGCCACTGCATGGTCTGCAGCTTTGCAAATCCGAGCCACAATGTTTGCACAAGAGCTAATACTGTTGTTCATATGGACTTTGATCTTTTAACATGAGCACTTTCATAATCGCTAACTTGCTATCCAATTTTTTTCAATGATCAGAAATATTTTGGATTTTTGTTTCTGGATTTGAGGTTTTTTTTTTTTTTTAATTAGAAACAGGCTGGCCATACATGTTTATCTTTAAATATCTGTATCCAAAGAGGGGAGGACAGACAGTAAGTCTTGTTAGAGTCCTTTCAGAGGACTGTTAGGTGGTCTGGCATTTAGGGGAATTTATAAGGTTCTTTTGCCTTTCAGTTGTTTAAGAAGAGTGAATTTACTGAAATCTGTAAGAATATCTAGTCTATAATTTTTTTTCTTGGATAAATGATTTTTTTCAAGTTTAGAACTCCTTACATTCTTCTTTTCTGCTTTCTGCAGTTTTTCTGTTAAATCTACAACACACATCTACTTTTTATATATATATATATATATATATACTTTATTTTATTTATGATCGAGGACTTGCTTTATTGCAATATATTATGCCTGACACAATAGCAAAAGCAGATTGCCACCACATATATATATTTTAGCACCTTGCAAAAAATGCACCTTGCTTGTTATCTGAGTAATGCATTGATCCTAGCAACAAATATCTTAGCTATATGAAATATTTTATTTTTTATTGTATTCTTTAGTTTTAATTAACTGTATTAAACATTTCCACATGTCTTTCAGCCATTAGCATAGTGAAGGTTGAGGATGGGTGTAACTCTGTATTCCAGATAAAGTCAAATGGATCTACAAGCAGTAAATTTAGAAGCTGAAGAGCATGTGCTCCAGGACAGATCCCTGAGCATGAAACTGTCCACTAGATGCCACTATTACTGCTCTGAAATGGAAATAACCAAGGACTACTGAGGCCGCACATAGATAAGCAAAGTCGAATGGTAAAATAGTTTTAAAAGTTTAACAGGGAGCGATTGCCTCCTAGGAAGACAGCTTTCTCCAGGAGCTCTGCAGGTTCGCGGCACAGTTAACCGTAATTGCGAGCAGCAGCTATTCTGAAGGACTGCTGCAGTGAGACTTTCCAAGCCTTTGCTGTTTGAAAGCATTAGAATAATATTTTCAAAATATTGCATGAGTAGTGATGCTGTAGGACCCACTATTGCTTTATCACTATGCCGTGTATCTTGCCTCTAAAGGGAATTTAAAAGTGGAGATATACATTATGAATAAAGCTTTTTTAATAATTTCAATATTAAAAAATATGTTGTTTGCTGAAAAGCTTACTTGTAGATGCTGAATATGGATTTGTGGGCTATGCCTTCTGATATAAAAGCCTCCCAGCATGCAACTTAATGTGCTCTCAGGAAACTGTAATAGGTATCTTTTAATAAAAGAGTTTTGAAAACAAGCACATTAGTAGAGAAAAACAGCAGGGAGAGAAAAGTAACATGTTAACAATCTCTTGCATATTTCCTAAAGCATTTAACATCTCTAACCTTAAAGTCCAGTATGATGAGGCTTTCAAGATGCAGACGTTATACTTCCCACTGGAAAATGATGTAGTCTTTCCAGTAGGCAACTCAGGTTCTGACCTTGGTTGCAAGACATCAGGCTTTGGTCTTCCTATTAGTCCTGGACTACTCTTGGACCTTACTACTCCTTAAAACAATAAGTTGGTGCAAAGAGAACAAAGTAAAGTCCATACTCAGTGAGAATAAAGAATCTGTTTTTCCAGAAGGTTAGTTTGCTGAGAAATGATGCCTATTTGAAACTGTGCAGGGGTATTAGACTATGTTCTCTGATTAACTACGAGAGCACAAATGAGACAGTCAAAGGTGACAACAGGCACAATTTGACATATTACTGGTTCTGTGGATTTTCTTGTTTGTGTTACAGCACAGGAGCAAAATACAATGCCTACAACATGGGGCAAAACTTTACATTTTATACAAAGCTGTACTTTACAGTATTTTAAGAGTAGTCAGAGGATTAGGGTAAGCAAGCCAAAGTGCTGGTCAACCTATGCATGCGAATGCTGTCATGGTCTGATGCGTGACTTCCTTGCAGACAGCTGCAGGAGGGTTGAAGAGCTGAAGAAAGGGACACTTCAGAGCCTCTGCTCGGAGGCTCCCTCGCAAAGATCACTTGTCAGAGCTATGTGAAAATTTCACTCCATGTAGATCTAAATAATTAATTACCTTGGAACGCAGTCTTTTAATTCCCATCTATCAGGCTTTTGTTGGCCTGCAGACAAACTCCAGTGCCTGTAGTAGCGCTCATAGCTCTGCTCAACAGCAAAATACAACCAACAAGACCTCAATCTTTTTGGCTGGTATTGTTCAAAACTGCCAGATCTTGTGTATATCTAGTTTAATTTTAAGTCACAGAAGATTAGCCATACTTGGTGGTGCCAGGATGGGATTTTTTTCTCTGTCCAAGGAAGGTTTATTATACATTGGGTTTTTTTAGGAGATCCTACTTAAAATGAATTGAATGAATCAGCACCACACAAATAGTCTTGCTTTCAAGGTATATTTCCAAAGATTTTTTAATACCTGATGAGGATGTGATGCCTGTTTAGCTTATTATGACTGAAACATGTTGACACAATAAGCTTTTCAAAACTACATTTAATATTATATTTTTTCTGGCTCTCCTTTTGCATAATTCAATACCTAGACATTAGTCATGAATGCAACATAATGTTTCCTTCCTCACTAGATAGTTATATCATAAATATCCACTAATTCATCCTAAACAGGCAAATAATAATGAACTAATAGGGGAGTTTTCCATTTTCTTCTGACCCTTCCTCAAAAATCATCCTTCCAGAACAGTTTTGGCTTGCTCACTGTTTAATGTATCAGCTGTATTTTTTTAATAGAAATTGATAGATATTCAGTGTAAATAGGTACACCTTGCCCCAGGGTGCCATGTCTAATAAGAGATGTTCATCTGTCACTATTTGAGATCTTATTGGACACCTGGATTAGGTTAAATTTGTGTCCTTTAATCTTCGTATCTAACTTTCTAGTACATATTTGTCAAAATTCAGGCTTTAAACTGTTGTTCTTAAGAATTTATTTTTGGATTCTTTCTCAAGCATTAAATATATTAGCAAAATGGCTAAATACATAAAAAATCATCTTACTGTCTCTGCGGGTATATTATTCTTCTGTTTTAGTCTCTTCTTTGGAAACAACTGTAGAAGCCATCTAAAAGTCAACATTACCATGCTGTCAACACAGATGTTTCCAGGTCTAAGTATAATTTATAAGATATTACTATGGAAATCTCAGCTACTACTTTGTGGTAACGATTAGCAATGATAGTACTTTAATAGCAACCATATGTGTTTATCGATCCGTTGTCTCAACCTTCCCTCATTCTGGGGGTGTGTAAAGAGCAGATGTCTTTTGGATATCACGTTCTTTCTCAGAATACAATTTTAATCAAAGTTCAGTATGAGCACACTCTTAACAGTCATAAGCCTACAGTGCTTTTCCTTGTATTGCTGTTATTAAATCATCATTCATGCTTTGCACTTCCTCCGCCACATGACATTTTCTGTAAAATTTAACTCTGGAAGCTTTTACATTTTTATTTTTGCTTCCTGATGAATTTGTGTAATTTGCCATGCTCTGCTCATTGGAGGTGTTACGGGTCAAACGGGTGCGCTAGAGGGTGCTCTGACACTAGCCCGCCCAAACACCCGCATCACCCTGGCCCTGGAGTGGGTGCAGCTGCTCTGGAAAGACGTACCTCCTATTTAACGCACTGGCAAGATCATGGTACTTTTAAATAGGATATGGCAGGTAGATTTTAAACATTAGTTTTAATTTAAGTGAAAATGAGGTTTGTGCTGGACCAAAGCTCTACAGGAATTTGGGTCACATTTGCCAAATAGATTTTTGGAAAAAAAAAAAAAAAGCGGGGGAACTTTTACAAACATTTTATTGCAAAATATCTCCTCTCCTTCATCCTTCATCTCTTTTTTTTTTTTTTTTTGCACTAATTACCTAATTTTAGAAAGGTTTAATTGAAAGGAAACCTGAAAATTAAATATTTGAGTCAACCTAAAATGAGCTTTTTAGGTTTCAGTTGTGTGTAGAAGTCCTGCAAACAAACAGAAAAACCCAAACAAACAGAAAAACCTAAGAAAGTTCCCACTTTTTTTTTTTTTAAGTAAATGAACTAAACTAAGAAATCTACTGTTTCCACAACATCCCCTATAAAGGCCCTCTGTTTTTAGAGATGCTATTTGCCAGCTGCTCCTTGGGGCATACTGCTCCTTCCCAGCTGCCCTAGCACAGCAGCTAGCAGAAATGCTGTTTGCAAGTGCACCGTTTTCAAAATGTATAATGTCTGCATTTCAAATACAAAAGCCAAAATAATTTGCAGTTTCTCCCTAAGCAAGCCCTGTGTTTTCAGACGGGTTGTGTAACTCAGCTCAGTCTCACTAATTTTAGGATTTAAGCGGTTTTTCCTGTGTCCGAAGGCAGTAGGTTAAAGGTTGCATTTTTAGAAAAAAAGTTAGGCCTGTTTCAGCGTTTGTGGATGAAATAGCTTTTATGTCCATTGAGATGTCTTTATAGGATATTTAAAGCATTGTGAATAAATTTAAATTGTGCTGAAGTATGAATCTTTCTGGACTTTAAAATAAGATTATGATTATTTTTAGGATACATTATTTAAAAAATACCATGGAATATTAATTATGAGTATAAACATAGATTTCTGTCCTAATTATTCTTAGCCAGTAACAGTTGCATTTCAAAATAGAGCCAGTTAGTTCAAGTCTAGGTTCATTTTGAACAGCTCTTTTCTTAAGCACTGAAATGTTCTTCTGCTCTTTTCTGGACCGGGACCTTATTTATTCCTGTTCTCCATCCGTTGTGGACAAGTGACTGATATTTAAATGCTTTGCTTGTTTGCTTGCTTGTTTCCAGCTGCAACAGGTTTTTAAGCAGAGATGAATATTCTGCCCAGAATGTTTTAATCTGCTGGGACAGTGCTTTATATATTATAAAGCAGAAGAACAAAACCAGATCTTTTTATGTGATTTCTAAATTAAACATAGTTTCTAAGAACAAAATTAGACTGAAAGGTAAATTTTTAATTTGGAATTTGATAGTTCTAAGTGACGGGAGGGCTGGAAAGGCACAGGAAACAAAAGCTGGCTAATTTCAATGGAGTATTATTTGTATTTAACAGTGAAGGCTAATAAAGCCTTTTTTCCAGCATCTTAGATTGGTGTATTTTCTTTTATGCCATTATTTGTGTTTGATGAACAGCTGGGCCAGTAGTTTCCATTGGCGGTCCTTTAGCTCTATGAAGTAGCACAGAAAGTATTGAACATTTGCAAATTAATACCTAATGTTTTTTTCTGCTAATCTGATGTAGCTATCCTTTTTGAGCGTAGATGTAATATCAGAGCAGAAGTAATTACTGTGTTAAAACTAGTACCATGGTAGAATATTTTGCTAATTAAACTTGTTGCATTTAAATTGCTTCCTCTGGATCACTATATAGAAGAGAACTGTTTTGAACAATAAATGAAACCACTTGCTTTCTCAGAGGCCTCGAACTGCAGATGGTCAGATTGTTTGTGAAGCACCTAGGCTCTGAATTAGGCTTTTGTATGAAAGAGAGAAAGGTAATTTGAATGTTTGAACTCTCTGTTCCTCCCACACATACACAGGAAGCTTGTCTCAAAATGAACAATTCTCTAAATAAAGACTAATAAGAAGCTAAATTAATTAGAAGGTGTGATTTGAAAAGACATTGATGAGAAGAGTCTGTCATTTCAGACAAATGGAATGGAGCTAAATGAATTAGGCCACATTAATATCTCATTGTTCTGCGAGCAGCTTTCTTTTATTGCATTCATTAGAGGGTGCTGCTCGAAATGAGCCTTTGCTAGCCGTTACAGATTCAGCTCTCATTTACCAATGCCTAACCCGGAGCTCCTGCATTAAATATATTTCAGCAAATCCTCACAGTTTCTGCAAATTAATATTTATATTTCTGGGTGCTTTGCTTTTCATCTGCAACACAGTTGGCTCTGAACATTAATTTTTTTCCTGCTGAATTGTCAGTAAAGAAGTCTTACATCAAAAGGTTTGGAAGCCAGAAGTCTGAAATTACTTTATAAAATAAACCACACTCATAACTTATACAATAGAATCTTCTCCCAACTAATATTCCTCCAGTATTTATTTTGATATAAAATACCCTGCCTCATGGCTTCAGTAGTCCTTTGATAACTTTTTAAAGTGTGTTTTAAAAGGTTCCTGCAGGAAATAATTAGGATACATTGCAAATGCACATCTCATCACACATTTCTTCCTCTCAGAAAATGAAAAGTATTTCTTTCTTTTTCTTTTCTCTCTTCTGCAGATGGAATATTTGGGAGATGTCAGCGAGTGCCAGTAATAGACATATATAAATATGACATTTCACCCCCCGTTCTTCAGCGCTTAAGGATCATCCTAGAGAAGCTCTCTCACAGAGGTATAGTAAAAGTGGTATTAGAAACACTGGTCAGTGGAGTGAGGGTCAGAACAGAGCTATTTTTTGTTCCTTTTGAGGTGACATCTTCAGGAGTTTTGGAACATACCGAATTTCAAGGCTGAAAATGCAGTCCTTATCCAAGTAAAATGCCGTCTGACTCTCTGAGTCTGCCACAAGGGTTTGGTGAAGCAATTTCAGGAGAGGTGCTTCCCTCTTTCACGATGGATCTCTGTGTCTGACATTCCTTCTACAGCTAAATTTTAGCACCCATGAAAGTTCATGTCATATAAATAAATCAGCAGTAAAGAAAAATGATTTGCCATGTATATTTCTTCACCACAGTGTATTTCAAAGTGCCTGTGCGCAAGACACATAACTTGCACTTGGCTAGGAACAGTTCTTAACTTTCTAGTGAATTCAGATAAGTAGAAGAACTATTCTGATTTCGATACAAGTGGCATCGGCTATGTCCCTTATAATTTTTATTCAACTTTCTAAAATTAATCTCTGTGCTCTTTCCAAGGCTAACTCTCAATGCTCTTTGCTCTCTCAATGGCATAACTTGAATTAACAAGTCAAAATGTGTATAAAGTGAAAGATAATAAGGTGAAAAAACTTTTTAGGTACTAACACATGAAACATGTCTCTGCTGCAGACAGATATAAGAGCAGCAAATCTTTGTAATTCAAATTTTTCCAAAAGGAATGTTGGAATGGCTTATTTTTCACTTGCATCATCTACTTGGATGTTTACTCCTAAATAAATTCCAGTTTCAATCCCATTTACAAACTAATAATGTCATATTACCCCAAATACTTGCATGACTGACAAAAAATTAATTTCCTGGAACATGGCTGTACTTGGAATTTGGGCTTGTTGTTTGGAAACAAATGCTCCAGGTGAATCAAAAATTTTCCGAGGAATTGTTTCCTGTCGAGCAGCCCATCCAAATGAAGCCAACTCCAGACAAAACTGAATTGTAGTAACTCCTGGCTGAATATATGTGAATAGTACTTGAGGATCTTTCACCTGTCGTTTTCTAAAGGCTGAGCTTTGCAAGCACATTTATGAAAATATTTTTTCCTCAGGGCAACATTGTATGAGTGGAAAAGCTAGTATTCTCTCTCAGTTTGAATATGGGGAAGCCAAATATCTAGGTATTTCTGGAGAGGGCAGAAGAATTCATCTCACTAAGGCACCTAAATTAAGGTCTGTACGTGTATGTGTTTACTTGTGAGCTAGATGTTGAGATAACAGTAACTGAGATCTAGTCAGTACAGCTGATGAAGCCAAGAGAGTGACTCAGATATTGCCCTCACATGGACAGCCAGTGCTCATTCACGTTTCCTTAACAGGGTTCACTTGTCCCCTGCCAGGCTCCCTCCACGGGGATGTTAGGTAGGCCAGAAGACCTGAAGGAGACCCACACCATTCCGGAGGAGCATCTGGAGGCTGGTGGGATACCCCAGACCATCTCAAATGATACTCACCCTATTCTATCTCCCTATCTTCTATAAGATTTTTGTCAGTTCACCTAAATTAATGTGACCCCTCTAATATGTGCTTCTCTTTGATCAACAAACCAACCCCTTCTTAGGATCCCTATCTCCGTAGATCTGTCTGTTGGCGTTACCTCATATTTTCAAGAAGTTTGTGCTTTGAAATTTGGACTTGTATCTTACTTTGTCTATAGAATAAGAGCCACAAGGAACACACAGACTGAAATTGTGGCTGAGAATGAAAGTATTTTTGCCTTTATCTTTCTTTACTCATGAGCTTTGGAGGTGCATACATAAATGCATATATGCTTTGAACTGATGTAAAACTTTTGCAGGCAATTTTCTTGACCTGTGGGTATCGCAGTGATGAGAATCTTTAAAATACTTGTAAAAGATAATAGAATGCCCTTGTTCAAATGATTGACAAGATACAATTTTTTTTTAATCTCAGTATGCTTAGTAAATTCTGAAGTGTTTAGTGAGGACAGGAATATGGAAGCAGTATAATCAAAACAGGCTATTAGATTAATGTGTTACTGATACCAGGATGCCAAGTGAAGACTCTGCTGTTTGCTGGTGCTATCAGATATAATACAACTAGCCCATAGATCATATATGGTGGCTATGACGGTCACTTACATAGTTAATGATGCTCTCCTGCAAATTGTGTGCAAAATAACGTGACCATTCCTGCAGTATAGATAAGCAAGGCATTGTCAGGCCCACACAAACGGCTCAGCTAACCTCAAGAAAGGGCTTCATTTTTTCAGAGGTCTTATTTCCTTCTTCTGTGTAATACTCAGTTCTTGTCCTTTCAGAAAGAGTGCAGGCTAGTTCCACTTGTTGATGCACATCTTCCCTGAAAGGGATAGGGTCAGCATCTGTTCTCTCCTTTTTGTAAAGAGCAGGGCAAATTCTTCTTAGAAGGCTACATAGTAGGCCAGTTATGCTTAGCCCCAAGATAAGGAAAACTTCTAATAATGTCTATATCAGACATTTTCCATTTTTATTAAACATATATACAGTTAAGGGCAAGATATTTTGTAGGTTATTAACTTCAGTGGCTTTCTGGGATTTCTTTTTACTTTTCTGATATGCCCTATTTTTCCTTTTTTCTTTACTTCCTGATGTCTTTTTGTAGAATTACTAATCTCCTTATTTTTTTCTTTTTCCATTGAATTAAGAAAAAAATTCCATGGAAAAATCTCACAGAATTTACGTCTTCACTTTTTCCTTATTTGTTGATCACTTCTAAGTGGTGCATGTATCCAAATCAAGCCCCAGGTGGAAGACTGTATGGTCAGGTCCTTTTAGCACAAAGGACAATATGATATGAAGAAAAAATATCATTTGTGATTCTGCCAGCTAAAATGTTTGCTACAATAGTGAAGCATGCAACAGAGGCTTAGATGAGTGACACACTTGATCATAATCTCTTTAATAAAGGACTTTGACTAAAATTGAATTCAGGTTTCATAATCATACAGTTTTTATGTCTTTTTTACACATTGAGTCTATCTTTGTCCACACTGTCTACTAGTAGATTGATGATAGAAATGAATGCCTGGGAATATTGGATAGTTTCCTACAAAGAAATAATCTGTTAGCATTCAAATACCCTTGTTTATAGTCCTACTGTCCTTGGTTCAGTCAAATCTTTCAAAATACCCTTCATGAAGATTTTCTGAAGATACTTTTTTATAAACATGAATATCTATATGGGGAAAGCCCTTCTTAGCCTTTTTGAAACATAAAAAATCATGATGATTCATTTTCTGCAATTGACCCTTCTAATAATTTATAATTTAGGAGGAGATAAAGCATTTCTCATTCTCTGATTAAAAAAAAAACAGTACAAAAGATGCTATTTAGATGGGATTAAAACATTGGAAAAGGGCAATGGAACAAATATCAGCACAGAAGGGTGAATGAGTAGTCCCTGAAGGAACTGGAAGTACTTATCCGTACAGTTGGTCTTCAATGTACCCGCTGTCCAACCTGGGAGAGATACTACAGGGAATATACCAGGTATGATAAATCATCCATATACTTTCCTTGCTTGAGTTAAAATGTTCAAAATGCCTATTTACTGAAACGGTATTAAATATAAAAAGGTATTAGAGAATAAAATGTGTTTTTATGTTCCTCTTGTCTGAACAATACGGGAAGGCAAAGTGATCACGTCACTAGGATTCTTAGGAAGATGCTGGAAAAATATAGTTTCTCAGTGACAGTTGACCTATAAGATGAGAAGCATGGAAAGTGAGATAGGAGGACAAATGACTGTACATTATAATTCAAGTGTCAGTGCAAAAACAGTACTTGAAATCTCAGCATAAGCAATAATAAAAGAGGACAGTAGTATCTCCCACACTGCTTTTTCCAAGAGGGAATTGCGTTTGTTTGCTAGAGCAGTTTCTTACCAGTGATCCAGGAAACCAGCTGATAACATGGTACTAACTACGTGAAACTGCAAGTGCCGTTGCAATTAGCATTGCGAGAGGGAAGAGTTCATAGATGGATCCTGGAGCACACACTTGCTTAAAGATATACGGGTAAGGATGTCTCCTTGGGGTTGCAACAAATGTCCCTCTGACTTAGGATGCTGCCTCTGGGAGCCGCCGCAGTGTCTGTTTCAGGAGAAAATGTAAGGAAAGATCAAACATGCAGAAACATTTCACGTGATACACCCTCTCAGCGATTCGTGCTGGGTGGCAAATAGTTTCCCTGAGCTAGAAGTCATTTTTTTTGTTTGTTGGATGAACACACTGCTTCTAGGACAGTTCTGCAGGACCCTATCTATATAAACAAAGCATGTGAGACTAATAATAAGTAGCGTAGTGCTTGTCTTCCGTTTTATTTAAATTTTAATTAAATTACAGCTATAGTCCCTTTACTGCAGGAATCACGCAGCATGACCATTTAAAAAACAAATTAGATGAATGTTTTTGCTATGTTTATGTCAGCTAGAGCCATTAATAAATGTTTTCTGAGTTTACTTGTCACTACTCACCTTTTGCTCTTGCAACTTCTTGTTCAAAACTCTGCTTGCAAAAGAAGCAATTTCTTTTATACTATTTGTCAGCAAGACCTGCCTAAAATATCCAAATATCAACAATCTTATTAGGAAAACCAAAAAGGGTAGGATACATTTTTAAATTAATTTAGCTCAAGTCAGCAATATATTCTTGAGAGGCTGTTGAAACAGACAACAGATTTACAGACATTTAAAAAAAAATTGCACTTTTCCCCCTGCTGTTTTTCTCTTTGTTGCAACCCAGGAAGTTCTTGACAGGGGAGAAAAAAAAAAAAAAACTTAATGCTAAATGACTTTTGAACCAGTTGAGCGTAAGGTAGCAATATTAATGTTGCTGTGCTAGAGAGATATATACTTTTATAGCAATTTTATATTAAAAAGCATAAAAATGATTTCCAATCTGTTAACGAGAACTGAAACAAATTGGGCTTGTGACATGCAGCTTGTGACTTAAGAGTTTGTAAATACTTCAATCAAGACTATCTTTTTAGGGAAAATTAGCAAGAAGTATCACTTGGAACTGCAGTGAAGGTAGGGACTTGAAAAGGAACTTCTGTAAGTTTTCAAATAAACTTTAAAGGAATATGACAATTCTTACACATGTGTGCAAAATTATTATCCCATTATTGTAATGGTACATAGAAAGCTGAAATGAACGAAGGTAGGAGAACTGGAGTTTTTTTTTTTTTTAATTCAAATATTGACATAAAGTAATACAAACACTTCTGTCGGCCCTCTGGAACTAAGAGTTTTACTTGACCAGAACAGCACATTTATATCAGATTCCCAGGCATCGGTGTACAAAGCAAACTCTTCTCCTAGAGGGTCAGGAATTGAAGCATAACACCCATCACATGCAACGCTGGAGGAACTCTTCTGGGACTGGATGCACTTTCCTCCTCCTGATATCACTGTTGCATCGCCTTAAAGTTTTGGCTCAATGGACAATAACACATTGAAACAGTTACAAAGATTTCCTTCCTTGGTTAAGTGCCAAAGTACCACTGATATATTTGGCCTTCAAAAACTTAAACAGAACTTCAGAGAGCTAAGAATGTCTTTGCTGTATAGAACATTGTGAAAAAGTTTTTTCAGGAAATTGGTAATTTTTGAAGAATGTATTGACATTACAAAAATTGATTATAGGAACAAAACAGAATATGGATTTTCAGAAACTAGAAAGTACAGAAGAAAACTTTTTCAATATATTTAGTTTTATCTACATCAAAGACAATGGCACTGTTGTATGAAGTTTTGTGATTCTGCATAATTTGGATATTGCTTTTTTGCATGATACGTATGCCAACCCAAAAGCATCATATTCCTTTTGTTTAAAAAGAATTATCAATCAGAGTTTTCTCTTGTGTTTTTGATAAAATAACACATTAACTAATACATTTGATAGAAAGTGGAAAAGGTCTGCATGTCTCCTTTCTGTCATGTTTCTGTCAACCAGCAAATGACAATTGCTGACTGGGATCAGAATGTATCACAGTCTTTGTGGCCCAGATAGCTTTACAGCTCTTCTCCTGAAGGAAACAGAGGAATTAGTGATAATATAATGCAAACATCAAAGGCTGTCAGTCAGTTTCTGGGTTGCCTCCTTTGTTCTGAAGATCTCTGGGGCACCTCATGGATTTTAAGTCCCTGCATTAATGTTTAGTCTTTTCCTTGAAGCTCTCTGTACTGGCTCCTCCACAGTTTGTTCTGGTTCTGATCTTTGAAATTTGGAGTCTGTCTCTCTTTCCTCCTTCTGTGGAAGAAGGTAAAGATGTCTCATCTTGTTCCTATAGGACTTCACTGAATAAGCTCTACAGGCTTTCTCTGGATGGCCTTGTTCTCAGCATTAGACTGAACAATAGTTTGACAGAAGAAAGTCTTCATATTCAGGTTATTCATTAACATGCTGCCCCGTTAATGATGTCACATGTGGATCTGAACTTCATTCTTATTCTCTTAGATCGTTCTTTTAAAAAATTAACACCTTCCAGAAGACCACTGGACTGTGAATACACTGGCCTTGAAGTGATATGAGTACCTAACATGTTTTGAAGAACACTTAAAATCACAACAATCAAATTGGAGTTCGTTATCAGTTGTTACCACATTTTGAATGTCAGCAAATATCAATTCAAGCATGAGATTACTTCTTTAGCAGCTGTATTCTCTCATAATGCTACTTTTGAAAATTGTGAATAACAATCTAGCATATCTAAACTAATTATGCCATTTTGGACCATTAATCTAGAATTCTATATAGCACATTTGCATATTCAACGTCAGACTGCTATTTATCATTGCACTACCGATGTTTTTGGCTTAGCACTGTTTGTTGAATTTGTCTGCTAACCGGGAAGTTTATTTTCCTTTTCTATTTCTACATTCATTGCATTTTTTTTATCTACAGCTTTTATCTCTGTCTGCATGGCCTTACATTCTTTTACGAAATCAACTCTTTTAATGAGACCTAGTGTTTGACATATTTTTAGCTTTATAATAGGTACTCCAAATTCTGAAACATTTAGGCTTGCCATTTCAAAATTGTGCTTTACTTTTTAATCTTACTCATACAAAACCTCAATAGGTAGATCATATCCCCCACAGTACTCTATGGCATGATTTAAGCTTTGCCTTATTTCTAGTCATCAGTACAAATTCCTGCAAAGAATTTTGTTCTCTTTTCTACACAGAATATATATACTTTTTTTTTTTTACTTTAGATGCTTTATTTCTTTATCTTATGGCTTTTTCAGAATGCCTCTGACAAATGTAGCTGCTCTCTGCAAAGGCTGGGTGCTATTAAATCCCTGTTTTTATTCCACCTGTGCTATCTTTCATGTTGATTCTTAGCATTCACACACTCACTGCATTTCAGAAGTTTCTCCTTCTGGTGTGTTTTATCTGTGCACTTGTGTATAAGGTTATGGTTAGACAAGCGCAGTTCACTGTAGTAATGTCCTGCTTTCCCCCAAAGAGTTGTCCATTGCTCTATTTCTCTTTTGCAGCCTAGCATGGTCTTAAAATTGCATAACTGTCTTTTCTCCAATTTTGGGTCCAGTTTTTTATGTCTCCACCAGCTCTTCTGAAGAGACAAAAATTCCTGCCTGAGCATCCTGCAGTTGTTGAATATTTCCCTAGAAAGTTGTGTTAAGGATCTTTTAAATGCTCCTTCACATTCATCACTCTATTTCTTTTTTCCTTTGTTGGAAAAGAAGTGCTCTTAGGGATGGAAGCAGTCTCTGTCCATACATCCCTCCCCTTTCTATTAGTTTTTCACCTGTTCCAAGTTTCAGCAGTATTTGACCAAACCTGAGGGTTTTATGTATAATAAAATTAATGAAATAATTTTCCTGAAAATCACTAGCTAAAGAAGAGAAAGGGTATTAGTATCACTACTGGAGAGAAGTCAAGTGCCACCCATTTGTTTAGAAGCAGTTGGCTGTCACATACATGTACCAGCCAATCATTATTATGTATTTTGGAGCTGATCATGGCCAGCCTGTGTTTAACCCAGCTGACAGCCTGAAAAGACTATCAGGAACAGACAGAGAGGAGCCATAGATACTGCAGAAAAGCGCGGGGGATATGACCTCAGACAAAGGACAAATAAGTAATGTAGAATTGAGATGAGAGAATTGTACTGAAACATGGGAAGGAGTTCATGGTGCTTTTAAAAAAAATGAATAGGAATTAAGTAAAAAAGACACTTGGGTGTCTTTTGTAACTACCCTTCAAGCTGCCGTAGGCTTCATTTGGTCCACCCTTAGCCTCTTCTTCACAGTACTAAACAAAAGCAGCTCCCACGGTCTCCTCTCACAGGTTGTGCGCCCCAACCCTCTGTTGGTAGCCCTCTGTTGGACTTCCTCCAGCGTCTCAACTTCTCTGGAAACCCACCTCAAGAATTGGGTCTAAAAATGGTCAGAATAACCTAGATGTGGCCACATTGCTGCTGAGTAGAGAGTAGTAGCTTTCCTACAACTGCCCGTGGTCCTCCTTCAGTAGCTTCATATGGGCTAATAGGATTATTTCCATTTTGTTAGTTTATAGCATGCCAGGAGGGAAAGCCAAGAGGCAGTCCTTGAGCCGTGTTGCCCCTTTAATAATCATTTCCTTGAATATAAGTAAGTACTAAGTAAGTTGTGGAATATTTTTTTTCTCCATTACTTCTGAGAGTGGGTTATGCATTTGAAACGGATACTGTTTTCTTCCCCTTTCTCCCCCTCTTCTCTAATAGTAGGGCAGTAGGCAAGTGAAAAGATTTTAGCTCTCTGGCTGCGCTTCTTCGAATAGCTTGATCAGTTTTTCTCTGGGACAATTCCTAAACAGCATCACCGCTGTCGGACTCCTGGCCCCTTCTGTCTCCTCCAGGTTGCCTACTGTTCCTGTAAACTCTTTTTTTCTTATGGGTCTCTTCTGATCTAGGAGGTGGGTTGCCACAACATGCACATATTAAGTGACGCCTTGGGCCTGTTCCCCTCGGTCTCTTTCCAGCACCTCCTGTGGTTTCTCAGCCAGCATTTTAAATGGTTGGAGTTGTATCGTTTTTTCTTCTTTAAGGAATGCCACTCTTCAACAATATTTGATACTTGCCCTTCATTAATTTATAAGCTGATAGGATTATTATCTGCTTATCCTAATTCCAGAAAGAACTTGTACATATGCTAACTTTAATGAGGCATCAACATGTGCTTAAAGTATTTGCTAAGGTCAGTTGTATGTGACTTGGGCCAGTCACTGCCAGTGGAAAAAGAAATAAAGGATAAAGAGTCATTAAGTTTAAAACTGTTCACTCAAACACTTTGTAAAATAGTTATGAATAATGAATACATTTACAGAGTCAGAAATGAACTGGAAACAATTTATAAAGAGAAGAAGGGTTAAACTTACCATGTAATGGAATCGTAATGAATAAATCAACTAGCTCTACATAAGAAAGAAGACACATTATCTGATGTTTTGACTTTTATCTCTGTCATCACCAGCAATCTTTATTTGACAATCTCTGCAAGATTGGGCCTTAGCGTGCGTTTGCATATACGTGTGAGAGACCGAGGTAATGTATTCTTCTCTTTCCTTCCAGCAGAATGATCTTTGTTCATCCACTGTCTGCAGGCTTGAGAGGAGGACAGTGAACACTCCTAAAGTAATACACTCATTTAAAGCTTAAGCAAATGTTCGTCAACACTGAAAATGTCTTAGCACTATCTTATTAATGTATGAGGCAATTCCACCAGTAAATAAATAAAAATGGAATGTGGCCTTTGGTGTGAGGTGCTCAAAGTGGGAAAATTTTCCTTAGGCTGGGAATAACATTAGAAAGACTGGGCACCAAATTCAGTTCGGAAATGAGGAAAATATACTAGAAATCGTCTTGGTGGAAAACAGCTTTTTCCCCCTTGTGGGCAGCAAAAAACCTATCTCTTTTCAAATTTTAATTAAAACTCAGATTAGTTATGATCATCTAATCTTTCCTTTGCACTGCAGTGTCTGATCACTGTGTGTAAGTATCCCAAGTTTAATCTACTTCTGGTCCTCCTAGATTTGACAGTCTAATTAAGTGCTCAACTTTAGTACTTAGTATAAAAGAAATCCCACTTCACATTTCAGTAAGATCTTAGATGAAATTGGTCACTTACCTGTACTGCTGAATAATTGGATTGTTTCATCTTCAGTAGAATATTCATCAGTTTTAGGAAAAAAACAGATTTCGTTCCTGCATTATACTAAAAACTTATCATACTTTGAAGGCCGAGCCAAGCATTGATTGTAAAGCGTTAACTGATGTGGTAGTGGATGGACTTAAATACATACCTTCAGTCTTTCTCCCAGTACAAACATAAGTATACAGATAAATATGAACATATAAACAGGCTGTTCAAAAATTTTAGCTTGTTGTTTACCAAACCTACAGACTGTTTTTATCCCTAGTGAATGGTAACTTAACAACATGTGCAAAGTATCTCTCTGCTGTTTCTCGCGCGTGACCTTACCCTTGTCTCTGCTGGCCTGTGCCTTCGTCTTGTTCCTTCTGTGGCTCTGCCCTTCGCCTCGTTCCAGGTTCATGGTGACTAATTTTTCTCCACTGCGCTTTGCAAAGAGATGACATTCATCCCTTACTCTTAGGCTAGCAGCTAATCATTCCAGAAATCTCTAGCACAGGTATACTCTCTCTTTTTAAACAAGTAGATCTTTTCCTTATATCAGTTGGCTCAATTTGCACAGAGGAGGCAGGTGATCCGAGTTCTGGCTATGCCAGCACATATTGTATGGAGGGAGCTATTAGTTAAATTGTTCTGTTGAGAGTAAGTTCAAGTTTGTTCTCTGGGGGTCCATTTTGGCACTAAATAAATTTTAGGGGCTTGCAAATTTGCAAAATTTTTAGCCCTCCCACCTCTTAATTCTTGATGACAGGGAGTCCCAAGGAAGTGTTGCAAGCCCAATTGCCACTCTGGCCTGACTCTGCTGTAGCTGCGTTGAAAACATGTGTTTTGCTTGTGTGGATGGCGGTCGTCTCGCTCAGCTCCGGACATCTGCAGTTGTAGATCTACAGTCTACCTCTGCTGGGGCTCTCTTTATAATCAGGAGGGAGACAGGCACTTCCAGAGTGTGATTCATCTGTGTAATTTTAGACAACCGTAGGATGAAGTGAATCATATCCTAGATTTCACTGACCGTATTGCTTAGCTCTCCATTGACTAGGAGGTCCTTGGCCAACTACCTTTGCTGTTTCATTTGGTCACATGAATTTTGTCCTTTCTATCTCATTCAGTGCAATATTTATGTTCAGGCATGTTTTGAGCCCTACAGAGAGGTGTATATAGGAGCAAAGTTGTACTTTAAGCGTAAGTAGCTTCTGGTACAGCTTTAGTAGTCCTATATAGGCTGAACAGAACCTGGGAAAAAATTTCAAATTCCCACTCAAGGTCACTGAAAAAATCTACTTTGTTACAGTTTGCCCTGGCCTGTAGTCTTGCAACATTTTAATTATTTTGCTGAAATCCTCTGGGTGCTCATCAGTTATCCCTGTAGCAACATAAACTAATCAGTTCTCAAATTCTGACCTTTGTTGAATAGCAGGGGCTCAGGCAATTTCTAATCCTGCTGTGTTATTTTGCCATAAGATTTTTTGTGCAGCTCATGCTAGAATAGATCCTGGTTTTATCTTGAACTTCAGTTTGACAGGTTGGTGTTACAGGCCCTTTCCTGAAAACCTTATGATGAGAGCTTACCTTCACTGAAAGCAAGTTCAGTTCTTAGCCTTGAGTAAATTCTAATGACCTTAAAATTTCTGTTATTTTGTACTTCACCACTTGTCTTTAAACTAGGGAGAAGAAATATCTGGTTACATGTCTTTTATTTTCTAGTGACTGCATATCACATAGTATTGTTTTCCTAACTATGATGATTTAAAATTATGCAGTATCCTGAGTTTCATGTTGATTTTGTCCTGATACCTGTATTATTCAGAATAGTTAATGTCTTTTGTGGTAGAAAGTGTTATAGTATCTTTATAGTTTGCGCAAATGCTTTACTAAGAGATCTCTGAAAGTCAAATTGTGCATTAAACAGGTTTTCCCACTAACATACAAATTAGAACCAGTACCCTTATTTTTTGGTACTATTTCAGTAATTTCAAAATACAGCACCAGGCTCTGTTTCTGTGTTAGTCACTCCTTGCAAAGGCTACTGAAAACATCAATTTCTATAATAAAATCTACCATTTTAGAGGCTTTCACCTCCCTGTTATCTAACCGAGCAAGTTGCAGCTGTGGGTGGGTGATGCCCAGATTGAAATGGCATTGGTTTTCTATATTCTGTCATACCTGACTATTTTGGGGGTTTCTCTTTATTTTCATTTTTAGTTTGCAAGAGTTCAAAAATTTGAGAAGAAAAATATTCAAAAGTACAAGTGTAGGACTGTGAAATCAAGGCACACTTAAAAAAAAAACAACCCAAACATATATTTTCTGGAGAATCTGTGCTGACATGTCGGGAAGGCTTGGGTGATCTACTAATGCAACTATTCCAGTTGGAGCTTTTATAATGGTAGGACCATCTGGGGCTTGAGAGATCAAAGGGCAAGAAATAATAGTCTCTTGGTTTCCCACATTGATAATTGACAAGTAGGCCAACAAGCTCTTCCTCTGTGTTTCTGCAACTAGTTTTATTTTAAAGATAAATATTCGTACTGGGAAGCAGTATGTTATTGCATGAATATGACTTTTTGTTACTATGCTACTGATGCCTAATGGTATAAAGAAGGTTTACATTAAGAATAAACTACTATACAGTGTAATAGCTTTTCTTTATTTTCACTGATCTTATTTTATCTTTTTTTTAAGATAGTGTTTTACCTGATTTTTTTTTTGAAAAATAATTTCAAGTATGCACAGATAATTTCAAAAATATATCTGGATAAATTTCTGATTATGTGCCTGTCATCCCCTGATAATATACTTAGGTGTTCAGGTGCAGTCACTTGCTCTTGCAGTTAATTGTAGGTATGATCAGGCATGGTATCAGAAGCCAGGTGAAGTCTTTTTTTTTTAATAAAAGTCAGAGCTGTGATGCAACATCATCCAGTCTAACTGCTGCAATTTACTGGTGCAATAAAGATAGAAGAGCAAGTGGAGCATACATACTAATTTAAAGAATTCTGCACTGCAAGAAACTGAATTCCAGAAAACTGAATTTAATCATAATCCTACAACGCTGAGTGGGCAGAGTCACCAGTTCTCAGGTGGGAGAAAATACCCTGAGGTGGCTATGTCCATTATACGTGGTAGTGTGGAGTTAGAATTTTCTTTATGGTGCTATGTTTGCTGATTTACTCAATGCTCTGAATAATGGATCTGAACTTTTCCATATGCTCTTTCTACTTTTTGAGGTTTCATCAGGTGTCTGTGTCTACTTTTGAAAGAAAACATATTGGCCTGAGATTGAATCACAGGTATATAGAGAGTGATTAACAATCTGCTTTGCTGTCATGCTGATTAATGTATTTAAGTTCAGTATTTCCAGGTTTAGCTCTTATATTAAGTGCAGTCTATTGTTACAATAGTAATGTTTACATTCTTTAGGAAATGTGAACTGCTTCCTTTAACTGCTATGAATAAGGGATTTAAAGAATCTTTAGATCAAAATAAAGTGCATCTTGCATCTCCATACTGCAGAATTGCTCAGATTTCTTTTCTTGAGTTAAACAATGAAATATAACAATCATTGCAGAGCGTATGTGTGTTTAGAGGATACAATGACAGAAGGAAGCTAACTTTCATCGGTGGATTTATTGTAGTAGGACATGTACAGTAAGAGTGAGTTACTTGTAGTCATCCCATCAGAACTGGTTTTATACAGCACTATTTAAAGTTACATGGCTCTTCCTGCAAGTAATTATTCTGTAATTTGTAGCTTTAGAATTGTGAAAATGGCATTGTCAGCCTCAGTAATCTTTTCCGTTGACCTCTGTATCTATAACTTGCTTTGTTTACAAGTTAAAGAGCCAGTGGGACTTTGGCTATTTTTTTCAAATTGTCGACAATTTCATGCAGAATTTCTAACTCCAGGCTTTGCAAACTTGACATGCTTTAAGAGTATTCAAAGAGAGTCTCTGAGCTGCATGAATGACGGGTCATTTCTGTTTTGCCTGCCTACTTAACATAGGATGCAGAATAGAATCCAGCTTGTTACCATGTACTGGCAAACCCGGGTGAAAACTTGATTTTGTCAGTGGAGTGTGAAGATACCTAAAAGATACAAAAATATTTACCTGCCAGGAGGTGGAGTCCCATCATAGAACTGGCTTTTTTGGTTAGAGCTAAGTTTTGTCTGAAACAAGCTTTTATTGTGATTACTCTGTAGCAGCAAAGTGCTATTTTGGATTTTTACTGCTACTCCTGCTCTCTCCTTTAAGCTGCTTGCCAATAGGCCTACCAATATATTTCTGAATATTGAGGCAAAAAATCCAGAAGTGATTATTTGTTTTGTTGAATTAATGTGTCTGAAATAGACATAGAAGGCCACTGTTCTGGGCTGATAAATGATAAAGAAGTGCTGTAATAGGTGACTCCAGTGGTTCACCTAGTTGAACATCCTTCTCTGACAGCGATCAGTAGCAAATATTTAGGGAAAGAGTATAAGATACACAGCAAGGGTAGAATGAGCTTTTCCCTTGTAAACCTCTGACAACCAGTAATTTAAGGACTTCAGAACTCTTGCATAAGAAGGAAATACTTCTATGTATACTATATAGAAGCAACTAAAATACTAAAGTTAAAGCAAAGAAGATAGAATAGGAAGAAAGATAAGCAATAATTGCAGCATAGGTAATAGACTGAATCTCACTGAGCTGCAAAAGGTATAGCTCTGAAATTCAGTCTATGAGCATCAGAAACATCTTCTGGAATATTGCCTTTTCCTCTAGCAAAACAAACAAACAAAAAACAAAACCCCTTATTATTCTATGTATAATGACTTGTGTGTTATCCCAAGAAAATCATACAGCATATTCCTGGGATAGCTGTCCTGTTTTTTGTTAAAGTAATTTCTACTGTAGTTAATACTTTCCTCTTTCATCCAGGACTTCCAAAGCTCTTTGTGAACACACCTTGGCATCCCTTAAAAGACCCTACGTTATTCTGAAGTAGTGCCACAGCTGGAAATGTCTGCCTTTCCAAGGCAAACATTGCACTAGCGCCAGAGCCCCAAGAGAGAACTACAAGCCCTGTCTTGTCTACTTCCTCTTACACGGTCACACTTTCTCCTTACTTCTAATTACTTCAGTATGGCACAACTGAGACCTGGATCTAATAATTTTATCCTAATCTTTGATCTTTCAGAAATAAAGACTGATTTTACTTATAAAGGAAAATAACTGGTTTATTGAAGTCAAATTGTTAAGTTACAAAATTCATGTTAGTGATGCTTTTCATAGGAGGCTTGCTTTAGGTTTCCACAATACCAGGCTACTGAGTCACTGTTGCTTTCTCACTTTTGGGGATATTATGTAGAGATTTCCATGGTATCTTCTGTTTTCTTACTTTGGCTGTATCACCACTGATTCTCATTATGAATTTTTCATACATCATGTGTTTGTGCTTTTAATGGAAAAGGAAAACATCAGCACCTTCTGGTTTGGGTAGTGAAACAGATGGACTGATTTTGCTGAAATGATGACTATGTGGAAAGTACAGAAAAGTTTAAGAGCAAAAAAGAATCTGCCATGAATCCCTTTCAAATTCTGTTTTGGCACTCCAAGACTAACTGCAGTCCAGCTGTGGAAAAGAACCAATTATTTGCCCCTTAATCTTCTGCAAACTGAGTTCCTGGAAGCTGGCATTCCATCTGCCTTGAAATCTGTGTGTTGGCTTATTTTTCACTAAGAGATGCTACATCCTCCAAAGATGGACAGCTTTGGGATTCAGAGTGACTGTGCCATATGATACATCATTTGACTGTTACACAAGCTGTTTCTTTATGGACAGTATACTTAGTAGGTAGTCTAATAGGTCCATTTACCCTGTAATTTCTTACACTGCTGTTAATTAGTAAGAAATTCTGGCCCCATTGAAGTACTGCTGTTGGCCCCATCTCTCATTGCTGCCTTTGGGATCCGACTTCATTTTGGAAGTTCAATAATGAATTTGTATTACGTTTTAAAAAATATAAGATTTTTTTTTTCTTTTTCTATATTTTTTTCTTTCTGTGTGGAAGCATTGTCAAGGCTGGTGTCAGGAGACAATGTGGAGGAACTTTAACATGAGCATAATAGTAGTGTTGTGATCCTGCCAGAAAAAGTGTGCCAGTGTTCTCTAGATGCCGTCCCCTAAATGTCTACCAAGATCTGGGTTTTTTCTGTCTTTACCAGTATTCTGTCTGGGATTGCTGTGGAGTGCTGTTTTGGACTAGCTGCCTTTTTAAGATGCTGTTGTGTAACCCACCAGCAGTCTTGAAAGCTGGCTACCTGTAGTGGCATGTAAACTAGGTTTTTAACAGGTGCTCTTTCAAAAACATTTTCCTCAAGTTTTTGCCCATGAATTTTTGAAGAACTTGAGCCTTGGTGCCCATATGCCTTGGTGTGCTTGTTGACATGCTCTTCCTCAACCCTGCTAAGAGAAATGACATAGAAAGTGACATCAGTTCAGTTTATGCTGTCCAAGAAGAGAACAGACATTTAGATGGAAGAGATGCATATCTGGGGTGAGGAGGAATGCAGTTAAAACGATTCTCTTTTTTCTGAGAGACCTCAGAAATATTCCAGAAACCCGCCAAAACAAGATGCCAGCGTGTTAGGAAAGTAATGTGAAACTGAATTGGCTTGACTGTTTTGCTTCCGTGTTCCGGTTGAAGAGGCAGGTTCATATAAATGAGGCAGCATAAACGTGAATCAGAGTGGTTAGGCTTAATGTTACAATTTATGTAAAAATGGTAACTGTCAAAGATTTAAAAAGTTCAGGATTTGCTGTATCATATACAGCCTACCTCTGTGGGAGGATTCAGGGCAGCATATTCCGTCCAGAAAGGGGAGCAACAACCACAGTGTTAGAGTTGGGATCTTTATTTTGTGTCTGAGGTTTACACCTGAGGCTAATACATCACCGAGTCATCTATGTTTCTGTTTTTTTTTCTCCCAAGCTTTAATAATTTCTCCCCTTTAACATGTTTGTTCATTTCCTGTTACAGTGAAGTCTTAGCACCTCTTAATTTTCATTATTTTTATTCTCACTGTTCCTCTGGTAGATAAAACATTAATGTTATCCTCCTTTTACGGATGAGACATAAAAGGAATAAAGGTTGGGTTCACAGAGATATCTAAGTATTTATATTTCCATTGATTTCAAACGCAAGTTACCTACCTATAGAAGATGCTTAGGCATGTTTTTGGACATTGACTTTAGTGATTAGCTGAGATTTTATACAAAATCAGTAGTGTCCCAGGGATTAGAACCCTTTAGTTTTCTTTGAGTTCATCTTTTTGTTGTGTGCTTGCTAGGATTATGTGAAGTCCAAGCCTTCCGTTCTCACCAAGCTGGTTTTAGCATAAAGGCACAGAGGCAGTGAAAGCTGTGAGATAGATGTTTGCCCTGGGCATTATAAAACAGAAATAACTTAAAGGCATTTACAAGTGACCTAGTGCTTGCTGGGAGACGGTCACTGCTATTGGATCAAAAGCTACAGGAGACACAGGTTCAGGATGGAAGTACAATCTCTATGTATTGTTGAAAGAATCAATATCAGAAGAACTGGGGGTGGCAAAAAGTAGGTAAAAGTGAATAGTTCTGAATATTTATAACCTCTTTTGTGACATGGCACAATTGAAAACAAAAGAGGTGGAGTATGTGTTCAAAATTACATTCTGACCTGGAGAATTAGTTTAAGATGACCAGTTTGCTTTCCAGGAGAGCATATGGTGCGATTCATATTGGCTCTGAAGAGTGGTGCTGATGTAGCTGTAATGATGGGGATGTGAATATTGTATCAGTTCTCTAGGGAAAACTGTAAATTCAATGTTGGAGAATAAAGTGAATACAGTATCAATAAAAAGACATTGCTGCTATTTTTGTCTCTTTTGCATGACACTCACAGTGTTGGCAATAACATGCAGGTCAAAACACCTTCCAAAATGTGATGAAGAACTGTTATCCTATTCTTCATTTTCTCCAACTGGGGACACACATCCGATTTTAAAATAAATAAGGTCTCTTGCTTCCACTTTGATCTAAGGGCTGTTGATACGGTAGCAAAGGTTACCTGAATTAATTCTGAAGTGGAATGTAAATACCAAAATGTAGGCTAATAGGGTCATTACACTGATTGTTATAGTAAGGATGTTGTCTTCCCTGCATGAAACAAAAAAGTCTTTCGTATATTAAATGTAAAAAGAAAGAATAAAGCAAAGACTGTTTAAAATATATAAACAAATAATGAAAATAATATAAAAAAAGCTTCCTGACCTCAAGTATATGGTGTCTGAGTTTGAGGTACTATGTGATGCCATCTTGCCCAGTTAGATTGAGAGTGGCTTGCGTCTACGAATAGCATGTTATTTATTTCTTTTATCTTCAAGGATAGCAAGGAAATTAATCACTTATTCAGTATCTGTAATATCTTTATGATACTTCCATTTTGAGGTGAACATATTTGTGAAAGTTAAAGCAGCCTTTTCTTATATACATGCAGATTAGGCAATTTTTTTTAACTGTGAGCCAATAAATACAGAAATGGAATTCCATAACGTAGAATTGTGATTCATTTACCCAAATTCTACAGTATAATCATAGTGTTTAGAAGCTCTGCGTATGGACTTTAGTACAGTATAGAATCAGTACAGAGAGTTTCTGAAGAACCTACAAGGTAAAGGACAGCAGGTGGATACTTGAAGACCACCACAGCAGTATAAGAAAGGTATGAGACAGTGCTGCTCAGCATATAGGCAGTAATTTTGCTGCTGCAGCAGCCTTACTATAATGGACAGAGAGGAGGAAAGGGTGGTATGTCTTTGAATGACATGGCTTGAACTTAAAACTTTAGGCAAGAATATTGATACCTCAAGTCTGATACGTACAAAGGTATTTTTCCCAACTAAATTGCTTTTGTACTTCCAAAATAACTGGTGAAAGGAAATCAGTAGAGTATATCTGGGAAAGTATACTTTCAGAGTATATCTGAAAGTTCAGGAGGAAACTAAAATCTGGGCTGTGGATCGTAATAGTGAAAATTCAATACAGCAGTCTCACTGCAGTTCTGTTATGGATTCTATACTGCCACTTATAAGAGTAAAACTATTTTAGTTTATTAAACTAAGAGTTTAATAATATTTAGCTGGAGAAAAATCAAAAGTGCATGCTAATGTCACTGTATTGACAACGCTGCATGCTCAGAGCTGAACTGCCTGTATTTATGTTACCATAGAGCAGAAGGCTCTAAACATTTGAGGCTGAAGTGGCAGCGAAGACATTTCTGTCAGGCTGCTTAATTAGACAATGTTGCTTTCAACAATTCTACCCGATAGTTGTACTTTTTAAATAACAGATTTTCCCAGAGACCTCAGAACATGGTCTGCAGCCTGAACGCTTCTAAAAAGTCACTGTATGGATATTCAGAAAGATTTTAGGAGTCTGTGTTAAGGTTAGACAACTTACAATATAAAGGAGAGCTTTGGTTTGCCTACTTCTGTAAGGTCTTTGTAACATACTTTTAAAAAGTGAAGTTAATATTTTGCTAACTAATTGGCTGAGGCTTGACCAATACACCTAAATATTTTAACTGTAAATCCTAAATCTAACCTAAACCTAATTTCATCTGTTCTAAAGAAGCTTGACTGATTAAAGGCATTTAATTTCATTGCCATGCAATGGATGTGCCACCTTTTGTTAGCTTGGCTTTCCAAGGCCTGAAGTGGAAGTGAAGCTGGTAGCCCTGAAGGGAGACAGAGGGTTACATAGTTTTCTGAGTATAAAACTTTACTATGTCTCCCACAAATAGGTGTGACAAAATAAGAAGAATAAAACAGCTTAGTGTTTGGTCTCCTTTAATGAGATAGCTTGAAACTAAGTAAACAGACGTTGTCATCGTAAGCATGGTGAATGTTAAGATAATATCTGTCAAAGGAAGAAATGTTTTAGAGTGATGGCAAGTAGAATGCAAGTCTCTCATCTCTGGAATAACCAGCTAAAGGTGAGAACTAGAGAAACTGGATAGAAGCTCTGATGACATGAGGAGGACGTGGCAGAATTGCAGGAGAAGGCAACAGAGGATAGCTGGAGTGAAGTGGTATTTCTGGGGATGCAGAACATGAATCTGTGGGAATAAAGATTTCATTAATTCCACTGCTTGAAGAATAACTTGTTAAATATGCTGCATTCATATTCTTATATTCTGAGGTACTTTACTTTCCCTTTGTAACTGGTATAACGTTTCCTCTAACTCCTCTTCCCCAAGCAAAGAAGAGCCATTCCAGTCTTTCTTCATTCAAATGTTTTCCATATCTTTAATCATTCCCATTGTCTGATTATTGAGCTTGTTCTTCCTTTGCTTTAAGATAAGAAATACAAAATTGCTCAGAGTATTCTAGTGGATTCTAGCATTCAGTGGATTTATGAAGTGACATTTTAAAGTTATTAGTAATAATAACATCCATCCTGTGCTCCCAGCTTTTTTTTATTGGCCATAGCCACACATTGAGAGGTTTTTTTTTTCCTGTTGAGAGAACAGAATTAAATTGGTTGTACAGACATACAGACACAGATTATTCTGTTTTATTTCTACAAATTTGCATTTTTCAGCAGTTAAATTTCTGTCCTCTCACATTCCCACACGTTGTTAAGAACTTCTGGAATTCTTCACAATGTTCTCTACTCGTAGTTTGAGGATATTTGTTAATCTGAGAATGTAGCCATATCACTTGTCACACCTTTTTACAAGCCATTATTTAATAATACAGAGATCCTAAAGGATCTTCTAGGTATGTAACGAAGTCATTGCTGACATCATTGCAGAAGGAAAAGGGAATTCCTACTGCTATTTTTTACTTAAATAACATTTTACTTAACGTGGGTGTCTATTGGTAGCAAGGAAAAAGTGCTTTGATGGAAATGTTTAATTACAGTAAATAAACAGGCAAGAGGAAATGTTTGCCTGTGACTGAATGTATTTAGAAGATTTTTGGTCAATTATCTCTTTAATGTACTCTCTTTCAAAATCAAAGTCTGACTACATACAGTCTAAGGAAATGACTAGGTAGCAGGCATGTGACAGTGATAACTGCTTGTAAGAGGTAGAGGACAGTCCTCCCTCTGCCCAGGCTGCACAGTTCTCCTCTTATTGCCTTTGCTGAAATTGTCCTGCACGTAGAGCGCTCCTGGAGATGGATGTTGGTAGGAGTTTCGGAACCAGTATGATTGCAGCAGAGATCCACTGTGTCAGTGGGAGAGGAGAATTTAACCCCTATTCATATAGTTCCTTTCTTACTAAATGAAGATGTGCTTTGAGAAATAGAATACATTTGACACCGTATTTACCATTCATGTCTACTATGAACAGAATTATTTTATAGACAGACACATTGTTCTCTCACGTATTAATTTTTTTAAATGCATTTCACTTCTGCTGACAAGCCATTAAAATTCAGCATTTAAATGTCACACTTTGGCATGTAATTTGCTGTCATGAAAACAACTATGGATTTATTTTCTGGTAAGATTCTCGTTAAGTATTGAGCAATATGTCAAAACCAAAAAGTGTCATAATTTCTTAAAGGGAGAAAAAGGAGAAATCCCAAAACAGCACAGAACATTAAAAATCACCTGCACTGATAGGAAGAGATTCAACAGCATTGGATATTTTTTCAATATGGAAAAGGAAATATAATTGTTCTCATGGAGCTGTAGTTTTGATATAATACTGAACACGTCAGATCAATAAAAATATAAGAGTTAATTATTAAAGCTGGGTTCAATCAGTTTTTCAATGGGAAACCACCACTGAAAAACTGAGGATGCTATACAAAGCAATTGTTATGTTGCTATTCCTTTTCATTTTTTTCCTCTTTCTGAGTCTGTTTAAACATTAAACCAATAATCCAGCACAGCTCTAAAGAGGAGTGTGCTGTTTCAAGCACAGATGTCACTGTGGAATATAATGTCTTGATCCCCTCTGGATTTTAAAGATGATAGACACTTTTGCAAGAAGAAGAATATAAATTTCAGTGACTGACACAAACTTAATTTGGACAATTTTCTTTCCTAAATTCCTCTCACATCCATATAAAATCCATTATACTTATTTAATTGTTTTCCTTATCAGATGTTCAGTTTTCCTTTATGCTCTCAGACAGGAACTGTATTCCAGCCCACATAGGGCAACATATTAATCTCAGTTGAAAAAAGAAAAAAAAAAAGCTATGATTTTCCAGAGCTTTCATACTAAAAATTGTTGGTAACAGTAATAAAAATTATTTTATGCTTAATACTTCTTGATTTAGTAATGTTTTGAAAGTCCAGCTAACAGCTTATTTTTCATTCTCTGTAGAAATTGCTTTATTCCTTTCATTTTCTTAACAGCAAAATATATGTGAAGTGAAACCAAATAGCATATTTGCTACTTAAAAATATTTTCACTATAAAATATTTACCATGATATGCAATAACACATTTAATAACAGAGAATGTGATTACTTTCTTAGATAAATGTTATATTATCTTCTGGGCTTCTGCAAACTTTACCTCCCCAAAAGAATCCTCATATTTTCTCTTTCTCTGCTTTTCATTTTTACTGGAAGCTGTAACAGCATGTGTAGATTTGGTGTGGCTATACAACAGATTTTCACATACAGAGCGTTGTGAAAGATTTTTTAGTAACATTTTCTTTCTGTCAGGTTACCCTCTGTTTCCAACAGCCCTTTTAGAAATTCTGTTAAAATATGTGTCTAGTGTCAAGAGCATCAGATACAGGCAGGGATGGGCAAGCATTCAAAATGACCTGTCATTGCAAGAAGGAAGTGGTAAATAGCATTGTTCTAGTTTGTAAGAAACTATTTGTGCTAAAGACGATAAATGTTCCTGTACTGAATAATGGAAACAAATGTGTACTTCTGCAAATTTTTAAATGTAACGATGGATTTTATTTTGGATACTGAGTCATTTTTAGAATTGCATTGATACTATGGCAATGATTGTTATTGAAAGCTTTCAACCTAGGTTTCGCTTTCAAAAGTCCTTCCACAACCAAGTATTAACGGATGAACAACCCCTCTAGGTTTTGTGATGAAAGATAGCTGCATTAGGCAGGCACATCAGTTGTCGGTTGAGGTGGGACCCAGGGATTCAGCACCAAGGGCACTGACCTCGTTATTTCCAGCTAAGGTAATCAGGTAGCTCTAAAAAGTAGTTATAGCTGCTACAGAAGTTAAAAAACAGCCAGGCCTGGTTGGCATCCTGGTTACTTTTACAACAAAATTAGGTTGCTCTTCCAGCAAAGTGCGTCTTCTCCAAGAACCAAGCCTGGTGCTGGCTAAATGGAGATGGAGGAAAAAGTATTGTACTCTGATCCTCACAACGTAAGGGGCGTCTGAGAGGTTCAGACTCAAGAGAGCTCCTAACTCCCTTCTTAATCAAGCCCCAGGCAGAGACAGGCTCAGCTGGTCAGGATGCTCTGCCTGAAGCCGTGACCAGCAGGGTCAGGCGAGGAGCTGTGAAGGGCTATAGAGATCGTGCTGTGGTGAAAGCAGGTGATGGGGCTGTGGGGTTTGTGGAGTGACTTCTGCTCTTACCCTTACGGCTCTTCATCCTGCTCAAAGCAGCTTAGGGTGCTGGCTTACACTGGGGACTCAACAGAAAACTAACTTGAATGAGGAGAGACCAAACTATGGCAAGTAGAAACAGCATAATAATAAATAATGTAATAGGATAAATAGCAAATAAAAGAGCATAAAAAAGAGTTGACCTGAAGAGTGTTCTGATTTACCCTTGCTTTATTCCTTCTACTGGTGAAGAAAGACCCAGGTTAGGTTGTCTATTTATTTTTTCACCTTAGCTTTATCTGGGTTTTGGAAGAGGTTAGTATGAGAAGGAGAGACTGCGGTGCCCTCTGATGCTTGCCCTAAACCGTAAATACAATTTAAGAAAAACTGTATTCAGGCCGCTCTAAAGCAAGTCTCCATTTTGCTCATACATCTGGTCTCTGATCTTCCTTCCTCATGCTGCCACAGAGATGAATACGCTAATATCTTTAGTAATAGGTCACCAGTTACAGCATTCATAATGCTCAGGCACTTCCAGTGAAAATTCCAAGTACAAATTGTAATGTCACAATAATTAGTTAAAATTTCCAAATTTTCTTTGTCTTTGTTAGAGATATAGAATATGTTTTTGTGTCTTTGTATCCTGCTTAGTACTGAACAAGGGAGCTTGTATGGGATTCAATATAACTGTGTCAGCATGGTGCTCTTCCTGGGATAGTTAAGCTCTATAGTGCTCTGTTTTGTACACATTATAGCTTTGCCAGTGCCAGTTTAAGTAGCTCTCCAACCTAGTACATTTCTGTGTAGATATACTCTTTATAGGCAATTTTGGAATCTTTCATTTTTTGGCTTTTTTGGCATTAAAAATACCACACTCTAACCTCAAACTTGTATCAGATTTTTCCTGTGTCAGCTTTGTGCTTACGCTATTTATTATATTGACTTAAACTTTGCTTCATTTTAGTCATTTCATTGTCTTTATCATTACAAATAGAATGGGTCTCGAGTGATAGCTTAGACAGATTTCTGGACAAATCCTGTGTGACCTTCCTACATTAAATTATTTCACAAAGTGAAGGGGCTCATCAAGCTTGTTGTTTTCTATCCCCTGAAAGAGAAAAGATTTTGAGTTTATTGGTAACTCACTATGGGAATCCTATCACCTATGGTGAAATTTCATGTGTACGCAGAGGACCCTCACATGGCCAGTACCATTCATAATAAGCAACAGTTGTCTTGTCCTTCTCCCTGGGGATCAATTTTGCTTGGTAGGATACAGAATTTACATTTAAGAGCTTCCTTTGCCTTTTACTTACAAGCAGTTATCTAGCCTTTAAGATTTATGATCCAGTTCCATATAGACTGTCTAGTTTAAAAAAATATCCCTACCGAAATCTCCCTTTGCGGCTGGTCTCAGTAGAGAATCCATGAACAGGCCCAGGACTGAATGATGAACTGTTGAATTCAATGTGTCCCGAATTATTAAATCAATGCTGTTGCGTTTTGGATGAAGCATATAATGTGCTAGCATTGAATGCTTCCCCATGAATGTTCTTTAAATGAGAAGTGAGTGGTAAGTTAGTCCTGTATCACCCTGTGCACAGGAAGGAATTTTACTTATTAGTTTTGGGAAGAGTTAAACTGGGGGGCAAAGATGAAGATTTAGAAAGAATATATATGATGAAAAAGAAGTTTTGCTGCTGTGTGTTCTTCTGTCCAGATCTCCAAGGATTAGAACGTTATTACTAGAAAATTGATTCAGGCCTTTACACTGCCCGTAGTGGGAGTGAAGTGCTCATGGGGGAGAGGCTTTGATTAGATGCATATCCCTTTTACTTTTCACAGAACGTTCTGCATCCCAAAACAAAACCTCTTTCTTCCCATTTACATGGCACAGACTGATAGTTAGCGCTGTCTAAAAGCTGCAAACGAGCTTCTTGCCTCACTAATAGCTTCTAGTAGTCATAGATTATATTCCTAGGCCTAAAACTGTTTACTGCATCCATCACCAATACCATTATATGGTAGTTCATCTAATCTGCCTTAAGGGACACCAGTGAATTTTTCCAAGGTGCTCTCAAACAAACATTATTTTTCCACAGCTATTTATAAATATGTTTTAAGAAAAAAAAAATTACTGTGAGAAAACCAATTGACTTCACAAAAGTAATAAATGAGTATGGTATTAGGATGCAAAACATCACATTCATTCAGCAACTGTGAAAGTAATCAGGCAATGCCAACATGAATGCCATGTCTTCAAGTTTTACTTTTGCATCCATGTGTGTCTGTGCTTGTGATAATGTCTCTGACTGCGTGAACACATACCTAGAAAAATGTATTATTTTACAGTCTTAATTCAAAACTAGATACAAATACTTGTTTACTTGCTCGACTAAGAAACTATGGCTTAATCAGATGGCTGAGACTGATCGAGAGTTCGTCAAGACTGTGTTTCTAAAAGGTATTGGGTAAGTCCAGTCAGAGCAATAGTGGAGAATGCTAACTTCCTTCAGAGGTCCCCTGTCATGTTGCAGGACTGAGCCGAGATGCCTTGCACTGAATTATAGAAATCTGCATCAGGAAAAATGTCTGTCATTTCCCATGGGCATGACAATAAAGTAAATATATCTAAATGACTCCTTTGAAACTTTCCCAGGCTTTCCTGTAAGATCATACATTGTTTGATAAAAGAACTGCTCAATGCCATTTTTTTCCAAAGATTTACTAGTACGATCAAATCCAAAACAAGATTGCTTCCAGTACACGATAGTGTGATGGACTATTTTCTTGCTTATTTTCTATTTTCAGACCTAAATCTTGCAGCTTTAGTACGGTTCCAAAGAATGAAGCATGCATATAAAAGGAAAGGTGGGATTTTGACTTGCACTGGAAATGACAAGTAAGATACCGAAATTCTTTTTAAGAAATAAAAAGAAAATAATCTCAGAGCTCCAAATCTAGAAGATGTAATTCTAGAAGGAATGGTGCTCGTCTGAAATGGGGTAGGGTAAAGGCCCAGAATATAAACTGCTCTGTAACATAATGAATGTGTGTGATTCTACTTCCTACTGATTTTTTTTTTTTTTTTTTAACTGAAGTAGACCTTTGTGGGCTAGGCACAGGGGATGGAAGGGAATAAAACCAGAGAAGGGACATAAGATTCTGGCAGTGGTTTAAGGCTCACATTGATCATTGTTTAAAATTGAGTCAACTTGACACTGAAAGTATTTTTCATGAAATCGATTGTGCCACTGTCATATTGTGAGTGCTCTGTGCATTTGCATTGTTATTCACTGGAAAAGCTGTTATGATTTCATTTAACTGCTTTGTTGAGTTTTGAGTGGTGTGGCTGAATGTGCTGCTTTTTGTTTTAACTTGGAATAAATGAATTAAGGAGTGTCATGATCATAGTTTTGAAACAGAGCAAACTGCAGAACAACAGATTTAGAGTAGAAATAATCCAAAACAGAATTTCTAATCTGTGAGAAATTCTAACGTTTGAAAGAAATTGTTTTGGGAGATATCCTGTGGACTGAAGAGTTGCAAGGGTTGCCTGGCACTCTGCTGGCAGGCTGGGGCTCCCGAGGTGCCTTGTGCAACTAGCGTTTCTTCTCAGGTGAATGGGTAGGAAAGCAGGTTTCTGTGAACCCTTTCCCAGAATGTTTTTTAAACAGAACCTTTTTCTCTGAAAAGTTCTAAACTAATGTAAGGTTCGAATCATGCCTCCTTTAGAGTAGTCACTGTTGTCTACTAAAACCTAACAGCATTTTGACAACGCTACATGCTTTACTCTTTCAAGTTATTTTTCTTACTGTGTGGAATTGTCTCATTAGGCGTATTACATTCCTAAAGCTGAAAAATTCTCCAGGATTCTCCAGGATGAAAAATTCTCTGAGGAATTACCCCAGGTGTGTTATACTGCCTTGATAGTAATCACCACTTCAAATGAGATGGAAAGAAGAAATTGTTGATTGTTGAAGTGGGGAGGGAAAGCATTTGTGTGAGGGAGCATTAAACTCTAAATTACATTAATATTGGTTAAATTATTTTGTCTGGAAATTGAGCAAAGCAGATAATGTCCTCTATGGTTTGGAGATGTCATTAGAAAGAATAATCATGCTCTAGTATGCCCAAAGATCATCAGGTCATTGCCCTTGGGATTTTCTGGTAAGTCTGATGCAGCACAATTAGTTTTTCAGTGGCCTGGGTGTGGGTCCTGTTTCTGCAGCTGTTTGCATAGTCAGAGTTACTGTTACATGGCACTACTTGACAGAAGTTAAAGTAGCGCTGTGAGCCACTACAACTACTCTCTGTCTGTGATCAGCAGGAGGAATGTCTTCCAGTGACAATATTCAGATATCTGTCTGAAATTTAGTTATCTCATGGTGATAGTTTTCACCAGTAAAAAGATCTCATCATCCCCATTAAAAAAACTGATTCCAAAGTTTTGGTTCAGAGTCTAAGATATTTAGAATGAGAAAATGAAAAATCACTTGTCAGCACTTGCTATATAAAACTATCAGACATGGATATCCATGGAAAATTTGTGATGTGAATTTATTTATTTTTTTGAAAGCCAAGAAAACAGCTAAGCTAAATAAGATTTTAATCCTAAATTAATTTAGAAGGATTCTTACCAGTGTTATCTATTTTCCAATGGAAATGAGTAGGATAATGTTCCTAACTTTGCAATGAATAAGATATCAGAAACTTAGCAGATGTTACCAGAAGGAAATGGTACCTTTTCTTCCATCATTGGTCTAGCTACTAGTGTACGTTGTGTTAATTTTCGCATGAAGATGCGTCCCCCTTGTGCCAAGCATAGTACAAACACATAATGAGAGATTGTTCTTCCACCTTTGACTGAATCTAAGAAAACAACAAATAACGGGAGAAGAAGTCAAAACAGTGGCCAAAACATGAGCCACCCAGATGGTCAGTGGAGAAATCAGACATACTACCCAGGTTGCTCTAATCTTATAATACCTATTCATTGAACAACAGTGTCAGTCCTGTCCCAAACAGTGCCTGCTTGGGATCTCAATCAGGTGTGCCAGAAAAAAGCTGCCTGATGACAATCCTGTTTTTTCTACTATGAGGCTATGTTGCCAGCTAATAATAGGATGTTCTTTTGATTCCCTGAAGGATAATTGTCATGAAGTTCAAGTTGTCAAAACATATTATTAGCATTGCTTGAAGAATGTAAAGCTCTTAAATAATCAGTAGGTGAACCTGGCAAAGATACATACATAGAGGCATCTGTTTTAGTGCAGAAAGTGAGAGAGCGTTCAGGATTTTATAATAAACTTTGAAAGATGGAGAAGAACATAAGATAGGACACTTCAGTAAGACTGCTGTATGTCTCCTTTCTGTGTAGGCTGTGAGTCATCTTAACACCTAATGAATTCTGATCTTGTTTTAACTTGTCTCAGCTGTTGTTATATGCCGTTGGCCACTTCAGTGCAGTGGAGAGGCAGGCTGGAGTACTGTGACTGAATTAGAGAAGGAACAACTTGGTTCAGGTCAAGAGCAATAAAAGCAGAGAAAGACGAAAGTTCTCATCTGCAAATGGGAGCTGGAGAAACATTGCTGTTGGAATGGTTCAGTGAAAAGGGTAAGGATTATAGTGGGCTGAGTCACCGGATTTGCCATTTATATGGCTAAGGTGGATTGCTTTATACTGTCAAAGAACAGAAGATGCTGCTGAACCTGAGGCTGGCTAGGTGTCGTCATGATAGTTTGCCATTTTGAAATTGCTCTGGAATCAATGGACTCTGCAAAAAAGGCTACATAATTGAGTTTCATACAAGCACTGGTAATTATTACAGCTCCTCTTGTGATTTTTCAGTAGTTTTTTTCTGTTGCCTGTTTCCTTTCTGAATGAACTTCTTTGTTACCATTGTACCAATCAATACTGTAGAGACTTAAAAAAAGGTGGGGGGGAGAGAAACTGAACATAATGCTGGTAATCAGAAGGGTTGTTGTGTACAAAAGGGATAGAAAATAGGTCTTTTTTCCCATGATCCAGATGACAGAATCTGCCTTTGTGTTCATCTGTTTTGATCTGACTATGAACTGGAGAGTTGGAGGTGAGAAGTTAGTGACAAGCGTGCTGAGCTACCACACACTGTCCATTTCCCTCCATGCAGGAAAAGAGCGTCAAAAAGGCACTGGAGCTTTGACCCCAAACCGTAAGACATATTTTCAGACCTACTCGTCTCTTCTGTTCTGTATTGTTCGAATCATTTCCTACTGAGGTGGATACAGCCAGAGAAAAGAACAAGTGTTTTCAAATATGTTACACTAACTTTATTGCTTCCTCTATGCTTTGAGGTGACTGCATGGAGCAAATTGTTGATAAGCTGAGGAACTTTTACTGGTCTCTTGCTGGAACATGTAAGGTTTGGTTTCCCTGATGTCTCCAGTCCAAGGGAGTCAGGAAAATAATGCTAAAAATGTAGGGCTATTCAAAGGCACAGAGGGGTGACAACTTCAGAAAAGTAATGAAAAGGAATGAGACTACAGTCTAGATTTTGTAAGGATGAGTGCTTATAGTGCATAGAGTTTAGTGTGTGTAAACTAGACAGTTACATAAAGGCCATAAGATTTACTGTTTTACTCTGCAGGATAAACATTGTATAGCAGGAGAAAATCTGTGCAATTTAGTGCAGAAAAGCCATTGAGAATAAAGGATATGGAGAAACAAAACAGGATCTAAAAGCTGTAACACTGTGAGCTGGAACAGGACCCTCTTTTGAGCACAGTTACACAGCGTGCAGAGCAGAAAGCAGTATCCGAGGACAGCATTGTTGCAGATCCGCAGGAAGGAATATGAGAGATGGGCTGGGGAGGCAATAACGTTTCTGTGACACGGGAACCGTGATGGGCGTTTTGGCCCTGAGGTATTGGGTTGGGGAGGGAAGGTCGTTTCCTGGAAAGGGCTCATTAAAATGGCAGTTGAGCAACCTGGCAGGCCCATAGGCATGCTTGAAACTCTTTGTACTGGAGAGGCAGCCTTAGACAGAACTGACATCCTAACCAACCAATTTAGAGGCAACCTGTACTTTTAAAAAAGTCAAGCATATAAACATGGAGGAGGGAGAGATAAGACGGGTCAAGCATATAAACATGAAGGAGGGAGAGATAAGACTGTTCAAACTCTTTAGCAATTACCTTGAAACTAGATTAGAGTGGCATCCAAAGAGACATCTTTTATCCTCTGTGGAGTAGTATGAGTAATTCTTGTTTTCATTATAAGTTTTCATTTTTTTAATGATGTTACATTTGCATTTTTTAGCTAAAAGATAAGGGTTCATTAATAGTACAGTGAGTTGTACTTCTGTCTTCTTATGAAAGTTTGTTTGGGAAGTTCTCTGGGATGTGTCTTCTAAGCCAAGTTTGGCTGGCTGAAAGTCCAGGTGCTGTTTCTTGACTGAACAGCAGGGAGCTATACTTTGTATTCTTATGCTTGTTCCAGGTGAGTATTTACATCTTTGTCTGCAGGGTGAGTTAGGGCAGCTTCAGAGCTGCCCCACTTGTGTTCAAGAGCTGACATTTCTCAAGGGACTAGCTGCCAGCAGAGTGCTATCAGAGCAATCCCTACGCTGCTTTTGCATCCGTTTTCTTTAACGTGTGCTAGTTGGGTGATGTTTGCCATGAGAGGTATCATAATCCAGAGCAGAATTTTTCACAGATTCTTAAGTAGTTTTGCATCAGATTGGATGAATCATTCAGTGTACGGTTTTACTATTATTATTTTTTTAACCCACTGTAAGTTTGTTCTCCAGATCATAACAGCTGGCACAAGCTGGGAAATAAGAAGCAACCAGCTTTGATCTCTACCGTGCTTTCTTTCAACCTTTTTGTCCCAATAGAAGCCGTCTGGAATTTGAGAACAGACTGGATAACCTTGCTTGAAGCATAAGCAAATATATCAGCAGGTTGTTGCGATATTATGTACTGTACTGTCCCTTCAGAAATGAAGTTCAAGCGGAACAAATGTTGGAAAAAGACATGTGGCTTATGGGGGCAGGTTTGCTCTCTAGTGAAAAGTAAAGTTATTAAATGAGCAGCGCCTGCCAATTGCAGAAAAGCTGGCAGGGATATGTTAGCACAATTTTTTTTTTTTTTTATTGTTATTTACAAGGCCTCACACAGGACTGCTGAATAAGGCCTTGAAAATGCAAGGTAGCATATGAATATAAAGGGCAATGCCCAAGTTACATGTCATTGTGTTATGAGCTGGAAGAATATGATACTCCAAAAAAAAACCTCTCAGAAGAATCACTGGATACAGGAATGAGATGATCTCATTCCTGACTAGATTAGAAAACCTCTTTTAAAGATTAAAACTATGTACTGCAAAAGAAGTACTTGTCAGATCTTTTCTGAAGTCAAAGCAGATAACTCTACCGTGAAAATTAAGCAATGTCATGTACATGAAGTTGGTCAGCAGAAACAAAATATGCAATAGAAATCCTTGATTTGCTCAGAGAACTGTTTGCCTAAAAATTCCAGAATAACTAGACTAATATTGGATTGATTTTGTTAATCTTAGAACAGTAAAGGAATTCCTTACATTTTCAAAATACAATACGCAAGAGAATTGTGACATGTACTATGACAGGGACTTCAGTTAAGACTCCTGTCTGAATGTTAACAAAAGTGAGATATATATATTTATCCCAGGGAGCTGTTGTTTACTTATATCCAGAAAGCTTTCAGACTATACACTTAAATTAATGCTTAATTCTTCTGAATCCTTTGTATAAAGTCAACAGAACAATAACAATTACACTTTCCAAAAATTAAATGGTTCTATAGAAATATATTCTTTATAATATTAATGGTATAGTATATCTAATTTCTTAACATAATAGTTCACTGAAATTACCTTGTCTCCTGGGAAAGCAATTGTCAAGTGGCAAATAAGCACAAGTAAAAGCATGTGGAAGCAATTTTGCAAAAAAAAAGTGCAATTGGTATCACATACTGTAATTTTTATAGGCGAGAGCCTGTAAAGGCTGTACACGTTCAGGACCACAGAAAGATCGGAAGCCAGGACTCTCCACTTTGAGAACGACTATAGTCACCTACTAAGATAACTAGAATCACTCTGTTGGCATCAGGCCTTCATGGTTTAGGAGCTGCAGTGATTAAGTTCAGTGATCTGAATATGCTCCTCAGGCTCTTTGAAAACGTTGCTCTCTGTTTTTTCCTTCAATGGCTTGCAAATACTGACCGCATGCAATTTTTTTCCTCAGTTTGAGTGCATTTTAACCTCTGATAAGATATCACTCATATTTTTATATCTCTTGATGTATTTATTCATTTTATGTATCTCTTGGTATTTTTATGTTAAAAGCTTACCATACCAAAGAAAAAAAAATCTAGTGTCTTCTCTGTAAAGATAACATGATCATGTGGTTTGTACTATACTTCTAAATGTGTTGGAAAAGGTGGCCTTTGTACAGGGGAGGCTTCATCTCCCTTGCAAAGCTGGAGCCTTCACTTTCAGTGGAACGAAATGTATCAACATTGGAAGAAACTGAGTCCTATTTAAAGCTGAAAGCCTGGTAGATGGGACAAAAACCCTGCATTTTTAAAGGGGGAAGGAGGGGGGGAGAAAGCCATTCATGAGAAGTCTAAAATGTAATTTTGTTTTAAAGCTCACTAAAAGCTATATAGGTCATGAAGACAATCAGTCTTTTATTCTTTGAAATAATTCACATTACAGCCCTATGTATTACTACTCTTATCACAGAAAAGCCTTTAGATTTGTGTTGGCAGATAATTACAAATTGATTTCTGGACCCTTATTTTGACAATGGTTTTGAAAACCTTTTCTTTTTTCCCCTTTTTAAAAGCCTCTTATGATTTCTCCTGCTTCAAACTGAAGAAGTACTGTCATGATAAGCTGGCCAGGTGTACTAAACCATTTATACAAAAGAGGCAGAGAGTACAAGACCCAAAATATTCTGGAAATGAACTGTGAAATGTTGCAGGTAACTGCTCTCAGCAGTATACTTAATTTATGTCTATCTTCATCTTTCATATCATTCAAACTTGAAATAATTTTACAAATAGAAGGTAATTTAACAAACGGATAATCTAAAATTTTACAACCTGCAGCTTGGTCCTTTTGCTAGCATATCAAACCTTAATTTCCTTTTTGTTCTTCAACATTAATGTTTAGGAGGCACTGTCAAAAAAAAGTCTTTAGGAACCAAAAGCCTTCACCCTGTATTGCTCATGCTTACCCTCATGAGGTCAAATCGATCACAGAAGATGCTATTAAGTCATTACCAAAGTCATGTGCTGAAAATTCATTTTGCAGTTTAAGACCAGTTCTCCAGGTAGTAGCCAAACTGGAAGTGATAGCGCTTGCCTTTAGGAGTCAACAGTTTAAAACTCAGCATGCTATAGCTGCAAAAACACATTTAGGTAAAGTTGATGAGCAGGAAGAGAGAAGATGAATAACAAAAATCACTAGGTATGTTGACGTTCTGTGTGCACAATCTGTAGTCAATCGGTGACAGCAATCACAGTAATCACTACTTGCTACCTGCTTAGTCGTGCTATTTTTTAAGTATAACTGCATTAGTGTGTTTTTTTTTTTTTTCTTAAATTGCTTATTATTCCAGAGAACTAAATAGCATTACCTCAGCATTTGGGATACATCCGAAGGATTCATGGCGCTAAGAACATCCTAGGGATGTAGGTATGTGAAACAGCTTGTATGTCATGCAGTAAAAACTGACATAAAGTAACTAGAGGCTAAACAGAAATTTTTAACTAATACAGACTTTATTGATTTGGTTTTAGGTCGTTTTCCTTCGTAACTCTGACTTTAGGTATTATTAAAATGTTTGCAAAACATCAAGTATGATACCATTTTTCATAGGTACAGTTTTCTTTCAGGGAAAAAAAATCATCTTTCAGATATGTGAGAATGATGGCCATTACCTTTAGCTGAAAAAACTCACATGGATGCCTATAAAGTACGATTTTGTTTTTTCCTATGAATCCCAGAAGGATATAATTTGTAAATAGTATTAAGGAAAGCATATGAAGTGCCACTATCTTTGACAGTCTCTAACTCTCGGGAGAGGACACCTTTTGATCTTGCTTCTTGTTGAGCTTAAACCTAAATCTGAATACTACAAAACTTACTTCCCTTTTTCCTGTTCATTTATTTTTAATATATATTTATAAATCATTTCTCCTGTTATCCATTTTGCCTCCTTTTTACATTCTCTCTTTTCAACGTTCCTTTTCCCTAGTCTCCGTAAGGTAATGCATATGTTCCAATATAAAACACACACATACAAAAAGTAATCTTTAAAATGGCTGATGGGATACATAAAATGATATGAAATTTAAAAAAATAAAAATAAAACGGACTTTGAGTAATTAAAATCATTCAGAAAGACAGGATGTGAGCAGGCTGAGAGGTACTTTTCATTTCTCAGGGGCAGATGCTTGGATGGAACTAATTATCAGAGTTCCATTTATTTTAATGGTCATTTAACAATTCACAGAGCTTACCTAGCTTGGATGCTGCTTCCTCATTTCCTGTCTTTTTTAATAGCACCTATCACTTTTTTCTGTGCTCCGTTCCTTCCTGTGCCGTATGCCTGTGTGTGTATGTGCATATAGGTATGGATGACGCTTGCTATAAGCAGTCTTTATCTTTTTTCTAGAAAAGTCAGCTTAGGATTCAGAGTCTTCTTCTGGAGCATCACTAATTCAACTGTGTGGATGTTTTTGTCCTATTGCTCACTTGAATTGCTGCTATAGACATGACAGTGAAAGGCAGGAGGCCTCCCTCCGTGGCTCAGTCAGAGGGAAGAGGACCGTACGACTCGGGTTGTGCCGAGCGAGATTCTTTCGAAGCAGTTTCTGTGCTCTGGTGATGCAAATGCAAAGATTCATTTCTTCCCTGTAAAGTCAATGCTCAGACAATATTGCAGACCAAACCTTTCCTTACACAAAGGTTATTTTCTCTCTGGAGCATTCCTTTTTTTTTTTTTCTTTTTTTTTTTCCTTCCTGAAAGGCTTTGTAGACTAGAAATTCTCTGAGAGTTCATGACACCCTGAGAGCCTTCCTTTCAGAGACAAGCTGTATAATAATAATGCAATGACAGAAAAATCGAGGAGAGGTGGCTTTCTCTGATGGAGAATTTGCCTTTAATTCTACCCTGAAGAGATTGCAACGGAGCACCAACCTTTGTTCTTAGTGTAGTGCCTCACTGCTATACCAACCATTTGTTAAATGGGAAGTAATTGAGGTTGAAAAAGAATTGAATGAATAAAGCTTTTGGCAGTGAAGGGGAGGAGGCAAAGTATGGGTTAAAGGTTATTCCTTGCAGAAATTTTGTAAAATGAGAGGTAATGCAGCTTTTGAGCCAGAATTGCTGGCCCCTCTGGAGGGGGCTTGTGGAAGAGAGGGAGGAGAGCAGGTTTGGGGGGGAGGGAGATTGAAGCTGGAGATGCACAATGAAAATAATAAACTAGCATCAAATATTCAGCTTTGTGTCATCTTATTGATTATATTAGAAATTTCAATCTGAGATTAGCAGCTTTGGCCATCTCTCTTGGTGAGTGGAGACCAAAGGAGGAGACGTCAGGCAGCAGTAACAGAGATGCCTGATAGAAGCTTTCCTATTCGAGCAGTGTTTTAGAATTGTTGTAAGCCGTGTTTGAATCAGCGCTGCTCTGGGGCTGCTTCCAGAGGAATGAATGGGCTGTACGTTTAGGTGCTTTCTAGAATTCTGGGGTTCTGGTAATTTTAAAAATACAGATATTTTTTCTTTTACAAACTCTTATCTGCTTTCAGATTTAGTCCTTCAAAGTAACAAAACATTCTTTCCCTCTTCCTTTACCCCAATCCCTTCCGCACTCTCTCCAAAAAGGGAAAATCTGCCAAGAAAGTATTTTGGGCCTGGAGACTTTTAGAATAGGCAGAAAGGATTTATATCTTTGACAGATCCTGTGTTGAATAAAATATCACCATTATGGAAGCATTACTGTGCTTCCATCTAGTATGCTTTCCATACTGTCTTGCAGTTCTTTGAAATTTTGTATTAATTCTTGTATTTGTAGTCCAAATGCATTTAGAAATATAGAGTTTTAATCTTGCGCGATACTATTTTGTGTTCTTCCAATGTGTGATTAATTGTGCGAAATATGAAGTCTAAGGATTTTTGCTCAAAGAGTATGAACTTTAAGGACTGCTGTTTGATATGGGCATTATTTTCATACATGGCCTTTCCATTTTTTTATATTGAAGATCATTATTTGCTCTTCCTTAGAAAGTCTGGCTTTGCATAAGTTTTAATATATCAGTGCCATCCTGGTTAGCAGGATGCTTTCCACTCCCAAAATAATCAGGTTTAAGACGCATTATTTTTAGTGAAATTCCTTAGGGATAGATGCTAGCCCAATTCTCATCCATAACTTTGCCAATAATTTGGAGATATACCTCTACTAGCTGCCAGGAAAAAACTTTCAGATGACACAAAGACTATTGGAACTGTAGACAGCAATTAAGTCCTATCACAAAATTTAGGATGCATGCCAAAATACACCGTTCAAACAAAACGTATAAGGAGAATGCAGTCTGCGGGTGCAAAGAGGATATCTGCTTAGCTGAAAGCTTGTTCCTGAAAAAGATGTTAGGGTAGGCATGCAACTCATCACGGGTTTCTATGAGAGCTGGGGGCAAAAAGGGCTAATGTACTTCTTGGCTATACAGATTAGAAGAATGATGTAGGGGAATGGAAGTGATTTTTATCTCTGCATATTGCATTAGTCAGTCAGATACTGGAATACTGTGTTCAGTTTTGTGTCCACATTTGTTTAAATTATGTTGGCAAATTGAAGAAGGTAGGGGAATGGGCCAGAAAAGTAATTTTGAGAGAATGCCTTGTAGTGAGAAACTTAGAGCTCCATCTGTTCTGCTTTTCTCAAAGAAAGAGAGATGATTTGTTTACAATGCAGAAGTGCCTTAATGCATAGAAAATATTGGTTACCAGAAGCCTCTATAATCTAGCAGAGAAATACAAGAATTGGCTGAAATAGACTGGAAGCTGAATCCAGACTGATTCAAATGGGAAATTAGAAACAAATAAACAACAGAAGCAGCAACCTTAATTATGCAGTAATACTTTGTGAAATATGAAAGTCATGATACTAATATTTTTCCAACTCTAATAAAGCAGCTCTCAGCACAGTATCACTGCTGTTGAACTTGCTGCCTAAATGGAGAAGAAAAGTGCAAAGGATTATTCTGCATTGACAAAATATCAACACCAGCAAATGCTGAAATCGCGATTCAAATTCTGAATCTTGCAGTAATCAGTCAATCATAATCCCAGATGAGCCCCACCAGCACTGGTAAATGCAGCACTTTGCTGCTTTATACAAGAGGTATTACAGCACCGTGAGTGAACAGCTTACTCTGCGCTGTTGGGGCATTGCTGCTCTCGTCAGCAGGAGACAGCCTTTGGATTTAACCACGTGAGACCCTTTGGGAAAGCTTTTATTCTCCAGGAAAGGCATCTGTATTCTTGTAATCGGGCTACTGCTCCAGCTTGCAGTTTTCTTGCAAGTAAACAGGAAGGTAAAGACTACTGCCTACCGGATCCTGAACCGAAAGTTACCTTCGTTGTGTGCGTTAAACAAAAGGTACACATTTGGAGTGCCAGTTTAGCAGAAACATTTTCTTAATGTAGAGTTTTCAGGAGTCCCTGCGTGACTTCACGGACACCTCTGTTCCCAGCAGGTCTTCTGGATGTGAGCATTTGCACGAGTCCAGCAAGTCAGTTATGCGCCTGCTTGAAAATGAACCGTGTGGGAGATGGTGCAGCTGAGGGATATAATTGCTTCCAGCTACCTCCAGGAAGACTTTAGAATGGGGGTACCTTGGAGATGCAATTATTTTAAAAAAAAGTCACAAATCATTTGCAGCTGGAATAACTTTTAAAGCCAGGATTATAGATATAAAAAGTGGTAATGCTGCAATGTCTTACAATTAGAAATCATCATTAATTAAACACACATTCATTCTCAGAAAGAGATATTTTCGTTGTGGCACGTCTGGGTGTTCTCTTTACTTATGTTTTTATTACTTGCAATTACAATTTATTACTTTCCATAAAAATGATAATTTCAGGCATCCTAAGTTAAATGAATGATTCGATAATTTAAAACTACTGAGTATTTAAAACTACTGAGTATTTGTTATCTTTGAGGGCTGTGAAAATGAATTGCACGTTGTTGAATTTAAAATGCCAGTCTTGTGGATAAATCAGTCCCTTGGGAACCTGTGAGCAGCACTGTCACAGAGACAGAAGGGGAGAGGTTGCAGGGTACAGATATTTGCCTCTCGTATATTTATGGCCTGATAGCTGGAGAAGCTGGCTATTTGCAGATTCAGCTGATACGAACCAAGTTTAAGGTTCTTCTCAAAATTCAGATCTTCAGCTATGTTTGCAACTGACTGGAGGGAAAGAAAAGTTAAAGCAGAGAAATATGAGCAGGGTAAAGACTTTGACATGAGAAGAAACTTGAGTTCTGTGAAGGTATATATGGACTGCTCTTTCGTTCCTGGGCAGATCGCAGGGATTCCCTTTTTGCCTGAGTGGAAAACTTCATGCCCTCATAGAAAACAGGACCTGGACCAAAGTCCATGCCAGGGACACTGTGTGATAACGTTGACTTCAGCCTGTTTCTGTCTCGCTTTCTCCGTACGCAGGAGGTGTGGGCGCTTTGCGCTCCCTGCGGGTGGCAGGCACTATGTCATTAGCAGCAGTTTCACTTTTGGCCATTGATCTGCTCCGTTTGGCCTGCCCTGCCGGGCCACTCTGGCTGGTAATTGGAAGAGATGGGTTAAATCAGCCCGTGTAGCAAACGGGCAGTTTCATTGACTTCACTGGAAACAGGAGCTGTTTGCGTGTGTGATTTCTGCAAATTTGTTTTGCTGCTGCTGTTTCTTCTCACACCCTTGAACTGAACCAAAAATGTTACAAATCAGCTGCTTCATCGTGATGCTTCACGTGAAAATCAATGATCATGTATCATATAGGCAATCATGAGGATGTTTTCTCATGATGATATGTGACCTATTAATTTTTTAGTGATTTAAGCATGTGTTCACACGTGAACACATATATATATTTCATCTCTGTGTTGCTTCACAGTTCAGAATAACATATTCAGGATTTTTTATTTTAAGCTTCAGGGGGAAAAAAGGAAAGCTGAGGCATTTGACATGGGCTGGGAATGTAGCAAAACTAATAACTGAGGGGTTTGAGTATGAAAACTAGCGTTGTGACCCCACCTTTGTCTGAAAGAGGAAGTGAGAAGATTTTTATCATACATGGATTCCGTCATCTCCTTTGTTGAAAAGAGAATAAATATCCTGCCTAAATTCTTTAAAAACAAAATACTCCAGCTTTATCTGAAAAATACACTTTATTCCCTTTTCAAATTAGTCATTTCTGCTATGTATGGCATCTCCTGCTTTTCAGTACCTTAATTGAAGTGGTAATAATTGATGCCACCTTTACATATTTATTTCCTGTAGAAGTAATTTACAGAGTCACAGATTCAGGAGATAAAAATAGCATTCTGGTCCTGGGCTTCTCTCCCCAACTAGCAGTGATGATAAAAGTGATTTCCTGTTAAGCAGGCAGCACAGTACTGCAATTGCACGTGCACAAAGCTTCTGATATATACTGGGGTGCTTGGTACCCTGAACTCCAGTTTAATTCAGTGGGAGCTTTAGCACCAATAAATTGAAGTCAAGTATGTGTTTGAACGTATTTTATAGACTGCATGACAGATTCTGATCACTTTCATTGTTGGATAAACTGAAGTCTGATCCTTTTCCCCTTACCAAGTACCTCGTGGTGTTTCTTAGGTTCATATGCACTGTTTAAAAGAAAACCTCCCTCTCCCCTAAACCTCCTATCCTTCCTGTTCTATAGGTGTTTTACCCTTTGTCCAGATACAAACGCTAACATAAGGTATATTGATAAACACTGCTGAGCTGGTTTCACCAATGATGCATCAGACTCAGTGGAGTGACACAGGCTCACTGTGTTGTGACCACGATGAGAAATTGCTTAGATAGTTATCCCTATTTTTGGTAGTGCAAATCTTGGAGTCATGCAAAATTCTTGAGACATCAGTGTTTATGATAATTAGATTAAACAGCGTGTGTGAGGCAATCGAGCGGTCATACACATGAATGGACTGATATACAGAAGATATAATACCGTTAACCATTGAAATATCCATGTCCTAGTAAGAAAAATAGCAGGACAATTAACAAAGAGAAGCTGCATACAAGAGGTCTCATTATTACTTGGTACTGTATTGTATTCTGTATGTATATTGTACACAATAGTTATAATTAAATAAATAAAAAGCCCTTCTTAGGGCTGCAAATCGAGCATTCAGAAGGTAGACAAGCGTAATTCTGGCATTTGCTGCACTGCCTTAATTCAATATCATTGTGCGTGTGTTACGGGACAGTTTCTGATTGCATGATCACATACTACTTCTTTCCAGATAATCCCTGCATCATTTAATGCACAAGGAGAACCTATTCTTTGGATCACCTGGGATCTGAAATAGCTCCATTTGCAAGCTGATAGTTTAAACTCCTAGCAACCCAGACATGCCTACATAACCACCAAGCTTATCTAAGGTCTTCTGTCTCAGGAAATAAGTTAACCCACTCAATCCCAGTAGCTAACTATAAAAAAAAGGAGAGAAAGCCAATCATGTATAATCTTTATTTGAAAATATTGCAGTTATTTACCTTTTTTCTACAAATTGAAGTCTCATTAATCTGTTACACTATTTATTGGCAGTATGGTATTAGCATTAATGAGTAGGATGTTGGCATAAATGGATCACTGCTTATTTTGTTTCCTCTGAAGACTGTGGTTTTTATTTATTATAATGAAAAAGAAATAATTCAATTTTAAACTTGGATTCCTGAATGGCATACAAGAACACAACTACCTTTCTGTGCTTGTGTTAAAGCAAAGCAGTGTATATTCCTGAATCAAGATTTTTAATAGGAAATGTAAGTGGTTCTGAAATCCTAATTTCTGCAAAGGCTGGAGGGAAGGAATGTGTTACTGTATCTAGTTCTGAGTATTTTGAGAGAGAGTCTGCATGAGTCGTCAAAGGTGCCTGTGTGAGATGTGACCTTTTCAGTTCGTATTTATTATGTCTTCCCAAATACACACAGTAGCTGTGCAGTGCCTGTCAACATTACATTTGGTGAAACTGGTCCTCTGAAGGGAAAAGTTCTCTTTTAATCCTTAAATACTCCTCTTCTAACGCTGATTCTGAGAAAAACATCGTGAAGGAAACTGTAAGGAGAGGAAGAAATGTATGTTTAAACTTTCTTTTCCCTCTTTTCTTTCCAAAATCCTTCCTCCTATTAACTCATACGTCCCCTTGTGATCTATTCTCTTGTTATTTCATCTTGTTCTTCTGAGGGCTTTTGCTATCAATAGTTGGTAGGTATCCCCTCTCCAATAAAATGCAGCAGACTTATACGGTCTTGCCTGTACACTATGTAGTGTGCCACCCTCCCCAAAAGTGGCTCAGCTACCATAGCTGGTTGTCCTTGCTGATCATGGAAGGAAGGAATCAAAACTTTTGCAGTTTCAAACGCTTTCTCTTTCTCCTCCTATTTTGCAAGGCTCTCATTAAACCCCTCAAGCCCTCACTGGCATTGGCTCTCTACAGCAGAGCAAACACGTAGGAGAGCGGTCAGAGCCATGGACAGCCAATGATGAAATGTGTATTGAAACCACTGAGATGACAGCGGAAAATATTCTGTAGTAAAACCCTATTGGTGGACTTGGGAGGGACATGGCTACCTGGTGAGCATGCCTTCCTATTTATGGTTGAAAAACCAAGTGATGCACAAAGGTTTGGGGAATGCTTCAACACTCTCGAAGCTGAATTCCTCACTCTCTGAATGAGGTAGGGCATTCAGGCATGAATCCTTGTCAGCAATTAAAGAGAAAAAAAATCATTAAATGCAAATATGGGATATTTCCAAATACATCATTCTGTAAAGTGAGGGAGGAGGGACATTGTTTTTTTGATTCCAAATAGGAACATGTTGGAAACAAGCCTTTAACAAGTGCTGGTCAGTAGTGTAAAAGCTTATTACATTTATCTGAATGCCCAAAAGGGAATTTTATCAGAGTAAGTCTGATTTATGTCATTGCAGCTTCTCAAGTCTCTCAGTTATGTCAGGTTATCATAATCTTCCTCAATAACTGCACATTATAATAGTAGGTACTTCTCCCTAAATCCCCTCTGCAAAAACCATTGTCCTTGCAGTAGCGGCTAGATCTCCTCTTGTCTAGAGCATCCTCATGTATCTTGCTGCTTTGCAGTGCTGCAGACAGGGATCTCATCTGCTGTGTGTTGGTACAGCTCTGAGCACAACTGGACTCTTGATGAAGACCTCAGGGCAATGCCATAATGTTTCTAATAAATCCAGATAACCTGGTCAGCTGGTTGTCCTCCCATTGCACTATGTGTCTTGTTTAGAGTGGGAGAAAGTCTTCTGTGGATTGAGTGTTTTAGTGGAGAATGAAAAATAGCCTCCAACCCTCTGCCAGGTAGAAAGTCTGGGTAACGGGGAAGTAGCTGGCTGGTAGTCTTGTACGATGTTGGATGCAACTGCAAGGTGCCATGGGAAGGAGGAACCATAAAGGAAGGTGATTTCCTCATCCTGTGAGAAGAGGGCACATCTTCTCTTGCGAAAGGGAGGCCCAAACTGCCTTTGGTTTTAAGTAATCCTTTCTGCTGTCCATGTACGTCATAGGAGGAGGGGGAGCTGTGCAGCCCATGTGACTGGGGTCTATTTATTTGTCCTTCCTCTATCCATGAAAGAGTGACAATGGAGCATCTAAGACACCCTTCGTAGTCCTCCTGGGCATACGTCAAGTGGGATGTTGGCAAAGATAAGTAAGCAGCAGCATCTGTGTCAGTGGAGCTGTTGTTCTTCCCTTTGCCTGGGCTTTACTCCATGGTTGCTGTATGGGGTGGGAATTAAGCTGTTCTTATTCTCTCATTTATGAATCAGCAGATAGTCCCATTTTTTTTCTCTCCCATTGAGCAACTGGAAAAAATAGAATAAGATTGAAAGTAAAAATTCCTGAACTGCTTTTTCTTTTTGTGTTCTGACTTTCTGCAAAAAATTTCTGCAGGTGTAACAGCTGTATAATGTATAAATCATTATAAACAAGGCTTGAAAGGAACTTCACTGTTTATACTATAGCTTCCCTGCCCTTTAGCAGTGATGAAAACTGAAAATACCAGTGCATCTGGAATTCAAAGGAGAAGGAAAAAAAAATAGATGAGAGATCATAAAGGGGTAACGCGGTTCAGCTAGACTCAGTGTTTGGAATATTAAGCAGATTTGACCCATGCTGAGAAGAGCCTGAAGAGCAAATTCTTCTCAGCACCATCTCTTATGTCAGGACCCTGATTAACAAAGACATTTAAATAATGTCACTGCACTTCATACAATTTGAGGCTATTTTCTCTTTTGTATAGCTTGTGAGTGTAATTTTTTTTTTACTTGCCATATTTGACCTCTGTCTCCTAATAGTGGCAGGCAATGATACTTTGAGTTATTATGCTGAATATAAATGTAAGCTTCAAAAATAACAAAGCTTTTGTTCTTTTCCTGATGAAAGCACAATTTTGCAGTTGCTTCAAATATTATAGCTCTAAGTCTGCCGTTGCTACTTCTACGAGGGATTTCTCAGTGAATTCATTAGAAGTGTCTATTTTCATAGCCTGGCTTGTACAAATAAGAAGCAGGAATTTGAAAGTTCAGGGTACATCTTGCGGTGCCTAAGCTGCTGCAATATTGCGTATGCTGAACCTGTTTTTATGTTGCTAGCGGGGAATAATTCAAGCTGAACTCTGAATTCCCTCATTAGAGGTTTAAGTCTCTAACGCTAAAACTAAGGCTAAATTTTGATATTTGTTAACAGAATCCTGTGTGAATTAATATTTTCCTGGGGACACACAGAATTTTGAAAGAACAATTCTTGTAAGATAAAGGTAAGTAAAAGCCACACGTGTTTTGGAGACGTGAAAATAATTTCAGGGGTCAGTGGCTTCGCAGTTGGAATTAACAGCATGGTAACTAAGAGCAAGAGGAAGAGCAGAAGGGGTCTGCACTTCCATTTTTTTTATGTGGTATAGGTGCTTGGAGTGGTATTTGGAGAATGTCCCTAATCAAATGAATGTGCCTGGAAAAGAATCTGGCTCTTTCTCCTGGTCATGTGGATCTCTTTTTCTTTTTTTTTTCCTTAATTTTTTTTCTTTTCTTTTTGTTTTTTTCTTAATTAGATCTATTTCTGAATGAAAAAAGTATGGAGTAGAAAAGAATGGACTAAAGCTGTCACTTCTATTTCAAGCTAAATCTAAAGATTCAGGGCACAAGAAACCTCCTGTGATTATAATTTCAACTTTCAAGTGTTTTCCTACATTTCTGTTCTTGAAAGAATGGAAAAGAAACTATTGTTCATTTTACTCATATATCTGAAAATAGAAGTCATTTTAGTGAGAACCTGTTCTTTCCTTAATGAATATCTAAATCAGAGTTTTCAATGCCTCTGGGCGAAGTTTCTAGGTAGCCTGAACTATATAGCGTGTGACTGCCAACTGTCCAGATGGAAACAGTAAATCAGGCAGCAGATGAATGTGGGATTGCCTCGGCAAAAAATAACATTTTTCAATTGTTTTGCAGATTAAGGGCCTGTCATACTTCATCTCCATCATAGAATCCTAAACATTTTGTAGGGAGATACAATGAGGAGAATGAAGACTATGCAATGACTAAATACATTTTTATTTAATAGGAAATTATGTTTTGTTTAATTTCATTGCAACCAGAATACAGTTTACATTTCTTTCCCCAACCCTTATTAATTCATTACATTTAGCGAATATTCAAAAATTACTCCAAATCAAAGCTACCAGTTATTTTTGGACGGGATTAGCGCCACAAAGACTGAGAAGATGCTTACAGAGAATCATTTATTGCTTCCAGTAGCCAAAGAAAGTTGGTGAAAGGGCAGTTTTCTAGTATATTGACACCTGGCTTTCAGCTATTTACATTTACAAACAATTTCTTTCTATCAGTTGGGAGATCTTCAGGAGTTGGTGGTCAAAATGAAAGACTCTTTGCAGTGCAAGTTTGGCATTCTTGTACAAAGTATGACACTTTTGGTGGCATTTTGTGGCTGCCATATAATCCATCTCTTCTGCAAAGAGCCAAAATATCCTGCTGTTGTTTGATTAAAATAACAATTTAACAAAACATACAAGAATTAAATAAAAAGAAAAGGCTGCATGCTTAAGCATTTTCTGTAAGCTTTCCAAGTCATTGCCTGTGAACTTCAAAAGAAAATAATAACAGCAGTGGATTTATCCGTTATTTAAAATAAAACAATGCAATAATGTAATAATCACATTTTCTAATGTCTCAAAGAACACATAAACTTCTTCATACCACCAGCAACTTATTGTCCCCATTGATTTTACTAAATAGAATCATCCCACCTGTGTATTTATCAAATGTTAGTATTAAAAACTGGAAAGGATTAGAAATAGATTTTTTTTCTTTTGTTGGTGAATATGCTTTGCTCAGCTAGGGAATAAAAAGTAAGCAAGTGTCTCCTAAGCTTTTTGTCTTCTGTTTTGCTGGACATGTACTGGTCAAGTCTTTTTTTTCATATCATCAGCATCTAGGCTGTTTTTTTTATTTGGTTTAGAACTATTTCCACTATTTCAAAACCAGTTTTCTGTTCTGAGGCAATTAGTAGCCTGGCAGCCGTCAACAGATACTACATTTTTTGAGTGTGATGACTTATAGCACTAAGCAGAAGATCTTAGTTTGAATCAATGTTTTTTTCCATTTCACTTTATATTTTATCAATGAATATCACCATATGATTTCATCTACTATGGAAATGTCATTTCTATAACAAAATCTGCCAATTAATTTCCATTTAATTAACACATTCGGCATCATTCAGGAAGCAAACAAGTGTAGGCTCTGTTTAAAAATTAAAAAAAAAAAAAAAGGCTAGTTAGTTGTTGTGGTTAGTGACAGAAGACATGCATGAGTCAAGTCAGGAGAATAATACTTCTTCTATGTTCCTTCCCTGGAAAAAAGATACTTGAAAAATGAGTTAGGAAGGGCTGCTGCATCTCTGATTCTCTATATCTGGGAGGGTATAAAGTACAGTAGGAATTATCTAAGTCTAATAGAAGTCTAAAAGAGAGGGGCTCTGTATTGTTGGATCTTCATGGCTTCCCTTTATTTGATTCTCCTTCCTTGCTTTGTACTGACAGCATTTCCCCGGGGGGAAGTTCCCCAAGCGCTGAGAAATCCACCATGGGCAAAAAGACAGTATAGCTATAGCTCTGCCATAGAAACTTGTCAGGCCTGGGAGAGGCTGTAGCATTTTCATCATACTAAGCTGGCTGACATGCTCTCACAGAATTTGCTGTATAATTCAGAGCCCTCTTAAACTCTTTTAAACCATGGCTGGATTGAAAATGAGGATGCTGCAGTCCTTTCCTTGGAAAAGCACTTCTTTGGGTTGAATCCTGTCAGATATGGCAAGAAATCTGGACCGTGCTGCTTAGCTGGGCAGCTCTACTCCATGGAGATGTGCGGACTGTTGATACATAGGAGATTGTAGCACACTGTAAAATTCACTGGTGGAATTAAAGAAATTGGAAGAGATTTAAAATTTGTTACTGTGCTACTCAGTTTTTATATTTCATTTCTCTTTTAACTTAAAAATAGAATAAAGAATCAGAACAGTCATTTAGAATATGAAGGATACATACTTTGGATGCACAAATAAATATACAGCATATGGTATTGCCTTCTGTTATGACAAAATAGTTTCTAAACTTAGTTAGATAGAATTATATCCTGCAATTTTATTTTTTATTTATTTCATATCGATATATATTTCAAACATGTCAATAGCCACTGATTGCTTTTGGGTAGCATATGGAAGCCCGTTGCAAAATATTCTAATGCAGAACGTGAGTAAGCTAATGTAATTTTTGACAGCTTATTTCTCATAGCTCGTTATGAAAGTCAAAAAAAAATAGGCAGGCTTTCCTGCTTGTATTTAGCTTTTTCGTTTACAAAGAGTAACTTTTCCTTCCTTTCTCCAAAGTTTCTGGTGCATTGCCCATGTGCTTATGCTGTGTATGTTTCTGAGCAGAGTTTTTGAATTTGGACTCAGATCCAAACACGTGCTGCCTGTGGAAACTCTTCAAGGGCAAAGGCAACATCACTTGTCATTGATTCTGCAGAACATTTAAGGAGAAGTGACATTTACAAGGGCTTGTTTTGAAGTTTATATAGATTTGGCAAGAATAGCTGCTTCAGTAACTGTTGTGCTGTAACAAGTAAGCATGGACTTTACCACCAGCAGATTCACTTGTCATCCAAGTAAAAATAAATATTCAATAAACAATTTACTAGGGATGTGAGTTCACTTCTGCTTCATTCCACATGGAAAGACCTGACATCTGTTGCCTACATAGTGTTATTAAGGACACAATGAAATGAAGACAAATCAATTGTGTAATTGTCAAAAATATATCAGGGAAACTTTTTTCTTGGCTAGTAAAAATAATGTAAAGAATAATAGCACAAGGAATATATCCAGACTGTATGTGTGATGGTGAGTACGGTGTGAGAGTGATAACTGAACTATAAGAATAAGAACCATAACTATAAGAATTTACAGGAATAGAACTTATTCTTTCATGGGCCTGGTGTTGTTTAAACAAAAGCGCTTTAACATCACCCTGGTGGCATTTGGAGATCTCACGCTGAAAGTATAGTCTTACAACCATTAGGATCCCCATTTGGACTACCAGAGTTGCGCAGTGTGGCATTAATGTAAATGATAATAAGGGTAATAATAAAATTGCCTAGCGCTTCCTATTCCTGTTAGCAATACAAGGGGAGTGAGTGCAGGGAGAGTGGGAAGGGCCTGTTTCGGCTTTGCCGGTGCGGTGTTACTTGCGTTCCCATTCAGGAGAGCTTTCTCATGCCCGTTCACCCAACCACATTCTGTGAAGGCCTGCACCACCGAAGGCTGCACGAAGAGGGTGAAACCTGTGCTGGGAAACTGGCTGCCGAAACTCCACCAGTACTGCGGGAGCGAAGGCTTTGCTGTAGCGTGTTTAGCCACACAGAATAACCCACTCGAAGTAACCTGCTAAGTGTCTAGGAGAGTCACGGAGAATAAGTAGCCCTGACTCTTGTGCGAGAGGCGGGATGGCACAAGGATGTGCTGGAGAAGGTCGGGATGGCACTGAAGGCGCTGCTGGCAGTCCTTGGTGGTGGTGCTTTACTAGCAGTGACATCTGGTGACTGCTGCCTGCACTGCAGCATTTCTACCTGAATAACTGAAATTTTCCTCCATTGGGACACTCTTGTTCAGCCTCTGCCGTTATGTAGATCATCGATAAATACAAAACAATCACCCATCCTCACACACACAGTCTATAAACATCACAGTGACAAATATGACAGATTCTTTCCTCATCCATTCCATATTAAAAAAAAAAAAAAAAGCAAAGACAGTTACTTTTGATGACAACTCAATTTGGCATAGGGGTATCTTTGTTGTTATCCTGGGATCTTGACCAATTTTAGTGTAGTCTCAACCAAATAGGGTGATCAAAAACTATCTGAGAAACATTGAAGTTTGAATCTTTGTCATTTAGGTAACAAGTCGATAGAAGTATTTTCATTCATATATCATGTAGCAAAAGTAAAAGAAATAAATATAGTTTCTGTACCAATATCTGTATGTAGAAATACAGATATAGAAGACAATGGTGAATAAAAATAGCAAATTAACAACAAAATGTTGAAAGTGCAATATTTCATTTATCTATTTTACTAGTTGTAGTAAATAAAACAAGTTAAACCCAGATTCTGTTATTCTTTTTGCAACAAATAAGCCTGAAGTATAAAATAAAAGAATTGTTTCTCTGGAAAACTGAGAATATTTTTCCGGTCTGCAGTTGCTAACCCTGTGTGAGGGACCGTGAACAGAGGCTACCAGCTGAAGGCTAGCTTTGTAAAGGCGTGAAGCGGGACATTTTTGATAGTTTATTCGCTCATTGCTCTTTCCTTCACAAGATTTATGCATTTGAGGGTGGTGAGAGCAAGTATTTTCTTGGCAGATTGCCTTGCCGGGCTACAGATTTTGGCAAGTGAACCACTAATCTTTTGGAATGAGAGAAGGGCAATTTGTGCTTCCTTTCTTGTATGAGGAACAGCTAAGGAGGAGTGTATGGAGCTCTTGGCCACTTTTACAGGGACATTTCCTCATAGTTTCATTACTAAGGAGCAGCAATCTGGTCAATGAAACAGAGATCTTACCTTAAATAAGAGTATGTTGGCAAAATACCTGCTATAGTCTGGCTTTTTAACACTGCATCTTTTGTCGTGAATTAGCTTACGTTGCTCTCGTGGCAATCAGATTGATTGCTGCAGGGTTCACCTGTCATTCCTGCTATAGACAAAGGGGAGACATCACTGATAACTAAGGCTGTGTAGCGTTTTCATACATATTAGTTATATGTATGTGCCCAATGGAGTAGTTTATAGACCAACAGAATAGCCAATATTCCCTTCTGCCTACATTTATGCCTCTCTGTCAACAAATGCAAGTTTTGTTTTCTTAACATGGGAGAAAAACCGCTGTGACTTTTGCCCAGGACACCCTGAGGAGGTGGAAAATACGGCACATGAATGTTCCACCACATCAAAAGTATGGTAATAGGTAGCACTTGATAATCTAGAAATATATCACTATTTCTTAACGCCGGCAGCCACTGATCAGAAGACTTACTTATCACCTGTAACAACACTAAGCGAAAGAGAAGAATGAGCTATACCACCAATGTTTGCCTCTTTTGAATGGTTTAACATTACCGCTGTTTGCACTCTGAAGGACGTTTGCCAGTTCGCATGCTATTCAAAACTATTGATGGGCAAATTTCTGGAATGAATGGTATTTTTGAAAATAAATTCATGTACTATATATTAGTCACAAGTCCTTTAACAGTGGAAATATACTGAAGTTATGAAAAAACAAAGCAACCGCCTGCTGCTTGGTTAAGGCTACGCTGCAGGAGCTCCTAGTGGACTCCCTTTTTTTTTGCTCTGTTTCTTGTTCCCAGCAGCAGGCCCAGATCTACAGTGCTTGGATGCCTCGCAAAATGCATTTTGCAGCCTTACCCCCCAAAAAGTGTGTAACGATACCCATTTTGCAGATAAAGAAATGAGTCACCCAGCGTGTGTAGCGCATGTCACGTTTGTGTGTGTTGCGTTTGTTTGTGTGCGTCACATTTGTGTCGCATTACGCAAGAAAGCAGCGGACAGCGGTCCCAAGGCGTATGTGTGGACCTGGCTCAGGTCCAGGCGACGTCTCAGAGCATCATCTGTGCCCAAAGGCAGGTTTTTTTTTGTTCACATTGAGCTCCCTGGGTATAGCCGCTCTGTTCAGTTAATATTAGATCTTTGTGATGTGAAGTTTTTATAAATAATCTGAATATTTCAGTATATTCAGATTTTAGGTTGAACAGAGAATGCTCAGTGGAAAATGTTTAAAATAAATGGGCAAAATTGCTCCCAAGAAAGCTAGGAACGTTATATTCCAGGTATATGCTTTATTTCGGTGTGATTTCCTCAGGGCATCTTTTGAGGCATTTTTTTATGTCAGATTTTTCAGTAAATACCATTTAAACGTAGAAGCTTTTGATAGTTTTAAGCAACAAATGATGCAGCTTTTTGAATGAAGTGATATATGTTGAGTGATATATTAGCTGGAACTGTGCTTACAAAGGCTATTAAATTTTAGGGGCTTTTAGTTCATATCTGATTGTTCCAGGTCTTCTATTGGAAACCTTTCAGTTCATTGACAAATTTAGCCTCTAGATCAGTCAGAGATTAAACAAAATCCCAGTTTGTTAGTGGCATAGTGCAATCTCAAACCACAGTTTGTAAGCATGGCATAATTTAAGCATTCAGAGAGATTAGCCCCAAAAGACAGTAAAGAAGGTAGAAAGAATCAGAAACCAGAGTGCGTGCAGCTGACAAAGCATCAATGTGAATTTGTGAATCAGCATTTCATGAATTGCCCAAAAATGTTATTGAAGCTCAGTGAGGTATTAACTCTTTGAAACAAGGGAGGAAAAATGAACATAAGGCAGGAAACCATGTCAGTCAGACGTTCTCTCGCTAAATCTTTTCCAATGTAGGCTAAACTAAGTCAAGCCATTTCATTTTTATCCAGGGACGTCAGCTGAATACACGGGCAGCTCCTGCGCCTTAGCTAACATGTGGTACAATAATTTGTTACTTGGTTGTAATTGGCTTGCAAATCAGAGCCCTGAGGTGTACAGAGTAAGAATGCCTAAATAATAAAAGAAAGTCTGTTATGCAAGGTACAGCAAAGCATATTGCATCCTCTATTGCAACGGTCGAAAGCTCAAAACCCCAAAAGTTTACTTGCACAGGAGAACAGAAAGAAGAAGTAGTTTAAATACTCCTCAGGCTGAAAACGCTAGGCTGTCTTTCGGCGTTGCACAGACCCACTCAGTGCGTATTTTCTGTGCATGGGGTGAATTCACAGTGAAAGCTGCGGAGCACTAATCGGCTTTTGGGGAGCAATCTGACCTGCAGAAGGTTCATCTTTGCTTCAGGCAAACCCACTTGGCTGCTGTACTTTCCTGGAAAACTGCATTTCAGCCACCAAGATTTTTATAAGGTTCCTGTGGGAACCCTAACTTCCACAGCCATATGTTTTTATTATTAATAATAGTAGCAATAACAATTATTGTTATTGTTATTGCTGTAGAAAGAGACTGTACAAATGCATGCAATATATTACCCCTTCCTGGAGGAATTTACAGTCCAAGAGATGAGACTTAGGAGTGGGAAATGGCTAAAAACACAGACTAAATATGTTTATGGAAGTTGCTTCCAATCATTTAAAATTTTCAAGTTTTCACCTTTGTCTGCCTTAATCTGCATTGGTCTTGATGCCGCTAGAGTATGGTGAGTGGGAGACCCAGTGCACTTCCTAGACAAAATGTTTCAAGTCTGTCAGATTTGTCTGTGCTATATATATGCTGTAAATATGCTGCAGAATCTTTTGCTCTGACTCGATCTACTGTTTCCTCTGTACTGTCGATACAATGGTTTGTATGCAAACAATGGTTTGTATGTACGTTGTAAGGACATATGTTCAGAACCAAACGCTGAGATGAATTTGCAATTACAGACTTAGCTGTACTGCCTGGTTTTGCACTGCTGTGTATTGACTTTGCGTGTCCAATTTAAGGCACTCCTCTGACAGACGAAAATTGATTTTTCACAAACATCAATGAGAGTTCAGCAGTTACATAAAACGGGGGTGAGATCCACTATGCAGATCTGAAAGAATTCTGCTCAGAGGCATTTAAAAATGCATGAAGAAATGTGGATCTGAGGTGAATTTGCTAGAATATGTATAACTTGTATATCCACATAATTCTCTATACTTTTTTAAGTGCCAGAATGTTTCTGACCAATTCTGCCTTGTTACAGGTGATGTTTTAGTTCTCAGACTGAAATGACTTCAAAAGTCCTTTCCCAAGAACTATATTTTTCTTAACAATAAGGCTGTCTTCCGGCTGTTAGCATGAAATGAAATGGATAAAATAAAATGCGAATGAGGACCTGTTCGTTTTATGGGCATCATTAACTACTGTTTGGACAATGTCTGCATGCTTAGCATTGTAAAGCCTAGCATTACAACCCATTTCTACATACTAAAAAGATCCTGAAAAGATGAGATGGGTGAATGAAAGTTTGGAGTAGCGTAAGAGGTGCAAAAAGGAAAAATGAGATAGAGAGGGAAGGCAAAGGGAATAGAAAAATGAAGGATATTTTAAGAGAAAATGAAACACAGTCATGCCTTATTCAGATAACCTGCAGAAGATTAGTGTGATAAAGACAGCTGTGTTACCGGGCAGAACTAAAGTCAGGAGCTAAAGTCAGGCTTTCGGGGTTACATTTTGGAAGCATGGGAATACTTCCTAATGTTCTTGAGAACTCCTTGGACTGACAGCACTGAGGCAATGTCTGTGCATAGTCCAGGGATAGAAGGAAGTGGAGGACTGAAAGATGTCTCTTTACCTATGTATTAGATGTGATTGTTTTTCGATGAGTAGGTAACTGACCATGAATTAAATTTAGGCTGAACTCTAACGTAGAATTGTAACTGTGGAGGAAGCCCCCTTTTGCATGTCTTCCTTCCTTATAAAGCATTTTGTAAGCAGAACCATCTACTTTCAAGGTTGAGGGGCATCAATTTGTGAAAAGGATTATATGACATAGTGAATAGCATAGGATTTAGCTCAAGAATCTGGGAAGTGTCTTTCATGTACCCATTTCTATTCTAGTCTTTGGAAAGTAACCTGTTCTAGTCGGAAGTCAGATGAGATATTTTGCATTATCATATTATTCTTTTATTACTATCAGCTCCAGTGGCAGAAAAAACATATGTAGCTCTGCACTTTAAAACTTTCTCTTGTATAAACCCAATTTTTTGCAACAAGAACTGAAATAAAAGTAAAGAAACATTGCATACTGAGTCCTGTGAGATTATTTTATAATCTCTTTAGCAAATGAAGCACTCATTCAGCTTTTTCAAAAAATAGAAATTCTGAAAAATTGAAGAGAGAAGGATTCTCTCAACCTTCTTCTGGTAGTTACTTAGAGTAAATTAAAATCAGGGTTATAAGAAGATCATACTAGTAATTTACTTCTATGGAGATTATCACTTTTATATGTAATAAAACAATATATGAAAATTTGAAACTGCAGTCCTTAAGGAGACCTTTTGTCTCTTCTCCCAAACGGAAGCTCTTTGCCTTGGGAGCACGAGCTCATTGCTGCTGGATGCAGCAATTGCCTGCATAGGATAGAGGAGCTCCTGCCAGAAGCTCCCAAAGAGGGCGAAAGTCTCACCAACGCAAATCTGGTGCTCCCCACTACTTCCAGTGAACACAGTGGAAAAAGCAAAGAAACAGCAAAAGTTCCTGAGGACTTTCCGGAGGGCACGGCCACAGTTCCTGTTGAAATGCATTGAACAAGAACAGTAATGACTGCTTATAACGTCAAGCTGTTCCTTCAAATTCAGCTGGTGTGTGAAGTTACATGGAGACTGAATTCTACAGGAAGTCTGAAAAGTCTGTGTCGGATTTTCTTTCGATCTAGAAGACTACAGAATGTTGGACAAGAGTAAAATAATGTAATTGAAGTAATTTTTCATAGAGTGCAGTGCAAAACTGTCTTGTCAGACTTTCTTCAAACTTTGCAGACGCCTTCTTCAGTCACAATTTTCAGAGCAAATGACTATTCCAAGTCAAAGATACAGTGGAGTTAAAATTTTGTAACAGTTTGTAGTAAAAGCCAGTAGCAACCCTAACTGTGCAGAGGTGGGTTTAACTTCTCCATTATATTTTGTCATTAACTTGCCACTGTGAGTTCACAGAATCACAGAATGGTTGAGGTTGGAAGGGACCTCTGGAGATCATCTAGTCCAACCTCCCTGCTCAAGCAGGGTCACCTAGAGCATATTGCCCAGGATCACATCCAGACGGGTTTTGAATATCTCCAGCGAAGGAGACTCCACCACCTCTCTGGGCAACCTGTTCCAATGCTCGGTCACCCTCACAGTGAAGAAGTTTTTCCTCAGGTTCAGATGGAACTTCCTGTGGTTCAGTTTCTGCCCGTTGCCTCTTGTCCTGTTGCTGGGCACCACGGAGAAGAGGCTGGCCTCATCCTCTTGACACTCCCCCTTCAGATACTTGTACACGTTGATGAGATCCCCTCTCAATCTTCTCTTCTCCAGGCTGAACAGGCCCAGCTCTTGCAGTCTTTCTTCATAGGAGAGATGCTCCAGCCCTCTAATCATCTTGGTAGCCCTCCGCTGGACTCTCTCCAGGAGCGCCATGTCTCTCTTGTACTGGGGAGCCCTGAACTGGACACAGTACTCCAGGTGAGGCCTCACCAGGGCTGAATAGAGGGGCAGGATCACCTGCCTCGACCTGCTGGCAACACTCTGCCTAATGCACCCCAGGATCCCATTGGCCTTCTTGGCCACAAGGGCACACTGCTGGCTCATGTTTAACTTGTTGTCCACCAGCACTCCCAGGTCCTTGTAATACAAAATTGCTTTTGGAAGAAGTTCAAGTTTTCTTTTATTGTAATGGGAAGCCTCAAGACTTTATCTTTTTGCTGCATTCTTAGGTAGAAAATACAGCACTTGGAAGAATGAATTTTGATATACACATAGCAGCCTCAGAATTAATCCGGCAATTTTGAGTAAGCCAGTACTGAAATATGTGAACATCACTGTAATGCTGACCTAACTGTTGTGAAAATAGGGAAGAAAGCCAATCATTCCCAATTCTGCAGATGTTCTGACAGCTAAAGAAGGCACTAACAATTTGCAGCACATGGCATGAGGGATGAGACTGAGCTCTGCAGCTGAGTGTCCTGACTGAAATAAAGTAGGCAGTGAGGGTAGCTCAGAGAAAAGCCCATTTTATCATATACTGCAAAGCCAACTAAACAGGTTAAAAATGAAATTTTATGATAAATGTGAAAACAACTTTGAATTTTCATTTGGAGATGGAAGCTAGCATCTTTGCCAGTGCAAATCTGTGCTTTGATTTCAATTAGTATAATAATTATTAGATGTATGCTTTCTGTTGACGTAGTTGTTGCTCAGTGTTAAGCGTAGTAGAGACCTAGGCAATACTATTTTTTATTATTATTTTTATAATTGAGTATATAACAGTAATAATATATAATAATCTTATGTAATATTATAATATAGAATAATATAGAATAGTAATAATATGTAATTGTGCTATGGAAAGAAAAGATCCAGGGAGATTCCTGACAGTAATAATGAAAGACCAGATTGGATCTGGAGTAATTCCGTTGTTGTGCAGCTTAGGTGTAGTTTTTTACACACTGGCATTGCCTTTTTGCATACGTTTAGGTTGAGGAATTTTGGAAAAAGTAAAAAAAAGGAGGATTAACACTTGAGCTGTGCCACCAAGGATAAGTATGTCGCGTGTTACTTCTGGTGGGGCGAGATCATACCGAGGGCCCTTTTCACGGGGATTCGCTGCCATCCGTATTGCTCAGTTGTGAGCAGTTTTATACCTGTTTATACCAGTTTTATACCAGTTTTATACCTGCTGCCGCATGTGGGGGGCCGCCAGACTCTTTTTGAAGGATGCAGGAATGGCCACGTGTGGGCTGGTGCTGGCCGGCTGCGGGAATTCCCATTGGGACACAGAGGGCCTGGGCAGGGCTGCGGCGGGGGGACGGTTCCTCGGTGCCGCGGCGTCCCCCCTTACAGCTCCCCTGTAGTGACATGGAAGTAATGTGAGCGCAAGAGCTCCGCTGTGATCCTGCTCAGCCGGCGGAGATAACTTGTTATAATTGGGGTGTGAGCCAGCAGCAGGCGCTAGGTGCGACGGTAAGGACAAAGGGAACAGGAAATCGCCATACGGCGTCATATGCTCCTTCTCAACCTTAATTTTGATTGCAGCTGTCAATGTGGTATTAGAGTTCTTGAATGTGTTATTTTATGAGCTCCATGTGTGGGAGAGATTTTTTTTGAAACTGAAACAATGCTAGGAAATGATTGGCATAAGGTTAGCTTAGACATATTGCAGCTCCGGAGATAGCTGCATGAGAAACAGCAATACGAACTAATTGGTGAAGAGGGAAGATTTTCCTGAATTAGTTGAAATTTGCATTTTTCATCCATGTGTTGTTCTGCCTCTTATTTGAGTTTAAGAGTAAGTGCTAGGAGATATATTCAAGAAGGGATATTCCCCTAACTCCCATTTCTTAAGCTCTATAACAAACGTTCTCTTTTTCTTTCTTCACTTTACTTCTTTCAGTGCCACAGTTGTGTTCTTTTACAGTATTAGGGACTGTGTGCCCATAATGATTTGAAATGTATTATGAGAAAATGTTAAAATACTGCTGTGGAAAGAAAAAAATATACCCAAGGCACCAAAGGACACATAGTTATGACCAGTGAGAACTGGGATTGCAGTGGTTTGCTATGTCTGGAGACTGCTTTGAAAAGTACTGTTCGTGGAGGCTTAAAGATAGGCACAGTTAGCTATTCACACCTTGGTCTGTGGCCATATATATGGCTCAAGCCTGAGAGAGATGAATTTCCTGTCTTTATGCAAGTACTGCAAATGAATTCTTTCATGCTTTCATTTGACCAAAACTCTTGAGAATGATTCCCTGTGTTTTTCTTCAAATTTTATTTACTCTTTAATCTTTAGCTTTTAATAGAGCGAGTATTGGCTTAGAGTTACAGAGTGAAACTGTAGTGATTTTGGAAACATAGCTGATAAATAAGTAATTCTACAGCTATGCTAATGATTTATATCTATATATATTTTAGCTGAACTTTCTGGTTGCACATCCTTCTAAACTGGAATGTTATCTTAATTTTTTTCTTTTGTATAAATATAAAAAAAGTAAAAATGTGTAGTGCTAGGCAACAGAGAAGTAAGCTTGAAAAAATGTAAGTGTATGTGAGTGTATATATGTACACGTTATATATAAACTTCCATGCAAAAATAATTTTAATAACACTATACTAAAATAATCGTATGTTCCTGGTGACTCATTTTTGTGAATTCATATAAGAACATATTCTGAGCAGCCTTAGACTGAGATTTGCAAAATGATTTGACTCTATCTACTTACATGGCACATTTGAAAAGGTGAGATTTGCATTTGAAAAGGATGAATCAGATCTGAAAATACCTTGGAGATTATTCCCCCCTCCCAGGTTTGGAACCATTTACTGTAGCCATTGACATCTAGCATGATTTTTGGTGGAGTGTTTCCTCAATAAACTTGTGTAACATTTTTATTTAAGAAAAGGAAAAGAGCAAAAGTAAAGTGGATTTCTTACGTGCCAGAGTTTTGTTTTGTTTTGTTTTGTTTTTGATAAACCTTCAACTATACAAAGGTTGGTTCTAGATTGTTCAATGATATTTTCATAAATGAAAAAAATGAAGTGTGGGATGCAGTCCAGTTAAACTTGCATAAGTTGGGACTTTTTTTCCTATAACTCATCTAAATACCAGACAGCAGTAAGTTTGAATACTTCCTGGGCCTGTCTAATTTTACCTAACTTCATTGTTTCCCACTTGGGCTGAAAATTTCATAAACACAAAAATTATTTTTACTTCTGCATGCTCAGAGCTGTTTGTTTTGACAGGATGGACACATCTATTTAAACTTCTCTTTTAAACCCAGGCTTAGGTAAACAGATAATGAACTCCACCTTAATACCCAGGAAAAATCCAAGCACCAGAAACCCTTCTTTAATAGCCCGTTGGATAAAGCACTCATCCACAAAGTGAGATGGCCACGTTGCGGGTTCTCCTTAGACTGACCGTGCTTAAGCATGCAGTCCAAGAGAGTCCCTGTCCCAGCAAACCTGGTGCTGACTGCAAATCATGGTGATGTTCCTAATGCGTGTATGAACAGAGCTGAACCAGAATCCCCCCTTCCGAGGCTGATTCTCTCTACCAGATATATCCCCTTCCCCCTAGGACTAGGGAGGATTTTTCTTTAGGAGGTTTCTTACAGGAAGATATTAGCAGAATCGCCGTATCTGGAACTTTTATCAATATTCGTTTGAGGATTTTGTGGTGTTTTACTGCACCTGGCATAAAGGCAGAAATTCTCTGCAATTACGTGATATTTAGTTATTAGATAATTACAGATAATTGCAAGGGTAAGTTCTATCAAGTAAAGTGTTACCATAAAATTTAAATTCTAGCAATCGGATAACAATTATGGTTGAAGTTATATCGTCACCAGGTATAATTACCATGAGATCGGCAGCACATGTAATTAATGAGTAGTCACATGGAATTTGCCTTCGGAGTTACACTTCCCCTTTTTGTAAAGTTCTTTGTCACAACATTTGACTGTGAAGATAACATAAATTGGCCTTCCGAAGTGCTACATTAAAATCCAAAATACTTCTTTCCAGTGTAATACTCGCTACTTAGTGTTCTAACTGCATAGGTTGATGGAGGGAACAGGGAAAGGGTGGTGCACTGTGAACCAGGGAGAACTGAACTAATCACCTGCGGGAAGCTACTTTTCAATGGATACCAGCATCCAATTTTAAAACTCTTTGTCCTTCAGTAACTTGCTAGTGAGATAACTCTTCCCCATAGCTATCCAAAAATAACTCTTTATTATATATTAAAGCTAGTTTATACCTAGCTAAAATTCTATTAGGAATAAACTCTTTCAAGACCCCACCACATCATCTACTATCTTCCTTCCAACAATGTTTAATAACGTCTCTTACAGGAGTGAAGAATCTGTAAATCACTCTTGGATTCATATTCGGCAAAGCTCCTTTTTCCTTTTTTTATATTGTTTATATAGGACACACTTTTGCCAAACTTTTCAAGTTACTAAATAGTGTTTTTACTTTTTCTTTTTTTGTTGTTTTTGTTGTTGTTTTCATTATTTATTAGGTTTTACCTGGCAGGATGACTATACGCAGCATGTTATTGGTCAGGAGCTCTCAACCATTCATAAAATCCACAACAGACGCCCTGATATATTTCCCTCTGAAAGGTCTGACACAGTAAGGTAAGTTTGCAACGACTTTTGTGCCCAGTAGGTTTTGGGGGATTTTTTTTTGCAAGTGATAAGAAGCAGAATGGCACCATAGCACTGATTCTGAAATGTTAAACACGTCACTAACATCACTAACCGGACGATAAATGGAAACCAGTTGTACAAAAGTACTGAAAATGCTCTTTTCAGTACTGAAATGAATGAATGAGAACCCTGAACAAATTAAAAAAATGTTCCTTCTACAGTTAGCTTAGGGGTCAGAAATTAAAACTTTTTGTCCAGTTGATGCAGTATCTAGTTTCAGTTCAGCCAGCTGTACTTGTGCCTGGCTTAGAAACACAGACGTGTACAATAGCTCATCCACAGGAGACGTTTTCTTCTGGAATGAACCAATGAGAAGAAACAAAAAGAGGTACTGAAAGAGTTTCAGACCAACTAATATCATCAAATTCATATTTTTCCAATACGCTGTTGTAACGGGGTTGAAGTCCATAGATTCTCTGCTTTGGTAGCAAAATTTCTCCAAGAAAGAGATATTTATATAAGATGTTAGGGCAGGAAACAATGTTGGGACATGTCTACCTAATCTTTGCATTATAGAAGTCATTTCTCTAGTGGCTTGAAAGATATCAAGGGATAGCAAGAGACAAAGGCTCTGTAATTATGTAGAGAAATATGGATGTAGGACTTCTGTCTTCTTCATATACAGATACATATATAATAAATATACTGTTTTACCTGTTCTAGTTTGCCCTTACAGGCTTTAAGTTCAGCCTAATCATACAAACCTCAGAAGTAAATTTAAAAAATGTATAATTTACTAGGAATGTTAAAAATGGCAAATTTGGTTTTCTTCTAAATGATCTTAAGAAATGAAATCTCAAATTACTGAGCTTGAAGGAAAGCACTACCTGTTAGAAAATTTTCCTCCTAGTGGAACAAAGCTGGAGCTCCTAGCCCTGATGGGCAAGATATTGGATGTTTGACCTTAGTTAGATCTTGATAGAATTTCTTGCTCATGGAAATCATATCCTGCAAAGAAGGAGAAACCATTTCTCTGCTAGATTGCTCTTTTATGGAAATAAAAATACTGTGTAATTGAAAATGCCCAGTGGCTTCAGTTGTGTATGCTCCAGTTTGCTCTGATTTAATTCATAGAATTTGACCCTGTATTTTTCATACTTACTGATTCATTCAGTGTAAAGGAAACAAAACCACTCCTTAAAATTACAGCACATACCTTTCAGGAGAGCAGTAAGGTTGAAGCTTAACTTTAGTTAAGGTACTGATATATAATTTATCATAAAGATGATAAAAACACATGTTGGAATCCATAAACCTGTTCTCACTGCTTACATACGCTAAATGCCATTACTGTATGGATTACTCTCCGGCATCAGAAATGATTTTGTAAATCATATGGGGATTATTTTTCAGAAATGACCGTACCCTATGAACTTTTATTCATGGGAATATGATAATATAGGCCAGATTTCCAAGAGATCAATACCATATTCTCCAGTACTCTAGATTCTTAAATGGAGTTATATAAAAATGAAATGTATAAAAATGTATATAATTAGTTTAGTTTTGCACTGAGTACATAAGATCACTTATAGGAGTTCCTGTTGTAATCAGGTTTGAAGTGCTTTGCATTTTTAATTAGAACTGTATTTTTAAAAAAATAATCCATTCTGTGTATTGACACTTTATGAACATCGGAATTTCAAATGTGTTTCACTTATAGCAGTTCCTATTGTAGATAGATTTTCTGAAGTCATCAAGCTGTGCTTCTGAAAGCATTATCTTATGTGCCAACAGTTTAAAACATTAATAGATTTTTCTGGTTTTCCATTTACAATATATTCTATAGGTCAGGGAACGGTGGCTTTTTTTTTTCCTCGCAGTTTCTGATAAATTTTGCTATATGCTCAGTCTGCTCAGTGCTTTTGCTAAAATATTGTCAGATAATAATTAAATAATTAAAATAGCAACATAACATAGGTATCTGATTATCAAAGAAACATTGTGGCAGGAAGACCTTTTATTAAGGATAATGTGTAATAAGGCAATATGAAGTCATCTTAATGAGTCATTAATCCCCACGGAGTTAGTGAGAGCAGGAAAATAGACTCAGACACTTGAAAGGTAAATTGACTTAGGCTAAATTAGTGCATATGAAATCGGATAGAACAGAAGACATGGATTTCATCTTAACCTCTCCCCTGAAACGAGGAGCTTGATTTCAAGATGAAAGTTCTTTCTTTGGTGGCTAACAAGAGTATACATGGTATTTCCCGGGCCCTTATTAAATTTCAAAAAAAAAAACTCCACCCTTGAAAGAGGATCCAAGAAAAAGGAAAAAACTCCATTCCGCACACAGGCAATAAATGTCAATTGTGTTCATTGGTGCAATTAGGCAAAACCACAAACATTTCCAACAAACTTCAATGTATAAAATTGGATATAGCATTATTTCCATAATAAAGCCATCATTAAGTCAGTAATAAGAGTCTATGGCATTTAACAGGGAGAAACTCTTTATCCTAAAAAGTATGGTATCTATCAATTCAGAGCATTCTACAAAAGCATAATATCTGCGGTGCAGTGGTTCAGATATTACCTGCAAAAGATTATAGCATGCTGTTTTTTGTAGGAATTATGTAATTATTTCTGTGCATGAATAATTGTGTATATTATTCTTTATACATTGTAGTTCTTTGTATGCAAAGTTCTTTTTCAAAACAAATTAAAACAGAACATACTTCCAAATAAGTGCACAACAAGAAGTCAACTGACAGTCATTTCTCCTACTCACCAGGTGCTTTTGCGTATTCCTCTTTAATCCATTTTCCAGTATCACTTTGTCACATTTAAGGGAAAATTTTAATTTGGTTGTAAGAACAGCTCATTTAATGCATTTTACTTTCTGCAGTAACAACATTAACAATAGTGATACATCAGTGAACTGCAAAGATTTTTTAAAAGCCTTTCAAATGCACTTGTAGAATTGTATTAAAGTTGGGATCAGTTGAAATGTAATGCTTTGATTGTCTTTTACTTTTTGATTATTATTTACAAGTTTATAGCATATAAAATTGCAAACAATATGGAATTTCAACACAATTTGACAGCAATTGCTATCTCCACAAGAAAAGTGAGGAATCTTGGGCCTCAGTTTCTGCTTCTACCACCAGAGTGAGTGATTATATACTGTAAATAATGGCTTGGAAAGCTAACGTAAAGACTGTCTTTTATCTGTGCATTCAATTCCCATTACCTCCAGCGGAAATCCTGATGGTAGAATTTAGTCTCATATTTCCATTTGCTCTCTCTTTTCAAAGTTAGCAAAGAAAGGAGAAGATAGATTTTGGAATTAACCAAAGAATGAGAGATGAGTATTTGAAACTGGGATACCTTCTCTATGATAGCCTCTGTGGATTAGTTCATCTCTATTGAAGCAGAAAGTCTGCTGCTCAGCTCATGCTAGCACTGCCGCACAGTTTTAGTCTGCCTTTAAGTTGCAAAGGAGTTGGGTGATTTTACCTGCACCTCTGCCCTCCATCGCCAGGCAGAATTCAGACCTCTAGAATTAGAGAAAAATACAAATAGCGTAAGAAGCAAGCAAGACTTGGGGTGAATTATAGCAAGACCTCTGTAGTGCCCTGTGCAGCAAAAACTTCCTTCAAAAAATTTTCCTCCAATCTGCGTGCCTAATGGGTAGCTAGTTTTGTTTTATACCTTGAGATTGGACGCAATGGCTTTGGAAATGCTCAGCACAGGGACAGGACAGTCTGAGCCTGTCCTCTTTGCAGCAAATTTAGGTATATGCTGGGGAGTGAAAAGCATATTGAGGGTGCGGTTGAAAAACTTCTGGAGTGTGGGAGTTCACAGGCAAAGGCTTTCGCAGCCATCCTTCCTTGTGGGTTGCAGCTCCTGCGCCCTGTCTCTCTCATGGCCTCAATATTAGGTAGGACCTGCAATACAATTAATTAATTACTATAGTTAATTAATGAATACAGTCGTGAACATGGACAAAAGGTTGTTACTTTATGCATTGCATAAGGCCAAGCAATTAAACCCAAGATCTGGAAAATGAGATAACGGTACTTTTTCAAGCTATGCTCCCAAATAAGCACCACCACATGAACTGGTGGAATCAAACGTTGCTTACGGTTGCCTGCAGGTGTTTAAAGTAAAATGTTGCCCCCTCTCTGTGGACTGTGAACTCCTTTCCCTGGAGCTCTTCATCACTGGAGAAGCAGGGTGTGTGGATGTGGGTGGGAAATGGTGACACCAAAATGTGATTTCCCTCCAAGCAATGTGTCATAGGAAAGGAAGCAGATTGGTGACCCTTCTTCTGCTTTCTTATGTGAGGCATGAAATAGTTACTGGTGTTGACATTTAAATTATCGTTAGCATTGACATATTGTTGAGATAGATGAGGAGAGGTGATAATAATTCAGAGTTGTTGTACGCAACACTCTGAATCCCATAAACACAGCTCTCCACTGCTGCTGCTTAATCACATTTTTATCTTTTTTTTGCAAACATCATCAAGTTTTATTTAAAACAGTTATTGCTGTTCTGTGAATCTCAGGCCCTTGGGGTCAGAAGAGATACTTTTTCTGTCTCATTATCCCCTCTTAAGCCTTTTGCTGGAGCTACCTTGCTCAGTTACTTCTGTATGTCCAGGAGTCTCACTGTACTCTGTAAGCTGGTGTGGGGCCAAAATGATGTTGATTCTCATCATACTGCAGGAAATGTTTGAAGTCTTAAAACCACTCCTATATTTATTTGGGGTGCACTTTACTGATGCATATTCTTTGTTTACAAATGTTCTTTTTCCCTCGGGACATCGTTTTGCCTTGATATGGATTTTTTGTCTGATTTACTGTGGAACATTTACTTTGATTCCACAATAAATTGTTAATAGTGAATTCTTTTTTGGGGGTTGTTTTTGCTGAAGGAGAATTATCTATACTGTTCTTGTTAAACTTTTTAGTGACTTTTTGTTAAAAACTCATGTATAGAAATAGTTTCAGTGTCTTAAGAGATAAAATGTTGCCTTTTTTGCTGGGCTCATTGTCACACAGGCTGTAATATTTTTTTTCTTTGGTTTTGCTGTGTAGGACTTCAGAACAGAATGCAGATAATGAAGGAAATTATAATCTGGAAAAGGATACGAACTTGGCCAAGTCTCTTCAGCAATATCTGACATATCTAGGTATTCTCTCCCAGTCTGCAGCTACAAACCTGTATCCAAGGAAGAAGAATGACAAAGGTTCTGTCAAGGTTGTATCTTTAAAGTGGTTCCTATGTTTTGTGTTTTTTGACTTCCTTCTTCTGTGAGCTTTCCTAATTTTGTAATATTCCCTTCTGTCCTAACACCAAACATTGTTTCTCACTGCCTCCTCAGGTTATCATAACGGCACATTATTTAGCCCAGTTCTCTCCAAGTGGTTAGGATCAGCTTCGGCACTCTAAACAATAGCATTCTTCTAAACTGGATCATTTTCGCTTAATTAGGGACGGATTATATGTGAGGAAGGGGGAGGAGAGGGATAAAGGTGGCAACATCTTTACTGGCTGAGGTGACACCCTTGTTACAGAATCTGAACTGCTCCTCTCCAGAAAGCTGGCTGAGCGACTCTGTAAATTCTTGGCGGACATGTATGGTGGAAGGCATCTGATTAGGTATCTAAGGTCTGCAGTGCAGGCATCTAACCTGAGCTAACCACCTTAGACTACCTTTATAGTCAGTAGAGATCTCATCTATACTATTTATGGTATTTAGGGAACAACTGACCTAATCTTTGAGCAGATTTTGACAATAGGTCTGCTGAACTCTGCTTCAAAAGTTCCTCCTTCTTGTTGATCATAAAGGAAGTCTATGGTGACAAATTAAGATTCTGGTATATACATTATAGATATACATATAGTTAGGCAAGATAAATCACACCGATTCAATCTTATGTATTTTCCTCTGATTAAAAGAAGTACCTATCTGAAAGCAAAACTATTATTTTCTTTCTTAAAGAAAAACTGGTTCTGAGGCAGCTTGATAAATTTAACATGATCAGCAGAAGTGGCTTTATATGACAGGTCCTCCAGCCTATATCTTTTGCTCAAAAATGTCTTTTGCCCAGAATAATCTATTATTTTAAAGAAATAGGCTGCTATTATAGGGCACCTTTTAAAACATTGGTATGTGCTATTTTCATGAATACAGTGTAAATACAACAGCCTTAGCTAAGAAATATACTGAAGAAAAATTCAGGTGAAGAAAATACAGTATCAAAGCCAAACTGCTACCTTTTCCAATAATTAACTCAGAGGCACAGAACCATTGTAGTGTATCTGCAACAAGAGCTCCTCAAATCAGTGTAAGTTGTATCAACTCTTTATTCAGTCACGCTATATCTGAAATATTATTATTCCAGTCAGAAGTTGGAAATTTGCAATTTCACTGATTGACATAGTAAGTTACAACATATGGAATATGACAACGGGTGCTCAGCTTGCGTAAGAGAAACATCCAGGCAGCAGCAAGGCAGCAGCTTTGGGAGCTAATGAGTGACCACCTTCGCGGTGCTTTTCCTCAGCTCCTTAGTCCTGAGCGTGGACTTCAGTAACAGTGCTGTTCTCCGAAGCACTGGCTTTCAGGGACGTGAAAACTTGTCCAAGAAGTATTTCAGTGGGTCTGGTGCTGTCATGCAAGTTCATAAATAATCCATATGGTTGAGACCTTCTGTGGGGAAGCCTGCTGTGATACCACCACCCACCAATGTTATTGAGCGTTTCCATGGAGACAGCTACTTAGAAGCCTGGGGGAGTGGGATAAATAGGGGAAAATCTGGAAATGAAGCACGTATAGAAACAAGCTGTAGACTTATTTTTACTAAAGAGCATTTTAAAAAATAGGCAAGGAGCCAGATGTGTTACCTGTAATTTAAAATCAAACAAAAGATAGGAAAAATATCTTAAAAATTAGTAACTGATCAAGAATTTTAACTGATCCTGGAGGCTTTCCCCTGTCCTCTTCAAATCAAACGCAACTGCTGTTCTTAAAAAGAAGCAAGTGGGATGCTGTATTTGTAGCTTGATTCAATGTGTTGTTAATGGTATAACCTTTAAACAAAATAGAAACAAGGATGTCTGTGAATTTGTGAGACGGAAAAAATGTAAAATTTAATTGTTTGAAAAGGGTAGTAAGGAAAGTAACCGCAGGAGCTGCATTTAATATGGCTGCGCCACTTGAAATTGAAAGCTGTGATTTTATCCACTTCTATTGCATGGCTCAACAAAATCTTGATATCTCATTATTGTTCTACTATGTAGATAGGTTTTGAACCTACATTAAATAATTGTAGCAATTTCTTATGTTTTTAACTTCCTTGCACTTTCTTGATTAATAATATGGGTAAGACACAGGTACTCTACCCTAGTTACACTTAGAATTGCAACTTTTTGGCCTTTGCCTTTCTTACAAAATCATTTTCTTTCAAGTATATATTTACCTTTGTCACTTCGTGCTTGCTGCCATGGAGCAGGAGATGCAACACTGCTCCTGGTTACTTTGATACCTCAGCTTCTGTGATGTGTAGCTGAAGCTTGCAGAAATTTAGTGCTTTTAAGCAGACTGCCTGAGCGGCTCCTGATTTGTTCCAAAACTGTCATCAGAGAACTCTGGACAAGAGTGAAATAAAGAAAGAAGAAGGATAAAGTATGTTTAAAATTTAAACTTGTTTTACTCCCAGAAGTCTTGTTCAGTATGTTACGTATTTTTAATCAAACTGTTTTACCAGCTTTTGGTCTTTAGTTTTCCCACCATCTTCCACAAGTGCATTACCAGAATAAAACTATCAAGCTTCAGCACCATCAAGTATAGAGTACCAAACAGTTATGTACATAACTGTAAAATGAGATATACATCTCTCATATTGTATAATGTATTTATATGTATTTAAAATACAGCAGAAGTTTTTTAAAACAAGTAACTTTTCCTAGTTCACCTGTTCAAACTACTGTCAACTTGAGGCTTGATGCAACAGCAACAGAAATCACACTATCGAACTTAAATCATATGATGCAACAGAATTTCTGTAATGTTCACCATTTATTGCAGGAGCTTCTTAAAGTGCTTTTTGAAGTGCTTGACTTTCATCACTAACTTAGAATTTTTTCTCAGTATTTAGACAGTATCTACTGCAGGCTATAATCTAGCCATTTGATAATGACTTTCAGTGGATAAATAGCAGTAAAGCAGAAGATTTGGTGAGTCTGTTTCCTGGAGATTACCACTGTAAAGAACATTTCACTTTGGTTCAGCTGAAAAGAGTTGTTCAGGAAATGAGCACTTGGTGGCATTTGTTACTTAAGCATTAGCTAATATTTTTTTCCCACTCTGGCTTGATGAAGGTTTTACCGTTCCCAAAATGCTACGCTATCAGTCTTTGGGCTACCTTTCCACCAGACCTGAACTTAGTGTGAAAAATAACATATAGCCAGACATACATGCACTGTGAGAAAGCTTGATTTATCTTAATGTGAGGCAAGAAATGCAAAGGCTTCAGGTTGTGTGAGGATTCCCCTTCCCCCACTTTCCCTCTTTCTTCCAGGAAAAAAAAAAACCAAACAAACTCAAAAAACCCCTCCACTGTTTACATTTCTGCTGAAACTAAGGTAGGTCAGCTGTGTTGGGTTGGAAGGGCCAGCACAGAGCTGAAATTATATATTACAATTCTATGCGTTTTTATATATTTAATTATTTTATATTTTATATAATATGTTTATTTATATTATATTTATATTTATATTCATATTCATATTTATATGTTGTATTATATTATATGCTCTCTTTTGCCTGTTTCTGATGTTTATTAAATTAACATGCTAGGTATTGCTTGCATCTCAGATTATACCTTGTGCTGTTAACTCTTGTGGCTTTCACAGAACTTTGGTTTTGCTAACAAGTATTTGGTGAGTTTTAAGAAGTCCAAATGCCTGCAGTGGTATAATTACATGAGGTTTCAATTATGTGGCTTTCACTTGACTGAGAATAATTTTTAGTTATCACAGAAAGAGGAAAGATTTGAAATGTGATCCAGATGTACTTAAAAGGCTCAAAATCAGGAGGTGAATAAAAATAGTTCAGCTGGTTTGTTTATTCCTTCAGCTGTCATTTTTACATATTCTCATGGCTTCTGGTAGCCGGACGTGAATTTTTTAATGCCTCACGCTGGCAGAAGTGCGCTGCTTTGGCAACACAGCACTGCAATGTGCTCATTTCAGATGCAGGAGCTGTAGTGCACAGCCGCCTTCCTCCTCCTCGTTCCTCTTCCTCCTCCTTGTCCTCTCCCGGAGCTCTGCTCTGGGGACGGACACTACACTGACTCCTCCGGGAAGCCTCCTGGACAGGCTATAGGAATATGCAAGTTGCCTGCTACATTTACGCTAAGGCTGCTTTTATTGTGCCAGGGGTCTCCTGTTTATGGTTTAGGATTTTTCGAGCTGGATTTTGGAGCTTGCTCTTACTCTGTCACTGTGACTTGGGCCTCCACGGTCTTCATAGATGGGTCATACCTGCAGCTAAAGTCTTCCTCCTCAGGCTGCTGCGCTGTTCAGGCCCTAGTATCTAGCGTGGGGAGGAAAACAGAAAATCAATTAACTCGGAGTCTTCAAGGAGTTTCAGTCCATTTTCCTGTTTTTTTTTTTCTCTTTATTTGATTTTAATTACTTGCATTTATTTTGCTGGTAGGCTTTATGTATGAATATATTGATAGTAGAAATCTCTGAGTCCCAGGCAATCTGAAAAGCTCCAAAGGAAAGAGTTTGGAAAAAACAGAATTTTCTTTACATCAAAGAAGTTGCCAATAAAGTTATAAGTCTTTGCCGAATCGTGGAGAGAAAAAGAAATGGATGAAGTGACTGGCTAGTGGGCAGGGAGGTACGGCCAGTAGACAGACCCGCTGCGCAGCAGTGTTGAAAGGGGAGAGGGTACAATTTAAATCTCATAGCTGGGGTCCGCAAGACTCTCGAACTTTGAAAAGGGCAGACGGGGCGTTTGGCAGAGCCTGCGGTTCGATCCTGAGTACAACAGGGAACCTGCCATACTTCATTGCCCCTTTCACATTGAGGGCAGAGTATGCATAGCTTTGCTGGATTGAAAATCAATTGTGTGATGCTTTGTAATTGATCTCCTGGAAGAACTAAGATATATGATACTTATTAAGAAGGATTATTATTTGTGTTAGAAAAATCTGAGTGCACAAATTCTCTAAAATGTAGTCGGAACTTATCTGCAAGCCATAATTATTCTGATTAACTAGTAAGAAAGTACACAGTCATTGCTCATTTTAATCTGGAGGTTTAATTCAAAAAAGGAGGACCCTTATTTATATAACACTCATTAAAATACAGTACTAAATTAGGATCATCAGAAATTGATTTGGTAGGTGACAGCTGAAAAGTCAAAACCCTTTCTGCAGTGTATACATTCAAATTCTGCTTGGGTAAATGTAAAATTTAATATTTCATGTATGTGGGATGATCTATAAATAAGAAATATGTAATCTGCCCTGTGCATAAACATATTAGTAAAAATATCAGGAGTAATTGATAGAGGAGGATGTCCCTGAAGCTATGCCTGACTATCTGCTTATCTGTACAACAACCATTAGGGTAATATCTGAACGTCTCACATGCTTTGATGTATTTATTTTCCCAGTGCCACTGCAAAGTAGGGAAGAAGTAATATCATCATTTCACAGATAGCTTTTTTGAGATCATGCTCAGTCTGAGCCTAGACTTGAAGTCAAGCCTGAAATCCCCAGTATCTCATGCTTTGGATCATTCTTCCCTCCTAGGCTTTTTTCAGTAAAATAGAAACATTAAATTCCTCCTCTTCTTTAGAGAAATAAATAAATGTAAGCATTGGAGTAGGATTCATTTGATCAAATACAGATGGTTTTTATCAGAGCAAGTCAGCCTAAACTCATTTATGATCACTGGAGAGAAACAGAAATTTCCAAGTTGTGATCTATCTCGTGCTTATTTAAACGTATAAACTTAGGTGTGATAAATTCTAACCTGTATGCCTTCCTGTATGAATCTGATGTAGACAGTAGATTTTGCTGGGAGGAGTCATGCTTTTTCTTACATATGATGTAGAGACAGAATTTCCATGTCTAACATGGAAACTGTAATTTGCCTTATCACACAACTGTCTTGTAAAGATTAATGGTTTATACAATGATTGGAAGATACAAGTGCTATATAAATGGTTTTATAAAAGATGTGTATCAGGTCTAGAGACTTATTTAAGAGGCCAATTTATTAATTTCTGGTAATTCCCAGACAATGCAGAGACTGATAGTCAGTTTTCAAAACTTAAATGTTGACTGGACAATAAGATTTGCATTTTTCAGTCCTCCCTCAAAAGTCAAGTCTTTAGCAAATACCATTTGGAGTTTTTGCTTTCATCGTTCCGCTTGCAAGTTGGATATTTGTCTTAAAAATATTTACCTGTACTTCAGTAGAGAGGGCTCAGTAAATAGAATCTGGTGGAGCTGGTAGACATTTTCAAGTGAATTTCATAGTTATGTTTAGAACATATTCATTAAATGAGAGGGTAGAGTTCACAAAAATGTAAACCTTATTTTATCTGTCCTGTGCGTAGGTTTGTGAGTATGTACATTTTAGAAGAGCTGCTACATTGCAACAACAATGCCTCTTTTAATGCAAAAAGAAGAAACTCCCTAACCCAAAGCAATTGTCTAGCAAATGGTTCGTTGCTTCGTACGAGGTTGTGAAGCAATGTTATACAGCATGGTGGCATTGATCCTGCAGATCTCTATAAACATGCAGATCTTTGGGCACAAGTAGTCTCTGAACTCAAATGTTAAAGTTATAAATATGCTGGATTGGCGCTAATATGCTCAAATCTTGGCAGATGAAGATCATCATGTTTCTATGTAAATCATCTTTAGATAATGAGTTAGCTCAATACCAGCATATGCCTACAGAAAATGTGTTTAAACATGATTCACTGAAATCTTTCATTCCCATAGCAGACTTATTGACATATGAGCAAACTGTTCTCAGAGGAGAGAAGCTGGTAAAGCCTAGTATATTTATCAGCACTGATTATCATGCTGCACCGCTTCCACCATTCCCTGGAACTTTGTGGTCGCTTTATTGGTTTCTAGCAGTAATTTCAGGGGAGACGCTGAATCCAGTAGCCTGAGAGAGGTAAGGTTCCCACAGGTCCATGGCCCCAGGTCCAGGCAGTAGTGACGCTGAGCATGTATTCCCTGCAGGCGCACACAAACACACGTATACAATACATACATACATATGGACATGGCCAGGCACACGGAGCAACATAGACAGAAAACACAGCCTCACACAAACACAAACAGTGCCAGCAGCCTCATCTTGTTGCCTCTTTGGCTGATCAAGGTGAAGGTCTGTGAGCGGGAAATATGAACATATACATATATATATACATATACACTGAGGATCCCTCCAACAGGCCTTAGATGTTCAGTCCACCCCGCAGCTGGCCCTTGGATCCTCCCGTTGCCGGCTGCCTCATGCACAGAGACACACATGCAAATGGGTCCCTCCATTGACCCCCAGGCCCCGTGGTCTCTCCAGTACTTGGCCTGGACCACCTGGCCCCTCCAGTAGCCAGCTGGCAGACGCTCTAGTCCCTCCAGTATCCAGGCCAGACTTGGGGCGGCTTCAATACCTGGCTTCTGACCCTCCGACCCTGCTCACTGGCAAGTCTGGCTTGATATTCGCTAGCGCTCACACCCTGACCAATGTACCTGGTGATATGTATGCACTCTGATTTCTCCAGACACAGGCCCCTAAGACCATGGTGACACTCCAGTTGCTGGCATTCAGACCTCCACACACACAAGCACAGAGAATCGAGAGTCCCCCCCAACCAGGAAAGTAGAAATGGCATTTAATGAGCCAGCAGGACAGACTGTGGTGATGAGGCTCGGGGCATGGTCAGTATACAGAAGAGTATACTGACCAGCCTGCCAAAATGCTACTGGCTCCTTTTATCCCTTTCCCTCTACTTCTCATGCTTGTTCCTCCCAGTCCACCTGGATCTCTCTTTCCCTGCTTTTGCTTCCTGCTCTGAACAGGCCGTAGTAAGTCCTGTGCAATCCCAGGGTGCTCTTTCCAGCATGCCGTAATGAGTCCCATACTCCATGGGCAGTAAGCTCCCTTAGCCTGCAAGGTGCTCCGGGGAGCGGTTCCTACTGACCCATCCAGTGGCCCTCACTCCTGGACAGCGGAGCCGATGGCTCCTGCAACGGCCCTGGGAGAGGCCTCTGTGTGAGGGTGCAGATGAGCCTTTAATCGCCTAACCTAACAAGTAAAACCAACATTTCCGTTTGAGATGGGCTGAGGACAAACTCTGGGTAAAGATAATCTGTCAGTTCTTCTATACCAGTAGTAGTATTTTGGAAACTGATTAAACCAATAGGGTGGAGATTTGTCAGAAACAGAGAGAAAGACCTAGTTATGAGGACTAAAAACTAGGAATTTTCTCAGCAGTACGAGAAATGGTAGCTAATAATTAAAGTATAAATACAGGTGAGTCAGCTGGAGAAAGTTAAATGTTTGGGATACAGCTAGGAGCATCACAACAGAGATAAGAAGGGTTGGGAACATTTGGGACTTAAAGGTTAATTTTTTAAATAGTAACTTGTATATGAAAGAAACCGACGTACTTATCTGCTCTCTTTTTTGTTTTGGAGGACTGTTTATGTAAAAATGGTAGAATATGCTGTTCATAGTCAAATCTCTGCCACCTGAAATTCTGCAGTGCAGATAAGTGCGTGATGTGCAGGCAGACCCCAGACAGTCCCATTACGCTGTAGTTTCACAATGAGAATTCAGCAGTGAAGTCATCCCTAATTCTCATCAAAGGCGACTCTGAGGAGCCATTTTGCTTGATCAGGCTTCTGACACTGCAAACTACAGGGTGTTAATTAACTATCTTTACTGTGCTTCTTTGATGTAGCTCTTAAATGGTTTCAAAGCTGTTGTACTTCTCTGAAAGAAAACAGGAGATAGTAACAAAATTATTTGTGTAATAAGAGGAGGTCAGATGAGATGATTGTAGTGGTCCCTTTTGCCTTAAATCTGTGAATCTGTCAGAAGACCACAGGTCTGATGCTATACCATCACAGAGGAGCTGCAGCAGGCACTGTTTTGGCCTCCTTCCTGGTTTCTGGATATTGAAAAGATCTTCTAAGCCCTTGCTTTTTTGTGGTGATTTCTTGCGTAGTAACATGTTACAATGTACTCTATGTAAAAAGGTCATTTTCAGGTGGTAGAAAAGGCTTTTCTTCTGCTAGTGCTCAGAAAGTTGAATTTTTTCATCAACTTTACCACTATTTTCAAATAAACCTAGCATTGAATTTGGTGCATAGTATGTAATGTCATGTATACAAGCTGAGCCTTGTAGAGCAGAGATTCTCCTCTTCAGCCAGCTCGAAGCCTGCTAAGATATCCTCCTGACATAGTGCAGCACTGTATGGAAATAACAGCTCACCATCTAAAAGAATTAAGGTTACGTTAGCCAAGGACTAACTGCTTTAGCAGCGATGGTGCAAGGGCACAGCTGTACTGCTTACTCAGCTCTGGCTTAGGAAGTCTTGCACTGTAACCCAGGGCACAGCGCCATGTCCCTCATGTCCCACAGACGGCTGGATTTTGCTCAAGGTGACGGTATGGCATCACATACGACTTCATGTCCCACATGCCAATCTAGCAGTGTTCCTGTTTACGTGGAGGTTCACATGAGTAAATGGCACTTCTGATGTAGCAAAGACACATGATGCAAGTGCACCTAGACAACTTCTAGTAATAAAATTTATACTTATTTCACTCCACACAGCGAATTAAAATATTCAGTCTTTCAATTTTTGGTAGCCTTTGGAAACTTTTATTTTCTCCCATTATTGGTCAAGGAGGGCGTTGTTCTAGTGTTGTGTTTTTCTTTTCTAATTGTAGAGTGCATATTGCCACTATCTCAAGTCGCACAGTAAATTAAGCCTCAGGCTCCTGTGATTAAGTATTGTAGATGGAATCCTGATCCAAGCAAACTTAAGGGGTAGCAAAGATGAATTAATATCTGCAAATGCACCAAAGAGAAAAGGATAAATGCACTGGAGTGTGAGAGGGATTTTTCTTTCTGCATTCCTGAAAAGAATTTCTGTTAGCTCTATATGCCTTTAAGATTTAGCAAATGTATCTTCAAGAAAGGAAGTATTTTGTCATAAATTTGGCTTTGAATTCTGTTGCCCTTCTGTGCTTGGGCCAATTATTGAAAAAATGCAATCTATCCCTTTATGGATAAATTAAATAGTGTTTATCTGTGTCTTGTACTGTATGTTTCTCATCTTCCTCCTTCTTTCAATACTTCTTTGTAAAAGAAAACATGTAGTCCACAAACAATTGCACAGTGCATCTGCAAGGTGTAATTTAATGTGCCCTTCTGTGAACTTTCATATGCAAAATGTCAGTTACTTACGTACCTAAACCATACCAGACATTGGCCTCATAATTCCATCTTTGGAAAGGTTGGTGTGTAGGTTTTTTGATGATGTGTGAATTATTGAGATAACCTACTTGAGAGGTGGTGAAGGAGAAGAAAACCTTGTTCAGATGGAAGAACTAGATTTTTTTAACAAAAGTATTTTAGCAATTCACAGTAATTTTTAGAGATATCAAAATGAGATATTATGAGATAATTGACCAGTATCTTATCAATTAAAAAAATGCTCCTGGTAATAATAGGGACTTGCATGCTAACTCTGTTCTATATTACTCAGTTACATGCTAATTAGAGTATTCTTTGTCCGTTCTGCACGTTTCATTTTACTTTTCTACTGGCATTGCTTTATATAAATCAGGTTCAATTAATGTAAAAATGAATTTTTATTTTAAAAATTTCCAGCTCTCTGTTTTCCTCAGCTTCTTAACTCTATGATGTTACCAGCTTCTCCAAAGGCAACCACCAGGGAATTTACAGATTCTTCTTGTCACTGACCATGTGGTTATTCCATTTAACTTTGAAATAAGTCAAACTAGCAATGTCCATGTGCAGAAGATTAGATTACAAAAAACACTTTAAATAAGATTACGATAGTGTTCTGCCGTTAAACTTAAAATGTAAATTGTTGCGGGATTCTAAACTAGGTATAATAGATGTTACTCCTCCACCTCTTTTTGTACAAGTTACTTTTTTTTTCATGCCAGTTCGCACAACACCATAGTCTAGAGTTGTATCCATGCTGCAGTTTTACTTAGATTTATTTCTGTTGGCGCATGCATTTTTGGTATTGTGTTTTCTTTCAGGGCAGGGGTGTATTTTTTTCCCTTGTCCGAGTTGCGAGTTGTCATACAGCTGCAGAGTCCTTTAATTAAGTCAGACGAAGCTATATCAGATGGGCTAGTAATTGAGTGCACTGTTAAGACAACTGAGCTGTTGGTGCTGTACTTTAATTAGGACTTTTAATATTTCATCCCTTACTACCAGAAGTGTGACCTGTCAAGCTGCTGAGAGACTGCTCTGTCTTGACAGAGGTGCAGCTCTGAGCCTGCAATTGCCTCTTACTTATATGCAATTTGTGCAGTCACTTGCGGTGGGTTTGTTGTGACTTTTTTTCTAGATGTGCTTGTTGTTGACAAGAGCAGGAAATCACAGATCTGGTAATGTTTAAGAATATTTGGACTTGTTAAATAGCTCATCAAAATCCAGCCCTCATCTCCTGATCCTAATCTTTCACAAGCAGTTTGAGAGCGTCTTAGCAGTTTTGTTCTCCTTGGTTTTGGTTTACTGTAAAGGTCTTGGTTTAATTGGTAAAGCTTTCGGGGCAAAAAATAAGCAGCTGGATGTAGGGCAGAGAGCCAAATTAGGTTGCAGTTACAGAAGATGGATTGAGCTCATTTAATGTCTTTCCATGGCTGAAAGGGGACTATCTCCTTTCCCCCTTGTCCTTCTCCCTTTGCCCAGGTGCTGTGCACCTCCCCAGCCCCCCAAATCTCTGCTGCTCATTAGACCTCTCTGTGAGCTGCTTGAGCCACTGCTCCGGCACAAAAAAGGGACTGACTTCTGCTGGGCTGGAGAGCCGAAGCGAAGGGTCTGCTGAAGGCTGGAGCTGGGGAGAGGCTGGGTGCAGCGGTGAAGTCCGAGAGGCGTGCAGGGTAGCGAGGAGACAGCAACGCATGTGAATTGCCAACTCCTTGGCATATCCAGGACTGCTCTGTGTCACCCTCTGCGGCTCTTTCCAAGCAGCGTGTATCATTAAAGGGTCACAACACCTAATCCTGTAAATAGGCCCGAGGAAAGACAGTTTGAATTTAAGGGGATAAAAATATATGACTTGCAGTTTTTCACATCTGTGACTTCCTGTTAAGCATGGAAATTGTGTTTATCCTGTATTTTGGCAACTAGCTCCCCTCTTGCTGTACATCAAAACAGTGCATATTTTGCAGCTGGTGCATTGAACCGGAGCTGCTACATTTCTAATGTTTGATACAGTTCCCAGGGGACACTGAAATATTTCATTTTCAAAGGTGCTTGCTCTCTAGCTCTGTCTTCTTTGACACTACCTTGCACTAACCCAATTCCTTGGCATCAACAAAATATGCACTTCTGTGTTAAAGATTACCTGCAGAAGTAACATCCTTGATGTTGGTGTACCACAGGCCAAAGAAGCCAAAGTGTCTTCTTTGTGTAACAAAATTGCATATACGCATAAGCTATAAATCTGTAAGTCATTATATGAAATCACTGGTTGAACCTCTTCAGTCATTTCTTTGAGGGGGAATAGCCCTCTCACAAAGCAAGTGTGGAATAAAATAAACTGTCTGTTATCAGAAGGAATACAATTTTTTTGAGGGAAAGCAAAATTATTGTTCATAAATACAAGATCAGATAAAATCTAAATGTTTTTATTCATCTTTGGAGCAGCCTTATTTATTTTGTCTTTACAAAGCCCATTAGGAAATACATGAATAATGATTTCCTGCCCAAATTCTTATTGCTCTCGAGTGTTTAGTCTCTTCACACAGGACATAGTTTGCTGTGCTTTCTGTCCTAAACCATTCTGGTACCGGTGCACAGACGCACCAGCAGTCTGCTGTATTTCATATCAGTGGGAGCTGAAATGTCCTCCGAGAAGTTTCCGATGTAGTAATGCAGTTTGTATGACACTCTTGTAAACAAGCGGCCACAGCTGAGATCTGGTGATCGTTCTTCAACATATGTACAGTGTGTGATGCACTTACAGCAAACCCTGTCCTGACAGAATTTTGAAGTAACAAGAATTTAATTGGAATATTTCTGTACACTGTAAATCTCTCAGCTTAAATTTGTATTCAGGAGGGAGCGGAGGAAAAGGCATTTTGAAATTCTGTAGGAGGAGAGAACTGGTTTCTTAAAAGGATAAAATCCTGCCTTCGGATGGCAATCGTAACAAAAACGCTTCTAGGATTTAATTATAGTAAATGTGATACTAATTAATGAGTTTATTTTTTTACTGGATAAAGTTTAAGGGGCATCTAAAATTTATCCGCAAACCTAAATTTCATCCAAATATATATATGTAAAAGGTCAATGAAAATAGTAGATGTTGTCTTGAGACATTAGACTCCCAGTTGATGCAGCATGAAAAATCTAAGACTGAAAATAGAAAGATCTAGTGCTGGCCAAACTTTTTCAGCATTTTTTCACCAAAAATATGGTTTTAAGGTGACTGAAACATTTTGCACATTTTTATTTATTTTGCCAAGTTGTTTTACTTAAAAAATAATCAATAATTCAAAAACCTATTGAATGGCTATTTTCATATTTCTTTATACTGTCAAAGGACATATTGATTAGAAATTTAATTTAGTGAAAAAATCAAGTATTTCATTTTAAATAGAACAGTGTTTTATATGCACAAAATTATTCTTTACACTTCTCACCATTCTTTATAAAGGGCATTTTTGTTTTGAGTTGCTAGTTTTTAGTTAGTAAGTAAGTAACCTGAAAAAAGACAGTTATTCTCAGCTATCTAGTAAAAAGAAAAAGGGAAATTGGCTTTACTAGATCTTATTTGTCCAAAGGAATGCAAATAGTGTGTACATAGTTATAATCAAGTTTGAATTTTATCATTCTTTCTCTAATCTCTTTCTCTTGCTTTTAATGATCTAATAAGGTGTTTTACCGCATTTATACCAAAGTGATAGTGTTTCTTTAAAAAGCCAACTTGCTAGCTTCAAGTTTAAAATCTATAGCTATATCACAAATGCTAATTCTTCTTTTTTTTTTTCATGATTGTGAACAAAGGATTGTGTCTGTGATTCCTGCATAACAGTAATCATTATAATGTCATAGTGACCTAGTCCTTTTTTCTACCTTTTACTCTCTCTAGAGCTACATCTACAATGATCCCATTAGGTACTACATGAGGCAAAAGCCCAAAGAAAGTGCACCTGCTTTGGCCCACGCATCTACATCCCATCAAGAGCCTAATGAAAATCTCCATGGAAGGCTCTTCAGCCAGCCGCCGCTGGACAAACTTCTGCCAGAGTCAGACATGGGGGTTGACCAAAAAACTCTGATAGCCGCGCTACACACATACATCACGCAGAACTTGTCAGCACAAAGCAACGATAAAAGCCCTCCTAGCAGGACTAAAGGGTCTTACGTTTATGCTGACATGTTCTACCCTCCTCAAGTCAGTCATTTTGATGGAACTTTTACCAAAGGAAAAGCAGAAGATTTTGAAATGGAGAAACTGTTGCAGCCGAAATCTGTACCTGGAGTGCTGGTGCCAAGTTTGGAGATTCTGAATCAGAAATCTTCTTCCCAGGACAAACCAAAGGACCCTCTGAGTGCAGTGGATGGTAAAGCTGATATTTATTTTTTTGAACTGGTCTGAATTTTCCCTCGTGTTCACTGAGCATTTTTGCAAAAGATATAAATAGACGTTATTATGTATCTCCTACTATTGACAGGATTATCTTTCTTCCATAATACCCACAGTAATAATGTTCACCATGCTAACTACTTTTTCCTTGCAAACATCTACCCACCTTCCATATGCATGCAGAAATATATTGCAGTCAATAAGACCAATCACTTATATAACTCTTTATATTTTCAGAGTATTTTACAACAATGCGTAATTATGGGAATATTTTTGCTGTCAAATCTGTTTTTATGCATGCATCCCACACCATATATGGATAAGTTAGAACAGCCTATTTTTTTCCGTTTCTCTTTATTTAACTGGAAATTCAAGGACCATGGGTAAAATTCAAAGTCAGCCAAAGAAATCAACACCAAAATAAACTCTGGCACAAAACACATAAAGAGGAGGAGTCTATCAATTATATGGATGTGTGAACATGCAGTAATACAAGAAGGTGGGGGTTACAGCTAGGTTTGGCTGGACAATCTGTAACAAACAATTTATTTGCTGGATTTTCATCTTTTTTGCTAATGCTACTTAACCATGACCAGATTCTCATTTCTATTATATGTAATAGTTTGACAAATATTTAAATGAAGATGGAGTGTTATATCTCATGGGGTACTGTGATGCATTTCAAGTGCTGCTTTGTAAGTCAAGATGTGTCTTCACTTCATGACTGGGGATCAGATAGAGTTTAGAAAATAACTCTCATTCACTTTACTCTTTCTCTAAACTAACCGAGCCATTGATGTTATTCAAGTGGTTCAGAATGCCTGAAAAATAAAATAATTGATCCTCAGATATTGCCAGACAGCTACATCTGTTACAGTGTAGTTACCACCATCCCAAACATTTAGCTGATATGTAAGAGGGTTTCTTTGAATCCCTTCTGAAGTTAATATCATCCATAAAGTTTAATGTTCTTAGATTTGTTTTTTTTAAAAAAAAACAGAACACACAAAAAGTTGCAGCAGAGGAAAGATAACGCTTGCAATCTAAAGGGTGCTCGAAAGTGAAAACGTTCTTGGTATGGTGCCCAGAGATAATAGGTTTCAAGGAACGAGCTATAATGTAAAATCAAATCCAGGTGGCACTGTAAGTCTCTTCCACAGGTTAGACAGTTTTGTTGCTAGACTCAAAACAAACTAGGCACATGCTGGTTTCATTATCCTCCAGCTGTTCTACTTCACCTTTCCTGGTAGGAGCCAACTGGGAAAAAAAATGCTTAACACTTAGAGGGAATAACATATTTCACAATTCATTGGGTTGTGCTGCTTGGACTTCACATACATAATGTGCCCTGTAGGAGCATCTCCCATTGCATTAGATTTTAAATGTTGCATAGACTTAAAATTATGAATCGCTGAGAAGTGAATAATATGGTTTCCTTTGTATTTTTGTACCATTAAAAAATCTCACAAGGAAGTGGTGAGGACAGACACCAGTGTAGTCACAGTTTAAAATGGGAGCCATTAGGTTGATGATGGACTGGAGTCAGATTTGCCAGGCTGACTGGCTCTTCTCATTCTGTATCTGACCTTTCTCCAAGCTTTCTGGTGCTTCAGGATGTTTGCATGCTTGCGGTTGTTCCTCTCCTGTGTTCTCCAGACCACCGAATAGTTCAAAACTAGGCAGCGCACAGGTCTATCATGTGAGCTCTCATCTCTGCTGCATCGGATTCAGGATTAAGAAAAGCAAAGCTTGACTGGCAGAACAATCCAGAAGGTACTGAGCAGATTAGCACAGGAATTGCTGTGAAACAGCAGCAGGTAAATTAGTTAACAAGGCACCCTGAGGGTGAAATACAAGAGAAGAAAATCTGGAGCCATTTTTCTATCATATTTGGAAACTATTACCTCTAGGAATAGCGTGATGTTCGTGGGTACTGCCTTTGTAGTAGTGCAGTAGTGAAAATCATTAATCTGTCTTCCGCACCAGCCATATTTAGAGCTTAACTCAGTTTTGTCTTGAGTGATTTATTCTAGTCTAGTCATGTTCGATGTATTAAATAGTACAGAATATATTTCTCAGCTGCTTTGGAAAGGCCACAAAATTAGTAATTCAGATTTTTTTTTCAATAAATAATAAACATCTGCATTTATAGAGCAAAAATATTTTTGTATGTATGTTCTCTCTCTTGCCAAGCTGTGGTCACCAGTCCAGGCAGTGCTCAGGACCTCCTGTTGCGGAGAGCTGATAGGTGGTCAATAGGCTGACAGGCGGAAAGCAGACAGCTCGCCCTGTGGGACTGCAGATCATGCAGAAGTGCTGTGCTGTGATTTCAGCAAAGTTACTGTTGCTCTACCACTCTTTGTTGGGCAAACCGGCTTTGGCAGTCACATCAGTGGAGTATGAAGCATGATTTATGCACTGTATGATATATCTGTTTTCCCTTGCTAAGCTGCTGTTGAAACCTAATAGGGTGAATTCTACTGGTGAAGTTGATATTAAAAATTATGTCATCGAAGAAGTATTTGCTTTTATTGTCATGACAGTTCCATAGTAACTATGAAAGGGAACTTGTCTTTTGCAGTCCAGAAGCTGGAGCTAAGGGAGAAATTTAGTTTACCATATAAGCCAACATGGTTGAGCACTGGCAGTTCTATTTAGAGGAGGTCGGTAGAGGAGTACAAAGGCCGTACACAGCTGCGTGCATGTTCAAGTACACGTACTCCTTAAGTGATGTGCTATTGCAGGATCCACTTGCTTTTCTACAATAATATTTTCTGATTTTAAGAAATTCGTAAGAATTAAAATTTAAGTTACCCGAAGGGGTTTGTAAATACATACGCTGATATCTATTTGTGCATCAGCCTTATCCAGTCATCTGCAAATGACAGAAAAACATGGACAAGAGCCAGAATAACAAGTGGAAACTTCCATTTTTAACAGGGGCATGGATTAACAGCATATCATTAATTTCATAAAGTTAGCAAGGCTCTTTATTTAGACCTCCTTTTCTCCAGGCTGTTATAGACATTTTGGTGACTATTCCTCCTAGCGTCCTTAACACATGATGTTCCTCATATATCCCAGCTTGGTATTGCCTTCAGTTTTTGGCATTTGAAATCACACTTAATAGTTATTCAGTAAAGGTACCATGTAATACCTACATTTTACTCACACTTGCAGTCAGCTTGTATTTTCAAGGTGTTGGTTCGATGGGCAGTGTCCCAGTGGTGATGACCAGAACAGGAATAATGGCATCAGAGGTGCAGAAGGCTCCTCTAAAACAGGTTTATTTAATGAACCAGAAGCTGTGGTGAGCCTGTTAGTGGTATCTGCAGCAGGGTCTGTGCCCATTCATTTTTTCCTGTGTGATTCTTCCCTGCACCCCTCTTTCCATTTCTTTTGAGACTGAGGCTGCTTTGTTATTGACAATGAACCTATGGAAGTGGAGTGGAGAGATAAGGCTTTGCTGAGATAATAGATACGGAGAAAAAAGTGGGTTTGGAAAAATGAAAAGGAATTGGAAAAGCTATATTGGCTGCCTGTTGTTCAGCAGCTCAGTATGGTCTGTCAGCTGGCTACAATGCAACAGAAATGAGCAAACAAAAATCTAGTAGTATTACATTAATGTAGCTCTCTTAATTATATATGACCTGAAACGAATTTTCTGTCTTTAAGATTTGTCTTCCAATATTGATGTAATAGCCAGTGACTCGCTCAAATAAAACTAAACACTCAGATGCAGAGGTAAATTAGTTTCTGAGGCTCAAGGCTTGCTTTCAGCTTGGAAAACCCAGGTTATTGACTTTTCACATCAGTATTTTGAGCTACTTTAGAGTTATATCATAAAATTCCTGTAATTTGACCTCAATTACTCATCTTAAATAAATGAACATATTTCATGCAAGTTTTACTCAATAAGACAAATGCTTTTATGCTGTTTTATTTACTGGAATGGTTTGAGACATCTTCCGACACATTTTGCTAAAAACTTTATGCTCTTTCTAAAGATTCTTCTGAAGTATTTTAAAAGTCCTATTCCTGCGTTCAAAAAATAGATAAACTTTTAGGACCCTAGGTAGCATTAGCCCTGAGTGAACTTGAGACCTCAAATTTGAAAAACTTCAGCTTAAGCTACTAAGCATATAAGTATTTTAGACACTTTTTCATAAATCTAGTTTCTTGGTAAGATATTTTCTAATAGCTTGAAAATCATAGTAACTGAATGGCATTCTTCTCAATGTCTTATGGCTAGAAAACGAGGATTCTTAGTTAAGGGAAAAGAAATGTGCTTTCAAGATTGCTTCAGTTCTGAAGTTGAACAAATCAAAAATGCTTCAGAAATTTTTTAGGAAAGTGAGTGGTGACCCTAAAGCAGTCAGTATCATTTAATATTTAGGAAACTCATCTTGAATGTGGGAAAACCATGCCCAAGGCTCTAATCAGCTGGCTGTATTGGGCATTTTCTCTCTCCTTTTGCTGAGAAACAAATAACGTTAATGAATGATGTTTGTGGGTTCTTATAAGCCTTATCATTCTTGACACAGATGTTTTATATTGACATTCCACACTTACAATGAATTTAGAAATACAGAGATGGATTCTTGATCTGCACTAAAAAATGATTATGATCGTTTGTAACTATTATGAGGGCAGCTCGCTTTTCTCCAAAATAATATTCCAGATGATTGTAAAACCTTCATAATCTTGTTCATAGTTTGAAAGCTAACTGTTGCATATCATGGGTTATTTGTATCAACAGATAAATGGCCAAAACGCTTGAAAAAGGGGTCAGTGAAGTCACTGTAGTTTTCCATCTTTTGTAGATTCACTGATGTCAGGTAATCAGTGTTCCAAGAATGTTTTCTTCTACGGTGATGTGCCTGGCGAAATGTTTTTATACATTTACTTGAAAAGTTTCAGTCTTGATTTGCAACTGATATCTATTCAGTCTTTTCTTCCCTAACTTTATTAGCTCTGTTTCAATAATATAGGTTTTTCTATCAGGTTATTGACCAGTAAGTCCATAAAACATAAAACCAGAAAGGCTACCTAAACAGACACAAGGTTTTTGTAACAATCTGGTAACTGTGGTGTTTCCTGGAACTTAATTTCCTGCATTGCTGCTATGTGTAGCACCTGCTCCAAATGGCCATCTTCCAGATAGCTGTTGGGCTTCTTGAAAAAGTTTAAGCTCAGTGTGATGGTGTCTGGTGAAAACTTTTATTGCAGTTTGAATCAATTTGCTCTCATACATAGTCTTTCTATGGAAAAGTGTTTAGTGATTATCTTTTTACTATATTACTAAATTTATAATAGGTGGTAGACACAATACAATGAAACGTGGAAAGGAAAATATGCAACATGTGCTGCACAGTATTACTTAGCTTCTGCCAGACTTCTATCTTAATTTTATTGCCTCCAAATATCTTGGCCTGGAGAGTTTGGCATAGTTTTGAATTTTGGTCTTTGACTCTTTCCTTATGGAACACTTTCTTTCAGTTGTACAAAGCACTCTGCTATTTCAGTATGCTACCATAATCTTTGCTGGATGCCACAGTTTGAAGCAGGATCATAGATTTGACCTCACTATATCTTTTTTATCAATATTCACACTTGAATGTGTTTAAAAATATGCTTTGTAAGGAAGTTTCAGAAGTTGACAGCATACAACATCACTAGCAGAATTTTATAATATCGTCATGGTGGATTATTGGAGGAAAGATGTATCCTTCTGATCTGGCAAAACAAGTGCATCAAAGGACCACCTTCCCCCATGTGTCAAAACCCTGTTTAGCCCTTTCTCCAGTAATGTGCTCCCCTTTACCCATCTACTTTTAAAGTCACCTTTAAGGAAGCCTGAATGCTGGCAGCATGGTCCCAAAGTCTATGTCTCGAGTTGATGATAAACATGTCCCACCACACTGCTTAACAGGGGAATGTTGCTAGAGGAGAAAAGGCTGCTTATTGCCTTCTGTACACTTATACAGAAATTTCTACATTCAACAGAGATTTAAAAGCAATATATAAATCCATCAATGAATTTCATGTGCTTCCAATCCTTTATTCTCACCCAATACTACATATGTGAAAGTGAGTTTGCTTGCTTGCATGCATATGCACATATATGGTAAATTAGTGATTAATATGAATAAACAGAACAGAGGCATGACTGAAAATGGTTTTGAGATGCCAGAGGAATCCCTTAATTAGGTGAGCTTACTCCAAGGCAAATTAGGATGAGCTTTGCAGAGTAGTGTAGAATGGCACTAACGGATATATGAAGTCCGATAAGTACCTTATCTGATAAGTAGTACCCTGAATAACTATTACCCCACATCTTTTAACCCACCTCTAATATCCATTGTCCTTGAATTTTCGCATCTTCAAAACTTGTTTTCATATACTTTTTTTTTCTAGACATAGGTCTGGTAAAACCTGTGCATTTGCTTTTCCCAGCTTGGAATGTCATCTTACATTACTTTCCTTAATGTGACTGATAAAACGTTTTCCCCATTTTGTTCATAGCTGACAAATCAAAACAGTGTTTGGCAAAATTCACATTGAAAAATATATGTACATTTTCCAAGAGAAATCAGTATGATTTAGAAAATTTGTCCGTTACATATCCATGTAGGAAATATTTCTAAATGGAGAGCAGCTGATTAAAGACAAAATACCTGACCCTTTCTTTTCCAAAACTGCATACAGCTATTTACCTTATTTTAAAAAGCAAATCAACAAAGAAGCGCGCTCTCTAATGAACAGTGGTGTTGTTTATGCCAATGTAGAACAACTGAATAAACGTCGAGCTACCTTAATAGTTGTCTTCAGTGTTTGGAGACCATTTGGACGAGGAAGCCATGCTGTGCTTGTAAATAAAAAGTGACAATTTTATACTCATGTCTCCAGGACAACTTGCTAGGTTGTACAGCATACATCACCCACTGCCTGGTACCGTTGGCCTTGTCATAAATTCAAATGTCCTTTTATAATACTGTACTTCCTATAGTGGCAGCAGCTGACTTCACTCTGTGTCTTGGCTCCCTCAATGTGAATGCATTCTTTTGGAAAACAGGCAATCTTCACAAAGCAAAAGATAATTTTAGGAAAAATGAAAGATACTGATACACATGCACTTCTTGTATGCAGCTAAATCTTGTGTTTATGTTGTTTTTGATCCAGAAACACTTATTAAGGATGTACTGAAGGACCTGGAGAAACATCGGGTGAATGTGGAGAACCTGAGCTCATTGGAACTGGATGAGATTGCTGATACGATTGCTGATGCAATTCAAGCTGTTGACATACAAGAAGAAAGGGAAGAGGGTGTTGGGAAAACTAGAGAAGACAAAACAGAAGGAGAAATGAAGAAAGGAGATGCACAAGGAAGGGCACGGGTTCAAACTGGGTTAATGGAGAACAGTGTTAACATAGCAGGTATTAACTCAAAGAGCTAAATATAGCAAAAAATAGATATCCAAATTTTCCTTTTTATGTTTCACTTTAGTGCTAGACTTTTTCTTACTAGTTTTAATGGAGATAGGAAGGAAAGTTTTTCTGTTTTTCCCAGAAGGCTGCAAAATTTTAGCTTTCATGTTTCCTTTTTACTTTATTTACCTGAAATGCATCTGTTTGTGAACCCTTGGTCTTCAAGCTTCACAAACAAGATAAACCTACACACTCAGTTAGATTGAAAAACAAATTGCCTTATGCTGTGTGGTCTAATTTCCTTTTCTTGAAAATGAGATGTTTAAACGAAGCAATAATGAAAAATGATTATATTCCTGAAGTATGTTTCGAAATATGTGAAAAAGATTTTACAGATTTTTTTTATCTGTGTTTTACAGATAATCATTCTTTAACGTACCCTAATTACTTGCAGAAGAAAGTTTTAGATGAGTGCTTTTATAAAACATCTTGTTCCCTTTCCTGCTCGGAGAGCTAAGAGAATTATTATAGTTATTTGCTTCTGTTTGGACACAAATTTTCATGGTGATGCAGATTCAGGAGCTACAGTAATTGCCGTTAATGAGTCAACACTTAGCACAGTGGGACATCAGTTACCACTTACCCATTCTGTATTTTAGGAGTGTTGTATCCAAAACACCAACAGTCTTTTTTTTTTCTATCAAAAGTAGGAGAGTTATCGACAATAGCAATATACTGAAACCCTTACTAGTCAGGGGTATTCTGGTTATTTTAATTGCCGGTTCTGTCTGTAGATTGAAATGAGCAGTCTTGTGGGTTTGTCTTGAATCATGCTGGGAGAGATGAATAAAACAGTTCATAAACTTAAGAGCCAAAGTTATTTAATTGAGGTTAATGATATAACCTCAATCATTAACTATAGCATATCATCGCTATAGTTAAACTGTAACATGTTTCTGGTATAACATATCTATAGACGCAAGTCTTTTCTTCTACTAAAATGTGTGAGTGGTGTATATGTTTCCTTTTTGCTTAATGTAAATATGACGTCCTTTCTGCTAGCTAGAATCACTTTATTGTTTTTTCTTGGATATTGATAAAATGATGTGAAGATCAGCCACTTAATTAGCAAAATAATGCTATTACATTGGCTCTTGCAGTACTATTTCTATTGATCTTGCATTAATTTTCCATCTAAGTGGAGCTAGAATAACCATAATGAATTATACCGTGCTCTTTACTATGCCCTTGCAGCTATGATGTCTTAATGTTTAAACTGCATTAAAAAGGCCACCCTTACAAATAAAGCTGTCTAGGAGCAGCATTTGTTTCATATATGATGCTTTTCTGTTATAATTATATCTATATGCTTTCCACGTCCTACAGATAATGGAGTACGTGAAGCCAGTGCCAGGACTGATAAAGAGGTAGAGTACCAATATTTTAACAACCAAACAAGTATTTTGTCTCAGTATATTAGTTTTAAATGCAGTGAGGGTTAGAAGCACAGCACAAAAGCAAAAAAAGCGTTTTGTGTTTTAGTGGGTATAATTCAGTATTACAGCATAAGCATATTGTTGTTGATGCACTGAAATATTGAATGAGGATTTTTCTAATCCTTAACCAAAATAGCTGCACCAGTTCAAAAAAACAAAAACAAAATCCAGTCCTATTTTTCCTTTCTTTCAATCAAGGCTTGGGTAAACAGACAACATTTACAACAGATCCCAAAGTTCAGATATATTCAGACTTTTTCTCTTGTTAATGAATTCTGAGTATTGAGCTGTTCTATTGAAAACACTCTTTTTCCACCTGTCCTTTTGCTCTCCGTTCTGGGGAATGTAAGCATCATGCTCTGACAATCTCTCTGATTTTGAGAGGCAGATGAGTAAACATATTCCTTCTGAGAGCTCATGTTTATGGGAGGATTCAAAATTCCATTTTCATTCGTGAGATCTGCCGATCTTCACTTTTTCACTGTCAAGTCTACAGTTAATTCTTCAAAACTGTGGAATATTAGACATATTTCAGAAGCTCTAGACAATACCCCCGGTAGTAACATCAAATTTGGGATTCTAATCCAAATTACTTCTATAATATTCCTCATGAGCTTTGAATCATATCTTACTGACTTATGTCCTATATTTTCCCATTTTTGAGGTCTGTTTATCTTTCTTTTTCTGGGTTGCATGGAGCAGAAATAGCTCAAATAAATGTTTTTAAGGACTGAATTGAAAATTTTCCTGCTATATACTCTATCAAATAGCTAAGACTGCAAAATTAAGCAAAAAATGAGCAAACCCTCTAGTTCTCACAATAAAATCTCTTCAATAGCTGCCCATCTACCAGGCAAGGAAAACAGACAAGTGGACAATCAGGTAGGAGTTTTTACCACCCACATGAAATTCTTGAGAGAACCGAAGTGCTGCATTCACAATTATTTTGCAGAAGATCCCATGGATAGATTTCTTACTGACAGTTTGAATAGGGGACATGAGAGAAAAGAATGTTATGACACAGAGCACAGAGTGCCAATAAGCCATTATCTCCTCCCAAACGCTTGACTGTAATATGCTTGTATATATGGAAACTAGCTGATGAATTCTCCAGGCATGCATTTTGATTTTTGCTCATTAGCTCACTGTGTCAATTTATTAGATTGTTTGTATGGTCATAATTTTAACTTAGTGCATCACTCACAAACAATTTTTCACAACTATTTCTAGAAATGAATAAGTGAAATATAATTTTTCATCTGTTTCCTTTCCTGTATTATGACTTAGAAGACCCAGAAGAGGTATGCATGTATTGCCAGTCCCAACACTTAGGCATATTCATGGATATTTGTATCTTTTTTCCTTTCATCAAATTATTTGATAACAAAGTTTTATTCACATCAATACTTGTACACACCCACACCTGCAAATAAACACTGAAAATGTTACCAGCATTTTCTTCTAGGTGTGTCTGAGAACTCTCAAAAGAGAGAGAAAATGCTATCAAGCTTTCTGTGATATTTAAAAAAGAATATAACTGTTAACTATAGAATCTCTTCACCCTTATTATAACTTTTAACTATTTTTTATTACTTCTGAATAAGAATTATGTTCTTATATAGTCTAGTAGCACATGTAAAATAAGAAATTGACCATATGACATTTGTATGAATGAACTCTTGTATTTCAATAAGAATTCAAAGGATTATATCCAGGTTTTGTTCTTTATAACATTTCTGTATTTAGTTTTACAAATACTAATGTTCTTTTAATACAGGAGAACACTGCAAAACTAGTTAACTTCTTGAAAGAGAATGCATTACCTGAAAATATGCCTAAAGAACTTACACCTGAAGAATCTACTAAGACCGAAACCAAGAAATCTGAAGATACTGACTCTCCCTCTTCTTCCTCAGAAGAAATAAATGCTGGTGTGGAAAACGTAAAAAGTGAGACATTCTCAAGGGAACTGCCAGCTGCAAAGAACACTGAATCTGACTCCAAAGACCTGAGTGAGACACACTACTGGATTCAGAATGCTTTGATGAAGGATGAAAATCCTTATGAAGAGCCTCAGAAAAAGATGGGACATGACTTACAACTTGAAGTGAAGACATCTGAGGAGAAAGACTATGGCTATATTGTGACGGCAAAAGAGTAAGTATAGCAACCAATTTGAACGGCATTTTCAAATAGAGAAAAGATAATTGATTGCACCTAATGAAATATAAATGCAAAAGAGGAAAATGCCACAGGCCTAATTTTTAATACATCTGAAACTGTTTGCAACCAGTTCAGTACTTTGATGAAACTATAAGAAAAGAGTTCTGCTCTTTTACAGCTGCCTTTTCTCCAATGCGGAAGATATTTAATTTGTAGATCTTTTGCTTAGACCTCACTCTATCTTCTTATGTTCCAGTGACCTTCCAATATGTCAGTAAGTGTGCTCATGGTTAGGATGTGGGCTTTAAATATTTGACTTGAAAGTAGCCTAAATATCAATGCCTGAGTCATTCTTTGAAAAAATGACACACAATAATAAAGCACAATATTTTCTCTGTGGTTTCATTTTGATCTGAAAATAACAGAAATAGGAATCCAAACATCACATATGCAGCGAGTTTGGAAAGAAAGACCTAATGATTTCAGGTCATGTCACTAATGAATTTGACATTTAATACCATACTTTCAAAAGGCAGCTTTTTCCCCCTAGTGACGTACCATTTATTAAAGAAACATTTAGGAGTTTAGAATGTGGGCACTGTTACTCCCCCTACCCACCATGAGATCAGTGTTATATTTGATTAGTGATCCCTACTCATCTTGCCTGAAAAAATTAGGGAATTTGAGGATGGGCTTACAAATCTGTGTACCATGCTGTGTTGCTTTAAAATGCATGTGGCTGGGCACAAGAAAGGACAGCTTCTTGTTTGCCTTCTCCCATGGCTACGCTTGAGAGAGATGGGATGAAGAAAGGGTGACATTTGTGGGGGAGGGATTTTAAATAGTGCATGGAGGGATAGGCAGAAGAGAGTGAAAGTGAAGGCTTTGCAGCCTGCAAACATCAGAGAGAGAGACAGAGGCAGACAGGGGCAGAGACTTCTCAAAAAGCAGGGAATAGACAAACAGCCTCTCCTCACAGATAATAGAAAGCAAGACATTTCACAGGGACTCAGAGGTTACCTTGCAGAAACTTTTGCAAATAAAAGCTAGTTACTGGAATTAGAGATTCTGGAGGAAAGGGCTCACCTTGGAAGGACGTAGTGGAAACAGATTTACGTTAAGAATCCTTGCATTGCTCTTTTGTCTTGTTCTGAATTTTTGTTTTTCCACGTTAGAATGTTGTTCTAGAATAAATAGTTCATCTTCTAAAGAAACCCAGCTCTGGAATTTAGAAAAGACCTTTTGAGAGTTTTAGGGTACTTCCTTTAAAGAGAGCCCCAACTGATTTGGGGTCCTCTCACGATCACGTTACCGTGTCTATGTGTCTGTAGCCGCTGTTAATTATTATTTAATCTTCAAGTGCTTTGGATTTAATTAACCAGTTTTAAACTTGTTTTGCAATTACACTTTTCAGTTGTTTCTTCCTGTAACTTGTTGATTTTCATTGACTGGTTCCTATAGCAGACTTCCCATTCTCAAGAACCTCTTCCTGGAGAAAGCTAATTAATTAGAAGATTATTCTCCTAGTCTTTTGTTTAGGTCGTACCTTGGTCATTCAGGTAGTTCCCTCTTTGCTAAGGGAGCACTCAGTAGTCTCCTTCTAAGATTTAATATACTGGTCTACCAGAAATTGATGAGAGAGCCTAACTTACCCACATTTCTTCGTTCCTGCCTATGAATACTGTATGAAGCAGTTGAAGCTAATTTTTCCTTCAGGCCTTACAACGCACATCAGTCTGGAAGGCACCTTTACACCCAGTTGTATCCCAGTCGAATCATGTCCCTTCACCATCCTCATTTCTTTCGCCCAAAAATTCTTCAAAAGGTTAGGGCTTTCACAGCTCTACGTAATGGGTGATGTTCTGACTTTCAATCTTCACAGCATGTAAATTCTCCATCTGTTATCTGTTTTTCTTCCTAGCTAGCTCCCAGCTGATGTTTTTTTCCCAGCTTATGTCTATTATCATTTAGTGAAACTTGTGGAAGAGTGTTGTTTGACCAAAAGCTCCTGACCGCAGAGGACTCCATATACGCTCTAATATAATTTAGCATACTTTTGTTCCGCTCCTTTACTATCTTCAGTTCAAGAAAGATAAATTTCAAGATGATAAATTTGTTTTACACTAGATTGCTACATTTTTAGTAACTTTCAGGCAAGACGCTTTTGGAGGAACATGCTGTTCAAAATGTTCAGAAGCAACGTGAAAGATTTTGTAATGAGTTTGATGAAGCTACTTCAAATGTTTTGGATTCACAAATATAAAGTTTATCAAAATAATTTTTGTATTTAAAGGTAACTGGCTTATTATGAAAAGCATGTATTATCTGTAGCTAGTAAACTCAACTGGTAGCTTGTCACTACCTTCTTAGAACTTGTAGAACTTGTGGAACTGTTAGATGTCATCTTCTCCAAAGTTACCTTATAGAAAATGAGAATAAGCTTTCAAGCTTTTTTCCAGTTCCTAATCTAGAATGAGTTAATTGGTGAAGAGAATTAGTTGATTAAATTGAACTAAAGGAAAAATTGAACTGAAGGAAAAATCCTTTTGTACCAGGATTGTATTGCATCCACTCTACAGCAAGCAGATTTTTGTTCAGGATTCTCAGTCAGTAGCTTCTAATACTACAGTGATTTGACTTTCTTTAGAACTCCTGCTGCCGCATTATAATTTTTTTTCTTTTTTTTTTCCATTTACATTATAGTAATAGACAGGCCTTCTTAGGCTATTATCTGCTTTTTGATGGGTTTAATGGAAGTGTAAGAATAAAGTTAACTCATATTTTGAGAAATATTTTTATACATTCTATACTTCTATAATACAAAAAAGAAATCACAAAATTAGTTCAGGAAGTTTTGCATACTAAAAATGGACTTGTCCGCTCTGCATGAGCAGTGAAATATTTTCTACAGCATCTATTACTAATTACTATTTCCCACAACCATTTCCTTAGTACATAAAGTAGCCTTAGAGAGCAATTGGATCAGTTTACCTGAGAGTTTTAGCAAAGACTTGTTCTTCATGAATATTTTTGTAATTAAACTTAATCTTGGGGGAGAGAGGGTAGAGAACAAGGTAATGTTTGTTAACTAGAACTGCAGAGAAGGGCAATTTTTGTGGCTATTTAATGCACAATTCTCTAGTAAGTTTCCTATATCAGTGATTTTTCATACTGTAAATCTTACTTGCTGTTTGCAGTAAATAAATAGAGTAATAAATGGCTTTGCTGTAAGTGTATGTTACACATTTATACACAACTGTGCATGCACATTGCATTCATATAGTGAAGTAAGGAGGCTGGAACTATTCCTAGAAAGATCTTTAATCTACAGCTGTCTAAAATCATACCTGCTTCAGAAGTTATTGTAGCCTATAAGTGCTCAGGAAATTGATGTCACAAGTGATCTTTGATACTCTGTCTCTATATTTTTATGCTTTTTTTAAAGTTCTCTATTTTAGATATAGATGATGTTGAAGGTAAAGGTAGGCGTGAAATACATCTCTCCAAGAGTTCTGAGTTTTAGGCAGATTCGCATGTGAAGTATGTTTCTTGGATAAATTAGCATATTTAGGATTACACAAGGTTACCATTTAGGGTTGGTGTTTTTTTAATGCAGCCATAATTTCTGAACATGAAATGAAATGCTGAAAGGTAGCATTAGCGATACTTACTTGTTTTTGAATATTACTATCTCTATATATTTTTCACCTTCCTTCACATAAAGCAAGAAGTCTTAGTTCCAATCCATCAACTTTTATTGGCCAAGATTTTTTGGAGCAATGGAGTTTCATTTTTTTATAGCTGAAACTGTGGTCTTTTGGTGAGAAAGGGAAGTAGTCCGGCATATTTGTACCCTGGGGATAATAACAAGAGTTCTTTTCACCTTCTGATCTGAAAATGGAACTCAAAAGATTATACTCAACTCTGGTATAGTTGACAGATGTCAGGGGTGATCCATTCACTATTAGATTCTCAGGCTACTGTGGCTTTGCAACTGTGACCTAAGGAGATATTAAGATTGCTTCGGTGAACTCCTAAGATGCCAGCTTTTAGTTGTGCCACAAAGATAAACATTTCCATGTAATACTTGAAGAAAAGATTTGTGATAGTTTAAAGACTTGTCAAAATGGCAGTCTGATTGTCAATGGCAAGAACAATAGGTCACTCCTGCTGTGTTTGTCTAGTGACCTTTCAGATGGTTGGGGCACTGCAATCCATACCAATCCATAATATCCATCAGCACTAATCTTAGGAATGAATTGACAGTTTCAGTGTAGAAAATTGTCCAGTAAATCCTCTGTGGTGCTGCTTCAGCACTTCATTATGCTGAGAAACCAATCAAATTGGGTGATTTACTTTGTTCATTCTTCCCTCCTTCAAAAAATTGGAATTCTGTAGAATTTGTGTGTGAGAGAGAGGTTTTTTTCTTTCTCAGTGTATATGTTTTGTAACTGTTTCTGCTAATTTTAGCTCTGAAATTCTAAAGTGATCTTACAGGGCAAATTATTTGCAGGATGTTACTTTCAGCAGTATGCCATTTAGTGCCATAGATATAATACTTACTATTATAGTGAGAATACATGAATGGGAGACCTCAAATCAGAGGTTTTGCCTATTTTTGGAACAGAGAACTCTTCCTGTTTTCTGAATTTTCAGTTCTTGCCTTCAAGTATAGAAAATTTACTAGCTGGAAAAAAATCCCAGCCCAGGGCTCATGTTGGCTGTGCTTTCGCATAATGAAAATGCAAGAAATCCCCTACTTGTCTGGGAGAACTTGTTCTAAACTGAGGGCCAAAATCTCACAATCAAAATGTTTAAACAGTGTTTAGGTTCCTGAGGCTCTTGAAGCCACCCAAAGCCTGATGACCCAGAATATGCAGTTCCTATTACCTCCAGTAAAACTGAACGCAAGCTGCTGCACGCTCAGCAGTTTAAATAGTCAAGCTTGTATGCATCTTCTTAATTATGGGGTTAAATAGCTAGATTTAACCACACCGAGAAAAATCCTAATCCGAGAGTGCAAAGTTTGTCTTTTTGCACTGAGTAACATTGATTGTGTTTGGGGCTTCAGAGCTAAGGCATGCTTTTCCAAAGCCATGCCTGGACACCCAACCCAGCAGAACTTGTCCTATTTTATCAGGATATATATGCTTTAATTTTTTCATTTAAATGAGAGATCACAGGCAGCTCATGGCAGCTCTGTTGGCTTGTAAGCCAACTTCTGACATTGTTGTGTTAGTCAGTTTCTGGATATTTAGTGTTTTGTCATATGTTAACTCTGAATTCCAGAACGTCTATATAAAGTTATGTAGGTTGTGAATCTGTTCACAACATTTTAAATTAATTGGATCATACATGCATTTTAGTGCCTTTAATTTGAGGTAGCTGGTATTCTCTCAGTTATTCTGAAAAAGCTAAAAATGGATCTCATGTTCACAGTATAAAATCTCTATGAGATGATTAGTCTGATCCACTTAACATCCTGAAGGATTAGGTTAGTTCTAAATGCTTGATGTTATTTTTACACTTTTACAAAGGTGATAAATAATACTTACTACTTTGCATACAGTAACTACTTCTGCAGGATGGTCTGGTTAGGACCATAAAGCTGAGTCAAACTGTACTCACTGTTTACTCCCCAAGCAAGTTTTCTGTTTTCCTAGGCAAGTCTTTAAATACTTTTATTTTCGTGATTCTAAATATTCCTTACCTTTACTAAGTTAAAATATTTAGGATATTTTAATTGCATTAAGAAAAATGAAATCTAAAATAAATAGGTGAAAATGAATCACAATATATACAACAATGAAACAGGGTGGATAAGTTTTAATGTCCTTTGTTACTGGAAGGTTGCGACCTTTCTTAGAAGCTGAACTTTTGCATGAGGCTTTTCAGCTCTCTTTTAGACAAAAATAACAAAATATTTTTGTTCTTTAATAAATATATACAAAGGGAAACACTGATTTGACCTTCTCTGCATATCTCAATGTCCTCTTTCAAATTGTTATTCTACATGCAAGCATACTCTATCAAGGGGAAAAGGTCTTTGCATTTTCTTCGTTTAACTTCTACGACTAGCTTTAAAAACAAAAAGACATTCTAAACATGCATAAAACAGAAACGCTCTTGCTACTACTGTTAAAAGTCTGTTAAAATCAGCAAGGGACAACACCACAGCTCACAGGAAAAAAAACCTTTTAAATGTAAAGGAATGAATTTTTATCATTCACTTTATCACTTTCACTAGCAGAGTCTGCCCTTGTATAAATAAATTCCATAAAAGTCCATCATTGATTTTAAGGCGAAAAGTTTTGCTTCTGATAAAGTAACTTGACCCCTACATGAACAATACAGGTGGAAAATACTTGCTTACTACTGTATGCAGTAGAAGTAATTCTTTCATTCTGTCTCAGCACTATGCCTGGTGGATAAAAGGAAATTTAGAACCTTCCTTGGTTAACTGTGCGCGTGTAATTATTCACACTTCCTGGGGTCTTCTAGTGGCTTCTAGTCGTAAAATTGCCTTTTTCTCTTTAAGCCTCCTGCATCTTTGTGATAGTTAGAAAGTGACAAAGATCATACACATCACATTCAATTCAATGCAATACACCCCCTATCAATGCAGTCTTTCACCTTAATTCTCATCTTGTATATTCCCATAGGAAAGTGGTACTTCATGCATGAGAAAATAACAGAAAAACAACAGTTACTTTAGCTTTGCCATAGAAAGCAAGAACTACTGTAGTAGTTTTCAATAGGGGAGTTCAGTTTTGAATGTTTTGAATTGTTGCTTATCCGTGGTATGTGCAGAGATAATGTTATAGTCTCTTCTGCTTCTGTTGCCTTTAGTGCTTCCAAAATCTGATGAAATTGATTATACTGGAACATAGTTCTCACCTGTTGATGTAGACCACTTTACAGGAGAAGAGTCTTTCCAGAGCTCAACTTTCCCTCCTCCTAGAGCTTTACTTCCTCTGATGTTTTCCTGTGCCTGCTGCTGGGAAGAGCTATGCATTTTCATTTTTAGAGGAACACCCAGAGCAAAATTTTGACTGGATGCAGCTGGTGACCAGCTAGTCTGTGACACTGAACAACAGAAATGGCAAGGGATAACTTTGGCCCCTTGAATCACTTAAAGAGCAATGGCGTGATTGTCAGAGTGCCTCTGGAGCTGGCAGTAGTTCCACAATGACTAACTCACTTTAGTAGCTCTCTGCTTAGCTGAATAAAGCTCTTGGCCAGGTTTACCAGAAGAGACATTCCCAGCTCCCTTTTTTCCTCCTTCCATGCCCACTGCACCTCATAGTGTTCCTCAGCTGGGTCTCGTGCTCGCAGTAACTGCCTGTATGCCATTGTATCTCTGTAAGCAGGTTTATGATTTCTCTGCTGTCTCGAGCACGACACGAAGAAAGCCTGCCCTATGGGCATGCTCAAGATTTACTTTCCCTTTGCAGTGCGCAGAAGGCCTCACTTGCATACTGGGGTTAACCTCCGAGACACTGCATGTGCATACTAGTCAAATATGTCAACTGTACAGTGAAGTAGAAGAAGGGCAAGGGCTGTAAAAGACTGTAGACCTTTAATCGCTGGGGCTACGCATTACCTATCTCTGAACTAGGGTTTGTGACTGGATATGCTCTGTTTTATAAAGTGGTAACCATTAAAACACTGAAATGCTGCAAAGTCTCACAATACCATGCAGTCAATATTTCTAGCGTATTATAGTATTTTTCTTGTAATTACCATATAGTTCAATATACAAGAGTAATGAATTTGAAGCCTTTGAAATGGGTGAGAAGCAAAAAGCCGAAGATCAGGATTCCTGGGAATGCAACAAAGTGAATCATAACATATTCTATTACCTACCAGTACTTTTTCATCAGTGCCGTTCTGCACAATCCTGGGAGGCTCAGCTACAAAAATACAGTAATTTAATTCTCATATCTGATACATTTTTGGAATTTCTTAACTTAGATAAGTATGTTTTCAATGTAAACACCTGACTACTAAAAACTATAAAAAAGTCTTTTTTGTTTCACTGTAAATCATTTTTACCTCACATAAAAAATAGTTTCCTAAGTAGGAAACCAATAAGGACTAGTTCAGAACACAAAGAATAACTCAGAACATAGAAAATACTTCAATTTTTCATTCAAATAGATATTCTGGCTTTCCACTCACACTTGTTAGAAGAAAGGATGCCACAAGCTTTTAAGATTAGATATATCTGCTATAAAAATGAATTTAGAGTTAATTTCTTAACAGTAGGGAGAATGACTTCTACAAGAAAGCCATTTGTACAATTTTTAAAGTTCTGGTCTCTTACAAAATTTTTTTCTTTGTTTCTCTAATTTTTTCTTTGAATACTTGCTGGATATTCTTTGTCATTTATTATTTATGCTACCTGCATTATAAACTGATATGGACTTCAAGCTGTGTTGAAAGAAGAGGTTTAAATTTCACTTGTGTTTGTGATATGAAAGAAGGGAAAGTGCATTAAAATGGGTATCATCAGTTATCATCACTGATTTATTTTAATTACTTGCATGGAAGTGTAATTCGAAAAATTTTGCATTTTCAAAATTGCCGATTAGAGGTTTAGGGTTCATAGCAAGTGGACTCTTCTAACATTCAGCTTAGAATGCAGCATAGAATACATTGGTGGGGTCCATTTAAGTGTCAGAAAGGAGAATGCCACAATTATGGCACAGATTATTTCCATTACTTTCATGTTTCTGCTAGTGACAAAGTGTCTGTGTGAATTTGCTGCCATTAACGTAGCTGGATGTAGTGCGTGTTTGAAGTAAATACAAGTACAGGCTGGCACAGTGTCACACTTCCATTCACTCTAGAGAGTTGATACTTCTCAACTTCTCTTATCACGCTCGTGTTTCCATGATGCAGTTATCTCCTCTGACCGTAATAGCCTGACCACTGCCATTGATTTTTGCAACGTGTCATGTATGTTACAAATTGGTCTGGACTTGAATCTGTCTGAATTAAGAGGTCTAACTTCACACTTATTGGTGGTGGGAAAAGAGGAGAAAAAATATGGAAATTGGGGATTTGCGGAGCTGTCAAAACAGAAGTAAGCTCAAGAATGTTTTACTGGCAATAAAGCCTATGAGGAAGCAAGCACAGAAAAACCAACTGCAGCCTGATGCAATAAAATTGCAGCATATTTAAAACCATTACCATAATGGTGTGGTGATGTCAGGCAGCTCTCAAACAATTCAATGAGTAGCTCTGTGCTCACGAGTTACTTGGTTTCTTTCATGAACCCTGAATAAATGTGAACTATTTACAAAATGTATTGTTATTTAACTAAATTTAAGGCAAAGACTGCATTCAGACCAATGAAATCCTTTTATCAGAGCTAACTGAAATACATTCCTGCTCTGTTTACTGTGGACGAGTGCTTCAAGATGTATGAAACAACACTGAAACGTGGACAAAAGATTCAAACCAGGACAGACTGTTGCCACAGCATGGACTTGAACCATCAGTGCCCAGGACTTTCATTACAGATTATCACAGAAGTTACTCTCAGGAGCATTTTCAAAGAAGAGAAATAAATGCAATTTTGATGTGCAAATATTTTTTAGGCTTGGTAGACTCAGACAGGATTTAATGACAAGGCTATCAATTTCGTTAACTGTTAAAACATTTTCAGTAGTCCTTGCTATACCACTTACTTCCTCCGTGACCTTGACCATATTATTCTAATGTCTCAGTTTATTCTCTGTTATATGGGATAATCAGCACCTTTCTTCTGATCAGAGAGACTCTGCTTATGTCTAGAAACTGAAAACTAAGGGTTGAGGAAGGCAGAAGGCAGGACTCAATAGCTTTAGACTGGTGGCTGCAAACTCAGTGAGAATGGGAGTCATGTCAGTATGTTGCTATGTCTTTTCCCACATCTCTTGCGCTGCCTCAGCTGACAGTACTCACTCTGTTTATGGGGTGGAAGCAGCTGCCATGGTATGCCATATTTTGCCTCCTGTGGCAAATGTGACAGCTTTCCTGTGGATTGCAAAGTGCATGGCCCAGATGTTGGGGGCTAGTGGCTGTATCAGCTGCGTTGGGTAAGTGACCTCTGACATCATGGAAGAGTGTTAGTGGTGAGCTAGCAATTGTCACCAAGCCACAAGGATATAGGAGTTATTGGGAAGAAGGGAGTGAAAATCTCTTGAGGAGCCTAGTTAAAGCAATATCTATTTATTGTGATTATATCAATATCCCTTCCAAGGTTCAGTTACTATTGAAATTTGTACACAAAGAGAGGTTCAGATCCTTCTATTTCATACTTCAGTAACTGAATTTCCCATTATGTTGCATGTTAAAATATTTACTAGTCTTAGTAGACAAAATGAAGAAAAAAGAATAAGAAAAAAATTAAACTGTGTCCTTAATGAGAAAGTATTCCTAGTATTGTTTTCAGCTTCTCTGAGCCAGAGGAGTGCTGTGAACACAGATTCCGAGATGTTCAAAGACCACATCAATAGTAAGTCACTTTCCAAACCTTATGCTTTGGATATTTATATTGGCCTCTGTGCCTCAGCCTTCAGAAGGTAGTGTCAGGGACCTCCCCCTTGTCCCTGCACGGCAGTCCTCTGCAGCAGGACCAGGCCTCTGGTGCTTCTCAGGAGAGAAGCACCTTCTAATGACATACATCTGAGTCTCCTGGGAGAAAAGCTGCTGCTGTAGCAAAACTGCAAGTTGTACCTATCCTCCAGATCAACAGGAGATAAATGGGACGCTCTTCATACTGACTTTAAGGAGTGAGTCACAGAGCAAGGGCCAGAGTGTCACTGCGGATTAGGAACTGGTTATGTGATAGGAGAGAAAGATTCGTCATGAACTGCTGCTTCTCAGCGTGTAGAGAGATTAGTGGTACCCCATGGGCAAATTGTCTCTGTTAGGAAGAACTATGGAGGATTTAGAAAAATTCCAGATGGATTTAAATATATTGAGGGATTAAGGAGCACAATGGTAGATGAAATTCAGCTCGAGTAAGTGTGACAGAATAATAGACATTAACAAAAATAGTTCCTTCTGGAAAAAAAGGTATTCTTAAAACTCCTCAGAGTTCTGGCTCTGAGGCGGTGGAAAATTTTGAAGAAAAGAAGATTTGCTGTGTTTAGACACATGAGTCCTGCCCCTGGTCCAGTGGTACACACACTTCAGATTTGAAAATGTAAAAAAGAGCTTACAGATCCTGAAGTAGGTGGCCCATTTCCCTGCCATCTATTTTTGAAACAAAAACCAGTCTGATATAACACTGATGTCAAGAGTTCAGCAAGGGGCTTTTTTGAGAGAGATTTTTATAAGTAATGAAGGTCGTTACAACCACAGTCTCTAATTAATTATAGAATTCATTATAGAATTAAATAATTACATGTACTTATTTCAGAAGAAATACCTCCTCCTACTCCATAGGAAAAAGCAAGAGGAACTGATTCCTCATCTCTGTCTGATCTTTGCATATGCTGTAGTACTGTGGCTGCACATGGAAGCAGCCAGCATTATCTTCCTGAACTAGAAACACAAGAATCATGTATGGAAAAAAATGGCACTGTTCTTATGCAACTGGGATCAGATACTAAGTCAGTTCAGATCTGGTCTTTTCTTGTGTAATATTCTCATTTATTAGGTCATGTGTCCCTCGTATTTCTGCCATAGAGTACAAGTTCGTTGCTACTTCTGGATTGGGTTTACAGCAACAGCCAGAGTACTGGCAATTCATAGCACCTTTAAGTTGCACCTGTAAGTTTTTCCTCAGGGAACTGTGGCCAGTGTTGAATACTATTACTCAACAACTTTCTTGCCATCTTGCTTTCTTAAGTGTGACTACAACTGTGCTTGAAAGATAAATTTTAAAAGAATTAATGGTCTCTTGTGGATGACTGTCATAGTGTTTTTTGCAGGTCAGATTGTCTTTACCTAGTCTGTACAAATCTGTATCTAAAAAGACCACTTCTCTTACTCTCTTTCTTAAGAGCTCCTCCAGACTTATCTTGGACTTCACTTTATTTCTTAGAGGTTTTTAGGGGGGCTCCCTTGTATTTACTGCTGGCTTAAGAAAATGAGGTTGTTGCTTATGGCACTAGCATGCCTGAAGTGGTTTAAAAACAACAACAACAAAAAAAGTCACGCTGGTAGCTGCTGCTGAGAACTGACTCAAGGTCTGGGGCTAGCACTGACTGCTGTGGCTGTGCTCCCTGCAGCAATTTTTCTTTTTGCTTGTTTTTGATCCCAGCAGCAGGAACAGGAAATTGCTCTCTCGCTACTCTTTTCTCTCCATTGCTTGTAGCAGACAGGAACAGTGCGAAGCTGGTCCACAGCAGTCCCCTGCCCGTAGAAAGGCAGTGTTAGTCCTGGCTCTTGTGCTCCTCCTGGACAAGCAATGCACTGAGGGAGGAGATAGATAATGGCACATGGAGGGAAACAGCCCTGATACTGCCCCATGAATGTGAGTTGTTAAAAGAACTGAAGCTACTGCCCGTCTGTCGTCTTTTCTGAAGGCCCCCTCTACTGGAATTAACCTTTTGCACTACTGTTGCGGGCAAAACAGTCTCAGACTCAGAAAGTTTCAATGAAGTTAATTTATTGCCAATTAACATACACTTTAATTACTGATTTGCACATTGAAGAAACAAAGAAGACATAAACAATTGAACACTTAGGGAAACACCTTTCCTCCCCTTCACCAGGCTCAAATTCAGTCCAACACCCCTCCCCTTCCCAGTCTTGGCTCCCCTTGTTTCCCTACCTTGCAGCCCAAACCCCTTTGGTGAAGTGACTGGCAGCAGAGGAGCTTGGGCTCAGTACATGATGGGTGTCTTTCTACCGCTCCTTCCTTCTTACTCTTTTGCTGTGCCCTGGTCTGTCCCCTCCAGGGGTGTCCCTGTCCCAGCATGGATCCTCCATGTGCCGTGGTCCCTTCAGGGTCTCCCTGCCCCAGCACGGGCCCTCCAAAGGCCCCATACCCCCCCCCACACACACCTTTACGAGTGCCCCTCCAGCCGTGTCCCCAGCATTGTCCCCCCTCTACGAGCTTCCTCTGTCTTGTTTCTCCAGACGCATCTCTTCACGCGTCTCCTCCTGTGTTTCGGGCCCCCAGCGGTTACACCCTCCGTTAGGTCTGTTCCAGCAGCGGCTCCCCTTGGCGGGTGGCGGTTTTGGCGCGTGTGGGGTGGGGGGGGGGGGGAAGGGGCAGATTCGATCCGTTAGGGAGCCGGCTGGAACCGGCTGTGACCGGCACAGGGCGGCCCACGGCTTCCTGCCCTAGGGCACCTGCGGCCGACTGCCCAGCACAATTCCTTATGGCATGCGGTGTACCTCCCATACAGTATTCCGTACCCCTATTTATGAACTTTGCTTGGCTTTTTTTTAAGGTTTAGTTTAATATCTGCAGTACTAAGGAGACTGTGTTGCGTATTAGGGAAGCAGCGCTGTTGTAGAGCGTTGCTCTGTCAAATAAGGGGAAGACAATTTGATGTCGATGCGAGGGGACACTGTCGCAAAATGACCAACTTGCTTAAATAATTATTTCAAACTATTCAGTTTTAAAAAGAGTTGAGAAAAAAATGGATTTAACATTCAGAACCGAAATCTTCTAAACGTTAGGTGGTCTTGTGCATGCCCCCTAAGTGAACAAATACTTAAAAATCTCAAAAATAAATTCTCAGAGTAAATACAGAGGTAGGCAGGACTAACAAAATTATGTTTGTCAGCTCAAGCCTCAGATTAACTAGTAGAGAAAAATATCAGCACTAGAAGAAACTGATCTTTCCTGAGCCCATCCAGGAGACTGTCAGCTTGGATCTTGCGGTACGTTATTATTGGTGGCATGAATCTGTGAGGTAAAGACCCAACCCAGAAAGGATTTTGTAAGTCTAAACCAACACTTTCACCTGCAGAGTGTAATCTACATATTCCTCTTAATTGCTTAATACAAATTGATAAATTCTTCAACAAATTTGGCCCCTACAGCGTCTGTTTCCAAGACCAGTGGCTATCTATCTGGTTATCCAAGTGAATAGTACCTTTATCCTTTATGCACATTTCTAGGTTTTACGTTGAAATGCATCTAATTCAGAATTTAGGGTGGAGGCCAGCCTGCCTTGTTTACGTGTCGAGCCGCTGAATGCTACGTGTCTCCCACAAGGATGGGAGTGTTGTCCGCTTCAGTTGACGTAGCTGGGCTCCCTGAGCAGAGAGGCAAGTAAAGACATATCCACACAGGGAGATTCGGGCATCTCGCTTCCTCCACTGATCATAATGGACTTTGGGAGACTCCAGAAGACAATCCAGTCTGCCAGGGACTTCCCTGTTTCACTAAGAGATACCAAGCAAGTAGGATATCCTGGGATTCAGCTTGTCTAGCACACCTCTGCTGAAAGGCACGTAATGCAGGGTGATGCCTGCCTTTTGCTTGGTGCTCCAGGGGTTAGAAAGTTTAGTAGGAGGTGGAAGAGATCTTACTGGACTTCTTAGGCTGAGGAGTTTTAACTCTGTATCACCTGCATCCTAGGAGAGTGCTGTGAGTCCCAGCTTTGAGCAGTAGCTCTCTCCGTGATCGTAGTGATCGCACAGTGGTTCATCCTCAGGCATAAGAGACATGGGGCAAGATGGACAAAGCGCAAGAGAGAACGTGATTCTAACTTACAGCGCACAGTCAGGAGGAAGGAGAACTGCTGTTCCAAAATTAGTTTTCAAGCATGTATTTGTTTACCATTAGTAAATATTTAAAACATTTTTAAAGTAAGCATTAAACTAAATCAAAAAAAACTTCCCCACAAAGCTGAGTTCAGGTTCTGCCTTCTTCCAGCAAAGATTTAGGTTAAATACCCACAAGCTGAACACAGCTGTAGACAAACTTTTGCATCTTCTTCAGGGAAAGTAAGTGTAGTGGAGATGCTGCTGTACTTGAATTCAGATAGGATATGAGAGACTGGGTGTGAGCGTGACACTTAACATTGCTGGAAGGCCTCTAGTTAAGCACTCGGGCACCATTAAGACTAAGTAGAGAAATCCCCAGTAAATTTAGTGCAGGGCTCAGCACACTCATAAAAGGAGTGGGCTGGACTTCATTGCCTACGTCCCATTTTAAGGAAGTTCTAGGTGGATTGGATCCTACCTTAAGATTTCACTGGGGATTAGAGTGACATTTAGGTTTAAGGAGTGCAATTCCCAATGTCAGGCCTATTTCTGTACTGTAGATTATTCTTCATTTTTGCAGAAAATGATTCAATTGAACTAATCTGACAGGGATGACTGGATGTCCATTATAGTGCTGCATTACAATTGCTAAACAGAGTATTGGAAGGGCACTAGGTACAGTCTGGTAAAGACAATACATAATTTGAATGACGGCAGTTAGGGAGAATTTCAGTGTTCAGTTAAGTGGGTTTTCGAAGACACTTGGCAACTGGGAGGAGGAAGAGCAAATGAGAGCAACTGCTTGTGAGACTGACATAGCCTCAGCGTAATTCTGAGCTACATGTTGCTCTCCTTGGGCTGGGAGCAGGCTTGGCAAATGCTAGCAATCAAGCCATCTGTGTGACGGGATCAGATTTTTCTCTACCAAAATGGATCAATTTATGGGGTTGTTTTGACAGGCACGTTGGGAAATACAGAACACATAGTTTTCATCGTTACTTACTTCTGTTTTTCCACTTGTTCTCTTTGACATTGCCCACTGGCTTTGATTAGCATCTGAGCTCCATTTTGTTTTAGCATGCAGAGCTGGCCGTGTTGCCAGTGTCACTCCCTACAGAACTCCTCCTGTTCCTTCATTTACATGTTTCCTTCCTGTTCTTTAGTCAGAAAGGGAAGCATCTACCCTTGAATGCATAAATCCAGGTCAAAAATATGCAATCCATTATTAAAAGTGTTTGTTTGCACTCACCAGATTTGTAGCTAATCTTGGGAATTTCTTGGAAATGCAGCATTAATTCGTAGTGGTGTTCAGGTAATTATGGGATGAAGCTGAACTGAGCTGGTGATCAGGATTCAGTATTCAGTGCTAGTCTTTGTTGGAGCAGTCTGATTGGGCAGTGCATGAGGCGATTCTGGCCCATAAGACTGTTCTGTGCAGCACATGTCCTCCTTCTCAGCGTGCCCATAGCAGGCATTTAGCAAGGTTACCAACTTGCCAGTTAAGGGTAGGTTATCCTCACCTGGATCTAGGGAGCATCTTTTTGGTGTGCCCTAAAACCAGCATGAGATTACCCATGCTGAAAAAGTTTAAACCAAATTTCTTGGTTTAAAGAAGGGGAAGGTTTAAAGGGGAAGGAAGGAAGCTTTGATTATAATTAAAAATGCATTTTCCTTTTCAGGTTACTTGATCTTTGCTGCTACGTCTTCTCCATACTTGGTAGGGAGAAATAAGTATAGCCTTTAGGGACTGCCAGTAGTGCTGCTCGTTTTATTCTTACATCCAGAAGGGTTGCAAGTCAAATGGTACCAGTCTTTTATTTAATAATACTAGGCATTTAACAAAGAAAGTGGATATGATTGTCTTCATTTAACAGATGGTGAAATTCAGGGTCAGAAGATGCCTTGGCTAGGGTCACCTGGTAGGCCTCTTCCAGATGAAGATCCTCTTTATCACTCATCATACATTCAGCAGCAGATATTCTCTCACTTATGTCTAAAACCACTGAAGACAATGGCATTGTCTTTAAAATGAAGTTTGGCTAGCAAACGCTGTATGTTTTATAGCAGCACCTGAGAAGGAAATCACTTAATGTGATCTAAATTGTGCCAACTTTTTGGAACCAGATTGTAGAAATAACTCCTTAGCCCCATATTTTTCTCGTGAATTGAGCAAATGAAAGTTGAAGTTTTTAATAGACAATAACAGATGAAGTTTATAATCCAATGGTCTGTTTTTTGAATTACCCCAGTAAGTGGATTGCTCTTTTAAACATATTTCTGTTTTCAGCTCCCTCATTGGGAGGAATTTAGATATTGGAAGATACAGAATATTATTTTCACCAGGCAATCTAATTTTCCTGTATTCGATGTCTAGTACAATTTGTGGAGAGGTTTTACCAAACAATTATGTAAAGAAAGTTAGGCTTCGAAATCCACTCTTAAACATTTAAATGGATTACTTAATTTTCAGAAGTGCTCTGCAGCTTACATTAAAGTTAAGGGATATTTATTCCCATAGTTTCACTTCAGATTCCTTTCTAAATAAAATAGCTCTATAGCCAAGGTCTGCTTTTTTTTTTGTTAGACAAAACTCCTGATGAAGTTATAGGGAGCTGATTAAATTACAATTTTTTTAGCTCAGACAAGTAGTTATGGGTTGAACACATGGTGAAAGCAGATAGGGGAGTTTTCACACTTATGTCATGATGCTAAATCATGAATCAGAATCTTGCCCTGAGCTAGGGAGTTCATTTCATCTGAGAGGACAGTGTAGTAGTAGCATAAAACATTGGCTATTGCTAGCAGAAATATAAGCTATATGCTCTAGTAGGTATAACTCGTTTAGTGCAAGAGTTGTGTGCAGCAAAATGAGATTAAACAGAAGCAGCAATGAAACATTTTGGAGATGAAAGTCTGTGCCAGATTTAAAAACTAGATATATCTGCATAAAGCCCAAAGGAAATATTTATATTTCATTCCTCCATTTATATCTTCATTGTCATTAGTCTTTCAAACAAAGTACATCTTACAAATAATATGAGATAGAGATTGGCATCTGAGCGTGACGGAGTTCTGCTGCTGGTTCAATAGGATTTGAGTCTGTTAAAAATAAGGTTTAGGCTGGCACTCAGAGTTGGAGATGGTATTAGAAAATAAAGCAATGGAAGACAGTTAGTGATACCTTAATTTCCTATACTTTCTGCCTCATTTCATCTTCCAAGCTGCAGAGAGGTAGAGCTGGAAAACTAAAAGGGAGGAAAAAATATTTTAGACTATGAGATGTATCTGATTTTATTTCAGCTGCTGTTTCGTATCTTAACACAGTAAACTTGAAGGAAGATGCAAAAGAGAAGTCCACAGCTAGTGAAATAATAGTGAAGATATGACACCCAAAGTAGGCACAATCTCAGGTGTTTGTCTAGCAACAGCTGTGTCATCAGCAGAAAAAATGCTGCATCCTCTACCAGTTTATTTTTCCTCAGGCCAAAATCTAGATCAGAGGTGATCAAAAATTTTAAAGGCCCTTGAAGAGAGAGTGTCAAAGTCATCAGAAGGACTACTAATTACACTGCCAGAGCCATTAATTTTCTTTGCCAATGAAGGGGTTAGCTAAACTCAAGAGAACTTGCAAAGCATAAATAGCATCCATGTGTAGGTTTTTTGTTGCTTCTGCTTTTTCCCTACGATACGTGCTTTTGCTGCTTTTACATTTTCTCAGAGATTCATGCTTTGTATCTTTGAGGCCTGTATAGGCCAGGCTTTCTCCCTTAAGTGTTCACCATCGCTGGTTTACTTAAATGCATTGTCACAAACCCCTGAAAGAAAACTCCTGTGGGTGAGTCCTATGTTGTAGCACGTCTGGAAACTGAGCGGGAACAGCCTCGCAACTTGCTCTGCGATGTCCTGCTTGGTGTGAAGGGGAGCGAGCAGGGCCTGTCACCTAAAAGCGTGGGCCCACTCTCCTCTTCCACTGAAAGGAACTTAAATGACCAGCTTGACAGGTCAAATATAATGTGGATCCTGTCTCCACTCTTAGCTTTCTTCTCCCAAGTCTTTGGCCTTGATAAAATAGCTTTGTTATAGCTCAGGACCAAGTCCAGAGAGTCTCCTTTTTACTACGACAATTTCTGCCTATTGTATCTCACTCTCTGTTTTTTTTTTTTTTGGTCTTTCCTCTTTCCTTCTTGGTTTATGCAACACATTCCTTTGAATTAATTTGGTAGTGGATAGCTGTTCACAAGCAATGGATTGATCATATTCATAAAAAAATCCACTGATACTTCTCAGTTTTTTTCTCACCTTCATGATGTATAAACTTCTCATGTAGGATGGAATCAAACAGGCAGAAAAGCAAACGTAGTGTGTGAAGGATCCCAAATGGCAACTGTTCCACAAGTACTGCGTGCTCACATTAGGGATCTGTGGGAGGACTGTGTGCAGCAGGATAGGTGGTTTGCAGCATGTGCTGTGTTCGGTTAGCAGTCTGTGTGTAAACCTGAAATCAGATGGGTGATGTGGGTGTATCTTACTGTTGTACTGTGGGCTAGTTTGGTTACACTGTGTTACTGGGAACAGCATAAACAAAGCTAAGGCAACCATTGTACAAATGTAGCCTGTGCAACGCTGAACAAACTGCAAAGCAGAAATGCAGTCTTGAAGACGATGTTCTTGCATTCTTAGAGAACGCTTTTGAATATTCAACTCTCCTACAAGTGTTACAGAACTGTAAGTAACAGTACTAGTATGTATTAAAGTTAAGAAGTCAGGGAAAAGGGCGCTGGAAAATACTGTGCTATAAGTTATCATTCTTAATGTAATTCCCAGCTGTGATAGTATGATCAGTAGTAGCACTGGTACCAAAGAGGTTAATGGATAGCATCAGTGCCTTTAAAAGTATACAGGTATTGGTTTTGCATCTCTCCTGTGCTGTCATTAATGACAATTTCTTAGCCTAACAAACTCTATGCGAGTTTGTGAACCTGTATGTTTTCTTTTCCTATTGTATGAGAGTTACAAAAACTACTACTGGACAATCAGGCCTGCAAAAGATTGGCATTCCAGTAACATTTTTTCTTCCAAAGGTGTTGGCATTCTTGCTGAATTCTGGCATTCAAATGCTCTGATAGTTCTCCCATTACTGTTACTACATCAGCTTTTAGCCGCATATCTTGTTTTTGACTTTGCAGAATGCTTTTTTATGGGAGGAGGGGTAAGTGAGGAGTGGGAGCTTGATCTTGTACAAATGATACTTGGTAGAAAAATTACACCAGTGTACGCAGCAGACTTTGCTTGCACCTCTGCGAGTACTTGGCTATTACAGTAAAAGCCTTCTTGCTGACACCAGTCATTTCCGTGAAATTTAAGACAGCATCTTTGGGAGAAAAGATTTAATTAACACATAAGCCCCGAGTCACTATGACAGTCTGCTTTCATAGTGATGGGAATATTCACATTTCTACCCACTGTCAGTCATTGAAATATAGGGTTTTTATGGATAATCTATAATACATTTTTTCCCTTGCAGAAACAATCACATTATTTCGTTACTTTCACACAGGAACATTTCTGTCTTATATAGCTAGAAAAACTCCAAATTTATCTGGTGCCTTGAGGGGCTACCTGTGCTTGTGTGACAGGAGGTCTCTGGAGCATTTTGGGTTAGTAACATAAAGGGAGGCTGAGCAATTCCATCCTAACCAAGGTGCACATGAGATATCCTGTTATTTAAATAGAGGTGCCCTTGGGGCAGTGTATGCAGAACCCAGTGGAATAAATAAATAAATAAATAAACACAGGGCTCATGGGAGACAATAAATAAAATTGTGACAGTGATTACAATGATACAAAATTAGATTTACAAATTTTCACTGTGAAATCGAAATAATGACCTAGATCCAACACTCTGAAAAATCTTTTTTTCCTTTAGTCCGATTGAAAAGATCATGTCTAACAATATATGCTTTTTTCTGGCACCTCCTTCTCTTACTTGTTATAAACCCTTGAAGGAAAAAAATAAAGAACCTCTTTTCCCCCCAGGATTAGTTTCATCAAAGTTGTTTCTGACCTACGGTGGCATGAGTTAGATAAGATTCTGGCTTGCAAGGTTTAATTTTATGAGCTTGGGACTTAACGATGTTGAGAAGAATTCTCACAATTTAGAGAATGTTGTATCTGTTGTTCTCACTGGACATTGCTATATTGTTTCCTTATATTTTTATTTTCTTAATACTTTGTATTTAGTTTCACTGTGCTGCACAACAAGGCATTGTCTGTTAGGGAATGAATGTTCCTAGCATATCTTTAGAGTTGTAACAGCTCTTAATAACCTGAAATTTTTATAAATATAAATTTTGCATCTGGCTTAGTGCTTTTTTTTTAATGATAGCAGTCCTCTTGTGTTACGCTTGATTGCCACCTGTTTTCTAAATTAAAAAATGTAAATGTGGCATTGACAAAGGTTAAAAAGATTTAAAGTGGGTTCTGTCAGCAGTGCATATGCACACCGAACTAACTCCTATGTATGTAATCAGTGTCCTCTGGACTGTGTGCCTTGCTCCATTGTTTACTCTCAAATCCATAATAATTTTGTATCCTTTCACTGGGCAAGATTCATTTCAGAAACTAATGAATTTAAAAATATGCTTTTCCCTTGTCCATTTTATACCGAGCCCTGCAATTTGACTTTCATTGTTTGTTTCCCTCCTTGTCTCGTCAATCCTTTTCTCTCTTTCTGTCCTCTTACTTTATTACATTTTTTATTGGGGACTGAGATGAACTGGTTACTGCATCATGGGCCCATTACACTTCCTAACAATTCCATTTACACCTTATTGTTTGTCTTATTGCTGGAAAATTCAGGTGATTCATCATGCCTGAAGAAGCACCTGATCCCAATTCCCTTGATATCACGATCACTATGTGACAGGAATGCAGTTAGTGGTGGCTTGCAGACTCTAAGAGGCCAAGGTGATAACTCTTTTGGGACTTTTAGCCTCTCAAGTATTGATGAGTTCCATTTTTGTAATGCTCTGTTTTCTTGCTCTCTTTCAACAGCCCCCTGAGTGTGGAAAAGGGGTTGGAGTTAATAAAGGAAGTGGCAGATCTCCTGAAGCTGCAGATGAGCGCCTTCGATGATGTCAAGTATGTACATGGAATTTACCCGTGTTTATTTCATTGGATTTTTCATTATTTTTGCATCGTTCGTCTTAGGAGGAAAAATCTTAATGCTAAAATTAATGAGGGCGTGCAAGAGGAAAAAACGAATATCACGATGATCTTTATGAAGTACATATATACATTATATATGCTTTATAATGTATATACAGTTAGTAACAAATTATTAAAAAAAATATAAAGACTGAAATATTCCTATGCTTCCGTAGGGAAAGGGGAAAAAATATCTGTTCCAAGTGCTGTAAAAATATTGCCATATTATCTAATAGTGTCTAGTTAAGGCAAATCTTGTGAAGTGTTACCCAGCATTGCTGAGGGGGAAACCGTGTCAAGAGACTGATTACAACCTGGATACCTGACTTAGACTCTGATGCACGGCACAGTGGGTCATGCTGCTTGGTCATCTACTCATTTAACAAGTCACAGGGAGTTCAGCTATGCTGAAATACTGTTTTTCTTCATATGATTTATATTGATGAATGCTTTGTGTTAATCTCCTGAAATGCAAGGTTATGATTTTCCATGTCTGGTAAAGAAATTTAGATTTTTTTTTTAAGATCATTTTGTAGGAGCTGTAACACAAAACTTCTGGTTTTTCTTTTGAGAAGCAGAAAGTAAAAATAGTTTGATAGAGAAGTAATGGAAAAGAAGGGTCAGCTGTGGGAGGTTTTTGACAGTTGGCCGGAAATCAGTCATATCTTGGCACGCAAAAAATAACTGATGTCTGGGTAGCATCCAGTGGCTGCCTATTTTTGAGAGCCTTTGGGACTGCTTGTTTTGGCCCATCAGTTGTGTTGCTGAAGTGCAGCATCTTACTTAGCCTTATTTGTGGTGCCATCAACTTTTCTTTAACCTTCAGCTCCAGTGAATGTAATTCATTATTTAATGCTGTGTTTTAGGTGATAGTCTGAAGATGTTTCATCTTTAATGGAAGTGTTCATTCTTATTTGGAAAAAAGAATTATACTGTTTGCATATAGCATATGCAGTGGGAAATAGGCTACTGGTGAAAAAATCTTTTTAGAAATCTGAGAGGTGCCAGGCATATTGAATTTAGTTATTTTGAAGGAAAACAGACCCATATGTTGCTTGTGACAACTATTCTTTGTATTGTTAAATGACTCTTCTTACTTTTATTTTATGAAATGTATTTATTTTATGAAAAATTAGTTTGGAAATTACAAAAAATGGCGTTGTGTGTGGTCTTCCTTGTAAGGAGAATTTCCAGCTTGGAGTTTGAATACTAGCAGATAAAACAAAATCTGCTGCACATTTAAAGGGATCTGATGGAACAAGTTCTCTGCTGAAATCAATGATTTCTGCTTCATTAGCTTCATTCATTTACAGTACAAGAGCACTTTCACCTACCTTTCTAATTGTTAGCAAAAAGCCTTTTGGTTATGTTTTATCGTTTGACAAATCACAACAATATTGCAATTGGCAGGCTGTAGATTCAGTTTCTAATGAAAAGTATCCCTCCAGTGATACAGCTAGCTATGAACAACCATTTTCTTTTTGTGTGTGTTTTTTTTTTTTTTTTTAATGCAGCATTAGGGAGGGCGGTTATTTTACGTCCATTAATAAACAGCCATCTGACTGCACCAAAAGTATTTGTATTGTGTAATCAGTATTTCAAAATGTTGTATTATGGATGATAGTAACTCGAAACAGGACGGATTTTTCTCTGTCTATCAAGACAGCATGTTTTAATCAGTTTTTGCCTTTTTAAAATAAAATCTATACATCTGTAAAAGAGAAATGAAAAAATATTCCAAATCTCAAATTAGTGAAGAATTCATGTGTAATAAATGTTTTTGATTTAAGAAAATGATATGCTTTGGCTCAGGTTAAAATTCATAAAGTACTATGGAACTGTGGATTTTGCTAATAGATACAGCAGGAGTTAGAAGCCTTAGAAAAAGGCCTCACCAAGCAAAGATGCTTTTTTTGGATTGTTCTTCTGCCACCACTACACAGACATCACTGGAGAACTGTAGGAATCTGAAGGCTCTGGTTAGCTTCTGAATAGCTTCACGGGGAGAGGTTTCAGGAAAGACTTGACTTCATGATTATTCCTAATCTACCTTTTACATTTCCAAGTGTGAGAATGAGGTCTCTCAGGAAATATGACTTTTAGCCTAAGCCATCATGGAAATTTTTTTTTTATTCATTTTTTAACTAGCAACTAAAAATATCTTTTTTCTTAGGAATACACTTAGTGTTTTTACAGAATGGATAAATTATCTGGAAAAAAAAAAACATCGGGAAGCCTGAGATCGAGGATTTTGAAAGGGATGGGAGTATGACGTACTAGTTCAATTTGTACTCTGACCTGAGTATTAGGATGGCTAAAAATTCTCCGTTCCCTCTCCTTTCCCTCTAAGCATTCTAAATGGTAAGAAAGTGAGAGAGTAGGTCTGCAACTTTCAAGACTACTGCAAGGATTTCAGAGTAAGCATCTCTTAATGAGAACCATGGGGTTAATTTCAAGGTATAGACAAAACCATCCCATGCAGTGAGAATGAGGTGAGAAGAACTGAGGAGAAAAGGTGGGTAGTGAGTTTTTTTTAAAGGAAATGTCAGATTTATCAATTAACACTTTATTGTCCTTTTTACCACAAAAAGTAATTTTAAAGATACTGTTTCCCAAATACCTTTTTTTCTAGCTTTGGTTAGTTTTGTCTGCAAATAGCTTTTGTTCTCTAAATTTTTACTTTTTCCCTATGCTTTGGAGTTTGCCTAAATGAATGGGTTGCTTTTGCTTGGGTTCCTACCAGTTCCCATGTTAGTTCTCGATTAGTTGATACGTGGTAGTAATCAGCTTATCTCATCTACTTTCTTTCACAACCCTGCCAGCTTTAACTGATGGCCTGCAGTTCACAGCATAGCCTCAGGCTTTGCTCTCAGAGTGTGCAGTCCACTTCTACAGTTGGTAGACATAAACTTTGCTCACCCTGTGAAGCAGATGAGAGGGAATATATTTGGGGAATTCATAATTAGAAATATTTCAACAAGCAGAAAACATCCAACATGTTAGCTGTCATTTTTGGATACAGCCTGAATCTTTGTGGAAGTACTAGTTATGCCTAATATGTTTTGTTAATGGTTGTGTAGCTGTCAAATAAATTCCATTATTTCTTATTACATCATTAGAGACCATTAAAAGGATATTAGCATGCTGATGTAATTATGCAAGCAGACGTAAAATGACTATAGTTATGATTTTATAATCTAATTATGGGTGTCCAATGCCTCTAGTGATTGATTGTTGGACTAGTATCAAGGATTGAAGTCAGATGGGTAGTAGTGCTAGGACTGTTTGCATTTATTACCAAAAAAAAAAACCACTCTGCAATCTGCAACATTGACCTTCTTCATGTACTTACAGTTTTTGCCCATTATGAGTAAACTTAGAGACATGAGAGGTTATCAAGAAACGTCCAAATGTAATAAAAATGCTAAGAACTGTTAGCTGAACTGAGAGGGTAGTGGGAAGGACATTTGGAATCTATGGTCAAAGCCGTTGGTTAAAACAGACATGACTTTTTTGAATTTTTACTGCTACATAATTATTTCTGTATTTTTATGTAATGGTGTCATATTTGGAATATTTACTAACAAAATTGCTAAAGGATTTTTCAGCTTTAAGCTTAGCTGTATACCTTTACATGGAAAGAAATAAAATTATTCTGATGTCATAGTATTTTAGATAGTATACCCTATCATTCTCAGGTGCCAGTTATGAGTGAAATTCTCTGGTGAGTTACATTCTCTGATGGATACTGCATCTCCCTGTGAAATCAGTGACAACGCTAATTTTTCTCTTTTCCTATTTGTTTATTTTTTTTCACCTTATGATGTTTTTCCCTATTGCCATCGAGGAGTTCTTGCTCTATGTGGCTCTTTTCTCCCAGTTTGTTCTATTGCTTTGGCTTCCTTTATCTGTTCATCTTAATGGGCATGCTGGTCATTTTTACCTCCTGTTGTACCTATGCTCAGTATTCAGAGACCAGTACTTCGAGGAGAGGTGATAATTTGACCAAGTGTGCCCTTTGCCATATTTAATTTTGCACTGGAAAACGTGCAGTAGAACACCCTATATTCATTTCATAAAACAACGTTAATACCTACCTACTACTGTTGTTTCAGAGTGTAACAAAATGAAAAGATATTATATGTGTGTATATATATATGGATATGTGTGCATGTATTCATGCGCGTGTGCACTACATGAGCAGACAGTGAGATGGATTGAAAACTGGATGAACAACAGAGCTCAGTGGGTTGTGACCAGTGGCGCAAAGTCTAGTTGGAGGCCAGTAACTAGTGGAGTACCCCAGGGGTCAATAGTGGGTCCAATCCTGTTCAACATATTCATCAGTGACCTGGATGAAGGGACAAAGTGCACCCTCAGCAAATTTGCTGATGATACAAAACTGGGAGGAGTGGCGGTGACACCTGAGGGCTGTGCTGCCATTCAGAGGGACCTTGACAGGCTGGAGAGATGGGCAGAGAGGACCCTCATGAAGGTGCAGGGTCCTGCACCTGGGGAGGAATAACCCCATACAGGCTGGGGACCGACCGACCCGCTGGAAGGCAGCTCTGCGGAGAAGGACCTGGGAGTCCTGGTGGACAACAAGTTGACCGTGAGTCAGCAATGTGCCCCTGGGGCCAAGAAGGCCAACGGTATCCTGGGCTGCGTTAGGAAGAACATTGCCAGCGCAGGTCGAGGGAGGCGATCCTTCCCCTCTGCTCAGCCCCGGTGAGGCCACACCTGGAGCGCTGTGTCCAGTTCCGGGCTCCCCAGAACAGGAGAGACATGGAGCTGCTGGAGAGAGTCCAGCAAAGGGCTACTAAGATGGTGAAGGGACTGGAGCGTCTCTCACCTATGAGGAAAGGCTGAGAGAGCTGGGCCTCTTCAGCCTGGAGAAGAGAAGACTGAGGGGGGGATCTTTCCGTGTGCATAAATACCTGAAGGGAGAGCGTCAAGAGGATGGCGCCAGACTCTCCTCCGTGGTGCCCAGCGACAGGACGAGAGGGAACGGGCACAAACTGAAACACAGGGAATTCTGTCTGAACATGAGGAAAAGCTTTTTTACTGTGAGGGTGATTGAGCACTGGTACAGGTTACCCAGCGAGGTTGTGGAGTGTCCACCCTTGGAGATATTCAAAAGCCATCTGGACACATTCCTGGGTAATATGCTCTAGGTGACCCAGCTTGAGAAGGGGGGTTTGGACTAGATGATCTCTAAAGGTCCCTTCCAACCTCAACCATCTGTGATTCTGTGATATATATAAATTTAAAGATGGACAGGAAGCTTATGCTCAGTCTCAAATGTTTGTATTAATAGTTTTTCAAGACGCAAAAGCTGATTCTGATTATGTAATATAATCTCCAGTATTGGCAAAGCCATAAAATTGTACCAGTAAGTTCCGTATCATGTACTTGCATATGTATAGTATATTGAAAACTAAATTAAAAGACCACATGACTGAGCTTCCAGAGTCTAAAGCTCAAACTCCTAGGCCTAAGGTTGGTTGTTTAGCTTTCATCTGACCTATCTATCCGTATACATTGAGACTAAAGATGAATTTAATGTTTTATTGAATAGTTTATTATATGAAAAATGAAAATTCAGTTATCTATGGGAACTGTTTAGCAGCTTCACCTGAAAAATATCTTACAAAACTTGTAGCAAGAGCAGCAGAATGTTTTGGCATTTTGAAAATAAAATGTTTCATTTTTTCAATTAGACATAATAATTCATTTCAAAAATTAATTACATTTGGCTTATAAGACAAATGCTTTTATTTTTGTGATAAAAGTGAACAAAAAAAGTTAAGTTTGGACAGCACTCAAACCACTGTTTCCATATTTTCTTTTTTTTTAGGCCAGCTGACCTAAAATATCAATTTTTCAATAAGGACTAATTATGATATAATCTTGAAATATTTGATCATATCTATATATTTTTCTGCAGACCTCTATCTTATTCCATATACAGAAAGGAAAATGCTCAGTTAACGAGCAGCTCTTCAATGTGTCATTTGATTCTCCTTGTCCAATGTGGGGCTTCAGGCTTTATTTATTGTATGTTATTCAAATCCTGCTTTGAGGTCAGGAAAACCATTTCCTCTTGTTTTTTTTTCTATGGTGCTCTTCACTAGGCTATCAAAATGCTTCACAGACATGAATTGATATACTTAACTCACATGAGAGGTAGGGTATTATTAGAATTGTACAGATCTGAGTTAAAGCATAAAGAGATTAAAGTCAAAGCCTCTGGTAATTTAAGGTGTCCAATCTGATCTCTCAGAGTATAGCTTTTATAGCCTCTTCTATAAAGAAATTCTTGTACAGAGACGCATACCCCCCTGTCTTTGATTGCCATTCTGAGCGTTCAGCAGTCCCAGCAATCAGCTCTCAGTTTAGACAATGCTGCCTGCTTCCACTAACAAGCAGGGCTTAAATGACTTGGCATCAGATGAACTGAATCTGAATTTGAGGCAGAACCGGATAGTACCAGTAGAATTCAAGGCAGAGATAGGACCTTTATGTCTTTATAGTGCCTTGTTGGCAACGTACTTCCTGAAGTCTGCCAAAAATGAAGTTAAAGCACCTAAAAATAGTCATCTTTTCTAGTGCATGAGCACCATTCATTCCTGGAAGGCAAGGATCCAATAAAAAAAAATTGTTTGAAAAAAACGGTTACAAACATATTCTTGCCATACTTCAAAACTTTATTTTCAAGTAGTGAGGTTGGAGACGCTTTCCACTTCATTTTCAAAGAAGAGGTCTCACATAACCAAACAGTGTTTTTCCTTAACCTTGTTCTTTGGAAGGGCTGAAATATTTGGGCTGGAGTGCATACAGTTTGAAAAGCCAGCCAGCCATCTCCGTGAAAAGAACTTGGTCTGAGGAAGATCTCTGAAAATCAGGCTAAGTGGTGAAAGTTTGGAAAAGCTTAAAACGAAATCAATATCAAAAGTGTTGAGCAGGCAAACTGATGAGTGGTGCTCCCAGCTTCACCTGTTAACGAACATGTGCATTGGTTGTGGTGTCCTGATCATGCTGGATAGGTTTTATTTGTTGTTTGTCATGTTATTTTTCTAACACTTGAAAAACTCAATCAGCCAGTTAATCATATTCAGTCATCCAGAACCTAAACACTCGAGCAGTAGTTGGTATTTTCACTTCATCATGCTGATAGATTATGACATGTGGTGTATGTATACTTTAAATGTGAACCCTTCCGGAAATTATTGGTAGCTTCAGAGGCATAATGGTATGAGGGAGGTATATTCAACCCAGTGAGTAGTAGTGGGACAGGTAGCACAATGGCTTGTTGGGTGGTTTATATCAGCCAGGAACATTCAAACTTCCCTCCTCTATACAGATAAGTCTTTTCTTCAGTGTGATGAGTCTCTTTTCTGTTGTATAATGAACATCTGTAGGTGACTCTTAACAAAGTTTCTTCTAGATCGACAGATTCTGCTGGTTTCTCTCATCTATGCCAGTTAGATTTACTGAGGCAAATGTCCTAATACTGTGTTTATGAAAAAACGTATGGTCCTCCTGCTCTGCTTGTAGTGCTGTAGTATAAACTAGCAACAGATTGAAGTTGTTTTCCATTCCGTTTACTTGTCCAGAATTTAAGCAACATTTTAATTTTGATTTAAACTGTCTATACTTGGTCTCAATAAAAAAATACACCTGTCAGGAAAGTTGAATAATATTTGTCAACTGTTCTTTGCTTTTAAATAGCAAAGCAACGGACTAATGATATTTGGCATAATCTTATTTAACATAGTATGAATGCATAGCTCAGAAATAATGGATCCGCTTTTATTCAAACTTGACTTCTTTTGCAGATTTAATGAGTCTAGAAAACAAATTGTCTGAGAAATGTATTGCTGTAACTCATCACATGGAAGTTTTTATGAGAAATTACATTGTGTTTTCTGGTACACATTGTCTTATTTGATAACTTATTTATAATATAAAGATACATCAGTTTTTAAAGGCATGAGAATAAGGAAACAAGTGGAAGTTTCAGCTGTGCATTTCTTTACTGAAAAATGAGTGATTTCTTAACCTCAGCATTACATTAGTCTTGTGGATTTTTTCCTGAGGTATAATATATTTTATGTGCTTTTTTCTAATAAATGTGCATATAACCAAGATCATTTTGCCTTCTCCCCTGTAACTTTCCTGCTAGACAAATATAAAAATATATTAAAATAAGAAGAGGATTTTGCTGCAGCATTTTATGAATTCTAGGTGAAAAAGCAGAAAGACCATAAAAATCTAGAGAGATTCTTATAAATAAAAATGTACTAGGTTTGGCTTTCCATTACATTTCATCTCATTAAATCAAAGGTTTTGCACCTTTGTAATCAAAAGCACAGTGAAATCCAGTGTTATAGATATGTATCCATGTAGTCATAGGTCCCTACTCAAGAGAAATTTCTTACCGATAAAAGTGAACTTTTAAAGTTTATCTCGCTGTCTGTTTCTAACTTCATAATTCTTTCTCTACTACTCATCCCTCTGTCTGACTGTGAAGGCCATCATAGTCCTTTTTAATAAAATGAAGGCTGAGAACATTCTAAAGTAGGCAGAATATACTGCTTTTTTAAGCAAGTTACTGAATGTGTGCAGTTTAATTTAATTTATATAATATTTCACACAGTATTAACTGGTAATCATTTATGAGTAAACTGAAACTCAAGACAAGTTGCTTGATTTTTTTCTAAAATGGTACGGAACTTAGTGGCAGATATGAGAGTAGAAACAAAGAACTGTGATTCTCACTCTTGAAATAAAACATGCTCCACAAACAGAACAACTGATTAGAGAAGTGGAAAAAGATTATCATGCAGGGAAACTGACTATATTTAAATTTTTAAGAGGAGGTCCTTGTAAAATTCTTGGATATCGCAGACCTGCTGAGCAGGTAAATCATTCTGCCCTTTTTTTTTTCACCTAAACAGTGAATACTGCATATCCAGGCCTATGACCTGCCTGTGGGAGGGTTTGTATTCCTAACAAACCATAAAGGCGTTGGGAGTAAATGTTCTTTGAGTGATGTGAATGAAAGATCTCAGCAAATTCCCTCCAGCAATGCCTCCTTTGCAAGGGAAGGAGGCTGATGGCAAGTGTCTTTCTCTCAAGCCCAAAACCAAATCTTCTAATTCATTTCCTCAGAGCTAAAGGAGAAGTTCTTAGGTTCATAAGAGGGCAACCAGCAGGGATTTGGTTGCAGCAAGCTAGCTCAGAGTTTTGTAGCTTTTTGAACTGGACCTGTAGCAAAGTTTGCTTTCTTTGGACAATTGTCCTCAGTCTAATCCTCATCAAACATGTGCATCCTATCTGGGTCCTATTAAAGCTGTCAGGATGCTGATCCTTTACCACTGCAAAAGTCCTAACACATGCGTCATGCTCTTCATTAATGACAAAAAGTCACTTCTGCAAACTGAGCGTAAGGTGATTATCATCCTACAAGACAGATTTTTGCGTGTCATTTCAGTAGACACCAATAACGATGCAGGTATGCAGAGGGTCAGCAAACCTGAAGTCAGTAAATGCACTGAATACTTACTGGCTAAAAGTTTAAGACAGTCTGCTTATTTATCTACCAGCCACACTGCCAAAAGGTGTAAAGAAGAATGGAAACATAAAGAGTGTACAATTATGTTTTAAAAATGACGTAACTTTATTAGTGTTTAGCTTAATATCTGGGTAGGAAATGAAAAAACACTGTACATTTAAGCATTAAACCTTTGAGACCATTTTCCCTATCTCTCAAGGTCCAAACATTTGTAGCATTCAGAAAAAGAAATTATAGCACTTTTGTGTTTGTTCTTTTAAATAATGTAATTAAGAACCTTATTTGCATGGCAGGCAAAGCTGGCAACTTTCATGTACTTAGCGTGGTGAAAATGTCAAGTTCCGTGGTTTGTGACAGATTAATAGAAAAACTATTTTAAAACTTTGAAAATTGTTCATAGATCTTGAGTAATCAGCAGAGGTTGCATTTTGTAAAGAATAAAAATAGGGAAAACTGAGTATAGCATCAGTCTCTAAATTGAGTGTTCTTAGTTTTTTACATAATTGAAATGGTAGGCTTAGCAAAAAATCTTCACCAAGTGAGTTGTAAAACCTTTAAAATATTCTTTCGTCTTCCTTTGCATTGTAAATTAGCATCAACGTATTTAGCACGATTGTGATGCATATATATTAAAGGATATATATTAAAGGATAATACAAACAATGATTTAGAATTGGTTAGTATCAGAGACCTGTGCAACGTGGCTGCTGTTGTTGTATCCTCTTTTGGACCAGTCATCCATTTTTGGCGACCTTACTCTTGAAATTATTCGAATAACATTACTGTGTCAGTCATAATTGATGAGAGCAGTGCAGCAGAGTCACGTCAGGGAGCACCATTTCAGGGCCAGTTCCTCTATGGCACCAGAAGCAAAGAGGGCAGGAGAGAGTGTCCAAAGAATTAGCTGGTTTACTTTAAACAGACACTATATAGGTAGGTTGCAGAGACAAGTCTAAGATGCAAGTATCAAATCGAGACTTAAGTTTTGTTTCCATGTAGTTAAATTTGCAAGATGTGAATGCTCTGAAACTGTCAATCTGTTTAATCTTTCTCATCTATCTGTTGAATGTGCCGTAGCCAGCTGTATGGTGTAAACCATTTTAATGCAATGTAAATGGCAATAGAAAACCAGTCACTAATTGGTGAATTTAAGGCATTATGCCACTGACTTGTTGAGCTAGTTAATGGCAGTAAGCACTGCAATTAGTATCTCTCCATTTGCAGAGATTTTGCTTTTTTCTCTTTAGTGCTTGGTCGTTGTCAGACACAAGCAGTTGATCTCAGTATGACAAATCTTCTCTATCTCTCTATCCATGCTAGCATACGTTGAATACAGGACCAGGTTTCTGTAATCAATGTTGCAAACAAACAGTTCATACTTAGTGTATATATATATATATATATATATATATATATACACACACACACTGTATACACTGTATATACATTTATATGCACTAGCACTATACTGTGTATAAATGTTCATAAATATGAATAGATAGCGTGTTTTTGGCAGTAATGCAGCATGTTATAGAACACTGTGTCGCTCTTCAGTTTAAGTAGAATATTAAGAGTTTCCAGAGAGGGGCGAACTCAGAAAATGCAAGAAGCTCAATCTGCTAAAATAGGAAAAAAAAAAGATTTTTAATTGATCAGTGGCTGTAAGTACCTACATAGGAACAGAAATGTGAGAACAGAGAATATATATATATCTAGCTGTACATTGACTTTTGATAAATTCAGAAAACGAAGCAAACTTTTGAACAGTAAAGAAAAAACAAATAGGATGCTCTCTGTTATGAGCCTTTTGGATATTAGGTCTAAATGATGATGCATATGCTCTATGTAACAGTTTAGGGAAATTATTTTGTAGAAGATCAGACTAGTCTATTACTTATTTCATTTCCTGAGTGCTTGACATTTAGTGAGGCTAAACAGAGTATAAGACAAGGATCCACAAAGTAAGAGTTGGTCAGAAATACTGGTGAAAACTTATTAAACTGGCCAATGAGTTTACAGCTGTTTTGAATAACAGAAAGAGCGCAAAACAGCCAGTATACACTTTTTTTGTCTGTCTCTATTGTATGAGGGTGACCAATTGCACTTCTCGGCCTTTGCTTTGCTCTGTAAGTAAAGGTTTGTAACAGACATACTGTGTTATGAAAATACTTCTATTAGTAATGTGATTTTTTTCTGTCAATTTGATTTGACGTAACTATTCATAAATGTGAATATATATAACACAGAATACATTTACAGAAATGTGTGTATTTTAATTTTTCCAGCATTGAGAAGGTGGAAAGGAGGGAGATATCAGTGCAACATTCACAACAGACATTAGGTTCAAATTTCTGAACACAGTAAGCACAGAAATGTGTACGCATTGCAAGTCATTAGTTCAAGCCCACCAAACATTTCCTGAGACAATTACCTTTGCTGATATAAAATTTACTTTGCGCAGTTCTCTGGAGCGTTACTAATTGCTTTTCTTAACCCCCCAGAAATTAAAGGATTTTGAAATGAACATATAGACAAGTAGTGGTTCTAATTTCAAATATAAGCTTTATTAAGACAAGTTCTGTTTGTTATAAAGTAGTGTCATTAACAGAATGTTTGGATGTTGGAAATATCCAATCCTGATCCTCCTGTCTTCCTCCAGTCCCAAGAAATTGCACTCTGCCTGTATTTTTCAAAAATGTGCAACCTCGACTCATTTCCATCTGGCATCAGTTCTATGTCTCGTCTTCAAGAACAAACATAACCATGTTGGCACTTGTTTCTCAAATCCTTTTCCACTAGGGGGTATGATAGACTGTGACTGTATTTCATAGTAACCCTTCTGTATGATACTGTAGTACTAAAGCAGACACACATGAGGGAGAAGAACAGGCATGCAAAGCTTGATACATAATTTATGGAGATTTAAATCCTGCCATTCATAAATATAATTATAACCTAAGGCTTGAAAGTTGTATGGACCTTGCCATATTGATCATGCTCCAGCTCTGTTTATTCAGACCGTTCATTTGTTGACAGACACAAAGTAATAAGAATGCTGTGATTCTGTAAAACAATTAATGAAAAGAAATACTTTTATTTTACACAAAGAGTATTGTTTGTTTCTGTGCATGTTGTGCACCCTCCCACCTTCAGATGGGAAATATAAACCCATGGGGAGGGGAATATTATTAAATCAGCAATCAACCTTCAAGTCATTTTGGTATAAACACTGTAATTATTTCATCTCTAGTAAACAGCGTATAAGACAACAGCACATAAGGGTGACAATTTGCAATATGCTTTGAATGTCTTTGTTAAAAGAAACTATTATGGCTGAAGGCAACATTATTGAAATTAAAAAAAAAAAGCAGAAGTTCTGACAGCCAACAGAGGGGGTAATTAGTCAGTAAATTTCAAGTAATAAATTTAGCAGGTCATTGCAACAGACATTACATTTTGCACGGGGAGAAGTCACTGTTTATTAGCCTAGAAGCCAGATTTGCTTACCTTTATTCAAAAAGCATAACAAAGTATTATGAGGAAATGATATGTGCGATTATAATAATTCAGCCTGCATGAATTTTAAAACTCATGATCTTCTCTGACTTAGGTGGGTCTAAGTTCACTTTTGTCAGAGGAGTTACCTACAAATTTACATAGATGTAATTGTAGTAGTATACACCTTGGAGGGAGAATTGTTAAACCTAAAATTTTACATAAAATGTTGCATTTGGAGATTTTAAATGTGCTGCTACCTGACATGTTTAATCTCTGTGTTATAGCAGGAGGAATACTCCATTGCATGCATTAGATTTATTTTAAATTTCAGACGGGGCATTGTGTTTTGCATTTATGATTGCTTTCGTCTGCACAGCTCACTGAGCGCTCGTGTGATGTAATCTGCCACAAAGGGGGGGATGCCCCTGCTAACTGGCAGAACCATCAGTGATTTGTGGGAACGGTCTGTTTGCAATTCATCAGGTCGTAAACAATAGTATGCACTTCAGTGAGCTTCAGTATTTAGAGGGATGCAAAGACAATTGCCATTAATACTAGCTAGGCTTCAGAGGGTTTGACAGCATCATGAAAAAGCAATCTCATCTATCTAATTTAAAGTTTGTGGTCACTAAGTATCAGGCGTATGTTTTATCTGGCTTAGAACCTTTTTTCAGACTGGTTACTCTCTTGTTAAAAGTACTTTTAAATATATTTTTCAGTCAAATAATTACTGTTTTTGTTTAAATGTTCTCATCCAACAGAGGATGAACAGTGAGAGAATCCCCAAAGGCCACCCATTGTTATTGAAATGTTTATTTATTGAGTGCTTTTGCCAGAAACCCCTCATGAGAAAAATCTCATTTTATGAGCTCCTGAAGCAGTCAGTTCCCAAAACATCTAGCAGAAATGCAATTTTGGCCAAGTAATCTCAAGGTCTTCTGTTTGCATTGAAATAATCAACAGGACACCAATGTGTGAAAAGTTGTGACAAGAACTGCTTTATTTTCTATATTTTGTAAATATTCTTAGCAAAGTTATTCTTATGTTGTCACCTGGTAAATCCTTCTTAAATTCAAATATTCAGTTATTACTGTAGAATAAAGCGGTATCCCACATAGTAATATATGAGTGGGCATCTTAAAAGTTTCTTAGATTTCTTCTGGAAAAGAACGGGTATTAACCAATATCATCAGAATCCCACAAGGATTTTTTTTCCCCGCCTGATTTTTTTCTCCTTTTTCTCTACATTTTCTCATCAGCCGTGCAGAGAAATGACAGCGCTTGTGGCAGTGCACGTGTGGGCGTGCGTGGTCTCCTCTGGCTTCGGTCGCCTGTCGCCTTGCTGGATTATCCAGAGAGCGAACAGTGTGATAGTCCCAGGCAGTCTCAAACGACAGGAGTCTTTCGTAAATTCCTACGTCATGCTGCCTGGGTTGGATCACTGAAATGATCCAGTTTTTAATCGATATGATGCCTTTAACTGCCTACCCGTAGTGAGTGGTATAGTGGCGCAACTGAGCTCTAGCCCAGAGACAGAGGCCACAAACCAAGGCAAGGGAAGGAGCAGGAGGAGACTTCGGCTGTCTTTCCTGATCAAGCCAAAGGGCAGTGCAGCTACACCATATTTGAAAGTTAGCATTGGTTTCAGGTGCTTGACTGTGATGGAATACGTGGTGTAAATTTGTTTCTTTATGTTGTCCTTATCGTGGGCCCCCTGCGTACTAGCTTGCTGCCTGCTTTTATTTAAAGTGCACTGCTGATTGTTCTATAAACATCAGAGTAACTGAAGAGGACTCATCATTTCTCTTAGGCTGGCAATAAAAAAGGAAGACAGTGTAAAGCTCCATTATATGCAGTGCATAGTATCAGGAAACTCCCCTGTGTCTTTTATGGTATGGTTTATGTGCCTTATGGTTCTGTCACCTTTAGTCACAGACCGTTCTGTGAATGGTCTGAATTTTTGTAAAACAATTAACGTATCTCAAAAAAATATACTATGTGGTTGTATTATATCATAAAGAACTATTTAAATGATGCTGATAAATGCTTTATGACTACTTACCATTTATTCAAATACATTTTCTGCACATTGATGATAACATCTGGAGTGTCCTTTAGCAATAAAACCTTTCTATTTTCTTTTCTCTCTCTGGCCTACCCCCAAAAAAGTATTTAAGTATTTAGAGAAAAGAATGATTAATGACAGATCCTGTTAACTGTGGAATAGAATGTGCACAGTGTATGTCTTGTTAGTAAAAGATTAAGCTCCTTAGTCTTACTCAGATTCACCTCTAAGCAAAGTCTTGTAATCAATAATAATTTTCTTCTCTCTGGAACGGAAAAAGTTTAAAGGTATTTCTGTAGAAGACGTGCAATTCGATTAAGCACACTTAACATTAAGTGCTCTCAATTACAAAAATACAAAATGCATTTCAAGCCCTGCAAAAAAAATTTTTTTAACATACTTCTTTAATGTAGCAACTTGTAAGATTTCCTTCACTCATAAGCCACAGCTATAGAAGGTCCAAGTATGTTTCACGTGTGGTTCCAGGTAATGTACTTCAATGGTGATTGAAGCAGGGTTATTATTCATAGTGCAACTATAACTCTTACTGATTATGTCAGTAATAACAAAACCCCGGAACTCCCACAATACATAGTATATAAGTAAACTGTTATCATGGTACCAATTTTCATGTTTGCTCAGGCCTTGCACTGTACACTTCTGTTAATGTACAACATAATTTCTGCTAGGTCTTATTACCTGGAAAATTTTTTAAAGAATACTTTTCCTATGTTTGTGTGTATTTTTCATATGTTTTCCATATATATGTACTTTAGTATGATATTAAGGATCTCAAAACTTAAATTTCTTTATTACTTTATTACTTTCAGGTACATATAAGTTTGGTATTATTGGGATCACTGGCAACTGAATACAGGACTACTTATATGGTTTTATTTTTCTTTAAAAATACACAGTGTAAAATTTTTGTCAACCCCTGAATACTCTGCCATTCTTCATCTTGCTAATTAGTAACTCACTCTGTAAATGTCTTATAGATTTTAATGCCATAAAGAGCCATCAGGCTCAACCCAAAAAGGTCATCACTTCACTTCTTAAGTTGTTCAAATAGATGATCGCTTCTGTTGTTAAAAGATAAATACTTTGTGTTGTCTTTCTGGACAAAATCTGTATCGGTTCAGTTTTCAGCCATTGAGTCAGATTTGTCCAAAATCTTTTCCCCATTTATGTTCTTGCATAATAGGATCCAGATAATATTCTCAGCTTCTTTATAGTTTCTCTGTAAGGTAAGATTGATAGACTTGCACTCGTGACAAGAGGACTAAGCTTGTATTGATGTAAGGCTTCTAAAATTTGAAAGCACATGTAATCGTCTCTGGATGCTGAATTCCAGTTATAATCTAAGCTATGTTTGAGTGACTAACTTAATTTCTGTGCCTCCATTTTGCCATCTTCATAGTAGGAATAATATTTACAGGAGTGTTCTGAAGTTTAGTTAATGTCTCTGAAATCATTCAGGCACAAGATATATGCAAAAAACCCACAAGAGGTATAAAAATGTATGCATATGTAACTAATGAAGCAAAGGGAAGAGGGCTAAATGATGTCTTAATAGTTTCTCCTTAAAAACCTATTTTGATAAGGAATATTATGCCATGTCTCTTGATTATGAGTCTTACATTTTTAATAATCTCTTTTAGCATGCTGGGACCAGCTGTGACCTTCAGAGTGCACTCAAACCTTCAAAACATTTCAACTGCAGACGTTGCCAAAGCAGCAGGTAAGAAACCTTATCCTCCATTCCCAAACTGTGACCGCCCAATCTTCAGTTTAGAAGGCAGTATCACTACAAACAACAAAGAGACAGCACATTCTCTCGGGAAGATTGACATTTAAGGAAGGAGACGGTTGAGGGTGAGTGGCACATTTGGGAAATTGAAGTGTAACATCTCTGAGTCAATTAAAACTGCCAGAGACTTCATTGTTTGTAGAGAAAATGGATTAAATAGAGATGTATAGGCATGGCCTAGCATGGTGAAAAACTCTACAGTGTTGTCAGGAACTCAGGAAAATAGACTAGATATTTCTAAAAGAGAATTGAATACCTTTGCTTTTCAAAGATACTCTTTTCAGGCAGCAAAAACGTTACTACGTTCTAGCTTTAATTTCTGGATCAAAAGATGGTATAAATATACCCTTGTTGGTGTGTTACTTAGGCAATTTCCATAAACCGTTAATCTTGAGAGTAAACATATTATTTCCAAAGCTAACCTGCTTCTGAATAAATGCCACTCTTATAAGCACTGCTGTTGCTTCTTATCAGCTTGGCTACAAACTATATTATGGAGGAATTATTGACTACAATAAATCATTTCTGCAGAGTAATTGAATTGATAATTGATTTGCTTCCAAATTAACCAATTGATAATTTTTAATAATTGCAGATAAACAAGTTGCAGGGTTGCTTGAAAAATAGGAACAAAAGAAGTTTGTTTGAATAGACAGTAGGAGCCAAAAATTATCTATTAACAACTTCTCTGTTCCATCACGAGTGAATGAGTTTAGCTGTAGAAGGAACTGGGGTAGTTTCCATGCCAGAACCTTTCTTTGTATGGGTCTTATTGGAGGATCTAGCTCAAAGTGTCAGTAAAAGAGATTATGAAAAACAGTCGAATGAACATTTACTTGTCACCAACACCATATTGTATTCACTCAGAGTTTTAAGGAGCTTAAGGACAAAAAAAAAGGTTAAGCACTGTCAGTGGTGTGAAACCTTTCACTTCAAGCTATTTTGTTAACTGGTGATTAGAGAGTAAGGATACCATTTTTTTAAAGCCGGTTTAACATGCCAAAAAGCCTTAGGTTTGTACGTTGGGAATTAGTAGAAGTTACAACAGAGAATTGTTGTGAGTGATTGTGTAAGTATCATACACTTAAATGTGTACGATATATTTGGGAAGAATTAATATGACTTTCTTATAGCAATGTCCTGTCTTGGAAACTTAGTGAATATGTCTGAAGGCTTCAACAAACATGATGCAGCTGATAGAGTCTACTTGGATTTCCAAAGACTTATGATAAGTTCTCTCCCTAAAAGTTTCAAAGGAAACTAATTGTCCTATGGAATAGGGATTACATGGATCAGTAATTGTTTAAGAGACAAGAAATAGAGTGGGCATAAATTATCAGTTTTCTCAAAGGGTGGAGACAGCAGTACAGTTTTGCAAGGATCTCTGCTGTGGCTATAACATACTTATAAATGAAGTGAGAAAGCCTGCTAGTAATGCTAAATTATTCACAGTATTAAAGGTGAAAGTTGACTGAAGAAATGTATAAAGTCCTTACCAGACTGAGTGACTGGACTCAAAATGGCAGATGAAATTCATTGTAGATGTATGTAAAAGATGCATATGGGGAAAAACACCCAATAGCTTTAAATATGAACCGGAGGGGTCTGATTAGAACATTACTCCTCAGGAGCGAGATCTTAGTGAGGTAATAGATAATTTCATGAAAGCAATAGTTCTGTCTTCAGTATCCATCAGATAAGAAAAGTGTGGTTAAGAGTTGTTAGGTAACAGAAGAGAGTATCGTATGCTATTGCATAAATCTATGGCATACCTGTATTTAAATATTAAGTACGGTTCTGCTTCTCCCACCTCAAAGTGGTTGGAAATTCTGTTGAACTCAAAAGAGTCAGAGAAAGGCAGAAGGTGTGACTGTAAGTCTGGAATATCTTTTGTATAACAAATGGTGAAGATAGCCAGGAGTTTTTATGCTGGAAGAGAGATGACTATGACATGAGAAAGGTCTATAAAATCCAGAATGGCACAGAAAACGTGGAGAAGATGTCCATGTTGTCTCCTACAACACAAGAACAAACTAAGCTGGTAGAAGACAGGTTCAAATGAAATAAAACTGGTTCTTATGCAATTTATAGTTACACTGGTTGTGGATTATAAAGCTTGCATTTGTTCAAAAATTTAGATGTAAAGAAGTTCATGCAAGAAAAATCCACTGAAATTTACCAAATCCATCAAAACCTTGTCATGTTCAGGAGGTTCCTGATGTGTCTGACTCAAAAGCTGACACTGGTTCCCTTACAACATCTGCTTCTTGGGCTTGGCTTGTTCCTAACTTATTTCCTACCACTGGTGTCAAAATAGTTGTTTTTAGCTTGCTTCCCTTAAACATACGTGATTGAGTAGGCACGTTCTGAAGACAAAAAATGTCACCCCAGTGGAGGTTCTTTCGTCTCACCAACTTAAATTAAACTTAAATTAACCTAGATAATATTTTATCAACTTTATATATTCATATTTCAGAAACTTCCTAACTTATGTTTCTTCAGTACATGAAGATTTTCCATTTTTGATGGCAGCACAAAGCCATTCACAGCAGTCTCGCATCAGCTCTTATTGGTATGTCACCATGGCTATATTGTTATTACTAAAACTTGTGTTTACCTTTTTACCAACCCCTCCCCCTATTCCATCAGCTATTCAAACTTCTTAAATTAAGAAAAATATCTTATTTTTCTTTTCTAACCAATAAATCACAGAATCACAGATGGTTGAGGTTGGAAGGGACCTATTCCCCTTCTCAAGCTGGGTCACCTAGAGCATATTACCCAGGAATGTGTCCAGATGGCTTTTGAATATCTCCAAGGGTGGACACTCCACAACCTCGCTGGGTAACCTGTACCAGTGCTCAATCACCCTCACAGTAAAAAAGCTTTTCCTCATGTTCAGACAGAATTCCCTGTGTTTCAGTTTGTGCCCGTTCCCTCTCGTCCTGTCGCTGGGCACCACGGAGGAGAGTCTGGCGCCATCCTCTTGACGCTCTCCCTTCAGGTATTTATGCACACGGAAAGATCCCCCCCTCAGTCTTCTCTTCTCCAGGCTGAAGAGGCCCAGCTCTCTCAGCCTTTCCTCATAGGTGAGAGACGCTCCAGTCCCTTCACCATCTTAGTAGCCCTTTGCTGGACTCTCTCCAGCAGCTCCATGTCTCTCCTGTTCTGGGGAGCCCGGAACTGGACACAGCGCTCCAGGTGTGGCCTCACCGGGGCTGAGCAGAGGGGAAGGATCGCCTCCCTCGACCTGCGCTGGCAATGTTCTTCCTAACGCAGCCCAGGATACCGTTGGCCTTCTTGGCCCCAGGGGCACATTGCTGACTCACGGTCAACTTGTTGTCCACCAGGACTCCCAGGTCCTTCTCCGCAGAGCTGCCTTCCAGCGGGTCGGTCGGTCCCCAGCCTGTATGGGGTTATTCCTCCCCAGGTGCAGGACCCTGCACTTCCCTTCATGAGGGTCCTCATGATGATAAAAATGGTTCCCTGTGTTTTTTTGGTCTTTGTCAGCAATTCTTCTTGGTGCGCATGAGACGTGCCCATCTCAAGGAGAGGTAAAGCTCTGTAAACCCCTTTAGCCACATTCTTGCTAATAAAACTTTTTACTAGTAATCCACAGCTCCAATTCTATGTAAATGTTTTGATTCATTCTTGCAGTTTCTTGGGCTACATAAATATATGGAAACCCTGACAACAGTAATTCAGAATTTTTTCTAGCTTCCTTTCTCAAATTAACCTCTATCTACTCTTTGACTACAGAGCAGGGGGACAGTCAATGTTATAACAGTGTTGCATACTTTGACATTCATAAAACAGAACATACCTTGCATGGTATAGGTGTCCTCTGACCTATTTCTGTTTGATAAAACAGGCTTAATGGTACACTGCAATTTCAACTCAACATTTATAAACTTTCTGTAGACATAGACTGCCTGCTCTAGAAATAGAAGTAATTACACTTGGCACATGTCATCATTTAGACAAAGGGGTGTGGATTTCATTTCTCTTCAGTTTAAAGTTAGGAAAAATCTAGCAGAGAACAACTACCAATAAGATAACTCCATTTATATAAAGTTGCAACATAGTCAGTGAGCTATACTAGTATAGTTTTGTTTTCATACATCTTTATAAATCCTCTGGAATAACACTGTTTATGCAAAGACATGTAAAGTAACAGTGAGTATTAGAAAAGAGGTGACTTCTGAAGTTTCCATCAGTAGAGCGTGTAAGACAGTTATAACATGTTTGTACACATGTTTGCTTGTATAAAATAAAGATGCAGGATAGAAAAGACATTGTTGTGCAAAGATACAGTTGCTGAATTGAAATAAAAGCTATTGCTTATGTGTAGCTGCAGCCTTTCACTAATTAGAACCATGCTTACATTGTTTGATATTGTATTAAAATATAGCAGTTTAGTGTTATAAAAAAAGAAGATCAACGAGCAAAGGGTAGGCATATCTTTGACTGGCAGCACAGCAAAAGGCAATGCATAACCAGATATTGGGGAATTAAAAGAGCTTCTGTGCGAGTTCTTTTTTCTAAGATAGATTGTAGTGATATAAATCATTATAGCAAGTCAGAAGCTTCTTGTTTTCATTTTTAAAATATATATTCTGAAGAAATAATAGAATATCAATAATTTTTTTTAAATTCCCCTTACTTTAACTAAGCTATTGATCTATATTGTTTTAAAATTGCTGACATCTTGCTGGTGAAACCCACATGTTCATGAAGTGCACGGTTTGATAGGGACCATTAATCATTACCCAGAGAACGGAGTGCTGAATCACATAACCTTCTTGTCTAAAAATTACTTTTCTGCTAGCTTTCTAATTATGTGAAAGATGCATTGCAGAATTAATTCTCCTGAACAAAAATAAATACAAAAATACTATATTATCATTAAAATTTAACTGTATAATAAATTTGAATTAAATTACTACCTGAAAAGTATGGGAATGGATAATAAAATGCCTGTATAATTCCTTTCAGTTTTAAAAAACTGCAGATGATTAACTTATAAACTTATAGATTTTGATATTCTACATCTACAAATTTTGGTCATCTTCCCAGCTGTGGTGAAATATCCATGGCAACAAATATCTCAACAGAACTTTTTGAGATTGTAACCATATATTTATGTTAAAAATTGTCAGCTCTAAACAGACAAAATATGATCTTTAACTTTCAGCATTAAACACTCCTTTCAAAATGAAAAACTCTTAAAGTTAGCCTGCCTAGTGATTTAAGCTGATAGTATCTCATTGGTTTAGAGTGGTCTGTGTTGTCACCAGGATGATTTAATCAGGATGATTAAAGATATATTTATAGTGTCAGTCTGAGCAAATTGAAGTATTTCCTACACTACAGAGAAAATGGTATTTGAATGTCATGTGTGTTAAAAAGAGACTCTCCTCAATGCTGTAAATTTAAGAAATTTTATTTAAAAAGAACAAAAATTAAATACAGACTTCTCTATCCTATTGCTATGATAGGATGGGAGCAAATTCAGCCATGCTTTGAGTGGGGACTTGAACACTCAGCTGCCAGCTATTGTACAGCTTGTGCATAATGCACTGGGAGAGGCTGTGTCACTTCCTAGTTTCCCTATAAATCTGCATCAAATTTAAGAGATGTTGAAGATTATCCTACTTCAGAATGGGTATAGGTCAAGGCTTCTCTGACACCCTAAATAGCCACTCATAGTAGTGACACTGGTTTCAGTTGATGAATAAGGTATTTATACCTTATTCTGCCCCTTGATATGTTTCTTTTGCTGGACAGTTCTGAACTGACCAGATTCTTTTCACTTTGGTCCTACTATAAAGTAGAATGAGAGAGTCTTAGATAACACTTCTTGTATTTATACGTGTCAGAACTTACTCTTCTAAATATGTGGGCTTAAGCATCTAAATCAGTGGTCTAATTTCAAAGGTTTTCAGTTCCCATCGTACTTCACAGATCTTTAATGGATAGTGAGCCTTGCCAGATAGGCTGATAGGCCTTGCCAGGCCTTGCTGAATAGGTAGCAGGCTTGAAATACGAAGAGTATTTAGAATACAGAGAGTATTTAGAAGGACCAAGAAATTGAAATTTCAAAGCCATTTCAGGCAGTAAACATGCCACTTGCATTAAAAAACTTGATTCCAGATTCCTTTTCAGCTTGAAAATATCTGTGAGGATCCTCCTGTAGGCAGTCATTGCAGAAATCTTGACTTAATGCCCCCATTTCTTAAGCACGTTCAGCAGAATCATAGTTTTCTCACATATCAAGTCTGGGTGCTGTTAGTAAGGGCTGTGACTTTCGGATGAACATATTTTGATTTCTTTATAAATTCGTAAGTATAAATATCCATTGTAAGTACCTTTTAAAATATTTAACTATAAAATTACAGATGATTCCTCCATATCAAAACTATAATGCTTGGATGATTTCTTTCAGCTGTTTGCAGCAATTGTTTATATCGGCCTACAGTGTAACTGAAACTTTACTTTTAACATTCTGCGCAAAGTCTAATATATTACAGATGATCTTTCTATTGGTGAAAGAGGGTTATTTTTCCAGTTCACTATATAATAGAAATAAATACAATAAAACCGGATTTATGTACTGCTGTAAAGCTTTCACACCTCTTAATTTCATGGTCTGAAATTTGGCAAAGCAAGGCCCAAAGCCCAACATCAGTAAATCAGTTGATGAGGAGCTGGTATGCAACTTAAATTGCCTGAATTTTCATTCCTAGAAATGCTCCAGAGGCTCACACTATTCACTAGGCAATAACTATGGGACCGTTCCAACATTGTTGACAGAAACAAAACATCTCTATACTGTATTCATTATTAGCAAGAAAAGTTTTCTAGGAAACTGTTAGGGGAACAAAAGAGAAGTATTTTCAGATTTATCTTCATACAATATAACTTCATATCTTTATATAACAAAGCCACATATAGCTATATATGTTGAGAATATATATAATATAGAGAAAGGAGATTAACAGGAGGAGCAACAGAATGGTGAGGAATAACTCGTCACCTGCAAGAATTAGATTACACAATATTTCATTTAGAAATCCATGTATTTCATTAAAAGCATATTTAAAATAATTGTTATTACTAACTCATTTTCATAGGCATCATGGAATAGTCTCAAGGAGGATTCTTAAGGAGTGGGAAACAATATATTGAACTCAGAATATTATGACTTTATCCCTTTATTTATTTCAGCTTATGATCAAACACTGTCTGGCCTTTGTTTCTTTTTAGGCCATTTATGCTTATTTCTTGGATGTTCTTTCCAAGATAAATTTCACCGAACCAAGTGTAATCTAAGAATTTATTACTCCATGTACTGCTTCTACTACTGACACAATGGAACTTGGTGATGACTGTTGTGTTGTTTTGGTAATGACGATATCCTTCATTTTTTCTGTGGTGACCATCTATGCAAAAGATGAGTTCTGTATCATCAGGAGCAGGAAAAAGTTCCACTTCTGAGTTTAAAGTCTTCCTCTACTTTAAGAAGTCCATATTCTTTCTAAATGGCTATAGCCAGTCTTGGTTGTCTTGTCGATTTTTTTTCCTGAGCTTTGCATGACTCATGGGAAGTCTTAAAAAGATGAACTCTGTTGCTACAGTCACAAACATGTGCATGCTATCTTGATTTCCTTTCTTCACCTCACAGCTGTGAGCACAATGGTTGTTTTGAAAGTGTTCATTGGCCAGTCATTGTCAGATCCATAATTCAACTGTGATGAAGTGGACAGAGCAAGATAAAAGTCTGTGATGAATCATCTGCTTAGATATCCTTCTGTTGATAATTTAACAGTGTGTTTATTAATAATTTGAAGTTCATCTTTGAGGTAAACTGACAGCTCCTGTGTGAGAAGCTTTGAACAATGTAGCCAAGAGTCTGTGAGGTCCATCTGATTTCATTTGCCATTGACCTGGTTTAAGGAGCAGTACAAATCTTTGGTATCTAATGTAAAATGTAAAAGTTTGACCGTTCTTTTTCTGTTACTAGCTCTCTTAGGTCTTTTGGTCCAAATCCTGATTTCTTCTGTTTAAACCTCCTTAGTCCACATTGTCCTTTTTCACCTCTTCACCCCTCTGTAGTAGATGAATTCCCTTTCGCCTACTATATGGTCAAATCTATCTGAAGTGTTTTCTTCAAGTTCTTCCAGTGCTGAATATAGGATGTCATTATATTTTTGAAGTGTTATTCAGAATCTGAACTGTTTTGATTTGATTGATATAGTGATAATTTGATATAGTGATTAATGAATTTTGCAGACAGCATTCTCTTCCTACCTTGCTCTTCTATTGCAAATTGTTACAAATGTGCCAGAACAGTATCCTTTTTATCCTGTACTGAGTTTGTAGCAGTAGTGGTTGGTGCTACCATTTGATATATGTGCCTCAATCCTGAGCAACAGAAAATATCTTTAGTTATGATTCTATTGCCGTCACTTCTTTCTATGATATTCATTGCTGTGATTAGTAAGGATGGAGTTTTTAAGATACACCTCTCTCCTTTAAGAACAGCTGTGAAGTATCTAATTTTAGAAAGAAATCATTTTGCTTTAAAACCGAAGTCGGTAAGCTCACCTTCTGTTGTAACAGATACCTTCAGAACTTTCTTCAGCTCAACCTGTGAAGCAACCCAACCTATTCCAGCATGAGCCCCTAAAGCAAGCTTCTTGAAATATTGGGAGCTTGAAAGCTAGTTAATCATGTTATAGAATCAGGGAGAAAAACAATAACTGAATAGCATTACATAGTCTATGTTATTTAATTAAAGCAGTGTAGTTTCATGTGAGTACATTTTGATGCTTGTTATTAAACACCCATTCATGGAGAACAGTCAGAATGGTGTTAAAATTAAAATGAAAAGAAGTATACTGTTGATGTAATTTTAAAAATATGTATGTATATAAAAATAAAATATATAAAATATATATATCCTGTTTTCTTCTACTTAAGCCTCCTTCGTTCACATTGTCCTTTGTAAGATATTCAAAGTTGTTTAAGAATTGAAAATTAATTTGAGTAACTTTGTGTGTAGTACACTTAAGAGGCTGTATCTATTCACAGCAGATCTTATATGCATTTAAACAAGTTATTCAGGAATGATACAGTGAGAAGAAACCTGATAGGGAAAAGACCTTTAGCAAAGCAGCTTTTATGTAAAGAATAGGTAGGCTGGTCTCATATTTTTCTGTGAATATGTACCTTTTTAGGAAAGTATAAATAATGGTATTAAAGAAAAACTAATTCAGGTCAGATAGCATTGTAACCTAAACTTGACCTGGAAGAGAAGAGTCAGTATATTTTTTCCACTCATTGGACAGATTGATTATAACTTTTCAAAATGTGGAACAAGATAAACCTGATAATTTTAAAATGCATGCAAATAAATACTAAGCACTGTGTGGAACAGGGGATAAAGTTCTATTTTAGTGGGTACAACGGGAAAGCGTTCTTTATCTGATGATAAGTAAATATCATATTTTTAATATAGAAAATTGGATGATTAGCAATCTTGTGATCATAAGTGATGGCTCTCATATCAGTCAAATAATAAAAAATTATGAGGGAGAGTAGTGCTACTTTGGGGCTCTATGAGAAATAGCTGTTATTTAAAGCACAAGAAAAAAAAATCAATTACATACAGAATCTTCTTAGAATTAGGCTGTCATCTCTTTTTGTTGGAGAGAAGTAATAACATGGAGAAGCACTTCTCAGGAGGCATGGTATTTTAGTAACGGTGTGTCAGGGTGGCTGACCTGAACTTGGTAGCAATCTTTTCTCTCTGTAGAACACAGTTTATGGGATGACATCTTGGGAAGGAGGCACAAACATGACCTGGGATGAAAGGCAGGTTCAGGATTTTTGCCTGACAAATGCTTAGTTAGGAGGACCAGAGGATTCCGGTATCATCCGTCTAAAAAAGAGCCACTTGTATGCCCTTCTACTAACGATAGCTTGTGGGGGAATAAATCTGAGAGGAGAAATAATAAGCTCATGACAGGGAGACAAGGAATTATTTCAGAGATTTTGGAGAGTTTTAGAAGATAAGAGAGAAATTATGTTTGCCATACTCAGGGCACATTTGTCAGTGGAATTCAGTCCTGTATTTTAATATTGCCTTCATTTTGAGCATTCTTCCTCCTATGGATTGAATGATGCTTCAGGAGCCGCTGCTGCTGTGTGATAGCCTACAAAACTTTTAGGCAGTGTTGTGGCTACAAGGCAAGTAATTTGCTGTTCATGGATTGTTTGTTTTCTGGACTGTCTTGATCAAGGACAGTTTTCTCAAGACCTTGACAGGAGGTATCCATTCTGACATGTAAGATTAGCTTGAATGAGATTTACAGAGCTTTTAGCTGGATTTTCTTTGGAGATGATGCTTTCCTTTTTCTGTATCTCAAAAACTATATGCAGGATTTAGAGATTAAAGCACATTGTGATAATCTGCAGATACTTAATCTCTCAAATATTATCTGATCCTCAGGAATACATGTTAGATCTCTTTGCTGTTGTTGGAAAATATTTGCCATAAATTTGAACAGCCCGGATTAAGAGGGATTGGGTGGCTGTATCTTGGCTGAAGTCAAAGGACATGCTAGATTTAATCAAGCTACAGATTTTCAAGAAGTTCACTTAAATTCTCTATGTGTCTAATTCCTAATTTGCGAAACTGAAAAAATGTACATGATAAAGATTTATTATGAAGAACATGTCTATAATGTAGTGATTTTTTAAAAGAAGATTCAGATGATAGGCAGTATGAACTTCTGCAGGGTGATTGTAGTCATTTGTTCCTAAGCTGCTTCTGCTGCTTTTCTGTATTTTTTTTCTGGTTATATCAGTGTAACAAAATCAAGATGACAGCACTCATAAAATCATTTTGGTTGAAAGATCCATCCAGTGGGTTATTTAGCCTATCCCCAAGAATTGTGATAGGATTGGTTGGCGGGAGATCATATAGCTAATATGTGATAGCCTATTAAAAAAGAGGCAGATGAGAAAAGAATGTGTATGCCAAAATCCAGAGGGTGCCTCTTGGCAAAGTTTTATAGACATTTTAGATCAGTAACAAGAAAAGGTAGGTAGCTACACCCCATTACTCCTTCCTAAACAGCCAGGTAATTACTTTTGGCATTTTGACAAGTGTTTGCTGGAGTGAAGGTCAAAGCTGTCAGCAAGGAAGATCTATGCTAATCTGCTCAGCTGGAGAAGACTCAGGTAGCTAATGTTTTGTAATTAGAAGTTGTGGAAACCAGTTTCCACTGTAGTTCGGTACTGAGCATAGAGGAGCTAAAAGTACAGAGTAATTTCATTTATCGTCGTTTACAAAACTGCCTAAATGGATGTTTAGGAGTTAGCATACCATGTGAAACCGGAGAATTATGGGAAAAGTGATATTGTGGTACAAATAAAGTATATGTTTATATGCATTAATATGTATGTGTGACACTATATATAGATTAATGTATATACAACTATGTATATTTGTGTGTGTGTGTGTGTGGATGGATACACGTATACATGCAGATACATAAGCTCAATACTTTTAATTTTAATGGAAATAAACCTATTAATAATAAAAAGAAAATCAAAGAAAAAGAAAAGAAAAATAAGTATGTGTCTACAAAATTATACTGGAAATTTTGCAAGCAAAAATTTCATTGTGGGAGTCAGCTCGCATTCAGCATCACTTCAGGCTGCAATACTCTATGAATGCATTCCTTTCACAAAACTAGTTTTAAAAAATGGAGTGTTAGTGTTGTATCTGTTCTGAGGAAGATAATAATAAGAGATAAAATCTGAGATAAGATCTTTAAATCTGAGTCTGAAGAAGCACTAGGTCCATCTGAAACAGATGTTGATTGAGGAAAAGGCGCTTGTGTCTTCTGGGTTTCATGATAGGACTTTAGAAGGAGGCTAGCAAGTCTTTTTTAACTGTTAAATTATTTTTTTTTCTGATACTTCTGAGGGAACTCAGAAAATGACTGATTTTGGAAAGAGGCTAGAAATTTTTTTTTTCTTCCATCCTTCCTTTTTTGAATACATTTTGTGTATTATATTACTCCTTGTGACACTTCTTTTCCTTGACATTTTTCCTCTTCAGGGGAATCACCACATACCTTCACTGGCATTTAGCAGCTTGAGGGTATATGCTCTACCCGTGTGCAGAGGTACAGCTCTGGATCTCACATTAACATTGATGGAAAACATGCAGCTAAAATCAACTGCACTGGGTATAGTTGGTATAGTTATTATCCTGGCTGTGAAATGGGTTGAGGTGTTTAAACAGGGACTATTTCTACTTAAGAATGGAGAATTGAACTGGATTCTTTTATTATTTTATGCTAAATTAAAATTAAATTAAATTAAAATTTTTAAAGCCATTTCAAATGGAGAAATCCGCCTGCTGTAGAACCTGTTAATTTTTGTTACAATATAATGATTGCAAAGTTAGATGATGTTTTAAGCAGGTAAGGTGTTATTCATGCGGCAGTTCCCAGTAGCCTGCTTTCTGTAAGCCTTCTTAGGAAAATATGTTAACAATTATTGTATGATGATAAGTTCATATTTTGCTAATTTAATGTAAAGAATAAGACTTCTCTCAGTTTTTCTAATTTAAGCAGGAATCAATTCTATTGTTTGTGATGGTTTTCTCAGTCCTTTTGGAACTTCTGCTTTTATTTTCTGGTCACTTTTCCTCTCATAATCTATCCATTCTGTTTTTCCTCCTGGCAACAGAGCTCTGTCTGAAATCAGCAGGTTAGACAAAAAAAGAACTGAAAGCTGACAGATGTGGCGAGTGTAGAATATCAGAGATATAGGTAACTGTTTCCAGCAGTGGCACTATAGAAGAGGAAGCTGATCCTCTTCTTTTATAACTGAACTGGTGATGAGGCAGAATTTGCATGTTTACCACATTTTGTTGTCCCTATTGCTCCTGTTTTTCCGATACTCCACTAGGGTGAATAAGTGCATCCATCTTTTATGTTGCATTGGTTTCTTGGTGAGTAGCTTGTAGATACAGACTGCCAGAGGGGTTAAGCAGACTGGTGTCTTCTAGAGATATGGTATATTGCAAGTTATTGTGAGTATATCAGTTCATATATATGTGTGTGTGGATGTGCATGTATCAGAACGAGCTATAATCCGCCCTAAAGAGTTTTAAGCAAATTTAGCAGGATACTTCCATTCAGTTAAATAAACCTTTTTTTTTTTAAACAGAAGGCAATAAATATCTGTGTGAATTCTAATCCCAAATTAGATCTAGGAATTTTTAACTAAAGAAAGCAAAAAAATATATGTGGAAACTATCAAAACAGTATAGTTAGTAACACAGTGGACAATCCATAACATGTTTTCACTATTTCATGCTGTATACATTCAAGTTTGGATTCTGGTGCCACAGGGAATGGCTTAAATTTGGCCCTTGGTGTGTTTCTGGTAATGGATATTAGCTTCTGGTAGAATGTGCTGTTACTATTGGTGAGTAATCTGAATCTCCCTATTCTCTCTTCTGTATAAACATATGTAATTCACATATATTCATTAAACCACTGTCAGTAGTTGATATCGCAAGAGGCAGAATTAAGTTTGGTGAGGGTCCCTGTACAGGTGTATAAGCTTCTATTGTTGGCCCAGTCATACCCTCATCCAGGTAATTAGGCGGGAGAGGTTGTCTGTGTTGATAGTTACAAATATTAAAGTTAGACAGTGCAGTTATACCTCTTATATTTAAAGACACTCTTCTCAACACCTTCTCTCATTAGAAAGGTAATACCTGGAAGGTCACTAACATATTTTAAAAAGTTGTGAAACCAACTAGGTCTGACTCTTCCCTAGGCTTCTTCTATGTCCTCCTCTGTATTGTTCTCGGTTTTTTGCTTTGTTTTGTTGTGTTTGTTTTTAATATCTGAACTTCAGTTAGGGAAAATACAAGGAAACCCTAAGATTTCTCTTCTCCTGTGTTTCTTTTTAAAAACAGTGATTGTATCTGATAGGAATGCAAAAAGGCCATATTGAAATGGTAAGATCTTGAACATTTTTGCCTTTGTAACATCCGGAAGTTATTTGGCCTTGTGAGCATTCTTGTACCTTGTGAACACTTTTAAGGCATCTTCTGTTTATGGAACCTGAAGATTTCTTGAATACATTCCAAAATGTACAGACATGTTCCAGCCTTGCACGAAGGCAAATGGAAGTCACAGGTCCCCATTGGTGTGCCATGGGGCCTAATCTATTGTAGCCTCTTTCAGCATTACCTTTTAGAAGATGGTATTTATCAGGATAAAATGTCTATGTTTTATGGTGAAATAGTTCATGATAATTCTGAAAGTTGTCCAAGTTACCTACAGAAACAGACATACAGAGTTTCTAATAGTAAATATGGTAGCAAAGAGAGGTAGAATATGCCTACTTAGAATATCTTCCATGTTTTATTTCCAAGGATGTTTACACTTCCAAAATGCCGTACAGCTATGGGCCTGACAGTTACCTTTTTATTTGAAAAATTTCTGGGAAGATAATATGTACAAAAATTCACTTCAGTATTTCAGATTTCTGGTAAATCCTGAATGTGTATTGCCAAATTTAGATTCCACATTTATTGGGATTATTGATTTAATTTTTATGACAGGTTTTTCTGCATAGAAATGAAAAAATTTCTCTGCACTTAACGTGCCATAAAACAATGAAACTTTTCATAAATATGCTTGGCTAGTTCATCTTTTTATCCTAATTCTGGAATATTTCATTTAAAAACATTGCAAGTAAAAATATGACATTCTAATTTCCTTTTTACTAATGTTATTATTTTATGAACGTACTTTGCCGCTTTCCAAGATCTGTTCCATTTTTAATTTTTTAGGGCATAATTTCCCATATTTTTAACAGAAGACATTTCTTTTTATCTGTAATTACATCCGTAACTTGTTATTCTCAGAAGGTTATTATGAATTGTGACTTGACTGTTACAAAAAATTAATGACTTAAAGAGGCTCCTAATATCAATTTAGTATAAGGATTTAATTTATTATTCATTAATTTTGTATTCATTGTAACAGGAGTAATCATTATGAACTCACTGGGTAGGTATGAGAGTGTCATGCACACTCTGTTTTCATAGGAATTCTGTTTGTTCGTCATCTTTAGCAAAACACAAAATGCCATTTGTACATTAGAGGAGTTGCCTGTTTCTCTTTAAATTGTATACTGGCATTTTACTTAAAGATCTTCATATGTATAAGTTGTACTGAAATTAAAAAGATTCAATATCAGTATACAAACTCTTGTCTTTCCTTATGGCATCAGAAGTCTAGCTGTTTTAAATCAAGATAGTTTCACTCAAACTATGTCAGGATAGAGTCTAATTTCACTTTTTTATTTTAAAGAAAAGCCTTTCAAATATTTGGGTTTACAGTGACAGGATGTGTCAATTTTTGAATTTATAGACACCTTCCTTTGAAAAAAAGTTTATCTTAGCACTTTAGAATTCTAATTTTATTTCAAAAGTAATTCATTTGTTCTGATGAACATTTTCACATTTTAATATATTTTTGATGAAATGATGCTTTATTTGTAATAATGATGTTTATATTTAAAAATGGTCCAGAATGGAATTGCAATGTTTTTTCCCATAAAACCCTTAGATGCATCATTCTCCACTATCCCATATTTCTGAGACTGGCATCACTTAACTGGTAAACAATTCTGCTCATGTTAAAAATGAGTTGACTGAGTGGCTTAGAAAAAAGTAAGTTATGTTTAGCATTGTGTCGACTAATTAGGGTAACTGCCTTGCAGCTCAATGTTGAATTGGACTTGTCCTTATACACACACACTCAATCAGTCATGGTCAGTATTGTGTCAGCTAACTCAATTCTTTGCAATCAAATTTAAATGTACGAGTGGAATTCACCTCTTACTCAGGTGTCTGTCTTTTAGATACCTGAAGTGTAAGCTAGTCAATGTCAGCTCCCTCTACAATCAGTGGAATGTAATAAGTGTTTCCAGAGGGTAATTCATTTCATCCCATGAGACGTGTCTGCCTCATCTGTGACTCCTGTATCTCATCTCTCTGATACATGTCTATCTCACTTATGATTGCTGTCTAAGATAGGTCGAGTATATCACCCTCCTGAGGATCTTGTAATTCTCCATTAACTGTAACAGGAGCCTTGCTTAAACCTAGGGCCAACCAAGATTTCCTAATGAAAGTAAATTCCTTAGAGCTCTCTCAAGCATCTTTAAAGCCCATTTCAGAATTAATATGGGCACAGAAATCTGTTGCTGAGGGATAAGTAACATTTTTGGAGCAAAGGATTCTTGCCTTCCCTTGCACAGTCAGGATGGGATTCAGCTCACAACACAGCACAGTCTAGTAGCAGTTTGGGCACTGAGCAGTATCTGATGTGGCTGCTAGATGCCGCTTCAGAAAAGTACTAGTCTTTCTTTGGTCTTGTCACCTCTGTCGTGTCCATGCTGATGTCTTAGGTGCTATGGTCATCTCAAATGGCACGAGCTGCTGTATTTAGACATCAGAATAAATAAACGATGGAAAAGGGTAGAGGGTAACATCTTTTTAAACCTGGCTTTTAAAAGTTGCACCTGCTTTGCCTGTACATCTGTCTTACACAAGAGTGGAAATGTTCTTCAATAGCTGTGTAGCCTTATTTATGATGTCAAATTTCTTAATATATGAAAGGGCTTGATCTAAGCCTGCTTGAGTCTTGGGAGCCTTCCAGCCTAAGTACTTGAGCTCTGATGCTTTCCTCTTAAGTAGGATGTCATTGGATTGATAAGAAAGTTCATAACTGCAAATTCTCTGGAAGACATTGACCTTCTAAGCCGCCGCAACTGTGACATATGTTTTGAATTTTTAACTTAGCTTTTCTTTATGGAAGTTCATACTCTTAATTAAGGAAATGAATGATTCTTCCAGTCTTTAAAAAATAAATAAAGAAAACAGTCTGAGAGAAGAACTGACATAAGTACTTAACTGAAGTTGACTGTGGGTGATAACGTAGGTCATACTTATTACCTGCATACATCTACATTTATGTTGCATCTTTATGATACTGCATAGTTTTGATGGCTTTTTAATTCTAAGTACCTTGGATGTTCAAAAGGAGATGATAGTCATTTTGTAATGGTTTGTTCTACTTCAGTGGACATCTAGCTTCTGCTAAAAGCAGGCTCCATCCACTGCAAAATAATTAAGTAGTACAGTAAATAATAGCAGTCCTTTAAAATTCTAAGGAAACCCCAACCAAAAACTGTCTTTACAGAAATGTCTGTTGCAGTTTCAGTGCTCTTCTGCCAATGACAGAAGAGTCATTGGCTTTGACTCTTCTCCAAGGAGGCTGCCATTTTTGGCAGAAAGTGACAATATGTGATAAAAGTAAAGTCAGCAGTTTGCACATCAATGCATGAGAACAGCAGGCCTCTTTGAAAGATGTTTTCTGTTAGGTTTCAATTGATATTGAAATTAATTTCTTTTAAAGGCTAGCTTGGTTTTAATATAAAGTGTCTTTTTTTTCCCTCCCTCTCTATCTTCCTCTCCATCTCTGCAGAAGCCTGGAGCATCTTGGAATGTTCTTTCAGAAGCCAGTGATTTTATAAAATTGTCTAATATAGATAGACAGCATAGTTTGTTACACTAAGTGCACATGTATACCTAAATCTCTGTCTTGCTGACATGAATAGCAAAACGCAACAGTGAAACTTGAACACCAAAACTCATGCATTATCCAAATTGTCCTCCCAAACCTGTCCTGATTTTATTTTGCTCTTTCCTGACAACATATATAGCAATAAGGAAAGGATTTCCTTTCAGAGTTTAACTAGATTGAAATCTGAGGCTGTGCTCATCTCTTCATTGTAGTCTTCCCATTGTATTTTTCTTCTTTTTAAGGAGAAACTTTGATTTGCCTTTTTCCTTGATCATTATAGGAAACTTGTTTACAAGGCACCAAACAAAACTGTTCTTACTTCATTACAAACCTGCTGGAGGAGTGTGTTCAGGCCATCTTGTGTTAGGGAGACCTTCTAGGGGTCTCAAGTAAGCACAAAGCAACCCTTGGAGGGGGTTCAATATTTCCAGCATACAGAGCACCCCCTTTCAGCTTATATAATTAGAGATAAGGGTCAAATGTATTTTGGCCCAACGTGAGGCAGACTATTTGCTTAGGCACTGAAGAAAGTTCCAGTAAATCTATTACCAGATCTCTAGTCTTGCTATTGCAAGATACAATCAAGAGGTGTAAAAATGGAACGACTTGAACAATCATCATTCTTCCTTTGAAATATTTGAATTAATTTCTTCCTTAGGAAGTGAATATCCATGATGTGTCCATCTCTGCTAGAGGATTAACAATCTGTTTTAGCCTTGCCCTGCCTTTTGTTGAAACCATTACCTTATTGCAGGTTGGATTTAGCAAAAAAAAAAAAAAGAAAAGAAAATGAAATAAAAAAAAAGAAAAAGTGGAAGGGAGAAGTGAAGTTCTACTTTGAAGAGTACAGCATACATAATGCTATCAGCCATTAAATTTACAGTTTTCTTGCTCAAGCACGCAGTCAATCTTTTCATTCTTATTTGTGCCACTTCCTAATCAAATAAGCTACCGTGTTATTAAACAATCTTTTTATTACTTTTAAAATAATGCCAATATTAGTTTTGTTATGAATAAAACTTTTAAGAAATCTAATTTTGGACAAACCTTAATTAACAACTTTAAATGTCATTGCCTTTAAAAAAAAGAAAAAAGCCATATGCTTCTAAATCACAAATTTTTTTTTGCTTTTACTCACTGTGATTTTTAGTTTTTCAGTATTTTCTGGTGATTTCTCTCAGTTTTAATGGAGAGAGAATTGCAGGTGTTATTGGTTGAATTGTGATTGAATTGTTTCCCTATTATAGGGAAACTGAATCTGAAAGTCATTGACTGAAAAATGCATATATTCTGTGAAAACGCACTGCTGCATGCTATGAGTTTTATTCCACTGATCATTAAGAGGAACAAACTGTACAGCTTTATTAACAAGTTAAAGATATATTTCTCTAATAAAGTTTTTTCACAGATATTGTCTTTTACATACAGTAAGCTACCTCCTCAATGTCCATAAAACTGAAATAATATATTTTTAAGCCACAGGATATGTAATTTCACCATATTTTGAAGACGTATCTCCTCTAGAAAATTGTGTATATATACATATATACTTCTTTTTGCATACCATCCATACAGTTCTTTTAGTCTGTGTAACAGTGGAGTTTTCTCTCAATAAACCAAAGTAAAATCTTTTTCCTTGAAGTGTAATTACTGATATATGCCACCTTTTTTTACAATAGCTACTGACACAATCTAAGAGGAGAAGATCAAACATCAGCTTTCTCTCAAGCAACTTTTATTGGATGAATACCTTTATTTTCAATGTAGGTGATCATATCTTCTCTAGCGTTTAACATGTGTGAATAGTCTCTCCAGCATTGTTTGGGTTAGATGAAGGAAGTATTTGGATGAAGCACATTTTTTTTTCTTTGATCGGATAACTGAATAATTAGTGATACTCCAAGCCATTCAACCAAAATGATAATGATTTGGTAATGTTCTTCCAGCTATAGGTTTCTATCTCTTCTTTCCAAGGGCTTGATTCTGAAGCACCAGTATGGGAGGAAGGGAAGGCATTTTGAAAGGACATATTGGATAGCATTTAGCTCACAAAAGCACCTGCGTAGATGTGGGTATGTACATATCAGTTCCTACATGTGAGCTACATGTTTAAGCTCTCATTATCATGGTGGTGGGATTCATTTGCCTCGCAGAGACATCTGGTGCCATTTGAGGTGCCATGGTTATCGAAGATACCGGTCAGGGACTTAGCTTGTAGGAGGCCTGCATCCCTCTGGTAGCTGGGGGGATAACCATCAGCGTCTTGAAGGGCCCTGGACGTTTAGGCAACTAAGTCCTGCTCCAGCTTTCTCACCAATCTGCAGGCAGTACAGCCTGGAGAGCTCTTCAACTGGGCAAGGGTAGGTGGCTGATTCAGGGTGGTGTGAATAGCTCTCTTAACTGTATTGGCGTAGATCTTTATTAACTGCAGTGGGAGCTTAAACAAGTGATATGGAGGCATGTCTGCACAGGCAATTTTGTTTAGATGTCTTAATTTGCAGGATGAATTCCACCCATAGCTTCCACTAAATATGACGTCCCAGAGCTCTTAAAATTTTACGGTAATAAGCACAAAGAGAATTGGCAATCTTTGGTTATTACAGACAAAGTTGAGATGATTGTGTAAGTGTGGATCTTGCTTAATGGTTCTCCAGAAACTGTGACACCCTTCAGACCTCAAGAAAACTTGGAGGAGGGCAAAGGAAGGAGGTAATCTATTTTTTTTAAAAAAGAACTTGCCTGTAGCTTTCTGTTAATAATTAAAATATCTGTAGTTTCTTTGTGTTACTAGTAATAAATGTTCTTAAAGGGATATGATTCATTTTAGGAGTTAAAAGATGTTAAAAATTTCCTAAAGGCAATTTTTTCTGTGATTGTCCAGGCACAATTTTCTGTACTTTTTAAAGCATCTGTACCTGTCTTCTATCAAAGATAAAATAAATAGGTGGGCAGTTGATCTGAATTCACTAAAACAACAATGTTCTCCTTGCTGTAGCATTTGAAAATCTTACATCATTTATCACTGTCAGCATTATAACATCATCATCCTTTGACAGCAATTAGAGCTATAACAATAAATTTCTGTTCTCAACTTCTTTTAGAACATTCACAATGCAGGCTGCTATTAATAGAGACTGAAAGTTGTAACATAGATCCAAACTTGTTAAAAACATTTCTTCACTTTTGAGATAAAAATTAAACTACATTTAATTCTACCAATATTAAATCTGGCAAAAAAAACATTGTAAATTGCTGATTTTAGATACTGGAAAAGGCAGGAATCCGTTCTAAAATTTTAATATATTAAATATAATAAGAGCACTAGTATATGGATTTAATATCAACCACTGATACATATCAGTTATTTTAGATGAAATGAGACCTAGGCTTTTTGTAATGTTAGTAACAGGATGTCTTTTCATTGTCCTTATTTCTATTATTTCACTATTTTGACATGCTAAGTTTATTTCCAAATGCCCTTCAATCACATCTCTTTATTTCATACTCTTTCTTGACTTAAGTAGTTCATCTTTCCATACTGGAACATACAGAAGTCAGAGACACTGCAATGTTAATAAATATATGTAGTTAGATAGATAATATCACTCTTTGAACACATCATTCCTCTGCAGAAAATATCTGAATGGTCTATATCTACTCCCACTGATCTTCCAGTTGGTATGAAAGCAGAAGCAAATGATATGCGTCAACTTAATTCCACGTTCATTTACATTTGCAACATCATTAAAGTCAAGGCTGAAGTGGCCTCTTATTTTTCTAACATGTTCAGTGGTAGCCTCATCCAGTTTTCCACTGAAGTCATTGAAAAGACTTTTGACTCCATATGGACTTGTTTGGAACTGTTGGATGTATCTAGTTATATACAGTGCTTTTTGTGTTTTGCTCATTGATCATTCAGTGTTTTCCTGTGTTTTCCTGGCATGTCGATTCCCTGTGGTCTGTACTGAAAACCATAAAGTAAATACGTATAAACAGCCTTACTGCTTAATTTCAGCAGATGAAACCTCAGTCTCATATTCAAAGGGCAGTTAGTCAGGATGTGGATAGGAATTTACTGTTTTCCTCCGCCCTAGGGAATTTGAACCCATCTCTGGGTTCTCTGGAAGGTGTCACACTTTGGATGGAATATTAAATAGTCACTGGCCTAAAGTGAAATAGAAGAAAAGGGAACATTGCACGTGAGCCCACTCCCCAGGAGTTTGGTAACTTGTATTCAAATCAAATACTTCATGGAGTATTTAATGCAAATTAGTGAACTATTCATTGGAGCAAGGACAGAAACAGGGGTCTTCCCTTTTCTAGTTGAAAACTCCAGCTGTAACATCTGCTCTGTGAACCTGGTCCTTTATGATCAGGCCCAGGAATTGTGGCATTTTTGGGATTAATGTGCTCTCTCTGACAACAACGTATTTTTTTTCTACTGTTTCAGAACGTGTGCTTGCATGAATGTGTATTTAGTGACTTTGGTTTGAACCATATTGTCCATGCTTCATAGTGGTTGCACTTCGCTTGTTTATTTTTCAGTTGCAAAGAAGGTCAAAAAGTAATGAATAAGTGTCAAGAAAGATCACTTATGAGAAGTAGATGCTGTGCATAATAAACATTAGCACATGTTTAACAAAAAATTTCCTCCACTGGAAGTCATTCCCATATTAATTTAATCCTGCTGTCTAAGATAATACAATCTCTTTGAAACAGTCTCGATTCTTAGTGCACAGGGACCTTCTCTGGATCAGAGGCCAAATTTCCATTACCTGATGAGCTAATCTGACGTGACAGCCTCATATGCAGATGGAGAATCTCTAGTCAATAGTTTTCTTCAGAGACAAAGAGAGACAAATGTCTATATTCATTCTCTCACTTCATGCATGAGTAACATTACCTTTCTGTCTCCCTTTCACTCTATCTTTACTCAGGTAGTCATTGAGAATTTAAATACAAGCTTTTGTGTTTCTGAGTTAGCTTATGCATGCAAAGCTGTTTACAGAAGACTGGCGTCCTTGTCTGTTTGTTTAAGTACAGTATGTATTTTGACATGTAAATTTACGTGAGGCATATTTAATCAGTCACAATGATATGCTAATTGGATTCCTGTATGAACTGCATAAAAACAGCACTTAAAAAAAAAATGAAGGGAACTTATTACCAGCTGAGACACTTTCTAATCAGTATTACATATAATCAAAATGCACAAAGATAAAAGTGAAAGATTTTCAGGTCTTTTTTAACCAATAAAGAAAATATGAATTGTAAAAAGTCCCTCTGCAAAGGAGCTGCCATAAAGTTAGAAAACATAAACTGAAATCCATATATTAGAATGCCAAAAATCTCTGAAATGCCTCTGCAGGTTTTGGATGTTGTTCACAGATGTCATTTGTGTTCTGATAAGGTTATAGGTTGATCTTGTCTCCAAAAGAGCAACGATATTTAGACTTCAGCTGTGTCTGCCCTGGGGATTTGCTGAAGTATTTTGAATATAGTTTTGTTTAAGATGTATTTTGATAAGCAAAGCTCTAACTTGTTCAGGTGCCAGTTAGTCCACTCTCAAGCAGAAGCAAACCATGCCAGTGTAAGCCAGCTACCATATACATGTAAGTATAAACTTGCAACACTCTCCCCTTCCTGTTCTGGTGATTTAGCACTGGTACCTGAATTCCCCTGAGTAATGAAAGTTTTAAAACTGATAGTCTTTAACTATGTTTTTTAATGTACTCTGGGATCCGTTCTCCGATGATCCCTTTTAACTGCTGTGCTTCTCACCTTAATTTCTCTTCTGTGGCCTGATATACTTATCTGTTTTCTCTGTATTTGGGTATATGTTTATCACCCTCAAGTGCCTTGATTGGCTCACCGCTCATATCAGAGCTTTACTAAGAATAGTCTTAGATTCTAATATTTTCCTTAGATTTTGGCTGCACAAGAGCCAGACAGTTATGAGCATAGATTAGGACCACAGGATCGCCAAATTAAAGGACTTGCATTGAAGGGAGATGTAGGCTTTTACTCTTATATAGTCAAAGCAGGGAGTGGCGAGCTGCTGCAAATGATGCAGAACATCTAAATGGTGAGTGGGAAGCCACCTATAGCTGGCCAATGGAAAAAAAAAAAAGGACAAATGGAATGTCTCAGAAAAGCAAAGTCTTCAGAAGTATGTTTATTGTATATACTATTTTTCTTTTCAGAGATGATCTGGTGTAAAAATGCATATACATTCTGGGAAGAAGGGATACTTTTTTTTCACAGTTGGAAGTCCTAACTACTAAACTGGGAAGAGAAGATGATATTTGAATGTACTTACTACAGTCTGTTTCCCTCATGTGCAACCTTACGTTTATTTTTCAAGTGATTTATGTATGTTTGTGTGGGATCAGGCTTTAATAGGTATTTGAGTTCAGGTGAATGTATATGCAGTCTTTGTATTATTGACCCAGTTATAATTGGAGGGAGGGTAAGAAAAGCTTTTCATTTTATACTGCTGAGACAGAAGACAGAAGAGAGTTGGTAGATCTGTGCTTATTTGGTTCAGGAGAAAGGCTGTTCCTTCTTTTCTAATACTTAGTGCTGTCTGGCAGATAGGCTGGTATTTTGTGCTAATACAAAGATAAATCTATATATATCTATATTGTACTTCTGCATAAACTTCTGATTTCCTTGTTGTTGCCTTAATTTACTTTCTACCTATACATTTTTTAGGAAAGAAAAAAGACTATGTTTGAAATATACAATTGAGAAGTAACATGTACAAACAGATAGGAAGGAAAGACTGGAAGTCAGATCTGAATTGAAATTTCGGTGGCTGGACTTACGAGTGATTCATAAAACCTAATTTTAGATGCCTAGAGTAGATGCTGTGAGTATCCTGCTGTTTTTGGCACTGTTAGATTAGCTGTTTTGCTAATCTTTGCAACTAGAGGTTTGATGAGTTTAGCTGAAGTTGGATTTTAAAAGTATCCTGGTTAAGCTGATGTGAATTTCTCTTTAGACACTATTGTCTTGCTTTCAGTAGCTCACTTGTTTGCCTTAAGGCCAGATGAACTGAGAGGACAATAAGCGTATGGTGGTCTCCTCACAATCTTCTGCCTATTAAACTCAATCAGTTTGAAGCACACCTTTAATTTAACCAGTGTGACCTTGGCAAAGACCCTTAGATCATCCTTTAAGTGGGAAAAACAACAGAATGCCTAACATTGAGAGAAAGTTTGCTTTGATAAAGCTTTGATAAAGTTTGCAACAGCTTTGTGATCCTCAGAGGACAAAAAGTTCTGAAGCACAAACCAAGTAGCATGTTGGACAATGAGAACCACATTTCAGGTTGCACTGCTACTTAATACGCAACAGTAATTGACTTTTACTTCCTCAGAATACATACTTCTCACTGTCTGTGAGAAACAAGAGTAAACAATTACATTTCTTCAGTCACAATACTGCTCCTGTGCCCTGTATGTCAGCCTTCTCGAGGCAGGAAAGTATGCACTTCCTCTGCATGCCACAGAGTGCAGGGAAGGTCCACTGTAGAACTTAATATTTTGTGGTGAGGATTGTGGATCTCCTTCAGCACAGGATAAGGCAGAACATGCGTGTAGTTTTGCCCTTGAAATGTGAGGGTGCTGAAGGTATGGAAAATTGCAAACCATGTGCACATGTATAATGTATGAAAAATATATCCTACCATTTGTCTCTCGCTGAGATTTCCATGGCATAGTAATAGAACAAAATTGCCCAGACCTCTGTGTATTCAACACTCATGCACTAACATTTGTGTATTTGTTGCTTGTGTGCAATTTTATTAAAATCTGTGTGTGTATCATGCTATAGTTCTCTGCATTGTAAAGGGTATTTTATGGTGTTTCCCTTTGTGGAATATGTCTACATAAATGACAGTGATATGTAACATAACCTTTTCATGATGTTTGCTGTTCATATTATTCAGCAAATCAGTTAATATGTTATCCAGAAACATTTCTTCTCTGTTTTGCTATTTTACTAAGACTAAGTGAAGCTTTGCACTGTCCTTTTACCAGAACTAATGATTCCCAGTTGCTACATCTCCACGGTAGGTCACAGAGTGCACTCTTGTGCGTGCTTTGCATTACAAACTACTCCAAAAATGCATCACCGGTTCCCTTCCCTGTGCCTACAGACGATCCAAATTTGCCCAAATGAGAACTTTGCCCTTGAAGGAAGGTTTTGGGTCACCTATCCTGGGGTATCTGCAAGAGCAATGGGGATAGGTGTAATCCCAACACTCATCCTCATTTTAAGTACAAACCACGATGCCTAACTGTTGACATAATAGACATTGCTAACTTGGAAGGAATGTAATATCAGGGTACAAAATGTACAAAAGAATAGCATGAGTCTCTTGGTGAATTCTGAGGAGTTTTAGCTTCAAGGTTTTATATATTAAAGAAAGATGAGAACCAAACGAGGTTGCCACATCATGCTAAGCCATGTCAGCAAGTTAGAACTGGAATTCCAGGCCTACATAGGAAAAAATATAATGAAGATGAAAATATAATAATAAACATAAATAATAAAATATACAGCATAGTAAGGGGAATACGATACTAGACTTATGTTGTCATAGACTAAGATCATGACGATACAGTAACATGCTGAGTGAGATTAGAGAGTCTGTGTCCTGTCTGCCACAGCCACAGCTATTTTGACGGTGTCAAAAAATGTCATTAATACTGTTCCATGGGACCGGGTAGTCAGGGAACCTGTGAGAAATAGCAGCTTGGTCTTGAGCAGTATGCAAGACATGGCTGAAAATGTTTCTCTCAGTGAGCTGCACCATAAAAGAAACCATATTTCACTTAGATTCAGCATCCCAACAAAGGCATGAAAATCTGTTATTCCTGTGCTTAATTTCAGTAAGGGAAAATGCATTAAGTGGGAAGAAATACTGTTAAAAAGAAACTAAAGAGTCAATGAAAAATGTTATATACATTCAGGTTATATGGAGATTGTTTAAAGCCATCATACTAGGGACTCAAGCCAAATTCATACTGCATAGTAAAAAGACTCCAGAAAGACCAAAATCAAGCCAGCATGGTAAAACAGAGTAAGAATGGAAGTTGCTGGAAGAAATACTTAAAGTAACCAGAGGCATGTTCAAGTGAGAAGAATAGAAAGGATAGTTACAGCTTGCTAAATATAAAAACATAGTAAGGTAGGTGAAAAAGATTGGAGAAGCAACTTGCAAAATTAATAGAAACTGATAATAAATCATTTTCAAATGAGTTGGGGCAGGAAGCCTTTCACAGAGTCCATAGGATCAAAGGTGTTAAAGAATTGTTCAGGGAACTGCTCAGAGAAAAGGACACCATAACCGAAAAAGCAAAGTTGATTTTATAAAACTAGGATCACTCTTCAAGTATTTAGCAAGGTTCTATGAAAAGAACATATGTTTATTCAGGGCTCATCAGATGAGGTCTGAAATTGTATCTATGAAACAAACAGACAAAATCAACAGGAATAGATGACCAAGGTGAGGTGATAATCTCATAGAAAAGTTCAAAAAACCTCCAGAATGACATAGCTGAGCTAATAGGTGTGATGGGAAAGCCTCATCCTAACAGACTGGAAGAGGATAAATATAATACTGTTTTGTAGAAAAGGGCACTCAAAAGATCCACAGAAAGTCCAAATCAATAAGCCTTATATCCATATTGGATAAATTAGTATCATTTATTCTGAGTATAACAACAGTGGACATTTGGGGACATATGGCATATTGGGGATGACTCAGCTTTTGCAGAGGAAAGTCCTGCCTTGCAGCTTTAGCTCCTTGAAAGCAGTAACAAGCATGTGGATAAGGGAGATGCCACTGATGTGGTTCACCTGGAATTCCAAAAGGCATTCGACAATATCTCTCACCAAGGAAACTAAGTTGCCCTGGGATAATAGGCAAGTCTTTGGATAAAAATGTTCAGTAAAAATAAAGTAGAGGATAGGAATAAATGTTCCATTTTCACAATGCAGAGATGTCACCAGTTAAATTCCACAGAGATTTGTGTTCTTCTACAGATTCATAAACGACCTGTAAAAAGGAGAGAATAGTATGCTAAGGATTTTCAGATGTTCAATGTATTCAAGAAAAGGGGTGACTTGTGTAACATTGAAGGACATATGAGTGACTGGGCAATGAATTTAGCCGATGAAATTCAAATTTTATGAATGTTATATGGTACTTACGGGGGGGAAGCCTCAGGCCTAACATTACATATACAGTGATGTACAGCAAGCTAGTTGTAAATACTCAGGAAAGACATCTGAGGTTATATTATATAGGTCTATGAAAATTCCAGTTCAGTGCTCAATAGCAACAATGAAACCAAATTAGTTGTCAGGAAAAGGAAGAGACAACAAAACAGAAAACGTCACTAAATTCTTGTTGTAAATCCATGTTGTGCCCACCTGTCTAACTGCACGAGTTCTGGAGTATGGAGCATGGAACATCTGGTGTACTGGGAATGATTAAATAGAATAGGAGACTGTTTAAAATGATACGACTGATGGAAAGATATGATAGAAATCTATAAAATCATGAATGGCATGGAGAAGTTGTGTAAGATTTGAATGTTTCCTGCATCTTACCAAACAGGAGCTAGGGCCCATCCATTTTGTTATATGAAATATAACAGTCCTCCTAACATTGTAGATACATTGTACTCAGCGATGACTATTGGGAAACAGGCTGATAACAAGCAAAAAAAGGGGTTCTCCCAACCATGCAGCAGCAAGATGAAGAGGTCCTTACTGAAGGATGTTGTGAAGACTAAAGTTTACATAGATTTATAAAGCTAATGGACAAATCAATATAAAATAGCCACTGAAGGCTAAAATACCACACACTCCCTCTGGCTCAGAATTGCCCTGATTTATAAAGTGCAGGGGCAGAATTGCCCTGATTTATAGACCGCAGCAGTGTTCTAGAAAATACTTCTCCCTATCTTCCTTTCGGCACAGTATTTCAGATTAGTTACTGCTGTAGACAGGACTAGGCTAGAAGGACCTTTGATCTAAACCAGTACGACTGCTTTTTGAATTGTAAGGTGGGAAGGCAATTTTTTTCTGCCATCAGCTGTGGCAGACTTAAGGTATTCTGCCTTTCATTAGCTTTTAATCATTATAGAACTCTTTTGGGGGCTCTGTATTTAAGCATTGTCTCTGTGGCTTGCTATCAAAATAACAGTTTAGACTGATTAGTAAGTGATTAAGTGTTCTTAACATGATAATGCTATCTTCAATCCTGTTGGTCCAGATTTATTTCTGCTTTAGCTTTTCTGAAATCAATGAAGTAACAATGGCAACAAAATCTGCCCTTTTGGACTTTTTTTTTCCCTCCATTGATTTCAAAGACTAAGATGTTAAATAGACATGAATGGCAAAAGTACATCAAATAGAGAAGCCACAAGGCAGTTACCTAGTTCCAAATCATTTGACAAGCACATGTGGCAGAGAACAAATATGTGCACAGAACAAATTGGAGAATAAACACCAGCTAGAATTGGAGAGGAAAGAATTTTTGGAGCCTTTCAGTTTGCTGGCAGATGGGGCAGAGCATTTGTCTTAGGAGACTTGATACAAAAATAGACATGAAAATTATGCTGCTTTTCCTACGAAAGACAAATCATATGCTACCTTTTTCCAGGGAAAGTATCATATGTTGCAGATAAAGTAGAATAAATTAGTATTTTGATATACTCTTTTGTTATATGTATATTTCCTGTGTGTGAAAATTTCTTTCACCCTTCTCTAGAAGGATGATGAGACCCCCTGAGTGCACAAGCCTTGATATCGTTAAATCAAAACTTCTTTTGGTGTTTGAAGTAATGAAGTGTTCGGAGTAATAGTTTTGGCCCACTGAATAACGTTTTAAGAGAAAAGTGAGATGACACCTGAAGCATTAGACACTAGTTAAAAGGGAGTAGTGAAAAGCCCTAGGCTACTACATAGCTATGGTTCTGTGACTACAAAATTGTGTATACTAATTGCTAAGATTTTTTAAAAGTAGCATTAAGATTTATAATGGATTAATAAATGTTTAAGTTATGCATTATATGTCTGTTCTAGATTAGTTACTGATATCAGTATGAACATTTGATTTATTCTGTTGTAAAAGTGTTAAGATTCTTGTTTGATGCATATGGTCACTATAAATTTGAGAGTACGGGGGGAAAAGCATTTTTCGAAGATGTTTTCTATCTTGAAAAGCATAGAAAGATCACGGATGGTCTTTTTACTCAAGAAATTAATGGTTTGTCCTGAAATCTTTGGTGAAATACGCGCTTCTTTTAGGTTATGCTTCTGTTGTCTGAGCAGTAGACAAAGAGATCAAGTCTCTCCTTCACACTAAAAGTTACAACTTACAAAAAAGTTCTGCTCTTTGGCACTGACATAAGGGTGCAGAACACAGTTGCCACAGGCAGCTGAAAGGTTACCCTAAAGCTACTGGAAAAAAAAAACAAAAGAGTCTTCAAAGTAAAATGAAGTTGCATGCTATATTTTAACTTACTGAAAGGAATAACAAACAAAAAAATGTTCCATAAAATCAGGAGTGTCAGAGCTCCTGCCTTGGGACTTCTCTTAATGAAAACTGACTGCTTCTATAGCCTCTAGAGATATCTGGTTTGTGTTTGCATGAATCAGTGTACTGGCCGTAATTATTAACAATATTTAGTATTCAGGCTTGAAGTAGAGTATATATGGATGTAGAAGAGAGTTTAATTAAGCATGATAAATATTAATTCTGGGGAAAGAAGATAACAGTGAGTATTCTTGTGAAGTAAACTCTTTAAGTATTAGTTCAGTTTCCCTCCAGTTCCTGGTTTTGGAAGTAGAACATTTGATCCTTCTTGCCTCAGAAGAAATTCATTTTATTTTTGCTTGTCTTAGATGAAACACAAACAAAATACCTGATTCAGGTGGGCTGGGCCACCTGGGCCCCACCAGGGGTAAAGCTGGGCCGTGCCCAGGCTCCTTTGTTCTGAGAAGCCAAGTGGCAGGCCCGGTCTTTGAGGTTTGGTTCTTGAGGCTTGCCATAAATACAAATGTCCTGCATAACCTAGCTTTTATGTTTAATCCCACTGATGGTTCATTTAATAAATGGTTGTCTGCCTAGGCATGGATCAGTGAGTGCTTAAGAAGGCATTCAGGACCCCAGAATTCAGGACGCCTAATTTAGATAGCTAAAGTAGGAGGAAAGTCTCTTTATGCAGACAACAACAGATTGAGGAAAGCTTCCTCAGAGGACAATTCTGAGCAGCTAAGTTAGCTCCTGCTCTGAATTGCCCGGTGTAGAAGGTTCTTTCTTTCCATTGGTTTACAGAGATCTTTGGAAAATTAGCTTCTTAATACAGGTGCCACAAGTTAGATACCTAAAATTAATGAGTTAGCCAGGGTGAAATGCAGGTAGGTGTGACATTAGATAGCAGGTACTTTCTTCTTTTGAACCTGTTCTATGCTAATAGATACTAAAACTTGCTAGCATCTGGTACCTAATTTTTAGCTAACGCAAAATAATTTGAGGTCTAATATTATTTTCAACAGACGTGTTCACATCCCTCCTTTTGCTAAAGAATGCTGGCACTGCCAGCAAATTTGTAACAGTCAACTTGAGTAAAATGTCATGTAATCCCTATGCGAGGGTTACAGAAGCACCTTGGCAGGGCAATATGGAATTTGGTGCTGCTCCTGCTTACACTTCACTTATTTTGTGGTACTTCATTCTTAAGTTTTTGTAAAATCAGCTGATGAATAGACTTCTGTTATTTTTAACATAAAGCTACTGTGACCGCATTAGTGCAATATTCCCTGATTGTTAAAACTAGAAGGTTGGACGTTCCCTGTGGTATTGTGTTGTGGCTGGGAACCTGACGTTCTGTCCTTTCATTTAGTTTTAAATTAGAGGCAATGATGTGAGCCAGTTTTATGTAAAAGCGTTTTAATTAACAGTACCTAGATGTAGCATCAGAAGGTCCAGTGGAAGTTAGAAAAATATACCTAGGATTTAGTCCTCTGTGAAGTAGAGCTATATAAATTCCTCCAGTGTAACCTAGGGTAGTCCTGTAGTTGCAGCTTTTTTTTTTTTTTCAGTAAGTTATGCTGCACCATGATAAAAGGATGCCAGGGTTTCAATTTGAAACCATGGCAACTAGAAGTGGTGATTTGCATGTTTGCATGACAATGTGATCGTGTTATCTCTGGAGATAATGCACATAATGCACATAGTGTAGCTACTCCACCTAAATCTACTAAACAGAGGGGTGGGAGGGGATCACCTCTGTTCCTGCAGAAATCATGTTTAAGAAATGAAGGGTTTTTTCCCCTTGGATGAATCGGAAGGTCAAGAATATTGTGAATGTGTGTAAGTTCACCTTTTAGTTTCAATATATTCAAAAACTGAACTCCACAACAGCTGTCAAGGACGTCATCTGGAGGTAAAAAAGAACTCCTCCTTTTCCAGTTGTCTGGATCCTTCTCTATCCTCACACATGAAGAGAGGTACCACTAGGAAATGTTTCCTACTGTTGGTATGAAATTCTGTTTAAAGTGATTGCCAGAGAAGGACACTCGGAGACAAAATCAAGTAATAGAATCTGAGGCTGAAATTGTTAGATTCAGTTTTAAGAGCAGGTTTGAAACTAGCCTTAGCTCAAGTGTTTTTATCTTTGCCTCCATAGTATATCTGAAACTGTACTAGGTGACTGCTTTGATTGATTTATGCAAAAATCTGGCATAGATTTGGCACAACTGTTTGCAGGGTAACCTTCAATAGATTAAATCTTCCTTCCCAAATAACCAGAAACTCTCGCGGCAGTAGTGACTATCTCTCTGCCATGAATTCTAAAGACGAATAGCAAGAGCAGGGTATGATTTTTTTTTTTCTCATTAATGGTAGAACAAACAGAAAAAGGTCCCTTGAAAGTTAAAGCTTAGCTACTGCAGAGTGTCCTCATGTATTATGAGTGAGAAACAAAGGAAACTGAGAAACTTCAAAGCTTCCTGTGGCATTCAGAGCTTTCCATCTTCAAAGCACCTCTCCCTTTTGTAGTTCTGCTCTGGGTTTAATTAATACATTTTAAATATTGTTACTGTAAACAGCGTCATCTTTGTTTTCTACCCAGTTCTTTTTCAGAGTATTTTAAATTATTTTATGAAGCTATCTGTCATCTTTATTTAGTGCCTCTTAACCTCTTTTCTTTTACAAATGAGTAGTCACCTCCAGTTGAGATTAAAACAACATTGGAAAGGAGTGTATGTGCATGTGAAGCAGTCCAGAAAAAAAATTGCTTTGCCTGCCTTTTATCTCCATTCTCTAAAGTAAAAATAGATATAACCCTCTCAGTTAATGTGTTAGCAATATTTTAATATTTTAAAATGGTAAAGAGAGATTTAGAAGTTGAAATGTATCTTTTTTCCTTTAGAAGACTGATTCTCTACAACTGCATGAGGAAAAAAAAATATAGAAGACTATCAATTTGAAAACCTAGAATCTTAGTTTTTTATTCATGTTGTCATTACATTTTGTTTCACCTATATTTTGGGGACTTAGGGATAGGGAGAGGAAGATAAGAGAGGTAGGCTAGATGAAGCATAACATTATACATCTTGTTAAGCTATTTTTGTCCCTGGAGACTTAAGAATTTTTACCTAAAAAAATCATATATTTCTTCTTCTACAAAATGTTTTTTAGTTCTTTCTTTAAAATATTCATTGATGAGAAAAGGTCGAATATAATGTTGAGGAAATCTCATCTCACCAATGAGTCAAAATACCACCTTATAGTTAACATTACTTCCTTATGGGAGTCCATAAGAAATAAATTACTGTTTTTTTAGAAATATCACAATTCTGGACATTTTCATATTTTTTCTATGCTATGCTCACCATAGCAAGAAGAGGGAAGGATAGCTAGAGAGATAACTTGAGCAAAAATATGGAAATATTTTTCAGCTTTGACAGATTGTGTGAATACAATTGTGTTCTCATGACCAAAGATTCCCAGTTTCCAGTCTTATTCCTACCCCTAGTAACATGGATTGAGATTGTGCCACACCTGAGTTAGAGAAGAGGCATTTTTAATGCCTGTGTGGCATTTCAATCTGTTAGCTTTCCAAAACATAATCTTTCCTTTCATCTAGGATGCAAAACTAGATATTGAGTCAGAGGCCACTGAAGCTAGTGGTGGCTTTTCTTTGACATCAGTGGGCCTCAGTTCAGTCTTAAAGCATGCATAGACTGCTGGTAATTTTAATTCCTTTTTAAGTCCTCTGTTCAACTCATGAGCCATCTCTTCCCTATCCTACCTGAATATCCAACATTATGGCTTGATCATGCACTAACCCATGTAAATGGGAGGTTCCCCCAGTGACTAGAAAGGAGCAGGATCAAATCCTAAATGCAGTTTAAGTGCTGGCAGCAGTCCCATTGATCCTACCGCTTCACCATTGTCTTCCCACTGCAGTGTGGAGCTATTTGGTATTTCTATAATAATGCATTTGTAAGTGTATATTCTATCCGTTTATTGTGTTAAAGCATTAAAAATGTTTGAAAAAGGGCAAACATTTTTGCGTCTTCGCTTAAGACAGAGCTCTGTCTCTGCTTTACATAAACCTGAATGTGTTTGTATGTGTGTGTAGATAATGCATTTTAACTTCATGTCAGCATTACTACAAAGAAAGGAAGAAATACATCCCAAAAATGTAATGTATAAGAAGTATACAACAGTCAATCATTGTTTACAGGACTTGTGTCAGGCAAGCTCTTATTAGGCCTACCTGGTCTTGCAATGTTTTAGGGAGGATATAAATAGATACTACAAACCCAGCACGTTTCTATTACTAATGGCAAATAAAATAACACACACATTCTAAGCTTGGCTAGCTTTGTGAATTTCATTTACTCTTCACCGTTTGATTATTCTGTCTTTCTGGTTACGCCGTGTTTTGCATTCATCGCTTGTGTCTTACTGCAAGTTTCATGCAGGCCTTATTCAGTCCTTCCGTTTTAATTCTTCCAATAAATTAAGGTTCTTTGTATTACTTTTTAAAACATATTCTGTATCTGTGATAGATAGTCTGTTTTCCTTTTTCCTTTCTTTTATGTAAGAATCTTCTTTCCTCTAAATCTTTTTCACTTCCTTTCCATTTTGTCTTATTTTCTGGTTCCCCAACTCCCTATTATTGCCAGGTGTTCTCTGATCATTCCTTTTTTGTACTCCATTTTTCCTTATCTTTCTTTCTGCTTCCCTGTCTCTTTTTGTCCCCCTATCTCCACTCTTTCCTTTCCTTCTGTCTTATTCCTGTTGTTTTTGCTGGCTGACTGTCATTCAAAATACTACAGTAACATAACAAGAAGATCCCTTGAGACTTCATGAAAAATCCTGTGAAAGCAGCTGTTCTTGTGATGTTTTCAGCAGAAAAAGTACACAGAGAAGACTGGCTAGACCTGGGCCCCCAATGATGATGCTAGGGAAGTGTCCATTTCTACTTGTTTCTGCAAGGTCTAAGGATCAGAAGGGGCATTTTTCCAGTGCTAACTTGCCCAGTCTCCCTGACTGTTATTTAGAGCACTATGCTCAGGACCATGGCTTGCTATCAGAAATATTTTCTCTGTTAATATTCACAAAGATCTCATCTGGTTTGTTTTCTTTTTTTTCTCCCTCCCCCTTTTTTTGGTACAACCTGTGATTTAAATTCTATTTTAATTAATAAAATATAACTTCTTTCAAATTTTTTAAGCACGATTCTGAAGTTTCAGTGGATATCACTTCATTAATTTAGCTAAGGCTTTCAGGAATTTCTAAATTAACCTTCTCGCAGAAATTGCATTTTTTTCCTAATGTTCTTTTCTGCACACTTAAAGTCATTCTTATGAAATATTGCATAAATTATTCTGATTTTATTCTCAGGTACCAGAAGAGCTAAGAAGAATGATATATTTATGATAGATTTCTAAGAAAGTAGGGCTATAGAGAGCAAACATATCCATTTCAGTTGTTAAGTTTTGAGTCTAGGAACTACTCTTTGTTTATTTCTGTAAAATGTATCTCAGGAAAATGTGGCAGTAATAGTAAAAATTTGGAACTATATTCCAGTTTACTAATGGATGTTGTTATGATCTCTTGTGACCTTCCCATTCTTTCTTATCTTCATTAAATATATACATCTTCCTTGTGTTCTTTTTTTTACCTTTGCCTCACATGTTCTGTGAATTTTATTATGCTTCAGTATTAGAGAAATTCCCAATTATTTGTCTCAAATCAGTTATTTGACGTTTCTAATTATTAGAATCACAGTGGAATTTGCACGATACAGTTGTCCAGTTTACATATCTATGAACTAAGCAGATAAGACTCTAGTTTTCTTTGTTTTGCACAATATGGTACTTTTTTCAGGTGTATTATTCAAGCAGAAAAACATAGATCATCACTCAAGGCCATTTTCTTGGTAGCTAGAAGAACAAATAAGTCATATCATCTATATCTTTTTAGTTCTGAAGTAATTTGTTGTATCTATATTGAACACAGTGATACCAATTCTATAATTTGATCTAAATAGGCAGTAACTTCAGGTGAAACTATGAAAGCTAAATAATGCATACGCATCAGAAAGCACACTGTGCCCTTTCTATCTTCCCCAGCCCTCTGGTTTCTATCTAAATCAATATCTGTGTACTGCTGTGATGGCTCACAGCACGACATGGATTTGGCATACTGAAACTGTTACATGTTTTAAAGCAACACAGGATCTTTTGGAAAGGCACTTTTCCCTCAAAATGCTACTGACAACGAAGCCTCCTATAAATGGTCAATAATGACCAATTGCCTCCATTACAAAAGTCACTGAAATGGAAAAGTAACCCATACAGCAGAAAATAAACTGAACAGAAAATTTTGCTCTGCATCCGGAAGAGGTTTTCCTGTTTTGCTAATCCAGAAAGCCTAACTTGAGTAGTATATAGATAACTCTCTCTATTTGCATTTTTGTCTGTTCTTTATTGCTGCAGTTGTACGAAATCTTTTAAACAACATACTGAATCTCTTGTACATATTAATGGATTTGGCCTACTGAATGATTTTAATCCTTGTTTCTTTGTTTGTATTGGAGAAATATCTGTATCCATAGCAGTTTAATTCTGAGCCTTCGTTAAAGGTAGGGTTGCATGTCCATTCATTTCATCCACAGCACTACTGGAAATATACGTAAAAAAGATTTGAATTATATACAGTACTCAAAAAGAAAACAGTGAAGAAAAATGTAGTGACTGGTGACATGTCTTACAAGGTACTAGAACAGAAATATTATCCAGTCTTTGAAATTCAGAGACTGATGAGGCCTTACTAACCGATACGTTGCTATGTTTATGTCATCCAGGGCTGTAGATACATGGGAGACCCAGCTAGCCTGAAATGGCCCCTCTGGCAAAATGTGATAGTTTTATCATATCACTGGCATGTGAAGCGCTTCCTGGGTAGAAGCCTTATAAAAGGTGAATTAGGTCTGGTTCCTTCTTTTTAAGTCTTCCCGGGATGGATTAACAGAGAGCTATTAAATCTCAGAGTATTCCTGAAGTAATGACTCAATACCTGTTGTACCTCTTTACTTTCACAGGACATATTTTTTGCATATAGCTTCAGGTTCCAGGTACAAACTCTGTGAATCAGAACTACTTCTTTCTGTGATCCGTATTTTAAATAGCCTGTCCTGACTTTGTCTTAAAGAGAATGAAGAGTTTCATCTTTCCACCTTGGCCACAGCTTATGTCCTACTGTTCTGGGAACAAAAAATTTTCTCCTGCTCTAAATCCCTTCAGGGAGGGATCTGCTCACCTCATCTACCTGAGTTGGGTAGAACATATGGGAGGTAATAATGCACTTACCAGTATAAATTTCTTCCCAAATTATGGGAAGTTCTAGAAAACATCTTTTTTTCAGCCAATTTGCCTTTTGTGCTTAGATTGGGGTAGTGGAACTTAACGTTAGTCTTTATTACAGTCTTAAAAGACAAAATTGAAGTCGGTCTGACCAGATAGAAATGTTGCCTTCAGCTTTCTTCTTATAATTTGTGCTCACAAAGTAAAGGGGTTTTTTTGTCATACACAAATGTCAATCGATACACTAAACATATGATACATCTCTTTTGTTTCTGCTTTCAGAATCTTAGAGCTATGGTTAGGAAAATTCATTTACAACTCTTGAGCAACCATTGCAGCAATCGTCATTGTACATTGTGCTGTTATTTGAGAAGGAATCTTGAAAAAGAATCAGAAAAAGGAAAGAAAATGACGAAAGGGAAATGTTTGTCCTTTTGGCTTTCTTTTTAGTTTCTACGTCTGTTTTCAGTATGCTATTTAAACATTATAGATTTCCATTCTTTTATTCCCATTCACATTAGTAATCTTACAGTGATAGCTTTGAGAAGAATAACATTAAAAATATTATTTGTTTGTATAATTAACTTTACAGATTGCTAACTCCAGTCACTTTCAGTCTACACTGAGAATTCCCAGTACGTCAGGTTGTACATTCTTTTGCTGTTCTCAGTGCAAAAGATGTTACATCATTTTACATAAAATATGTGCTGATTTAATAGCTACTGTTCTATTTAAACAATGTTTTTTAACTGAATCTATTATAAATTAAAGTTTCTAAAGATACCTCCTAAAATTATGCCAAAGCTCTTCTATGCAAATGTATAACTTCAATTTTATATACTAACACCTGAACAAGTATATTTCCAACTTAACCACTGAGTGTATCCATGGTCCCTGTTGCAAGGTCTTGGTTTACTTTGCCTTTGTTGTCTTACTTGGTTGTTTCAGTCCAAAGAATTCATATGATTGGAGCAAATCTGCATAATCAAAGCACCAGAGTTGTCCCTTGTGCTGTTGCACCACCTGTAGTGGATCTGCAGATGGACTTGGTATATCCTTTCCTGTTCAGAGATGATTTGCTGATAAATTTCAGTGTTTGCAGTGATATCTGAACTGACTGCACCTCTCCCCTCAATCATCCCGTAGCTGCAGTTCAATGCTGCATCGCTTTCTATACAGCTTTGTATACCTAGAACTGGAAATGAACGCTGCACTCTGAAATGTTTCTACATTTCAGTATGTTGCTCAATGACGTGGTCTTCATGTATCATGTACCTACCAGTTTACCTTTGGCTTGGTAACCCTTGTCTGGAGTAGTGATAGGCATGATAGAAATACAGGTCAAGGAATAGATTAAGGGGTGTTATTACATCACTTCTTTTCATTTACTTTTAATCCACAAGTGAAAATATTTTTTCCCTCTCATTTCTCTGAGAACTGAGAGCTAAACTAAAGTTTTTCCATCTGGTGGGTGAATCTTGCAAACTGTATGTGTGGAAGTCTTTCAGGGATAAGCCGGGACTTTATCTTCCCATATTATTTCAAATCTGTAGAACATATTGTGCTGGAAAACTGCAAAATACTCAACTAAATCATTTGCTGTTCAGGCTGATCCTGAACTTTCATTGTAGTCTCTGTGGAGTTGTCAGTGACCTGTAGAGAGAATTCCTTTCCACACTAAGATTATTAGGACTTTTTAGGGATACAAGCAATACATACACATTCACAATAATGTATCAGATGATTAAAAATCTAAACACTTCCTGATTCAAAAAATACTTTCATGGTATGCAGTCTTAAGTGCGTCTTTACAATTTGGAGTCCAGTAGTTATTTGAAGGAGCTACAAAACTTGTCAGATGTATATATTATGTGCAACAATATTATATATTGCAGATATACTCTGCTATATGTTGTACATAATCCTATAATACAGAAAATACAAATTTTACACAGTGAAATCAGAATTTGAGAGAAGCAAATACAACATGGATGTGGGATTCATCTTGGTGCAACTGAGTGTCTAAATGTTTTACTTACCCAGTTGTATCATGAATACATTGTGCTATGTTTTGTAACCCTAAGAGACTACAAACCCCAGAGCCACCACAGCGTCTGGACTTTCGAGTCAACAGCATTATGTCAGCAGTGTATAGAAATCTACTGAAACTGTGTCTCAGAAGAAGGGCAGGTGTGATATAACTGACTCAAGCTGATGTGGCTCCAACTCAGTAATACTTATATTTCAAATGACTGTTGGCAAAATGACAGCGAGTTTTCTTTCCATATCATTTCCATCCAAATTTCTGTGATTTTATTGGCTGTGGCTTGCAGAATACCACGGTCATATCTTCATTCATCTCTCTGTAGACAGTGCTTATTTTTAGTGCTGTAGTCGCCATGGCACCTGGGAAGAAGAAAACATTTCTGAATAATAATCGGTTGTAGAAAGTCCCTGTTAACATAGTAAAGATTATCATCTGTGATATCAGCTCTTAAAAGTAGCAACTGGGTAAAAAATCATAAAAAAACAACAGCCCAGATTTTCGGTATACTCAGAATGCATTCCTACTACCGGTTGTGTATGGGCCTACTTCATGATGTTGGGATTGGAAACTCTGGAACGAGATGAAGAAGCATCTGAGTTCCAGCAAGAGAAAGTATCATTTGACTTTTCCGTGTCCTAGCTTTAAGTGTGGCCGTACCTTTCTCAGACTTCCTTAAAAGGATGGGAACTCTCTTCCTGGGCTGGGTCACTAAGGTCCATAATTTTCTCTATTTTTGAATCCTTTCTGTGATATCTGTAAGAGGCCAGCTAACTGATATCGAGAACTAGGAGCAGTCTATCCCCAGGCAGACAAAAAGGAAAGTATGTTTAAGGATAATTGACATTGTCACTAAACCCTGACCAGTTATCATTCTAATGACTTTCAGGTTTTCCTTCTCATTCTCTTCTTTCAAGGGACCATCCTTCATTCTTTATGTTTGTAGAGCGCAGGTATATTCTGAATATGGAGGGAAAATTTTACTTCTGTATTGTAATTTTAAATGGCTAGATTTCCATGGTTCTTGTGTGGTGTTCAAAACAGCATTTGCAAAAACAAACATGAAAAGCAACAGAAAATATCTTTGGAAAGATGCATTTAAAAGAACCCAGTTTTAACCTTGATGATCTCTTAGCCTAAATTGTTTCCTTGAGTTTATTACCTTGAATGTATCAGCTCTTCAGCATATCATAAGGTCAATTAAGTCTTGGGAAATGTCGTGCATCTCACTAACTGTAACCTTAAATCCTTATTTTGTAATACTTGCTTCAAGTTCTCTGGTAGTCACCTTCTGTTGCCACATAGTCTTATTCAAAAGGGATGAAGTAAGTTCCTTATACCCTGATACTGGATTGCTAGTCCTGAAATAATTTTAAAGTGACATTTCTTTATAAGGAATCAGATAATTTGTCGCTCATCTATTGACAACTTCAGAGATACAAGGCAGATCATAATTCTGTCATTCATTGCAAAGCTGTCTTTTTTCCTAATAATCTCCACATTTTCAACAATTTCCAGCAATCTGATAGCTTGTTTGCAGAGATAAGTCAGATTTTTCAGTGCTTTATAATTTTCAGTAACAATTGTGTTTTGCTATCCATTGATGATTATCTCGATTACTTTATATTTTCTCTCTCTCTTTTAGTTCAAGATCCAAGGTCTTCAAATTTGTCATACATTGCAACAATTGAAATTCAAATCATTTCTGGCCACCTTTGAATAGCTGCTAAGTTCTTACAAAATAATTTTACAAATCTATATCTTTTGACACTATGGACAATGGAAGTGAACAGTCCTGCAGTAAACTCCTGATTAGAAAAAAACTCTGAAGAGAATTAAAATCTTTAGTTACCAGAGGTGTATATGCAAGTGTTATCAGATGTCTTTAGCTTCCTATTAATCAACCCAAAATTATGAAAACCTTAAGAAAATAAATACGCAAAAGAATTGAGAGAAGCACTTTGTTTAGATGCAGTTCATTCCTGACATAACCCATCTGTCTCCCAAAGCACATAAAAACTAGTCATTTCTAATAACCATTTTATCAAGTCTGCCAGAGTTTTTCTTGCTGTCTTAATGTTGTACTGATCTAGGCTAAGCACACTCTGGCAGCAGTTGCGATTCAAATTTGTATTTTGTCTTCTGCTGGAAAATAGATGATTGATTGCCAGTGCAGTTCAGAAACACATGGGCCATTCATTCCTGGCTAGTTTTCTTCATGCACTTTCTACAATTGTCACTGTTTCTCTCAGTTCTTATTATAGAGCAAATCATTCCCTTGCCCCTCATCCTGCTGTGCATTCAAGGTTCCCAGCTGTCCTCATTTTCTCTATTCTTTTAGGAAAATCTCTTCAAGAATCTGCTCTTCAATGCCTTTTCCTAATTTTCTGTGGTTTAGGATCTCTTGTAGTGCAAACCCACGTGGGATATGGTCATTTGCATTATTCAACCCTATTATCTTGTTACTTTAAGCCATGCCATTTTCAATTGAAGTTGTCTAGTGTATTACTCTAGTTGTGGTTATTCTTTGCAGCATTTACTTTGATCCTCTTCTCTAAATGCAGCACTTGAAAACTCTCTCTGCCTGATGTCTTTCTTCTTTTTTTAACTGTCATGTACATGTGATTGCCGACCACAAAATACAATAGTTTTGCAAATATTTGTGCTCTCCAAATGTTTATCATGGGGCATGCATTGTCTTCTAAAAGACAAAAGTACAGACGTAAAGATTATTTTATGACAAACTAATTGATGACAGGAGATTTCAGATCTGTTTCTAAGCGACAGACTCAATTAATTTCTGTGCCTCACTTTCCTTATCTGTAGAATGGGAAAGATTGTACTTCCTCTTCTCATTAGGATTTAGTGAAGAAGAATTAATGTTTCTAGAGCACTTTGGGGCTCTGGGTCCCAAAAATACTGCATTCTCCATCACACCTAAGACAGTGAAATCTAATTACTCAGATGTCCTTAGGACCTGATTTTACATGTCATCACTGTTTAATTATTAGAGAGCAAACAAATAGCTAAGTGTATGCAATGTACTTTATAGTTCTAAGTGGATGAGTTAGCGGTAGCGGTAGCAGTAGCATCTGTGGTTTAGTGGCAGAACTAGTGGTAACATTTTCAGATGTTCTTTCTCAATAAATATTTGAGAGGTACAGCATCAGAAAATAAAAATAATTTTGTCTAATGATTAAACTTATGTCTCATATACAGGAGGAAAAGGTAGAAAATTAATTTACTTGGGGTTTTTTCAAAGTGAGAAATCTTTGAGAAAAACTAAAATTCAAATAAAATTGCACTGTTTCTAAGTACTGACATACCATTAAAGACCTTAGGGCAGGATTTAACTACTTATTCCAAATATTTCTCATTAAGGGCTCCCCTAACAGGTGAATTTTACCCTTGGAGAAATCAGGTTTAACTTCTGGGAAAGCCTAGACTCGCAAAATCCATTTGCCTGTCCTTTACTATCCTGCTTTATAATACTAGAAAATGAATAATATTTTACTTGAGTTAAATACTACACACTTGGAGCAGGTCTCTCGTCAGGCTCAGTTATGCCCAGATCCTGTCAGCAATCTGGGAACTTGTATGTGGGACTTTTTGCTCTTTGTAAAGTATCTAGCAAACTTCTCCATAAATCCTCGTCATTCTCTTTTCTTTAGACTTTTGTTCCATTTTCCATGCTCATCCCCAGTCTTCCTTTGGCCTTATTCACCAAGGAAATATACTACTCATTATCCTCTTCACCACGGTCTCGTTCATTTGAGATGAACAGATTATACTTCTCTTTGTTTTGTAGCAAACATATATTTTCTGGGGAAAAATCACTGTTTAGTATTTACTAGCAATAGTTTGATTGCTTTGTTGTTATTTTTATCTAATTCTTATCTAATTTTTGTGGTTCCTTATGTCCCTCACAATTCAGAAGGGTGTACTAAGGTCTGAATTTTCTTCTGCTGTAAAAATTTATGGGCTATTTTAATACAGATTAGTGAAAGTGCAATACCAAAGCACTGTAGGTGGTAAAACCCAGTTATCGTTTGTATGATTAGTTTCACCTTGTAGCTGTGTCTCTGAAAAATGCAATTAACAGTTTCATATTCAGCATAGCTGGCTTTTATTCCTGCTGCATGGTGTGCAACATTTGCATCATAAAAAAAACCCTAATTGGTAAACACAGCCTTGCCAGATTCTCTGCAATTCACCCAATTCTCCTAACGTTAATTGGCTCAGCTTCAACACACATTGGATGGGTTTTCAAAGGCAGCCGCAGATTAGAGAGCTTGCAAGCACTTGTGTTTCACAGTACTGACTCCAAGGAGACTGAGGGAGGAAAAAAAAATATTTTAAATTAATGCTGAATGCAGGCGAGCGCGCTTGTCCAATGGTTGCCATGGTAACTGTTTTGTCTGCTAATCTGATAGCAGCGTGTATGTTTATTGGTACACATCTCTAATGACCTTCAGAGACGAAACTCAGCTGGAAAGTAGTATTCTACCACTGTGGTCGGAGACAGTAGCTAAGTGATTACATCCTAAACCCCATTATTGTAGCTTATACTGATTTTTTATTATTGTTGTTCCCTGCTATGCATTGCCCCAAAACTGACAACTTGCAGTGCTAGGATGCATAGCTTTGGTAAGAGATACAGTATATCAGATATAGTATGTAAAAGTTTTTAAAGCCAGGTCTTTAAACTGCAGATTCTTGTATTGTTGAAAACTGAGGGAATTTGTCACTTTTCTGGCACTTTTTCTCCCCCCCACCCCGACTTAAGTTGATATAGCTGTGCTTCTTAAAAAAAAAAAAGAAAGAAAGAAAAGTGGAATGTGATGTGTTATCCTGAAAAATAGGGGAAACCTGATTTTCCCCTTCTTAATGAACAGACTAATTTAGACTCAATTTTTTAGACCCAAACAATGTCCTTTTTCGAACCATTAAAAACTGTCATTCATGTGTTATGCCTTCAAGTCAGAAACATTAATTATAGCTGTTTTGCTGACAAATTTAATTTTAAAATAATAGTACACAAACTTGTTATTGGCACACTTTCTGGAAGCATACAAAAGATTGTATCCTAATTAACCAGGCAATCTTTCTTTAAATCGAGGGGTATATAACTGTAGACTCGGCCTTAATTACCAGCACTGCATGCATGGATGCTGTACGATAGCCAATTAATATAAGAACTGTCAGACTCATATGGAGAAGGACTGTGGATTTGTTTTCAAATCCTACAGACCAACTGGTACTTCAGCTTTATGCACAATCTTCATATTGACTTCCAGTAGGTATAATTTTGGCCTTTAAGAATGAAGCATTAACTAGTAAAAATCCTTGGTGTTCAGCTATTGTAGGTGGAAAGCTATTGAATAGGCATTAGTGAGGTGGTGCATCTCCAGCCTGCTGAGCAAGGGGGTGCGAGGGATGAAATGTAAGGAGAGGGCAAGGAACAGGACGGCTGGCTGCTGCCTTAGGCCATTGCCAGGCAGAGCTCCCTGAGGTTTACAGCTTTTTGCCTGCAGAAGTGGGAACAGCTGCTGCTGCCCTTCTCCTCCTCCCCTGCAAGCGGGTCCGCGGGCAGAGCGGCCCCCTGCGCTCCAGGCATCCCTGCAGGAGGGAGATGGAGGGGCAAATGGGAGAGGGGCCCAACAGGGAAACAGCTGAGCAATAAAGAGAGGATAAAGAGGGAGAGTTAAGGGACAGAAGAGAAGAAGATGAAAACAGGCAAGGAAAGAAAGCTGAACTAGGAAACAAAAAAAGAGGTGCTGCAATAATTTACGGCTTACCTAGCTAACTACATCCACCTTCACCGTTACAGTGAGTGTGAATGGTGAAAGCCATTGAAAAGAATAAAGGACAATATCGCAAAATAAAGGAAGAAGCATAGGAGGGAATAAAAGGGAACTATCTAAATTATTTTGTCTAGTGAGATATTGAGAGTTTGATTTCCTGACTGTTACAAAACTTCAATCTGAAAATTTTGATCCTTTCCATTAAAGTGAAAGTAAGATAATTAGCATACTCTGGGCTATGTTCCTACTATCATGAGTCTCTCTGTTCTTTTATTATTATTATCGCAGCTAAGGAGGCATGTCAAACCACCTCTGGTTTGCAAACCTTCATAGTGGTCAGGTCTTCAAATCTTCTGCAAAATTTGCTGAAAGGTGACAGCATAAATAGAAGATCCTGCAAGCACTCCTCTCTCACTGCAACTCTCTCACAGGGCTACGGTACCAGCTTCTTGGGAGAAAAAGGGCAAAACCTTTCTCTGTATTGAGATATCAGTTGTGTCCCTAGCCAAGGTGCAGACATGTTTACATTAAATCTTCAAACTAAATATAGCCTTAAATCTTTGCAGACGTGAGTTTTCGCATCCTCCTCTTCATTCTCCTCCTATTCTCCCTCTCCAAACGGTGGTCATTTGATGTGGTATCAAATCATCTAGTCTTCAGAATCGTTTGGTTCTAGGCCTGACCCCTCTCCCTGTTCCAAGCTTCTTTAGAATGAAATAAATCACAGATTAATATACTCCCTTATTTTATTTTCATCTATTTTCTTCTGAAAATACCGATCCTCACATTTTATGAATTTGATTTAAACTCTTGGCTGCAGCTGCTTCAGTCTAACAGAGGGGTATGCTAACTTAGCAGTGGATGCAATTCAAAGCTGTTTATCTGTGCAAGGGCTTCAGGAAGAGACCCTGCTATATGTTATTGGAACAAAACAGACATTTTTATGCAGCAGTTTGATTCTTCTCTCCATGAGATAGAAAAATTCATAAAGTAAAGGCTAGACTGTTTTTTTATTCTTTTGAAGTTCTGCTGACCTTCTTTACAAGAGTTGTCTTATGGTCAGAAAAAACGAAATCTGCTTCAAATCACTGTCAGATGCTTCTTTTTCAACAATTAAGTTATTTATCTTCATATATATTTCAAAAAATAATTACAACGTATTCTGTTCTCCATTGTGAAGGGAATCCAAGGCCCTCAGTGTATCTAGAAATTGATTTTTTTAATGGGAAGAAAGGCAGTTGCAATTTTGTTCTTTCCTTTCTGCCATTATTCCTTGAATACAGCCCTCCGATCCGGTTCTGAAAGGTGCTTGAGAACCCTGATTTTTTTCCCCTAAATTACTAGTTTATTAATGATCAGCTTTGTATCTGAGTAAGGAGTGCAGATAGGGCTACTTACTTAGTAGGGCTGTTCAAACCTAATTTCTACATCTTCTTTAAGGTCCCAATGCCAGTAAAGTCACTTGAAAATTTCCACTGAGGACAGACTAAAGTCTAAATTGTCCCATTCCTCTTAGTTATAGTTTGCTATGAAAAGGCTCCTTTTTAAAAAACAATGCATTAGAGTTTTCTGCTGAAAAGCAAGGTCTTGTTATATGAAATGTATTATTTGCACTTAAAAAGAGGTAAGGGAGCAGAAATAGAAAGCTGAGTTTTGTCCCTGAACTAGGAAAGGATGTTTGAGAATATTAGCGCTATTTAGTTTTCAAAAGTGCATGTAATCTCTCAGTAACAAAATCTTTCCTTAATATTTGACTCTCTAGAATATGTGAATATACCATGTCTGTAGAGCTGCATATACTTACGCTTAATTTAATCAGACAGCCCTCAGTTGAACCATTTTTGTAAATATAAAGATGGGTTCTGCTGGCATCGAAATGCATTAAAAACAGATAAAAATTCCACCCTTACATTCTTCTAATAAAATGTGGGGGTTTTTTGTTTGAAACAACTCTATGTGAGTTTTTTCCTTTTAATAGTCAAAGATAAATAAAGTAGGGCAGACTGGAAAGAAAATTAAATCTTTCATTTGATATAAAATATTTTATTAAACTCACTTTTACAGAGTATTTTAAACTTTTTCAGGTTCCAGTCTGGCTAGAAAAATGAAGCCATATTTCAAGATCTGAGAATCCTTTTTTCACTGTTCATGTCTGATATACACAAAAAAAGAAACATTCATGTGGAAGAATTTATGTGAAATTTGTTATTTATTCTTATTCTTTGTGTTTATGTGTTGACCCAACTGATTTCCCTCTTTCAAACAGTTCAGATTTTTTAAAGAATTCTGTAACATTTGTGGAGGAGAGAAAAATCTTTTTCTGGACTGCCTGAATAATCTGTGCTGGATATTGCATATCATGTTAATGATATATAAAGAATTTGATCTCTTTCTGCTTATGTTTTATAGGCTGATAGCCATCATTGAAACTGTGTCATCTGTTTCATTTGTCATTTGCTTTGGTTAGTGATGGTGATTATTTCTAGAAGTCTAATTATTAGTTTAACTTTTCTGTACCAAAGCTTCAGCTCAACTTGTTTGTAGAGATAAAAAAAAGTCTGTAAAAGAGGATTAGGTCATCTTTTTGTATTTTATGCCCTGTTTTTTCATGTTCACACAGAAGACCCCAAATAATATATCTTTTTGAATTTACCCATAGGGAGGGAAAAAACACTATGACTGCTTTCATACAGGTGTATTGTTAAGTAGCTTTTTTATCCCTCACTACCTTGATAACAACTTTTGTGGCAGTGAATCATTTGTAGAGTCATTATCATCATCAGTTATACAGTGCTTTACTGATTTTGCCCAACTAATGCATGGGTTTTCTCCTGCCTTTCTGTGCAAGGGTGAGTTAGCTCATCATCACAACACTCTCAAAGTAAGTAAATACCATAGGTATCAACTTCATAATCATTTCAGAAAGAAGAAAAGTGAGATATCCCATAATAATTTGAGTCAAATGCAAAAGTTAACCTGAAGAGAACCAGTCTTTAGAATGGGTCCTACCTTTATTTATGTTCTAACATGTTTGCTTGCTCTTGTACTTAACTCATTTGGATCCTTAAAAATACCTTACCAAAAATAGTGGCTTGTGAAATAAACATAAATAAATGAGACTTATCTCCTGATTCCAGTATTTTAGGGTACTATTTAAAAATATGGAGGCTACATTTCCCCAAAATCTCTCTCCAAAGTATGTGCCTAATTTCAAACTGTTGAAATAAATAGTATGTATCCACTGCTACATACGCACAGACTTCTGGAGGATCCTGTTAGAGAGAAAAAGGCCAGATAATTATCTTATTTCACTTTTCTCCTCATACAGCACTGCTGTGCTCAGTACCTCCTCCATTACTCTGCAACAGTTTGTATCATACTGTGTCATGTTCTATAGTTTGTGCCGATTTCTTTTTGCAATATGAAGGAATAGTTAAGGCTGTATCACTGCAGGATACATCTTCCAACAATTAAGCTATATTTTCAGGACTTTGAATTAATGGCTGTAAAGAATTTCGAAAAGAGCTCTTTCCCAATCATTCCACTTATATTTTCCTTGTATAACAAAAACTCTTTAGGTTAAAAAGAAAATCTTTATATTTTCTTGACCTTTATCTAAACCAGGTAAAGCATTTGACATATATGCTGAAATGAAAATGCAGATGAAACCTGAAATTCATTTTCTTTCCCTACACTCCATCTGTACATAATATAATATGTAGTTTCAATATGAATTTCACTTAAGAAGTAAATTCATACTCAAGCCTTTGCCTATATACGTACATACACACAAAAGAATAACCCTAGCATGAGGAAATAGCCCTACCATTTAAAAATTCTATTTAAGTTTCCTTTTGTGAAAGATGTCATTCTCTGTAATAGAAAATGGATGAATTAGTGGTGCTTGTTTCCAGTGCAACATGGGCAATTATGTTCCTTAATTCTGTATTCTGTTTTTCAATTTAATATGAGTAAATGATCACATCAGTCCAGCAGTATCAAGAGAACGTCCATTGCTTTATGAGTTTCAGAATATCTAAAATGGATTAAAACATCCTCAGACAGTGAAAGGGCTGTTTCATGAAAATGCTTACATGTTCTTCATCATTCAAAACTTATTCTACTAAACAGCTTAATTCAAAGATTTCACTGTTTGCACAACTCCCTTCAAAGCTGATCCTCCACTCAACAAGAAGCTTTTTTTTGGAGTTCAAAGTAAAAAGTATTGCATTAAAATCCATGCAATTTGGCTTATGTACGTAGTCTGAACATTTGGCATTTTATATAATGTAATTGCCTCCACAGAAGGCAAGGCAGACAAAGAGTATTGCCAAAACGTCAGGATTATGCTGCTTCTTCAGCTCAGTCACTGCGCTACACAATTAGTGTAGACAACTTACTGCAAAACTGGGGGGCCACACAAGGTGAGAAGACAACATAAATATAAATATATGCAATAGTTCAGAGTCTACCATGTTTCCACTGTAGGTCTGACTTATTTGCCAACCTGGATGTATTCGCTTTGAGACACTGCTAGTAACCAAATAATGACTGGAAAGGCAGTTATCATTTGTTTAGGACAAAAGTGCATCAGAGGAGACATAGGTTTCAAACAAACGCATCTGTGTCTCAGTTTTCCCTAACCTGAGCAGAGTCACAGTCCCTCTGTCCCTTTGCCATCCTGCCTGTCTGGACAGCCTTTGAGGAGGCTTCTCCTTCTCTCATCTCAAAGTTCCTCTAATTCATGCCCTTTGCTATCCAACCTCCTACACCGACAAGACAAGTTTGTATCTTCCTTGGAGGCAGAGTGCAAAACCTCTGGTTTGGTAATTTGGCACATTATGCTACAGTCTCTTGTACTGGGAGCTCTTGCACTGTCACCTTGCCTGCTTTTTCCATCACTTCCAGCACAGGCTCCATCTATAAAACTCAGCACACAGTAACTTCTCTCACTAATCTGGACAAGTACAACTTTCATAAAATTGGTGCATCTAGCATTCATTAAAGTGTTAGATGTCAGCTCCAATCTGTCACAGGCATATTCCTGAATGATGTGTTGTGGTTCTCCAGACTTGTTCTTTAAAAAGGGTTATTCAGTTTGTAAATATTTATTTAGTGATCAAAGTCTGAAACTCACTCTCCTTTCTGATTTGGGGTTGGATTTTTTTTTTTCGGTCTAAAGAAGGTTTCACAGCAAAATGCCACTTCTAATCTGATTTTCTGTGTCTAGAGTATATTTTATTAACCCTTTTTTATTTTCTTCAGTGATAGATTAGTAAATTCCAAAGTAGCTTAGAAACATTGCTTAGTGACCTTTTTGTTCTTTGCATTTTTTGAGGAGAAATCAACAAAAGACAACAATAGTAACCTTTCCATATTCATTACCATAAGCTGCACTGACCTTAAGAAACAGTCTTATGATTCCACACTTGTATACAGGGTATTGCTGCTATGCTGATTTCAAGAACTTGACAATTTTTCTGTTCTTAGGGCTGTGAAGGACAAAGAAATTAAAAGGTATGTTATAATACCAGTGCACTTGGGCAGGACAAAATGACAGATGGATCTCCCAAACCATATATTGTAGCAGCAACCCTTTGTGAATATTTCCTCAAAAATAAAACTCTAAGTAGTATTAAGATAAAAGTTTATGATAAAAGTCTTGGAAAATCTGGTAAGAACAGGAACAGTTTCATTAATCCCTCATTTTTTTTCTTAAAAAAAAAAAAGGCCTGTTGGTATTTATAGTGAATTTTTGCGAGAATCAAAAAGAAGCAAAAATTATTTTCTTTCCCTTGTCTAGCGAGCAAGATAGCCAAAATGAGGAATGTTTATGTTTAATGAGGAGAGGAAAAAATGAAAATATGTGTAAGCTCAAAATTGATGAATCTACGTTATTGGATTAACATTGATTTCTGGAGTTTCTTGATATTTGGTCTTGATACCTTAATTAGCGGTGCTAGTAAATGCTACATTTTATTTCTGGATTTTTTTTGTTTAGAAAAAAGGATAATAGAAAATAAGAATAAAATTTTGACCTAATTGATATGTGCAGCTTGCAGGATTATCTGGTAAAATCAAAATATTTTATAGTTTATAAAAAATGAAGTGGTAGTAAAGTGATGGTGATGTTAAAGCTATTGCATTCTCTATTGATCCTGTGGTTTTAAGGATATATTAATTGGTGAAAAATTAAGATAAAATTGTCAAAAATAGCGAAACGTATATTATGCCAAATCCATATATTATGCTAAATCCAATTTTCTCTGAACTCAGTCTCCTCTCTGTCTTGAATAGCCTATTATTATGTACCTATTTTGCAGCATACCTACACAGCATCCCTTTCTAGATTATTAATGAATCTATTAAATAACTAGAAGCCTAGAAAGTATCCATAAGGTGCCCTGTCATTAACCTTTTGCCATGATAAAAATGGATCATTTAATCACATTCTTTGTTTCTATCTTCTGGCCATTTTTTGATCTTTAGTAGTGTTTTTCTCTCCCTTTGTAGTAACTCTTTACCTTTACATATTTCTTATAAGGGACTTTGAACAAACCATTTTGGCAGTCTGAATAAAGTCAAAAGGTTCTTTTTCATTCACTGTTTTACCAACATAACTTGAGGTTTCTAAGGCTATAGCTCCAAACATGTTTTCTTCAGCAGTAAAACAAGCTTAAGAATCTTGCTTGTTTTTTTTCTCCCGTGCTGCCTCCTCTGCAGCAAACACAACTGTTTGTGGAGCTGGGTTATATGATCTGATTTGAAAATATATTATATAATATAATTTTCAAGGGATTTTTTTTTTACTTCTAATCCAATTTACAGCATAATTCACAATCAATTATACTGGTGCAATTGTTGTAAGGGCGTTACAATAGATGTCATGGGACTGAAAATCATAGGGTGGACTACTGAAGATAGCTTTTCTAGGAAACAAAACATTTTATGAAGCTATAGTCTAAGAGACAAGATATGGTGTTTCTTCACAAAAATTGTACTGATTAGCCACTTTATTACCATCATCTTCTAAGTGTTCTGTTTTCCTGATTTGAACTGTTATTTGCATCTATTGGTCAGTAATTCCCTGGAGAGAGTCTGTTGCTCTGGACTGATTTTAAATATAGCTAGGATGTGCCCCCATGCATCAAAAGCAGCAGACAGTTCGAGTTTATTTTGTAAACATTCCAGATTACTTGTAGATTAGCTTTTTCAGAGCCTTTGGACGTTTGTTATTTGTTCGAGAACGCCTGATGCCTCTATCTTGATAGTATTTCATCTTAATTACGGGAATAGAACAAGGGTCACTTGCCTCACCAAGACAAAGGATCATTTGGATTCCCAGATGGATCCTTCTCTTCCTTAACTGCTTTATTAAACTTTGGTAGGTTTGAGAAATTTTTCTCATTCTCCTCAGAGTACCTTTTGCTGAGTTTTCACTTCAAAATTGTTTTGGGTTAGCAAATTTTCCTCTTTCAAAGTGTTAGCTGTAGTTTATACTTACACTATGGCTTTACCAAACATAGTACCTCTGAATATTAAATGATTTCCATTTGACTTAACTGACCTCTTGGATCTTGCCTATAAGAATTTATTCTCATCCTCTTACTTTCTTCATCAAGCATTTTGACACCCTCTTAATTTTCCTTTGAGCAGCACTCATTTTTTCCTAGGAATTTTATTTTATTTACCTTTCTAGAATTTTTATTAGCCTTTTAGACTATAATTTCTCCAAAATGCCTCATTTCAAAGTTTATAACACTTCTTGCACTTTTGTTGTAAAAAAATACAACTCGGACTATTTCTAGGATAGAAATCTATCCTAGATCTGTCTGTGGTAGGACCATAGAAACAGCAACAACACTATCATTAGCAATGATCACAGAATGGTTTAGGTTGGAAGGGGCCTCTGGAGATCATATAGTCCAACCTCTCTGCTCAAGCAAGATGATACATCTTGTTTTAATTTTTCAGACTTGTAATGAAATAAAGTCTCCCTAGCTTGTTCTGTTTTGTGGTGGGAGAAAAAAGAAACAAAAAAGTGTAACAGAAAAGTAATTCCAGTTTTATAAAATTATTTCCAATAAGAAGCAAAAGTTTTTCGCATAACAACAACAGAAAATAATACTAAACTTTGATTTCTGTTTGACAGAACAAGTTTTGTGTCTTGACGCTAATTCCACTAAAATGCAAGCTCTCCTGCATACCAGAGCAATTTAAACAGCCTCTAGCCACCAGGGGAGTATAATAATAGTGTAATATTGTGAGGTACAGTTCATTTCAGTTAACTCTAGTTATAAACTAGTAGACCCTCTGTAGTCAATGCAGTGAAGTACTGCTAAAAACAAATCATATATTCTGTTGTAGACATTTATTTTAAACACCACTTCCGGAGCTGTCTATCTGCCTCAAGCAACTAAAGAGAGAGCCTAAGTAAAAAACATGTAGGTAGCAAAGTTAGGTGTAATCAATCTCACTGTTATTGTCATTTCAGGATTCAATGAAATCTCCAACTCCCTGCACCGCCACAAGCCCCCAGGCAGTTTCTGCTGTGTCCATGGCTTTCTGTGGCAGAAGAGAAGAGGGGCACGATGTTCCTCTTAGATGTTTTATGCTATGTATCTAAAAAGGTCATGATGTTATATCTGCTTCTTAAATGTTTTTTGCTAGATATCTAAAAAGGTCATGTTTCACCACAGCCTGAGGTGTCTGTCCTAAGCTGGGGACTGTGTTAGCCTGTTTCTATTCCCAGTCTGTCATAAAATACATAATAAAGCATGACCTGTATACTTAGTAATATGAATGTAAACTCTGCCATTCTGAAAACTGTAATGATTCTCTTTCCCCTTTGATTTCATAGAAGTGATGTTGAAAATTATTTTTAAAAAAAGAATATCCAGCTCTCAGACTTTCAAACCTTAATCTGAGTGTCCACCAGAAAGTTAGAGGAACTGAGCCTTAATGTCAATGTGACTGAAAATAGCTTTCAAAATGCCTGACACCTAGTTACCATAGAAATTATTTTCATCATATTTTACTGTTCAGAGTGCATTAAGTAAGTGAAATAAAAATACCCCATTGTTTCCAAAATGTTGATAGGTATTCTGTAATCATAAAATACTGCTGGCAGCTTTCACTACTTGGGTTTTTTTCTCTTGATGTTCCAGCTCCTGGGGTCATGTGATTATGTGACAGTTTCAGCAGAATGTTGTCTTCAGTTATTGAGACTTCTTTCAAATAAACACTCGCAGCATTTTGCATTTCATAGGTTTTAGATGTTGAGACGTGAGCTATACCAGGGCTTTTTCAGGGTTCTGGGTTGAAGAAGTTTAAAATAAAATCTTTAGTTGGGGATTGGGTCTCATTTTTCAGGCCTTCATGAAAGCATTTAATGAAACCATGTTAATGACACTATTGGAAAGGCTGCTGTGAGATCTTACAACTGCTCATATTCTGAACCTTGTGAAATCATCATTGGCCAAGAAGGCCGATGGTATCCTGGGGTGCATTAGGCAGAGTGTTGCCAGCAGGTGGAGGGAGGTGATCCTGCCCCTCTACTCAGCCCTGGGGAGGCCTCACCTGGAGTACTGTGTCCAATTCTGGGCTCCCCAGAACAAGAGAGCTACTGGTGCTACTGAACATGGTGCTACTGGAGAGAGTCCAGCGGAGGGCTACAAAGATGATGAGGGGACTGGAGCATCTCTCCTATGAAGAAAGGCTGAGAGAGCTGGGCCTGTTCAGCCTGGAGAAGAGAAGACTGAGGAGAGATCTGATCAACGTGTACAAGTATCTGAAGGGGGGGTGTCGAGAGGATGAGGGCAGTCTCTTCTCCGTGGTGCCCAGCGACAGGACAAGAGGCAATGGGCAGAAACTGAAACACAGGCAGTTCCATCTGAACATGAGGAAAAACTTTACTGTGAGGGTGACAGAGCCCTGGCACAGGCTGCCCAGAGAGGTAGTGGAGTCTCCTTTACTGGAGATATTCCAAACCCGTCTGGATGTGATCCTGGGCAATGTGCTCTAGAGGACCCTGCTTGAGCAGGGGGGTTGGATTAGATGATCTCCAGAGGTCCCTTCCAACCTTGGCCATTCTGTGATTCTGTGATTCCGTGATTCTGTGACCTCATTGGTAAAGGAGGTGTGAGAAAATTCTGCTATTTTCTCATTATCATTGACATCACAGAGGAAGTTTGTTTTTGCTACATCACATTTTCAGTTTTTTCATTTGTTTGTGTGCGTTCATATGCATAGTGGGAAAGGCAATGGAATCCTCACCTCTCAGTTATGCAACCTAGCTAGAACCTGAAGGGAAAAACTAATGCTAATTAACCCCTAGTAATAATTATATCATGTTTTGTGGCATTGAGAATATACTTCTGAAGCCTCATGAACTCTCAGCGTAAAAGACCTGTTCTGTCGTTCCACTAGCTGAATTTTATCAAATGCGAAGAAGAGCAGCAGCAAGCTCTGAGAGAGTAATTGCAAACGGTAGATCTTTCCCTTGATTTGATAGTATGGATTGGATAATTTTCCAAATCACTAATTCCTCAGTACAGCGTATGGCACAGGTGGCTGCTGATAACTCAAACCTGCACGTAGTCACAAAGCTGACACGTTCATGGCATTACTGCTGCTGCATATGTTGGTATAAAACACACAACAATGCTCCTAAGGAGGAGATAGAACGAGAAATGATAACATTAAATCAATAATATTTATTTGACTCCTTTTAGCTTTGTTCAGCTCAGTAGCACAAGAAAATGAAAGCAATGGTTTTTGTGAGACATTTGGGTAGCAGAGAGCGCTCAGCCACCATGAAAGTAATTTCGTGTCTGGAGATGAGCTGTGAAAGCAGCTTTTCTGTTTATTTAAAGGATAGAGCAGAGAGGCCCAATATGACCAGGAGTGTTTTGAAAACAGCAGAAAGGAGTATCTGTACATTTCTCTCTAAATCTCTTTCAGATTAGGAAACTGATCTCTTGAGGAAACATTAAATATGGCACACATCTTCAGTCTGCTAAATGGTGGTAGCACTGCCATCATTAGCTATGAGTTTATTTTGGTAACGTGCAGAGATCAGACTGTATAATTACCACAGTGGCTCTTGCAATATGTTATTGGCTCAAATCTTGGCAGACACGTAGGAGCTGAGCAGACTGATCAGGTTCAGCCTGAAGTGGTCTGATTTTTCAAGATACACAAGGCATATTATTACACACACCCCAAAAAAAAGGGTGGTAAAAGCTTTTCAGAGATACCAGATGCAAGATGAAAGATCTTTTCCTCTCCCTACTTCTCAGCACCCTTCTCTCTCTGCTTATGGTACACCTGAGTATTACCACTAATGGATACAACAGATTTCTTACTAGAATTTGGAGCTTACAGTCCTGCCATGTTATTAGCATTGTCTCTTGGTCATCGTTAAATAGATGACAGAAATTATGAGTTGGACAGGGAAATGTTTGCATGTGGATAAGGAGTGCCTGTCAGTACCTGCTGAAAATCTTCCTGTCACAGTATGGTCATGTGTTAGGGTAAAGGGAAGTAAAAGTGGAAAAGGCCAAAGCTAGAACTCCTACCAGCTGAGACTATTTAACCTACCATCTGCTTCTGAACTGCTGAGTAGCCTCTAGTTACCAAGAAAGCTGCTGTCCAGTTAACCTTACTGACTGGCATATTTCTGGACTTCAGCTAATGGAGACAGTGTAGGAAGAAATGCATAGATCTTAACATCTGTGTTTCTTTCTGACAGAGAGGTTGTAATCCTGAGCGTCCTTATGAAAGTAAATCAAAGCAGCAGTACTTCTAAGATTTTGTGTGGTGCTGTGTATTGCAGATTCTGTGCAAGTATTAAACGCCTTGTATTAACATGTCAAGCATGTGGAAAGAATGTGCATCCACAGTAGATTTTTTTCTGAGCTACTAAGAGTATTTCTTACAGCTGTAGTATTAGCAAATTATTCGAACACCTCTTTTATTTAGTAGCTTTGCTCTTATGTTACTTTCCACTTTATTTATTGGTTCAGCTAGCGCTGCAGCTTGGATTTGATCTCACCAGACGGTGCTAGCTAAACACCATCCTAGATGGTCTGCAAATGTAAAGGGGACCTAAAGCGTTGAAGGAAATGTTCCCAGTAATTCTGTAGGTGGCACTCTTAACTCTGCATCCGTCTTCTAACTGGACCTCTATATAGTGCTAGTTGTATTCTACTCAAGATACCAGACCAGTATCTTTGTTTACTTCCAATTTCACTAGGCAGTGTTTATGCAAATTATACTTGTAGAGTCAACTGTATAATCTCTATTTGCTGTCCTAAACTCACAGTATCTCACATAGTATTGTTGTGTGCTCATAAACTCTTGATGGCTGGTGTTGCTGGTGGTTATATTCATTATTGCATTACCTCTTTGTGATAACGGCTATTCACTCAGTTTTACTGAATATGAAAATTGCTGGGTTAATTATTATTGTTGTTAAGATTATTAACAGGAGCTAGGGGTTACGTTCTGCTATTTTTGCTCTCACTGAGCCAAATACCTGTAGCTGGAATAATCCCGTTGACGTCAATGAGGTAATTCAGAAAGGCAGGTTCTGCCTGGTGGGGAGCAAGGGGGTGCTCGCTCCGCTTTCGTGTTAGAAGGCTGTCAGCTCTGCGAATCTGAGACTGTCTCCCCATATTTGAGCCGTTTCCCAGGCTGAGCATGGAGCGGGCTGTCTTTCCTCACAGCTGAGCATTGTCAGACCATACATGACATAGTAACGGCTGCATTGTGCTTGTTTCCAAGAAAGAGAATAATCTTTAAAGGAAGTCTTACCTTTTCATCAGCACCTTGCACAGATTATGGGGGGATGGGGACCTGGAAATGTCATTCCCGTTATAGATATGTTGCGAATGAAACATTTTTCCCCCTTGCTAAAGACTCGGTCCTGCTTGCACCACAAAAAAAACCCTTGCTCTTGAGGTGCCTGGGGAGTTAATTCTAACATTTCAGCCCGCTTACATCATCTGAAATACAAGGCCTTAACTACAGCCTTAGCTGAAGGGAATGCCTAAAAGGAGAAACCATGATGGGTGCATGGCTTCTTGAACTAGTAACAGTTTTATCAATTCATGGACATCAAGCAATGTGGTACACTGGTGTCACCTCAAAGGCTTCTAGCTTGTTAGCCTTTCACACTCCTGTTAGGATGTTCCTAGTATAGTTCATTGGGTAAAATTAGTAATTGTCTTTAAGAGATTTATAGAAATCTCAAAGGTGGCTGTCAGCAGAACACTGGAAGCTGCAAGCTGGTTAGTAAAAGGAGCGCAGGGAAGCTGATATTTACCGAACAAAGTGAAACCTTTATGTGGATCCACAAAGCTTTCAAACCCCTCCCCTACTATTTTGGGAAGCTTTAAAAGCCTCCTGTATGGCATTTGCTGTAATGATTATGTATATTTACTAATGTAAAAGAACCTCCAGAAGTATTTCAACCATAAATGCAGCATAGATCTTTAGATAATATGATATTTAAAGTCAGATCATATATTTCTAAAGAGATAAATAGGAAAACACTTAAGGGCATGGTACACTGGCCCAAACTATGCCTTCATGGAATTCCATTGCTGTTGGATGTACGGAAGGCCAGTTAGTGTTGTCCAGGTCCTGTTAGTTCCTGACGTGAGGCAGATTAATAAGAAAGTAAAGAAAATTTCTCAGTGACTTGGTTTTTTAAATTAAGCATCCAAATGATTAAAAATACAGAATTTCAAAATGGAGATGGAGAAGATACTTGTATAGATCTAATTGGGAAACAATCTACTTTTGTGAAGATTTCCGAATGTAAGAATTTACTCCTTATATTGATTGACTTATGTTTTCTTATGTTTCTAATGTTTGTTATGTTCTCTGCAAAGATAAAAATTAATGAACTGAAGAATCTTATTTATGTTCTATCTTCTACTTTGCTAGTTGATGACTTCTGTGATTTGTACAGTCTTTTATTATATTTCAAATATAATAAAAGCAGATATCACTAATGAAATTCATCTAATCGATTTTCTGTTTCTTGAATAAAGATATTAACAATGCATACACATAAAGCTCTAAGATAAAACACCTGTCATTTTGTAGATTTTGGATAATACTAATATATTGGCCTTATTCAGCCAGTTCCGTCCTCTCTTGCTCACATCATGTAGTATTTTGCTCCTTCAGAAAGCACACTGAGATTTCTTATAGGACTACTTCTGGAGAGGCAGATTTTGGCCCTCTGAGCTAAGTTTCAAATAACAGGCCACAGCCCTGGAATATTAGCTATATAAGATCATTTACTCGATCGCTGATCACGGGCCCACTGGTATAAGACAAATCCAGCTTCTGAAACGAGCTTGAATAAGAGCTACTGAAGGCAGGCTCCTGAATATACCCACTCAGATCATTGATTGTCCTAATCCTCACAAACGTCCCCTTTTTGCATGGGATGATCTTGCCTTTAATGTAACACGAGAGAGTTGGTTTTACTTGCAGTGTTGATCAAAGAATACATGAGTATAATGATTGCTGCCTCCATTGAGGGCAGAGGTAATTTTAGAAAATTCCTCCTAAGGGCCTGGAGTGCCCATCTTTTAATTACAGGATTAAAGAACAAGAAGATTGTTGTTAGACCAAGTAACAACAAATGCAAAAAGTTTTACTTGATATTGCTAGGTGATATCCTCACCCTGTTTCCTCTAGAAGGGAAGGAAGAATTTCTAAGTGGAATTCGGGTGACCTTGTGTCATCCATCTCCAGGCTCCTTTGTGCCAGGCTTTGCTGGGAATGTGGTCAGGATGCCTCTTTCTTCAATAAGCTTATGCCTGGGTGTGGCCCCTAGGGAACTGATTTCAGCCTTCACAGCCACATGAAGGGTAGGTCCAACTCTTTTTTTTTTCCTCTCAAACCAGAAGTAGTCCAGTCCGTGGTATCTCTCTCTGTGTGAGGCTGGGACTGGCAGCTCCCCCTGAAGTGAGGTGGGCGGGAACCAGCAATGCAGCAGGAGCTAGGGGCCCTCCCTACCTTGGGCACACAATACAGGTCAGATGATAGCAGTATCGGTTCTCTCTGATTTAGTGGGAGCCAAGAGCTGAAGTCTTGCAAACACAAGATGCACCTCATCACCCTTGGCATGTTGTCTTTGGTGAGACAGTGGCTCTCCTTTTCCCTCACAAGTGCATGGGAGCCCTGCTGTGTGCCAGCCAAGCCCTAGCTGCGTGTGGTTTTGGCTGCATTGCTTGCAACTCAGCTGTGCTGGTTAAAATTAAAATTGATGGCAAAACTTCCTGCAGTCTTCTTCATGCTGAGCATACCGTTGCCAGGCATAAAAACCATTTTCTTGAGCCCGTAAAACAGTACTGGATGTCATATCAGGATCAGTCTTTCTGTTTCCTCAGTAAAACATGCTGCAATTACTATACTGGAAGTATTTTGGGATAAGTTGAGAGGCAGAAGTTGGCTGGACTATTTTGTTGCCCTGGTCAAACAAGGAAATCCTGCAACACGTTCAATTTTTATTTTTATTTTTTGTAGAAGAAGAAGCTTAATAAACAGTTCTGAATCTAAAGAAAGACCTATTAAAGCTTGACTGACAACATATGTATACCCTTACTGTATTTGAATCAGTTTGTTCATCTGGAGAAAGACATCTGTTAGGACTTGTGCACCATGAAAAAGTGCGCTTATCAGGCATTAGAACAGTACAGAATTAGAAAAAGAGATAGATTTGTGAAACTAATAATAGATTCTTGTTTAACAAACTGCGCATTATGTACAAAGAAATTTTTTAACTTGGTTTTGCATGCTGTGTAATATAACATGACATTTTTGTATATGAGAGCAGAAGTTTTAGTATTTTAACTTCCCACAGCATGACTCAACCACAACTCAGAAAATAAGAAAAAAAAATCTTTAAATAATTTCTTTATCCAGTAATCTCAATTAGGATCATATAAAATTGCACATTAATCTCAATTGGGATCACACAAAATTACTCAGTCTTTCATAACTTCCTATTCAGCTTCTTCCACCAGGAAAAAAAAATGCAGCTAATAATGGAAAGGTAAACTCCCTGTGTACACATTGACATAAATGTCAAATTTTAATGATTGCCCTCTTTGAACTTCGGACAACTCATACATACTGTGGGATACTGCATTGGAAACAGTAAATGTCATCAAGACAGTGCTTGGGATGTAATATATTATAATAAAAGGCCAAATGACTTGAAAGTCAGGTTTTCGTGCATTTTTTATGAAAGAAAAATTGACCCATTTTTGTGAAAGATGTCACTAAGTCATAGTGTAATTTTTGTTGCAAAATTGAGACTTGTGTTCCCGGAGACAGCTAAACACTTTTGGAAATGCTTCCCCTAATTAAAAGATACTGGCTGATTCAACCAGAAATGCTTTCATCTTTCATCCTGCAGAAATTGGTACATGAAAACTGATTTTTTTTTTTTTTGCTTCTTTCTCTCTGAGCTTTTGCAGACTTCAGCTGCAGTATGGAAGCAGACTATATTTTTGGCTGAGCAGGGACCCTTCTGTTGAAAATAGCTTTTGATGTCTAGGAGAGGATAGTGGATGCCTCTCCGCATTTGACATTTTTCTTGAAATTAAATCAAAGAAAATCTTTATTTTGCAGCCTCTGATATATGTGTGGAGATATATATATATATATATACACACACACACACACACACACACATATACACACATATATAATATATATACACACACGTATGGATGTGTTTAGCAAAGAATGAGGAACTGACAAATGCATTCTTTTGAATTTTACCTTTTTTCTGCCTTTTATGATTATCATTAATGCTCTCTTGCAGAGCACCTCACTATAAGAAAATGTATTCTAATTCTTAGCGTAAGCCAAGCCAGTTATTTAATATGCTGTTTGTTTACATTACCACAAAGATTAAAAAATAAAAATAGGAATTAAACACAAATAGATCTACATTCGGCATTAAATTAATTTCCTAGACATGAGAAAATACATTAATTTATGTGTCTCTTTTACAGTAATGTCAATTTATCCTGCTAAAAATATATTTGTTCTTAAAGTCAGCTGATCACTGTAGCTAGTTAATTGATGCAAAACTGCATGAACAGTAAGATTTTGGAATTTGAAGACATCCCCCGCCTTTGTTTCGCATACTATGATTACACTAGCAGTGGTGGGTATAAGGGAAAAAGAAGGTGGGATCAAATGCAATATTAATACTGTCTGAATTCCTTGTCATGGAATTCATAGGAGAATGCACTTAATTGGCCGTGAACATCGGAAAATTGTGTGCAGGATGCTCATTTTTGGAGTTTGCCCTTTGTTTTAGAATGTAATATATATGAAATTGCTGTGGAAGGAGAAGAAGAAAGAATGTGACACAGAACAGCAGGGAGCCTGTTTAAAAACACAGTTCAAGCCTCCCACGGTGGTACAGTTTAGTTTTGCCCCGATAGGAAGCAGTCCTCTAGTCTTTCCTCATGAATCCGAGCAACAAAAAGGGCATGACAGAACCGCAGGCTTGATTTCGGTGCCAAGGGCTCAGCAGAAGCAGATCTCTTGGCTTGGCATCCTTCTCCTTGACAGGAGCAAATCGAGTTATCCTGACTTCCCTGCAGGGGAGACAAGCTCAAGCACTGTACAGCCTGGTCTTGCAGCAGCAGCTGAGCACTTGGAGCAAATTAGGGTGTAGAGTCATAGTAGTGACTTCCCGTCATGCTGCCAGCCCTCGTGAGGGAGGACGAAGTGGAGGATAGAGCACCTCAAGGCAGGATGTTGAAAGAATGAAGAGGGAGGTGGAGCTTGTGAAGACCAAGCAGGTGTGAAAACAAAGTAAGCAAACCAAGGTCTTCTCGAGGATGTCTCAATGTGCTATGATTTTCTTCAGTCCCCTGCCCCATTCCTTAAATAATTATTCTTCATCTGCTGCTGTTCGATTGTTCTTTGCTGCTATTGTCAACATATGCACAACAGGTAGCATATGCAAGACTGGACACACAGTTGCACTAGAGATACCTGTGCAGCTTATGCAAGTCTCATAGGCGTATATTGATATGCTGTATCATAGGCACTGCTAATGCACAAGCCAAACTTCACGCTAAATAATGGTAAATGATTTTGACAGGAGTGGGAAAACAGATGCTGAATTCAGAACCAACCACGATGACTTGTTTCTTTATCATATTTTATTGCTGAACACTTTGCTTCAGACTGAATTTCTGTAGAAGGTAATGCTTGCAGAATCAAGAGAGTTCTTCTCAGTTTTTGTTCATTAAACTTTTCTAGCAATAATTGCCTGTCTGTATTATCTGGAAGTAAATTAGCTACCATCAGGCTTGACAAAGTGCTGTGGATTATCTGTGGGCTCATTCTGCTCATGTTCCTGTTCAGGGTCAGTTCAGTTCAGATGGTCTATACAGATGGTACAGTTTACTTTTTAAGAAACAGCCAACACAAAGGATAATGTTAAACAAATTCCAGAATTAAAAATCCTTGCACACATGTTGTCCTATAAGACTAATCTGTCTGTATTCAGTAGGGTAGTCTCACAGTTCTTTTACTGAAAGTAAATGTTCATTTTGGGAGTAGCTTTTGTTTCAAAGAAACCCTTCCTCCTGAAAATAACATATACATATACCATACCATAACATAACATACAAACATATGTATAATCAAACGCAGAAATATAGACATTGAATGTCAAAGATTCCTGTGATGGAGCACCATAGACGTTTAACAAGACACAGTTAACATACTACAATAGTTTAGGCATTAAGGATAAGAATTAGATGTACAGAATGCAATTAAACCAAATTCATTCTGCCAAAAGTCAGACCCAAGTCTGTAGTAATGGCAAAAAAAACCCATACCCATTCCTGACCAGAAATGGTCAGGAACTCTTGTACCTTGTGTGAAAGATAGTACTTCCCATTGATGCACTGTTCATTAGCATCTTCCTGAGGTATTAACTTCAGGGGCAGTCATATGTTATTGTTGGCAACATCTTATACTTTCTTTAAGATATACTACTTAAATTCTAACTCAGCTCCTCCATAAATATCTGAAGAAATCTATTTTTGGCCTCTTTTTATAGGGAAATAAAATGCTTACCTTGGTGTTAATTGTATAGTTCTAAAAGTTATTGTACATTTAAGATAAACTACAAATGAAATAAAGAATTCAGCAGCTATATAAAAGTTCAACAGCAGTAATTACTATTTTTTCTTAATATTCTTCAACTTTAGTTCAAGGTAAATAGTTTGGAATAATGTGTCTCAGTAAATGATGGCCCTGTTTTCAAAGAGTTTCTTAAATATTTATGATGATAAGTACAAAGAATAAAAAGTCCTTCTTCTAAATCTACTTTGTAATACTGAGTTTTTAAAGATATTTCAACACGTACACACCATTCGCCATATTGAGGAGAATTACTGCTTAAGGTTCCTATGTAAACTTCATACAAAAAAGGAACTCTGCTGTCGTTTCGCTCTAAGCATCAACTTTAGTATTAAAAGATGTGAAGAGCTGAATTTTCTGATTGTCATGCAAGCTTAATTCGTGCATGAAATGACTGTGCTTGCTCATACTGGTAGGAATATATGCATATTGAGATCCTCTTAATGCTGACTACACCTACAACTTGATGTACAACAGTGTTATTTGTACTCTAGCGGCTCTTCAGGGCTGCAGCCATGATGGGGCCAAGCAGTGCAGGTACATGTGATAATGATAGCCCTTGAACTCTAGAACATTGTACTAACTAGAAAAGACAGACAAAACGCTCTCTTTTACCTACTATAGCTGGGATGGGCCCAGACAAAACTCTTCAGCTGCATTAAATATCATCTTGCTGAGCATTTACTGCTGTAAGTAAGTAATTGTACAGTTTTCTCAAGTTATGCTCCGCTTTTTCACTCTTTTCCCTTGTATTTTCGTAAAATCTTCTTGTTGTGCCTTTTCCTACACGTATTTTACGAAGTATTTGGCAAATCATCATCATCATTTATCTTCTACCCTCTCAGGTGAATAAGGAAGATTCTAGACATTATGTTGTAAAGAAAACTTTTTTTCTCTATTATTACAGCAGTTACCAAATATAATCATAGTGCTGACTGGGGACTGTGGTCATTAATATGATACAAACAGGTAACAGAAAATAGAAATACTATTTCTAGAAATAGAAATAAGTAAGGCCAATCTTTTTGATCTAGTGAGAGTAAACATGTATAAGAATTTTAGTCTTGTCCAGGAATTTAAAATTCTTTTCTTCTAACACCAAACAAAAATTATTAAGAAGCCTACTGGTGCTTAGATCAAAAAAGCAAATAAATTTATTTATCTGGCTCTAACTCAGTTAAATAAATAGCTAGTATGAATCATGGAAGAAATTATTCCTGTTATTCGTGGATCATTCATTCCGTGCATGGTGATTGGCCAGATTAACAAAAATAGCCCATGTACTTCTGATTTGCTGATACTCAAAGGGAATTTAGTGATTAAGCTCTTTTAAAGATTTATTTGTAATCAAAATACTATTGAATATGTAGTTACTATAGAAATTAACCTCTTGTATATCTAATAACAGTTGTTTCCAAACTATTTTGCCAAGGCTCTAAGGTGGGAAGAGCATAGTCATTCTTCAGTTCTCTTACCATATTTTGTTGTGCTCAAAACCGTACATGTAGGTATTTAGGTGTGAATGAAGAGAAAGAACAATTAATTTTCAAGTTAGATTTTTTTTCCCTGCTATTAACAAGATATCAGGTGATATAGATACCTACTGGGATATGGTGAGATACATCCATGCCCAAGTGCAGGAGGTTTGCATAAGGACTTCCACTGATTGTTACACATAGCACCCTTCACCTTGGTTTGTTGTCATACATTCTCAGTATTAAAATGCTGTATTGACTGAGGTATGAACATCAGAGCACTTAGCAGCATAAGATACTGGTAGGAGAATATGGAGCCATTAAATTATTTTTTTTCTTCAATATTGAATAGTTTTATGTATAGTTTTCTCGATAAGCTATGATTATCATTTAAATCTGAACTCATCGGTTATTAACATATATCCTTTGATCCAAAATGAACACAGTCGTGATCTGCTATACAAAGGGAAGTAATGTGGGGCTGATTCCTCACATAGCGAAAGTTAACTTTGCCCAAATGTCTGCAATGAATCAGTGACAACTGCTGCAAGCTGGGGTTCTGAATGAGTAATTTGCTCCACTTCTTCATCCTAAAGTCCAAGTTCCAATTTCTATTCTGTACTGATTGGAAAAGCTTAGAAGGAAGATGTAAAAGATTGGAAATGTTTAATTTATTCAGCATGTAGAATTAGGGTTGGTAATTTTTATGAACGAATTTTTAAATACTTTTTTCCTCTTGTGGCTAATCTTCTCTAGGCCAAGCTGTGGAATTCATCAAGAGAGGATAGTTATAATCTCTTGTTTGCTTTTCTTTTCTCCTCATGCTCTAAGTAAAAGTAACTTTTATTTCCCACAGTGATTGAAATCATTTTCTTTGCTATAATAAATTGGTTTTGTATTTCATAATTTGCATGCAAATCTAATGAAAATACTTTGCCAAAATATAACCCTCATGAATGAAACTGCTTTAAGCTTTAGAAAGCAGGCATGGTATCCTGAAGTTTTGAAGTTACATATTTGCATTCTCTTAGGCAATGAAATTTAAAATGTGCCTTATAGCCTACCTATCTTCTCCCTGATGTAGCAGCTAAACTTAATGCTGAAATGGGCTAGCTCAGTCTATTACAGGAAGCTTGCATTTTAACCTGATTCTATTATTTGCTGATGTGTGATCTTCCACGTGGCCTGTAGTATATTTTGGCAAAGTGAGAATCAGCTATAGTAGGTATCAGAAAACAGAAGGCGGCAAACTATAGAAAAAAAGTAAAACAAAGCATGCAGCAGTAATTTTTCTCATTTTCTCACAACTTAATATGGAGATTTTATAAGCAAAGTCATGGTCCTGTCACGATACTCATTTCTTTCATAGCTTTCATATAATAGCAAAGTTACTAACAAGATAAGACTTCTCCTGCATTGTGATTTTCTTACCATAACTCCAAGCTTTAGTGAATTGCCAAACTATCCCCCCTTGCTCTTTTCCCCAAGCTGAATCTGTTATTCTTAATGCGAAAGAGCAGTTCTCCCTCTGTTTTTCAATCTGTTTGAATAAAGGTGGGCAGCCTTGGTGCAGATATAATAATCAATCATCCAAGTAACACCTCACATTCACCTATTCACACTCCCTGTCCTAGATCTGAAAAACACTTTGGTAGAGTTGCACAACTCAGATGACAAAGTCTGTGAGTATGCTGTGAGGTAAAAGCCAAGCTCAAGTGCAGACCTCAGCTGGCCTAGTCGATCTCATGAACCAACATAGCTTAGGTATAAGATATCCTCTGAGCTCATAAATCAAGATGTGAATGTCTGCTGGTGGCCTAGGCTCTTATCTGCTCAGCCTTCCTGTTCCTGAATGAACAAGTGAGAAAATGGAGTCCTGTCCAAATATCTATTGGGTATCTTCTCCCACTAGGAGCATCTAGTTTTTGTAGAACAAGATGAAGCAAGCCTGATTCTGAGAACAAGCTTGGATGCAGGCTTTCTAGGTGGTGGAGCTACATTCATCCAAGAAACTCACATCTAGATGTTCATTTCCAAGGCTGAGGCATAGGGTCTGAAGGAACCTTCTTCAGGTCCGACTTCCTCTAGAGCTGTATGAAACATCAGATTCAACCAGTCTTTCCTACTCGACCTGGGCTAGAAAATGGGAAAGGTGATAAGTGCCTGGATTCTTCTCTTTTTCACATAAAATCTACATTACATATTTGACTGATTCTGAGAAGCAGACAGCATCACTGCAAATCTACACAAAAAGAACAAAATCGAGCCCACACAGAAACTACATAATGCCAGAACTAAGGTTGCTTCTGCAAAACTTTATTTGGCACGTTGAGTGCAGGTGCTGTGACATTCTTTTAAAAATGAATACTGTTTTTTCCACATGACCCTGCTTCATGGGCAGTTACCCTGTGTTTCCTTCTATCCTCTTGATGTAGTATGTGGCCCCAGGGCTTTCCTTGCCATACATCATTCAAAACCTGCACTGAATAAAAATTATGGGCTGCTTCACGGTTCTCACTGCTCTCATACCTGAATGCTTCACATACGGTAATGAAATTACCTACATAAGACTCCAGCCATTGATAGTTTGGTTTTCTCTATTTCACAGATGATAGACAGAGGCACAGAGAGTTGAAGGGCAAAATAGTCAACAACATGTCAGCTAGTTTCCAAATAGTGTAGTACTTCACAGAGTATATGTAATTTTAATCATTTTTTGTAAGTATATAAATACAGTCTTAATCTACACCAATTGCAGCTGTAAATGTCCAATAGCTCAGCTCAAGTTGTCTTGTATTGAGGCCAGAAAATGAGGAACATCAACTTAATGATTATCTGTGGGAAATGTGATTTGTCCAACATCACATAGGAACTCTGTGGCAGAACCAGAAATGGAATTCAGCTCTTCAGTGGCAGCTGCCTTAACCATTAAATCTTACTTTCTCTTTCTGTAGTCCCTTCCTGGTTCATTATATACTGTCCAGTTCCTGAAACAAATGAGGCAGAGAAAAATGAAAGCCTCTTTCACTACATAAACCTGATTCATTCCCAGAAAACTATTTCTCAGAATACCATCTACAGTCCACACAAAAAGAGCTGCAGAATATACCATGGAAAAATAGTCTGTGATCACATAATTGAAGATCGTTTCGTAGTAGCTGTGTTCAAAAGGTCCAAATTGAATTGCACAAGCAACTTTAATCTGGCATTTCCTGTTTTTTGATACTTGAGTTTGAATGGTGTCATTAGTAATTATTTTTGATACTTTGGAAAGAAATAGCAAAACAAAACTTCTCTTCTGTTGAATGTTATTTACCTTGGGCTTAGATTATCAAAATTTATAAATTCATATTTATAGTGGAGACAGCTGTCACCTGAACTCTTAAAGTAAATGTTATTTGCAGATGGCTACTCAGTTTTTAGGGGAATCAGTCACTAGTGTGAAAATAAAATGTGCCTTCTTTTTACAAAAAGAATGTAAAAAGACAAATCTCTCGCTTCACATAGAAGTCCAGAGGGAGCTTTGGTATAGATGGGGAAGACTGACCAACTCCTCTACGTCTAGCCTATCCTTATCTCCTGGAGTAGCTGTTTGTCCCTTCACCCTGAGCGTTCTGCTCCTTCCCGCTGATCATTTGCCATCCCCTAATTCAAAACAGAATATTTCTCTGTAGCTGGGTGTATTTGCTGGTTAGCAAGTTGTATGAACTGATTAAAGGACAGAAGGTAAAAGGAGTGCCTACACAGTACAATTGTTATCTATATTTGGAGAATAGGAAGAGCTTAACTATTTTTAAGTTGTTGGGGACCTTCAGGAAGCTGGAATATAGAGCAAAGTAACTGATATTTGACAATCAGGCTGGGGTTCCCTCTTTTATTCTTGCCGAAGTGCTCCAAGGTCTGTGTTTATTACAAGTGCCCAGAAGACTGGAGTTACTGGGAAAATGTCCCAGACTACATCAGTATTTTGAGGTTCGAATCAAAGTAGCACCTCCAAGTGAGGTGTGCTGCAGCCTGCTGCAGAACCTGCACCCCTGTGGCACAGAGTTTCCTTCCATTCTGCGACTCCATCTGCTCTCTGGGATCAGATGACATGCATTTTAACAAAATTTAACTGATGGGACATTGGTTGCTGGTAGGTCAAATTTCTCTGTGAGTTTGATATTCTTAAAAGATTCACGGCAGGGTGATGAAGCATGGTATTTTAAAACCAGATTTGGCTGCCATTTTTCACAGTGCTCTATGAACAGTTTTAAAAGTCAATGAGGAGACAGGCTTGGGCATGGCTGAACGTATTACTTTGCTAAAGAAATTTGGCTTAGCTTTTGCACTTCACTTTTTACTACGTTTTTCAGTTTCTGGTTTTCTGGTTAGGAGCCAAAATTTCCTCTCCAGTTACATGCTGCCTTAGGGGATGGGTAATCCCTGTGACTTTGGCAGGTGCCAATAACTTCTGAGGGAACTAAGCTTTTGCGAAGGAGTATTGTGACAAAGAATATTGCTCTATAATTTATTCCTATCCCATTTGCCTATCACAATTCAGCTGTGCAGGACCAGCTCATGTAAAATAGCTTCTTGTTTGTTAGGTATTAGTGAATGTCAGATCACAAAGGAAGCTATGGCTTGTTTGCATACTGGATATTCTCCCTCAAACTTACCCAGATCTCTCAGTTTGCCTACTGCAGCTAGAGCTCACGTGAAAAGTGAATTTCTTTCAAGATTTCCGGTAAATCTTGAAAGCCACATTAGGTTTTTTAAACAGTGCTTTTCACTGCTTTATGCTCAAGAGTTGATGATCCCACATTGGTCCTGATTTCAGCTGTGCTTTTGACATTTGGTCATAGTCCATCCCCATGAATTTTTAGAAAGTAAAATAAAGTTAACAAAAGTCTTATTTTAAACTTTAGGTCCAAAATACCTTGAGTTCAACTTTTTTTTTTTTTAGGGTTTTGTTTTAGTCTGTCTTGAAATTTTGTAATTTCACTTTAGGATACATACCATAAATTGTTTTTAACTCATGATGAGAATGAGCAATTTTCATATGAATGAATTCTATCCCCAGGGAAGAAGTAACAAATATGTGAAAATCAGCCCCTATCACAGGACATCCCAAGACCTGGGTCCACTCAAGCCCATTGTTGAGGATGCTGTGACAAAAAGTAGATCATGTTCTGATTGATTGTTCAGGGATAAAATTAATCTTATATTAGAGTGGAATTTGTCAACCTGAGGTCCATGGATCATTGATGATCTGTGTACAGATTGCAAAAAAAGGGGAAGAGAGTAAACACTTTTTCTCGTGTGTACAGGGAAATAAAAAGGAAGAATAATAGAAGTTCAAAGGTTAGCCTAATTTTTATTTGTATTTAAATAAAAATCATTGTGATAATTCTACAAAAGATGAACCAAGGTTTTTTCTTTAAAAATTTGTTTGCTTGAATTGTTTCTAAAAATGTTGAGTATTATTTTAATTTCAAAAGCTTGTGAAATACTAGGTTAGGGACAGCAACTGGCCAGACAAGTCGTGCATGCAGGTTATCATTAGATCTGTATGTGCCCATGCAGCTGATCCCCTGGAGATCAGAATCTGGTCCTGAAAGGTCAACAACAGAAATTACATTCATCGACTCCAAAATAATGAGGCTTCCTCTGTTTTTATTATAGCTCTTTGTCTGGCTGGTATGCACATTGAAACCTTTCCACCTTTACATTAATGGCCACCTCAGGGCCTGGTGCTTCCATAAACTTTACACTAGTTTACCGTGATGTTTTTATTTATATAGCCTATAATCCTTTCCACTGGATCATTGTAGGTTCTAGTCATTGGTTCTCTGGAGGTTTGGTTAGTTTAGTCTGTCAGCGTGTTCAACGCTGCAGGGAGCACACTGTCGTGCAAAGGTATATTGCTTAAGGCCAAATGCAAATGTTCTGGTTTGCATACACTCCCAAAGGTTTTAATTGCCGCAGCAAGGCCTAGCACTTAAGAAACAAGTATTGGTGAAGCTCACATCTGGAATAGCTAGATATTTTACTTTTCGTCAAAAAAAAATTATCTCTATTTTATTTTATTTTCAAAGCTTGAAAGAATTCCCTTGGTTGTTTGGAGCAAGCTTCCTATTTATTCAATCCTGAAAGACATCATAGCTGTTCTCCTGCATATGGTCTCCTGCATCTCAGAAGATTTTATGGGATGTTGTATATGCCTTTAAATAAGCGGGAAATATTTCTTATGCGCTAACTTTTTGAAAGGATTCAGTATTCAGAATGATGATGAGAGTAAGAAATGGTTTAGTAAAGGTAGTGGTATGCTCAGCTGACCAAGGCTCTATGCAAATCTGGGCTTGATGACAGCCCCTGCTTCCTTGAGCTTGTGGTCTCGAGAGACTTAAGGATGGGGATGATTATTATTCCATGTTGCAGAGAGACACTGAGCCGTTAGCTCAAGGTCATGTGGTTCAATCTGGGGCAGAGCAGGGCAGGAGACTCCCGAGACCGTCTGAATCCTGCCCACACTTTAACCACTCCAGCTTCTTGCTGTGGAGCCATGAATGTCTGACAGGAGTTCTTGCAATCAAGATGAAGGAATAATTGCATATTTAGAGACTGTATCCAACAATGACAAACCAAGTGAAACCAAAGAGGAGACAGATGTAGAAATCCTTAATCCAAGTCTTGGGTTTGAGGAACTTTTTACTCAAACCATGATGAGTTATGAAAATTAATTGGCAAGCTAATGATAATTATAATTTTTATTTGAGATGAAAAGCCAGAAGTAAATTTCGAATGTTGCTTAGATGTGGTGTTCTGTTTATAGCACTGGAAATTTCTTACCAATTAAAGGCCAGCCCGGAAGTGTACAGGGAAGCAAGACCTTCGTTCTCAGCACTCCATTAGGCTGTTAATTAGGCCTAATGTTTATGACTTTCTAAAGCAAGTTGCTGGAACAGGCTTAGGGTAACATTCATATTCTTTTGTGTCCTGGCAATTTATAAATTGCACCTTACTGTACTGAGGCGTATCAAAGTATAATACTTCACAGAAGAATGTAAAGGATGTACTTCTTTGAAAAGGAGAAAAATCAGATTATAACATACGTATTTGTTCTGATAAATATACATTTGCCTGTAGGAGAAGAAAGATTTCAGGTTAAATCTGTGCAGGGACAGCTTCTATTTATTGCTGATAGTTATGAAAATATTTTATTTGTTGTCGTTCTGTAATTTTTGTTTTTCAGATCATTTTGACTGTTGGGGCATAATTTTTTTCTCTTAAGACCTCTCCATCTTTCTTAAATTATGCTTTTTTATAGTTAAAGAAAGAAATACATTTAGCAAGGAAGGGGGAGTATGTGACATTTTTTGTGAAGAGCAAACTAGTTCTTAGTCCTGATGTGATACATTTTACATTTTTAAAGTGAATTTCTTTTAAAAAATACCAAAGTGGAATAATTTTTTTCATTTGCACAGATCATCCAAAAATACGTAACTTTTAAGCATTTTTTAAAATGTCCCTTTTATTTTTTGCAGTGTAAGACTTAAAAAACGTTATAGCATGAATTTTATTTAATAAATGAAGCAAGAGCTCTTAGAGCAGCTATGTAGCTATTTTTGGTGATGTTTAGTGAAAGGGTGACAGCACTGACCTTTGGAGTGTTTGTCGAGTACGAGCAAAGTGCTTGAACCATTCACTCCAGTGATGTAAAGCTGCCAAGAATATAACCTATGAGAATAGGTGCAAGTACAGTAATAATTCTTTATAGACCTAAGGTTTCACTGCAGCATTCTTAACACTGTGTGTGTTTTTCCTTTCTTTTCCGATCACATATCTACTGCTGGTAGACTTTATGTGTGAGCTGCATTGTTGTATGCCAGAATAAAAGCCAAATTGCATGGCAGTGCACTGATCTACAGCATGGAGTTGGGCTCATGTAATTTAAGTTATAGCCAGAGGTAATAAAACTTCCTTTTTGTAGTTTATAAGGGAACAACGTGAACCCTAGCAGCTGTAGAACAGTTCACAAGAGACAGTTTACCCAGAGGTGTACTGAGGCTAGTTTATAATGTATGATGAGCTATCTCAGACTGGTCTCCTCATTGTTAGATTGTCCTAATTTTTATTAGTAAAGTTACTAGTATAATAGGATCTTATCAAAGTTCAACAATGGATTGCCACTGATTTCAGATCAGAGTAATAACATATGCAGTAGGTACCAACCTGAAGATTGATTACATTGATTAAAAGAAGATTGATACATTGATTAAAAAGTACATATCTAGAGAAAATTTAACCGATCCACATATATAAATGAATGGAATGAATACATACACATTCTGCAGTACTGTTAGCACTGGAGAGAATTTTAATGAAAGAGGAAACCTGTCAAATGTTAGAAGCTTAAGAAAGATTGTGCTTATATTGGACTGGAAACGAAATCCTGGTCCTACTAAAGACAGGATCAAATCCGTAGAATTCAGAGAGAAGGGGTTAACCACAAATAGATTTGTTTCAAGAAAACGTGTAACTGAGGTAGATATTTGAATGGCAAAAAGAACTAAAATATATTTAAGAGAGACGAAGGAAACTGGGTTAAAAAATCACTCATACTGATCTTGTTTCAGTCAAATATTTTAATTATGGTAAGGAGGTGGGTAAATCAGACTCATGTTTTTCTGTTTCTCCATAGAATTAGCAAAGTGCAGAGAATACGGGAAAGAAATGAAGGATTTAACAGGTCATAAATAGCTAGCATAGTAAAAATACGCCTGGGACATGAAAGATCAAACTTTTAAAAGTGTATTTTATATTTGAGTCATTGAGATTAAAAGTATTTTTATCTCCTAGTTTTTCACACGTTTCACAAAATTCTTTAGAATCCCCCTTCCCCTTCACAAATTTATGTCAGTGTAAAAATTAATCATTTCAGCAGCAAAACAGCTGCAAAAATCTGTAAAGAAAATCACTGGAACAGTAATATCTTGCCTTCATGTAATATCTTTCATCCTTTAGAGTCCCCAGATCTTTTTATGTTAGGTATCCTTTGACTTATCAGCTTTCAAGTGGAAAGATACAGTATTGAAGAGCGTAGTGACAACTGTCCAATAGTTCAGGCCGGAAAAGGAAAGCAAATCCCATTCTTTTTGCTTAGCAGTGAGAATTTTGGTAAGCAGAGTGTCATTAGTCAAACTGGAATTTGGCCATAACATTTAGGATGATGTCCAATACTTTTGCTCTTGCTCTGGGACACGGTTGGAAAAAGCATCTTGAGATCTTTGATAGTGATAAATGGGGAACACCTGGATTTAGGGATCTTTTCCTTCAGTCAGACTAAATCACCTAAGCCTTTGCATCTGGCACTAAAACTCATTTTAATTATTGTGCTTCAGGTGGTGTGTTTCTCAAAACCACGGTGGGACTTCACCACAGTAAAATATTGGTCAAGTATGGAAGGACAACTAGAGTAAGGCCCAAAGGCCAAATTGACCCAGATCTTTGGTTACAAAGGCAGGGAAAACTGGGAGTGGGAGCTGACAATTGGCTGGACAATTTAATTCCTCTCGCTAGGGTCTTTGCCAGCCATGCTATGTGTTAGGATAGTCAAGGGCCAGCTTCTGAATTGTTGGTATCATTCCTTGCAACTTATGGACTTACAGAAGATTGGGCTTACAAATTTTGACCTAATCTAAACATAACATACAATTCTGAAGAACCAAGCCTAAGTTTCTAAACTTAGGCAGTGACATGAAACTGTATGGATAATCACAAAAAAACAGGTGTCCAAGTTGACCTGCTGTGACTGTGGTAAATATCTTTACACAACACACATGAGGGCTGTGCTACCAAAAATTCAGCAATATTTTATCTGAGGTAGCTGGCCAGTGAACATCTGCCTCTGAAATATTGTTCAAGAAAAGGTGTCCCTTGAGAGGGAGAATTAACCAGTAGAAAAAGAATAGAGCCATAAAGGCAGTAGTGACAGATCAGGGGGCAACTGAATCTTAAACACTATCCATATTTCTTTTCCACCAAGGGATTCTTATGGTGTAACAGTATTTTTCATCTCTAATCACTGGTGCTGCGTGTCAGTATCTCTTATTCCTTTCCCGGTTTGAGTGACACAGTGTGATATGTCTAATGACAACTAGAACAAATTTCAGTAATGAGGTCACCTTGGGCCTGTATTACTGTCTGACTGCTGTTTTCCATAGAAATTATTTGTGAAAGCAGACCACATGCTCTGCATAAGTTCCTCTGCTTTACTGAGAGTGACGAAAGGGAGATATGTTAAAACTTGCAAGGTGCAGATGGTTTGCATTGATCTATTCCTGATTTTGAGCTGTAAATTGATATGTAATGAGAAAGCTGCCACTTTGGTCCCTAGAAAAAAAGTTTATAGTTTTGGTTGAATTGCTTAACTTTTCTTTATAAATGTAAAATCATGCAGATTCTAGCTGATGATGGGCAAACATATGCCAGCAAGAAAAATAATAAGTGTTTGAAAGATGAGCCCAAATGAAAATCTAAAATCGAAACTTAGCTTTGCCTCCAGCTCAAGTTGAATTAAGATTTTGGAAAAAAGTGCAGGAAAGTAATGATCCTGAGAGGCTGGGTATAATAAGACTCCAGTTAGAACTTATGTAATTCTAGTAAAATTCCACTATTTGCTAAAATATAGCATGAAGCATATAAAAAGAGAAGTATTTCTGCTTCTAGTATGTCATAGAAAAGTGGTTATTTAGAAAATTTGCTCAGGATTCCCAACAGAGAGAAAAAACCTATTATCAATTATTCTGGTATAAATCCATAGAGACTATGGTGTTCCTTCAGGAAATCATTCTGTTTTTATATCATACAGAAGTAAACCAGGAATACTTGGACAAGAATATAATCTAATTTAAACTGGATTAATTCCAAAGACTTCAAGGGATTTGAATTACAGTGGTGTAAATGAGGTCAGAATATGTCTACTGGGTATGCACTGGTTTTCATCCTGTAAACATCAGATGAGTAACTTTATTCTCTCAGCTGCCCTTACAACAGGATTACTGCAGGACTACTCATAAAGATACTCTCCTGTGCATAAGATCAGACTCTAATTAAAGTTTTTTTAAGTAGATTCTCAGCCATGTGGGTAGAAAAATGGCTTCAGCACTTCAAAATAGCGCTTTATTGAGGAAAAGTCCAATGAAGAGAAAATACATATTTGAAAATATTTTAGTTTTTCTCAATAGAATATTTTGATCTGTACTTAGTATGCAGCACAAAGTAGCATTTTTAAATCTCCTTTCTGAGTGGAGAGGAATCTCCTGCAATAATATTTTCTTCCAGAGGTACTAGTAAATAGCAAAGTCCTGTCCCTTAGAACACCTGTGTTTTTCTTGCTATTAAATGATATGCTGCTGAAGTAACAGACTATATAATATTTGTGCAGGAATCCTACCAGAAAACCAGCCATTAATCTTGAAAATCTGCGCCATTTCTCATGAATTGACAGATTATTGTTCTATTAGTTAATGGATTTCATTAAGCGTTCGTGTGCATTTCAAATTCACAGTACGCTTACAGAGCTATATAAGGATGATTACCAGGCCAGGAGTCAGATTATAGTGAAATCAATACATTGATCAGAAAGAACATTTCTAAATTAGCTCAATTAAGATGTTGTTTTCTAGTACATGGGCTTATGAAAACTCATGCAAAACTAACATTTGCTGCTTAGTGCTTTCCACAGAGATATAAAATGTTCCCTAGATTGAAAGCTTTTTCCTGACAACTAATCCTGAGATTTCTGCCATCTCCCTGAGAGGCTCACACTCATCGAGACTAATTGGTCCTGATTCTGTTCTCTAATTTATAGTAAATTAGAAGGTTAAATTAATGGAAATCAATGGACTTGTACTAGTATGAGATGTTCTGATCTCATATTAAATGCTATGAAGGTAAAATCAAGTCCAATGTTTTCTTGTCTATTATTTCATTTTATTTTTGGAAGATCAATGTTCTTTGAAACTTGCTATTGTTTTAACTAGTAATAAGACATTAAAATGAAAAGCCCTGCAAAAGTCTTGCCGTACATCATCACTGTACTCACTTTTTGACTCTTCTCCGATTCTTGAATTTTAATGTGAAACCTTACTTCAGTTTGGAAAGATATATTGGCTCTATTAATTCAGAGCCTCGTGTCGTGTAAATAGGCAGTGTTCTGCTGACTACAACTGGTATTGCCTTGAATTTCACTTGAACCATTTGAAATATTTTTTCCAGAGTTTACCTCAAAAGCTGCAAAACTTGAAACTAAATTGTAGCATTTAACATACACAAACTGTATCCTAGAGCTGAGGTAAAAAGGTAAGAGCAATATTAAATGCAGAGAACCTCTCTTTGTCTTCAATTTTGGTCTGTAACTTCTACAGAGTAGACATATGTAGCTATAACATACTGCTGATGATAACCACATCTTCCCCATCAACTTGGGTGTCATCTTCAGTTCTTTTACCTTGTTCTTTTTTCATTTATAAGCTGTGCATAAGTTTTGCTGACTCTCCAACATTTTGTCTCTGCATCTGCTCTCAGTCCTGGCCAACTCACTGACACATACCAAGTGTAGCTGTTAAGTTTGTTATTGTAGCTTGTGATTTGACCACTTTGCTCCATTCTTCCACTACCTCTACAGGCTTCTGTCATTCCATTGCAGATTTCTAATTCTTGATCTTGCCTTCCTTTTTTTACATTGATTATTTTCTTTTTTTCTCTCATGTTATAATATTATATTATATTCCTTACAGCCTTCCTCCTCTGTCTTTCTCTGGACTGTATGCAGTGCTGATTCCTCAGCTGTGCTGCTTATATTTCTACTTTAGTAACCTTCCAGCTAAGATTTCTAGTCCTATTATTGTAAAGCGAAATGTCTAAAATTAAGGTCCCAAATCCATAATTAGGTCCAACTGAAATAATCTTTTTTGTTCTGAGCAGCTGTATACTTTGAGTTCCCAGGGAAATCAAGACCCACAGAAGATGAGTGAACAATTTTCCCTTGGCCTGTTGCTTATGAGAGAATACGGTATTTCATTGTCATTAAGTTTGCTTTCTTGAGAGTTACATTTTGAGCATAACACTGTGCTGAATTAAGAATTGTTTGCAGCATGACCTCTAAACACTGATTTGATTGCAGCATTCTCAGAATCCCGGACATTGCATGTTGTATAACCTACATCATGATGCTGTAATAATTCTTGCCAGTGCCAACTTTGTGTGCGAAATTATTGGTGCCAAGTAAAGAATTTAGCCTAAAATTCTGGCACAGCTGAAATTGTTGTCAGAACATCTTTTAACTCCAGTTATATATCACTCTAGTGATATATTCAATGTATCTTTTGGAGTTTCCTCCACCCCTTCCAGAAAGATGCATGGAAAGGAGATAATGTAGGCAGTGTAAGTTTATGCAGGTAGCCTGATGTTACTGCAGATATCTTACTCCTTATGTTGGGATTCATGTCATCTAACACTTAACTACCAAAAGATTCAACATCTGATTTAAATGTTCATTGTGTTCTCTCTAATACAGGAAGGACTAAATTGCTCTCTGAAGGTGTCAGTCTTTATCACTAACAGGGTCTAGACAGCTTAGACTCAATTGATATGCCCATCCATAGGTGTCTGATGCCGTTGAAGGTGGTATTTGACATATCCACTTGGAATTGCCAGATCCAGCACTGGACGTGTAGAAGACCTGTGCCCTTCTGCAGTGCTTGCTGAAGGCCAGACAAAATACCCAAGGACATATCTAATAGCACCAAGTATCAGTGAGTGGGCAGCTGAATTACACTTCCAGTTTAGACTGGAGATGAGGTTCACTTCACCTATGTTAACATATGAGATTGTTATTTGAGTTCCCATTGCAGTCAACGCAGACACTTGTATCAGCTTAACCTGGTGTAGGCATCTACCGTAGTGTTAACTGAATAGCTCTTTAGACTCCCTTGGCCATGTTGACTGGATCAGTATAAATGAGTTTAGACATATAGGTCACAGGTAGACACATATATTTGGGTGTCTTAATATGAGAGCTGACTCCCACACTAGAAGTGCAACTTACAGATTCCATCTTTTTTATTTTAGCTACCTGAAGGATTAACTTGCTGTATAGGTTATCTAATTTTCTAATTGCCTTTGCCACACAGAAAACAAAAATATGTTTACCTGTACTGGCATGTACACACTTCTCATGCTGCTAAATAGCACGTGACCAGAAAGCAATCTTGAGCAGTGGATTATGGATTGTTGGGGTCACTGTACTGCTTATCTGTTAACATGATCCAGGGCATAGTTTTGGCCCATGCCGGCTAGGATTTTTCCCAATGCCAGAGCATAATTCAAGGAACAGCGTACCCCCAGGGCTATAACCTAACAAGGCTGCACAAGATCTGGCTCTCTCCAAAGTCTTCCAGCACTCTCTCTGAAGGCTTCATGCCGTCAGATACTCCTGAACACTCGCATGCCAAACTCCAGGGCAAACAACATACAAGGTTTACATATGACGGAAATACTTTTCTGATGAGCTGTAACACAGCCCTCATTTCGGACAACTTGAACCGCACCCCCAAACATTACTAATTATGCTTTACGCTCACAGAGGTACTGCAAGGGCCCATAGGAGGACTCTGGCCAAGTGAGATGTAGAGTAGAAAGGGCCTTAACGACCTGAGCACAGTTGCTGGCCGCATTTATTGGGCACTGCAGGAGTAGTCGTAGTTACAAGAACTGAAATGGAGGATTAGGATTCTTAGGACTTGTAAGAATACTATGGCCTGAAAAGAGATTTGATGGACAAGAGCTGGAAAATAGTAAGCTAGAGTTATAAAAAGAGCATAGATATAAAATTGCTAGATGATACTGGGTGGGGAGTTGGTTAATTGAGCCACTTACTGTAAAAATTGGTGAAGTGTAGATTGTGGGACAAAAAGAGAACGGGCAAGGAAGATTTTGCTGACTCTAGAAAATTAGGATAGAAAGCTTTACTTCATAGACGAAATGATGGGAAGTTATTGATGATTTTCCTGGGGCAATGAGAATGGTCAGAACAGTGATAAATGTATGTGTTTTTTACCGTTATGATCTAGATAAAAGTGGAAGAGATGAGGTCCCAGCTGATCCATGTTATCATTGAATAGCCCTGGTAAAAATCAGAAGGCCAGAGAACATTGCTAAATGCCCATAACTGACTTCTCTTACAGTGATGTTACAGTCACACAGCTGAAGTACTGGATGATTATTATATTTTTGCCAATCAGTGACTATAAACAAGGAACATCTGTAGGGCAAGTATCGCTGATTTTTGTTCTATGGCCATAAAAAAGAAAGCTTTTTTTACTACATATTAAGAAAGAGAGCAGACAAGCATCAGTACCTCTATTGGAATAAAGTTCCTATTCTGAAAAGCTCATGAAAATTCAACATCATTAGGATATTCCTAGACTATCAAAGAAAATTATATGATACATTTGTTGAGAAATTTACTCGTAGATACTGAAGCCGTGAATGATTAGAACAAAATCTGAACTAGAGGGAATGAACAAAAATTCCTCAGGGAGAAATAACGTTATGGACAGTTTGAATGGCCATGAATGTTAAGAAATGTTTTGGATAACAATGGGAATTACAAACACTAACAAGTAATACTCTATGGTACTCCTAATGACCTTAAAACATATTTACGGCTCCTATGCTGAACAGAAACAAGAGTTTTGTCCGCTGCTGTGTTCACATGGACCGTTGCTGTTGCTAAATGACTCGATAATTTTTGCTTGAAATTCAAGATTGATTTGAACATTTTTTTTCAGTCCAGTTTGAAATATTCCTTGAGTTTCTGACTGTTCCTGCATGCAGGGAATAATTGAGACCACAATATCTGAACCAACAGCACCCATAGTATATTTTATGTTGGTTGCTTTACAATTCACTAATCAACAGTGAAAGTCTAAGCTCCTTAGTACACTGATCAGGAGCCGGCAACTGCATGCAATGTCCACATTTCATATCCTTCAAACCTAAAAGGGAATGGTCAGTGAGATCTAATTATAAATGTGTCATTCTGTATTTACTTTAAAAGAAAAGCTCATTGAAGGACTCTTAATGTAGATGACAAGTGAACAAACTGAAATGTACCCCAAGCTGATTGCTACCAGAGAGATTACAGGATTAAAGGAGCTGTGTTGCTTTTCCTATTGTCTTCCAAGAAAAAAACTCTTAAAAAAATCCACCACATACATACATAACATATTTCTTTAGCCTTTCACAATGTATTTCTAATGATAGGAAGGTATTTAATGTTTAAGGGAAGCATTATAGTTTAGGTTAATGAACACAGATGCACAACAGATGAACACAGTGCAAATCTTCCTTTTTTCCATTATTATCTTGCTATTGTTATATTGTTAGCATTATTCATTTTGAGGGAGGCATAACTAGACATTAACTGCAGGATGCGTGTTCCCATATGTAGTGCATCTATTCTGAACAGTTCAATCTGGTGTGAGGAAGTCATTTTAGTCCAGTTATTCTGCAATGCGGCGCTCTCTTTATTTTCTTAACGTTGGTCCAGGCTTTCTCCCAGGAGGAGAATTCTGAATTTTTTCCACCCTTGTTAAAGCTCTAAAAAATTACCCTGCATTTCCCACTCTCATTGAACCCTTGCACATAATTGTTAAGGTTTAATCAAAGACACTGTCTTTTTATTTAGCCATTGCCACTGGCTTGGATTCTCTCTGGACTCAGGATTCACTACGTCTGAATTGGCTGAGCGAATCGCTGCTGAGGGACATGTGGCAATTGCCCCCATCTTCGCGGCAGTTTCTGTAGCACGTCTATTCCAGAGGGTTAAACAGCCTTGAGGCTGCGGTGCCCAAATTCCTTTGCCGTGGTTTCCTCCTGTTCTATATTGCCCTACAACTGCACTATTCCCTGTAGGAATACTCAAGCCCTGTTTATTTTATTTGCATTTTCATGTCCTTGAATATTGGTCAGCAATGCATGTATTGCACATTGATTCTGGCTTTCATCTTTTCAGGAGAGTATATTATTTGCTATATTTCAGGTGCCAGGATGAGTGATTGTCATCCACAGACAGATGTGCTTTTGAGTTAGCCAAAAAAAAAAAAAAAAAGATTGACATGACTTTTGACATGATTTTTGTCAAGACTTTAGCATGCCATTTGCTAGAATACCTACTCTAATGAATACCTTTTACTCCTCCGAGATGTGCAATCTAATGTTATGCTATCTTTTTTCCTCTTTGATATCTAAACGTCAATCATCAGTGGGAAAATTATGTTAGTGAATAGGTAGCATGCAATCTATCCCATAGAAATTAAATATCTGTCTGGGTTAGTGAAAAGAGTCTTTTCCATACCCAAATGTAATTTCTGTATATAATTTTGCGCTTGCCAAAATCTCATTCACACATATGGAGGATTGTTTCTATAAGTCGTATTGAAGTGAGTGTTTAATACATGTGGTGTTATGTTAAAAATAATTTTGTGCATGTACAGCTAACAAAGGGAAAGTTATCGCCAGCAGTAGAATTAAGGTTTCTTGCATCCCCAAGGAGTGCTCTGACCATTGAGTTAAACTAGTAGCTATTGTAGCCTGAGGCAAGAAAAGCCTTGCTCTTTCACCATAGACTTCATTACAACAATGCAATGTTTTTTATAGTTCTTTTTTTGGGATTTGTGTCTTAATGCAGACTAGAAGTGCACAGTCCCTCAGCTGATAGTAAAAATCCTGTGGTACTTTACAATAGTGCTCCACTTATTTAACACTGAATTAGGATGGAAATGCTACGCAGATATTCGTGAGCTCCGTAGTTGCCCCAACTGACTTCAGCATGATGAATGCTATCGTAAGAAATTCCAGAAAGCTAATAATGATTGTCACAACTTCAAAGTGTTATTAAAAAAACAAACAAACCCCTTTATTCATTACAATATATGCTTTAAAATATCAACAAACTTTTGTTCTGGGTTTTCCAGTTTTTTGTCTTTTGTGCAAAAGATAATGAAGCTTTTCAAATTAAAGTTTTGCTCAGTTTGGAGCATGTGAATAGCAAACAACTTTATCTGAGAAGTGTCAGAAAGATAAACTTTTTAAATTCAAGGCTAGCGGCGTTTTGGGGCTGACTGATCCAAAGTTTGAAATCCTCAGTTTGTTTTCTCTCATTTCGAACACAGGCCGAATTCCTAACGACACACGGTATGAATAAAGGCAGAAGGAAAATTGCCCCCACGAAGGGGGGAGGGAGTGGCTTTGTTGGTGTTTCATGCTTCAGAGGCAAAGAAAAGGAGGTGATTGAGCTGTTTCCGTTTAAATTATACCAACTGAGCCAGGAGACTAAGCCGCAACATGGCTGGTGGATGTCCGAGCCTTGACAGAGGCACAAGTAAAATGTGTAGCTTACTCCAAACTTTATCGCTATTTGCAACCTAAGATAAAACCACAGAATGTCAAGGGATTTAGTATTTCCAGGCAAATGGTTCGGTTTCCTCCGTTCATCATCTTGCCTACGCGACAACTTTTTGCCTTTGCTGACCAGGGGATCAATCATGTTATAATTAGGCTATTTGACACCGTTATTGTACTATAAGCACAGCGCCTAAGACTAACATAAAATTTCATATTAAATGCAGAAAGAGACAAACTACCTTTGTGGTTCAGAAAATGTAGCTGCTTTGCATATAGCAGATGGATATTGCAATGTTACTGGAAATAATTCAGCTTTAAAATATTTCTTAGGGAATCAAACTGGGAGGCTTCGTTCAAGGGATTTACCTAAAGATTTTTATGTCATCACAGGTCACAGCTCATTACTACCATGAGGTAAAAAAACAGGAGGGAAACATTTACCCCAGGAAGTAAATTTATAGAGAAAATCTCATTTGACAGCAGTGTTCAGGATGGGTGTGCATATTTACACAGAAATGTACAGATAAACACAGATTGACAAACAACAAACAAAAATTACAGCTTTAAATAATTTATTATATCTAGCTATAAACAGTTTAGGTTAAAAATCCTTCTTTAAGCAAGAAAAATAATAATCTGTATAGACTGCAGGTAATTCATATATGAATACGTTTGTATGTGTTTGTATGTGTGGAAATTTTATCATGTTTTGTGTCCATTCCAGAAAATATTGAACTGCCTGTACTGAGAGAGAGAGAAAAAAATGCACACACACACACACACACACACACACACACACACGCACATATATGTAGGAAACTGTCTATACATACTTGTCTACTTATATAATTATTAGCTATCAAAGTTGGTCAAAAAACAAAATTTCTTCTCTGGGGAAACAGCAACATTTTAATACACCATATCAATTTGCGCTGAAACAAAAAGGTGCAAGTTAGAAATTCCAGGAGGAAATTTTGAAATAGATATATTTCCAAGCAACTAGCCCACTTTTACTAAAAATTTCATTTCAGCAATACCAAAATGGTTCAGCCTGACAATCCCAGTACATTAGAATATAATATTGAATTATAGGAAGCAATATTGTGTTATTTAGAAACTAAATTTTAAAACAAGTGCAAATAGAAATGGAACAAGATTGTATCATCAGAAGAAAATCAAGTAAGAAAGCCCAATGTTCCATTCTTATATGAAGCTTTTGAATTTTTCTGTCAGATACTATAAAAATCAACATGCTCACTTAAAATTTTCAGTTTCAATGAAACAGCATTTTCTGATGGAGGACAGTTCTCTGGAAAAATGTTGCTAGCTCTATCAGATAAATGCTTTGAGATAGGCACTCTTCTCTGAAAAGGGCCATTAATTTTGAAGGTGACAATTTGTGCAGTAGAGGAATAAGGCAGACGAGGACTGACGTTACTTTGTCAGGAGGGAATCCAGATATCTTCTTTTAAAAGAGAAAGGGACCATGCATCTATTTGCTTCAGTGAGTTTTTCTCTCGGCTTCAGCCTCATTTTGGGCTTTATAGGAGAGAAAATTGGACTGAGGGAATGCATGTGAGACAGCAAATATGTGCGAGTCTCAGTGGCCATGGTACTTGTTGGGGCGAGAGGGAGGCTGCGTGTGTTTTTACACTATCATGCTATTGTTATGGTATTGCAGCAGAATAGGGCAGAACGTTTTGAATGACTCATACTTGAAGAGACCACCGTCTCGCAAACCCGACAAGCTGATGACATACTCAGTCCCTCTCCGGATGAAATGAATCTCTTGCATGTAAATGTTCCATTTCATCTTCCATTCTGTTGATGTAATTTCTGTAACTTCACTGAACCTCTAAGAGAAAAATAATTTACCTCAATTAAAAAGGAGGAAAAAAAAACTATTCCCATTCATGAAAACTTGTACTTCGGTAGGTGGACAGGGCTTTTCATTCATGCACATGTGAAGGAGAGAAAGCACTTTGAAGAGAAAAGCTAATATGCGTAAAAGTGGTCTCCAGAGTATATTTTGGAAGAACTGCTCAGATTCACACACAACTTTGGTTAATGGAATTTCTGCACCTATCCCCCCAGAGGGCCTTCGAAATGTACTCTGTTTATGAGCAGTTAATTAAATGTGCTTTCTGGTATGCAGGTAATTAGTTGTTTTTAACAATTACTCAGGTGCTGTAAGTATAAGGTAACGATGAATTTTAACTTTATAATGTTGGTTATTTTCCCACACCAAAATATGTATGCTGTATACTAAAAGGCAGCTGCCACCACTTGGCAGCCAGATAACCTAAAAAGAAAAGTGCATTTATATTGTTGGTAGTCTGAACATTAAGTCTCTAATCTGAAATCCGGTGATTTAGTAAAGATGAATTTTGGATCAGGACCTAAGTTGCTGTAATTGTAGATACTCAGCAACATACGTATATATATATGTGTGTGTTTGTATGTTTGTATTCTTATATATATATGTATGTATGTATGTATGTATGTATGTATACACACAGATACAAACACACAGTCTCAGCTTGGATTTAATCAAGAAAAATGTTCTTTGGTTTATGAGGTCAGATTAGATGATCATAGTGCTCCCATCTGGCTTTACAATCTATGAGGTTAATTTATTGATACAACTGAAAAATAATGTATAACTGTGCAAAATTAAATCTGATATATGAAGACTGATAGCTGCTAAATAGAAAAGGTAAATGAAATTTCATTAAGAGTGACAGGAACTCAGAGTTATTTGTTCTTTTAAATTTTATTTTCCTTATCACCAGAAAGAGTGTATTGTCATGGTGATGGTTTGAGGCTCATTTTACCTTCTACTTACTTCATTTTCATAATGTTGCAGCTCTTGTTACTTCAGCTAAGAAACTCCTTGTCTTTTTTTCCAGTCTTTACAAGTTCAGCGTGTAGTCAAATAATTGTGAGGCATTTTGACAAATACAGAAAAAGTTTTGCTTTTCCTAATTTGTGTTGTCATCTCATGTATCTCTAAAAAAGGATGAATACTATCTGCGCTGTGTAAATAAACATTTATATAAAATACAGATTTGTGTTTCTTTGTTCTATTAATGCAAGGCAAAGGCAAACTCAGTTTACTTTGTGCCTTGGATGGCACTGTTGGATGCTTTGCTTCACCCAAGCAGTGCAAAGTAATCAGCGCATGGCAGTCATTCTGTCCTAATATTCTAAGTAGTGTTTTCTGCCCCGTAATTGCTCTCTGTTCAGAATAATATTATTTAAATTGATCCATGGTTTAATGTCTTTCTAATTCTCATAGAGCAGTGTAGTATGTTCACATTCAAATTTAGACATAGTAAATAGTAATAGTCAGTGCAGCCTAGAGGTGGCTAACATGAATGACTAATACCTTGTCTAGGAAGAAGTGGTTAGACTAGATCATTGAAAGGTAGCAATTATTGAAAAATATATGTTTAATTCTATCCTAAATGAGAGTGATGAGATAGCACCCAAATTTTTCCACAGCACTCGCAAATGGAAGATCTGCCTTCAGTGGAGGGTAGAGCAAACAAGTCTCTAGCTCTTCAAAGGGATTTCCCTTCTGTCATGTCCCTCTATCTGATGCTAAGCTGCTCTTTATCCAAAAGCTGGGTTTTGGGGGGGCTTTCTGATATTGTTATGGTAATGGTCAGTGAAGCATAAAATTTACAGTTGGGTATTGGCAGCAACTGCAGCTAGCTCTTCACAATTTTTCTTTCCTTTGATGAGAAAGGAAGAGATAAAAGTACGCTTGCTGCAGATGCAGACTTTTGGTGAAAGAAAAACAATCCTTTAGAGTTCTGTGAATTCTGCTGGAAAGGAGGGATTGGAGCCACGGCAGTTTTGGGCCATTTACTATTATATTGTGTAGTATTTTGGATCTAACACCAAAGCTGTATTACGGGTACTGGAATCCTGTTTGGTCTTAACCTGTATCTGAGAAATTAAAGATGCTGTTTAACCTGACATATTATCGGTGCTCCTCAGGTTAGGAAAAATGGAGATGGGATTTTTGACTGTAGAAAGAAATGTACTTTTTTGTAATGGCATCATAACTGTCAATTTATATGCAAGTTTTTTTTTTTCTGCTACTCTGTTGCCATGAGGCAACTTCTTGCTACAGTGTCTCAGGGATGATGAAATCTGAAGCTATAACGTGACCAACAGCATGTAGATACCTGTTTTTTCTGAGTTGGTTCTGTTTGCTGCTGATGCTGCACTTAAAGGGAAATAAAACATTTTTACACTTTGCATCCACAAATACATTAATTTTGTCATAGAAGGCAGTCGGGTTAGTCAGGCATGATTTAGCTTTGGTGAATTCATCCTGACTGATTCTGATCTCAGGTCTTTTAACGTTAAGCTATAACATTTGTTATACTAACTTCTAGTTAACTTCTAACTAGAATAACTTCTCAGTAGTTATTAGAAATATTTGGAATAGTGTAACTCCAAAAGACTGCTTAAATATTTTTACTTTGTACTTACCTATAATGCCAAACACTGTACAACATCTCTCTCCAGCATTGCTGCATCTGAACCTTTCTCTCCACAGCTCAGCTTCTTTACTGATCTTGTTCTGTTAGATCAGGAATATGTTTTGTTTAATTGATTTGGCTGGATACAATTTTTAAAAATGCTTCCCCGGTTCAGGTTTCGAGGTTTATTTCTTTTTTTCTTCTTTTGCTTTGAGGGCTGTTGCTACAATTTGTTTGTTACTTCTGTTTTTGTGACAACCTTTGCACAGAGTGACAAAGTCCTCCTATGATCAGATATTTCACAGAGCCAGTTATAAAAAGCCAGAAGTTCCTATGCACTGTTTGCTTAACTAAACCCAAGACGTATGGGGAGGAAAGCAGTACTGGAACGATTTCCTATGCTATCATAGAAATGACATATCATGTTTAATCTATGAGGTCAGCTGAGCCTTGATGCCTCACACGTTTTCAAATCGATCCTAAGCACCTGTAAGTAGATCTATAAACCTATTCCTTTGAAGTATATTGCCATGAGAAAGAGCTGTATTACTGTGACTTTGGGAGCGCCTTCGCTCCCACTGCAGCGCCAATGACATCCACATGAATACTTAAGTGGGAGGTTGAAATTGGAATTGTATGGTTCACAGCATTTCACTTTAGAGGGACTAAAAAGTGTCCTTCTCTGTGTACAGTTTTTTAAATTTCCTTCTGCTGAGTATCACTTGGCCTCTAGTTAACTGAAGGCTTTTTAGGTTACTGGAAATAAAATATCATATTAGGCTCAAATAGCTGCCTTTTTATCCTGGCAGCTGCAGCTGACTTCCTCTCACCTGGAATGTCATTTAACTTGACATTAGGGGGAAAAAACCTTCCCCCAAACCTCACATGGTAACTTTTTCCACATTCATCTGCTTTTATGTTCTGTGGGGGCTGTCATCCCTCCGATTTGAAGTGAGGGGAAGACAGCACAAGGATGTATAACCCATGTGAGAGCACAGAAATGGCTGCTCCTCAGCACCACTCAGTGCAAGCCATTCAGAAGGAGGTAGACGGTGCCCTGGGCTTCAGCTGGCGATGGGGTTAGCCAACGTGGTGCTGGCAACCAGAGGGTGCAGCTGCCACTGCTTCATGTGGTCCCTGAGCGGAGTTCCCACTTCATGAGTGGTCAGTGTACTTCCAGCTTGCTGATCTTGCTCCATTTTCAGGAAATGCTGAAAAATAGCGTCCTCTCTATTTTCTACAATTTTTCTACAAAAAAAAAAATTCTGTTCTTGAACTGTTGAATTTGCCTGCTCTCTTTTCTTCATTTTCCAGTGAGAGTCCATCACACTTACCATCCAGCCTTACTCATACATCACATACACTGTCAACCCTCCTCCCCACTGCAGAAGCCCACAACTCAGTATCTTCCTTTTAAAATAGGCTCAGTTTGTTCTGAATGTGACTATTTTTGTTTCAGTGCTCATCTTAACTTTTTTTTTTGTTTCATATTAGATTTCTCTCCAAAATCTCAGCTGTTTTCTCTTATCCTATCTCTATGGTTTTACAATAAAGAAGCTGACGGTGAAGCATGATCCTATCAGACATGTGGCAATCAGCGCACATGTGCTGAAGCGCTGTTTTTCCAGAGTGCTTTACTAGCAAAACCATTTCTTTCACTTTAATCAGTATTTTTATTGGCTTTCTCTTCTTCACTGAATCTGATTGGACTCTGCAGTTCTAGTAAATGCAGCTTGTTACAACAGCATGCAGAAACGCATTGTTTTACGTGTCCCATAGAAAGAAATGCAAAAGGCATTTCTCAGCTGATTACAGAGACAGGAAAGTGGCGTGTGCTATTCAGAGTGGATTTTATGATTTGTGTGGGTAAAAATTGAAAACCAGCCAAGATTGCCGTGATGACTAAAGGTGCAAGTCGCAGAAGGTCAGCCTTCACTTGAGCCTTTCCTGCAATGGATTTGCAATACGTTTTTGTGTTAAGACTGTTCTGACTTGGCTTTGTTTGAACTCTGCGCTGATTGAACTACTTGATGAGAACCAGCAACTGCATTGATAGCACCTCAATCTCCAATCTACTGCGTGCATGTGCTAGAATGCAAATCATTCTCACAAGGCTGTATAATCAGTGTTTATCTTGACCTGTTATTTGAATAAGTGCATTATGTAATGACTTCTCATATAATTATGTAATGAATGATTTCATCTTTTTCTGTTTCTTTAAGAAAATTATGCCCTTTTTCTTTAGCTAAGTTGAGGTTTGGAAGTCCTTTTAGAACTGACCTGATAGCCAGTGTTTTCTTCTGCAAATGACTTTTCAAGACCTATCTTTGCCATCACACATCTCTATAGTAATATTCTTGTGGCTCTGATGTCTAAGGATATGAGAGAGGCAAGGACTGTAATGGTGAAAATACGTTGTATTTGGACCCACTGATGTAGTTGGAAAAGCAAGTAAGCCATATAATCCATTGAGTAAAAGATGTTGCCTCCTGTTGAAAATCTTGCCTCTCATAATATGTGTCAACATAAATCACTTAGCAGTGGGCAGATTGGGGATAGATGAATATAGATGGTGTTTACGGTACTTCTTTTATAATAATAGAAAATAATGACACATACATTTGATTGTACTCTGCTCCATCCTTCTAAGTCACTTTTTTCCTTCATAGTAGGGATATAGTTTATCTGCCATCATCTAAGCATTGAAAGTTAGAAATGCAAATCTGAGTCACTTTTTGTTGCCTTTATAGTCAGTACAGAGAGTTAGGTTTGTCTTATTCTGTGAGAGGCATCTAAGATATGTAAGAGCTTTGCCATCTTGAACTATGTATGTCTTTCTTACACAAGTTATGAAAGTATGGGCTTGCATGCCTAACTTTCGAACACTAAGTTATGAATCCATGACACAGTTTTGTAGTTGGGGATCATTTATTTTGTCTTTGCATCATGTAGCACAACAGGACTTTGGTCTGAATGCAGGAAAAACAAACGTTGATGTTGTTGGTAGTATCTTCAGGAAAGAAACAAAACAATCAGTCCAATCTCCCAAGTTTAAAATGTAATCCAGGTAATTATGAATTAGGGCCTGTTTTCAAATGTAAGCTCTTTAGCTGAATGTCCTGTTCCTCGCACATGAAGATTGAGATCTGCACATAAGTGTCCTTGTGTTGGTCACTATAGGCGTTTTCCTTCTAGCACTCCACGCTTGCTGTGTTTAGTGCCGGGATAGTAGCCAAACACATGCTCAGAACTCACACAGAGGCTTAGATCAAAGGTGATCCATGGATGATAAAGAGACAGTCTGGCCTGAAGCTCTGACAGTTCAAAGTATTCTTGACTCCAGACTGCTGCGAGACAGTAGTGCAAATTGTTCTGAGCTTGGAAAGCACAGTATATTATTACTAATGAGGTTGCATGTTTTTAGCTTGTAATCTTATCATTTGAGATATGTAGCTACATCTTAGGACAGCATTCAGAAATCTGTAGGATTTATATTTTAATACTTGAGTATTCTTTGAAAAAAAAAAGACCCAACCGCTTTGTACAAGTCAGTCTCCTAGCTAGCTACTCTGATACAGATCAAATATTGTTCCAAGCAGTGCTGCACTTTGAGTTGAAGTGTAGCAGTAAAACAGCAGAAACGTTTAGGAAGTTTTATATGAATCGTGAAAGACAATACATGCACATAACAAAAAATAGTGGACAAGTAAGCAGACTAGTGGGACTGGAAAAATCATGAATGGACACCAAAATAACCCATAAGAAATAAGGCTAAATTTTGTCATGTGGAGCGTCACCTCGTTCTGACAAAGTGCTCAGCAACTCATTGTTTTGAATTGACAGTTTTCTGAATTGTAGTGAATGTAGTTAACTTTAATTTTAATCATCAACTCTCACAAGCTCTGACACTTTTTAAAGGAATAAATATTGATTATGGCAAATGTGGAAATAAAGCAAAGAATTCCTGGGCTAATTCAACATAAGACCAGAACAGGACAACTTCAGCATTCAGGGCTGTATCATTCCCTCAGAAATATCAGTCACAGTTTACATTTAGGTGGCTAAGTTTATGTCCTAGAGACCCACTTGCAGTGCCTCTTGCTTTCTTCTGTATTTTTAGAACTAGAGATAGTATTTACTTTATTAAGTCTATGTTTTTTACATTTAAATTAGAACAAGAGCTATCTTTTTCCACATGTATGTTCATTTGCCTCTCTGTGACTTCAAAATCACTTGCATCCAGACTGTCCTCCTCTAATACAAATTAATCATGTTGCTAGAAAATCAATCAACTGAAAGAGATTTGAGATTTTTTTCCCATTTATACAGTATTTTTCGCCATTTGTTGGTCAGTTTCTGTGTAAATTTGAAAAATGTAGCATAGTAAAACAAGAAAAATTAGCATTGGGACTAAGACCAGAGTTATATACCTGAAGACATTTGAACTACTGATACTTTTAAAATGGCCCTAGTGATTTTAAGGGGAAAATAACTCATGTGTCCATGAAATATATTCATAAAAGTTCATGCACTACTTTGTCTTCACAGACCCCTATAATTTGAAATAGGTTTATCCTATCAAGAGGTTCATCCTAATTTTCTATTTCAAACAGAATTGTATTTTGGAGAGACTAACCACAATAGAACTTTTTTTTTTTACTTCCTTTTGCACATTCCAGTTAGCTTACATTTTCCCGGTCTGTGTGCTGATTACTTGGAATAAATCACTAAGTAACATCACACAGTATAGTACCCAAACGGATAGCTAAGGATTTAGTGAGCCAGCTGAGGTACAAGAAGCAGCTTGGTTATGCTGTGGTGTTTTGAACTAATTTACCCATCTTCTCTGCAGGGCTAATTAGCCCAGGCAAAGTGCCAGGTTAAATGGTTTTGCTACCCAATGTAGCTTGTTAAGAGATGCCTCATGCATCTCTGTGTGGCGCCAGATTTGCTACTAGAAGTGATCTGGGTCCTCAGCGACCAGTAGTGTCCTGCTGCGGCCCTTGAGCAGCCACAGGGAACCAGGCTCGTGGAGGGAGCTGAGCCACACTGAGAAGCTCAACTTATGGCTGACCATAACCTCCTCAGCTGCCTGAGGGCTGCACAGTAGGTAATGTTACATTCCCTGTTCAGATAGATAGGAGCTTTTAAATTCCTGATAATTTTCAGCCCTGTCTTATATGAAGTGTCCTTCTGCATGTACATATAGGTGGGTTTTTTTCCCCTAGAAATTATGCTACTAAGGAGCATGGAACAATGATATGTACCTATGTTTCAATACATGAATATATATGTTGATTAAAAGTTAGGTAAATGTGATATCCTTAGGGTGAGTAAAGAATATGAAATATTTTGAAATACTGCTGTAACAAAATGGCCGTATCAGTGCAAGATAAAGCAGTCAGTTTCCTATGGCAAATGTGCAATTTCTGTTGTCATTAGTAGCAGTTACATATTTGCATTAAGAGGAGAATAGTTCCTTGAGTAATATATTCCCTGCAATGTAGTGATGCATATTCTGCACAAATTACCCGTCAGTGTTTCAAGTGTTCTTCCTTTCAGGGTAAAAAAAAAAAAAAAAAAAACGTACATTGTTAAAGATAATTTCATTCTGATCTTTACTCTCTGAAGGAAGAAAAAACTCCAGACCTCTATAAGGTTATAAACACTACGTATTTTCCAATTCTTTTCTTTGCTATCTGTAGGAAAAAAAGCAATAAAACTGTTCCCACTGGTATAGCAAAATAATAACAAGAAAAATAGGATGGGTGATAAAGAGAATATTATCTTTTGCCTTTCTAAACGTAGACTATTTGACACACATGTATAGCAGCAATTTTTTAAATGGAAATGCTTGCTGTGGACAGTGTAAATATACTTCCATGTGAAGCATTTGAATGATAGAACTAGTCCTTCTATCTATTCTTCAGCATTTTGTCCATTTCAGTTTTAAATGGCCCAAACCATTTGGCTCTCACCACTTCCAGCAGGAGACTATTTCACAGTCTAATAGAGCTCACCTTTAGGAATTATTTTTTCTTGAACTTAAAGCTTCTTATCTGAATTCCATGCCAGTACTGTATAGAAATCTCTATGGACTTTTCTAGAGAATTCCTCTTCTTAGTTATTTATATCTTTCAGATTACTAGCAAGGGTTCTCCTTTCCTAAACATACCTCATGTTAACTTTATTTGCTGCTTGAGCTAGGTCTTTTTGCTTCCTTCCCCTCTGACTCATCCATTCAAGCACTGATTCAGCAGTCAAACAGAAATGCTAATATGTAAGTGCATCCTGGGCAGAAAACAAGATCCTTTCAATGACTTGGATGAAAAACAAAATATTAGTCAAAGATTTTAAAGGGAAATGTGACAGTGAGATGGATTAAATGAGGAGGAAAAAGACAAAAAGCAGGAGGAAAGGGGAAATAACAAGAAAAGGGGAGGACTGTGGGGTGGCAGGATCTGAAAGAGACTGGTGTTGACAAAATCAAGGCAAAGCAAAAGGTCCGCGTCAAACAAATCCCATTTTTGTCCATAGAGAGGGCTCCATTTAGTTTCCTCTAGAACCAGCAATGCTTTGCATTCTGGAGAGATTCAGTATTCCCAAGTGTTTTTCTTTTTTTTTTTAAGAGAGACTAATCTTGGCTCACAGGTCATTACAGCTCCTTTTAGAGCAGCTGCTTGTGCAACAGTTCTCAAAGTGTTTATTCCTGACTGCCTTATGAAAAGGCTATGGGAACCACAAAAACATCAAGGGTCACACATTGATAACTTTAGTGACACATTCATTCCTCAGCAATGCTTTAATGACCTCTTGGTAAACTTCAAGTAAGAAAAGACCAAGGGAGTAATATTTTTGCAGCTGCTTGATGTCCTTAGAAGAAAAAATTGGTTGTTGTAATAAATAAATAAGAAGATACAAAGAGTTATTTGAAATGAAAAACAGTCATCTCAGTTCTGACCCTCCATGTTCCAGTAACAAGTTCTGTCAGTAGAGAAGGGGTTACCAAATCTAAAGCCTTTTAGATTAAGGAAAGTCTTTTAAAGAGTTGAGATCAAAAACCCTGGAGCTTTGATTCCTGAAGGCCAGAAGATTTTTAGATGGACTGAATACTTGTTTGAAGACCTTGAAATGCTATGAGATGAGATAATGCTGTAAGAGCACAAGAGCTCTGAGGCCTCAGACCTTTGCATTTGGGGGTCATTGGCTGCGTGAAGTAATTTAGAGTACGCTGCAATTTAAAACTTCTTAAAATCCTCCCAAGAAGTATCCTCCAAGATAGAAAGAATGAAGTCCATGATGGCTAAAATATGGTGGAATACGCAGACCTTTTCAGAAGGGCAAGATGGAAAAATGCTGTGAAGCAGTGAAGCTTAGGGTGAAACTCTGGGCCTCACCAGGACAAAACAGATTTTCCAAAATGTAGACAACATTAGGCATCGCAGCCCTGCTTTTCATTGATTTTATTCTCGCCTGCCTCACTTCTAATTTACAGCTGTGCAGCTGGTCTGATTTAGAAGCAAATACCTTGCAGAAATTGTAAATGACAGCATATGGTGCCAAGGTATGGACTATTGCAATTTATGAGCCAGAACGCTGAACCAAAGAAGTACTGCAACCATAATTAAGGAATATGTTCACACAAAAGATGTTTTTAAGGCACAGGGAGAATATCCCAGCCCAGTACCCTTGTACGAAGTAGATGAGTTACATGGTGATCTCATTGCTATGCCCTGATGGTTCTTTGTTAGCGCTAGATTCTCTGAATGCAGTTCAAACACACTTACTTTGAATCTGGAAGGAAAAGTAGAAAATTATACATTGTGTCCTCTTGGAAGCTATTTCTGGGCACATGAAGAAAGAGATGATGACTGAGAATAGCCAGCATGGATTAATCAAGAGAAATCATACCTGACCAACCTGATTGCTTTTTGTCATGAAATGATGAGCTCTGTGGATAGGGAGAGAACTGTGACTGTCAGGTACCCTGACTTAAACAAGGTTTTTGACCTCCTATAGCACACTTGACTCCTAGTTCAGACATTATGGTCTAGATAGGTGGAATAGTACCTTAGGTGAACAACTGCTTGGATTGATGGAATCGAAGAGTACTAATCCATGGTTTGTGCTCTACCTGGAGACCTGAAGTGGAGTAACATTGTTCAACTGGCAATATCTGCTAGAAAATGCTACAGCTAGGAGGTAGTATTGGAATTTATGACCAAGATGTAACAGTATCAGCACGTTGCCTGGCTTTCTAGATGCTTGCTGATATTTTATACAACAAATTTGTTTCTTTTACAAAAGAAATAGGAACTGAAGGTGGGAGTCTTGTCCCTGCCCTGCATAGGAAAGCCTTCAGACCACTGCAAATTTTCCTAACATTTCGTGGTTCCTAGAGAAATTTGAAAGGAGAAGGCACAAAATCAATGCAACATCAGTTTGTTTTTCCTATTGGTGAGATAGTGCAACTCACTTTAGCACTAATCTTTTGAGTGCATATGACTTTCCTCTTGGAAACCTGAGAATTTTCTCTCCTTCTGCTGGTCTCCATCATAATTACCTGTGGGATATAGGCTTTTATTGCAGCCTTATCATCTTTCCGTGCTCAATAGAGCACAATTTGGCATTTGTTGTAATAGGTCCTGTTTCAGATGATGAATGGTCCACAGCATTCATCCAAAAACTGTCACTACTATCCAAAGAGAAGTCATGGTTGCAAGCCACCTTCTGTCCTTAGCATGTCTTACTGTAAAGTCCAAAACCCCACAGTTAAATTTTGATCTCAGTAAAGTCCACGGCAAAGTTTTTGCTCTACATAAGCATGCCAGCATTTCAGTGCTGAACTGAACTCTTCTCCCAGACTTTGAACCCACTTTCCCTTCACATCAGCAGGTGAAAAATCAAAAGAATGTCAATATTTCAAAGGGTTTAAGTTAGCATGTGCTGCTAGTAGTTTATCTATCTGTGGCACCTTGGACCAATCACTCATATTGACCTTCACACTGTTGTGGCAACACAGCGGGGCTACCAAGCCACCTGGGTTAAACCTGAGATAGCTATGTTTGCGCAACACCCAGAATTTTACACTGTCTGTGAAGTAGGCATACCCATAAAGGCATATTAAGTACTGCCTATGTAACAGTTTCTCTTTTGCAAAAGAGAATTAATAACAATATGTAAAGAAAATAAATATGGCTAAGGAAATAGACACAAAGTTAAAGATGAAGGTATGAAGGTATTTCCCTTGCTACTAGAGCCTTACCTCTGTCTTGTACTGCAGCAGGGCATGCTGAAAACCTTGTAATTGTGCTAGTTGACCGGCTGTCTCAAGAAACAAGTGTTTGATTGTGATCATCCTTCACAGAGATACGGAGCACAAGCACCCATGGAAGCCTAATTTATGGATTTTTATCTGGATTATATGGATTTTTATCTGGATTATATATAACAGTCCATAGGGTTAAATTGCTGAATAATAAACACAAACTGAGCTGGAGACAAAGTATTTGAAAAGCACAACTTGAGGATGATTAATAATAATAGACTGAGAGATCAGAGTGCTAAAAGAATACTTTGGATAAATAAACAAGTAAGCCTCTGAATTCTCCCAGATTCAGTAAGCTGGTTTATTAATCTAAGAGATAATATTGCTTTTATCAGATCATTTTCAAATGGGCCAAAAGTACCAAGTGCAATGAGTTGTTAGATGTACTTATGACAAAGAATCCTTCAGAGAATCTGTGATTTTACTGGTGCTCATTGATTGTTGCTGTTTTCTCAAAGATGACCTCTCCTTTTCCCACAAGAATTTCTCTTACCTTTCTTCAAATAAACGGTTAGCTGAGGTTAAAAAATGAGGTTAAAAAAGTGAGGCAGCACTTTGGCACTAAAGTTTTATTTTCCTTTTACATATTCCCTTTCATCTTGAAACCCCTCAGTGGCAGTATTTGATTACAAATTCCAGTCCTAGGCCTGGAGTGAACATGTTAAGCAATCAGTATATTTAGAAAGTGTTCACCACTGAACCATCGGATGAATGTAGTGTTGCTAAGTTTGGCTTCAGGACAGTGAGGAATTTCCATTTCTGCCAGTGATCTGCTGGATGACTTGGGGCAAATCACTTTTATCTCTTTGTTTCATGACTTTCCCATCTCGTATGGATAAAAAATGACTTTTATTGGCACAGTTATTGCTATATAAAAGTTATGTGTCTACATTAAGCAAATCCTGCCCGATCACAAAACAGAAGCAACTCTCTGTGATTTTATGTCCAATTATAACTAATGCGTAGCAGTGAAATTTTGAGTGAATTGAACTGAAAGCTTATGAAAATGTGACCATGTAGAATCAAAAGGCTGCAGTTTCCATTCTGTGGTACCCAGATGGAGCACAGCAGTGAGATTGGGGCGCACAAAACAGTTGAGACCTCAAACTGAGATTCAATCCTGAGTCAAATCCTGAACTATGACCTAAGGATTATGCACAGGAAACAGTTCTTCAAATTAGTTCTGAAAAATCTGTAACTCCAAGCCACTTGGAGAGAATTTGCAAAGAAGTAAAATAATTTCATATGTGAAATTAATATTTGTATTTATAGATCGCTGTTATTGCCACAAATTATTCAGTTACCTTTGTTTTCATCAAACAGGTAACAGACACCTTGCCTAGTTAGCAAGTGCTCAAAAAACCCTGCAAAACAGAAAAAATACAAGCTCAGTAGGGACAATATCCTTTTTCAGAGATGAATTCTCAATGAAGCGAGATTCATAGCCAAGGGCTATTATTGCTGTGGCAGACCAACACACTGGGGCATGTTTCCAGCTGTCCCCTGTCACTGCCAGGACCCACAGAGGGCAGAGTGTGCTGAAATGCAGCAGTCCCCCTTGGCAGCTAAGGCACAAGTGCAGACTCTGTTCTGCAGCAGTCATTGCTAAAAAAGAAGTAGAGCAAACTACTATTAGCAGAAACTTCTTAGTTTCTCCCTGACTATGTCCTCCAAACTTTGTCAGGGAGCTCATCTGTTTGGGGTGCACATAGCAGAGTACAGAAACAATTATAAAAATTGTATTCATTAGAAAAATGTATTTTAAAATGCATTTGAAGAAAAAGCTAATAATGGAAGCAAAAGTAAGTTTTCTGCTTGTCTTGTTCTCACTTCTCATAAAAACAGTTTTTCACGTTCTCCAAAAATGGTGCATCTTCAGTTCATGCAGACAAAGAGGAACTTTTACAATAGCTTAGTTCTAGATAAAGAGTAGTCCAAACAAATTCAGTGAAATTACCAAATTAAATTATATTTTCTTTATTATGATCTTAATCATGCTTCAGAAAGAGCTGTATGGAGCTTTTTTCATTAACCAAACAAAAGAAACTTCCTAATCATTTCCTAATGAACAATTTGTTCTTTTCCAAAATATCCTTATATTATTTCTATTAAAGCCAAATATTTATTTTCAGTTGTCTTTTAAAATCCATTCTGGCCTTTTAAACAATTAAATTTAGAAAAATACAAAGCAAATGTTATTCAATGCAAAATTATAAAATACTTTTCAAGTCAAACAGTATGTTTTGACTTTACATTTTTTTGTGTTTCCATCATCATTAACCAAAATTTTAACTGAACTTGAATAAAATTCATGAATATTTTGGTGAAATGGAAAGCGTGTTTTGTGTTAACTAAATTACTAATTTGAAGAACTCAACATAGCTGTACTCTGGAACAGGAAAGCTCATTTATATAACAATTACTGTGTAGAAGTACAGGTGCCTGCAGGATGGTAGTTTAGTAACTGTCCTAGTTGCGCAGCTGTTCTCCTTGGTTCTTTTGATCAGTTATGGAGACTGTCTGCCACTAAAAATGAGTAAATGTTTGTGGGAAATTATTAAAACTATTTATGTTGCCAGATGGAAGTCTCTAACTCAGTAATGTGACAGCTAAAATAATGGCTTGGGAATACATTTTATGTCATAATCTTGTGAACGTTGAGTATCTCTCTCTTCAACCTATTTTCTAGTCCCCTTTCCCCTGAGAAAGCAAAACTCTTCTAGAGAGAGGATGCAAACCAACATATGTGTTTGTGTGCATCTGGCAGGAAGTGAACTCACCTATCCTGGTGAGTTCAGTATGATTTGGATAGGATCCTACACAGGGCTCTTCTTCCACACCTTCGTTTCCCCTAATCTCATGGTTTTAGGTTTGTTGGCTCTTGCTTACTTTTGTTCTAACTATATGTAACATTTGAAATATACATCTATGTGGGAAGCGCTGCTTCAAGTCCTGTCCTAATGACATGGGTACTACAAGTCCAGATGTCATTTGAAGGGAGAAATACAAATATCTCCTACCACATAGAAAATATTCTTGGTTTTCCTTTTTGTCATCTTCACAAATGTTACTGTTTAGCAGCTAGTTTTAACATGGGATCAGAATACTGATTATGACAAGAAAGTCTTTACTTTGTTACTATGAAAGTAATGAACATCTTTTTGAAAGTGACTCTTAATTAACAATTAAAATAAAAGGTGAACAAAATGAAAAGCTGCAAGTAAATTTCAAATAGACCCAATGCCAAAGTTAAATCTGATAATGGATTTAATTGTTTGTCTGAGACTGAAAACATGCTGTATAATATTAAGAAAAGCAAAAAATGATGTTTAAAAAACCTACCTCTGGCTACTCTAGAAAAGGTGTTCTCAAGTATTTCCTTTTTGATAGTCTATTGAGGATTGTAAATACAAGTAATACATGTAGTTTTTATAATCTCTGTAGCCCAAAAGCCCAATGTGCCATATAATAGTTGTCTCTGAATTACTATGCTATTTGCAGATAAGAAGCATAATGATAGAATAACCTCTATGTCCTTCTCAAAGATTACAGTTCCGTTAAAACAGTGGGGTCAGTCCAAACTTTCATTGAATCTGCTAAATATGCAAGGTAAAGGAAGCCTTTCAAAATATGAAATCAGTATATGCATTTTGTGGTATCAGATGGCTGGTCCTCCTTTGATGCTGCTCTGCTCTTCTATCCACACCAAAGGCGACACTTCACTTTGAACAACTATAGTTCAAACTGTGCATAAAAAACATATTTAGATACTCTGCATGCTTTTTCCTTCAGATGTGCAAAGCTTTATAAAAATGGTATTTTACTTTAATGCTACTGTTGCTGAAATAATAATTCTAAAATGTGGCATAATGTATTTTAAATAGAAAGCAAAATTACGCAAGTAGTAATATGGTTGTTTAAAAGAATGAGGTAAGTGCAGTATTATGATCAATATGATAATGGAAAATGTATTTATTCATTATAATTACCAAATAAGTGGTGAATTTTGATTATTTCTAATGAATTGTCAACAGTATTTACAGTTTGATTTAACTGTGCTTATGTTCTTAGAGTATTCGTACTATTCCACAAAGTATTACGGTGCTATATTTAAAAGTTATTTTTATATTAATTATTATTTAAGTATTAATATCTTCAGATTTAATTTGAAGATTGTAATTGAATGCAAGAATGCAATGTATTATTAATGTCTATTATTTAATGTTATTTATAATATCGAACATCTTTTTGATATTTTTAAATAAGAAAATAGATGGGTAGATCATTATACAGTGCAAGATTAGGAAAATGAGAGATGCATCTTCTCCCTGTTATCTCTGTTTCTGTTCCTTCCTTTATTGCATTTTGTTTCACAAGATATTAAAGATCTAATGAATATTCAAATATATGCAAATCCCACTCCAGCACCATACATCATACACACAAAATACATACATACACTTTACATATAATTATATCCTACATGTATCTCCATTTTACAGGATCTTGGTACTTTTATCCATTATACAGGAGGTTTTGTGAGAATTAGATTGCTAACTTAACCCAAGGAATTGCCCAGATACAAAATTACGGAATGTCTGATTAAATTGACTGTCAGAAACAAGAGCTGCAGCAACCTGTTAATTATCTTGCATTCATCTTCTCACCCATCCTAAAAGAGAAAAACAAGCTTTCTTTCACCTTCATAACTTCACTTGCAAGACAGCAGGAAGATTCTCATTTGAGCTTTGGTGAAACTAATTGCTCAAAACTGCTCATTTTTTATATGTGGCACAATGTTACCTGAAGGAGCATTGACTCTTCCTGCTATGTGACAATGTAATATACAGAGCCGTGTTCTTCTGCTGGTGCATCCATTTATATGAATTCCCAGTACAACGAAATCCTTTCAGGATAACCCTGGAGGCACTCGTTCCTCCTGCTGATTTGTCAACTTTGTTCAGCAAACTTTCGGGGTGGGGGAGGAGGCTTTTGGTAGACCTTATCAGAAATTAATTGAAATTGATTCTTATATTACACAAAATGCTACTTTTTTCAAATCAAAACATAAAAGCTGTAGTCTTCCATTATTTTAAAAACAGGCTGCTGAGTACTGAATGAAACAATTCACCAAAGCATTTAATGCAACATAATTACAGTGGACCAACAAAGGCAATTTAATGATTTAGGAAAAAAAAAAAAGATGCTATAGATAGTACCTAATAACAACTATCTTTGTTATCCTTTATGTTCAAAAATTAAAGTGAAAAAATCTTTTACTATTATTAACTACTGTATTGCCTTGTGATATTAAGTCAATGGAAATAATACTGCTTTTTTTAAAGAAAACTCCAAATGAATTTTGAGTTCCAAACTAGCATTTTAGAATTATGAGGAAACAAGTCTGAAGAATTATACCCTTCATGTTACAGTCTGGGTGGCTGAGGCTTTGGCCAGCGGCCCTAATCATCCCCTTCTTTCCATCTTTTTTTCACCCCAATAATTCAGTATCCCACTTCCTCATGAGATCACTTTCTTATTTCCATATCAGTGAAATCAATTCCTTGAATCTTTGGTGGTTACTTTAGTCCAGCTTCCTGACTGCTTTTGTCGTGTCCTGGCTGCACATCAAATGGATAGAGATATCTTATTTACGTGGGAATGATGGCTTTCTGAGGGAAGATGAATTGCTCTCTGGAAGCGCCTATCTGTGTCAGCTAGAGGGAAACTAGCAAGTAGCTTTCGCTAGATAGCTCGTGTTTAGATGTCTGAAGCTGCATTATGAATTTTCCCTTGGATTGCAGAATGCAAAATACACAGAACAGCAAAACAAACATGCTCTGAAGTCCTTGGCAGTTTTTCCAGAACCACTGGCCGTCTTTGTTTCCCTGCCTCTGACTCTATGCCCCTTCTACCTCTGTGTAGGTCTGCCTTGTGCTTCGGGTTTAGTCACCTGCCATATATGCAGTGAGTTTATGCTCCTTCAGCAAGAGACCTTTCTTCATGCTTGAACAACTTTGCATATTATTCCTTTTCTTCTATGTTCTTTGCCTGTTTCTAATATTATTGTTTTTTCTAAAAATTTGACTAGAATATTTATTTTTCATCATTAACATTTTTTAAACCAGTGCATCTCTCCAGTTTTGTTATCATAACCTCGTTCAGCATTACTGCGATGACCACACAGCTTTCTGTCCCTCAAAAACTACGTAAGAAACCCCAAGTGTTTGTTTTGAAGTATCCCAAATGTCCGTGTTTCTTTTCTTTACTCTACAGTGCTTTTCTGCCATCATTCAACAGCTGAACTGCTTTGCTGAATAAGAACAGGCTGAACCAGAATAAAAATGCTTTGCTGAACTAGGATGTGAAAGATGATGTTACTCCTGGGGACAGACGCCTTTAGTTTTTATGCAGTTAAGATACCCACCTTATAAAAAGATGCAGGGCCCATTTCTAGTAAGGAAGAATTTCCCAGTGTTTCTGAAATATCAGGAGAGAATTGGACAATCTCTTGTGAAGAACTGCTATCTTTAAATATGTTTTATATATATATATATGTATTTAGGATCATAGGAAAAATTAGGTCAGAAGGGACTTCTGGAGGTCATTTAGTCCAACATCTTGTGTAAAGCAGTGCCAAATCTGAAATTAAGTAGGCTGCTCGGGGTCTTGCCTGAGTTTCAGAAATCTCAAAGAATAAAGACTCTGCAGCCTCCCAGGGCAACCTTGTCCCAAGAGCTGACTGTCACTTACTCACTATGTGAATGTTTTTTCCCTTATGTCCATCTAGTATTTCCTTTGTAACAACTTGTGACCATTGCCTCACTTCCTTTTGGTGAGTGTCTCTGCAAAAGGCTAGTTCCACCTTCTTTATAACCCTGCCCAGGAAGCAGAAGACAGCGGTTAAGTCACTGCTTAACCTTCTCTTCTCCAGGCTGAACAAACTCAGTTCTCCCAGCTTCCCCTCATATTCATGCTCCAGCCGCTTCAGGGTTGCTCCTCTGATCTCTCTCCGGTCTGTTGATGTCTTTGCTGTGCTGGATGGGAGCCCAGAACAGGACATAAGGAACCTAAGAATATTACATGAATCAATCACTAAGTAAAAAACTAGTAGTTGCAAAACATTATGTCTGGCCAAAGAAAGCAAAATGCTGGTAAAGTTCTGCAAGGATGAAGAACAAAACAGAACTGCCCTCCATGCCTACAGTGTACAGCAAAGCAACAGAAGGGCACCAGGGAAATTCAAATTATGAAACGTTCTTGATGAAATATTAATAAAACCATACTATGATCTTAATTGCTATAATTTAACACCCTGTATGGTATAAATATTTTAGAAACATGTTAAAATGGAACATTAAGAAGGGTCATAGGATAATAATATACATTCATCTCGATTGGTGGAGATGTATACCTTATAGTTAATTTATGTTTATACCGTTATTCCATATTCATTTTAAAAGATTAGTGGGTGAAATTAGCTATATATATTTATCTTATGTTGAGACATACATGTTATATGTATATGTGTGTATTAGTATAGATATATATAAAGTAAACAGTCCTGGTGGATTTTGTTTATATAAGAAAGGTATCTCAAGATGCTTTCACAAGAACATCCTCCCCTTCAGAAATCAGTCAGGGATCCAGCAATCTACAGAAGGGAGGGAGGAAGGAAACACACAGACCATTTTCTCACAAAATCCTTTCCTGAGGAAGCTGTGATCTGTATTGTCTTTGTAATATCTGCTTTTCTTTTTTAGTAGGAAATATTTATTTTATGGCTAGCTCTCAGTACAGGTATATCCAGTGGAAGCTCTGGACATGCCTGCTCTGCAGCCTCGCTGGTGGAGAAAGGAGCTGGCTGCTTGGGCACAGCCCTTTGCACAGAAAGCTTCATGCACAGCATGGCCTTAGGGTACTTCACAGCCTGTCTTGGTAAGAGAAGGTCTGCCTGCCCAAATAGAGCAGTCAGAGAGAAGTTAGGAAACATTTCTCTGAGCTTTTAAACCTCCTATAGATTTTCACCCCAGAACGAAGCTATTGTGCTAATTTTTGTAGAAAATAACATGCAGAAATTGCTTGAAATTGCTGGCACTCTAACAGTGACCTCTGCCCATGCATGCATAAAGCGGATAGGCATTTCATTTACGTTTATCATAAATTGTATGCAGTAATGATTTCTATGTGTTAAATTGCATAATCCATACAACTCTGACAGCCTCATAAAGGCTTTGGGCTGATGTCCTCCTTTGAATGCATCAGTGCCAATGAAAGAGGTTATCATACCCTTGACAGAGGGTACTGCTGTCTTATATCTGCTGGTGCAAGTGCTCCCGTGATCCTATCTAAACCATGTCAGTCAAAATGTACCAGGTAAGCTTAAATGTTTTAAATAGCAGATTTTTTGCTAATGATGCACATTTTGCCCAAAAAGGATAAGGGCGTACTCAGAGGAGTGCCTAGCTGGCAATTTAAGGGATAGTAAACTCTTTTACCAGCATGGTTAGCTCCTAAAAAATAATATTGGTCCACAGCCTCCCATCCTGTCAATTAATTTGTCTTCCTCAGTTCTAAATTTTTGCAGTTTCTTCTGTTTTATTTCTAAAAGTCAGCAGGCCAGAGATGAACTTCTTCCTGAAGGTAGGAGAGTCCTACCAAGCATACAGAGATTTGAAATACAAAATGGCATTTTTTGAGAACCCAGACCAATGAGAGGTTTATAATCTGACCTATAATCCATTAGGGTTTGAAATGGAAAATTTCTGCCATGGGGGATGGGAGAGTCCAGGTATCCTTTCTTCATTTTGTAGAGATATCGTACGTAACACATTCATAGCATTGTTAGTGAGGAGAGATGATGCCAATTAAACCACATGCCAAGAAGTATTAGGTTAAGCCTATTGTGAAAGGGAGACCTCTCCAGCACGTCAGTTTTATAAAAGGAAAGCTTTGCCTTTGCTTTCAGCAGTTCTGGGATAGCTGATCATGGTGCCCTGTCCTGCCATTTCTTCTTATTTTAACCCCTGCCAATAAATCTCTTCTGCTCCTCTAAACAGTGACAAGGTGAAAGTACTGTAGCTTTTAAAGGATTTACAAGGCTTAGCTGATCACATCGCTTCCTGTGCCAGAAAATAAGAGAAAAAATGATGTGTGGGTAGATGTTGCTTTTGGTATTCTGCTAGCTTGTTGCCTAGTATTGATTCATTGTTCTTGCTCCTCTATATGTCTGTAGACTTTTACTGTCTCCCGTCATTTGATAGAGGTAAACTCTTTTGCACAGGAACCACTTTTTATTTGTTCAGCATCTGGCCATGACTAGAATTTGTAGGTGATATAGTAAATAATAATAAAACAAATATTTGGAGTATGACTTCATCAGTCTGTCTGCCTAAAGTGAGGATGACTCAGTGGGGAGAAAACCCATGTGGAACCAGTCACTGGGGTTTTTGGTTTACTGCCTTTGAACTTTGGGCAGGCACTGATCAAACCCTGAAGAAACATCTTGAGAGACTGGCTGTTGAGGCTTTAATATTTTCCTGTAAGGCTATCCATGGAATATGCAATGTAGGCGTTCTTTACATACTTAGATCTTTTCTGTTAAATCCTTTTTCCCCTCATTCCCATGAAATGTGCATACATGTACATGCATGCATATGTAAATTCTGCAAATGCTTTTAGGACCTATTCATCTCCGTAGACAAGCATTTGCCCTCCTTCTTTTACACTTCATCCGTTCAAGGATAAACATGATGTTCTTTATGATGTGATTAAAGATTATATCCTTTAAAAAATATTGAGCCTATATTTCCCAACTGTAAGGAGTTTTTACTGAATTTTTCACTTTATTGATTAAAGAAATCCTTTTAAGGTTAGCAAAGTCACCTTTGAAGTCTTTATTAAGGTGGAATTATGAAAAATTGTTATGAGAAATGATGGGCAAGTTAACATCATCCCTGTTCACTTTCACCTGAAAGCTTTATTGTGGCTCTTGTTACTGGTGGCATCCTTCATAATAAATATTTTCATTTTATTCTGAGGGTACAACAAATAGATTTTATTAGTGAATGACCTTGTGCATTAACTGTGTTATTCATGATGTAGTGAGCCAGTCAGTTGAAATATTGCTAATGTTTTCCCAACTCAGTCTTGTTACATTTGTGCCATGAGGATGACATTAAGAGTAGTTGCAGATGAACAAAAAAATAAAATGGCTTGTACTTGTGTTTAGGATCATTAAATAAATGAACCCGGAGGGTACTGTTTTATTAACTGTGGAAGTTGAGGAAATGATGGAAACAAAATGACAGTTTCTGAGTTTGTATTTATTAAAAATAAGGACAGTTTGGCAAGCTGAGAATTAGTGGTAGTGTCCCTTAAATTTTTTAGATACCATTGCAAATACATACAGTGTCTGTCCAAAGATTTCAACAGCTTCTAAGTGAGAGTGAAAATAATTCATACATTTCACGCGGTTTCCATGAGAAGTCTCAAAGCATTGAAAATAGGAGAATGCTAAAGAAATACAGCATAAAGAAGATGAAGTTTAATATTTGGAAGCCAAATGTGTATTTTTAAATATTATGCCTTATAGTATCAAATAGGATCAGTTTATTTTCCTAGGAGATCTTCAGGAGGAGTAGAACATTGCTTTAACTGAGCAACCGCTCTTCTTTGCTTTCTTTTCCTGAGCCCTTTTTAGTTTGTTCACATTAAGAAATAATAGAAATGATAGAAAAAGTTGGTGATGGGCTCCCAGAACGATAGTTTAGTCCCTTCCCCAGCCCCAATACCAGATCATCCATTCCAAGGAAACCACAGAAGCTCAATTTGATTCCAGAGAGCTGTATTTCCCTACTCTCTACAAAGCTATAAGTGTAAGTACTAACTTCTGGATCACTTCCCTAGCTCTTTCTGCTTGTAAGACACCACAGTTAATATTGCTAGAAAAGAGAGAACAGTGGAGAAAATTGTAGTTAGATACTGTTCTTCCTGGACACTAAGTAGGTAAACATTTTTGTTTCCATTAGATGGATAAGAAAAAAGAAGCATGTAATTTTTCCACTTTTTTGAAAAGTTAAAAGGACAGGGAACAGATCTTACTTAGAAGTTTATGTTTTTAAGGAGGACAGACAGTTCTTTCTACCTTATATGAAAACAATAAAGCATAAAAAGGAGCTTTGGTGAATATCCGGACAGACTGAAATGAAATATATATATATATAAGCAGAGAATATTCAAATAGAAGCAAAAAGTGAATACACAGCTCTAGAATATGTAGCTACCCCGAAAAGCTGATTAACCGCTATTATCCAAGTGATATTTTTTCTGTAGTATCTTCATCACAAGAAAATTAAAGGGATCTGTTACATTCTTAACTATAAATAAAAGAAGCCAGCAGTACTGTTCTTTTATAATGCTATTTCAAAAAGAGGAGGAGAGAAGAGGAGAGTAGATGAGGAAGGGAGGAAGAATGAAAAAGAAACTGTGGCCTCAAGCTCACTTGTGAGGTGTTCCTTTCCATACTATTGAGAAGGTGAAGAGGCAAAGAGTTCCACACACTGGGAATGGCTGAAAGAGATCCAGGTGGTCCTTCTTACCTTCCAGGCCCTTGGGACCAAGAATCCTGCCTTCTAATTTGTAAATGTTAAGACTGAACCTATGTTGGTGAAGTTTTTCTTTTGGGCCTTTAAAATGTACAATTAAAAGTTGATCAGGACACTAACGGTCAGCTCAGAAAGAGCTGAAGAGATTTTCTGCCTGCTGAAGAAAATCATCTGCAATAGTGCCAGTAGCACCAGTCCTGCCACTCTGGACTGCTTGAATATATTCAACTTTAGCTGCAGCTCAAAACACTTCAGGTTGTTCTGCCTAGATTTGCTGTACAGAGCTGAAACTTAGCAAAGAATCTTTATCTTAACTAATTTTGATGAAAAAGGAGGAATTACACTTTTTACAATTCCTTTTTCCATTTTATTCTAATACAAGCTGAATTGGTTTACCTTCGACTGTAAATATTGAATAAGTTTAAGAACGCAAGCAAACTGTTACACATGCGTGCACCTCACTCCATCAAGTAATGTTTAGCATTGAATTATCACTGTTAAAATGATTGATGGCGTTAAAAATTGTCACTGCTAAGAATTCATTGAAAAATATTCTGTATCTGTAAAACACACATAACCAAATCAGGTTATTTTTGTTAATAGTACTTATTGTTATTAGTATTCTTCTTTTGATAGACATCAACTTCCTAATTTTATTTAGGTGAATGTTTTTGAGAACAACTTTCTGAAGCTCTGCAAAAAAAAATTTAGATTGGAAAAAAGTTATTTATTTCTACATTTCTTTGTTTCTAATTCTTATAAGCTGATTTTGCTCATACTTTAAGAACAGAATCACCATGTTGTCACCAAAGTTTGAAAAATTAGTTCTGTGGCCGCAACATTATCTGTAGGTGAAAACAGACTTAGGACTTTTTTACTGCAGAAGTATTTTGGCATTTGTATACCTATGTGTTCCTTATGAAGGGTTTTCCTATGAAAAAACAAACTGGGTTGGTTGACCAAGGCCTTCCAAGTCCTATAGTTATGTGTAGTAAATAAACTGTAGCTATCTCAGAATGGTGCTCTTTACCTCTCTGAGTTAGAAAGGGAAGCTGGACTGATATCTTAATTGAGACAGATAAAGTTAGTAGAGATGGATCCCACTATTAGCCTAAAAGCTCCGTAAGAATATGAAAATGTCATTTAATATATGCCAAACTTCTTTACTGCAATTTAAGTATCGTATTTTAGAATAGTGTGCTCACATTTTAAAGGACAGTTACAGGAAAACATACAGTTGAGCAGCTATTTATTAAATAAGTAAGAATCAATCAATACAGGCAGTCAGGCAGAAAGGATGTGCATAATATGCATATCTAATCTATTCCAATGAGAGGTCTTGATGCATCAGACTTTGCTGGTCTACCTTGAATATTATCTCACTGTAGGATATTAGGGAGGTGGGAGATAGACTGTTTAGAGAGGGGAAAGTAACATTATTTTAGGGAGTGAATTTAAAAAATTATGCAGCTCTTTCCAGCTATTCAGGTACAGGTCAGTTTTACTCTCACGGCAACATACAGTGCTGCTGTTTTCCTCACCTTTTGTGTATATTTTTGAAGAGAATTAAAGATAAACACTGGGGGAAAATTTCTTGATTTTGTACATGTCGATCTGGCTATCTTGTGTTTCGTACTAAGAACTGAGAGAAACCAAGTAGCAAGCTGCGCTGGGAGTAGTGAGCCTGGCCTAAATTTCCACCTATTAGTTTTATTGGCTAGAGCAGGTTGTAGAGAAGGCGTACACCGAAAATTGCTGGAGTTGCAAGCAATATTTTAAATTACTCCAGGCAGCAAGGTACTGCATTTCAACAGATTGAACGCTGAAATGTTGATATTAGAAATTAAATAATGCACGTGAGATTGAAACAATATCTAATTAAAATCTTTTGAAAAATGACTTGAAAATTAAATATGACATAATATTTAGCAGACTGTCGCTAGTATGACTATGTGGCTTTGACGTTTTTTGCAATCATTTTCACTCCAGGCCTGACTGCCAGATAACTTGAAATTACACACGAATCTACAAACTCACTCATTCACCCAGTAATGAATGGAAGACAACATATCTTTTGCTGGCAGCCTGTATACTTGTCCCTGACTAATTGAATTTTAAAATTTGGTTTAAGGAAACCTTCTCCTCTTTGTGTCCTTAGTCATTTTTTGCTTCTAGCTGAAGCATTTTGGATACTCATGTTGTGCTTTTGACTTACTCACTTGCAGCCTGATGCTACCGCTACCCATAAAGAGCAGTTTCTAATTTGCAGGCTGTAGCCACTGGAAGAGGAGCCCCAGGTGGGAGGGAGCCTAGCACAGTGTCTCCCCGCACTACTCCGTGCAGGGGCATGAGAGGGAGCGTTTATCTTGTATTACAGACAGCCTATTCTGCTGAACACGTTGGTACTGAAGTATCTAATTCAAAGTTCATTAAAGTGCTCTTTGATTACTTCAAGAAAGGAAATTGGAATGAGGTAGGAAAAACCTATGTAACATATCAGGTTATTCTGCAGAGAAAAGGCTTATAGAGTGCTGAAATAGCGGAGTGTTTGTTCCCCTCTGCCTCATTTTCCTTTAGCAGCGTGAGTCCCTTAGCAGTTTCAGTAGGTGCAGTAATGGGCAAAGGTTTACTCTGGGGTTCTGTGCTCTTCTCATCAGGGAGAGGGTTTCCCAGTTATTATGGGAATCCATTTTCATTGAATTACAAGAGACGAAGATTTTCATATCTGCTGTGTAAACGCATGCCACCGTGCATTGGTCTGCCAAACGTAGAGGCAGCCTTTTTGGTCTATCCTATGATGAAGTTTGCCATATAATCTGGGATTTTTTTTTTTAGGGGAAGGGAGAGGAGGAAGAAAGGACTTGATGTAAGTAGATGCAACATCTGCTTGTGTTAGATATGGAAGACATGTTAAAGAAGTTACAAGTTGTAATGAAGACTTATCCTCTCTCTGGATTCCCTTCCTCCCTTCCCTTTCCTTTCCTCAAAGAGAAGAAAATCAATGAAGTTCTTCCGATTGAGGCTGTAGCGAAGATGCTTTTCAATACACTGATTGGAAGAGGATGGTTGTTGTAGGATTCACCTGACAGTGTACAGTAAATCTGAATTAATTACCCTCCATCTGTTTTATAGTTAGTGAAGGTCCAGGCAATATATAGGGCATGAACTGGCTCATTCCAAAATGGACATGTCATAATGGTCAGGGGAATCGTATGGCTGTTAGTACTTCTTTTTTCTACATTTAATTGGATAAAGCATGCCCTCAAAGTCAGATTCACAGCTGACAAAGAAAAGGTTTCCTTTTGAGGACACCATCATCCCAGAGACACTCTTCATATTTAAGGCTGTTTTGATGTTTTCTTCCATAGAGGGGGCAAATCCTGCTGTATCATGGGAGACAGGCAGAGAAGCTCCCTGCAGCAGGGCTCTCCTCGTGCAGGTGGGCAGGGTGTACTCTGTGAGTTGGAGGGTGAGGTTGTGCTTGACAACCTGCCTTATCACAAGCATTTCTAAACTACTCATTCCTCAGGGCTTCCTTCTTTCAGAAGTGCTGTAATGAAACTGCAGGTCTGCTTGAAGCCCTTGAAGCTTGCTTCTCCTAGTAACCAATGGATTCTAAAGTTAAACCTGCCACCTACAAAATTATACAGTGAAAAATTCCTGACTATGCCAGTGGCAGATAACTTTGCTAAAGGGAACAAATGTTAGCCATCAAAAAATACATCAGACCTGCTCCAGGTTAGTGAAGACTCTGAACGGTGACGGTCTCTACCCTTAAACACTCAGTAACACCCTCGTCGTGCTCTCTAGTAGAGCAAAGCCATTAAGTTGTCCCTGTTGTAATTTAGATCACAGAAGAGAATTCCACAGATTCTTTCAGGTTAAAATAGCTGGTATAAAGAGAGTAGGCAAAATTATTCCACTGTAGCTACGTGCTTAATTATATGGAATACTGCATAAATTGTCAAGTGCAAAGAATTATTCTGATAAATTAAAATACTAATTAAATAGGCTATTGCAGAGTTTTGAGAACATTATAGGGCTCTGCTTCTCCAGGTAATTTGCATATCCTTCATCTAGTGAATTTAATTTAAAGGCCTTCTTTTTTGTGTGTTTGGAAACCCTTTTTGTTTCAGTGGGAGATTTAAAAAAAGAGACTTATATGTTGCTGGTTTTTTTTGTTCTTTTTTTGAATAACTATTTTTATTATGCTTCTTTGCTGCCAAGTTTACCAGTTCTCCATTAGTATTTCAGGACTTTAAGCCATGGCTCTAATAATCCCCTTCGCAGGAATGTGCTTTATACCATGTTACCTAGAATTTTCTTTTCCTGTTCATAAAATTTGCAACAAAAATATTATCTGCTATATATTTGCATTGGAATAAAAGCTAGCAGGTAGCAAATTTAAATACTTCAAAAAATTTAGGGCCAGTTTTCAGAGCATGAGTAGTAGGATTGCTTCTAAATATCTAAATTTACTTTACCGCCACTTCTTTCTCATCTATCTGTAGTCTATAGCTGCTTGTGGAATAAGGTCAGCTAAAATATGCTCCTGTAAATGCCTGGAGTGAACAACCCAAAGATGGGCTGCTGTGGGCTCTCTCCGGATCCTGACAGTGACCAAGCTTGACCATTTTCAGGTCATGATTTAATCAATATCAGTATCATATCCGTGCCTCCTAATTTTGTCAGGGTTTTATGTGAGGATGGCTATAAGAGCTGTGCTTTGTGTTTTGCTCAGTGTCAGGGAGCAAGGGGGTGATGTGGCTAAGTATACCTTAAAACCAAAGGTTCAGTAATTAAGGTCTGCAGGAAACCTATAGGAAGGAGGTCAGTCAAATAGGTAATATAATTACACAGTTCAGCAATACAGCAGACCCAATTTTTCCTGCTAACTCTTCATATAGTAAAAAATTATATGCTGGGATTTAAGCTTGTTTGTTTTCTTATACTCCTTTTATTTTGTAGCCACTGGGTTGTGCAGTTTTATTTATCCCCAGCTACCAGAGAATCATTTGTTGAACAGTTTAGTTTCTCTGAAGGAAGTGGTGGAGCTTTCTGTTTTTTATAACTCTCGTGAATTTTTGCATTTGGCAGAAATCTGCCTTTAATATGTATGCTGAATATGAGGCTGTCAGTGTGGTAGCATGGCACATCTTTGAGATGAAATGGCACATTTAAAAAGAAGATTGTCAGTAACACGGCATGGCAGGTGCTGAACATGAGTGTTGGTGAAGGAACATAGTCCAGAGGATAGAGCTAAAGACTGAAAAACTTACTTGCAAAGATTTGCTTATTTTTTTTGAATTCATGCTGGACAATATATGCAATGCAACAGAAATATAGCCTAAAATGCAACTTTGATCCATGTAGTCTAGGCAACTTTCCTTCTCACGCAGTCCTTTCCCTTCCCTGTCATTGTGCATGATAGCCTTGCTGACCTGGGTATCCACTGGAGCAGAACTGGCAAGGAACTGTATACCAAGATACATATGTAAATGCCTGGTAGTGATCTGCACCTATAAATATGTGCAGATGCTCAGTCTGAAAACTAGGCTCAGAAAGTCTAGACTCCTAATGGTGAGTCAAGCACTAATCCTCTGACCACCTCTGGGGTGCTCTCAAATTTTTTCTGCCTCTGTTTCAGTATAAAATGGAGATAATTGTATTCACAAAACTGTCTTCCCTGTGACTCAGTATGGAATAAATAGAACTGTAAATGTGTAAAGCACTGTATAAATATTAAGTTGTATGTTTTAAAATTTTGGTATGTGTTTTTAGGCTGTCATCCAGCAAAAAGTGCTTAAGCTTTCTTACCTTGGGACTCCGTGTTCCCATCAGCTTGATAGGTAGCGTATTGAAAAGAAGAAAAACAAAGCTATGTGAGTCTAAAGGATGGACAGAGCTTTCCTATCCATTTAAATTATGGGCAAAATTCATTTCTCATGAAGTTAGTCAGAAAAGTTTCTCTATATTAGAATTACATGAATTTTAACTTCTTCAGCCTTTGCCCGCACTAAAGTCAGTAGACATTTTGGATATATGATGTGAGAGTGAGCCTTAATGACAAAACTCACCTGTGAAATAAACGTGAGTCATTTGTCTTACACTTTGGACAAGCTAAATAAAGTATCATCTCCCATTAATATTGCTTCTAAGAATTGTCTGCTGCTCTGTGAACGGTTTTGAATATATGTTAAATAGCAACAATTGCAATGTATTTTTCTAAAAGGAAAGAATAATGTGTGAACCTTCATTATTTTTCTGTAAGTTTAATGTGTGAACCTTCATTATTTTTCTGTAAGTTTAACTGTGTACGTTATGTTCTAGCATACTTCCCAGAATGTTTCCTTTAGCCAGCTAAAATTGAGAAGCTGAGTCTACCCCAGTTGTCCTTGTAATCAAGGGAAAGAGATGGGTACCCCAGATATGTCTAAGATATGGGGGATGACTTACTGTATTAAGATGTCCTTCTCTTTCATTGACTACAGAGAGAACCTGGATTACTAGCTTGGATTAGATAGTCAATGACTAGATGGCCAAAGTTAGGAGGGGTTATAAGGCTGTAACAGGGCTGTAAGGCTTTATTTCTATTAATAAATTAAAACAAACCAGGTGCCTATTTTTTGGCCGTGCATCCAGCTGACTCTTCCCACCCAAAACAGGGTGACCTTACCCATACTTACAGCTGGGAATAATCCCTCCTTTGTGCTGTCCCTAGAACGCCAGTTGGACATTGTTTTGTGAGCCTATGAGTGCACACGGGCCAAAATCGTGTGAAGACCATACTAACAATTTAACTGAGATAGAAGCTGATAAACAGGAAAAATCTCAGTTTGAAAAAGGAATATGGTGTGCGTTGCATCCCGAAATTGCAAGACAAATTATTTGTCTTACCTGCTAGGTAGGGTTATGTCATTTGCCGGTACACATCCTATGCAGTGATATTGCTGTTGTAACGGTGAGGTGCTGCTGTGCTAGTGGGACAAGGCCTCGCTGAAGGGAAGATGCTGAGAAAATTTGGTTGAAGAGAACTGCTGAACCATTCTTGAACTGAAAGCTGATATAGTGTATACAAGGAAGCAGAACTCGTTTAGCTTTTTTTTTCAAATAATAAAGGACAATTAATGACATTCTTATGCATTCAAAACACTGAATAGCAGAGCTGCTATCAGGGAAAGATAACCCATGGATCACATAAGTAAGAACTGTAGTGAATTTATTGATTGAGGATAGAAGGGAAGGTTGGTTATTTTGTAAATGCTGCAAAATCATGCATATTTCAGCTTTCCCGTAACTCTTTCAATCTTAATTTCCCTTACAGCTATAAACAAAGAGAAGCTTGAAAAAACAACTGGACTGAAAATTCTGCAAACTGGCATGGGGGAGGTAAGTGGCTTGGGGGCATTTTATACTCTCAAAATCGTTTTAATTGTGGGTGGGTTTTCTTTATGAAATCCTGGAGCTCATGAATGTTTGCGAGCTACCAGTCTGATAGTGCTAAGGGCCTTTTTATGATACAGTTGCATCTGTCAAAATACAATCTGCTGCACAAATAGCACTGTATCCCACAGAGAAAAAATAACCACCCTTACAAGGAAAGTGTAGCAAGCTTTAAGAAATGCAGTTTCTAGCTTTGTTATATCACAGGAACAATATCTCCAAAGATGAGCACAGCAACTGAAGTTGTTTACTAGTCCCCTTGGTTTTGATGGTGTACTATCTCATCTAGATCAATGAAAGTTTAAATTGGGGTAAAGAGTCTTCAGATGTTAGAGAGAATCTGTCAGTGAATGACTTGCTTATTTGGGATGGAACTTGAAATATAAATAAAACATGCGTCTGTTATTATGGTGATATCACTAAGCAAAAACTCCACTAAGCAGTTCATCATTTATTAATAAAGATGATGCTATCTGCTAAGAACCTTGTATGAACTACAGTTGATTGCTAACTCTCGTGCTAATTTTGTGTACATAGTTTTGGGTTTTTTCCCTTTTCATTTAAGTAATTTTGCTAGTGTTGAATGCTTACAGGGCTAGACAAATGCCTTTTTCTTGTGATTACATTATTCTCAGTATTAAGAATAATGAATGACTAGCTTGTAACTGAAAGAATTACTTTTTTCCTTCTTTTTCTACTGATTTTCATTTTTGATATTTCTGATTTTTTATCAGTTTATCAGAATAAGAGCTTATCTTGCCAAGATTTGTGAGATTCTTTGAATAATTTTATTCACATTAACAAGAGACTAAGTCCTAAAGGGGTACCAAAACTGAGATCTGCCCAGATTCTCAGGTTCAAAGTTGTAAGAATTTGATTTTGGAAACAATCATAGCTAAGACCATCAGATAATGAAAACCAGTGTTTCTCCTTACCAGTAGCTGACTGAACTATAAAAGATGTGCAAACTGAAGAGGCGGAGAGTGTATCCTGGATTCTGAGTGTGGATATGCACTCAGGCTGTGTCCCAACTTGAGGCCAGGGTTAAATCTGTATTTGTGCTGTGCTGTTCTCAAGCCCTGATTTCTGCTAAGTGACAGGCGAACCAGGACTATGGCTGGCTCCAGGGAAGCCACATCCAGTACAATTTGTCGTCCGGAAGTCAGTGAGATTCCTCATGCTAATAAAATGCTTCTATGTATTTTTTTTGATTCCAAATCTTCTGAAATCATTTAAAGTATTCCAACTGACGTCAAAGAGCTTTAAATCAAAATCTCAAGTTTCTATTCAGCCTGCTTAACTTCAGATATTTATCTATAAAGGATTTATTATCTTATGATCTTTGAAGGAATTATTATCGTATCATGGTCATTGGAGAAAGAAAGCATTTCCAGATGTTTGAAACAGAAGTCAGGTTAACTGACAACCTGTTAAGTAAGTGCTTCATTAATCCAAATTACAGTAACAGGGTTGTCGTAAGCATGGTAGCCTAAGAACGTACTGGAGACAAAGTCTAGAGGAGGCCCTAGCTTTATTTAGACCAGCTAATAAATATAACTGAGAATAATGGACAAGCTCTTAGGCTAGAGTTCCCCCCAGTCTGGTCCCTGGGCTGGGTTTAGTAAAAGTCATCACTTGTCACTGCAGAACTCACCTTTCCTGTATTCATAACATCACAGCTTTAAAAAAAACCCTGCTGCTTCAACTTGGATTAATAAAGACTTTGACAGATGATTGTGTTTTACAGTTCTGCCAAATATGTATTCTTAGAAGGCAAAATGTGAAAATGAATTAACCAAAGGGAAGGAGACATCTGAGGCCTGAATACATTCTAGGTTACATTTGAGATGTAGTGATCAGCAGTGAAAAGAACCAAGTCGTTTGGAACATTAAAATGATGGAAGAGCATTTATTCAGCTGCTTATGTATTTTGTTGGATGTGAATTCTCCCAGCTGTGTACTTTCCACTTTTAAAGTCTTATCAGTTATGATTGTGTACATAATGAATACACTTCTGTAGAGTCTCACCTACATGAAAAATAATGGAGTGCTGTAACCAAGCTGTTTCTTTGTTGATAGGATATCAGATTCAGTTTATTTCAGGTTACATCTAACTATGCTAATCCAGTTTAACAGTTCATTTTTGATTCACCCTGGTGTTTAACACTGTTAAAATAACAGAAACTACGTATTTTACTAAAATGAAGGAGCCTTTTGTTAAATTAGGAATTCTTCTGCTCTACACTGTACGAGTATAATTAGATGTAATGGTAACTGTAAATCAAAGGCAAGATGCTCATATCAAAAGTACTTAGAATAAAAAAGGACTTAGAATCTTGACTTTCAGAATGAGAAATGGTCTTTTTGTTGGATAGTCGGTCAGATTCATGACAAAGTTAATGGATACATAATCTTCATTTGCAGGACTGTAAAATGTAAAGGATTGTTTTTGTAGAGCAAGTTTCATATCTGAAATAACTAGAGAAAAATAGCTTAGATACTAGTGTCAAATGGAACAGCTATATGAACAAATGCAGGAACTAAGCTCAGCAATAATTCATGTGCTGCTCTGGACAGTGGAATCTGTTTTAGGTCTTGATCTATGATTAGCAGGATTTGTGCCTCAGTAAGAAATGTGTAGACACCAATGACTAATCAAGCATTAGGTGTGGCAGAAGGAAATTGTTTCAATGGAGAAGAGAAATACTTCTCAGGACTCCTTAGTCTCTCTCTCTCTCTCTCTCTCTCTCTCTCAAGAACCGCATTTCAAAAGCAGCAACAGATTATAAAATTCACGCCAAGCTTACTGAGCTATTCAGTCAAGTCTGGGGAGGGCCAATGAATTCTTTTTATGCCGCTGCATAAATATGTGCTACATAGTCATTAATGACATGGGTAATAGTCTGAAGTTTACCACAGTTGTAATGCAGTTCATCGTCTTTTATGTCATGTAGAAGATTTCCACTGCTTCAGTGAGTTTTTTGGATACAGCTAAGCTCAGCTGCATTTTGTCATGGTAAGGTGAGTCCAGGCACTACTTTAGCAGGATCAAAAATGAGTTCTTTATCTGGAACCTCAATGGCTGCTCATGTTTCAGGATATTGACTTGAAAGAGTTCTACATTTCATTGGAAGGTCTGGATGATATACTGGAAAGTATTGTCTGGACTTTAGGTAAGCAGAGTTTCTTTTAGGCTATTGTGGAATGCCGGACCTTACTGGTACTTCCACAGTGCACCTTCTCCAACATCTAACATTTGCTGGCAGACTATTCAATAGTCCAGGGTACCAGGGAGTTGGAACAGAGTTTGATGTGGTGCATAACTCTCTAAAAGGGCTAATTATTTTGTCATCTATCTTATTTGTAGTGTCTGTGTTGAAATCCTGAGGATGCGTGTGTTGCTGTGCAATACAGTACCAGCTACCTCTGAAACAGTATTTATCAAGACATTTATTTTCTGTTTGGAGTTCTCCAGCACCAGTTTCACAGCTCTGAAACTCCTGTATGGTAGCTCTCCAAGATTTTTTGGGTGGCTGTCATACATGAAGTTTGTGCCACCCAAAACTTCATCATGAGCTTTTCACACCTTCCTGGTTGTTCAGCTATGATGAAGAGACTGTTGTCTTAGAGGTATTTGCGTTTGATCTCTCCCACATGAAATAAATCTCAGCAGTCCTGAAGTCATCTTCAAAACTTCAAGAACCTCCTCTAGCTGAGAATGAATGTAAGGGCAGAGTTCACTCTGTGTATAATTTCCATGATACTGTAAAAGACATAGTTCTAGTAGAAAGCCTGAAGAGCTAAGCAGCTAACTCAAACAGGACTTATAATTCTGTTCTCCTAGCTCCCAACATGACAGGGGTTCTTGCCTTTTATAGAAGAAGGAGTTGACCTTACTACTTGTCATGGCCAAGCACTCCGACAAGATTGCAGGGAGAGCATTTGATCGCATTTGCTGAAGGGAAGGCCTGCTTATCAGTATCAGGGCTATGCCTGACTCCTGCTGAGTTCAGGATTCAGTGGGGTCCAGAGCACCAGTCCCATGCAAAAGCAAGAGCCCACCTGGCCTTGTCCTCAGGACCTGCTCCCCGGCCTGTAGGAGCTCAGCAGGCACCAAGAAACATGGTCCAGCACAGAAGGAACTGGTTGGCCTGGAATTCCTTCCAAACCTTAAGCAATTTAACTGCATTTTCTTTTCACTTAAGCAGTTTTGAGTTATTATAAAAGCTCAGTCTTTTTTAGTTCATTTCCAGGCTGACCTCAGCAGTGACTGGAGTTGTTCAGATTCAATGCGAGTCCAGCTCCGGTTTAAGAAATTTTCAAATGATGGCACAAAGGAAGTTAGAGTGAAATGCAAAAATAACTGTTTAAGCCAGTTTTTGGTTGAATTTTGTTTTCAACAACCATTTCAAAGTAACAGGTCATATTCTTCAGTGACTCAAGAAAGCATGATGTTTCACAACTTTTTTTTTTTTTTTTTTTTTTTGCTAAGATGCTGTGATTTGAATAGTAAATGGTATGTGAATCAAGCCTGAAACAAACCCAGGGAACGGCATTGTCTCTGTCCTGAACTAGTAAAACAGCACCAGCCATGGAATGCGTTATTTTAAATTAACTCTTCCAATTTCCTAGTAGAGCTGCACAAAATGCACTCATCACTGGAATTTTAACATTGTTTGTAGGATCTGATTCATATTTTTCGTATTATGACAGACATAAGAATTAGAATAGATTTCTAAACCAAGTGGAAATAACTAAACCAAAATATATGTGAAATGCACACTTTGCTGTATAGCTAGATGTTCTAAAATACAGCAGTGATATTTTGACATGTTTCAGGAAATTCTCAGTTATAGCTATTTTGATAGGTGTGGAATTATGTTGACATTGCATAAAGTGGTGTTAATACAATAAAGAAAATGATTCTGTATTTAAAAATTCTAGTGAAGCTAGAGGACATGGTAAAACACACTTTCCAATGATGTGAAAGACTCTTTGAGGCAGGAGTCAGATTTCTAAATTATTATGTTCCTTATTGTTGTCAGATTTTGTCATTGATACCTGCATATCCAGATTTGACCCAGAGTGGTATTTGAAGTCATAAAAAATAGAAGCTCAGCGGACTGCTCAGTAGAATTGCTAAGGGCTGGCTTTTGGTTTGTAAAGCCCGTTAGCCTGCGACCCACACCACCTGGCTTTCTTGTAGTGACAGTCAGCAGATTTTCGTGATCTGGAGCACGTATCATACCCAGAGGTAAACGGGAATAGAAAGAGACGCTGTACCCAAGATCACTTAAATAAGGTAGCTCAGATCCTTATAGCAGTGTAGCCACAGCAGCTGTGCGTGCCTCAGTGCTCAAGTTTTAGCTGGAGTCACAGGTAGATTTTCCATCTCCCATTGACCTCCCCTGCTGTGGCTGTGCTGTTACGAGAACTGCTCAGGCTGGAGCTCGGGTGGCTCTGCAGAGTTTGTCTCCGTATTACAGGGCAGGCATTCTTAGACCAGCAGACAACAGGGACAGCATTTTCTGCCGGTTTGGTTTCATCATCTTTTTCCTATAAAATCATAGTTTAAAGCTCAACAAATGACATTCTTTTTTCCTCGTTACTTGAGTACTGTGGTTGGAGGTCTTACAGATGGCTCTTACTGTTGGCACCTTGGTGACTGCATGGCTAGGGCGATAAGCAGTTGAAGGGAGCTTTCTAGGAGTATGACGCTTTGGAGCAACACACATTACTATTAGGAAGGAATGCCTCAGCTCACAGACAGGTTCTTTGCTTTAAGACATGTAATTTAAAGGCTATGTATGCTAATAAGATACAAAATAATTAAATGAAAAACTGTATTTTTTAAGGGTACTATCGTAGAAATATTCTTGGTGTGGCACAGTGAAGAACAGTTACTTTACTTTCCTTCTCCCACCCTAAGAAATTACAGATTCTAAAGCCGTGTAACCCTTCAAAATTCATAGAATACATGTAAATGAAATAATATTAATAATATACTTCTTTTATTGAGTCTTACTGACAGTGACTAAAATACCTCACTATTATAGTTTTGTGGGTATACATGTATAGTAAAGTGGTACTAATTAAAAGTTGGCCATATAGCAGCATTTACAAGTATTGCTTCAAGAACTTTAAGGAAACAGCTGAGCAGAACATTACATTTTTCTACAGAGAATGATGAAGCTCTATGGCTCATTTATTTAAGTTCTTGTATGGTTTTGCAAAACACATTTTAGATAATATTTAGAGATAATGTTATTTATTAACTCTTCATTATGGCATATAGCCCACTAGAGGGCTGCTTTTCAAAAAAAGAAAAAATGCATCCAGAATGTTAATAGAAGGCAAAATAAAGACCAAAAAAAATTTTTTTAAGTATTATTTTACCATATCATTTTGTCATATATCTTCTGTGATTGTATATTGTATCCAGAAGACTTTAAAACAATATACATAATTGCCCTAATTCTGCAAAGGTTTAAAATATACTTAGCTTTAAGTATATAATTAGACTTATCATTTAAGCTACTGAGGAGTTTAGAGTTAAAGAGATGCCGAGATACTAGTGAGACTGTCTTCTGTCACATATCGCACCCTCTCTGGCTGTGGAAGGGCAAAGTTCCAATGTTTATCCCATATATTTGATTTGAATATTGCATAGCAGAGGTATTTTGACATCTGAGTGACAGGTCACAGCTTCAGTTTGGAAATCAGGTGTCAGCAGTAATTTCTTTTCTGGTGCTCTGATTGTGACTACGCCCTCCACCTTCTTTACAAATTTGTAAAGCACACGACAAGAAAATGAGGAGATTACAATGTTTAGAAATATAAAACAAACTTGATTTTTTCAGAGACAACTATCACTCTATATTGATTTATGTTTTCCTCCTGAAACATTGTAAAAAGCACAAGCATTCAGGTGTCAAGTTGGTTCATGAATTCCTTTACAGTAGCGCTGTGTGATTTAAAGGAGCAGAAGTGCCAAGTGATGTGGCAGTTGCCATGGCAACTACAGCAATTCAATTTTTATTCAGTATCATGTAAAATGAAACAAGATACGGTTTGCCTTGTGGCTTCAGGAACTTATGCATCCTATCAATGTTGTTTCTTTTTGTCTTTTTTAACATTGTTCCTTTAAAGAAAAGTAGCATATGTTTCTTTTAAGGAGTTGTCTTGTTTTTGAACCATGTGGTGCCATTGCTTTTAAAGCAGAACTTCCTTTAAAAAAATTATAGAGCTGTAGAGAAAACAGATTTAGATGCTAGCACTGACTACATAAGCAAACTGCAATGTAATTCTGCTTAAAAAACAATGTTATTATCTATCCCATGATTTGGTGGCCTGCATTTTATTTATTGCTAAATATGATATATAAGATCTTCACATAGGAAAATGAGATTGCACTAGCTCAGCTTACTGATTCATGAATTTCAGAATCCTTCCTCCATGGGCAGCCAGTTCATTATGACTTAAAGGAAAAGAAAATCTTCAGCGGTGTAATGGGGTGACTGGGGACGCTGTACATGAAGATAAAATTCTGTTTGCTTGTTTGAGGTGTGGATGGTAGAGCTGGTCAGAAGTGCCGAGGGGGAAGACTCTTCCACCTGGTCCTGGCAGGAACCCACAGAGTTCATGCAATCTCATGCAATCTTCCTCTGAGGAGAGGAAGAGGTGGCAGGTCCCCTTCCCCAGTGTAGGTCCCCAGCCCGCTCAGCCCTCTCTCTGTCCTCCTCCGGCAGCAAGTGCCTCGCCAGGTCGCTGCATGGGCTGTGCACCCGCGTCTCTGTTGGCAGCCGCTGGCCTGGACCGCCATGCTCCTCCTGCGGCCATGGGCAAGCAAGTGTCTCAGGCTCAGGATTCAAGCTCTGAGACAGCCAGCCTCTCCATGCAAATTCCCTGGGGCCAGGGGCCTTATAGCTATGTCAGCATAACTAACGTAAACAGGAGCAGGGCACAGAGCCAGTGCCGGTCCCACATTCATCCATGCTGTTAAATCATTAGCCAGGGTCACTCACATTTTGTCCTGTGCTAACTAGTGCTCCTCTAGACATTTTTTTCTTCTAAATGAGTCTAAGTGAGGTCCAGGCAGGGGGGAGCATTCCTAGTAGACCATTTCAATTTGGTAGAAGAAGAATTAAGGCATGCGATTTCCTTATTGTTAAAGTTTGGATTGTAGTAGTGACTCACCCCTTTATTTTTTTCCTATCTAAATACAATAAGAGTTGTTTCATGTATTGTGAAGTTTTTTTTATACCAGATTATAAAACTCAAGATCTGATCTGTTTTCTGTGAAAGCTAAGGATTTGGTAGCACAAGGTATTCTCGTTCTTCCTGCCTAGAATTATTTTCCATTTGTATATCACTGTGTTCTCACCCATAGCGGCAACATTGTTTTAGTGTTGCTGTATGTGCACTACTGTGCCATCACTGCAGCATCCTTTGGAATGCAAGGCTTTATGTCCTATACATGTAAAATGATATTTTAATCAGAATATTTTTAAAGAGGTTCTAAATTTAAGCATGAGGCTTCCTATCAAATTAATTTTGTAGAAGCTCAGTTTAGTTTTATTTTTCCTTGTATCAGTAAGCTTTTGACTTATGAGATAGTTTTAAGATTTAGTTAGGAAGATGTTTGAGTTGCTTTGACTAAGCATAGTTTTAGTTTAGTTTGCATTTTGACTTACATCAAAGGGGAATTTTTTTTTATGGAATCCCAAACTTACTTTGCTGAGTTCCGTACCTCAAGCTTCTGTAGAAAGAGTACACAACACAATAGCTCATGAACTACAGCGTATCACAGATACACCTCTTTCTTTTCACTTTGGTAGATGTGCATAATTCTGATAGACATTGCTGAATATTATACACAAATATTAAGGAGATAATTGATCCTTTATAGTTGTATACTTCCCTCCTGCTCCAGCAAAATATCCATTGTCATAAGTGAAGAATTATATGCATCTACGTATTGCACTCCAAAAGCGGTATAGACAGACTGTGAGTACAGTACTTTGGCATGCATGAAAACAGCTCTTGGGTCAGTATGGTTGCTTTTAGCACAAAAGATAGATTTATCATAGAGCAGTTTTTGAACGGGAGCTGAGGTTATCGAGTGTTTGAGTATCGGCACCTGTGACAGGGAGAAGGGGCATGCTTCTGTGCTATAGAGAAACAACCGAGTCCATTAACGCCTGAAGATTATTGCTGCTGACAACAGCTCAGTGCGCACTTTGCCACTGCAAAAGGATGTCATTTTGTGAACTATTTGTCTGTCTGGTTCTTTACCTTTAGCAGGTAGAGTAATGACTTTATTTTATAAATGTTAGTGGTGTTTTTATGATACTGATTGCACTTGATTGTCAAACTGGCAATTTAAAGATATTCTCTAAGTGAATGCAAACAAATTCTGGTCCTCAAAGCTTTACTAATACACAATGTTTGAATTTTAATTTCCAGTCCATCTTAGATTATGGTGATGAAAAACAATATTTAATCCCTCGTTAACACATGAATAAGTGGAAACTGTCATTTTCCACCAAACAATAACGGGATTATCTCAAGAACTGTCAGTTTATGTGAAAACATTATGTTGCCCAAATTTTCATAAAAATTAGCAGTGGGTAATATTCAAGATCAGAGCAATGGAAAGAGGGAAATCTGCATTCATGGTAATAAATATTCATATTTGTCTGCTCAGGAGATGAAAATCTAATCAAGGGGCTATTGATGCGCTGGCTCTTTTTTTTTCTTTTTTTTTAAACCAAGATGTTTCATCTAAATTGGGTTTGATATGGAAATTAGTCTCACTCCAAGTCCTCCAGGCCATGAGCATGCTGGGATAACACTGGAGGTGTCCAGTACATCAGATGTTGCTGCTGGCATCTGCTTCCATAGACAACAATCAAAATAAAATAAAATAAAAAATTGACAGCATCTCAAGGGTCAACCTCCCAGTGGCTTAGGGTGTTTTTTTTTCCCTAAACATTTTAATTTTATCCCAGTTAAGTCCTCAGTACTGCAGGGTTAAAATTGTCGGCATTTTTTGCTTTTGTTGACAATTACCATAAATCAGAAGACACTCTGCATGAAGCTTAATGAAAAATGTATGATCTAAAAATGGGAAGAAGATAAGTGCAGTACGTTGCTTTAGGGTTTTGTGCGTGTATCTATGTATCTGTGCGTGCATATGCACAACCTGAAGAGCTAACCTTTCTGTCTATTTTGTGTGCTGTGTGCTGAATGGAAGAGTAAGGCAATTAGAAACTGGAGGGCAAAATAGGTTCTTTACAGTAAAAATATATATCACATGAATAAAAAGTATCATAGTTTATCCAAAAAGTGAGAGTAGTATGTTTTCTGTGTCATTTAAAATGTTCAGTTAAAAATATTTGTCTGTTAAAATGTTCAATTAAAAACATTTCTTGATAATATATTATCTGTCTACATAAGCACAAAAAGCACGCTTCTCTAGCGTGGCCTCCTAAAATAAATGCTTACCTTGACATACTTTTTTTAATTATTAATACTCTATGGCAAGTACATATTGTGTTTGAAATAATGAAAGGAAAAAATTCCTTTCTAAATAGGGAAACTCAGGAATTATCCATTATCTCTTGTCCCTCCTAATACTTCTTGGGTTTTTTATGACCTAATTTTTTAATGAAGTGTATCATTGATGTTACAAATACCTGTATAAAGGAGACCATGCTTTTGTAGGAGAATGTTGTTTTCTTAGATCTATCTAGCAGAGCCGTGAGTGCTACAGGACACTAGCTAGTATTATCTAGCTACCAACCACTGTAGCACATGCAGGTAATTGGGTGACTCAGTCTTCCTAAAACTCCAAATACCATTGGTGAGTTTACTTAATTCCTGGAAAGTTGTCCTACAAAAGGTATCCTTTTTACATTTGAAACTGGACAATAGTCATATCAGCAGCATTCACCTATATTGCCTGTAGCGGGAAAGCAGGAAAGGAAGGGAGGCAGATAAATGGAGGCTGCTCTGAAAGAGAGGATATTCTTACTGACTAAGGAAAGAGATTAGCTGTAATATAAGTATTGCTTGTTGAGGGGTTCCATCTTTTCATTGTCAAATCTACACCAAATTGAAGTATGGCGATACTACTTCTACAGTTTCAGTATTCCACTAATTGTGCAATAAATCATTGATAGGCAAATATAAGCAGCCTGCAGAGTGTGGTGTACATATACTGGCAGACCTGCTATTTTTTACTGTACAATCTGTGCTGGCATCTTGGTCCAAAATGTTTTTCAGAGACTTTGTCTTCATAATCAACTCCTTTGCCAAGCTTAAAAAAAAAAAAAAAAGCGTGTGGCATGTATAGCAGATGGGTAGTCAGCAGCAGCATACAGGTGTCTGGCACGCAGGTGTTTTCATTTTCTGTTTGCCAGATAACATGCAGTAGTTAGATATTTTTCTGGGAAATCCCTCTATTTGTTCCTAAGAGAAAGAGCTGTGCATTCTTCCAGTGCAACTTAACCTAGCTAGATCTACATCTGCTAATATTAATGGCCCCTCCTAATTGCTACCCTTTTGACCAGAGTAGTGCTAAGACCAGAACTCCCTTTTCTCTCTTTACCTTTCCCCAAGATGCTAAATTGATTCTGTTGAGTTCATCATCTTCCACAGCAGAAGAGCTACAGATAGTTTGTGTGGGGATTAGGCAGTACCACCTGATGCAAGTTTTTTCTTCTTTATTTGCATTACCTTCTTAAAGGTTTTGCTGTTAATTTTAGTGTAAATAATACTTGTTTAGTTAGGGAGCAAACTGAGAATTCTACATCTATATGCAAGTAACTGGCTGCAATAGATAAACATTTAGGGAGAAAAATCTCATTACTTTTACTAGCTTCTACTAAAATGCTGACTGGAATTTGAGTCAAGTAGAGAGATGAAGATGACATTGATCAGAGATACATTAAGCAGTAGTACATATCAATATAATTTCTGGAGTAAAGCAGCACAATGCTGTTTATAAGTAATATAATCAATACAGGGGTGCGTACCCATAGCACCAATCTCTGCCACCTATTTTACCTGCCTAAGGCCCTATGTACTAAGTACTATCCCTGGGTAATGGAGAGACTTGGAGCTGACTTGCAGCACTCAGCTCAGGTCTACTTCCCCCTTCCCATCATCTTCTGGGGAATGACTATTCACACTGACTATTGAGGGAGCACAGGCGGGTTGATGAAAATCAGATGAGTCCTCTGATTTTCCCCGCAAAAGGACCGTGTATTACCAGTGCTCAACAGGATATGGTTCTGTGTGCTGCAGAAATTTGGGGATTTCAGAGGATTCCTGTTTCCCCATTAGGATGAAATGAAGGCTTTTTCTAGCTTTTCATGAAAGAAGCCACAATTAGAGAGACCCAAAATAGACTGGAGCTGTAGGTACATACGCAGAAGGGAGGAGAACCTGATTTTGTACACTACTTTTCCTCCATATCTCCACTGAATGATGTAACCTTATCAGATATACTGGGTAGTAGCCTCCTGGAATTGTTTCATTTTATGCAGATATTTTAATATTCAGGAGATATTATGAGCTCCTGGTTCATACTGAGATCCTTGTTCTGAATCAAGCAGCTAAAGCTTGAATTTCACTTTCCCAAAAGGGTAGTCTGACACTAAACTGTAGGCTGTGGTGAAGCTTTCTGTCACCCAAACTTTAACCAAAAATTGTGACTTTGACCTGAAAAAAAATCACTGGAAAAACTAGCCAAAAAATCCCTAAAACCTGTGTGGACCATGAAAAATTTAGATCTGTACCAAAGGCAAATTTTTTTACATAAATGTTTTAATTCAAAAAATCCTGAGTAGTAACAGGGGCATTACAGTGATGGTTGATAGACAGGATTGCGGTTCTGTGTCACTGGGTACCTGGCCACACAAAGAGCAAAGGAAAAGCTCTGCCTTTGAGTGATTATAGATAGTCACTCCAAAAGATAAAACTGGAAAGGAAAGGCAATAAACAGCATTATTGTTCCTACTTTATAAAGAAGTATCTATCTAAGTTATAATGATATTAAGTGAAATATTACCCAAACTTGAAACGTGTAAGAAATTTGATGTTGGACTCCAAGCCCAATCCAGTACCTGAACCAGAAGCTCGCCTTTTCTGTCTATTAGTATGCAATTCCAGGAATATCAGGATGAAAGCTTATCTTCAGACTTAGCTTAACAAAATGCTTTAATAATCCTGGCTATGAAATGCTAGGAACTGATCTTGGATTTTACAATAAGAGATGAAGAGGCTGCAGTACAGTATGGTATGTAAATTATATGCAAAGTATATTGGCATGCAAATTTGAATGCTGAAAGGAAAATCATTCTCCTCTGAACCAGGGAAGACAGGTTTTCACCCAAAGAAGCCAGAATCTGCCAGTAAGATTTTTTAAACAAATTGACAGGATTTCGTTACATTTTACAACATATTTGTCTTTTCATGCAAAATAATTTCAACTCTTTTCTGAATAAGCTCAGTTTCTTTGCTAATACCAAGTAGGCACAAATAATAAAGGTCTGTTGTATAACTAAGATCTTATGGGCCTACCATAATAAAAAATAAGTCATTAGTGAGTGAATTTTTGAATTGGAATTATAAAATTTTAGTATTTAGTTTCCAAAAGTCAAGGCCTAGAGCAGATCCAGGTGTTATCTGTGATCTTGTTGGTCAGTAACATCCACAGTGGTTAATATCATATTGCTATTGCTATTTTGTATTCATTAGATGACCTAATTATGTACCTCTATCTACTGCCATAGCTGAACTTTAGAAATATTAATGGATGGATATAGAATCTTTCAGCAATAGGTTATTTTCGTAGAGCATGGCAAGATACACCTGGTTGTCTCTCTGGCTCACCAATAACACAATGGTGCTCTTAAGCATATTTTGCTGGTTGAGACAAGAGAACACAGAGCAGTAGTAGCTGTGGCTGCTGTCTTGTCTCTATTTTATCTTTCTCATTTTGAACTTGAGTTCTGTGCCAGACTAATAGCCTATGGCAATGGGCTGGGGAAATGAAACTTTCACTAAGATTAGGGAATGTGCAGAAAACAATGTGTGAAATCCTGATTTGACAAGGATGAACAGACTGGTGAGGGCACAGAGACAGTTTGTGAAGTGAAACCATGTTTGTACCCAATGTGTCTAGAAAAAACCTATAACAACCGAAGTAGCAAAAGATCCCACCCAGGAGACAATAGAATGACATCCTCATTATTCCACTGTGTGAATAAAGGAGGTGTGGAGTTTATTCTGCCCTTTTCAATTACTGGCAGCTTATATTAATTTATAGTGGCGAAGTGATGTGTGTGTGTTGTTGTGCTGTGGGGTGATTACCCTTGTGAGACTGTAAGTTCAACAGTTGTCAGGCAATTTGGAGTTGCAGACTGGCAATTTTCGTAATTGAATCTCAGGAAATAAACAAAATATGGCAACTTGATACATTTCAAGGCAATTAAATTTCCGCTGAAATTTCTGCTTCGTCCTGGGGACTCCCAAATTTGCACAGCCAAATTGCCTGCTGACAGATTAGAAATGTGAAAAACCTCCAAAAAATGGAGGAAAGCAGCCACATTTATCTGTTCAGTGGCACAAGGATATACTGTATTGGTACCTGCCCTTTATTTAAAACATGGTCTTAGAAGTCTGCCATCAGATCACATGTCAGAAGAGCAGCTTGGCCATTAATGACTTCTTAGAAAAAAATGTGTCAACTATGGCTGTTCTGGCTCAGGAGACGTGGAAGCACAGAACTCCTGTCTTGTAAGATGACTTATTTGCAGTGTATGTATTCAGTATTCCTACCCATTCCATCCATCTAGGAGGCAAAGTTTTCAGAGCAGAGTCTCTTCCTTGCTGCATGCAGTGTTTGATGTCTTTATTATTAATTACAGTTATGTGGCACCTACAGGGAACCACCAGGCCTGATTCGCTCATGCTAAATACCTGACAGATTAGCAAACACTGAGCGTTTTGCTGGGTCTTTTCCTGAGAAAATGATTGATATATATATATATATAGATATAAGTTCTTTCTTTGGTGAAATCCTGTCTATTTGCAGAAATTGTACAGCAAGTCTGTTTCACAGGACACAGTAGGAGCAAGGCACCCAGTTTGCAAGGTTCACAGTTTGTAAGACTATTTCTGGCGTTTTCCAGAGCCTTGAAAACAGTGTAAATATGGTCCAAGACTGACTCTGAGTTTCCAAGACCTCCCTGCCCCATTACCTGCTCCAGTAAGATCTAAGCCCACCGATTAAAACAATCTATTAGTAACTACCCTTATCCCCCCAAACTTAGGCTGCCCAGTCACTTAATTGAAGCATCTGTGATAGGAGTGTAGTCAGCTTAGCTTTATAACCAGAGGAGTCCAGCTATGAAAGGAATTGCCTTCTATTTCCCACCATTGATTACAAAGAAAGCCAAAGGTTAGGGCTGCTTAGTTAAATGGGACAAATCACACAATCACAGAATCACAGGACGGTTGAGGTTGGAAGGGACCTCTGGAGATCATCTAGTCCAGCCCCCCCTGCTCAAGCTGGGTCACCTAGAGCATATTACCTAGGATTGTGTCCAGGTGGCTTTTGAATATCTCCAGGGAAGGAGATATTCAAACATATATATATCCACAGCCTCTCTGGGTAACCTGTGCCAGTGCTCTGTCACCCTCACAGTTAAAAAATTTTTCCTCCTGTTCAGATGGAACTGCCTGTGTTTCAGTTTCTGCCCGTTCCCTCTCGTCCTGTCGCTGGGCACCACGGAGGAGAGTCTGGCGCCATCCTCTTGACACTTTCCCTTCAGGTACTTGTACAAGTTGATCAGATCTCTCCTCAGTCTTCTCTTCTGCAGGCTGAACAGTCTCAGCTCTCTCAGCCTTTCCTCACAGGAGAGATGTTCCAGTCCTTTAATCATCTTCATTGCCCTCCGCTGGACTCTCTCCAGGAGCTCCATGTCTCTCTTGTTCTGGGGAGCCCAGAATTGGACACAGTACTCCAGGTGTGGCCTCACCAGGGCTCCCTCGAACTGCTGGCAACACTCTGCCTAATGCACCCCAGGAGACCATTGGCCTTCTTGGCCCCAGGGGCACATTGCTGGCTCATGTTTAACTTGTTGTCCACCAGGACTCCCAGGTCCTTCTCTGCAGAGCTACTTTCCAGCAGGTCAGCCCCCAGCCTGTACTGGTGCATGCAGTTATTCCTCCCCAGGTGTAGGGCCCTGCACTTGCCTTTGTTAAACTTCATGAGGTTCCTCTCCGCCCCTCTCTCCAGCTTGCTGAGGTCCCTCTGAACGGCAGCAGAGCCCTCGGGTGTCTCAGCCACTCCTCCCAGTTTAGTATCATCAGCAAACTTGCTGAGGGTGCACTCTGTCCCTTCCTCCAGGTCATTGATGAATAAGTTGAACAGTAGTGGACTCAATATTGACACCTAAAGGACACCGCTAGACACAGGCCTCCAAATAGACTCTGTGCCATAGATCACAACCCGCTGAGCCCTGCCATTCAGCCAGTTCTCAATCCATCTCACCGTCCACTTATCTATCCTGCACTTCCTGGGCTTGTTTATGAGGATGTTATGGGAGACAGTGTCAAAAGCCCTGCCAAAGTCCAGGCAGACAACATCCGCTGCTCTCCCGTCATCTACCCAGCCAGTCATTCCATCATAGAAGGCTGTCAGGTTGGTTAAGCATGATTTCCCTTTGGTGAATCCATGGTGACTGCTTCTGATCACCTTCTTGTTCTCCACGTGCTTAGAGATGGCCTCCAGGATGAGCTATTCCATCACCTTTCAAGGGATGGAGGTGAGGCTGACAGGCCTGTAGTTCCCTGCGTCCTCCTTCTTGCCCTTTTTGAAGACTGGGGTGATGTTTGCCTTCTTCCAGTCCTTCCAGACCTGCTGGCCTATGCAGTGAATATTCTGTAATCTAGACTAGTGTCGTAGTTGATCCCACTGGACAAAGAGTCTCTGCTAGTAACCTGGTGGCCTCTCTTTACAGGCAACAAATTCCCAAATAATAACTTCTGAAATATAAAAGACAATAAAGATTTCATTCTTTTTCAACTGGTGTTGAAAAGTGGCATGAAGGTGACTATGCAGACAGGGCACTTTGCGAGGAAAGAGGAAGGTGTCTGCTGTGACTAGAGGAAGCTTCCTTCTTTTCTCTTCCTTTTTACTTTGTGTTAAAGATGTATGACTGCCCAGTTAGTGCAGCTTGCAGCGCGCCTTTATCTTCCAAATTAGAAAAACAAAACAAGCTGTTTCTCAATATAGTTGTCGGGCAGTTTGTTGCATCAAGCTGTGAGCAATGTATGGCATGGAAAGAGCCCTGGCTGGTGCCAGCAGAGGAGATGTGTGACTGGGATACAAAAATAGTCATACCACTTGTAGTGTATGCAAACAACTGTGTTTCTCTTCAGGTACTGCTAGAAACCTCCAGTGTGTCCCCAAACCTCAGAACTAACTCACAAGAAAAATATAATAATGTTGTTATTTCTTATTTTGTTCTTTCTTCCATTGCTTTCTTACCCCTTCTTAGGGGTTGATGGGTAGTCTCATGGTAGAGGACAGAGTGCTATACCATGAAGAAAATGTGATGTTGCAGATCTGTATCTGTAGATAATGTAGTCTTCATATAAACTCACATACATGGAAGAAGCTAAGTCTGGGCTTTGCTCACATCAGATCGGTAGCCTTATCCGTTTGAACAGAAGGAGAAGTCATAGGTCCTTTAGTGTGCTTGGATCATCCAGAAGAGGGAGTCAGCCCATGCACATTGTAAAAGTCTTAAGTTTAGGATAGTGGAATAGCTTTAAATTTAGCTTTATCTTAATTCCTTAAATAATAGGCTTGAGAATGCCTGATTTTCTAGGGCAAGGAATAATATTAAGATTTATTATTAAAGACAGAGGAAGTCTATTTGTGAAAATAGTTTGCAGAGCTTATATACTGTACTGAATGCTAGAAAGTTGGCTAAAAAATCAAGCATTTCATATTCTGCCAGCAGTCTCCATGTAGTTCCTTATATTCTTGGGGATGTCTTTTTCCCTTTGATTTGTTTTGATTTTATTATTTTTTTATTTAAAATTAGTGAGCCAGTATGATATTTCCTTGAAAACTGTTTACTGAATTAACTTAGCATTCATTATAGTAAGTCTTTATTGGTAAGACAGAATTAAGGAAAAAATGCTCAAATGGAATTGAATTTCAAGTTTCTATCAAACACATAGCTATAGTAGTGTGCTACAAGAGTTAAAAAAAACTGTAAAATGTTAACACTGCTTATATTACCAGCATGTATCTGTTCCTCATTGATTTTGAGAGTCAGCTTTTAGTCATCTGATTCTACACATGTTGTGAAATATAATACCATGTACAAAAATAAATCAGCCTGAGATGTTAGAATTCCAGTATGCAGCGTTACTATGTCAGGGGCAAATGAACCCATTGAAAAAGCAACAAAGGTACTTCAGTGATTGCATTTTTTAGGTTCTATCAACTAACGTGTAGACTTTGTCTGTTTAAACACAAGGTAGTCAGCATTTATCTCCTAGAAGATCAGTCAAAACAGAAACTCCTGTATAATCAGATTGATTCAGATATGCTTTTGGTGGTGGTGGTGATGGAGGGAATCACTTTTCTCTATTAATTCTCAGGCAGCCAATGTGCGTGTCTTATCAGGAGTTACCTAGCAACTATATGCTGCCATTAGTTGAAATATAGTGATTAGTTAATACCCTGTGACTTGACAGGTTACAGTTTGTACAATTATGTAGAAGTATTTAGTATTTGATTTCTTCTGAAAAACCCCTTCTCATGCAGAAATGAATAACATTAGGTCAGATCATGACTGTTGCTTATCACTCTAGTATATAGTTATCAGTAAGTGCTTTCTTTCCTCCCCTCTCCCCATCATATTTTCTGTTTTCCAAGTGATTGCTACAATCTAAGCACATTAGCAAGAGAAAGTTGTGAAGTCTCAAACAGAGATCAGTGCAATTTCTGGAAATTTGTTTATATTTTAAATTTTACCTGGAAATTGCATAAAGAAGTTAGTGTCCACTTTTCCCATTTCATATGGGGACAGGGCAAGAGGAAAGACTAAATTTTTGGAATTAGCAGTGTTATAGGGGCACATTCATGACCTACCTTTTACCATATACCATATGGTATAAATGTGAGGCAACTGCCGCATGTTTAGCCAAGCTGTGCGGCAGCACTGGAGTATTTTGATCACAGAATCACAAAATCACAGCTCTCCTTCTTCTTGATGCAGCTCTTCAGACAATATTTTCCTCAGGCTCTTCTATACCTTACGTTTTATAGTTTTGTACTAAAAAAATGCACTTTTCTTTTTTGATCATGTGTTGTTTGCAAAGATCGTTTAACTTTGAATGTAAGGATCTCACCGAATAGCTAACAAGTTGTTCCTCTCTTCTGTACAATGGCTTTCAGAAACTTGGAGGGGTGATTATGCAGCCTAGCGGGAAAAGCAGATGTTTGTGCTGCCCAGATGAACCATCGTAAGTGCAGCACCTGACTCTGTTTGAAGCATGTAACCCAAAAGGAAGGATGGGAATGTCTCTGGCAGCTCCTTGGGGATTGTCAGCTCTGCCTCATGCAGCCCAAATAATCGCAGTTCTAATGCCCATCCCTGGTCACCTGCAAAGTTGTTTCTGAGAAGCGTGATCAAATTTCCTTACATTGCCATCATATTTCAAAGCCTTTTGACTGCAGGAAGCATCTGGAGAATCAACCACAAAATCATCAAGATGTTGGCTCAAGTGACCCCTGCAGTCACCTGATCCCATCTCTTGCTCAGAGTAGGGCTGTTGCCAACACCAGGTCAGGCAGACTTCCTTTCTGTACTGGTAGTTCCAACTCCAGTGTTAGAAAATAAGGACTCATCTTGGAAAGCAGAAGGAAAAGAGTGGAACTATTACCTTGACTGTAAGAAAATGTCCTCCTCCGGATGCTCCCAGTACTAACTTTCTTGTGCAGTTTGGACTTAGACCTTTTCTGAGGACTTGTTTTGTATGTTCTTAGGCTTTAGCTAATGCCTGATGATCTTGATGTGTCCTTAGGACAACCATCCTCATCCTAGCATTCCTGCCATCTGTTACATAACAAATAATAATGAGGTCTCTCTGTCTTCTTCCAACTGCTCAAAGTCCATGCTCAAAACCATACATCAAAGGCCCTGCATGTATTATATCTGCCATAGGTGTCTTTGAGGTGATTTTCCCATTGATGATCACATAGGGCATCCTCTCCATTCCTACTGTGGCTAGGGTGGTAGTGGGCCAGTACCCTGATGCAAAGGGTGATGCAGTCATTATTATGGCTTTTTCCATAGCCTAAGTACTGACTGGTGCAAACTGGCCTTGACAAACACATTTCAAGTTCCCTGCAAATTATTTTCCGCCTATCAATTACTAGGGACTTTGGATGAGTGTGGTGAAGTCTTTTTTGACCCTAGTGAAACTTTTAAAATTGACTGGAATTATTCTGGACACAGGTGCTACTAGAGCTTATTCTGCTGTGCCTATTTCCAGTCTCTAAAGAAGCTGTGTACTGTGCGCCTAGAGCGGATCTGATTCAAACTGCAGTGAAATCAATGGGAGAATTGCTTTTAATTAGGTCCTATACAAATGCATTAAGAAGATTAGGATAAAAGATAAAGCATAGATAGTCTATCACATCTAACCATCTCAGTGTACAAGAAAAAGATGAGGAGAACAAGGAGATTTCCCATATACCCCCACTCCCTTGGGTTCACCTTTCTGGCCTATTTTCAAGCTAAAAACACCATTGGGGAAATTTCCCAAAAGAAAAAGTACAGCCTCGCCCCCCCCCCGCCACCCACTGAGCGAAGCTGGCCCCTTTGCATGGCTGTAGTATAGTTCCCAGCGAGCACTGCCATGGCCCCTCCAGGGATCCTCTGGGATTTTTCTAATGTGGACTCTTATTCAATACACCCTTAGTCTTACTTTTAAACACCCATCACGTAGCCTTCGCTAGTCTTAAAAGCATGGATTATGTATCATACAAGTTATTTCAGATTCAAGCCTTCCTGAAAGCTAAGACAAATTGTAGTTAGTATCTTATGGACCCTTGCAAGCTATTCTTACAAGCACAGGGAAGAGAAGGCAGAGATTTGGGGTTTTTTGGGGGGAGGGGGCTTGCTCTGCTATTAATGGTGATGAGGAGGATGTAAATTCATAAAAAGGTAAAGTAATACTATACAAAATATTTTTTTCTATTGTAAACTTACATGACAGGCTGTATATAAACTTCTTGCTACCTAGTGTAGTTCCTAGACCATGCATTACAAATATCTGTGCATCACATAGGCCCAATTCATATTGGCACATATGAGTTAATTAAAGAACACATTTATAGTTTAGTAAAATTTGAAGTGCTTATGGGTGCAAGGGTTGAATTTTGGTAATTATAACAGAACAATAATTACCACTGCCTAGTGCCTAATCATTTTAAGCTTTGACCTCATTGATAGGGTCAAATTTTGTTACTGTTAGGGAGGACATTTTAAAAGACAGCTGCTGTGATTTCTGAATAGAGATCATAGAGGCTGGATTAGAGTGTCACAATGATATATGTGACTTCTGAGATATTTTATCATATAGTATTAATTACAAACTTCAGGTACAACAGGTGAATTTTGCCATACAATCTAGATATGCTTCATTCTGTAATGTTCATGTGTGCATGACATTTTGTATTGCAGAGAAAGTTTTTCTGAGTGATTTCAGCAGGATTTGTGCTGTCATTTACACAATGGCAATCGCAGACCACAGAGTGGTGCTAGCCCGTGGCAGGTGCTGTTCTTCACAGATCCTGCATTTTTCATGTTGCTGAGTCTTTCTCTCAGACAGCTGCACAGAAGCTTTAACTCATTTGTTTCTTTCCTCCTTTCTCTGTGTTTTTGGAGATTGACTTAAGTGCTGTTTTAGCATGCTTGGGTTTTCTTTTAAAAGAGTACCATGTTCATTTGTAAAGTGGTTGATCAGTCCAGTTAAAGGAGCTGTTGCTACAGCCCTTCCTCATTAGGTTTTTAACTGAGTGTATTGAATGTGAGCCCTACTTGAAAGTACAGGGAGGTGGTTTGCTTCTGGTCTCGTCAAAAGCAGCTTTACATTACTGAGAAGCCTCATGAAGTTATAAGAAGTTATTTTTTAAATTAAGCTGATAAAAATGAGGTCAAAATTGGGACTAAAGTCTCTTGTCCCTCATTCCCATGTTCAGATATGCTTTTTCACTCTTTCATAATAAATGGTTTTCAAATCCTAGCAGACAGATTTGAAGCTGCTAATGACAATTTGAATGCAGCCTTCCTTTTATCCTCAGGGGAGTGTATACAACCCTGTGCCGTGCAGTGGAGAAGCACTGGCTTATTATTTAAGCGACAACTTCACATGCCTGGCTCTTTTGGCACTGGTCATATTATTTTTCAATTTGATGTGAGTATATTATTTAAAAATGAATGCGTTAAGGTTTTGTTAGTTCCCAGAATAGTATTATACAATGTGTTTGGTCCTGTTTTATTGCCATATTTCACAGTCAACAAAAGCTTTGAACTGAAAGCCATCACATCCACTGGCTTTGGGTAACAAAGATTTTCACTTCCTTCTTTTACATACCTGTTTTTACCAACCTGAGCATCTAAGTGGATAATTTTGAGAACAGAGGCTACATATCCAAATCCCTCTAAAAACCAAACTGTCTTAGATACAGATGACAGATAAATGATGAGTCATTTATGTGAAGTTTGCATCTTGCACTCTGACACAAATCCTTGTTTAGCAGGCGCGAGCCGTATGTACACCTGACATCTACATCTCACCCATTGGTGAGCCATTAGTGCTCTCTCCTTTGAAAACTGTGTTCCATATGAAAGGGCTTGTCTCCAGGTAAATTATCTGTGAGATCACTAACTCCATCCTAGTGTTAAATTCCTAACAATTTCCGTCAACTCTTGATGACAGTAATGATGTTTAGCTTATAATAATAAAACTACAGTCTTGGTATGGGTGATGATGACTCAGAAGACAGTCCTGGATCGTTAACCATACCATTACCATTAACCATACCATTCAGGTATCCAAACAAAAAATTCCTACTGAAGAAATCCCTAATTGTAGAGTTTTTACTTCTGCTTTCTGTTTTTTTTAATCCAGAGGAGTAAACTTAGGGACTGGTCCAAACTAGAATTCATGATGAAGTCAAAGATGAGTGAGTTTGCGTACGGGTGTAGAGTTTTATTTCTTACAGAGGTCTTGCAGGTCTTACAGTAAGGCATCCCCAACTAGACTTAAGTAAATAGATCTCCTTTTTGTAACAGTACAAAGATATTTTCCTCCTGTGGCAATTCTTCTCATTGATAGTTTCATTCTGTTGCTGTGTTACTAAATACATCGTTCACTTATGCACAATGTGAATACGAAAACTAGCGGCAAAAAATTCCAATATTTAACAGAGAATACCCAGAAATATGCACTGGGAAATAAGGAAACTTTTATGAGTAAATAGCCCTTATGACAAGCTTATTTTCAAATTTTATGAAGACATAACTATAAATTCTATGTACTGTCTTTTAAGCACCCATTTTCATTCTTGCTCTACAGTGTGTGCTCACATACTATATTGTCACCATCAAAGGGCAAAAAACAGTGTAAAATGTACAAAACTGGCACATAGCCCAGGAAAAGAGAGAGACTATTCTCAGTGTCATGAGTGCAACACAGTGGAAGCTACCGACTTACTCCTAAGTTACTCTGCAAAAACTAAGATTGAATTTTGGGTCTGTGATGCAGATAGGAGACAAACTTATCAATAGTTCTAACTGGAAGTTATGCTGAGCAATTGAAAAACTACACACACAACTTACTTTACAGGTAAATAAGGTGCAGGACTGAGAAAATGGAAGATCAGGATAAAAACTGTAAATGAACACAGTAAAAAGAGTTAACCAAAGCTGTCTGCAGTCTCATTAGTGAAACTGCTTCCCTGGTTTAGGAGGCTTCCTGAACTTCTCATAGTGGGGCCCTAAATCAAGCTCAACTTCTGTTTTTACCCAACCTGCTGATGGAAAGAGTATGTTTGATTACTGACTCAGCGAGCAGATATTTGTCCTGCTTCCTGCAGTTAGGTAGTTAATGCTTTAAAACACACTATTTTAATAACAACGACAAAAAAGAGTATCCACTGGGAATAAACATTACCTCTTAATTTCTAAAAATAATTATAATATGCATCTTAAAATTCAGAAGAGTATTGCTCATGAATAGGAATGTAATTTCATGATTTAGATGCTGATGGTACAGCTAGAAAGGAACTGAAGTACATTATACACCAACCTAAGATTCTCATATTTTTCTGTAATATCAATTCAGCATTAGCAGTGCTGAGCCACCTGCTCTTTCCCTAATAGAGTATGAGTTATTAAGACCCATGTTTTAAATTATGTTTATGCTGTAATAGAAAGGATCTGGTTTCTTAATTTAAGAGGTGATTTACTTTACCTACTTTATTTGGCATATTAATTATTAAGTCACTGTCTGAGTGTCATTTAAGATTAAATCACGCTGAATTGCTTTGAAAAATGCAAACAATCAGGAAGGATAGGTTCAGAAACAACTCTGACAAAAGATATTAGCTAAAAGTAGATCATGACTTAAAGCGGGTAAGAATAGTCTTGTGGCCATGGTTGAGCGTTCATAGTTATTAGACTCAGAAATTCTTTTATACTGTATGAAAAACTTCATTTTTCTATCTTATCAAGACTCTTAACTACTAGAGTTCAAAAGTACTTTCAGTTTTGAATCTTTTAGATTTTGGGCTCACAGTTTGGTGTACTCACTGTGATGTGAGTTGAAAAATTCCCTGCTGGGTCTAAAAGCAGAATTTTCTTGATCTTGCATGTTTGGCATGGCAGATTTGTCAAGATGAAAAAGTTAATTTTTCACAGAACCACAGAATGGTTGAGGTTGGAAGAGACCCGTGAAGATCGTCTGGTCCAACCCCCCCTACTAAGATCAGAGTTGCCTAGAGCAGGTTGCCCAGGACCATGTCCAGTTAGGTTTTGAGTATCTCCAAGGGTGGAGACTCCTCAGCCTCTCTGGGCAACCTGTTCAACCACCCTCACAGTAAAAATGGTTTTCTTATGTGCAAACAGACTTCCTGTGTTTCAGTTTGTGCTCATTGCCTCTTGCCCTGTCACTGGGCATCACTGAGAAGAGCTCCTTCTTTTTGTTGGATCTGTGCATGGTCTGGTAGGAGCAGAGGATAAGTGTTTTGTTGGTTCAGATTTCTTTAGAGTACTTTCTCCTCCCTGGGGCATGTGCTAACATTGTGCTGTGGAAATAAATACTGAATTCAAGCTCCCCTTGATAAAACATTGCAACCAAATCTCTACCCATGCTGTTATTAACAAGTTCTGATCTTTATGGTGTTTTTACTAGGCAAGATCAAGACAAATGCATTATAACTTTATCTTTAGCCTGAAAACAGGGGAGATGGTTCTTGACTAGGCTAGAAATTCCCAAGCTTCAGTATATGAAGCCCTTCTAAGTGGAGTACCTCGGCACAGTGATGTGCAGTAATCTGCATTTCCTCCTCTGAATAGAGGTGTTAATACATGCAGTCACATCATGGGACACCCAAGCACATTTCACACCAGGTGGTGTTCATGGAAGAGCTCAAGAACCTACAGCCTCCAACCTAAATCATGCTGCTTTACAGGATTGACAGCAGCAGTTCTTGATTCTGTCTGTGCAAATGGAGGCTAGCACATCATCACACCAACACTGTGAGGAAGCATCACTACCTGCTTGTCCTGCTATTCTTGGACTCATCTCCAGGTAACCGCTAAGGGCTACCACCACAGGCAGGTGTTGAACTATGTATACAATTGGTCTGTACTCAGTACAGCCACTCCTGTATTTTCAAAGACTGAGAAATCCACATCTCAAATTGTATTTATTAATTAACAAAAGAGTAGATCCCACTGTTGATCATATACCATTATTCTAGATAAATACTTATATCATCTGTGCAAATGTTGTAAAAGACAACACTTATCCTGCAGAATGCAAAATAGAAAACTGGTGGAGAGAGAGGTAGAAACTGGTATACTGACTTCCCTAGTACAAAACAGAATTTCAGTGGCGGAACATATTTCCCCAAATCCTTGCCCAGAGATATCTCCATCCAGCTGGTCTCTGGAACCAGCTTACACAAGATTCTTATCAAGCTGTTTAATCGTAGCCAGCAATACTGGTATCTCAGTAGGAGTAATTCTGAATTTGATAATCATGGTATACTACACAGCAGTGCTCTGTTCCTAGGCTTCTTTCCTTGACATTACAAGCAGGCTTAAAAATTCTAAAATTTCTTTATAAAGATTATCTATGATAGAAACAAACATGATCTGCCTTTCTGAGTTTCCCCCTTTCCAACCAACCCTCTCCTCCAAAATGAGGCAAGCCATAGCTTCTTCAGAGCACTGCCTCTCTTTTGAACTGCTTCTCTTGTTCTGCTTTTTGGAATAAAACTCAGATGTGCTCTCTTCCAAAGGCTGATTCCCCAATGCCATGTTTCATAGGTAGTTATTTACACTTATGCAAAGTGGGAATAGAATTCTCCCAAATGTGGATGGTAATGTTGAACATTCATTTTTCATAGATGCAAAAGATAGCAAATGGGGCAGGAAATCAGACCTCTGTGCAGGCTCCACTGTGTCAGTTTTTTGCTTTTGAGACCGTTGATTTGGATGTGTTCAGTCAAGTAGTTTCGTATCTTTTGTTGAACTTCGTTTCTTTTTTGCAAAGGTGCAGCTGGTTTTGATGGAAAACAGGAATGTCAGCTTTGCTTATCCTACTTGCTAGTATACCATAAAGCTGTTCTCCTAAGATTATGCAAAGGCAATTCCTATATTGAGACAATGAGTTAAGGAAACATCCCATCTTATAGCCTGTGCCAATTTGGTGCAGATCCTGAAGTGAAGATCCAAAATATTTCCAGGAAAATCTTGGATGTGGGATCTGATTTTATGTCCTGAAAAATGGTTAAAACTATGTCTCTCCTGTCTCCAAATATCAACTCTGTCAGTGTCTAGCAAAGAGAGCAACTGTAAATCTTATTTACTTGACCCAAATTATGATTCCAAAGGATTGCAGAAGGCAAACTCTGTACAGATTCAAACAAGCGGGTATTTTTGCTCTCAGTGGTGAAGTTCAGTGAAGTCGTTACTCTGCCAAATGAAAATCCGAACCAGACCAGTCCCCCCAGCAGTACTGTGCCCTTGACTTCACTGAGATGACACTCAGCACTGAGTTGCTGTCTCACATGATGGGTCACAGATCCCTCAGAAACAGCAAAATAGAAAATAAGTGATCTTGAAACATCCAAATTACTCTGAGACCCTTTGGCCTCCACCAAAAACCAGTCCTAGCTCACTGAAGAATGAAAATATGCTGTGAAAATCACAGTTCTTCCTCTTCTGAAAACTTGGATTCTTCATGAGGCAAGTAGCCTTTGGGGCTACTCCATCCCTGGACGGGTGATTGCCTGGTTTATGCTGGTTCTGCTCCATTACTACATGGGGATGAGGATGGAGCAGCCAGCGGCTAAATCAGACTTGATTTGGAGACTTAGGGCCTCTTAGAGATCAGTAAAAGTTGTTGGTTCTTAAGCAGCTATCAGTACCCAGTCTCTCTGTGGTTCCTAGCATACAGATAACTACCAACGCTATTGCTACATGTGATACGAATTCTGCCTTCTTATAGCCACCATCACTGCCACTGTGTGAGTGCTCCCAGACACTAATGAACGGCTGCTGGGAGCCTCTCTGAGATGCAGTGAAGTATTATAATCACTCTTACATCTGGGAGCTGAAACATAGACATGCAGTGTAAGCGTGTAAGCCCATATGGAAAGTCAGCAATGGACCTGAGAATTGACTTAATTTCTTCTCAGTCTCCTTTCTGTATCTTTCTTTCTTTGTCCTTTTCTGCACTTTTTCCTTACTTTACTCCTTTCCCTGACTGAGACCTTTACATGGGGGTTAAGGAAAGAGTTGCTCTGAGGGCTGAACTACCCATGAGACATTCAAGGCCAAGAGCACTATGGTTTATAGGCATTGTAGGAAATTATCTGCTACCCTTCTTGCTTGTGCCAAACTTCACACAGAAGGAGCTTCCATCTCTAAAAATTACACATTTTTCAAGGACACGTTCATTTCTTAGTTTAAAATCTCTAAATTGCTAGCCGTGCAATTTTTAAAGCTTTTACCTGCACTACTCACTTGCCTTCTGTTACTTCAGAATCCAGGTACGTGGCACTCTTTAAGGTGTTAGTTTTTCTGACAGTCCATCAAGGTAGGGAAGCATTGTGTATCCCTCAGTTACAAACGGAGAAATGAGTCATGGAGGGGCTGTCTGAGGCCAGGTCCCTCAGGATATGTTTGGCAAACCAGGTCTTCCTAGTCCTAGGCTAATTCCCTAACCCACGTATGGGACTCTGCTGTCATAAAAAGCAATCCTTTCATCCATCCATCCATCCGTCATGCATTGCTATCGCATCTAGCAGCAAATGCACACATTTGAACCACATGAAAAAAAATGAACAAAGACCAGTGTTTACCATAGGATGGTTTGAAATCTTTGTAGTTGGCAATTAAATCAAAGGAATGCTTATGTTTTGATGTACAGCAGTCTTAAATCATTTGTAATTTTCTATCACCTCCTTTTATCAACAAATTAACATCTTGATATATAAGATCATCAGTAAATTAGCAATCAGCATCAGAACACAAATTTATTTTTTTAATGTGTGTACAAAACAAAGGACAATTGTTAATACGTGGTGTAGCATTTTACATTTTAAAGGGAAAATAAAAATATTTATGTATGTTAATAGACTTGGTAATTTATTCCAGCACCTGCAATCGGTGAATTTCTCTAGGCTTTGTGTCATTTTGATATATGCACTGTCCAAAGTCTTCCCTTTGCAAAGTGTCTTCTGTTTTCCTGAACAAGAGAGCAGGATGGGGAGCTGTGTGAAGGAAAGGAAACACATCTGCGTCTTTCTCAAAGAATGTTTTTTAAACATAACAATAAAAAAATAATAATTTGAACGTTTAGTTCTGTGCACAAGGTGAGGACATTTTTTGTAAACAAAGCAAAGTAATAGTTTAGCATGGATTTAAGCTAGCAGATAAAATTGCAGATGAAATCCTTCTTCCCCCCCAACAATCATTAATTCATTAATGCTTGAAACCATCACTGCATTGTTTTCTGGTAATTATACACACCTCGTATGCTAGCTTTTTAAGACATTAATTGCATGATTAGTTTTATGATTTCTTCTGATTACCAATTAAGTTACCTTTTTCTCTCTTTTTTGTATTTCATACATACCATTAGACTTTATAGTGCTTCTTTTTTAATTTCTCACCTAGCAGGGGTTCTCACACATTCGAAGACTGCATTATCCACTCAATAAACAGAGAGAGAGTTTAATTTTCTGTGTAAAGTATTGGTGTGGACTTGGAAGGACGGTGTTCCAGATATTATGCTATCAAGAGTGACATTTAATTTTACAGGGAAAAAAATCTTGTTTTTCCCTGTCATAACAATGTTCACAGAGCATGATTTTAAAGATGTGCAGAGACCAAATCAAGTGATTCTGTCTGTTGGCTTAGCTGAAGTTGTCACATCTTCCTTTTTTCCCCAACACGTATTGCCAGCTGGTCTTCGTTTCTATTAGCGTAATTTCTTGTACACAGTTCTCAGTGTGCATATATATAAAAGCAGCATCCCATATATCATATCAGATGTGCATGCACAAGCTCTCAAAGACGCAGCAAAAATACATTCATCAGTGGGACTGCAAGTTTGAATAGAACTGAATTTCTAAATCCCCAGTGTAACTGAATCCCAATTATCTGGTAGCCTGAGTCCTTCAGATGCTGAGAATTCTCAACTGTTTTTATACACATTTGGCTTTCAGCGTCTGAGACGCCTATCAGCCGTAATAGCAATGCCTTAATGCCTGTACACATGAAGTGAGGCACGTGTTGATGTTTTTAGAGACTAACAGATGAAAACGTTGCACAAAACACAGAAACGCAAAGCTTGATGCAAAAAATGTCTTTCAGTCTCCGTATTGCATATACTTCGACAACCGCTGTAGATCTTGGTATGTGTTTCCTTTTGTAGATGTGTTTGTGTGCTTGGTATATCAAAAATTTTCTTGGACTTCATACACATATTCCACATCATCTTTATAGTGTAAAATCAATTATTACATTTAATAATCAACACCAAACAAGATGCCTAAATGGAAATTAATTTTAAAAAATCTTTATGTAAAGGAAACATAAAACTCACTCATACACCTTCTTGCAGAGCATAGTACTGTGTATAGTATATTGTGTGTGTGTGTGTGTTTTAAGACAATCTGGTATCGATTTAAATGAGTATACACTTCCAATTTCCTGACAGCTATGTCAGGTCAGAGAATGGAAAGACTCTGGGAGTTTCAGGGTAGCTCTAATTGGACCACCACAGAAAATAAACTCCCAGTTTCTCTGCTGATCCTTAAAACGCTTGCTTGCCAAAGCTGTACTATGGTTTTCTAGTATGAAAAAAATGTCCACAGTGTACCATATGCTGTTCTACAAGCACCCTGCGGACAGCAAGTCAGCGTGGAGAAATGTGCAAAATTGAAGGTGTTCCTGTAATAACAAGTAAGGACACCTCCAGCTCTAGAAAAGCTGCAATTTCTTTTATAAATTGTAGGAAAAAATATCAGGTTCCCTGATTAACCTTTATTTTTCCAACGTGGTTTTCCTTTTTAGAGGATTTTTTAAGTCTATTTCATTCATTGTTCTGCTTTTCATTGAATAATACATGAGACAGCAGCAAAGTCTGTCAGTCCAGAAAATACGAAGACTCAAGGAGCAGGGGTGCCGGTTGCCACTGGCCTGACAAGGTCAGTAATGGATTCGGACTGTCCAGAGCTTGCTGTCTCCTTTTTCTACTGCTAATTGCAACTTTTAGAGATTTCACTAACCAGATACATTTCCAAAAGAATTTACTTTAGAGCCCTTTGGAAGTATTTTTTTTTAGCCACAATCTGTGTGTTTTACATGTCTTTTATATTGAATATACGATATGAATTGTTTGAAACATTTTTCCAACCCTGAAAAAAGATGAATGTCTGTTTGCGCCACGTCAGTCTGCATTCTGGGCTACGTCAGCCTGAATGCTTGGCTCAAAGCAGAAATACTTCCTTCTCATAACTGCCTTTTTTGCAATTGCACCCCTGTGCTTTCAGCCATTGAGAAAGAGTTGTACTTGCAGGAAGTAATGAGGTAAGGCCTCACCAAATGTTGCAGCTAACTTTAAAAGGAGAAAAAAAAAACACACACAGAGAAAAGAAGCAGCATAGATTCTCCTGGCTCTTCTTTTTGGCAAAAATTACTTGGCTGCTGTTTCTGAAGGAAGAAGATTTGTGAGAGATCTGGAAGCCAGGCAAAGCGGGGGGTGAGGGGGAAGCCATACTTAGGGCTTGCTTTCATATACGTCTTTTATTGGCAAAAAGGCAAACATGATTTCCTTAAAGAGACAGTCAACGTATTCCCAAAAGAGTTCTGAAGATGGTTTTTTCTGGATTCTGGTTCTTCTTTCTAAAAGTGTCCAAATCATCATTAGTCTTTTAGAACGCTGTGGCCATGACAAAGACATGCTTTCACTGCATGCAGACGGCATCTACAGGTTACCCCTCCTTCTCTTTGGGCACTCCGAGTAAACTGTAGCCTTCTTTCCTAAATTGATAGGTTTAGAAGTCAATGGATCTACTTCATTTACAGCAGCTGATGGTTTGAATCAAATAATATTATAGAATCAAATGATGATCCCTGTTGTAGCTGCATAGCACTTTTGGAAAAAATATTTCTAGGCATCAAGGACCATCGCCAAATGCTGGGGGAAAAAAAATCAATAGCTGATTTGGTTCATGTAGAAAAAAAGATATATTACAGATCCTTGCCTGTGACAGCCATTATCCTCAGTGGTGTAAGAATCAGAGCAACAGTCTGTTTCAGAAAGAATCACTTAAGAAAGGAAAAAATGAGCCTGCATGATACCTGATGCCAAATGGGAGATGATGAGTGTCAAGGACTGCTCAAAGGCCTGAGATATGTGAAGCATCTCTATCTGCATCCATATAGTTCCTGTTCTTATCATGATACAAACAAAGTTTTTTTGCAGCTCAGATTTGACCTTCTAGCCTTATATTAATAGAAATATGAATGTACTGGGTTCTTTAACTGCACCTCCAGAATTATCATTGACCCATCACTAATGTTCATTCAAAACCATGTTTGAATTGGGAACAAAACTATCCCCAGTTTGCAGAAATGTAGCCATCCACAGCAACACAAATGGATTAGAACTGCTGCATCAGAGAAGTCCATTAGTACGGTGTAAAGTACAGTTACAGTATAAGCCACTTTGCAAAATACAGCTGCCTCTGATCAACCTAAAAAAAAAAAATCCTTTTATTTCCGAAAGCACAACATAAAATGCACATCAGGCTACAGGCCAAATATGTCCATTACCTCTTTTTAAAAAATAGAATTTAAACCATAATAGTCATCATTCACTATTTTATTTCTGTTATTCTTGATAACAGTTTTAATGGGTGCTGAAGGCCATCATAGACTTATTATCCACTCCTCTCGCTTAAAGAGCCCCCAAAGGAACTCGCTCCATTTTAGCTGGCCTCATGAGCTATCTACTGTCTTCCTGCCAATGAATCGACTGTAAGCATAGCATGAAGCAGACCAAGGGTAGGTGTCAAAAAGTAGGAAGCAAAGCCTGGAAGATCCTGGGGTATGCTTTACAGTTGCTGTAATGAGGGAGGTCAGAATGAGTAGTATGAAAGTATGAGTCTGAAACTCCTCATTTCTTTGATTATGCAAATGGGCAAGACGACCAGCCTGCTTGCTCTTCCAACATAGTCCTTTCTGTTTTTTTGCTGCAACAGTCTTGTTTTCATTGCAAGGAACAGACCATCGAGGGAGTTACCTCAGCCTGCCTCCTGTGCGTTTGCAAAGGGTTGGCTTTCCTCAAGTTCGTCTTCCAATTTTCATATTCATCAGAGGATGAGATCCTAACCTTCACTGAGGAGCAGTGGAGATGACATGCAGGATCTAAGGTGGATATGCAGTAACACAAAGTTTCTACCTGTATCAATCTGCAGTCCTAAAATCCTTGGACCATACCTGCTCTGTCCAAGAACACTAATAGCACGTGCTGATGGCAAAGAAGCATACAAAACAAAACTCCTCATTCCAACACCATTATGAAGAGCTCAGTCTTCTCTTAGTACTGGTTAATGCATGGTCTCAGTAGCAAAAACAGCCCCATCTCTCCTCTGGTTACAGACAACATGCCCTTATGGGCATATGAGTCGGGTAGCTGTGATGTGGCTACAGTTGACCTTCTTTCGAGTAGAATTCAGATTCAGATTAAGACACTCGAATTCTGATGTCTGCTCACTGGTGTCTCTGATTCCATTACAGTCTAACCTCCATCATACTCTAAGGAGATCAGGGACCCATTTTAGTTGCCTACACAGAGGCACCCATTGCCTTTTGGGATGATGTAGGGATGATGTCCTGCCTGTCTCCAGTCAGATACCACTTATTAACAGAGAGATCATTAGCCTCAAAGCACAAACTGTCTATACTTTAACTAAGAAATGAATTTTTAGGCATAAATAAGAAGATTGTTTTAGTTGCCAGGATCAGTAAGAATGGAAGGACACCACTGCATGCCATAAAGCACTGTATCCTACATTACAGCCTCTATGAACATTGTGAATACAAGGAGCACAGGTCCGAGAGTATACTCTGGAGCTGAATGCAAAGTGACTTCTGGGGGATGCTGGGACAGTCTTCAAAGTGGCGGGACTGAAATGCTACTCTAAGCTGCTCTAGTTTGGCATCGCATTTGAGATACTTTGTCTCTCGTCTCCGTTTTCAATAATGTAATCTTGAAAACCTGTTTCTGAAGACAGGATCCCTATTTATAGGAAAAGTTGTTGCTTTTTTACATTTTGCAGGAGCATTCCTTTATATCAAGATTTGTTTGATATGGAAATATTGTATACTTACTGCTTTTAAACCCACCTACATACACATCAAGTTTCTGAATTACCAGTAAAAATCTATAGGCTTTTGTGCACAAACAAGCTCAGTTTTTTAGTATGCACCTGCTTAAGCAATTTCTTTGAAAACAGCATACTTGGTTTTTTGTTTTTGCCTATAAATAGCCTTGCTGTGTAGAATGCAGTTCATTACAGGCTCTTTCAAATACATTTCTAAGGGAAAATATGTAGTTGTCCTTATTAAAAATGAATTATATACATCAAAATTAAAGTTGTTTGCAATAACACAGCATTCTTCTGCATCTTGTGCTAGCATCAGCACAATCAGTGGAAAACATAAAAGAAGATATTCCAAACACATTTGAAATTACAATTACAGTGTTGGGGGAGGGGTTCTTTAAGAGCTTTTTTCTTCGTGAGAACAAGGCCGATTTTCTTAAGCACTTATTTTTCCCACAAATACCTGGCTCCAGCACATGCCACTAAATCTGATTTGGAGTGAGAGACTGCAGAGGAGGACCGGCTGCCTTACATATTGGGAAATTCTGTGAGGCTGCCTGACTAAAATAACAAAATATACTACTAGTGTAGAAAATTAGAAAAAATCTCTCAAGAAATAATAATCATATCATTATATCACTTTTGAGACACTAAATACCTTTTCCTAGTGGCATTAGGTTTTTTTTAGTGTTTTGCAGATAAAACTGACTCCTGGGGCTATTAAAATAATTTATTATTAACCTAGTTTGTGTTTTGGTGCAGTCAGTCAGGAATAGATGTTCCATGGAAGACAGAGGCTTTTATAGATCCATATCTATAAAAGCCATAGTTGCTTTTTTGAATTTCTCACAAAAATCATTTAAAGTTACAGATAGTTGCTTGGATTAGTTCTTAAAAAGTTAAAAGATGGGATACTTAATTAGATTATGTCTTCATTATCAAACCTTTGTAACGATCCAGAATTTTGGACTACTTCAATTCACATCATGTTCATGATACAAATGGTAATCAATAGCTGACAGACTACTTAGCAACACTGATGTTTAAGATTCATCTCTGTCTTTGAACGGATGTTTGAGGTGTACATGGGAATCTCAGAAGCAGGCTTTTATGTTATGTTATCTTATTGGAACCTTAATATTTTTCCTTTAATGTTTTTCTCATTTCTAGACTGTCATTAGTATATTTCAGCTTCCCAGCAGTACTGGGTAAGTAAGCCTGTGATCTAGTAGTGATAGACACATCAAAGTTAATCGCAGCCTTAATTTAAAAGAGACAACCCAGAAAGCATAACCAATAAATAGGAAGGAAGGTTTGCACCCATTTTTAACTAAAAATCATAAATCCCTGATGGTATTCACAGCAAAGACGAGGCTGATATCTGGGTCCCCTTAAACTCATGGCCATTCCTTCTTTAATTTGTGACTGGAAGAAGTATAGGGTGATGCTTACACCCACTCCAGTCAACCTGTAAGCTAGCTGTCTCTGCCATCCCTGAGAGTTCAACAGAAAATTATTATGACAATCTCAGTTCCTAAATGAATTCAGGTGAACATGAACAATAGAAAACATGGTCCCAAAACTGTAGCCTGTGTGCTTATGTTGAGTTTTTGCTCTTCCTTTTGCAGTCATTTTTTAAGTTTTTCTGCTTTTGGAAGCAGGACAGAGGATACATTGCTGTGTGTTTTATGTTTGGAAGATAAAGGGCACTTCTCATGGACATACAGACTGTCTTCATTCATGGTAACATTCAGGAAATGATGAAGAGATGGCCCATATACAGATAGTCAGACTTTTTTCTTCAGTGTTTTTTTTATAGCTTAGAACTCGAGGCAGGTTGTACAGCATTACCAACCATTAAAGTTTCTTGGCACTTCCCAGTATAAATTTCAGTTGCAGACTTTAATCGTTTGGTAATTTCTAGCATCAACTGTCTGCCTGTGGCCAAATTTTCTTAGGAAAATTTCAACACAAACAACTCAGTCATTTCTGAATTTGCACTGGACAAAATTAGCCTTAGACCAGTGTCAAAAATGTATGGTGCTTTTTTCTTTCAAATGTTCCAGTGATCCACCCCGGTAACCTCTGCCCAGTGCTGATGGGAGGTGGGAACCCTGTGAAAAGGATGTGCCTTTTGCTCTTCCTATGCAAATCCAGATAATCTTGGCCAAATTAGGCTGCAGCAGGGCCAGCCAGGGGTGAGGCACAGCTGGATCTGCAGAAGAACTGGTTGGGGAAGATACTGCCAAGGCACCAGGAGTGTGAATTCTTAGGAAAGCAGTCTGGCACTGGGTAGGTAAGGAATAGGGAGCTGGGGAAAAGACGGGTTCCAATTTGGAAGAGCACTCACAAAAGATTTACATCCTCTACAGCGTGCACTGAACTCAGGTTTTGTCTCAGAGTCCTTCTGCATCAACACTGGCATGTGGAACCACCAGCAGCATTTCCCCTCTCTTTTATTACTATTACTTTAATCCATTAACTCCAACGGCAGAGTTCTGGATGATGGATATTAAAGTTCTGTTGAAAGCTATGTCTGTGCCCGTATGAAAACACATATTGAAATTTCAGATCGGAGAGTGTTTTTTTTAAAAAACAAAATCTTGTGGAAGTAGTTTCTTACTCTGGAAGAATATGATTGCAAAGTTAAACACTCACAATTAGAAAATGCCTGAGTTATATTGTCTGTGCTCCCTTAATTTGTCCCACTTACCTATGTGTGTGAAGATGGAATCTTTAATTACAAAGTCCTACTTCATTCGTATGCACAAAGGGTCAGGTCTGGCAATGAACTAGGACTCTGCAGTAAGCAAACGATTAAGAGGCCACTGCCCCATTTGCTATGTAAGTGAGAACGTGTGGAGTGAATGAGACAGGGGAGTCTCTTGGTTAAAACAGCATAATTCTCCCCTGCTTTTACCAGTAAGTCCTTAACATGTAGTTAGATAATTCCCTTATACCAATTTTGTCAGAGATTATTGCTCATTTTCTAGATACACATGTCCCTATGTGTAGGGCCTGACCCACAGGGTTTGTGAGTACTTAGGAAGCAAATGTATGAATTGGAGAGTGTGGGTGAATATATGAAGTGCTACAGAATATAGTCACAGGCATCTCAAACTGCATACTCACAATTAATGAGTACTTTTTGACATAAATCTCTCTGTGCCTCAAATCGCCTTCTTTAAAGAGGGAACAATGCCCACTCATCTCATAAGCAGGATATGAAATTCATTAAAATTTTGGAGTGTTTGTATACTAGAATAATGAGTACCAAAGAAGGAAGGGAAAATATTGAAAATTATTAATCTATCCTCAGAGCTGACGTCTGTCACCAGAGAAGGTTTTGAAAAGTGTGCAGTAAATAAAGCCAATGGCCAAATGCAAATATACGCAGCAAAGCACTGCACAACTCCTCAGTAATGGTAAACTGGCCACTCTGTGCCCTGAGTGAAGAGGAATCTTCTGGAAAAACACAAATTTAAAATAAAGGTACAGAGCAAGACTGAGTTGAATAGGCAGCCTTAATCCTGGCTTTTCCTGGCGTCTGACTTCTCAGCTTTCCAACTTTTCAAAGCTTTTCCAGCTTTTCAAAGATTCCAGAAAACACAAAAGATCAAGAAATGAATCTAGTAATTAAAAAGACTTCCCAGGAAAAAATTGTTCCATTTGAAAGCAGCAGGTAATTCCCATGAGACATGAACATCTTGTGTCAACAAAACTCTTCCTCTGGGGAGCATGCCCAGACTTTTCCTGCACCCTAGAGGGCAAGATACAGATTCACAGAATCACAGAATCACAGAATCGTTTAGGTTGGAAGGGACCTCTGGAGATCATCTCGTCCAACCTCCCTGCTCAAGCAGGGTCACCTAGAGCATATTGCCCAGGATCACATCCAGACGGGTTTTGAATATCTCCAGCGAAGGAGACTCCACCACCCCTCTGGGCAACCTGTTCCAATGCTCTGTCACCCTCACAGTGAAGAAGTTTTTTCTCAGGTTCAGATGGAACTTCCTGTGGTTCAGTTTCTGCCCATTGCCTCTTGTCCTGTTGCTGGGCACCACGGAGAAGAGGCTGGCCTCATCCTCTTGACACTCCCCCTTCAGATACTTGTACACGTTGATGAGATCCCCTCTCAATCTTCTCTTCTCCAGGCTGAACAGGCCCAGCTCTTGCAGTCTTTCTTCATAGGAGAGATGCTCCAGCCCTCTAATCATCTTGGTAGCCCTCCGCTGGACTCTCTCCAGGAGTGCCATGTCCCTCTTGTACTGGGGAGCCCAGAACTGGACACAGTACTCCAGGTGAGGCCTCACCAGGGCTGAATAGAGGGGCAGGATCACCTCCCTCGACCTGCTGGCAACACTCTGCCTAATGCACCCCAGGATCCCATTGGCCTTCTTGGCCACAAGGGCACACTGCTGGCTCATGTTTAACTTGTTGTCCACCAGCACTCCCAGGTCCTTCTCGGCAGAGCTACTTTCCAACAGGTCAGTCCCCAGCCTGTACTGGTGCATGGGATTATTCCTGCCTAGGTGCAGGACCTTGCACTTGCCTTTGTTGAACTTCATGAGGTTCCTCTCCGCCCAGCTCTCCAGCCTGTCCAGGTCCCTCTGAATGGCAGCACAGTCTTCTGGTGTGTCAGCCACTCCCCCCAGTTTAGTATCATCAGCAAACTTGCTGAGGGTGCACTCTGTCCCTTCCTCCAGGTCATTGATGAATATATTGAACAAGATTCACATCCCTCCTCTCCCTACCAGCACTTTACCCACGAGTTTTGCCCCTCTGAGCTGTGCATGGAGCAGCATGCTGTCGATTCTTTGTTCCAGTAAATACTTTCTACACAGTGCTTCAACATCATCAGAGCAGAGATGGGAATCTCTCCCTGTGGAGTTCCATAGCTACTATGCTACAGCATTGTGCTCACTTTCAGGCCCAAAGAATATTTAATTGGCCCATGCGAAGAGGATGAGTTTCAGCAAAATGGATTGAGGGAGGCCTCAGTAGGAAATCCCAGCTCTAGTGACTTCAGCTCTCCACCAGGAGGGATGAGTCCCGATCCCTTAGGTGGAGAAGCTGTTTGATCAAGGTAAGGGCCCACACCATTAAGACAGCTGCGCTAATTACTGAGCTACGAGATGAAAAGGGACGCTATCATCTTGTCGTTGTCCTTTGAAAAGACTAGACTTGCTTTGCTTCTTGAAAGAGAGGGTTTAGCTGTCCCATTTCAGAAGAATGTTTATCTGAGAGCCTTGAGTACAAACAAGTGCCTCTGTGCAAGTAAGTCCCAGAATGAGGCAGAGCTGAAGTGATACCCAAATATTTGCCATCTTCTGCTAGCTAGGCCAAGCAGTTCCAGTTGTTGTGAAGCCCCTTTGTATCCCTAAATGCTTAATTCAGAGCTGGGAAATGAACTTAGGGGCAGGGTGCCTGAGAGTTAGCTGTTGAAGTGACACCGGCTAACCCCCAGTGTTAACTCTAGCCCAAGGAAAAGGAAGGGATATTTAGGGATAGGCAAGATGTACTCCGCATGTTGTTAGGTAGTGGCTGCAGGGAAATCTGCATAATCCCTGAGGAAAGCTTTTCATTAATGTAAGATACAAGATTGCTCCTGAGAAATCTTTTCTGAAGTGTGGTTAAACTACATACTTCAAACTGTGCTGATGTTTCTGAGAGCCCGTGCTTTGCAAGAAACTTTCCCAGAGATACAAAGGAGGAGAAAATCTCCAAAGTAATATATGGAAATAAGTGGAAAGGCTGTTTGCTCCTCTTGCATGAATGCATGTGTCATTGACACAAGAAAGAAAATAGTAGGCAGAGGCTAGAAGCTCAAAGCTCTCAGTTACAGCCCTCTTATAGCAGTAATAAGAGATGGGTTTTATACAAAACTAAGCTTTCCCCATCATTTCACAGTCTGCTGTTTTCTTGCTCATGAGCCATCCAGTTTGAGTCCCAGAGCATCATACGTGTCAGTATTTTAAAATGGTCTAGATGTAGCCTGCTCAAGATAACTAAATGCTAACAGTAGGTGGAGGTACAATACAATTGTTCTGTAGCATTTCCAAACAATCTGAAGCCAAACCGACTTGCTATTAATTTTAATTAAGCCTCCCAATAAAAACCAACAGAACAGTGAAAAGCATGAGCAAAAATAAATCTATAGGTCATGCTTTTCGTTCCCTTTATACGGTAATCTGATAGTGGCATCGCAGGTAGAATACACAAGACTAAGTTTAATTTCTACTGTTTATCTTTCTCTCAAAAATCATGTCTTCTGCTTTTCGTTTGCCTCAGTGAAACAAAAATAAACCAAAAGGAAGATAGTTCTGAGCCTAGTTCAAGCCATTAAAAATACAGGCTGATTTAAAAAATTTACCAGTTTATTCCAAGATTCCTGGTTAGTTTACTATTTATGCGACTTATTTTTAAAGGGGAGACAACAGGAAGTGCTGATATTCTTTTAATTGGGCTTTTACCCCAGCCAGATTTGAAAGGATGTATCTGATCTACTTTTCCTGAAATTTGAAACAGAACTGTGATCACCTTCCTTTGTAAGACTAGCTTTTGGAGAAAGAAGGGCTCCGCCACTTTTTTGCTCTTGCAGCTGCACTCAATTTGCTTCCTGGGCAGCTGGCAGTGAATATTGATAGATATTGGCAAGAGCTCTCAATCATGTTTTTAAAATGCTCCCAGACATGCAAAGCTATAGAAAGGGCAAAAGGACACTGTTGGTAAAAGCACCCCTGAAGATTTCTTTGTATCTGTCTGTTTTGATCATACCTGCTATCCAAGTTCAGAGTTTATCAAGCTTAAAATTTTAAAATTCACCTACAATTTACATCCTCTTCAGTTACAATCAGTCTAACCCAGCTGGATATCATGGAATAGTTTCTCCGTTCTAGAATCAGAATGATATGTCCTGTTTGTGATGTGGCACTGCCTTTCACTCTCAAAGACTCCAGAAAATACAAATACGAGACCCGGAAATCCAGGCAGCACTAGACTAAAGGATGGCAGAAAGAATAACGTGGACTACAAAAGGTTTAGTGGAGCATTTTTCCAGGGACAATTGTATTTTCTGGCAGTTTGCTGCCATTTTGCTTTGTGCTCTTGTTGCACGTAGCATTTATCCTGTCCTCTTTTTCGTGCTTTCCAAATATCTGATAACTACAGCTTAATATATCCATAGATCTCCAACAACCTTATAAAGAAGGTAGGTGACAGCTCCAGTTAGAGGGAAAGATATATGGGAAATAAAGAGATGAAGTTACTTGTGCAGCATCACCACAGGCGCACAGTGGAACTGGGAGTGTCACGTGGCAGTACCTACAGGTCTAGGAAATGATTTGTTCTTCTCAGTTGCCTCTCCCAGCTCATGATTCCATATTCCCATAACAAAATGGCCATAATATGTCACAAAAGATTTTCCTGAGATGACAAAAATGATAGTTAATAGAAAGCTATTTAAAAATAGGCTCTCTTTCATATTGTTACTTTGATGAACTTGATTTTCAGAAGAAGACACCAGAACACCAGAAATTCATAGTGAAATCAAAGGAAGATGCAAATACCTGTCACTTGAAAACTAAGTCACATATTTTTCACTGATGCTTTTTAAATCCCACATCAGATAATTGCTACCTCTGAAAATATCAATCTATCAGTGATGCATATTGTGCTATTCCTACCAAAAGGATTTCTTCATTAATAATTGCATTAAAATATCACCCCACTCATATTCTGAAGCAGCACTCGAAACTTAGCAATTACTGAATTTTTAATTACCAGATTTTGTTATTTCTTCACTATCTCTAACATCTTTGCTCATGCCCAGGAAAGCTAAGAGAAAAAAAACAGACTGATTGCGAGAGAACATGGAACTTGTGCGTATGTATGTGTCTGTTTTTCATAAAACAAGCTGCAACCTAATTGAACAAAAAGAAATCATGAGGAGGCAGCCATACCTAGCCGAAAGCAAGCTCCTAGAAAGTTAATAGTGTGGCCCCCTACAACCCAAATTCCTACTAATTACAAACATTACTTCCAAAAACTGGAGTATTATGTGTTGCACAGTTTGGGAATACGTTTTAGTAGTACAAGCTCACACTTATGCAAACTGCCATAGGCCCTTAGTGGCCAAACAAAGCACAAAAGAACCTAGTTCAACATGTGTCAAATTGAACCTTCCTGTCTTATGTGATTTCAGCTTTTCTAGCACTGTATATGTATTATTGGGATACAATAAATGAGGATAATTCATAATATTTTTCTGACACGAATACAAACTTAGCTGATTTGACGTGTCACTAGAGGGGCATCTGGGATTCTTTCAGATTCCGGGGTTAGTTGCACTGAACTCGAGAGATCGTGATTTGTCAGATATAAGAATTTATTTGAGCTAAGCAGTTCTGCACCTGTGATGGACACTGGACAACACTAAATAACGCCAACCTCACAGTGTGGTGGCTCGGGCCATTGTGCACCTGTGGTTCCTAAACTCTTGGGGAGAATCCCAGAGCAAACCCCTTTTCTGTGGGCTGCGCTATCCTGAGTCCCACACTTGCCTGTGTGATGCCTGTCGGCTTACCTTAGGGTTTATTGTCATAGAAAAGTAGTTTTGTAGTCACGTAGATATTTTATATTCATATAGTTAAAACAGTGTGAGACACTTCATGATCCTTCATTTCAGTTTTGAAGTGTCTCATTTTTGTTTTAACTTGCAAACAGGCAAATTCAGCTAGGCCGAAAAATATGTAGAAAAATCTAAGGATGTTCAGCAGGCAGATTACGTTAGCTTAATTCGATCAGTCTAGCTCTGCGCAAGAGGCTGTAGAGGTTCAACTTTACTTTGTAGACAATGTCTTACTGTCTACAAGACACAAGAATTGTAGACCCTGCTGGGGGTTTGATCCTGCAGATCAGTAAATCCAGTGCATGAGAGCAGCGAGTGTTTGTCACTGGGGTGAGTCTTCTTCCCTCCTCCTTATTTTGGTGATAACCATCAATACTAGTTTCAGCGTATGCTGTCACTGTGTTTCTACCTGTGCCCTGGGCTGCGGATGTGTTTGTAAACTGAAAGATTTCTGACAGAATAGATGGTATTTTAACAGTAATTAGAGCATATGGTGACGTCGACTCTTAATAGAAACAACTCTATTGCAAAGATTTCAGGCTGCCAGGAATGGAAATCTGACATTTATGCAGGCTTTGTGTTGTTTGAAGCTACTGTCCATTATAGCTGAATTGCTATGCTGCCCTGTGCAGCCATTTGGTTTCCCAGAGGTGTTTCAAGAGCGTGAAGCCATTTCTTTTCCTCTTTTTGTTTGTTTGTTTGTAAAGGGCCTAGTGAGTTATGTAGCTTTCCCTGGGAAATAAAGCGACCTGGAACCGACACATTTATTCTTTGCTGACATTTCAAATCTATGTGTTGGTGGTTAAACATTTAGTTACATGGCTATTTTTCTAATGAACTGCCTTACTTAAAAATGAACTCTAAAATGCCAGTCAGCCTTAACAGCTATATTACGATCAAATTCCTTGGTAAAGTATGTGTAACTTCTGCTGACTCCAGTAGGAGCAACATACGTCTGAGGGCAAAATTTGTCCCTTATGGGTTGACTGTCAGGTGCTTGGTACTGTGTGCCAGATATTCAAAGGTGCTTAGCTCCCAGCAACTCCTGTAATGAGACCTCTGGCTGAGTTTTCACAGCCTTCTTTGTGAAGATCACATACGATGTGTAAATAAATACGGGCCTGAGTCCTTATGCTCAATGGGGAAGTAATTTATTCTCAGGAGCCGTCCCAATGTGTATCTTGATCCTATTGAGATGATTAAGTACTTATTAACATGAGTAAGAGTTACAGATTACAGCATTCTGTTGACTGTTTAAAAAATCACGAGGCACAATTTATATTAAAGTCAATGGGCAGAGATAGGAGGAGCAGGAAGCGTTCATTAGAGACATGCATTGCGCAGGGATCGCTGGGAGGCTGTGTTTCTCAAGTTTGAGATGTGATTTTGAAATCGCATCCTGGGTTTTGTGGGCACCACTTCACACTTGCAATGAACTGTGCCTGCAGGTTTGAACTTACAGGGTATATTGCTTTCTCTCAGCTTTTCATTGTGAGCAGTAAATCTCACCTGCAAAATTAGAATGCAGTTTGATGATGAGTTTAAGAGAGAAAGTGGTCTTCCAAGCAAAACGCTTTCTTCTGTTGTCGAAATCAATTTTCTCTTTGGATTATCCCACTTGGCAGCAAGTTATCTACATTTTCCTTCCCCAGGACTACAACTTCGGGGAGGTACCTCAGGATACTTGGTATTAGTTTATATTTGCCTTTTGGAGGCACAGTTTCTGCAGCATTTCATGAATCTGTGGGGCTATGGGGAATGAGAGAATCTGGAGTATTGCTGGGAAGGAGAGTTGTGATCCTCCTCATCAAGTGCTGGTGATGTTCTTGAAATTTAGCCTAAGAACAGTATTCAGGTTCTGTGAGCTGTGTTTTGAAAATGTTGTTGTTTTGAGTAGACCTTTTAAATTACAGGCATCCATCTATTAGACCTGGTATCCAAATTGAATAGCAGGGCATTTTTTACATTTCCGGATAGTAAATTAACTTGCTTGCTTGATGGCGAACATTTATTTTGTGTTGCTATTGCTGATAGAAAACAAGCACACATTGATCATTAGTTTTGTTTTAAGTCTAATCATCATCCATTTATCAAATGAGGTGTCACCCATATGTTGGTTGATGGAGCCATACAGGTTTGTGAGTCAGACAGTCTTATATTGTCACATGCACACAAAAGAGAGATTTTTTTCTGCAGTAGAAGTTATTCACACTCTCTTGTGAACAGCCTTGCAGATAATCTAAGAAATACCACATGTTTCTGTATCTTGAACTAGCAATAAGGTAATCAAACTTTGTTGCACACAAGATCTTGGAGCTCGAAAGGTTTGGACTTATCTGAAGAATTTGTTTGTTTATATGCACATAATTATACAAGTATACATTATATCCCATGACTTAAAGCTAAATATATTGAATTTAGAAGGCATCTGACATTTGTGTATCTTTTTATCATGGCTTATGTGTATATATTGAAAAGAAATTCATAGAGAAATTCATAGATCCCAAGTCACACAGTCACAGACCAAATTATATCAGTCCCTTGCGAGTATGGCTCAGTTGATACTGGACATGAAGGCAAGGGCTTTTAAAAATCAAAAGAATATCATTTGGTTGTTAGAAGACTTAAATCAGCCCATTCTAGACATACAGTCAGGGAGAACGATGCACAGATCTGGGCAACAGCTGGGCATATTATTTCAGAGTTTAAGCATAACAAAAGAGGCCATCATGAAACCTTAGAGACCTAACTTCAAAACAAAATTATTAATAGCCAAGAGGGTAAAAGCTTTAGTGAAATTTGGAATCCAGTTCTAAACACGATCTCCACTTCAAGAATGAATAATAGATGGAGTCCCACTGTTCTGTGGTTGAGCACAAATTAGTGATTCATTGATTGTAATCAAAAGCAGCTGCTTGTAATCAAAGCATAGGTTTTGATAGGTCATTATCAAATGATATGCTAATTTTCTATGTATATAAAGAACAGAGACGGAGCTTGTCAAGAACAGTCTTGATGATGCAAAATACACTTTTTGTGAGAAGTTCACCTCAGTGCTGCTTGCTTTTATATCTCTCCTTTTTTTCCTAGTCCATATTTTCTGTCTCCATGATTAGGTTGAGTTTTGTGGCCTCTTGAGCAAAGTATTGAAATTGTCACCAACATCACTGCTAGTGTGCTAGGACAGCACAATAATGCAGTTATAACAATAAAACAGGTTTCACTTAGCCCTTCTTGTCACAGTTAGCATTACATCACAAGAAATGCCCCTTTCTATGGGCATAAATTTGTGAGTCTGAATTTTGCTAAGGACTTAGGCAAGTGTTTTCAAACAAACACATCTGTTTTAAATGAAAAGAAACTAAGTAAATGGCCAGTGTGTCAGCAGTAGTTAGTGAATGAGAAATAAAGCTACCCAGAAAATAAAAATCAGATCACTTAAGTAGGTGCTTAAATTAAGCCACGCATTTGAGACTACAAAGGAAACTATGACTGTGCATATACTTTCACTTAGCTCTCATAGTCTTGAAGTTATCAGCACCAAAGCTCTGTGCAAAATTGCTTCCTCTCCTGGGATCAGAGATCCTGTGCTTAATCGCAATAATGTCCTTAAAGTCCAAGAAACCTTCCCTTTGGGAAGAGATATATTATTTTGCCTGTTCATTGCTATGAAGTGATTATTAGTTTCCTCCCTTGCTAGTAGGTATCTGGCTAGCTCCTCATTTACTCTGATGCAGCCAGGTCTGCCAGCAGGTCCCTCTCTGGGTTTGGCTGAGTTTGGGTCATGGAACTAAAACAGAGAAGGTGTGAAAACCTTTGTAGGACAGAAAACCAAAAAGGACAGTTGTGATTCCCTAGTCTGACTTCATAACACAGCAGCCAATTTGGTCAGGCTTTAGTGGAAATTAGGCCAAGCTCAGTGGATTTTAAAAAGTAGGTAGAAGTAAAGATTGTAACTATCACTTTTTACCATACTTTTCACTTGCCGTTGATCTTGGAGTTTGCGATATAAAGTTATTGTTAACTTCCCAGCTGCTATTAGGTGCTTGAGAGGATTTTTCTTTATCTATATAGGAGTTTTCTGTATCAATATAGGAGACTAGGAGACTAAGTTATTTTCAGCTGCAGGGCTTGTTTCTATAAACTGTTCCCTATGTCTTACTGTGGATACTATTTACATTGACTCGGAAACGTCTATAACAAAACTTTCAAGCTGAGGTAGTGACCACTGGATAAATATTAGATTAGTACCAATATAGTGGCAAACAGCTTTCAAACATGCTGTCCCTATAGCTCTTGTCTCTACATCTAGCTCATAAGCATGTTGTTTGTATAAGCACTGGCAACTTGACAGATCAAGTCAGACTTTTACCTTTGCACCATGGATTTTTTTTATAACTGGTGTGTGTTTTACTTTGGGGATGCTTTCAGTTAAGTGTTTCTGATATCAAGACAGAGCTGCAATGTGATGACTGCTGTGGAGATGAAATCCAGGATCCCGATACTGGCATGTCTATGTACATGGTCCACATGTCAGACCTCTGCAAACTGACTTGCAGGATAAATAGTTGAAAGGCCTAATAGGGAAGTTCCTGTGCTTCTGCTTGTAGGATTTAGCATCCAGGCTGTTGAAATGTATGAAAATACCTTAGAAAGACCTGCCCATCAGTCACAAAGGGAACCAACCTTTCATGAATCGATATTGTCCTGTGAGGATCATACCAACATCCTCCATTACTTGGAGAATCCTACTGCCCCTTTCTGTCATGACTGCCACAGAATATGATCAGAACTAGTCTTCATCAAGTCCCTAGTGGCTAAACACTTCTCTACTCTTATAAGTAGCCCCAATAATGTAACGTGTCTTTCTAGGTAATCCTTAGCTTTTCCTCTGAAAGCTTCCCAGGTCTTTCACTAAGTAAGTGTGCCCTTAGCTAGAAGACAAGTACATTGCCTGTTTAATTTTAACATCAGTCTGGTGGAAATTCTTTCCTGACCTGCTGTGGTTCTCCTACAATACTTCTCACATTCACAACTAGGCCATCCAAACTGGTGGCAGGTGACGACTACCGTGCAAGTTTCTCATGTGGCACATTTGGACACCTTAACGTAATCAAATAAGATATATCATAATTTGTGTAGTTCGCTATGATTAGGGGCCTAGAAAAGAAGTTTCAAAGTCTTTTTGCATCTAAAATTACCTTTCTCCCTAGATAATTATTTAAAAAACCCAAGTTTATAAGGGACTGAATAAGAATGGGATTCTGAGGATTTTCTCACCATTACAGTTATCTGGTGCCATGTAATTGGCACTTGCACCATAGAAGGTCATGAGAGGGGTGAGGCCAATCATATTTTCTATGAGTTATTTTTAGCTGGCCGTGTCAGAGCATACGTTCCAAACACCACGTTTAATGCCGCTGGAAGCATTGTCAACGTGCTTTTTATGAAGCAACACAGCATAGATTATGCCATGGTTTTCAAAAGGAAAACCATATGAAGACAAAAGATTCTTTTGTCACTACCATGGATACTGTAAGTAAGACAGAAAATGGGACATAAACAATGAAAGCTGTCACACACTAGATTTTTTCATTTCCCCTTTTAAAGAATGGGGGATAATTTTCTTCAGTGAGGCAATATAATCTGACTCTGTTGCCAAATTGTGAATGGACTAAAGTCATCCCTGCACTTATATCATATTTGAATTTGACCCACAGTATTTATAAATGTAGATGGATAGAAAATAGCAATGTCACAAACATAAGTGAAAGCTCAAAGAGCTAATTGTATTTTCTGTTTACAGAGCCTATCCTCTGTCTTTATCAGAAATATGGCATGATCTAAAGGTCAGTTAATTGTTTCCAGTGTTTCTAAGGGCCTAAAGATCTTTGCGTATAATTAATGTACTTTTAGAATGGCTGATGTGTGAATTTTTCATGTTTGGACAGTATAACTGGGCACAGTCTTAAGTTATTTCAATATTTGCTTCCAAAATGAATGAGTAAACACAATTTTTTTAAATGTGAAAAAATTTCAAAGTTAAAAAAATAAAAGTTTCATGTAGCTATTTCCTCTTCTCACACTTCATTCTCCTTCACTAAATATTTCTCACTTTTTACTTTCTTATGGCAAGCTAGGGATCTGATTATCTAACTCGTTGGAAGACAAATGGTCTAGCTGCTTCTAAATTGGGCTTCAGGGGTTAGTACGGAGAAAGCAGAACCATCTTTAAGTCAAAACTTGAGGCTGTTTAGTCAAAACTCAAATTTTGACATTTCATTCATTCATTTTGACATTTGACATCACAGACATAGGAGAGAGATGGACAGCCATGAGGGGAAAGGGATGGAGAGAGGGATGAAGCTCTTGCTAGTGAGATGTGAGGAATGGGTATGGAGGCAGAGGCAATGGTTTACACCAGTCTTGACCCCAGCAGGAGTCACATCCCAAATGTCTCCCTTTTGGAAAGCAGTGGTGGCAACCAGCCTGAGTGTTCAGAGCCCTGGCATGGACAAAGCAGGCAGAGAAGAAGTCAAAGGGAATTTTCTGCCTGTAGCAGTTACTGACTTGGTCTTCTTTGCCTATCTGAGACAGCAGCTCTCTAAGACAAAAATACGTACTCCCATAAAGAATAAATAAAAAACATAAATTCAACTAAAAAAACACATTACCTGTCCCTGTTACAAAGGTTTTCTTTGAAAAAAGAAAAAGAAGAGAAGTAATACCATCTTATTTTTCCAGTCTTAGTTTTAAGCCCATATAATTGCTTGAGCAATGGTGAACAGCAAGCCAAACCAAGCCACACATTTTGTCTTCCTGATTTTCTGACTGATGTGTTGTTATTTGAAGTGCTGCGTACCTCATTATTTGCAGTTAGTAAAGTGGTATTATGGACAGATCTTCAGCGCCCTCAGATCTGTGGAGCAGGTTAAAAAGTGGACGAGCATTTAAAGGTTGTGAAGCAGAGAAAATGATCTGCAAAAGTGACAGTGAATAACAATACACACTCTCTGACACTGCATGTTGCTCCACTGTTCTCCGCTCTTCACCACAACCATAGCAGCCCATTCTCATTTTTTACCTCCTTACATATGCTTCTTCGTGCATTTTTTCATCTGTTCGTGGAGTCGTATTCAAATATTCACTCTGGGATGGCAAGGCTAAAATGTCATTTTCATTTCTAGGTGCAAATGTCTTTGCAATAACAGAGGAAGTTGAAGTTTGCACCTAACTTGACAGAAGGAGTAAAATATTTCTTATAAAACTGATATTTCATGAACAGTTTACTACATTTCTACAACACACTTTCCTTAATTGTTACGGGCGTTGTGATCTCTTCTGAGAGATAGTCTTGGAAAGAGAAACTTCAACAATTTTCACATAGGATTTCAAACAAAGGGATTTCTTGTAAAGGCTGCAGAAGAAAGTTCAGACCTTTCTGCAACTTAAAAAGAAATGTTTTAAGAAAGTCAAACAAACAAATAAACTCGAGAAAATTTTAGTTCATAGGGTCCCATGGTTGCTGCTTTTTCGGACATGTTAGTTATCAGTAGATTACTAGCATGGTTCAGTATGCTGGAACATCAGATTGTCCAGGAAGATAATGTTGATTTTGACCCCTTGGCCGCTTCAGTGGTGAACTTTTCTCTCTGTACATAGTCTTCTTTTATGCCTTCTACATGCACTAAAGTGCAGAAGGAGACAGGAACACTCTTGCCGCAGAGCTCAGAAGCACTCGGGATTTGATGCTCACAGCCTGTCCATCAGCATACGCTACCGTGGCCTTTGCTGTGTGCTCTGACATCCTTCGCCTGTGGGCAGCATGTGCCCTTTCCAGTGCTAGTTAGTATGGAAGAGGAGCTGAAGCTTTGCCTCTCTTTTACTGCACTCCCTTTGAGGAGTGCTTTTGCCCCCGGGACACACTGCCTGTAGACTGGCACACTCATCCCATGGTAAGCTCAAAGTAGTCCAGAGGTTTTCAGACTTTTTTTCACCAAAAGCTGTCTGAAAGAAGCAAGTTCATACATGCGATGAGCAAGTCAAGTCTTTGAAATTTTGAATGGTTTCTTGTTCACTGAAAATGTTTTAGGAATCAAGGTTGAAAAGCTTCAAGCTGCTAGTTGAATCTAGAAACTTAAAGTAGGCAAAAGGATACTGGGAGAAAAGAGAAGGATTTGTGGAACAAGCAGTTATGTAAAAAAGCTCTCAACCATTCTTATATTTACAGGAAGATAAGCCTATTGTCTTTACCTCTTGTTTGTCCTAGAGGCCTTTTTCTTTACAGCAAAAAATGGGTAAGACATGGGCAATCAATTAAACAGAACTAAATTAAAGTTGCTGACAAAAAATCATAATGTGCATTTGATTATTCAGCTTCTGTGAAACAAATATTTAGGGCAGCATTCAAGCTTTTATTGTTTTTATGACCAGTATGTTTGCTGCCATGAACTCAATCACTGCACAATAGGAGGTGAGACTAAATGGTTTGACACATAACAAGTAATCATGATAAAAGAATTGACACCCTACGCAGTGCAGAGGCTGCTACATTTTTAAATGCAAAATTAATTTCAAGATTGATTGAAGTCTTCTCTCTTTCTTCTACAATGGAATTAGCGTATTACTGTGGGCCTTCTGTGTCTCTGTCTAGTGCATGGCATCTGCAGTGAGTTCAGCAGTGTTTAAAAATGCATTTTGATTTGAGTTGCAGCATAACCTCTGTGAATACTTTTCCCCCTTGAAACTTTGCAATGAATTTGATACCGGAGATGGAGGAGGAAAAGGAGGAGGAGCTGGCATTAGAGCTTCAGAGGGAACTGAAGGATTCTGTTTATCCAGAGCCCAGGTAAATTGCTGTAGAGTTAGCACACAGCTCATGCCGTTTGTCTGAACATGACCTTGAGAGGACACCTTCTTCTGCTTTGAGGGGGGTAATTTTGTTTCATGCACTTGTCAATCTTGTGGCTGTTTCTCCAAAAGCAAGCAAGCGTGCTGAAGGAAACGTGTGACAATGCTGAGATGTGCCCCACAAAAGCAGAAGGGCTGATTGTTAATTAAGCTGAGACTGTATGCCAAAGCCATAATGCTACAGTGCAAATTTTGATTGTTTTTGTAGGGAGGTTATGTTTGTAGGGAGAGCACAGTTCAGATCTTACACACAGGGCTGTTCTCAAACAAAAGCAATCATCAAGACAGCTCTTTTATACAGCAGTCCACACTGTTTTGCAAGTCTTATTTCTAAAGGGGCTGATAAATATACACTTGCTGGAGGGGTATGTTAGAACAGATCTGTGTTAAACAAGATTTTTTGGCTCTTGGCTATTCCTATAGTCTTAAGTAAATCAGACTTGTAGGGCACTGCTAATTGCTTCACAAGCTTCAATATGCAGCCACAAATGAAAATAGTCTGCCCTAATTCCTGTTTTGAATATCAACAAGTTGTGAAGTGTTTGTGTGAGAGAGCGAGAACTGGCATTTTCTATAGAGTCTTGGTGCTTGGAGGAGATTAGCTTGAGGCTGCAGGAGCATCAGCTACACAGGGAAGTTTCCCCATCGTTGTCTTTGGTATGCTAATGCTCTTGTTCATTACATTTACTCTAACATTGCAATTAGTAAAGAGAAAAAGAAAAGAAAAAGCAATAAATAATGCAATGTTTAAAACACTGAGATGTAATAAGCCCTGAATCTGCTAACCCTAATCACTGAAAATTCAGATTACTCTAACTCTGCTAATGTTTACTCAAGCTGGGAGAAAAATTTTTCTGGATTTCAATAACTTTCCCAACTTGGATAAAATTCTATGTACTTCAATTGTATTACAAGAGAGCTACATGGAGAATGAAGACCTTACGGCCTGAACTAGGACATTAATATATGACCTGCAGAGGTTGAGCTGTCTTTGAGGTCTGTCTGGCTTAGTTTTACCACACGTCCTGAGAAATGAGCTCTGGGAAACCATGCTTTGAGCCCCTTAGGAAAGCACCGGGTCTGCGTAGCCTGCTTCTGCTGAAGGGTACGAGCCGCTCAGAAGAGCCAGCAGGAGGAAACATGCCCTCATGTCTCTTCAGCGCTAAACTGGAGGGTTCATGTGAACTGCTGCTCCCGGGCACTTAAACTTTGGATTTAGCACTGAAGCAACTGAGGTGCAGACACATTTCTCTCTGTTGCAGCAAGGGAATCACACAGGAGGCCAGAAGAGACACCTGGGAATGGATATATCGTCACTCCTTGCAGCAAATTTCCCTCACATCTCAGTTTAGCAAAAAGAAATGACTGTCAGGAACAATATCCTTATTGCAAGAAGCACTTTTTTTTATAATTTAAATTCTTGCAGGAGTGATACATGGTCAGGTATGGCTTCCTCAGATAACTTCCCGTTTGCTAGGAGGTAGGGTGCAGAGACAGAGCTACTTTCTGCGGAAGAACTGATGCATGGAGGCTTGTCACACGGTGGAGTGAGCTGAGGCCCCAGCAAAGCACTTTTGAATGTTTTACCCAAAATAACAGAGAATTTTCAGTGACTCACTGAGGGTAATAGCATAACTGTATACAGTATTTATTACAAATCTAATGTACAGTAGAGATGCAGCATTCTAAAATGGTCAGAGATTCACTCTCCAAGCTCAATAACAACCTAGAATTAATATGTAGGTTTTAGCAGCATGGGTGATGTGCTTTAGGGGACTAGTCAGGAATTTCCTTCTTAAGTTGTCATAGGAAAAATGCCATTTTAAAAACTTTTATAATGGAAGATGGTCAGTTTGAAAAATGTATTTGCCTTAAAACATTTTTTTTGAAGTTGTTGAGATGCACATTTCAGGATGTTTTCAGAGTTGTACAACCATTTTTTTTCTGAAATTTTAAAAGAAATATGTTTTATAAATAAAAAATGGCCAAAACGGCAATGAATCACTGTAATTTATTTAAATAAAGTGTTTAAGATGATCCAAACAATTCATTACATTTTGCTACAAGGGAAAATTCAGATTGTTGTGTTCAATCTGATTAATACAATTCAATTTTTGAAATTTTCACAAGACAGGAAGGCCTGTTTCCCGTTCAGCTCTGCTGTTTTGTGTGCGATAGCAAAGTATCAAGTGTTGAGAAGGGTTAAAGCAATTTAGGATGCTGTTTTCTTTCTTACTGATGGATGGCATGCTCAATGCAAATCAAGCTGAACGCCGGAGTCCCTCCACTCCTGACTTTTCTTTAGACATTCAGCAATACTGAAGTGAAATCTGTACCTTCCTAACCACTCTGATGGGAGAAGATTGACGCTAACTAACTGGGCCAGTAATTCATTGGCATAATGAGTAACTTATATTTAGTTCAGCAATAACAATTACAATAATATACGGATAACACTTTTGCATTCATAAGGACAGTTGTAAGCTTTCGGAACCAGGCATTCTGTATTTACTAGTTTGAATCCATTTCAGTTTTGTCTTTCCTTTTTACTTTTGATCGTTTTATAAACTTAGCATTACCACATAGAAACTCTTTTCTGTGTTCATTGAATGTGAAGAGCGGTACGCTTCCGTTTGACAAGTCTAAGGGTTCCGGATGAACACACGCCCATTAATTGCTGTTTTTTCCCCAAAAGTTAATTCATCTGCCTGCCTCTAGACAGGACTCTGCCTATTGTACCACTTGGATTTAATTGAAGGAAATAAATAAAAACAAAAGATATAAGATATTTAATGCATAGGAAAAGCTGGCAGCACAATCTACTAATATAATTGCCTAAAACTCCACAGGATAAGACCTACTTTGCATTTTCTTGTAAATAAATCAATCCTTAACTTGTTCAGCCCAAACTTTTCCTTATAAAGAATCTTTCGGGCTGAATGTCATTAATAATAAGTGAACTTATTTGGGTGATACTTTCCTAGAATGCAATTAACTGGGTAGGTTATAAAAAGGTTACCACAACCGAGCAAACCAGTAGCATGTTCAGCTCCTTCACAGCAGTCGTTCCCATGAACGCTCTGACTTCATGGATGACGGAAGGTCCCTTCTCTCACTTTCTCCCTGAGGCTCAGGGCAAAAACTAAATAGTGAAGATAAAATATTGAGCAGTTGCTCATTCAGGGAACACCACCTGGGGACTTTGCGAAAAAGTGGTTTGTGATCATGTAATTAATGATAGTATCAAAATGCATATTCATGAGCTGGATGAATTCTGGTGTTCCCTAATTTTTGAGCACTTGTCACTGTAATCTTAGTATTTAATATTTCTCTTCTGTGTGTGTAGTGTATCAGTCAGGATGGACAACAGCAGGCACAACTGACTCCCTTTCCAAACGTGCTTCGACTTGGGGGCTCCCTTGGCTTTTAGTTACTGAGCAGCAGCAGAAAGTGCCCTTTTTGCCTTTTTGTCCCTCGGCCAAGGAAGTCAGTCTGTGGGGGATGCTCCTCTTGGTGAAAGGCAAAAGGGAGAGGCTTTTTTCAGGCGTCCGATTTGCAGAAAGGTCTGGATTTTTTGCCACTTTATGAAAATTATCTGAAGAGGTATGTACGCTATATAGAACTGGAGTAAAGAAAAAAGGGAGAACTGAAAAGGACTATTTCCAGCACTTTGGAAACAAATATGGGATGGCCGTAGGCATATTTATTTTAACTAATAAGCTGAATGATTTTAAATAGCCAATAAAGGTCTTCTCAGGTCTGAATCACCCAAATTCCCTTTATTCAGGCTTGCATATCTTCTTCACAGCTGCAATTTCAGATGGAGTAAAGGCAGCGATGGAGTACTGGAAACTGAAAACATGCAAATAAAATTCCCGCACGTCCTTCAGTAACTGTCTGTACAGCCTATAATTTCTAGGGCAAAGGTTTGATGTCTGATGCTTCAAGTGAAGTTTGAAACTGAAACAAACCCTGGCTCCTGTGGAGAGGAAAATGTGTCTGAGGAAGTTTGTCCTTTTAATCAATGCACCTAAGAAGTGGTGTTAGATCTAACATAGATAGGTGTTGTCAGAACAGGCTTCTATAAAAAGCCACCACAGAGGACCGTTTCTATGACTTTCTAATAAGATTTACATTGGAAAATAAGTTTCTCAAGGACTATTTCTCAGTGCTACCAGCATAGACAGAGAGAAGCAAAGGAGCCAGGAAGCCAAGGTGACTTAGAATTGATTAAATAAAAAAAGTGATAGATTAGCTTTTTAGTTGATTTTCTGCAGAAATGCAGAAGCACAATATGTGATAAAACAATGATTTTTAAAGGTATTTTTATAAAAATACTTTGCTGATAGTTCTACTGCATTTTACTTAGGAACAGGGCCTACCCTTGTTTCTGTGGTTGGTTGTTACGGTGCCTTAGATATCCCCGTCCCTCTGTAAGAATATAGAAAAGAGGTTCCAGAAAATGTGTCAGCAATTCCTAGAAACAGGTCTCCAAAGAGAGCACCTGGCCTCACTCCCCTCTGTTTCCTTTGTTTGTTTGTTATGTTGAAATAAACATTGCAAAGGCTTTTTTTAAAAGGATTTAATGATTTCAAGCAAGGATTCTTTCAAGGTCATATCTTGCAATATACAGCAGGCCTTTCTCATGCATACATGCACGCACAAACACACACCACACGCACAGACACAGACACGCGCGCACACACACACATATGTATATGTGTACATATATAAGGACTTGTAGGAAAACAGCGTCTCATTAATGCTGATAAACCCTAGTGAGAAGAGCACATACCAGCATTACAGATTTATCTAAACGGAGAAAATTGACACAACATTACCAGCCTCTACCAAGAAATACAGCGGGGTTAGGAGCAGCAGCCGTGGAAGCCGAGTTGAACATTTCCATCAGATTCACTACGTGACAGCTATGGCTATCCCTAAGACAATATTATGCGATTTATCGTTTGTAAAAGTTTAGAACAAGGATTGTATCATATAAAGACATGCAAAAAGAACATTTTTGCCTGTGAATGAATATGTGGCCTAAGTCTTTGAGCTTCCTTTGGACTCATGGCTACTGAGAGTTAGAAATTTTGTCAGCAATTTCAAGATTAGAAGACTAAAGTTAGGCAATTACATTTTACATTTGATTCTCAGATATCTTCTGAAAATAAATGGATTTATTTAAGTGTTTAACTATGAACTTAGTCTGATTTTTGTCAGTCACGTTTGAATATATTGGCTAACATTCCTTAAAAGTTTGTCTCAAAATTAGTAGGCATATGCAAACACATATTTTGATCTGTTCAGTTTTTGTATTCCTGCTTCTTTTAATAGGTACCCAAACATCGCATGTAACCTTTTGTCCATCTCCTTCTACACAGGGCTCAATTTATAAATGGTTTTGCCTTTAATATGGCCCTGCTTTCCTATTTTAGAGAACAGAAATGACTTATCAGCCTGGTAGCAGATCCTTATTTTGTCTGCCTCCCACAATCCATCAGGAGAGGGTTAAGAAAAGGACCAGTTATCTCATAGCAGTCAAATTCTTTGTACCTCATTGAGTTTTACATTGAACATCTCTGTGTGCTGTCAGCTGCAGAGAAAGAAGATTACACTGTCTGTCTGCTACATGAATGCCCTGTAAATACTGCTTCGGTGCAAAAGGCAGATTTCTAATCAGCTATGAAATAAACAGAAACTGCTAGTTATTTTAACATTCAGATAGTCAAATTTGGTTGCTTTAATGCACAACAGTAATTTACTTAATATGTTAACAGCCGTCTAATAGCACAACAGCCACATTTCCAAAGAACCAAAATGAACCCCATAAATGAGACAGGTTATAACTATATTTAACAAGAGCTATTCTACGTAGTGGATTGCTTGTCAGTACATACAGGGCAAACAATGGTTCTTGAACCTACAAATGATTTTGTGTTACTGATCCCCAAGTTGGTGAGGGATAAGAACGGTAGGGATGGAGATATGCAAGCTAGGGTTTTTTTTTTTTTTTCTGTTTGTTTTTTTCCAGGAGAGAATTAATTACCATCTTTCCAGGCCCCACTGACTACAGTCGAAACAAAAGCTTTTACCTCATTTTGTGGGATATAACTGCATAAGGGTAAAAGTGACAATATACTTTGGATTTGATGGTTTTAAAACATCAGGCTGCATCTTTGAAAGCATTGTAAGTCAGCTGTTTATGGAAATGACAATGTGGGGTGCAGTCAGTAACCAGCGTTGAATGCATCTCGTCACCTGAAGCGTGTCCAGATACAAGAATACATAAGGCTGTAATGAACTGCACAGGAGAAAAATGCTGAATTAGAGCTGTGAGGGTTTCTTGTAGCATGCTCTTGTATCTTTTGGGAAATCACAGAGATCTTGATGACATGATGCAACACTTGCAAAATCAGAGTGAATGTGCAGATTGCTCATATGCTACTAGTGGGAATCATAATAACACAGCCTTCATGGGGCTTTGTTTTCATGGTTAGATACAGAAACAAATCCAGTTTTCATAATTAAGGCATAACCCAAATCCTTGTCTTATAAAAAACTCTGTATATCTCTACTGCTCATGGTGTTTCCCTAAGGACTCAGTACTGACCAATGGCTGAAATTTTAATGCTGGCTGTAGGGGGCTCTTACAAATAATGGCCCTTGTAATATCCACAGAGCAACTAATCAGCTTGCTGCTATAGATTTACTACTTCAAAAATTTCTGTGTCTGGAAGCGCCTTTCCTTTGACACTTGTAAATATTGTTTAAAAATCAGTGTAGACCCCTAATAAATTGCTATAAGAAACTATTTTAAAATTCACAGAGAAATTATCATTTTCTGTATAAAATGATCAGTTTTTGCAGCTATTATGATGGCTTGATTTCACCTCAGTTTAATACAAAGAAACTTCTGCATGTCAAACAGCTATCCTTTGACAGTTGGCTTTTGTTAGTTCTTAGTCCTCTTGCAAAGCTGGAAATGTGCTCCCATTTTGATTTCAATATAGGGGAGTTTTCAGATTTTTTAGGTATTTTGATTGCCTTCACTTTTTACGCTGTAATGAGAGGATTAAAAGGCTCTGCTAATAAATGGCCATGCAGTGATGCCTAATGAATGCAATGCAGCGTTGGGATGCAGAAAATTTAGTTCTCTTCCCAGGGCCATCGCTGGTCTGCTGGTGACGACGAGTTAGGTGCACACTGGCTGTGGCCTCGGTGTGGAGAATAGGTCTAGCTCATGGCTGTGCTCTCCCTGTGCCATTTCTCCATCTGGAGAGCCATAAAGCCAAAAATCGGCAGTGAGGGTGGTCTGGGAGCGTGGATGTAAATTTGATTCCAGACTTAACGTGACGATAAAAATATTACCTTGTGTGCATTCATTTACCCATGTGTAAAATGAGAAGGATGGTAATGTCTCAGAGGTTACTGATAATAAGTCCCACATTAGAGCTGAGGGCTAACGTACCGTTCGTTATTCGTTACAATTCACCTTGATCAGGACTGCAGTGCTTCAAATGGGTGCTGAATGTGTTCAGAGAAAATGTTGAAAATCGTGGTCAGTGTCTTTAAATCAAATGGGTGTGAAATGTAGCATATTTAACACAGTTTGATTTCTGAAGATCCGCATTCATTAACAAAAAAACAGACTTGCAAAGTGCCAAGTATACTGAAAGAACTGCTATTTTCCTTAGGTATCCAATTTCTCCTACAGCTGCCAATTTGAATTCTACACGTGCTTTAAAAATCATGCTTCTTCATATCTCGGGCATGGCATTTTATTCCAGCCTAACTTATAAAGGAAAGAAAGTGCTTTGAACTCTTAACCAAGACTTTTTAAGAAGGAAAGAGGGGGAAAAAAAAATCTTTCATTCTTGAAATCTGGCATCCTTTATTTTCTTCTGAGCTTTGAATTACTGGTATTTTTTTACTTCCCTTTTAATGAAAGTGTTGTGAAGAAAAAGAGAGTCCTTTCCAGTATGTGACATAAAAGAAATAATAAGTAAAGCTGCAAATAGCTGGAAGAAATAAAAACTCACTTGGCCTGAGACTCCACAGCCCAGCGCTAGCAATGGCAGTGGCATTAAAGTTAGCTTTTCCTGCACGCATTCATAAAAATACTTGTTGCTACAACTAGTATGGAATTAAACTAAACTGTTTTCTTCTAGACCTATTTGTTAGAGACTCAGATGCTAGAGATGTTAATCCAGCCTTCTTTCGGACACAGATATGCACTGACTAGATCTGATCACAGTCAGGGATTTCATGTGAAAATAATTTATACTGTAATTTGGAGTAATTTGCAATTATCTTCTATTTTCAGGGAAATAAACCATATATTTTAAATAACTTGTAGGCTCTGATCTTGCAGTTGGCTTGGCAATATATGCGGGCTTCAGCCTTGGAGTCAGTTGCAGGTTTGGAGCCTTATTTTGTATTTACAAAACATTAAGCATCCCATTTCCCACAGTAGCATATATGGAACAGTGGCTTTTCTGCTTTGGTGTGTTCGACGGCAGATAAGCAAATCATTCCAGTTTTAAACTAATAAAAACTTGTATTGTTGCCAGAAGATGTGCTAACAGTACAATAGCGCATCTGAAAATCAAAATACATCATTTACTCCCTTTGGAATGGATTCCTGATGCTCAAAGGCTTCATTTCAATCCCAAAGTAACTAAGAGCAGCTTTGAATAGCTGTGTACCGTCTTTTGAAGTTACTTGATAAAAACCTCAACTTTTCTTACTGTATCTTCAAATCTTATTAATCAATAAAGCCATAAAATGGCAAGTCAGTCACATTCTCCTGCTAGGGTAAATGATGGTTTAGACCCTTTCTAAAAATTGCTTCCTTTCTTCCTCTCTTCTCCATCGTAACATTTGTTATGCTGCAAATGTGCTTTTCTGACTGCACTTTGTCACCCACAGATTCCGCTGCACAGTAGGTGGAGAACTGGGGGTTTGTGTTGTGTTTTCATGCAGAGCTGTGCACTGAAAAAAAACGTGCTGCTCCTGTTGTACTGTGAGTGTAACATCGTACCAAAACGGAGTAATGATAGTCTTTCCAATCTAAATGAAACTGAATAAACCACAATGATTACTTTGTATTCAGAAAATGAGAACAGAGAGAGGAAAAAAAAGAAGAAAAAAGCAAGATGCTTGAATCCACTTTGGTTCCTGTGCATGTATGTTTGGCTGCACTTCCATCTATAATGAACTAAAGTCTGGTCTTCTAATGAAGAGACAGGAGGCATCAGTGGAGCCCCTTGTTATTAATTCAACTTTTCATTATGAGTAATTCAGACCTGTATAATGAAATTGGATTATGTGTGAAAAATGAAGCAGTGCTATACTGAAAATGCAGCGTGAAGGTCAGCCGTGAATTTTGTAGCTGTGGGAGAGTAATAGGCAACTCCTTTTTGAATATACCGTGCAAAATATTTCTGATACTGACGGGAGGGTCATAAAAGGAACAAGAAAAAGAGAGGTGTGGCTTGAGCACCCGAAAAGAGACGAAACTAGGAAGCGTTGCTTGCTAAGCCCACCCCCGACACAGAGCTTCATATGAGCTGCTAATTCTCCTTCTCCTGTTTTTCTTTGCGTACACAGGGAATTACCGAATTCATCAAGGGTCTGGGTCATGCTCCTAGTGTTTGAATAAGAACATTTCCGTTGTCTGTAGTGATGCTCATCCTTCAGTGCTTCCAGGGAGTTGCACTTACCTGTAAGCAGACTGCTCTTGGATTAATTTTTGTTATTACGTTAGACATGAAAAATGTCATATGGGTGCTCAGAAAGTGAAATTGTATGACAGTATTGACTCTGCATTTAAATTTTTAATTCCTGTATGGCATGTTTTAAGTGAAATGTAGACATTCTTAAAATAATTGTGGCATTTAATCAAATGCTACCAGTGTCATTGGTATGAATTTAAAACAGTCAGTTCTGTGAGTTTCCTCTTTCTTTCTTTTACAGAATTTAAATTCTGCAGAAGTGTGAGAAACACTAACACCTCTGGTTTTAAGGTTGTCAGATTTAGTTGAAATGATAAAGCTAATAAAGAATAAAAACATACCTTTCTAAATAACTATTCCGGGATGGAAATGGTTAAAATGAACCAGTGTTACCACTAATTATCTAGCTTGCTGCAGCAAATACTCACCCCCTGCGAAACTGATGTTTCTACTGAAAAAAAAAAGGCAATCAAAAAGCACTCACAATAAAGACTGCAGAATTGTTTAAATTTAGAGGAAAAAAACTATGTGGTGAAAAATTTTTGTAGTTCAGAAATAATTCCAAAATGATGGAAGAAGCAAGATATGGACTAAAACTCTGGATCTGGAAACCTGCAGCCTATGGGCTATGAGGAACTGGTTTCAGATCCAAATCTACCTACTGGGCTACCCATTGTTTGTAAGCCCCGGGAAAGGTCCATCTCCATTTTGATCTTTGAAAGAGCAAAAGAAGAGATACCCTTCTCAAGCCAAGGCTTTGCTTTGATTCAGCCTATCTGTTCACAGCTGTCTTCATTTTGGAAAGGTCAATAGGGCTGCCGCTCTTCTTCTAAGTGCTACTCATTAGAGGCATATGTTGGGGTATCCTAATCTCAGTGGCAGAATACAGATGCTACATACATTGCACAAAAGACTGAAGTTTCTTCTATTTTCCATCTAAATGGAGAACTGTAACTCTTGCAAGGAGGTGTAAATTCTCTCAGATCCAAATTGGTAAAAGATCAATGACTGGATTATTTTGGTTTTGCTGGTATTGATGTATCAATTTATATCATATTTTTCAATAGACTTTCTTAAATGCTTGCCTTGTACTCTAACAAATTCATCCCTTTCTATTCATTAATGGTTTATTGCCATTTGCAGAAGTAGCTATAACAGAACAAGATGATTTCATATTTAGTGTTACACATTGTTAAACAGCTGCTGTGTTTCAGAGGGAAATTAATCTTTTTCTGCCTAGTTTGTATGTTTGTTCAAGTTTGTGAAGGACTTTGAGAACTTTTAGCTGACAGGAAATAGATGAAGCTGTATTAGACAGAATACGTCGAGAAAATGCTTTTGCGTGATCCTATGCAATTTCATGTGTTAATATAAAGAACTCATAAATTGTCATCAGTAACAAAATAACTTGCTGAGCTGCCTCTTTAGGACAGTTAGGTGTTACTGAGATACTCGTTTTTGCTCTGTAAAACCAAATCTATGTAAAGTAACATCTATGTCACTAACTATCACTACAAAAGTAACATTTCTCTATTGAAATTCTCAGTTTAAGAAGGTGTTATAGGTTAATCTTAAATAAGATCAAAATAGAGAAATGACTGCTACTGTTGATTGCGTTACAGTCCCTAAAGTAAATCAAAATATAGTTTACAAGGGAAGGATAAATATCATGGATTTGAGGGTGTTGGGAGCTTTGCCAATGTTTTAATTAAAATATGGGGAGTCACATCCTAAGCTTCTGGAAACAACCTGCTCTGTTTCATGCAGTTTGCATTCCTCCATTGAGCTATGATGGTTTCCAGCAAAGACTTCACTTATGCAAAAGCTTGGCTTTCCTTGAACTAAGCTTGTCCACCTGATCTGAAATGGAAGGATGTTGTTTAATTGCATATCATAATGTCTGATTTAGCTATTGACTTTAATTAGCTGTTACTTACCAAGTTTATCCAAAACCAAATAGCAACTTTTCAGACAACTAATCATTTATTGTAGTAAATAAAAATGAAATACTGTAATAAAGAAGGAATCTGAAGTTTGTTTTTCTGTGGAAAAGGTGTAAGTGTTGAGTTTATTTATTTGCCAGCTGTATGTGTTGATTATTGTACAGTTTATTTAAAAAACTGTCTGAATTGCAAACTGGAGGACTTCCTGTTTGCTTTCATTTATCCAGAGGAGGGAGGAGATTTTTCCTTCCCCTGGAAGAGGTAACATACTGAGCCTTAGGAAGCCTTTGGCAGTGTGAGGTGAAGCAGGCAGGGGTTGAGGACTGCCAATGGGCAACCACACTGCACGTGTAGAGAGGGAGAGATGCTTGGGAAGAGCAGGAGGACTGCCTGCCACACATGCAGCCTATGTACAGAGACTTTCTTATGCATCCAGAGGTAAGTGGCGGGGTTGTTTAGACCTAGTAATGCAGAGAAAGTTGCTGAAATAGAAAAGAAGACCCTGTAAGAACACAAGGGGCTTTCATCTCCAAAATTTTATTTATGCTGTTGCTGGGTTTGTATTCCATAAAGAGTAGTTATCTCGTGCAGGTTTAATATTTTGTGCTCTAGTAGTATTTCATCTTGGAAAATGAGAACCTTTCGCTGTCTCTGACTGCTCGCCTCAGAGGAAAGGTGGCTTTCCTCACAAGGCTCCTTGTGGGTCCCATCCCACTTACATTCAGTGTGAAGTTGTAAAAGCCAAAGTTGTCTAGCTCAGGGGCACAGAAGCATCTTCTCCTTTTGCAGCGAAAAGGGGAAAAGCTAACTTTGGCCCACCTTACTCGCATCTCATATTGTCCTTACTTCTGGTTCCATATATTGAGTTTGGCTTGTTGCGTGAGCGGAGATGTGAAGAAGGCTCCAACTGCAGAAAGGCACAGCTGTGTATATTAAGCTTTCTAAAGCATAATTGATTGCATTTATTTTTAGTACCGAGATTACATCTTTCATGAAAACAGATTGAGAACCCCATGAAGACAGGCCCAGTTTGTCTAGAAAAGTAGACAAAATGCCTCAAACTCGGCAGTGCAAGATCTGCAGTTACCAGGTCTTGGCAGCGCTTGAAAAGGCTGACTCTTTTGGTCATTTCCATAACACTGGCTATTGTAATTGGCGGGGTTTATACAGTCTATCTAATCCAACATTTTTAAGATTACTTAACTTCAGGACCATAGCACTATGAAAGCTTCTGAGACTGAAAATTGCTAATCTTTCATTAAATGCTGGAGCATAATAGTTCTTTGTGAAGTCCTAATGCAGTGTTTCTTGTATGATGATCATAATACAGCAGTTATGGATGGGGGGAAAGTGCTCTAGAATGAAGAATCACATTTTACTGAATACAGCGTCTTTATTTCTTAGAATTCATCTATTTCCCTAAGTCAGAACGAGCAGAATGTTTCTCACAGTTTTTTGTCAGGCGTCAGTTAATGTTTAAATGATTATAAGCATGTTATGAAAATTGACCTGTGCTAGACTTGTTTTATAGTTAGAACTAAATTATTATTGATTTCATATTTTTATATTAAATTATATATAATGTATGAATAAAAAGAACGCATTTTGAAAGCAGGTTGTTACACACATTTTCCCAGAAGGTGGCAGCTGGGGAGCTCATACTACTACATACTCCATTCATACGACTACAATGTGAATAGTTTGTGTAGGGAAAATAAGACTATGATAGTTTGAGAAAAAGGAGACCTATATACCTCCATACAGCCCCATGGAAATCCTTGGGCTTGAGCTGGGAATTGCATCTGAGTGTTGCCCTGAACATTTTTAAAGTTATGAACATCTTTTTCCCGGAAAAAGATAAAAACAGATAGCATTTTGTATGTAAAGTGTTAACACTTTATGTTTCAAAGAACTCTTGTGGTAAAGCTGTAGCCTGATTTGCAGGAAGAATTTATAGTTAACTAATCACAGAAATAAATAAACTAGCCCCAAAGAGAGAGAAGTTAAGATTACATGTTTATAGGAAGGAAGCAAGAGGTCTCTGCAGAAGAAAGGAGCTGGGAAATCAAGGCAACGTAATGAGGGCTATGTTGGTCCAGGTGGCACTAAGGTGGCGGTTTGATCTGGCCTGATAGACTCAAGTGTAAGGTCATAAGATTGTGTCCCAAAAAGTGCCTAGTGAGCTAAGTGATCAGAAAAAGATGGGAGATAAATATGGGGGAATGGGAGTCTTTGGTGCTGATGGAGGCAAATTCCTGCAGAATTGTCAGAATGAGGGTTTCTGGATGGAGCCTTGAGACTGAAGCAAAATGTTTGACGTGATGACACTCTATGTGTGAGAAGGTGGGCAGCAGCTCCCTAAATCTGAAAAGCTCGGTGAGGTCAACACACAGACTTTTGTGGCTGGAGGGACTGCAGGCGGACTGGGGATCAGGGGCAGTCTAACTTTTCCTTCTTGTATATTTTTTTTTGAGTCTTCCGAGAAAGCTTTATGGGGATGGCTGCATAAACTGTGCTTTACCTAAGATCAGATATTACTGAAGGAATTTTAAAAGATGGAAATGTGATATTTCATTGTTTGTTGAAAATTTTCTGAAGACAGAATGTTTTCTTTTGTATCAAAAATAAAAACTAAAAATATGTTATTTCTAAAGCAGTGAGCTACTTCTTTAGCAAGTTATGTTAAATTTTCTCTATATTAGATCAGGTCTTGAACACTTAAAACAGAGCAATAAAAGTATACCTGTTTCAGAATGAGTCATAAAAGACCCATCAGAGTGATCTTTGCTTTGCTTAAAAATGAGAAAACTATACTGCAATAGCCATTTCTAACCCCTTAGTGCATGTGCTAGCTGGAGATATGAAATGCAACATTTTGACAGAAATGTTGTAGTTAAAGAAAAATGTCATGCTTTTTTGTAATCTGGAAAATGAAAAATATTCTTCTTTGTGGTAAGCACTTTTAGCATTGCCGGAATATTAGAGTGGGTTTTGAGAACACTTTTTATAAATAAAGCTTTATTAAGAGATCTGCTAAATCAGCATCAATAATTTCACATGCTGATTTCATTTATTCTCCCTCTTTATTAAGAACAATTATAATTAACAGTTTCTGTTGGAGACACTCAATTTTAGTTTTAAACCTTCACAGGAATCTCCAGAAGAGCACAACTGTTCCCTGTTCTATGAAATTTAATTGGCTTTAACATGGTTCCTGCTAATAAAATAGGAAAGTAATATATCAGTAGGTGTCCTCCCTTGTTGCTTTCTCTTGTTAGAGCAATCCCACATTGGACTGCAAGTGCAATTTGATTCACAAGTAAATCGGGAACAGTTTCTTAAAGTATGATTTCTGCGGCACACCACTGCTGCAGAAAATAGTTTTGATTAGTGAGTAGTTGACATCCTTTCCTGGAAAACCTCATGTTACAGGGAGCATTTTGCACTTCTTCAGGTGGAGAAACTAAAAGGCTATTGATCTCTTGTTCATTAACAATCCTATTACACTTTTGCTAGACTAGTTGCCTAACACCCTGTCGAAATTCCCTCTTTGATGCCTGTAATACATCTGCATACTTGCCAGTATTAGCCCTGTAGGATAATATGACATTTTTGACTTTCTGTCTTAAACTGTTGTGCAATCTTGTTCTGTGATATTTACACATATCGAGAAGTAGTTGCGTGTCAGCACTTAGTGAGAGAATCCCTAGACACACTTGAGTTGTACAAATGCTAAGGCCCCACATTTACAATAAATATTCTAACACTCATGCAGTATTAATAATACAAATTCATAATATTTATAATACATCCCAGGGGAGAGGAAGGGAGGTTCACTTGAGTGTATTACACATAATTTCAAAAAGATTTGGAAACAGCTGCTTTCTTTCCTGGCTTGTGGCAGCTGATGGATGCTGCTGCCGCTAGAGACGGTGCTTTCTGACATCAGGTAATAGATGTGCTGCTGAGGAGCTACAGAGTCCCTCGGGATACAGGGAGCCTCGTGGTACCATGCTCAGTGTGATCCGATGGAAGTGCAAGTCATTAGGACTATACGAATCGTCGTTGTAGGAAAGCTAGTTCACTCGTTGCCAAATCTGATGATAATTCCACTTCCAAAAGTTTGTTGGAAGAAAATGGTTAGTGAGTCATACCTGTTGAAAAACAGTGTGTCATTCTGATTTCCCTGAGGAAGATAAATTGCACTTATATCAATGGCAAATCAGAACATCAGTCATTTTGAGAGCAAATCTTTGTGACCAGATGTGTATTTTTATTCTGAGTTCTTACGTTAGATGAACCCAAGCCTCAGCTCTGCTGTCTTTATATCTTAAAAATAGTAAGGATATAGCAATCAGTGAAATGTCCCATTGAGCTTTTAGGATTAAGGTTTATGAAATAGATGCTAAATGGAGTTAGGGCTTCAATCCTTTGAAAATCCTGTCCTAAATGTATAGGAAGTTTCAGCTTCAAAAGCATGAGGAGTTCATAACCATCCAGATGAAGACCTAGTAGTCTAGGTCTAGTAGAAGCACGAGTGCAGCACAAATTCACGCGTTTTACTGTTTCAGAATACCTGCATCTTTCAGTTTATAAGGAGGGTTTTTGATTGCGATAGCCACGTTAATTCTGGCCTTCTTTAACTTTTGACTAAGCAGCCTAATTCAAATTATTTAAAAATATTTTTTGGACCTGATAAAACAAAGATGTTCTGCTAACTACACTTAAGTTGTTTGTGTGCTATTTTTTCTTGCCTTCAGTCAGGCCATAGCTCAAGGATGTCCTAGTAAGTCCACCTGCAGGCAGCATTACACTTGTTAGCTTTTTTATGTGGGGCATCTGATGTTCTCCTTTCCTCCTAATCTCCCATTATGCATTACTGTGTGCTTTCTAAGTAGGAGGACTTGATGTATTATTTTCAGCTAAGCTAGTGGGTCCAGTTTAGGATTTTATTGTGATAATGGTTAGGATGCAGCAATAGAGTGACTCTTTCATAAAGGTATTTTAAAAACCACACAGAGAACAACATATAGTCTATGATACTTGAATACTTGAAGAAAAAAAAAAAAACAACTATAGGGCATCTGGCAAAAGTAGTTATAACTGCTGGGTTATCAATGAAATTCTAACCTATAGACTGTATCTTTGTATATAAACATCACGATTAAAAACTAAGCTAACAGCCTGTGTAGTATTTTATGTAAGACACACTAGCATGAGTCTGGTTCATTTCTGAAAGCACGATACAGAGCAGCGTTTGCAGCAGGGTCTCGTGTTGCTGATACTGCTTCTTAGGGCGCAAATTCTCCCTATTCCGATGGTAATGGATTTAAAAACATAGTCACAGTTGCCCAGTTTTCTGTATTAAAATTGTATCGTATTTTGGTAGCAATTTAACCTATATAAAATAGATTTTTTATGTAACTCAATTTTGTTTAAATATATGTCAGTAACTAACAGATGCAACTAACTCGGGTATTCTGAAGCCGAGCAGGTCAATTTGGCTGTTGGTTTTGGGGAGAGCTGGACTTCTGTGGGAGCCACAATAGGCAGAGACGTCCCAAAATACAAATGAAGTTACAGCCTACCAAGAGAAGTGGTTAAAACTTCAGCAGGGGGATAAGTTGGTTTGAGTTTGAAGCAAAGATTTTGCAAAGTTCTCAGTTTGCCCTTGCTCCTAAGAGAGTATAAATATGTATAAATGGGTATTAATGTTTATAAAGGAGGATAAGTCATATAAATGTGGTCTTTTCTCTCCCCTTTGTTGTGAAGGGGTGAGCACTGATCCTCTCATCCAGTTACTCTTCCGAAGATACTCTGGGGAAGGAGAGTGGAAGGAGAGAGGCAAAAGTGGTCTCCGCTGGTCAAGAGAAAGATGTTGAATGCTGTTGATGTTACTTTTGTTCTTTTTACTTTATTGTATAATGGGAATTACCTACTTAGCTGGGAAGAACCAAGACACCAGGTTCACATTCCTCACCTCAAATGCCCTGAAAAGCCCTGCTGTGTTTGAAGGACAGTTTTCAGAGAAGTCATCTAACTGAACGTTGCTTACCCAGAACATCAAGCCACAGTGCTCCATCACAGTGGAGCTGGGGAACATCCGTGCAGATCTGCCCAAATCCCAGCAGCAGGAGTGCGGCAAGGGCGACTCCTGTGAAAGGTATGCTCCCCGGGGATGAGTGGATAAAGGTGATGAGATCTTAAAAAAAAAAAAAAAAGAAAAAAAGAAAAATAGATTTTTCTGCAAAGAGAACAAGCGTAGAAAGGTGGTATTATTTGTAGGAATTACTATATGCATGTGTGTGTGTGTGTTTGCCTCCACAGGGCAGCAAAAAGATTACCTGACAGTTGAAAAGGGAAAAGCTGCACCAGGCTTTCATCGTGGTGATGGTCCTGGAAATGCCTTTTATATCTCCTCAGATTTATCCCTGGGAAAGTCCCTTTGCTCTCATTTTGTGCTAGTCTCATGGCTCAGTTCTTAACGCAGTCCCATAAAAACACAAACCTGCAATACATGCCTGATTTCAGCTGTAAAAGGCTTTTGTTCCTGTAGTGGCCTCCCTTAGCTGAAAATCTGCTCTGCGTGAGCTTTCTCAGTGTGTAATTACTTGAGGATCTATAGGTAAGACTTTTCAGTACTTAAATAACTAGTATATGAAAACTCCATGGTGAGGCCTTTCATAAATCAGGGGAAGCTTTGGTGCAATTGATTTGATGATGCAGTTCACTCTAGGGGCTGTGGATGGTGAAGTCTAATGAAGAATATTGAAAAGGTTACTGAACTTTCTCCAGCTTTACGGGCTTTTTGTCTCGAGGCTGATGCCTGAATGGTGCAAACAGCCACGTTGTTAAAACCTGCATATTTTATTTCTATTTAAAAGACAAATACCTTGTATTTTGTTTCATAACACGTTTGCCCACTCTTCCCTGTTTTTCTTTTGGCAGCGCAGGCCTGATTATTTCTGGCTGTTACTAGTTTCTGTGTCTCAGTCTGATGAACATTTTTTTTCTCATGCACTTACTGCAATAATATGCAAAAATCCAAGTCAGACCTGACTTGTACTAAAGATGTCCACAAACGAATGTACTATGTAGAAGGACGTGGCGGCAGTTACTTGTTTCTCATGTTTTCCTTTCACCTCCTGTCCCTTGCAAGCAGTCATCCTGGCTTGCCTGAGTTTTGCGTTACATCGTAAGGGCAATGTTTAAACGCTGTCAAGGATGCATCACAGAAGAATGGCTAATGGTAAACAACAATTTCCTGTGTAGCATTTTAGCATGGATTTCTCTGAAGCCCTTATTTCTCTGTGGAGAGAGAGTAAGCACCGTGTTACTGTAGAGTGGGCCAGCGTTCCCACAAAATGTCAGTGAAGCCACTTGCGTGGAGAACAGGGCATGTAACCCGGCAAGCCTGCAAGCAGCAAAGCACTTCTCCAGGGCGCGTGCTTCTGTGTTTTCTGTGACTTTGTCTCTTTCTGCAATCGTATGTTTGGAATTAAGTAAAATGTACGGCAATGCTAACCTGAATTTCTTAATTTGGTCAAATAATTAATAATTAATTTCGTCCAATATTTGATCAGAATTCTTTGTGGTTTATTTCCTTCAGTCCTTCCTTTGTTTTTTGCCAGACAGCAGAAAAGGCTAGCGTTATCTTACTCTGGTTTGCTTTAGAAAATCTTTAGATAGCGGTATTAAGCTTATGGCACAAAGGCAAATGCCGTTGCACTCACACTGCTTTAATGTAGCAATCACGTTGTACCATAAATAATGACCTCCTGATAAACTAATTTCAAAACGATGACGATGACATTGATCTCCTTTCTAAAGCGCTTTTAAGATTTCCTGATGAATGTCTCAATGCAAGAAATAGATATAAATTATCATGAGAAATGTGTACAAAAATTCAAAAGAAAACTATCCGGAAAATTTAGGCTCCAAAGGTTAGTACAGCTATGGAAAGTCTCTGTTCTGCCATTACTAAGAGTAAGAATGAAAATGAAAATATGTGAGACCAACAAAATAACCCTATGTGTGAGCTCCCCCTGCTGCCTGTGACCACCATTGAATACCAAACATTTTCTCGAGAACAGTACAGAGCTCGTTTATGAGCTTCAAGGAGAAGCAAACAGGTTGTAAGAAACATAGTAGCTGGCTGAGGATTAAATTTACCTAAGAGAATTGTCAAACTGGGAAAGATTACATTTTTTCCAGAACTCTAAAATATATTCCTAAAAAAGAAAACATTTGACAAATTGAATTAAAACTAGCAATGTTCCAAGATGTAACTGTTTTTTTTCCAAACTTCAGCAAAGGTAAAACAATACTCCAAATATACAGGGCCCTTTGCAGCTGTAAAAGAAATCTTAGTAGAGATTGTTTTAAAAGAAAGTGAAATTAAAACTTTCAACTGTTGATTCCAGTAGTTGGGCTTGGGTTTATAGTTAATGACACAACAGCAGCAAAGATTTTTGGGATGAAAGTGCAGGTGTAAGGATTTCTGTTCTGCAGCTTGTGTGCTCGTTGTCACCTGGTCAGCAGGAGAGGCGAGCGGGAGCGAGTGCCACAACAGGAACTGCAGCAGCTCGTACCTCCTGTGCAGAAGTGCAAGCGTCTAGGCAGAGCAGTGGAGGATCAGGCCCCTTGGGAGATATCCAGCAAAAACAGCCATACGCTAAGAGAAGTTTTTTTCCTGCAGTGGAAGTCAACACTGAAGTAATGCCTGGTGGCAGGAGGTGAATTGCTCGTGTAAATTATCTTTCAGACTTGATGTAAAATGTAGCATCTATGGCTAGGAATAAGACCATGACACATTTCACAGCACTGTAGAAGGCCATGCATGGATGTGCTGTTCTATAACTGATGCCAATATGAGCTGCAGCATGAGTGTATATTTTCTGTTTTGGTAGGTCTGCAGAATGCGGGCATTGCTATAACTTTGTATTTATGCTTTCCTGCTCTGATTCCCAACGATGTTGAGGAAATGAATTTCTCATCTTGATCAGGATATGAAGGAGGTGGGAGGGAATCCCACATATACCTGTCTGTCTGTCTGTCTAACATACATCCATACATCCATCTATCTATCCTTTGATTTTCTATGAATGAACTACCGTACAAGGACTACAAGGAATAGACTTAGCCAAGGACAAGAAAAGAAAAGGCAAACCATTTACTTTTATTTCAGCAATGGAAAGCCAATGCAAGGAGAAAGTATAGGGCTAGGTTACCTACTACCCCAAATAATGGGTTGCAGAAATGACTCAGTGGGAACACTGATGACACTTTAGAGACAGGAAGATGGAGTTGGGGACAGCAGAGGGGTGGAAGCAAGCCACATTGCTGCAATCGAGCAGGCTGGAAGTGCCATCTTTCCTGGGAAGCCTGTCCTGAACTGCTGTGTTGTTCCCTAAAGGCTAAAGACCTTGTCTGGAGTTAAGAGATTTGGGGATAGACTGACAGAGTAGCGAGAGAACAATACTGGTAAAGCTACAACACTCAGCTTTAAAATAATAAAAAATTAGGTCTTACAACGTTACATTCTCAGAGGGAGTGTATAGCGGTATGAGGCAAAACATATGTTGGTAAACTGTGGAAATGATTAAATTGTATCTAACCGGAAATGCTGTTTAACGTAGACTTCACGTTTTCTTCCAAAGAATTGTGTAGATTTGCTCTATGTTGCTAAATAGTTGTTGTATATCAATTTAAGAGCTGCTGAACTTCAGCAGTATGTGAGCAAGTGGAAGCTCTGGTATCATACCTGCAAGATGAAAAGGACACTGTGGGTTTTCTCTGAAAGTCACTGGTAATATTTATCAGGACTTCTGTGGTCTTTGGCTTAGACTAAGCTGTTGTTTGTAAGTAAAGTAAAGAAATGAGTGCCATTGGTTGGCAAAATTTAGCATTCCTGTATGTCTTGGGAACCTATTCATGGCTTAACTAACATAGTTACTATAAATGAGTTCAAGGTTCTGTAATCTCCTTCAGATGTATTTGCTATTAGCTGAAAGCCTTGAAATTTTTATGCCATGAAACTCATGGCAATAAAATGTCAAGCTGTCTTACGTAAAACTTTCAGCAAATTGGGAATCTTTCACAGCTGCTTCAGAAAACTCTTTCAAGGCAACTGTTGACCTTGGATTTATAACTGTCATGTTTTTGACATTCCCTTTCTTATTTAAGGTGTATATTCACTTTGCACTGTCTTCATCACAAATACAAGCTGAGATTGATGAGCTCCATCCATTAATTCCAGCTTTTTTTCACGACACACATCTTGCCCATCTCCGGTCTGTGCTTTTCATACTAAGTAACGGTCTGAACTCTTGTAAAGGCACTGTAATTGGAGAGAGACGAGGAGAATTTGGCCTTTCTAGAAAATATAGCTTAACCTCTTGATTTTTGATATGATTTCTTTCAGGGATGCAGAGTGATGATATATCAAGTTTACTGAGTGAAGTCACTGGAACTTGCACAGAGATTAAGGCTGTGCCTAACTCTTTTGAAGGGCTAGGCTCAGGCTCCTCCTTGCCTTGCCAGGTTCAGTCTCCAGTAATCTGTGACTTGACTCACGACTTGTTTTATACCTAGATAATAGTGTTGAATCCAATGCAGTTATTACTCTTATAAACTTTTCTCAAGCATCTATCCTGAAGCCTTGGTAATTAGGCAAGATTACTGAGCTGAAACAAGGGTCCTTTTGTCATACCTGCTGCAGGAAGCACAGCAGTGCATGCACGTGAAAAAGGCCTGGTTACTCCTGAATCTGGAAAGGACACATTCAAGGCGTACAATGCAAAGACCCCCAAAAAATGATATAGCAGTCAAAAAGGCAAGGTATCTTCCTGATTTTAGCCAAATGCTGCTATAAAACAGAGCATTTACTGACACCCTCATCTTAATTGCAGTTCAGAATCTGAAAGACACTTCTGAGATAGGTTTAGTAAAGGATTATAGTTACAGCTGCTCTAGGTTCATTGAATCTGCCATTTTTGCTCTCTGACCTGTCAGATAAATAGTCTTTTGCAAAAGCTGATGGGAAGCAACTACTGTGTTCTTAGTGAGCTAGACATGCTAATAGTGGCACAACCCATTAGTGTGCTGTGCTTCCACACTTTCCTCTTACGTGAGATAAGGAAATCCTTGATGACCAGAGCACAAATAGCGTAAGCATAAGGAAACTGTTTTTATGGCACCTTAGTTCACCTATCTGATATTATTCTGCCTGGCTGCAAAGAGTTAAACAAGTCTGCTAGAGGAGGGAAAGGAGAAATCAAGCACAGCCTGGAAAGGGCCACTGGTGATAACAATGGTGAGGCTATTAATTGGGGAAGCCCTCTAGCCTGGCAAATTATAATCTTTCCAGGCTGAACCTATAATCACATACAATAGCAAACCATATAAATGTCAGGATAATGGAAAGAGGCTGAGGGCTTACAGGTTTGCTGGAGCGGCCAGGCACAAGCAAAAGGGGCGCCAAGAGCAGGCTGCAGGATCGCATCTCACAGCTCAGAAGACTTGTATGGAGGGTTGAGGAGAAAAATGCATATACATCTTTACTGTATATGTACCTGTCCTTGCCATGCTGTGCCCCCTTTGTGAATAAATACTGCTCTGTCTTCATAAGTGGTTTTTTGACACATCAAAGGGGTTTTAAAAGTGCCTGATAAAGTAGTGGTCTGTACTAATATACCGTGGAGAACTGATGGCTGCTGCTCTGCCATCCAGGCCAGCTGCAGGCTATCGAAACCAGGCCAGGCAGCGAGGAGAAGCAAAAGAAGGACTAATGTGAGTTACTGTGATATTAGGGCAGTTTGGATGGCTTCTTTCTTAGCCTGTCTATGGACAATTAAGATGTTTTTAATTTTAGGGACTCTTGCAAGAATTTTTTAAATTTGTTTTTAGAGGGAAAAAGGATATTGGCCTCTTTCTGCCTCAGCTGCCACCTAAACAAAAAAAGATGTTTTCTTCAACAAAGGGGTGACTTTACAAATACCTTTTTTTTTTCTTAAAGTGTATTTTTTGGAGGCTTTGGACATCTGCAGGTAGTCTGACGGGAAGGAGAGGAAGTGAGTGGGAAGCAGTAAAAGGAGAATTTAGGAGTATAGAGTTTATCCATTAAGGTTATAATACCATAGCCTTAATCTGGTCATTGGATATTTGGACAGGACCCAGGGGCTTATTCAGAACCACAAGGTTCTGAAAGTGCTGTATTTTGCTGTGTTTGTAGAGTGCACCTGAGAGATATGGGGGTTTTTTTCCTAATTTCGACTTCTTATCTCGGGACTGCTGGCTTTGGTGAGCCTGCCTAGCTCTGCCCGAGCTGAATGCTGCACGTTGCATGTGTGCATAAGCACGCAGCAAAAGCTTAGTTATTGTCTATATTATCTCTGTGCACTGGGCTGTGATTTTTCATTTCGCAGCTCTGTCACTATGTTGGTGTGCTGAACTGGTGACACAAAGGGAAGGATTTGGACACGTATTGGCATGGGTTTCATTAGCCACTGCACTGCCCAGTCTGAGCTGCTTTTACAGATAAATCCTGTATTCTTACCCCAGAAGTAAGCAACAGAATAATTCTTTAGGAGTGTATTTTGCGTAATCTCCATATGGGAACAGTCACATCTTATTTCATTTCACAACAGGCACTTTGTTCTGCTAAATGCTTCCCTTTCCAAGAAGGGGGGATGGGGAAAAACAGCTTTTCTTTGGTTTTTAACCTGTGCTATGTGTCTATGTCAAGTTACAGAATCATTAAATAGATTTGCAACCTGCAAGCAGATGAAATTCTGCTTTGGTTTCACTGGGACTTCTCTCACCATGGTTTTGATGCCCTTCAGCTTCCATTATTTCAGTGACAGAAAACGCCTCTTAATACCTTGTGGGTTGTTTGTGGATGAGCCAAGTGAAAGGCTGACGTCCTGAAAGGATGTTTTCAAATGTGAGGCAGGAGTGTAAGAGGTGGCAGGTCAGGGAAGCTGAGCGTCTTGCTAGAAGGGAGAGAACACAGCGGAGGCATGATGAAATTAGTGAGAGGTCTAGAATCTGCTGTGCTTTGGATGGTCTCATCTCCCAGCTACTTCTCTTCTTTCTAGTCTTATTTTTTTCTTCTTTCTTTATCACAGAGATCCATGTTTACTGTGTTTGCACAGATATTAACACGCTCCCATAGAAAGCATAAACTGGAAGCTCTGAGGCTGTGGGTCTGTGGACGTCGCACCTGGCATCAAAGCCAGTGTAAGCCGTTCTCGCTCTCCTCCTTTTCATCTCCATCTGTTTATTCCATTTATCTCCAACTGTTCACTCCAGGGGTGGCTCCTCAGTTGTGCCACTGCCACTTTTTGCAGGACGACAGATGAACTGGGTGACTGGTATCTGAATTAAAAATATGCTGTCTTTTTTTTTTTTTTAATTGGGATTAGGTTTATTTGAGGAGAGCTTCTGATGTAGTTCACCACAGGGCCCCACAGACAAATGGATCAGCAGAACTGAGAGGTGAGGGCAGGGAGAGAGAACAACTTCAGCCTATTTTTCCTCCTGGAAGCATGTCCCTGCAACCATGACCTGAAGCATAGTCAGGTAGCGGAACCATAGACATTATTAGCCATGTGCCTGAGACCTTCCGTTCCCTTGTGAGGATGATTAGCGATAAATATGGGACCAAACTGTGCTTTCTGATGCATTCTTAACACCTTCTCAGAACTGCATCACTGAATGGGTATTTAAGGATGGGTATTTAAGGATGGAGCCTGGCTTATTGTTATGTTCAGCTTTTATACTGCCTTCCACCCTTCTGTGCGATGTATTCTAATTCCTCTTTATTTATATCCCGTACTTTGTGCGGTTGCCTTTATGATCTGATTGTTATCCCTTGCCCAGTAATGCAAGAACAAATTTTGGCTTTCTTTGCGGGCTCACCTTTTAACTTCTCCTGTTCCTATGTTGTTTGTCTTTTTCACGCTGAATGCTGATGAGATACTGTTTGGTCTGTCTTCGGCCGTCATTTTCTGGGTAATTTCTTTAAGCGGCAAACAGTAATTCCTCCCACTCTTTAAAGTGCCATATGGGATCAGATTACCAGATTAAACACGAATCCATTTTTGGATGGCATTTCTGTCCCATGCTAATTCTATTAAAATTATGGAATATCTAGCCAAAAATACTTCCTTCTAAAGACCGACATGCAGATATTTTCAGGCCAGAACAAGAAGGGCAAAGGGCCATTTTAAAATGTTGTTTGCAACATCTTTACTGCAAAGTTTGCACTTATGCAAACATAGTGCCAATTGGATTGCACTTGTTCATGTTAACAGGAAAATGCAAAATACAAATGCAAAAATATATTTTTAGCACTTATGCTGTTAAGAAGCTTTTCCAATCACAGCTGATTTATGTAACAATTTTGGAAGATCTTTTGGGGGCCTCAGTCCCCAAGGAAATGTGGCCCTAGAGATTATTTTCATTGTTCAGACAGTAAAATTGTACACATCTTGGGAGAATATGCTAGTGCACAGGCTGGTATTTGGTAGCCTTAGCAGAACTGGATATGTTGGGATGAGGTGCGTGCTTAAAGGAATAACACTTGTTCTCCTAGCTGAATGTTTTTGATGCATTAATATATTGCGGATGGACTAGGGTTTATAGTCATGGAGATGGAGCCTAGTAGTAATGGCTCCATCTCCATATTCATTACTCCATAGTAGTAATGAATAACATTTTGTGTTATTCTTTCTTGCCAGTTTAATGTTTATTTGGTGAGGCTGAGTAATAAATGGCAGTTTTTGCTTTGGAAGGAAAGACAAATGTACTATATTTAGTCTCTGGCTGAAAGGTTGTTGTCTGATTTCTGCGTCCAACCTGCTGGCTCCCTTCTCCACTTCCCAGCAGGGGTTATGGCGAAGTATATGGGAATTCCTTCACACCAGAGGCTTCCGGGGGATGTGGGAATAGTCCATCAGCCAGAAGTGGCATGAATGAGATTTAAAATCATTAGCATGGCTTCTACCATTACACTTGCAGCCGATATTGTAAACTTGCAGGATTTGATTCATCATTTCCATTGGTGCAAAATTGGCCGTGACTGCCAAAAAACAATTGACTGTTCCTTCACAGCTGTTTTCTAATTACATTAGAGTACTGCGGAGTCTCATGCAGCCACTCAGCCATGGTGTGGACCTGCCTTCTCTCAGAGGGATCTTTTCCAGAGCAGCAACACTTGCTTTCGGATGAAATCTATAGCAAAGGCTGCTGGAGCACAGGTAGTGGTGGTTCCTCAGGCACTGCCAGTTCACTTCCTTCCTGGGGAGCTGTCCTGCAGATTGTCTGACTGGCGAGAAGTTGAGTTTTAGAAAAATAACCCTGAAAACATCAAGTCATTTCACATCACGCTGGCACGCAGCCCAGAAGCTTGTAAAATGCAACTTCATCAAACTAAAAGGAATTACCAAGAAAGGAATACAACACAAGAGAAAATGCCGTCCAGGCCCCAATTCGTGAGGTACGTGTGTTTTGAATGCTGTGTGCGCTTCTTGTTACCCTGTCTGCAACAGGATGTGATAGCAATACAAGAGCTGCAGAGAGGGGTAACAGCAGGACCAGAGCAATGGAAGAGTTTCTCTGCAAGGAGAGACTGAATGTACCAAATCTCTTGAGCCTGGGGAAAAAGTGAAAAAGTCTCCAGGTGTGCATAGGACTATGAACAACAAGGTTATAGGAAGGTGTATGAAATTATAAACGATACAGATGATGCAGAGAGGAGACGATAACCCCTTTTATCATCAAACAAGAAGCAGGGAGCACCCTGAAATTGTTGGGCAGTGGGAAAACACTTTTTTTCGTAATGCATAATAAATTGAGGACTTTGTTGCTACAGGATGTTTTGGATAACAGAATTTTAAAGGGGTTTAAGAAATGATTAGACAAATTTAAGACAGAAAGATGCATTACTATTCGTTAACTATAACAATCAGAATTCAACTTCCCATTCAGGAAAACCCAAAGTCTTGGACCGACAGAAGTTAGAAGATTACATTACGGAAATACCGTCTTGTGCATACTTTGCTCCTTCGGCACTTCTCCTAGGCATTTCCCACTGGCCACACTCAGACTCTGGGTATTGAATGCACTATTGCAATTCTTATATTCCTGTGCAGTAATTTCATCTTTATTTTGTGTGCTGGTCAGAAACAAATGTTGGCACTGTTTCCATACCTCCTTCTGGAAGTACCGCAAAGGCAGCTTTAAGGTTTTGTGAATCCCAGCTGGTGTCGGCGCACCGCCACAGATGAGATCATCCGGCGATGAAAATGAAAATGGCATTGCAGCGCCCAAGTCCGCCATGTCGCCCTGTGCATCTAGCCGTCAGCAGGGAGCAAAGGAGCCGGCCCGCGGCCAGCTGCGCTGCAGCGGTGCGCTGCTGTCTCCGCTTCTCCAGCGCCCTGCTGCGCCTGCTCCGAGGGCCGCTGCCGATACCCGCTGAAGCATCTTCCCTGCGAGTTTTCCAGGAAGTACGTCTGGTGCCTTTGGCACTACTTGGCCCGTCACTTTTGTCCCAGAGGCCTTGCACGTGCCTGGTGTGTCAGGCTTTGGGGGAACTGAGGATGGATTAGTAACAGGATCATTTTTCAGCCTTTATTTTCTTTGGTTCCTCTGGATATGTTACGTGCTTTCTTTTCTGAGAAAAGACCCCTGAGAACTGAGCTTGGGAAAGTCTATTTTTATATCTCTTCCAGTTTTCTGGAGGGAGGAGGTTCCTTTCTGGTAGCCTTCCTTGCACCCACACCCCACTTTAAAGTGCACTCTGGTGGTAAACCTCGGGAAACACAGATTGTTTCATTTTATTTTATTTTATTTCTGCTCCCCCCCATCCATCTTTCTGGCTTCCAAACATGCCCAATCTAGTTTTCTTGCTATCACACCCCCTTAACTCTTTCTGTTAGAGGCTTTTCTGAAAATGACTTGAGGCAGAGATAGGACTATCCTTAGGCAAGAGCTAGAAAGCAGCTAAACTGGATTAAGTACTAAACACCAAAGAGGCCAACTCTAGATTTGGTCATCTATGAGGGAAGATTTACCTTTTCCAGTAACTCAGCTGCCTTCACCCTAGGGCTAATGAGAAGTGCTCCTACCTTGTGGCCTGCTAACTCAACAGAGTCACAGAGGCGATAACAAAAAGCAGGAGAGAATAGAAACTTCTGAAAGCACAGAGCTTTTTATCTGCAGTGAGTATTTGGTTATATCCTGCGTTTCCATTTAAATAATAAAAGAATGATCTTCTTCTTATGGTTGAAAAGATAATGAGGAGGTAAATAAAGTGATAGGCTGTCTTCTGACTCAGACTCGTCCTGCTTAAAATACGAGGGAGGGAAACCGCCCTCGTATCAGCGATGAGTTACTCAGATGTCCAGTTACGATGATGTTGACTCTTCCTCTGCTAAGCTGAACTTTAAATGAGAGAGGTGGATGTATTAATAGATCTGCGTGGCGCGCCTGTATTCAAGAGAAGTGCTCAGCACTTGCTACCACCCAGCGTTGTCGGTGTTTCAGCACGGTTGGGAAAGAACACAACGATCCATATCCTCCAAGGTATTTAAGCAATGAACTCCCCTCGTGACTGTGAGCCGGGCACCTTAGAAAGAGGTACACATCGAAATCCCTCTGGGGCTCTGACTCCGAGTTGAGCAGGCGGTCCAAGCCCCTGATGTGAAGGATTCAGTGGCTGGAGAGACTTATCTGCAGCATTTCATTCTGGCAGTTGAAACTCAAATGATCTTGCAACCTGGCCTAAACATGGACCATTATGCCCCCCCTCCCACCCTTTTTTTTTCGCTGCTCTCTTTCTAATACAGGCCTTTACAATGCAGGCTGACTAATATATTCATTTTGGTTCTTTACTGAAAAATCATTCTCCGCTATCACTAAAGCTGATTTAAAGCATACATCTGTTGCATCTCTTTTTATTTACTGAATTATGTAAAGATACCAAACAGGGAGCCTAAAGGTTGCTAGTACTTCTTCTTTTTCTTGCCTGTAAGTAACATACAAGAAAAATCAGGTCTCTTTTGATTTGAAGAACATCGTTAAGAAGCTTAATAACATTTTCACAAAAATAATTGACAGAACATGATTTTAAAAAATCTAGACGTGCCTAATGATGTGATGGAAAGAGTAACCTGTGTTCGTTTTTCTAAGGGCTTGCAACATCCTCTGGGTCATGTTGACAAAGATGATTCATATAGCCCACTAAAAATAGCTTGAAATGGAAGGTGGGTGTTTGTTTCTCTTCCTGTCCCACAGAGATTATGGTAGAGGATGGCACAGTAGCTGTCATGTGAGACACTTAAATAGTAGGGGCAGACAAAATGGCTTTACTTAGTCCATCTTTTGAACTGAAGTGATTAAACTGCTTAGAATTGGGGAATTTTGACCCCCCCACACCCCCGGCCACCTTCTCCTTTTATACGTATCATTTTGGGAAGGATTTATTTGCAATTAATTAATGCCATAAAGTACCTACTTAGACTAGTGCCTCAGTGGGCTAGGTGTTCTTTAAACATATCAGAAGAGACCGTTCCTGCTTGTTGTTGTTTCTATAGCTCACTGGCTAAGCGTGGCAGACTGCTGAGTTTGGGGGCTGCTGCCTGCCCTGCTCACCAGCGCTGGTAGATAGTAGAAGTATTATGCAAACCTGTGAATTTTGGAACTACACAGATATGGACATCTGCAGTTGGAGGCTCACCTCCCAAAGAACCTCAGTGTGAATACTGAATTTTGTCACAAGGATAGGAGGAAGATGGTAATCCTTTCTAGAGATGGGGCTCTTTCATATAGAAAGATTGGAAAGGAGAAGTGCTCCACAGCAGGGCTTTGGATGATCGAAAAAAAAAAAAAAAAATTGCATCTGGACTTGTCACCACTGCAACTATAACTCTCCAGAGGTTCTGCACATCCTCCTTGAGCTGTTATCAGAGTTAGTGATGAAGATGATCCTGTACTTCTCTAGCAATGGAAGGTCATTGGCTGTTTTTTTTCTGGTTGACAGCAAGGCAGGCCCTGACTCTGCAATTTTACTTGGTCAGGTAGAAATGAGTAACAGCCAGTTACAGTAGCTGCAGCAGGATCCCAAGAGATCACAGGATCTAAAGGGGTACAAATATGTAAACCGATGTGTAACATTTGCCTTACTTTAGCATATGGGCTAGTAGAATGGGCTAGACCTTCAAAGGAGTAAAATAATTCCTACAGACAGCAAATGGGACAGATTAGCACTTTTAGACCACTTTCAAGTTTTTATATCAGTTTTTCAGACCAGTGTATTTTTAGCTGCTGTTCATATCAATTTTTCCCAGATGTTTTACTTGCTTGAAATGAGGCCTGAACCCGACTGCTAAATTCTTGTTTATTTTTCTGTCTAAGAGAGAATTGTGAGTGTGAGTAGGGTCATCCTACCCTCTGGAGGAATCATTCATTGGAAACAGCAGGTATACACTTAGCATTTTTCCAAAACTATTTAAATTATCAAATAAGAGAAAATAATAATTCAGGTACATTGTTGATACTGTGTTTATAGATAAATGGTAGGTTTGTTTCGCTTGGATTTTGTCAAAATAAGAGAAAAATTACAAGCATTCTTCTTTAATTATTATTATTATGTATTATTATTTTAGAGCTTCAAAGATATATAAAGTTTCTTGTAAGACAGAGGAAAAATCTAGTTTCTTACCCAAGTAACTGCACTCAGTACAGCGCAAACTGAGAGTCACCAAGGAGACTGAGGAGGAGATACAGCAAAAGGCTATACCTAGACATATCTAAATGACCATGACATTTTTTTAAGACATTTTTGCTTGCCTTTTTTGCTTCTTGTAGATGAGATGGACTGAGTCATTCTTAGGAGAAAACTGATATAATAAGGAAAGGGACTGGGAGTAGCAGTAGGATGTTGTGTGGACACCAGGGTAGGATCTGTGAGAAAACACGGCAAAGGCAAAGAGGCTGCTATCACTAATAGAGTAGGGAGGATGGGAGCAGTCACAAATCAAAGGCCCAGGAAAAGACTAAGCTTTGGTGAAGTTCATTTTGCTGTACTGTGATTCAGAGCTGTCATCTCTTTCAGTAGTAAAGTCTGGGACACAGGAGGAAGGGGTTGGCTCTCTGAGCCATGCGGAAGAACAGTCGCTGAAAATCTCCTGCGTTTATGAATTCTCTCCATTATTCCTCAAGCACCTGATAATTTTACAGAGAGCATAAGACACAGTAACACCATGACCCCTAGGGTCTACTGAATAGCAAGAAACAAAAGCTGAAACGGTAAATCTCATACAGTACAGAAAGGAAACCAAAGCAGGAGATCAGAAAATGATAATTTTAAAGTAATTGTGATATTACTCTAAAAATGGAAACATGTTACAAAAAATATAAGGGTCTTCGGCATTTTTATATCTTAGATTCAAAATGTATCAGTTCTAATGAAAATGATAACTGTAAGTACTGAGTCTGAGAAGCAGATTTTTATGGAATTCATAGTTTGATGGGTTTTAAGTGAATGATGAATGTTTTGTTGTGATATATGTTCTTATGCACTAAAGTAACTGCTAGAAATCCCACCGACTCCTAGACATTTATAAAGATACCTTCTAGACCACTTTGGCTGTGTTTAGGTGGTGTTACCCATTAAGCTATTTTTCAAAAACAGTGAATACGCTTATCTCCCAAGATTGTCTCAACAGATCCTTAGATTCCTGTCCACTACTAGAGATAGCTAAATGTGCAAATCAATCAGTCACACATCATCATTTAAACAGACTCCTGGTACATCTGTCTTTGCATTCCCAAATGACATGCTGTCAAGGAGGCTTACTTTTGGAAAGTGCTTAGCCCCAGCATTTGAAAATCGGTCCCTTTTATGCTATCTTTTGGGAGGTTTTGGCGTACACACAGAAGTAATTATTCTGTTGAAGACTAGCCTGAAAGACTGTACTTTGAATGTTTTAGTGATTAAAACCCAAGAGTGTGCTTGTTTTTGTTTGCTGTAGTGAGTTTTCTACTAGCCAATGAAACTATATGCATACTAAATGCCTCCATTTGTGCTCATGACTGCTAAAAGTATATATGATTCTACAGGGCAATGTTTGGTATCAATATTGTATGCCTTTTCACTTTCTGTTAGAGGCTGGATAATTTAGGTCTAACTTGAAAGAGCACTTGGTTCCAATGATTCTAATAATTGAAATGTATGAGAATTCTGTTTAAATACAAATCTAATCAGGATATCACTGGTTGCCCAAGTGGAATTCAGAGCGCTCTAATACTTTGATCTATGAAGGTATTTTCTAACAGGAAGGGGAATTAGTCTTGGCTGCTAAACAAACCAAGTTTGCTTTCTTTTATTTTCCTTTGCCTCTGACGTTAGTTTCTGTTTGAAGGTCTCTCCAGCCTTAGTCATTTTGTTTTTCTCTCATTGTGTTTGCTTCAAACGTCCTCTCTTCTGTTTCCTCTGCATGATTTCTCAGGTTCCTTCTTTCCATGGCAGTGACCTGCCACTTCTTTCCACTGCTTTCTTGCAAAAAACTCAGCAGCAACATTCTCTTAGGATAATAGAAGGCCATTGCTTTATTATAGCTTAGAAATTGAGTCCATTCAAACTACACAAGAAGTACAGGCTCAATAGCACTGGGTCTGGCTGCTTGGTAGATTATTATTTGAGAAATTCCTTTTTGGGAGAGAGGACCAGTTTGCCACGTCCTGCTGACTTCTGCAAATGTACAACATCCAGAAGGAAATCAGCTCGGACTTCTAAACAGTCCATTGTTTCATTTGCATTATTGTCATGTAACGGATGTGCCTCTGCATTGTCTTTTAAAAGCCTTCCTCACTCAGTACTATATTCCTTTTGTCACAGGGTCCGTCACACCACACATTTGTTAATGACACCTCTTATTTGGTTACTGTATCACTTCAGTGGTAAGAAAGGCTTTACACTTGTGCTGGAAATTCTCGTTTTTGGGAAGAGAAAGCTAGTTCAATGGAGGTGATACTTACCATTATTCAGAAAGACATAAAATTAATTCCCTGCTCTAGTGCAGCTTTCCCGTGTAACTTGGTCTCCTTGACCCAAATTTACAAGGCCTCAATTCTGCCAATGTACCTATGTCTACTGCTTAGTCTTCACTGAAGGCTTATCAGTCTAGATCTTCTGATGGATATTCAGTAAAAGAGGAAAACCAACTCAGAACTATAAATGAGAGTTTATATTTCCTCGCCTTCTATGTTGGAGTACATCTGTATGGACAACCCATTGCCATGATATAATCAGATTAGCTCAAAATGAGCTAATATAGGGACTTAAGTGCAATGCAAGCCATCTGATCCTCATCTTATAGTTGTATGTATATTTATTTTGGTGATAATTTCAGTGTAAATAGGACCTGTGCCACCTTCCCTCCTTCCCTTCTACCTAGTGTGCTGATGTAGTTGTTTGTGGAGTCTTCCAGTGAACCATATCAACAAAGTTAGCCTTACACAGATATGGCAATTTTATTCACTCGGTTTGAGATGTGCCATGTCACTATCTCAGATCAGTCTGATGGCACCAGATTACATTTCCGCGGTGTAGATACGTTCTAAGGTAGAAGATAAGGGAACTATAGCTCTCATACAGTCTGAATTTTGCAATTTCCTGCGCTGACTCTTTCTGAAGAATGTAGAGGAGGTGTACTATTGGAGAAGAGCAATATCTTAATCCTAGATTTCCTTTTTTACATGCTATCACTTGTGCCTCATAGTTACATCATATTACCATCATTACCAGCAGACTTCTAGTTCAGTTTACCTGAGCTATTATGGACAGGGATATTTTTGTGTAAAGTTTATGACATAGTTTGACTAGCACCATTTGAATGTCTGTGTCAACAGGTCCTTAATCGCACTGAAATCTCTGGCTCTCTTAGATTTATCAGGAGTTCTCCAAGGAAATCACAATTGCGAAGGCTAGAGAAAGCCCCAGAGGTTTTCCAACTTAATTAGGAATGAACTCTTTCCCTGTAAATGAAGTGGTTCTTTAAAATGACCTGGAGTCTCCATTGGCAGACAGTGCTGTGATGAAGTATAAGATATCAATAGAATGATGTTCCCCTCTTGTGACCCCCCTCTGTCTAATATATCTTATGGAAATAGCCATATTTTGAGTACTTATATCATTATTTTTCTTGTACAGACAGAGTGCAAAAACATGTGAACTGGCAAAATAACAGATCTCTCTGTTGCATTACAGTCTGGACTTTTCTATTTTCAAATACAACATTGTGAATATGGAAGAATCATTGACAGAACAGTTCTTTAATGAATGGATGAGGCAAAATAATTTATAATATAATCAATCCTATTAAGTGACATTGTCTTGCTATATTATACATTTAAAATGACACTGCTGTAAAAAGCAAATGGTACGTTTTTCTATTTACAGTTTTATTAAACACCTTTACCAGCAAAGAAGAGATTTTCCACCCTGGTCGGGTATTCCTGGGTGCCCAGTAAGTCCTTAGAAGTCTATTTTCCCTCAGGTTAACTGAGTTGCATCAAATTTGAGGTAATGACAGATAAACTTGATGTAGGCGCAAGAAGACCAGTTAATGGTCTTCAAAATTTGCTCTAAAACCTTGTGTTTTGTGTAAACCTGATTTCTCTATAATGTTGGATCTATTGTTTGGAGAAATATTGAAAGGTTTTGTACCTTACTGGAATCATCACAATACAGTTTGGTAAATATTTTGAATGGAGGTCCTGCGCTAAGGGAAAAACTACCAGTGAAAGTTTATCCAAAGGCCCTCATAACCCGACCATCAGGCGCGCAGTGGCACGGAGAGATGTTGCAGGACAGAGGGACTTCCTTGTCCTAGCTGCAGGCTGCTCTAATTCCCTGTTTTCCTGCAGTTACTCCTGATGTGTGTGCTGATGTGAATGAGAGGAGTCAGTCCTGAAGATTTTCTCTATGTTTTTCTTCAGCTCTTTCAACAGTAGCAGAGAAGTTCAGGGAAAGAGAGAATGTGCAAGATCTTCAAAGCAAGCCATTCGCATAAGGCAGCGATGGTGATGGTCGGTGATGCTCTGAGCTCTCTGACAACTTCTGTGTCACTATTTTTATACGTTTCGTCACTGCCAGTCGACGTAGTGCATTGTGTAGTGTTAGCTCAGGGCACTGGTCATTTTGCAGTGTAGATTGTATCCAGTTTTATAATTAATTCCTTTTATAATAACACCCTTTCTAAATATTCTAGGTTCTCTTCTGCAGTGCTGTGATAGATGCTTTAATTTGCTGCATAATTCAGTGATGACCAGCTGCAAAAATGAAGGAGGCCTTCAACAGAAATTTGGCCCCAGTGTGTCACCATGGATGTTCTGCAGTCGAGCTCGTGATCTGCTAATGAGTGTTTTCTAGTGACTCGTCCAGCTACTGATTCTTTTCTTCAGTCAAAGCTGTTGAGAAACTAACATTAAACAGGGTTATAAGTGCGAAATATAAAGCAATCTTACGGTCTACTTTTGAAATAACAGTAAGTTGTACATCAGACTTTGCATATTCTCTCACTACAGTTGTGCAGAGCGGGAGAAATTACTTGCCTATTTCAGGGCAGGGGAGTTTTATTAAAAAGAGAAGAATGAAACAGGGCGAGTTTAGCCATTATTGCTTTGATTGCTGCTGGCTCATTAGCATTGGCCACGCTCCTTCAGATTAGCAGTAATTAAACTGTGAAATCAGACCGATTGCCTTAAGCTGAGACACCATACCAGGCTGTCAAGAGAAATCACAGGGGATAAATCAAGGGCCCTGTGCATCTTGGATCACCCTTGGCATGGGTGAGAGTGTGAGAAGCGGAATAATGAGGACATTCAGTTTTTTTGTATCTGGTGGACCCTCGGCAGACAAGCTTTGGAAGCGTTGTCATGACGATGACAACAGCAAGGATAAACTCTTACTCCCACTAGCTGTGGTTAATGAAGATGATAATGAAAAATTATGCCAACATTACTGCAATTTTTTTATGCCGACTGGCACTTGTAACCTTATGCCTAATGACACAACACAATAGTGACAGTAATTGTGCATTGATAAATGGGGTAAGGATGCTGAAAAAATGTCTGACTCAAAGATATACAAGTTTAGTTAGCTGAGTAATTTCTTCCAATAAGCATTTGCTTTGTTCTTTGAACTCTCACTAGGTGGTTTTGGACTGTGCATGCCAAAAAACATCTCTAATCACTTTTCATTGTTTACTGAAGAATAGGCCCAGCAATTAAAGCAAAAAGTGCCTGTGTTTTATTTCTTCTAAGCAGAACAAATGCGATCAAGATAAATAACAGTAATAAAACAACAATACTTTTTACAAATCCTGAATGGGTTTACAAATTCTGTGTTTGTTTAACTGCTGGTTTCTGGGCCGTCCAGTTTGTCCCACTCAAAATGTAAATCTTAGGCTAAATCTCCAATTACATTATGTAATGGTTCTCTCCCTCCACCCCCATCTGCCCCTGCCTAAATGCCACCATTTATTCAGATTGCATTAGCACTTACGTAAGTGTCTTTTTCAACCACAGCTCCTAAAGCATTGCACACAAAGATGGATCTTAACTCCCATTTATTGATGGGTAAACTGAAGGAGTGGTTTAACTATATAATTAAATTGGTGTGAAAGCTATCTGCTGTCCTGCACCAGCCATGTGGTCCCGTTTCCTTCCTGGCTTAGTGATGGGGAGCCAGTTCAGGGTGCTAAAAGTGCAAAAACCTGTTCACTTACTATTTTTTTTATAGTTCTCTACCAGTTCAGTCGCTGGTGCCAGACAAGAGAAGCAGCGAAAGCATGTAGGCAGAAATGCAGCGAAAGTCAGCCTAACTGCAAACTCCAGCCTCACCTTGAAACAGGAAGCGAGAGAAATTGATCACTTGACTTTGCGCAAGACTTCTGCCCTTGAACCTCTCGCTGCCCTCCAGCTTAGCATGGTAGGACCGTAATCCTAAAGACGCTTGCAGAAGCTGTTCAAAAAGTGCTTAGCAGCAAGAAAAGTAGCAACCTCTAGGGCTTCTGCAAATGCAACTGGCAGTGATTCCCGCAGGGCTACAGGGCATGTCAGGGAGTGAGTCTGGGATCCCATCTGGCAGTCCCAGGCCTGTACTGGGGGCCACCCGCTTCCCACTGGTGAAAGGTTGATGTTGTTTCAACAAGCAAGCATGATACGTACAATACATAATAGCAAACTCTTTAATTTGTGTAGTGGATTCCAACCCTGCTAAAATACACTCCCACTTTAGAAGGAGCAGTACTTGGCTTTAAAGAATAGCCCAATTGAATGTGTGAGTATGCTGCAGTACAATAACCTCTCTGGGATTAGACAAATAAATGCAAATGAATCATTTGATGCAAACAAATCACTTAAAGGAGTAAGTGTTGTTTTATTTACTCCAAAACGAACTGAAAGAATAGCTCCTTTGATAGCTTTAGTAAAGTGTTTGGAGTTTGTTTTGCTTTTCTGTGTAAAGTTCTGCTTTTGCTCACCAATGGCCTCATTCCATCAAGGCTTTAGAAATCTAGATTGTCGGATGTAGGACTTTTTTTGTTCAACCGGTGTTTGTTTTGTTTGTTTTTAAGAAAAAAGATTAATCACAAAGCATTTGGAGGTGTATCAGATATATGAGGGTTTCTCCTTGTCCAAGCAGTATTTGTCTCTTCAGTTCTTGAAAGGCAGTATTAAGACAGCACAGTAGTGCTTGTGATTCATGGTTGCAATTCTCTTTTTATTGCTGAACACCAGCAGTGGTTAGGAGCTGCAAAAGGACACATTTCCAATTACTCTGTCTCAGAGTTCTCCATTGCTTCTTTACAGAGACTTCTCTATCTCTGCGAGAGAGTGTAATGTAAAAGTTTATAAAATATATATATATAAATAGAAGTTGCAATTCTGCCAGAGAAAGATTTCTTCGCTTTTTTGCCTATGTTCTGTCTTACAGCTGGCTCACTCACTGCCACTTTGTTACCGCTCCTCTAAGTAGATGAATAAGGACAATTTAACCAACGTTTAACCATGTAATACCAAAAAATTATTACATGCAGCAGTGGTCAACTAGTACTGACTGTTGTTTGGAAACAGTTGGCACCTCTCCTGAATCCTAAGTGATGGTTTCCTTGTGGAGCTTGACAGAAACGGCTTATCAAAGCGAGATCACAGTTCCCTTGTCATATAATATGGGGGGCAGGAAGATTCAAAGTGAGAAATGGAGAGCCTGATTTCTCTTTCCTGAAGAGGATCTGAACATTTCTCCTTTCTGGACTACAGTCTTTAGTCCTTGCTGAGCTTGGGCCCTTATTCTGTAGTAGGATGGAAACTTTGATGAAACTCAAATGCAGTTTCTGGCCCATCCACAGTAGCTTGGCTGCTCCTTCACATAAAGTCAGGGGAAGGAGAAGGAAGAACGAAGACCTCAGTTACATTAGCCTTGAGCTTCTTTAACCTTTACCAGCACCAATTTTAAAAGAGATATTTGTAAAAAATGAGAAAGGAAAAACATCAAAATACACAATCTAAACATTAACACAGGGCCTAGCTCCCAAATTGACAGAGAAGTCAGTGGTGGGAACAAGTCTGGAATAAAGGATCAAAAGCAGGCATGCTCTCTGAAGAAAGGCATGTAACAGTACAGAGCACCATGCACTGAGTGATTTTGATTTAAAGAAAGCATTTGAAAAGAAAACTCCATTTGCTTTAGAGACTGACAAAGGTTTATACATTCATGAATGAGTTCTTTATGTATTTAAGAGGGATGACAACAGACAAAGGGAATATTTGATGAATGTTCAGGCAAGATTCTGAAAGTCAGAGATCATTGAGAAAGGACAGAAGGTTTTGGCTTTCTCTTACAAATAGCTGAATCTGTTTGGCACTTTCTATTTCCATTCTGTGTGTTGGAGATATGATAGAAACCAGAAAAGATATTGGGGAGCTGACTGAGGAACTTTAAAAATATTAAAGGTTTAGAAAAGCTATGGATCATCCTCTCAAAACTTCCTTTTCATCATGCCCTGTAATAGAGGATCCTGGCTAAAATTAGCAGCTAGCAGAGACAGGGCAGCTGTAGAGAAATAGGGCCATGACTTAAGTTCACTGGGGGGGGGGCAAGTGGGACAGAAAACTCAGGTGGTTTTGAGACATATCTGTTTTCCTATCTTTTGTTTTTAAGGCTTTTGCTGGAGGCTTTTCTTTCAGCTCTGCCCTGTAGCAGTGTCAGCAAAAGGGACAGGACACCTATGCTTCAGGTGAGCCACTTTGCAGACTGATATCTCAGCGGTGTAAAGTGGCTGTGTGTGGTATTAGCTGAGATAGGGGTCCACATTTTATTTTGCCAGTTCTACCCAGTAACTTTGGCAGAAAGATGGGAAAAATAACGAGGAGCAGTAACATCTAAACCACCTCAGAAAAATTTGCTGGATCTCATCTGTCACAGCCCATCTTTTCTGATGAATCATCAAATCTTGAGGTGTCAGAGAAAGTTCTTAATTATTTGTGATGAAGTTTAGTTTGCATAGGAAGGAAATTATAGAAAAAAAAATACTGCAATTAGATTTTTAATATGATGACTGGTAATATATGGTATTCAGATCCTGTCTTGGTGGGCAAAGGGGTCATTTCTCATTTTAAAGTATTATTTATGACTTCTAAAATGCAGAAGGCAGAGTTAGTGATGAGTGAATTATGTTAACAAATCGTCATGCCACTGATAGGAGCAGGTTACCAGACATGAGCTAAAATCTTCGCAGGTGTCTAAAGTAACCTAAGAAGCTAAGGCTGTAGCTGGATAGTAAGGCATAAGGGCTCTCAGTGCTTTGTAGAAAATACAGCAACCAAGTGACACAAATCAGTAACCTGCTCTAAATCACATTGCACCAGTTTAGGATTGCTGATAAATAACTATTATTTCTGGCTGAACTGATGCCAGCAGATCTTATGCCACACTAAGTAACGTTTGCCCATGCCAGAGTTTTACCGTCCCTCCCACAGCTACCACATAGGCCTCTTCTTCTGTCCTTTTTTCCCTCTTCACAACTTAATCACTGTAGTCACTGTGCATAGATTTTCTTGCCCTCCTTTCAGTGCAAGTTCATGTCTGATGCGTTCGCTTTCCCTTTGGATAACCACAGCAGAAGGGTCTTTCCGGCACCAGCAAAGGCTGCAGGCTTGGTCCTGCCCTGCCTCTGGAGCTGTGGTGAAAACCACCTGCCTTCCCATGCTCCCAGACATGCTCAGTGGGTCACCAGAATACCAGCAGCAAGCTTGACCTCTGCAGCTGTAACCCCTCCAGACAGACTGCTATTCCTTTCTCCCCAGTCCTGAGACAATACCCCAGCAGCCTGTCCTGGCAGATTTTGGCAAAGTAAAGCTGGGTTATGCTTGCACCCTTTCTGTCCGGGTATGTGTCAGGTGCAGACATATTTCCATATAGTGTAATGTGGTGTAATAGGATATAAAATTGAACGGTCACTACACATAGTGCTATATCATGCCCTAGATGTCACCCTAGCTTTTTCACTGGCCTGGATAGGTAGTTTTTTTCTACCTAGTACAGCAAAGCATGGCTCTGGTTGTTTCTGTCTTGAGCTGGCAAGAGTAGTTGCACGTCAACATGTGGTCTACCTCTGAAATGAGGAAGATAAAATCATCATGGCCTTCTCTCTCTCTTCTGCTTCATGATGTGGACCCACATGACAACTGCAGCTACCCTCATGTCCCAGAGCCACCCACCAGGAGACACCCTTGGTGCTACAAGCCTTAGCACAATGTGCTGCAGGCTGTGCAGCACTGCTGCATCCTCCTCCGTGCCCGACTCCCTCTTGGGATCTGTAATCTCCAGTGCCATACCCGCAACCCTGGCAGGCTGTCTCCCATGAACATGTGTCAATGAGCCATTGCTAGAGTAACAGCAGGCCACAAACGGCACCGTATGGGCATCACAGTCCATATGGGAAGGATATAGACTACAAGCTGTCTGTCTGCGCTCAGTCATGGTTTTCCCTTTTTTTGAAAACCAGTAGAGTCAGCATACCTTCTGGTATGCTGGTATTTCTTCCTACCTTGTCTGCACTTTGGTTTGAATTAAAACTTATTTTTTTTTAACTTCCTTATCCGCTGCAATACATGCTTGCATATGTAATCCTCCCTCCACATGCAACTTACCCAGACATCCACAGTCACAGCAGTCAAAGCTTCCAAAGCAAGCTTGATCCTAGTGGATGGTCCATTCTCTGACCATGCAGCAGCTGCCGAGGTGACGATTTAAACTTTCTTAGGGACAGGTCAGACTGCCCTCATGTCACTTCATGGGCCGGGACAGCAGAGGGAAGGCAGAAGTCATGGTGCAGGAAATGCAGTGAGGATGTATAGGGATGAAGAACCTTCCACAGGGCCACTGCAACCTCCTGAGCTGCAAAGAGTGACTGCTGTTTTGGCAAATGAAGACCCTGCTCTGGCTGCTGTGACTGACATAGTTCAGGGCCGTTCTCACAGTGCTGAGATGCAGTTGCCAATGTGGCAGCAACTCATCTCAGAGACAGCAGGCAGAAAGAGCTTAGATCCACTCAGAAAAGCTTGTGATTGGCATCCAACAATCCACAGGGAAGGCACGCGGTGGCCAAGCTGGCAGGCAGTCTGGGATGTCAGCACCATGCGCGAGGCTCATGCCACTGTGTAAAACTATCATGTGGATTTGCACATTTGGCAATGGCCGTTCACAGTGTGATTGTGTAACGAGAGCCATGACCCTCTCTGGCCTCATCCTCCAGCATAATGGCTGCGTGTCTGTTGTCAGGGCTGACTTAAGGACCTAGCAGACCACATACAGCAGCAGCTTTCAGTGATGCTTCATCCTTGTTTGCATTTAAAAGTTTTTCATCTGAAAGTTAAAAGGCAGCTTCTTAGTGCTTAGATGCAGCTATTTTAGTATAGAAAAGTTTGGACTTGCAGCTTATTCCTTCCCTTGTGATTCCAGGCTGTTTGCCTGGGATTTCTTTCATCCGTATCACTCCCTCCATATTATATCTATCATCAGAGAATTCTAACCGAATATTTTTCTGATTTTTACAGTAATTCTTACTATTTAAAGTATGTGTCATTTTCAGATAACTTTACTGATTTAACGTTCCAAAACTCAGTTTCTCCATCATGTACCTTCCTTGACCCTTGTGACCTTTTATATCAAAACTTCTACATCAAAGGATATGCCCAAATGAACACAGAAAGTTGGTGTCACCAAATAGAAATTGGTCAATTGTGTTACGTGTCTGAAATGTAACCCTGAAGACGCACCATCAGAAAACCATGATGAAAATTAGGTTCTTATTTTCTATATTCATTGACCCCAAAGATGATATCTTTACAAAACTGATTCTAGTTTTCATTAGTTCTGTCACATCTCAAATCTCTTTCTCCTTCCAGCAGAAATAGTCAGAGAGAGCTATTACAGTGACGCAATGGTATTTCATATTCTGGAAACCATCTTAGATTTTTAGTTGTTATAAATGCTGAAGGATTGACATTGTGAACCAATTTAAGTCAATGATATTTTTGCTATTAACTTTACATATATTAGGATTTTTGTCTAGCTGTTCCTAAATTCATTTGGGCCTGGATTTTCTGTATTATTTATGCTATTCTATATTTAGGAATACTGCAAAATGAGAAAATTAAGTCATGACTTAAAGGCAAGTAATAACTGGTCCTTAGGCCATTAGAACATATACCAAACGTTCCATCTAAATTTGTCTTTTAATATCTTAATTCTCTGTGAAAAAATAGGCATCTTTCCAAGGTTTCTGTTAAGAGAATCATGTTCATATCAGTGGTTCACCTACTAAAAAGCCCTGAGAGGGAAGCATACCGATAGGAAAAGCATGCACTGTCCTCTTCCCTTCTGTTTTGTTTTCCCCTATTTAAATTGTCCCCTTCCCTCTAGGAGAACTCCCCCAGTTTGGTGGAGTTTTCTAGCTAGTCCCATGTACTACAGACTACAGAACTTTGCCCACTGGTAGCCAACAACTTGTTTAAAGAGTTTTCTAGGTCTACCGTGCGAGATTATTTGTACGGCTAGAATTAAGCAGGTGTGCAAATGCATGTACGCTTAGCTCCTCTGGAACTGCTTTGCTCAGTTTTAGCTGCTTTGATTGCTGTAACAGCTTCCAAAAGTTCAGCCCAAGAGCTGACATTTTGGACTTTTGAGTTTCTTCTGGCAAGGATTTCACTACCTTCTAAGGTGGGCAGCATGTTTCATACAGCAGCCATTTTCTGATGCAAATAGTAACAGTAATTACCTATCAGGTGTCAGAAGAAAAAAAAAAGGAACTATAATTGCAGCATTGCTCAGTTGATCCTACTGGCAGACAAAGATCAAAACTACACACCGCATTGTAGCTTTCTGCCTCTGAATTAGTCAGTCCTGGCTTCCTTTGCAGGCAGTGGAGACAAACAGGCATTTCTCAGATGTGATTCTTCTGGCCTATTTTGGATATCCAGTTTAGGGCAAGAGGACTGCAGCCTAGAAGGGTCTATTCCTCATTGCTGATTATAAAAGGAGTCTAGACATCTCCCTGAGAAGTAGGCAGCCACATTGTACGTGTTTTTATTTGGCACTGGGGTTTTCATGTGGCATAGGTGACTAAAAAGCCTTCTGAGCTCTACTTTGTTAGAATTATTCCGGTGCAGTAAATTTAAGACTCACTACTGAAATGAGAGATCTTTTTATAGGTTATTATTTTGTAGATAGCAATTAACCACTCAGAAGAGCTGTCTGTTTTGCCATGCACACACTCAGCCACTTCATGCCTTAACGTTAAATTATATTTGACATTTAATGTAAGCTCATATTGCCTTCATTCAAAAATAAACCCTCCTGCATTAGTTGTGAGAAGGTAGAAGGATAATTTTTCTCCCCAAATTCACACATAAGTGAAATTTAACCTGATTCTTCATGCTTAGTTTTTCAAGTATATTATGTGCATTCTTCTGGATATAGGTCTGTGCAATCGCTTCTCAGATGTGAGGGAAAGAAATCAATGCATCTATCTTAGTAAGCAATTACAACGTAAAAATGCATTTTTAATAGGTGCTTTGAAGGCTGCACACATTGTGAGGTTTGTTGCCTGCTTGAACCAATTATAATCAGTAACAACATGTACCATTATCTGTTGGGCCGAACAACACTTTGCAGTTGTACCAGTGTATAATGTGATCCCTTTAGCTCTCCTAAACAAAGCGGGATCAGGATTTAGTTGACTGACAGGCACGTAAGAGCTGAGTACTGGAGGAAGTAGTGCCTGCTATCCTGTCAGTGATGCTTTTCCTCTCTGAGTGGGAATAGAGCTGTGTCCCACGGTGCTTCTGGTGCAATGCCGGAACTGAAAGGAGGCTCAGAGGAGATGATTGCTTCTTCTCTGCAGTCTAGCTGGTGTGAGTCATAAACAGTCCTTTAGTTTGCAGCTCTATTTCAGTCTTTGGGTGAGTGCATCCCTCTTGCTCTAAAAGAGCCACGCCACTCTTTTCATCTATCTTCCACTACACTTAACGCACTTGCAAAAAATGTTGCAATTCCAGCACAAAGAAGCAGAATCCGTCCCACCTGGAGAGGCACAGGTTTTCTGAGTGAAGTTTGAAGTTGATATCCTGAACACTGGTTCCTGTGGAGGACCTCATGGGACGCTTCTCAAGAATGCAGTTTATTTAGCTCAACTAGAAATTGGGCGTCTATGTTCTTTTTATCGTTAGCCCTTCAGCCTGCCTTGGCTGCTTCAGGCTTTCCATGCATGCCCTGTCTGTGCAAGACCTGCTGTGAAAAGGGAGGTCTATGACAAAGGTGGAGCAATTAACAATGAGGTTTGCAGTCATGGGAGGTGGGCTGTGACTTTCTGGGGAGCTGGTCATGCTTGTGTATGCGTTTCCCCAAGTGTTTCAAATGATCGTGAGTCTCAGGATCTTTTGGAGAGAAACAAAACTTAAAAAAAAAAAAAACCTCCCCAAAACAACTCCACCAACATCAAATAAGCCAGCACAGCTATGTCTCCTCTGTACATTCATCTTTGCTGTTAAATTGAGTGATTTATCCACCTTGCAAAAGACATTAGCATTAAGGGACATAGTCTTTCTCAGATGTAATTCATTATTAATCTTAATGGGATTATGCTTCAAAGACCACTAAATGCACATCTTCAAAGTACTTAAATTACTCCCTATTATTAGTTCTGACAATAAAATAAATAAAGCTTAGTTAAATTCTACATGCTAAACCCAAATTACTTTTTTCTTTTCACTGTGCCAACCAAAGCAAAACAAACCATTCAAAAACAAAATCACCCAAAACCCCAAACCAACCCTCTACTCAAAATCTTAGAGGTTTTAATGAACTGTGATTAACAAATAATCATAAAACCGGGTTGAAGACATTTGAAAATGCATTTTTTCATTTTAAATGTATGCAGCATCAAAAGTATGATTACAGTGAGAGAAGAATAAATATTTAACATCAAACAAATTTCTTTATTAATATAATTACATGGTGCAAAATGTGTTTCTTGCTTAAAAATAAATTTTAAAAATTCCTATTGTGAAGCTAGCGTTATCAACAGAATCTAGATAATAGGTAAATAGCTCTTTGGGTGACATTTGCTTAAAAACAGCAGCTAAAGCCAACATTTCCATTTGTCTTTGTTTTCCAATGCAAATTCCTCATAAGCTTTGCACAGAATAAACATGTTCAAGCTGTGCCCTAGCTATATGGAGTTGTGTGACAGGGAGACGTTTCCCTATGTTTGCGTTAATTGCATTGGATCCCGACTCTTCCTAGGGGTCCACTAGGTTGCCACACGTAGTAACTAGGAGGGAGGTAAGAGAATATCTTGGACAAATGGTGTAGAACATTGCTGCAAATAGACTTGCCAGATGCTCAGGTTATCCCTCGAGAGCCCCGGGTTGCGGGTGTTTGTCAGTTGTCCACGCTGTAGTGCAGTCCAGCTGCTGTGGGCCTCACCTGCAGCCGGGACTTTCCGTTCGGCTGTCTGGATCTGTTGTCATATTGACAACTTGGTACTTAGGGCCAGAAGTGAGGAGTGAGCACATTCAGGGCATAAAAAAGAAACACATCTGGTTTCAGAAACAACAGGATTAGGGCTCTGGAGATGTGCTACCCCAGCTTGAATCTGGACTGATCTCATCCTCTCAGTGTCCTCTTTGCTACACCCTGCGGCAGGCACTACCGCTCCACTAGAGCGCAGTCTGGCTTTGTATTCCACAGATTGCTCAGAAACAAAAAAAAAAGTTCTTATCTTTAGTCTTTCAGCAAGTCTCCAAAACATGTCCTTTAATTCTGCATCCCCCTGTTCAGGAGGCTTCAAGGACTCACATGTCCTGAAGTAGAAATCAGTGAGATCGACCGTATGCCAGGAGGTTTGCCTACACTGTGGCTTCTGTAGTCCAAGGTTACTGCATGGATCAGCGACTCCTGGCGACTCTTGTTCTGTACTTTCAGGCTTTCTCAGCTTATGGATCCCTTAAAACTCCATTTTATTCGCCACGCCTGGGGCTCCGCTTGCTCTTCAGTTCCTCTAACTCATACAAAAGACACCTATGCTAGGAGGGGCAGGAGGGCTGCAAGCTGGCTAGCCCGTTCTTTTCCTCCTGCAGTGGACCCTGCAGTCCCCAGGTCTCCTCTTTCTCCCCAATTGCTACAGCTGTGGGGCACCTCCCTTCCTCAGGTCACCTTTCCTCTCCCCACCATCGTCATCTTTCTGTTTGGGAGAGAGTACCTAAAACGCTGTGGAGAGGATGAACAGAGCTTATGCTGGGATGTGGTTATTCTGGAAGATGTCCACTGGTGCCATCAGCCCGTTCTTTGATATGCAGGCAATTGCAGAGGTACCTGAAGGAATGGCTCTTCCAAGCAGATGTTTGAAGTCCCACATTCAGTTTTCCATGTTGTCCCCAGTAAATACAGTTGATTATTAACTTTGGTGATGATATTCCCCTTAATACTTTACAACATAAGAACATCTGTTTTGGACTGTGTAAGTTTGCAACTGTGGGCAAAAGCAGAGCGGAATGGGGCCGACATACAGTGACGCTTTGCTGATACATTTCCCCAGCTTTCAGTGATTTGCAGATCAGGGCCTTCCTGAACCACAGGTGGTATCTCTGTGTTTAATAGCCTTTGATACATTTTTCTTCTTTCAACTTGCCTAGAACGTTTCCCTTGAAATTGTGGAGGAGAGCAGATGTGCCATAACCAAAAGTTATCATGTTACATTCAATAGAAAAATGACATTGAGTAGAGCCTTGCAGTCTCAACAAGTTGTTTTTATTATATGTTTACAGTGGTCAGGGCACTCAAAAGCGGTGAAAGCATATGCAGCAAGATGTAGTGTTTGATTCAGTTTGTCGTGACCAGGACGTAGGTGGTCATGCCCATTGGTTAAACTCAGCTAAATCGGAGTGAAAGCAGAAGTCAGTGACCATAATCTTGAGAAACCAAGACGAAGAAGTGGAGAAGGCATGAAAGAGTCAGACCAAGGGGCAAGGCAGCAGCATGGCATGAGTGAGGAGTGCGGATTCCCACAAGGTAGGGGAAGAGAGGCGGCCGGGTTGGAATAAGCAGAAGCAGGCAGCGCAGGAAGAAGCGTGAAGGCCACAGGGGCAGAAGGCAGGATAAGAAAAAGCAGGGGCAGATGATCAGGGCTGCTGTGCAAGAGGAAATACTGGTGACTGAAGCTAGGAATCAAGGCATCACCAGGCTTGGAAGTAGTATACAAATTCCTGGGGTGACCTTCACACAGGGACTTGTTTTGTGTTTGTCTTCCAGCTTAAAATTGTGTTTGGGTGACATCCGCTCTCCATAATTTGGTAAGGAGTGACTGGTTGCCAGGAAAAAATGTGTCAGCCCCAGCTAGGCAATAGGTTGTTGTACACAGTCCTTATACATAGCCTTTATGCTCATGTAATTCCCCATTGATTTGGAGTGCAGTTTTCTCTTTTGAACCGTGCCTTTGCCAGGCCTCGCCAATGGGGTTTCCAGATACAAGCCAATATTTGTGACTGTGGAAACTGAGTTAGGCTGCTAGGCTTGTATTTAGGCATTTAAAGAGGCATAATTCTCCAAGTACTCGTTGCCCCATATGTCAAGTTAGGATGAGATGCATGTGCCCGCCAACTCTTTAAATCAGGGCACTCAGATACCTTTGTGCGAATTTCAGTGCTGAGATCAGACTGCTGAAACTGAACATTTTAACTATGGTACATGAGACTTTCTGTGTTTAGACATATTTTATCTAAACCAAACAGCTTACAGGGTTTTAATAAGTATATTAAATTGTCCAAATGCAGTCTTTTAACAGATGCTATCTTAAGATTGAATAGAAGTACTTAAATTGTCCTATGCAGTTGTCCAATCGCACTGGGCGCCTGTACAGACTTCGGAACACAGCTGCGGTGGCTGAAGCCATTGCTGCAGTTTAACAGAATATGTCAAAGTGTGGCCACTATAGAGGAGATTTGGAGTTTTTAATCAATAGTTTGCATTTCTATTTTGTAAACTTTAAAAATATTTTTTTTTTTTGTTTTTATTTTACAACATTTTAGCTGCAGTATGAAAGAATGGCAGCTCTGATGTGCTGTACTAGCTTTGGCTTTATGCTATTATAAGCACTTTCTGGGAGGGGAGCAGGTCTCATACAAACATCGTAACTAACTGGACTGTTGTGTGCCAGGTTATCCAAGATTTTTCATTTTACAACACAGAGAGAGTATAACTGAGGTGTCAAAATCACAGAGTTAAAACTGGTATTAAAGAGCTTCAGCCAAAGTTACACATTTATTTTAGGCAAATGGAAATCTGCACCGTGACTGTATGTAGCTGAACTGCTCCTAGAAACGAGATTGTTAACAAATTTGAAAAAAAAAAAAAAAAAACATCATTAGGAAGACTAGAACTAGGAAAACAGGACCTAGCTTTCTTATTTCTGGATATTTATGACTTCTAAAAATGTCAGAGGCCAGATAACTGACTTTTATTGGTAGTGGCCTGACTGTATTACAATGTGTATTCGTAGTTGTTACTTACTGCAATATATCAGCAAGCTGACACACCAGGTCAGACCTGCTTATGTTGGCTATAATGGGTAATGTGCAGGCTCTGGAGTTCTCTCCTGATAGGACCATTTGTGTCCTTTTTTATAAAGTATATAAATATATATATGGTCAACTACTAAAAAGAGGAAGCATAAAAGGTCTAATTCAGCAAGGCACTCAGGATCTTCAGTGCCCACTGCAATCACTGTTTAACATACAGAAACAAAAAAAAAGACTGTTATCTTACAAAGATTTACTCTTCTGATTCAGGCCTCATATTTAGAGTAAGCAATGAGAAACCAACAATGCAAGATTTTAGTTAACTTAGTTAAAATCGCGCCATACTGCCATCTGTGCTGTAGTTGCCGGTATTTTGAGGAACAGCGCAATTAAGATCCTTCACCATCCCTGCTAAAGACAGCATGCTACAATAAGCTGCTGTATTCTGAATTTTTTCTGTACTAATTCTTTCTACATTATTTTTTTTTTCCTTATATGCATATATGTTTCTGGTGAGAAAGCGCACATGTATTTCTTCGTGCTTCAAGGCCTGCAATTCTGGTGCCGTTCTTGGTATTTTAACACTGTATGAATTACTTGATTTGTTACTTCTAAGATCTGCCATTGCATAATGCCAGGGAAGCTTCCCGATTGGAGCTTACAATCTTTTATTAGAAATGCTTTAAGAAACAGAGATGATCCTTATACCTTAGTATTTCAGACTTTTGGGGTGGAGGAGCTGAATACTCTCATTTAAAAAACACCTGGGTCTAAATGAGCAAGCTTTCAGATCAAATCTATACGGAAACCTATATGATCAGAAACCTACAGTTTCTACAGTATGTAGTCAAGGAAAAGAAATTCCACAGACATCTGGGAAGAACAGGACTTTCAGTGTATTGGACCTATGGGTACGGTCATGAATAGCTGATGTAAGCTTTGAGCTTAGAGTTTACTACTAATCCTTCTGCAAGAGCAAAGGCTGAGAGAAAAGAATGGAGGATATTACAGGGGAAGAATTTCTCCCTTTCTGTCTATCTGTTGATATATGTGGAATTAAGGCAAGATCCAGCAGACCTGGTTGATGGATGATTGTACCCAACAATTTGAGAAGCAAGCCGTTTTGCTGTAAAGAAATATTTTGTCTCCAATGTTAAACTCCACTCTGTGCAACTGTCAGTCTTAGGGAAAATTTTTAATCTCTTGATCTAGAGCAATCTAGACTTCTCACTTCTAATTATATATGTTCTAAGTACACTATAGCTATACAGTTTAAAATTAAGATAGATTTTAAAACTAAAAATAAAAATGAGGTTTTTCAGTAGCCTCAGAAAAGAACAAGTTATTTCCAGAGCTCATTCAACTTTTATGATCACTTCCATGTAATAAATGAAAGTTCTCCTAAAAATACTGATGTACCATTATCAAATTAAACTACTCCATGCAGTACAACCTCGGAAGCCTGGAGGCTTCTAGATTCAATCTCTAGTGAATGTACATTCCTACGGATAGAGCAGAAAGTTAGGAAAATATCTGATTTTCATAAAAGCTGCAACTGCAATTATGCTGTTCCTTGTGCTAATACAGGAAATCGGTCAGTATGGATGAAAATATAAAAGTTCAACTCAAAAAAGGAGAGAATTTGTCTTCTTGCCAAAGGCCTTCATTTGCATCCCATTTAAAGCTGTTTTGGAAATTTTTTTTTTGTGGATCTAATTACATCTTGAATGGACCTCTGTAAAGGTGTGAATTTCAGAAATGTATCCTGAGGGCTCCGTGAAGTGTCTCTGGAAGAATGAGAACATATTTCCTAGGGACAGGATTCAACCTTTCTGAAGGACTAGGCAGAAGAGCCTCAATATTTAGTTATGATGTCACACAAATCCCTGTGCTTAAGTCGCACTTTGAATCAAACTCTCTCTATGGTCCCTTGGGCTGTTTTCCTGGCCAGACACAGGGCAAAAAATCTCCCAGGAGGAAAAATGGGCTGCACCTTGGTGTAATAATTACCTGACCAATTTCTGCTAAATTTCACTTTCTCTTAGCCACAGACCCTTGAAAAGAGATGTGATGGTGTGTGGGGAAAGCATCCCTGCTACCAGCGGCCAGCTATGCTTGTGGGCCCTTTGGCGTCTGCAGCCCTGCCCAGGCGAGAGCAGGTCTGGCCCCCGACACCTGCAGACCTGAAAGACAGGGTATAATTCCTAATCACAGCTTGTAAGGATGGAGCTAAGGATGTTTAATTTTAATTGATATTTTGTTTATAAGTAGTCAATGAAAGGCAAGATTTAACGTTCAAAACAGCATATACTGGTTGGTTGTTAGGAATAATACTATTAAAGAGTGATAGTGCTCAAGCTATAAATGGATGCAACTTAATGGATAGTATTAGCAGCAGAGCGGTTCAGTTGAAGCCATGGCTAAAGGGAGTCTGATTTAATAACTTTCTAATTACATCTGTATAAGCTGAGTCACTTAGCAGTAAACTGACAGGTTTACATTTCCTTATATACTAGGTATTGCTCTGCGTATTAGCCCTACACTAGAATTGCAAATAGAAAATAATTGGGTTGCCTTCTAGCCTCCTCAAATGGTTTAAATTAATGGCAGTGCAGATCAACACAATGCCTTCATGTGTGCGATTTTAACCTTCATTGATTTCCTCAGTTCCAGGGCAGCATGACATTGGCTAGAAAACCATGCTGATGTGATAGCTGTAAAGCTGATCGGTGAAAGGAGGTTTACACAATATTAGATTAGTTCCTGGTGTTCAAGAGCACACATGATAGAAAACTGAAGGCTCCATTCTCCAAATACTGTAAGCGTTTAGTAGTATTCCTTCAGGTAGAGAAATTTAGTTTTCTTCATTTTATGAAGGATTGTCAGTGGGTTGGCACAAAGATTTGAAATCTCCTCAGAAAATTTGGTGCCTGGCTGAGATGCATCAGGCAAGTTTGGAGGCAGGTTAAGTGGAAAGGTAGGAGTGGCTTTAAACAAACAGGCTCGTGAAGATTTCTGCCTAATCTCTTCCACATCTCCAAAGATAGCACACTTTAAATATTATTAATTGCATTAGTGCCTGTTACCATGACAGCTGTGTGCTGCAATTACCTCACACCTCAGGGAATTTTATGCTTAGTGCAGCATTCAGCGTCTACTTCCTTACATTTTGTTTTTATTTTGCTACTTTTCGTACTTTGGGGAAGTATTGTAAGAAGCAGAAATGTGCCATGACAGAAGAAAGCATGTTTATAGTCCTGAGGCACCACAAGCACTATTTATGGTCTGAAGAAATAGTAAAATTTAATGATCAATGTGAGGATCGAGCGTAGCGAGGGCTGTCGGTGTCTTCCTTTACAACTATCCAGGATGGCCAGGACTCACTGAGAAGAGCTCGTAGGTAAGAGGAACACGTTGCACTGAAAAATGACTTTAACAGCAAGCTTTACAGGGTGAAAGCCACAACACCTTCACCCAGAGGGATTAGCCTGAGTCTAGCCACTGGCTACAGCATGCTCCTGGCCGCCGAGCGTTGCAGAAAGGCCACAGCGCGCAGCTGCATTTGGCAAGAAGGTCCTTTTCCTTTGGGGTCCCTGTCAGTTGGAGATCTGGTTGCTGCAACCAGTTGTGCTGGGCACTTGGGGTAGCAGCGCAGAAAAGGGGCCACAATGCTGTCAGTCTTGAGCTAGAAGTGGAGAGGGGGAGAAAACGAGTCCATGCATGGGGCTCGAGATGATGCATCTGTTTAATCCCTTCTTTAAGGTGTTAAGCCGGCTCAGCTGTCATACGGGCCTTGTGCTGGTGATCCAATACCGCAGACTTTTTCCAGAAGTTGCTGATTTGTAGCTCATTTAAAGGACAATATTACTTTGAAGAATACAGTAAAACAAAAAGACATAGGCTAGGCAAAGTCCACCAAGCAAGCTTCAGGCCTTTGGACTGAAGCTGTGGATAGTGACGTAGATGTTTACACCAACCAGTAATAGCTCACAGGTCAAGTTTCCCACCTGAGGTAGCAGCAGTGCCATTTTATTTGAGTCTTGTCAGCATTTTCACATTATAAACCTCAATGTTGCAGTGCATCTATCTCAGCTGTTTCTAATCCCTGAGAGCTGAGACTTGGCATATAAATCGCTAACCCATATATTAATTTGAAAGAGGAAGATAAAGCTATGTCTAAGTTATGCAACAAATTATATTGATTTTTGTTTCAGTTTCAGATGTGCTCTCTGCCAAACTCATATAAAATACGGCTTTCAGAATAACAAATTGCATGTTCATTATGTTTTATATGAATTGGTATTTTTCCTATTGTTTTTGCATGCTTTTGAGATAGCCATTATGTTTACACCAACTAAGTTTTAGCTAATATTCTTTTTTGTGCATCATTACTCACTAATATTAGAATGGCATCTGTAAACCAAATGTAGTCCTTTGGCTTTGGTCTTGTTCTTAATTTTTGCAAAAGTGTGCTAGAAGATTTTTTTTTTAATTCCTAAAGTCATATTTACAGTATTTGCTGACAAAAATGCACATCTCTGTGAGAGGCAGAAAGATTATTTTTGTTCAAATGTCAGAGCATACAAATTTTGGAGAGATTTCTAACAGCACTAATAAAAATACATTTATTTTAATCTTAGGTATTTACAGGAAAATGTTGGCTATGTTTTTGGCCTTAATCCTACTGCAGGTACAAATTTATTTATCGATGTGCTGGCAGAAGAAGCTTGGCTGATTGTTTCTTAAAAAAATTTTTTAAAAAGGAAAAAAAACAAAAACCTGGCAGCCAGAAAATAGCCTCCAGCAAAGAAAAATGATGTACCTAGGATATGCAAAACACAAGTGCACTCCTTTCGGTGTGTGACACTGCACTCACCTGATAGCTTGGCAATATCAAATTTACTTCAGCTGCCTTGCAACGAATTGTGAGCGTTCTAAAAGAGATAGTGGTATTGCCTTTGGACTGAATAACATTTGGCATAATAGTATATAACAGTCCAGAAGTCAATGAGTTTTCTTATGACGAGGTAGTTTTTGCTGAGATGTTAATTCAAACTTCAGAATGGTGAGGGAAAGCCAGATTCGCCAATGATGTAAATCAGCTCAGTGCTTTCTTCCTCCCCTTCAGCTCCTGCTGCCCAAACAGGCTAGCAAGGAGTAGTGATGTTTAGCCAATAAAACATAAGTCAAAGTGTTGCCTTTTGAGATGAGCTGTCTGGTAATTAGTGATCCTGAGCTCGGGGTACTGTTACGTAGCAACTTCTGAGGATGGATTAGCCTTCTGCGGGCATCCCTTGCACTGCATGGACAGCCAGGCTGATTCCTGTGCTCGTTCGTGGAGCTGGGTGTAAGTCTCCCGCCGATCTACCAGAGATTTCCCTGAAAATGTGTGTGTTGCATCGCATGTGCCGTGAGCTGGGTGCGCGTGGGATAAATTGACCAGCAATATGAGAACTGCATCGTTGATCTACCCGTGTGCAATAACTCAGATGCACGTCGAATACCTTTCTCAGGGATAGATCAGCTATTTCACAGTTTCACTATTGTAATAATTTGTAGTTCAGTATGCTTTAATATACGTTATAACATATCTGTTACAGCATGTAAAACACAATAGGCTGGCACGTGCGCAGTAGCTTTTTCTTTGAGATTTTCAGGCCGTGCTTTGGTCAGTGTGACAGATATTTGAAAGTCCTCAACAACAGACCAAAGTCCTCTGTCTTCTGCACTGAAGAGGGTCAACTTGGGAAAGTCTAAATATTTGGGAGCCTTTGTTAGGCCAGAGAGTGCTGCGTGGAGACTGCTTTTGAGACTAACCTGTAGGTGAGAGGCATCCATTATTTTGTGATCTGTTCTTCGGATGTAAATAAAAAATCCCTGTGAATATTAATGACAGGTTCATGTGAATTGTCTAAACAGGAAAGAACAGACTCTAGAAAATCAATTTGTTTGACATGCCCAGTAAAAAAATTTGTACCATAGTAAATTATCCAAACTATTCTTTGTGCTTCTGAACTAAATTACTGCTTTCACAATTGCTATATTGTTTATTATCTTTTGTGAATAGTTATATTCATCATGTTTACTTCCATACTTAGTGTTATATAAAACCACAGAAATGGTGATTGGAAGGGATATGTGGAGGTCTAGGCCAACCTCCTGCTCAAATGGAGGCTATCACCAACACAGTATCAGGTCAGCCACGGTACTGTCTTCTCAAGTCTTAAAAAAACCACCAAGGGTGGAGATCCACAACAACCTGTTTGGGCCATCTGCATTTCCCAAGCCACAGTTTGCAGCCACTGGCCCTTGGCATATCATCTATCACTGTTGCAAAGAATTTGGCTCTGTCATCTTTGTAACTAACCTTTAGGTAGAGGTAGACTGCTAGGAGATTGTCCCTTTGACTCCTCTTGGCCAGATGTACAATTAACTTAGTATTTGCTTAGGCAAAATACTATTTGCTTAGACTTGATTTATGTTTTTGTGTTACTTCTAGATTTGACTGTCATGTTGCTGTGCACGTTCTACTCAAACCACTGAAGGGTAATCTGTCTTCAGGGACAGCTTATTCCCACGGAATCCTATACTACGTCTTTTCTAGTCCATGGGAGGAGGATAAGGCTAAAAGCATCTGTTTTATAAAAAAGTTCTTCCACCTTCCGAAGACTGATTGTAGTGAGTGAAGATACAGATCTCAGTGATAGCAAACGATAGCAAGACTAGGCCCAGGCTGTAAATGATCAGCAAGTTAAGAAGATAACCACAGTAATGTTTTGCTCATCTGTTTTGGCACAGAAACAGTCAAGAAAGATTAGGCTCACAGGCTTTGTGCCTTTTTTTTTTTTTTCATTTTCATTAACCTGGGCTAGCCAGCAGGTGATAGCAATTTATGCAAATCCTTCTCTCTGTAAGACGTTTTACCTTTTGACAATAGGCAACCAAGCAGATGACACAGCTACAGACAAGAGTATTTTGAAGACCCAATTTAAAATCTGAGCTACCATATTTTTTTCAAAAGCTTTTCTAAGGATAAGATAAGAGTGTAATCCCTTAGTTTGGTGCAAATGTTTCAAGACTTTGTGTTTCTAAAATCCAATTTGAATTAGCCTTGAACTTTAAAGCTGTTTATGTCCACTGAACCAGAAGAACCATGTGATGCATATAATAGAAAGTATTGTACAGTCGCTCTTTTTCTCCTCCCCTTCTGACACTGGACTATAGTATTTGCCAAGGAAATCATCCAAAGGCAAAATGTCATAGCTTTAGAAAATAAAAACGCTAGTCCTGTTGCAGCAAAGGCTTACTAAGTCTCCTTTTCCTTATGCTTCACTAGCCTTATAATTCATTAGGAACTCTTACCACCAAATATGCTTAGAATGAACTTGACGTTGTGTGTGAAACTGTTTCCAATAGCGTGCACTATAAAATGTTTCTTGATTCTCATAAATACTTGGACAAGTCTGATGCATCTTTGTGAATCCGCACCTTGGGATATTGACTTGCTCTCGTTTCCAGTAGGGTATTATTTCCGAAAGGGAGGAGGAGGCTGGGCAAACTCTGCGGTGAATTCCTTTGCTCCTGGCGTTAGCCTGCCTGCATCCGTTCTGTGTCACTTTTGCCTGAAATAGGCATCTTTATCAGTGTTTATATATTTTCAAAATTTTCATCCCTTCTTTTCAAATATCAGATCGTCATACTTTGTGCCTTTGAGTAGGTGACCTATTGTGATTTAGATTACTTCTTTGGCTGCAGCGTGGATTTTATGAGGTGTATGCTGTTTTAGCCTTAGCTCACGAATATGGTTACGGTAATGGGGATGTGATGAATTAGCACAGTTTCTGAAAATAGTTTTTTATACTCATGGTTAGTTAAAAACCTCACTGTTCTGTCAACTGGTTTCTTAACCAAGCCTAGATATGTTGGTGGGGCGTTTCCAAAGGACAAAAAAGAATAGTCCGTTGGTCTAGTCCATAGTCCACTATGCACTAGCATAGTACTCACAAGACTGAAATTCAGTGTGTTGCTCTGTCTTAGAAAAGTCAGTTTAAGCTAATCCTATGGAAGGACATAAGCGTAGCATTCTGCTTTCGCACTTATGCCTCTGGGTGCATTGTTTGGGTGTCCACTGTCTCAGAGGCATTCCCAGTGCTCAGGTTTCCCATTTAGTGAGTGGGAGGGCTTACATGTATAACAGAGCCTCCATAAGGTTAGTATGCTCAGCAGGGAGCTGCCTAAGAGGGCCAAAGAGGATTAAGCCATAAACCTCTCAGGAAATACAGAAAATCAGGAGATCTGAATTGGAATTAAACCCCTGAACCTTATTCTGTTATTAGCTTTTACACTAACCGGTTTTCAAGAAAAATAGAACTGCAGGAGTTGGAGACAATGACATTTGCCAGTGCCTTTTGTTTTATTATATAGATCAACCCAGGATATGGGCCATCCAGGTTCAGTTTCCATGCTTTGAGAATTATACCAGCATAGCCTATCTCCTTGTGGATGTTATAACTCACCGGCACATTCTCAGATATGTTCCTTCACGCTGCCCTATTAAAGTTGTTGCATTTTACATGGAATAATTAAATACTTATGGGGCTAGAAAGAGGTGACATCATGGTGAGGATGCTCTCCTCAGTGAAGCAGGGAGACCTTCTGCCAGTGAACGTCCATTTCATTTTAAGTGTTTGTGGGAGCAGCAACCTACTCAATATGCAGACACATTGCTGATTTGTAGATCCCAGCAGACTTCACCACCCACCTTCTCATCACTGCTAGGATCTAGGCAGCTTAGGATAGACCTAAGAGCAACCCTGTAAAAGGCTATGAAAAGGGTTTTCTTCTCTGAAAATTTGACAGTTTATGGTCCTTTGAGGTCTCTATAGTTAGGCAGCAACTAAATGGGATTTCTGAGAATCTAAAATATATTCTAAATGGCTACGAATAAGTTATACCGAACTTAGACATCTGATCGTCAAGGGGACTTAGACCTTGCCATTCTCAAGAATGCAGCCCCAAAAAGTTAGGGTCCACTCTGGAAAAACAGTAGGATTTGTAACAGCTGCATGCACGCCTAGGGGACAGAAGGAAAGGAAGAGGTCTACACTAGGCTATAAGAAATGCCTCAAAAAGGGACATGACTGTCCTTCTATAATGGAGAGTCTAATTGCAGGCTTAAGTAGTCATACACTAAAATAGCCCAAAATTACTTCTTGGATGTAGTTACCTAAATTGTTTATGTAGAGTGTGACCTAACATATTTTGTTCTGGGTTTTAAGCACAGGTGGAAGAGGAGAAGGAGTTGCTGGGCCAGGTTTCTGGTGCCCGTTCTCACATTGCTTATATATTTTTCTTAGTGACTTTTTAATACAGAGTGCATCAGTAGCTCCCCAAATGGGACCAGAACCAAAGTCCCCTCCTTCTCTCAGAAGTAACCTAACCAGGAGACCACAGAGTTTCTTGCTATGCTTCCCTCTATACCAGTGAACCTTGTGTTCCTTACTTTATCTGGTCACATGCCACCACAGCCACAGGCAAATACTTTACTATTTTATTTCTTTTGGCAGTGATGTACATCACCATGAGTCCTCTCAGGCTGAGGAGAGAATTAAACCCACGTGTGTCTGTTCCTAAAGAAGCACACAAGTGACTAGGCTGGCAGGTACAAGGTAACTGGCAGCAGTGCCTTTGTCAGCCTTGATAATGGGATCACCTTAAGTATTTAGGTTGTTTCAAAGCCCATTGAATTTATTTTATCGCTAGTAACAATCAAAGCCTTGTCCTAGGTTGCACCAAATCACTTTGAAAAGGTGCAAAGATCCTTGCGGAGAAGCACAATGAACACCCCTGCCATCTGCTTCCTACATCTGTAGGTGATGCTTATATTCAAGTGCTAGTACCTGTTACAGCTATTTGGAATAAACTGCAGAGATGACCTAAAAATGGTGGATTAATAAAAGAGCCCCTTAAAGCCAATGAATAATTGACAAAGCTTTATTTACAGTGTACCAGGCCATTATATTAATGTTTTAAATATCTGGCTTTTTGTCTCATTCATCTGCCCCCGACTGGAAAAAAGTCCATAACAAGTGTAGCTACCTAATGAAAATAATATGAACAAGAAAAGTCATCTTAGCTTGAAGAGTAAATGTCACAATCTATGTCAAAGTGAGTCTTTTGATACTGTTTGTGTGACTAATATCTTATTGAATTACCTTTGTGCTACTTTTCTGCTCTCAGAACCTCACTCTTCAAAGCTTGATGGTTGCATGTTGCTAAGAAATGGCTTATGGATGCTATGAACTCTTAAATAAAAATCCATTAAAATGATACTTTGCTGTTTCAGGGATATTCACTGTATAACAACTATATAATGATTCTGGTGGAACAATAGGTCTGGAAGTGCTGGATAGGAGAGGACATTTCCCCACTTGAGCTGCTCTGTGAAGGTTCTGGCTCTGGTTACCATCGATCTTGTCACTCACTGCCTTTAAACTTGTGTTTTATTTTTGGCCCCAGCAGTAGCCCCACTGTATTCAGTAGAACTGTGTACATGGTTTAGTTGCTTAATGTGACTACAGCCTTATTAGTGAAAGAAGTACAAGTGTCAGTGCTGTAGAGGCAAAACTATGACTTGGGCCTATCTTCCAGGCCCATTTTTAATCCCTGCTTCCTTACCCGTGCGCCTGTACAGGCACAAACCTAGACATGTCTGCACGTAGAAGGATGTTTCAAATAGCCCGTTAAATCCAGATGTAAATTAGTTTAATATTTTGAGTCCTATGAAGAATCAGACTAAAATGATCAGTTTTGATTTTACAGTCTTTCAGAGATGTAATCAGGAACGTTTGGTTAATGCAGAGATCTGTTTTGAGGGGAAAAGTAGTGAGTGGGTATTTATTTCTCTTTCTCTGAGAGCAATGGGAACAAGCAATGGGAAAGGCCTCGATTTCTCTGTGAGGTGCTTAAGGAGCATAGGTGCCCTGTACGGAGTCACTGGAGAAAGAGTGAGAAGCATCTCCACGAACCGTTTTGGCCTGCAGTCAGAACTGCTCCAGGAGGAGCCTCTTTCTGTTGACCCAATAGCCTAGAGAAACTACCCTGTTTAACCAGCTGAGGAAAGTGCCTCAGGTTGGATGACCCGAATCTTTCAGATTTTTTTACTCCATTGTAAGTGCACGCTGATGATAATGGTTATTTGCAATCTTTAGCAGAGTATGTTTTGCAGAATAGAAAGCAATGATTTAGTTTGTGTGGTTTGTTTTTTTTTTGGGGGGGGGGGGGCGGTCAAGACAACCATAGTCTGACGTGTCTAAGATGCCTTTGTCACATTTTCTAACATGGCAGGGTTATGAAAAGCATTTAAGGTTCGGGGGAATGATTGAATGAATACTTTAAAGGTATATTTTTCTGTAACTGCTGATATTATTTTTTAAAAATCCTCACCCCAAGTTTTAGCATCAAATTCCATATAATCCTTCAGATGTTAATTAATTGAGGTAGGTAAGTACTGGGAGTAAACTGGAGAACTGGCTGATAGACCAACTGTGAGGGAGACAACTCGGCGGATGAAGTCAAATAGTACAAGCCTATGTACATTGAATAAATGCACTGAGACTGGCCACACCAATTATACCAGACCATGGTTTTTGTGAAGATGTTAAGTGAATCCTCAAAGCTTGGAGAATGTTTTGTGGGCAGGGAAAAGTTTTACTTAGTGAATATTCATAATTCGCTGTTGATGGTGACTTTTTGTAGCATTTGAAAAATTTCCACCATTCAGTTAGGACAGAGAAAATAATGATCTCTGAATTAGGTGACAAACTAAATGATACAAGCATTGAATATGTAATAATCAAAAGGAAAAGTTCATGCAATAGTTCAGATAAATTTTTTCAAATTCTGAATATTTGGCAAATATTTATGAATTATAGATGAACAGCTAGAAAATTAATTATTGACTTGTGAATTATTTACTAACCAGAACAGATGTTAAAGTTGTGCATTATTTATTATGATGCATTTATTTCAGTGCTGAATCTAATCTATGAAGATAATACTGATATTATAACTGCAATATTTAAATAGGCTGTTCAGTTGTAATTATTATCCCTACTTAACAGGGAAGTCAACTAAAAACACAGGAAGGGAGATTTTCAAAGGACCCGAGGGGTTGAGTTGCACAAGTCTAATGCAAATTAATGAGACCTGTGTTTCTGAATCCCTCTGGCGCTTATGAAAAATCTTTCACGGGGAGGTTAAATTGCATGCCCAAGAGAAGCGAAGAGCTGGCGATAGAGCTTAGGAGTCCTGGTCCCTACTTAAATTTGCTACCGATTATAAATAATGTCTCCTCTACTTTTCTCTTTCATAATCCTGGAACGTAATAGTCTCATTACATACCAGGCTTTTCTAGGTAGCAAGTGAACGGTTCATTCCTCTGGCCAGCCTGCAGGTAACAAATCTACTGTCCAGATGTTCATATATTTGCCGTTTGCCAAACAATTCATATCTCTTTTTTACCTTCTTTCTTCCCCTGACTACACTGAAACAAGAAGCTATTTCTCTTATTGCTGTTGTTTATTGAAACTACCTATCCTGGGACAGCAACCTCTTTAAATTCTAGAGGCCCTTTTTCTATCTTATGTTTTATGGGTGGAGGTGAGATAGGTTGTCTGACTTTTCATTTCTGTTACATATTATAAGATTCTGGAAGATCATAAAATTGCAGTGTTGGCACTGTAACGATAAGGGTGAACTGTGAGTCGCTTTGAAGTCCAGTTACAATTTTTCCCACAAAGATGGATTATTTGTTGTCCGGTGCTGTTCCGATTTTGGCATTTTTCACAAAGTGACCCTTGTTTATTTCTGCTTTATGGCACTTGTTACAGAAATCTGTCGGAACATCTGTCTGTCAGCTGTGATATTTAAATTAACTGCACTGTGCTCCTCTTGTTTATTTTTAAGCCAAGGTAAAAATACTTGGACCTTTTGTTTCATTTAATTGTATTTTTCCGTCCCTGACCTGATTTTGACCTCCTTGTAAGCAGTATTATATAGAAGTTCTGTACCTGACTCCCAGATCTGACCTCATAGCCAGTGTGTTCATAAAATTAAAGTTAGCTAGAAATGCATCCAGTCTAGGTGCATGGCCCTTTTGGTGGTCCCAAATGAGAGTTTGATCTCATTCAGAAAGGATGTGACACTTGCGTATACGCACCTATAGCATTTCAGTTTTTGCAGTAAAGAAGACTGAAGGTGGCTGTGGTAGTACAACAAAACCTGAATGATTTCTTTCCCTTGGTTTGTTTTCAGCTGTGTAGGGAAACAGATGTTAACAAGATTTGATGGTGAAGCTTTGCAATTTATAGAGGAACTTTTCGCTAAAAACTTGAATATATCTTATAAATTTTAATGAGCTGGCTCTACAACACCCTTGTGAAGGACTGCAGTTCCACTATGTCCATTTTACAAATAAGAAAATGTAGGACCTGAGAAATGCAATGACATGCAAAAGATTGCACCGAGTGTCATGGACAGATATGGAGGAAAACTAGGAACACCAGGCTCTGTGGTCTGTATCATAACCACTTACCACTTCACCTTTCCAGAGTCCAAAAATGTATGGAAATGTATAGAAGGAAAGTCTTTGATGTCATATTTAGCTCTGGAGGACTTTGTGTTCTGCTCTGATGAGATCCGGAGGAGTCTGAAGCTGGAGATCATCCCTTCCTTCCCCATCCTCCTCCCACCCTCATCTCTCTGTCTGTCCCGTTGTATGCCAAAAAAAACCAACAACAGTACTTTGAAAAGGAGGGTCTTCCGTACTGCAGATATGTACTGCAGATACATTGTTGAGCTTGAGGACAGGCACCTTGGAGGATTCAGAAGGGGCCTGAGAAGCCCTATAGGCAGCACTGGGAATCAGCGGGTATGGAAGCTTTCAGCTCTGTCCTTAGCATGGAGTAGGTGCACCTCTACAACCCCCAAACGTTGATTTGTTGGTGCAGCTTGTGAGATGGTTTTACACCCATGCAGATTTTCCTAATGTTGACAGGCCATTAAAGGTTGAACCATACTTTCAGTGACCAGCGCTGTGACCTGCAGATGGTAACTCCCTTCCTCCCCCACTGACAGGCACCTTCATTTCTCCTCCTAGCAGCCCAACCGGCCAACAACATCCACAATTTCCCCCCTAGCTGTCCAAATCCTCCCAGGTTGCAGCTCTAGCCTACACCTACCATTAAAAGCCTACAATACCAGCTATGTTAAAAATCCTCTAGGCTTTAAAATAAATCTTTTTCTTGTTGTTGTACTGACAATTTTATTAGGCAAATGTAAGGAAATAATAAGTAAAATCCTTGCATCTTTTATTTTTCAAGAGGTTTCTGTAATCATCTTTTACTTTACTTCTGTTATTTAAAAAAAAAACTGCTTTTCCTTTAAAATCAAGCTGAGGCCTATTCTTATTGAAATGAGATGCATAAATCTTTCTGCCAGGACAAGTTTTTCAGATTTGATCATCACTAAAAATAATAATAATAATCTGGTATAAAGAAATTAGTGTGAGCACACATTTTCCACTATAAGGGGCAAAAAGTGATCTGCAACAAGAAAAAATGCTCTACTGAGACCCTTTTTAATAAAGAAAAGCAGCAAGCCCCTGGAGAGGTGTTAAAAGTCGAAGCGTATCTCAGTTGCAGAGTTTATAGTGGAATTTCAACAAAAGAAATGTTAAGATAGGCTCTGGTGTTCCTGTAAGTAACATCTGCTGCACCACACATTCTTCATAATCATTTAGCGTTTTGCTGACAAATAGATTCATATTAATATATTAAATTAATGTATCAGTAAGAGTGCTTGATTTCCTTCAATGATAAATAATCCAGTAGTTCTGTAGATGATGAATATGCTCTCCCCGCCCTTAGCGGCTTGAGAGCTGACGCTCTAAGGAAAAATGTGTAACGCCAACAGCTCCTGTCTCCGAGAGTGAGAAGAGCCAAAATCCAAAATTGCAATCCAGCTGCCCTTCCCTCTTTCCGGCAGTTATTGCCTACCATCGTTAAGTCTCTGTGTGACTACGAAGGCCGCGTGCCGCTTGGGTCTCTCCCGCGTCCCTACGTGGAAGGAGCCCAGCAGGGCATCCTGGCTCGCAGCTGGCGCCCGGGAACCAGGGCTGTCTCTGGGACACGCTCTTCCAATGAAAGCATTGTCTGCAGCAGGCCAGAGCACAGCACGCTCTCTGAATCTCTGCATTTGTACCGTCGTGATATTAACCCGTAAAGCTCTGCTGCCTGCAGCGCCTGGGCGGTTCGGCGTTGTCTGTGTCAGGTCTCTCTGAGCCTGGCTGGCTCGTTTGCCCAGGGACGGTCACTGCCAGCGCAAGAGGCGACGAAGGACTCATAGTCAGGCACAGTCGCGCCTGCGTGTTACAGCCAGGCAGTGCGCGAGGGCACGCGCCGACTGCTAGCTGGGCCCAAGCTCCCCCCATGAAAGCCTTCCACAGAGCTTTCCAGCACATGAGAAAAAGCCACACGAGATGAAAAGTCAGTTCCAGGCTTGAGCCTGTGCTCGGAGCTTCTTTCAGAAGGCAGGAAGGATGGGACCCAGGTGATCCTTCTCTGGCCCAAGGGGCTCCGTGTGCAGGGGCAGAAGGAGCACCCGCCCTAAGTTTGGGACGCTGCCTTCAGGCCTGCTCGTCCCCCCTATGCAGCACCGCGTTCAGCTCAAACGTGTGAGTTGTTGGAACAAGAAGCCGTGACCCCCCCCTCTCTGTGAGCAGCGTCACTTCTGCCTCTGCAGATCTTCCTTCTGTTCTGCACCGGGGCAGAGCATGGCTATCGAAAGAGCACTCCCTCAGCCAGAGCCGGCTTGTTCTTCCTGCGCGCGGCGAGGCAGCTGAGCCCTGCCGAATCCGGGTTGGTGAGCTTCAACACGGTGAGGGAAGAGCTGGAAGGAACAAGTGCTCCCACAACTCTGAGCACGCCAGAAAAGGGACATAGTGGTGCTACTTAGACCTGCAATTAGCAGGTACCCTGCTGATGGGCAGGAGCTCTTGGAGCTGATGTAGCAATGCTGATAGTTTCAGTCCAGGCATGTTTCCTTAACATGCAGCTGAGGGACATGTTTGCTCAGCCTGTTTTCTCAGTTCAGGGAGCTCACCCTTAAAAACTAGGAATTTTAATTGTAGCCCTAAACCTTACACTCTAATTGTGAAACAGTACAGTTGCCTGACTTCTTGTCCCATCAAAAACACTTTGGATTTATTCCCTTTCTCAGTGACTGGAAAGCTATTTATAGCATCTGTGTTCTCTAGCTCTTAATTACAATGAGGTCCAGCTCTCTGGCCAAATGTAGAGTGTATTTGGGTTAACATCTATTTTGTTAAATGTGTTAAGAAAATTGCGAACAAAAATGTGTTTTGTTAATACTTCCACTCTTAAAGTCTCTTCCCCTTCTTACCACATCATCACCAAGATTTAAAAACAAACAGGACTAAAGCTAGTATTTTGGATCTCTTTATTCTGTGTTATTTTGGGGGATAAAGCAACAGAGCGTTCTTGGTTTCAAATCCATAGTCTTGTCCTTGAATTCTGATCTACTCAGTAACAGAGTGCAAAAGAGTCAGGACTCTATGAGAAACCTGCAGAAGGGAAGCAGGTTAAAAATAAAAAATGATCTTGATGGTTCCTGTATTTGTTTTTCTGTTCATTATCCTTTAGGCAGATGAATCACCTTCTCAAATCCAGGTGGTATGGAGAGGTTGTTTCAAAGATGATACAGCTGGAGATACAACTGCTGAGATAGAATGGGGACTGCAGAGAGAAATTAGGAGTTTATTTGATATGATGGCAAAGAGGGACAGACAGCCTGTTCCTAAGCATCTCCCCTCTATTGCTCCATCAGCTAAAGAAACCTGGGATACAGAGTAAAAACTTTGGCAGACCCAAACTAATGTCTGGGCAGCTGGATATCTGGTGCATTTCAGCCTAACCTTGCATACATTGCAAACAGTCTAGTAGTAGGGAAACAGCCTAGTAGCCACAGTGAGGAAATTTCTTGTAAAACAGCCCCATTTAAACTTGGAGTCCCATTGGAAACTTGCCAACTCAAGTGGCTGGGATGAGAAGTAATTTGCAACCTTACGCCAACTTTCATTTCCATGCAGGTGGATGCCCAGACTTGTGAATAGTGTGCAGGTCTCGTAGATCTTCCCACAAGGATAAGATAGAAGGGGCAAACTTGTGAATAGTGTGCAGGTCTCATAGATCTTCCCACAAGGATAAGATAGAAGGGGCAAACTTGTGAATAGCGTGCAGGTCTCATAGATTTTCCCACAAGGATAAGATAGAAGGGGAGCTCACCACTCACCCAGTGTCACCCTATTTACAAGTGAAACAAGGCTCTCTAGAAAAGAAGGTTGATGTTCTTGTTTTAACGCATCCCTGTTATATAGCTACCCTGACCAGGTGGCCTGGCGATAAAGGCTGGAAGAAATGCTGCTCTTCTGACCCTTTAATGCAAAGAAGTGCTCAGGCACCTGCTTAGCCCAGCCTTGCCGTTACTTTAGAACTGCAGAGCATTGCAAACCAACTGGAGTGGGCCAAGATCCAAACCTCATCCCTGTGTGAGATGAACCGATCTAGAAAGATATCATTTTTTGCTGTCATGCATACGATAGTCATGTTTCCAAACCCTGCAATTTCAGAATTGTTTTATTTTCGCGTAATGATAGTTATTATGCTAGTTTATGTTATGTCTAGGGGTAAAAAATGAGTGGGGAATTTGCTTTGCATGAAACTACCGGATTGAGGCATATAGCAGGCACATTAGCTTGTGTCTACATAAATTTACCCACTGGCTGCATCTTAAATTGCATTTCTTTTCCATCATACTCTTAATTAAGCCCTAAGTAATTTAGAACTTTGAGATGGACTACTCTTTTGTTTCTAGCTGTGGTGTATGGAAGTGTGATTCATACATATGAATAAATATAGATCAGGACAGATCTTCCCCACTGTAAGTTGTTACAGCTCCAACGACTTGTGTTTTGGAGAGAGGGCCTGAGAAGTGCAATAGAGATGCCCATCGTGAGTTTAGGAAGAGCGATGTTACTCATACGTGGCAAAGCTACAGGCCGGTTGCAGAAGGCCTCATTCTCAGAACTTCATGTTGGTCCCGATTTGCATTTTGTATTTGTTCCTGTGTAAAAGACAGTTGATTGAGGAGGTGAACGTGGAGCGATTCTCACAAAGAAAGAGTAGGTAAAGGCCTCTCGCTGAGGAAACAAGGTGAGGAGGTCTCCTAAAAACACTGGCACTCCCCTCAGGCAAATCTCACACTGCGTATAAAAATAGCCCATGCTCAGATATGCGGTCAGCAGGGAGCTCGCTGGCTATAGGTGATTTCAGCACATTAATCGCCTTTGCTGTCCGGATGCAAAGTCCACCTCTGAGTGGGACAAACTGATTTTATGCCATTGAGTCCATAAACCGATCAATGTATTTTGCTGATCTGAACAAAACTGAGCAACTCTGTTTTAAAAGTCATCTATTTCTGCGTGAAACTTTGTGAGCAGCGCTGAATATTCACATCATCACCAACGATTTGTTTAAAATCAACTTCCAGCTGAAAACTAGCTGTGTTACATGCGTGCTTCATGTCTAACCCTTTCCTCGCAGGGGGGTACCCCGCACTCCCTGCTGGGGACAGTGTGCTTCTGCCTCTGGCTAGACATCTGTGGAGTATCTTTTCCACTGCTGTCGCCAGGGCAGGATTTAGGCTATGTGTGAATATGACTCTTCATGATCTTTTAGGTGAAGTGCTAGTGAAAACCTGTGTGTGTGTGTATGTGTGTGTGTATATAAAATCTGCTATTTCTTCTTAGAAATAGTAAGAAATTAAATCAGGGCAATATATTGAAAAATTCCTCAGTTACAGCTATACTACATGTTGCCCTTCCTGTTTTTAGGAGGAAAAAAATTCACAGGTTTACCTTTCTGATAGGCACAAAATATATAAAACTTTACTTTAAAGTGTGGTGCTGCTTCCAAAATATATTTTTCTGATGGTCTCTTCAGCTCTGCATGCATCTGTCCTAATAGGAGCTTGCTCCTCGACCTCACTAAATCTCAGTTTCATTCCTTGGGTTTATTCCTCTTTTTCCATGTCGTTCACTTGAGGTGGGAAAGGAAAACCCAATTTTGATAGCAGAAAATTAAAGGCACATTGTCACCGAAATAGCGTGATAATGATAAGAATTCATAAGTGACTAAAACTTTTAATAAGTTATCTTATAGAAATTTCTCTTTAATATGGGACATGTTTGCAGTGATTTTGACAAACTTCATATTCCCGGTAGAAACTGATTTTAGGGGGGAAAAAACAGTTGGTTTTACTTGGCCTTTTTAAACTATCTCTTTTTTTTCTATCTGTTCTTCAATATTTATTTCTTTACCTGAGTAAGTGACAAAAAGGAGAAAAATGGAGGAAGAAGAAAAAGAAAAGGAAGGAAATAGAACTAGGCAGCAATGGGAAGACTTACACCACCGAAAGTGCAAAAGTAAACTTCTAAAACTCCTTGCATTAAGAAAAAGAAATAAAACTTTCCTATAAGAGGTTGCAGAACAAAAATTAGTTCAATTTTGTTGTTTTTCCTCATTTTCAGGTTGGCTCTACTACAAAGAGAACAAGAAAACTGCCTTTATTATCACTAATCTGGTTCCATTCAGCCATGCTATTTATCTACAGCAGAGCCAGTAATGCAAAGGGAAGACACAATGCATCTATATTATCATCTTCCCTAAATATGCAATAGTTTATGCATAAACTATTTATCAGCTCTCTTTGTGACCAATTTTTGAATTTTCTTTAACTTTGCATTATTATTATTACTTGTGGAGGGCCTTCCACTTTGATTCCAGCATATTTTCTTCTGCTTCCATTGGACCTTCTTCTGCTCCACTGAAATCTGTGCGAGTTTGTCAGTGATCCCACAGAAGAAGGATCCAGTGGAAAAGTATGTGTGATTAATAATATACTGCAGATTGGCACAAAGAAATGGAAATGAGCTGATATAGCATAGAAAATGAGTGCCATAGCTTAGATCAGTTTAAATTAGGAAAATCTGCAATTTAAAAAAAAATTCTAATTTTAAGCTGTGGCATTAAAATTCTGTTTGTGAAGAATCTGCGTACTCTGTCTCCTCTCAGATATTTTTGTTTCCATTCTTGGAAATGGAAACAGTAGTCTTGTCTACTACTATGCCATTGTATATGTGCAAAATTACTCTATCTCTCTGACTACCCTTTTCTAGTATTTCTCACTTCCTATTTTCTTTGTTGTTCTTGAGTTTTGTTGCCTCCTGTCTCCATCAGATATTTGAATGAGGGAGGACAGTGTCCAAGTTTTCTCTAGCACGGGCTTTAAAACAGGACAAAATAAAATCAAAAGTTGGGTCTTGTTGTGATACATGTTTACTGAGGCAAAGCCATCTCTGTCATCACAAGAGCATGTAATTTATGTGTGTATTCTCAAACTAATGACTCACTGGATATGTTGCAGTTTTTAGCAGTGCGTGAGTAACGCCTGGCAGTTTGTATTTGAATGTGAGGGAAATCTTTACATTTTTAAGGGAATTCTCTGGTATTGTTTCTATGGTGGTTTTTCTGAAGGGATGATGTTTGTTTCAGTTGATTTTTAATTGTGATCAGCAGTAGAGTGATGAATATATTGAATGGAAATGAAAAGGAATTGTATTTGGTTTTGAACCCTTTTGGACAAGCAGGAGACTGAGGGGACCAGTTGCATCTCACTTAAGCCCTTAACTGGAGGCCTAAGGGGCCTCGGGTGGTTCATGGGCTTTGCCTTGACTTCTTGGAAGCAAGAGAACGGTATGAAAGACACAAGCCCACTTTGTGGAGCATGGTTGGGGGGGGTGCAGCAAAGACATGGCATACAAAGCAGTTCCCAGTGGCTAGAGGTCAAATATTTAACTTACTGAACCAGAAGACAGGATAATCAATCCCAACACTTAACTTAGCTAAAGGAACAAAACTATTAAAATAGTGAAATAGAGATAATCGCTTAGTAAAAGGAAGACCTTAGAGCATGCCTTTGCTCCCAACAGCATCTTCTTCATTTGTTCAAAGAGCTGAAGAGCAGAATGTTTCTTTTATTAACGTAGCCGTAAATAAAATTTAAAACTCTTTTAGTGCGTTTATGTTTTTGAACAAGGGAATACTTTAAGATATAGTTTCCTTTTTATTATGAACTCAGGCCCTCGTATCCTTTTGTCCCATAAGCCATCCTAAGTAGTATGAAATGGCACAAGTTTTGACTGTAGCACCCCTTTCCTGGCCTCCAAGGTGATCTGGAGGAGAGTTATACATTCGGGCACAACAGCAGCTCTTAGCCAGGTGTGCTTAATGTCCTTCCTGAGGTTTTGATCTGGCATCCTTATGGGAACCACAAAGAGCATAATGCCTTCAGGAGTACTGATGGGAGGGTCAGAAGAAGGCTGGAAGGACTTTCAGAGGAAATTCTTCCATAAGTACTGATTTTCATTAATTCCCTTTAATCCCCACAGAAATTTAATGTGTAAAATTTAGGAGCAGATGTGTTTCAGAATGTCTAATTCCTTGCAGAAAACTAAATCCTATATGCAGCATGAGGTTGTTGTGCAAGAACCCCTAAATGTTCCTGAGGTCTGCATCTGAAGGAGTTGTATGGCCCATCATGAGCATTATTAAGTATTTAAAATTTGATATTAATTCAAGAGAAATCTTTGAGATTTGTTGAAAGGTTCTTTGAACAAAGTTGTCATATATGGAGCAAGTAGCTAAAAGGAGGGAAGAGGTAAGATGATCTTTTCCTGCAAAGCCTGAGGCAGATTCATCACTCGGTGCATGGAGTTCCCACTGAAGTCCGCTGCGGTTGCATCCAGCACCAGGCAGTAGACAACGCGGTAGACACCAAGTATACAAGTGAGGAAATTGTTATAGTTTTGTCATAATATCTTAGAGTGGGAGAGAACTACAGATTATACTATTTCAAATACTATAGTAGTTTAGAAAGCAAGTTGATCCACGGTCTTTAATTTCTCTAATTATTATTTTATATGGCTTATCTATTAATGCGGGTATTGTGCAAAAGAGTGATAAACAACAGATCTTTTTAGATGCTCTGCCTTTCCCTCTACAGTTTGCTTTACATGAGAATTTTGTCAGTGCACGTGGAAGGGATCAAAGCATGGTCTCTTCATTCTTTGCACCTCCAAATCTCCCCGTGAAGTCTACAAGAGCCTAGCGATAGGCACGTGGAAGTTGTTCTCTGTGCCACTTCAAAGACCACTGTTTTAGGGGTGAGAGTTTCTGTGCATGAAAATCAGCGCCGTTGCTCCTCTTCTTCCATTAAAAAGGCTTCAGAGATACTTAGTCGAACACCAAGTGACTGAGCGTGGCTGAAAGCCTCAGGACCATATCTTCATGTAGTGTAAACAGACATACCTGTGGCAGTAGAGCCGCAACTCTAAAGTCTTCCTGGCTTAAAAAGAATTTGAAATCTTCAGAACTTTGTTTTGAGATTCATTGAAAGACTATAACGTGTGTGTATCGGCATGTCTTGATACACGCAAAATGCAAAACACAGGATGGGTACTTTTTTAACAGTATTTGTGACTCCATACGTAATCTAAAGGCATAAATTTAAAGTGCATATTTTGAAAATTACTATGTAATGCATTCATTTTAGCATACTGTCACACATGTATTATTTATCTAGGTTAAATAGCTTGTGCTTGCATAAACTGATATAGTCCCCTTTCCCTGTATATAGACAGAAAAAGCATAACTTTTTGATGTTTTTCAATGCTTTTTGACTCAGAAAAGAAAAGGGCCTTTCTGGAAGTTACCTAGTCTCTCTCTGTCTCCCTTCCTACATGTGTCAAGGTCTTCTTTCTCTTTTCATTAAAGATCCTTACTGTAAGGAATCTAGTTATATTAAAAACGGACACACATACAAAGCATCTGCTTGCTTCTCTAACCAAGGGCCTGCTTCCGCTCCTATTGAAACCAAGGGGCATTTTCTCACTTACTTCATTAGGAGGAGGAAAAGAAGAGCAAATTGCTGTCTAAAATAAGGTTGGGGGCAGGGGGAATCTTCTCTGTTAGATATAGTGAAAGTATAAAATGGATTTTATTTAGACTCTGGCAAATTTGCCTTTACCAAATTATCAGTTAAAGCCCTGCTCCAGGACCTGTGTTACTGGTGATATTGCTAATGCTGTTCAGACTTCCACCGTTTCTGTATCGGTCACAATATAAAAGCAAGACCCTAACTAGAGACCCTAAAGCAATGGTAACACCAATTCGAAATCTTAAATAAGGTGGAATACAACTAGTGTGCGAACTTCAGTTGATCTAACAGAGTTCTGTAATTCTGCTTGGTGATAGTTGTTACAGCTGCTTTATATACCAATTAAAACCCTGTCTTAATACAATTTCATGAAAGGTATTGTGTTTCCCACAAAGATGGTCTTTCTCTGCCATCAAAAATGGGAGGTCAGTGTAAACAGAAGCTCGAGAGGAGCTGAGTTTTCGTGAAGCACGTAAGGACTTTGGAAACTATCTGCTTTAGAACGTTAAGCTATGGATAAAGGCATTTTGCTGTTCTGAATGTATAATGTAAACAAGTTTAAACTAATAAAAATGTTCTGACGTCAGATTCAGGTAGGCTGCAGGTGAATTTTGATCAATATAATGAAGAACAATTTTCAAATGTAATCTATGTTTGTCCCGAGGCTATCAGCATTAGAAGGCGAGATGGAAAGAACAATATCTGTGTCAAAGGCAGAAAGAACAAATCTTCATTTCACATCTCACCTGAGGAAACATAAATACATACCCATTTTACTACAATAGTAAAATAACACCTTAGCAAAAGTAATCTGCTTTTGTTGCAGCAGAGAAAACCAATACCTGACCGTTCTCTAAATTCTTGGCATGCACAGTACTGATGCATAAAATAAGTTCAGCATTTCAATGATGGCCACATTTAGTTATAACAAGATCACAGTGTAAAATCAAGCATTTCTCACAATGTTTTACCATTAAGCAGCTTTTGATTTGGCATTTTACAGAAGCTTTTTAATCAGGCTTTCATAACAACAGTATTTAGTCTCTCGTGTTAAAACTTAAATTAATATTTTTATCTATATTCTGTGAATGTAAATGTAATTATAATGCAATTAAGGTTTCAATATTACAAGCATTTTTATGAAATATTGAGTTACTTATCATAGAGCCTGACCCTGAAAGCATCTACTATTGTGTTCCAGTTGCGATTCTAATTAACGCCATTGATTTATAAGGAATTTCTCAGATGAAGGTAGGCAGGATGGGACCCTGAATTACTGCAGGACTCAAACTGTTCTGAAACACGTAGAGGACGTGTTTCAAAACACCTGCAGTGAATCTCCAGGTATTTTGAAACTTTTTTTTCCCCATACTTTGTTTTCCTTCAGTTGCTACTGCTGCTTAAACATTTGAAGGGTAGAACTACCATTGAATTAGAGTGACTTGAATAGAAGAATGACTTTCTTTCTTTTTTTTTTTCTGACATAGCTGCTAACAAGAGTGTCGCCGTCTTGTTTTGTGGTTTATCTCTGGAAAGGGGTTCGCCTGCAAATCTAAAACATGCCGTCTTTAATTAAGTTGCATATTAAAACCGCATTTTGTCTACTTGTTTCATAATATTTTGACTGTAATTCAGTAAGCCTCACACGCAAGGGGATCGGAGAGAGCTGATAGGTATTTTGTATTTACCTGGAAAAGTAAAACAAAAGAAAAGCTTAGTATGTTTAAAAATATGTGTAAAGGCGCATCTAGTTTTGTATCACTGATTATCTTTGCAAACAATATGATGCCAGAATGCCACTTTTGTAGGGCTGTATCCGCCAAGAGGTGTAACCAACAGGCTGAAGAGACCTTTTTCAGACAACTGGACTGCAATTTCACTAATGGGAACCCCCAAACACTTCTGCATCTTCTTCCTGCTTAAAAATAAACAGTCAAAAGGGCCAATGTGAACAGAGAACTAATCAATAGAAAAATTTGCATTCAAGTTTGTTTGATTTGATGAAGCATAGAACTATTTTATTTATTGAAACTGTATTAATGTAATTAAAATAAATGGAAAATGTACTCTTTACTTAATTAATATTTTTAAGCTGTCTCTGAAGAATAGTATGCAGCTTGAATGTAGTTGATCATGTAAAAAATGCAAGACAGATTAATTAGATTCAAATCTTAGCCAGAATGAAATAATTTTCTTAATAAAGCTAAGAGCTCTAGAATTTGCTTGGAAGTAGAAGGTGTCTGGGGTTGATCTTCAGAGAGGAGCATGAGCAGGTAAGACATAAAACTCAGGAAAGCCTAGTGCCTGCAAACACCACTAAGTCCATTTTCAAATTACGCCCCTAGATGTTGTTTTTATTTATAGAAAGGTGTGGTGTTTTCATTCCACGGGGAATCTCTTTCTTAAAACATGCGTTCCTGAAGTTAAGGTAATTTGAAAAAATGGGTGTAGGGAGCTGTAGTGAATATCTGGAAAAGAGTTTTTGTTCATGGGAAAGAAGGAAGATCAACTTTTATCTCAAGATGCTCAGGGACAGAAAATACTTGAAAAATCTAGTGCAACAGACTTGGAGTGGTATTTAAATAGCAAGGCTCCAAAGGATGGTCGTTAGAAGTTTTAAACAGTAAGTTAGTAGTGAACTTAAAAGGCATTTCAGCTTTATCGCATATCCTTTGAAACAATGAGAACGTATTTCATACTATTCATTGCGTATGCATTTGCAGAAAGAAGTAACTAAACTTAAAATAAAACATTGCAGACAGATTTTAGTCTTAGAAATCAAGACAAAAAGGTCAGTGTGGTTTTCAGTATTCAGTTATGAAGAATAGATGTTGAGGGAGTCCCAGCAAATATTGCTTTCGCAAACAAAATGTTTGCTCTATGTCAAATAGATTTGTGTTTCAGAATCATTCACCTTTTAATCTTAACATCTAGAATATTTCCAGTTTAGGCATAATTCAAATACAGTTCTTGTATCTAGTGACTAGTAACATGAATTTTCAAAATATTAGTATTTAAACAGGCTAAAAAGAGACAAAGTGTCTCAAACTCATCTTTACCTTCGAACTCACGTGTTTTCCAAGAAAACTACATGACAATTTCTAAACATTCTATACTAAAATGTTGCTGATGTCAGGTTTTTGTTATCCTGTTCACAAATACACTAAACCATTTGAGAAATTGTACTTAGATCCCTTAAAGGTAAGTCATTCAGAAGAAAATGGGATTTTATCAAGCAGCAATAAATTGGTTTACAAATAAGAGCTGTGAATAACAGTACTATGAAGACTTTCAAAAGATTTTCAAAGAGTTCCTTTATTAAACTCTTTTTCATTTTATTTCTTATATCTGGCAAAACATCCTGTGTTTTAAATGACTAGCACTGATTTGGGGTAAAATAATTTCACCCATATGACAAATATATTTTGCCATCCCATCAAATAGTGTCATTAGCTAGTCATGAAAAATAATTAAAATTATATAAAAATGAAATGTATTAATAAATTTCACTCAAAACTTCTCAAAACTCCGCTATTTGAAAAAAGTAGGCATTTTAAATAGCATTTTGTTGTTTCATGACGCTTTTGGCGAGTCGGTTTCGTGTTCAACGGGGTTATTACCTGACAGTTTCGAGAAGATGCAGTATTTGCCCAGGAAATTATAATTAAAATACTTGTAAATAAGAAATATAAACTACAAAGCTAATGGAAGTATTTATCAGTTTGAGACAGTTCATTGGAAGAATAATTATGCAAACACACATGTCCTTTTAATGAAATCTCTTGGCAGGTCCATTTGTCTTTCAAGTTAAGTAATACAGGTTAGTGAGCAAATGGTGTCCGCTGCGAGTCTCACCAGGACAGGGTACTGCTGGAGGGGCTGCAGTGCTGTCCGACCGCCGGCTAGTCGCTACCGTGCACTAAAAATGTAGCTGATTAAATGTTTGGAGACGCCAAGTTTGCATTCATCTTTGGGAAGGCGACGGATTTTCTGTGAGCAGCAGTGGGGTAAGAGTGCAAGTAGTACCCGTCCTCCCTCAAAGCGATATCGTCCGGAGTCCCGCTGTGTGAGCGCAGAGAGCATCCTCCTAACCCCGGCGGGGGAGGGAGGCTGCGAGAGCGGGGGCGCCGCAGCGGCCGCAGCTCCTCCGCGCTGCCCGACGGCGCCGGAGCGGCCGCGCGGCGCCGCTTTCCGCCAGGCTCCGCGGGCCGGGGCCCCGACGAGCCTCCGGGACGGGCGGCGCGGGGGAAAAGGTGGGGGGAAAAAAAGAAAGAAAAAAAAATAGATGGAAGAAATAGGAAAAGCCGCTGCGGGACTGCGGCCGTGGCCCCGGCAGAGCCGCGAGCCGCTGCAGCGGGCCGTGTCCCGACGGCGCCGCGCTGCCCGGCCCGGCCAGGGCACCCCCCCCCCCCCCCCCGCCGCGGCTGCAGCGGGCCGGGGGCGCCGGGCCGTGGCTCCCCCCCCCCCCGCCCCCAAAACCGTCCTTCGCGGATTTGCACCTCTCCGCGCTCAGGAGGGTTTTGCTCCAGGGGGCGCGCAGGGGGAGCTCGACGAGGCGATGCGGAAAGGGAGAGAGAGGGAGGGGGGAAGCGGTGCCCCCCCGGCGCTGGCGGGGGAGGGCCGGCCCTGCCCCTGCCCCTGCCCCTGCCGCCATCCCCAGCTGTCGCGGCCGGGGGACACAATGGGGAGCGGCGGGGAGCGCGGCGGCGGCCGGGCCTGCGGCAGCCCGCGGAGCCGGCGGCGGGACGGCGCCGGGCATCGCCGTCTGGGCAGGCAGCGTTACTGCCCTGCGCACCTGCGCCGGGAGCAGGGGCAAAGTTAGGGGCGTGCAGGAAAAAACAGCTGTCCAGCTGCGGCCCCGGGTGTGCGCAGCGCCGGGCACCGCCGGCCCTGCGCGCCTGTCGCCAGGGAGTGCGGGCGCTTCACTCTGCTGGGAACAATTCCTGTTGTGACTTTATTGAATGGGGCTGAGTCCCTGTCCCGCGGCTGTTCTCAGCAAGCCGTTTCTAAATTTTTTTTAAAAACTTACATGTTATTTGGAGAAGGAGGGCAGGAGGGGGGAAAAGTTTGGACCTCCTTTGCTTTGCTATGGTTTTGTTTTTTTTTTAATTGAGAACAGTCTTTTCAGGAAGAAACGTTGCGAGCTTCTGTGCTGTATTGTTATGCAAATAATCTTTAGGTTTTCCTTGCTGTCCTTGTTTGATTTTTTTTTTTTAATTTTTGGCTTCTCCGTCATTGTTCTTCCCTCCGCTTCCATCTTGCGAGAGTGGTACCAAAAAAAAAAAAAAAAGGCGGGGGGAAGGGGAGAGAGAGAGAGAGAGAGAGAGCGAAAACGTGTTTAAAAAAAAAAAAAAAACCACCCAAAACAAAAAACCGCACACATCCACAACAGAAACCCCAAACAGCTTTTCCGAATGAGTGACACAGCCCCTGTCCATTCATAGCCTCACTCCGGCGAAGGGTTTCTGAACAGCCCAGACCTCCGTAGCCAATTGCTGCCAGCAACATGTGGAGGGGAGGCATCGCTATAGCAACCGGTGGATGGGCCATGTGCGGCAGCCGGCAGGGGCTGCCAGCCGCCCGATATAAGGAGGGCAGCGCCGGGGCGCGCCGGCATCCTCCGCCCGCGCCCGCGGTCCGCGCCGCGCCGCGCCCCGCGGGGCCCCACGCGCCGCCCCGGGCCGCCGGCTCCCGCCCCCCGCGCGGGGGGCTGCGGGCTGGGCGCGCTGCGCCGCCGCCGCCGCCGCCTTTGTCTCCGCTGAGGAGGGAGCGGGGGCCGAGGGCCGAGTTGTGGCCCCGGAGGAGGATTGCTAGAGCCTGCTGAGGGCTGCCGAGCCGCCCCAGGGAGGAGCGCGGCCCGCGCCACCGCGGCGGCAGGTAAAAAGGCGGCGGGGGGCTCCGCGGGGCTGCGCGGCTGCCGGCGAGGGGCGGCGCGGGCTGCGCGCACGGGGCTGGGCGGAGGAGCGGGCGGAGGAGCGGGCGAGGGGCAGCCGCCGTGCGCGGCCGCGCTGCCGCCGCCCGCCCGCCCGCCCCGTCGGGCCGGCGCGGAGCCGCCGTGGCCGGGGCGGCGGGAGCGAAGGGCGGCGCTGGCGCTTCCCTGCCGCTTCCCTGCCGCCCGCTCTCGCGGCTGCGGCTCCCAGCGGCGCCGGCGGCCCCCGGGAGCGACGCCTTGCGGGTCTGTCCCCGTTGTGGGGGGGGGGGGGGGTCAGACCGGAGAGGGGCCAGGCCCGGCGGGACGGTGGCCGTGGCCTTCGCCCGCTTGGCCCGCTGGCGGCGGGGGCCGGGCGCCTTCCGAGGACGGGGCGGCCGTGGCGGGGGCGGCGGGGCTCGGCTCTGCCCGTGCCTGGCACCCTGCGCGGCGGGCGGGGGCCTCCTGCTTGGCCGGCGCGGTAGCGAGAGACGGTTCTCAGGGTGGCACTCGGTTTTAAGGCACTTGATGCAACCCCTAAATCGTGCGCCTTCGGAATCGGCATCAGATCAGCGCTGGCACAACGGCTTGTGTTTCTTCTGCTTGCTGGAGATACTTCTTTTAAGCTGAGCATCCTCTTGGCTCAGGCTTGGAGACTTTGTGACCTGGACCTGCTCTCTTTTATCCGTTTCACTGGGGCTTACAGAGGCTGGGGTGAGGAGGCAACCTGCTTTCTGGCGCTCCCGTTCTGCTGCTTTCCCCTGGCTGCTCCTGAGCGAGGCCGAGTGGGGAGAGAGGGCGATGGAAGTTTCTGCTCCTCGGGGTCTCGGCGCCCCCCTCTCCTCCGCGCCGCCACCCCGGAGGCGCCCTGCGCAGCGCCGGGCAGGACGGCCACGCTCCTGCCTCTCCTGCTCGCCTGCCTCCTCCCCAGCCCTGGATGTGGCTGTGCAGCTTCCCCCGTCGTGTGTTACCCTGCAGTGTCTCAGTGATGCTGTATAGGCTTTTGTGCTGTACTCTTTAAGTAAATGCTGACTTAACAAAACATCCTCAGGAAAATCTTGAAGCTCTTTACGTTTCCTCTTTGGCAACCGTATGCCTTCCACACCACAAACTTCTTCGGGGTACTTGGACGTTTTGACATTTCAGCATCCCCCTGTAGTGGGACGCAGGATAACGGCTATAATTTCTTTTAACTCTAACCAGAAACTTCAGGTCTGTTTGCCTTTAGGAAGCCAGAGGAAAATATCTGCCATTGATCAAGGGATCTTTGAACTCGCTGAATTCTTGATTGTATTCAGTCATTGTTCGCGGCATTAATCCTACTAAAAGGTATGGAGACGCTCCAGAGTGCTTTGTGGTGTTGAAGGTTGCGGAAAGATCATTGTACCCCTACAGATGAATAGATCCGTGGCTCTTGCAGTGACCTTTCTCAGCGATTTGAATAAGCTGCAGTTCCCAGAAATCCATCTGCCTTTTGTGTTTGTCGATTTGTCTAATCTTTCCGACCCCTAAAAGAAGCAAAAAGTACCTTCCCATCCGATTTCATCCTCCTGAGTAAAAGCGTTAAATTGACCTCATTTCAGGTGATGAACTGACATCTGCTGAAAGTGATCCTAGCATCAAGCGAGCTTGCAGAGCAGGGTGGAAAGAGCGAGCCAGAGGACAGATGCCCTAGACACCTCTCACTAACTCTACAGATAGTACCTTAAAACACCAACAAGTAGCTTGGGACTGCGGTGCTGAGCACCATAAACGTTATATGCACTTACCGGGAAAATCACTGGGCCCTGCTGCCCTGGGCCAGTGTGACTGTGAGTGCAGAGGAGGAGGGGAACAACACAAATGAAAAACGAGGGAGAGATTACTTTTCATTTTATTTGCTTTCCCACTTTTACTAAAGCAAAGTGTTATCTGCAGATTTTGTGGCGGCATCTTGTTTTCAGGGAAGCCACGCTTGTCCTACTGTAAACTGTTTCCTTGGTTATCTACTGCACTATCAAAACTTAAACAATGTATATATATACCTATATCTCAAATAACCTTACGTCAGAAATTTTTACTGGAAGTGCATTTAAGTTTGGATTTGAGTGAACATGCATGCACATGCACGTGTGTATATATGCATGTATACAGCCACAAATATTTTACATGTAAATACAGCCGTACCTATCCCTTTCTTTATGTTTTCTGTACTGAGGAAATAAGAAACCTATCCTTTATAGTTGGTTTTCATGTCAGTGGCTGAGACTATTAGCAAAGAGTCCCTTTGAAAAAATTGATGAACTAAAACTTATTTTTAGCGGAGTTTATTTTTAAGAATAATTATTTTCTTGTAGAATTCTTTTCTTCTGCCTAGGCACTTTTTTCCCTCCTTGAATGACAGATTTGCAAGTACAATTTCATCTGCACAGAGGAACAATAGCTTTCAGTTGCACAAAGGATTTCTCCCACCCTGAATCCAAACCACAATGCCTCTTGCTCTGATAATAGCTTCTGAAAAGATTTTGTAATGCACAGAATTAATACATGATTATTTCCGCCTCACTTCTCTCATTTATTAGATTCTATAGTGAATTCCAAATTAAAAATAGCACCTCTTTTTTTTTAACGATTTAATATTTTGAAACAAATTATATTCTGAAGTTTGTCTTTTTTATTCTTGTTTACTAAGAAATCCGCATTCTATTTTTAATGATGTTCAGGAACAAGACTAAAAATCAAGGCATGCAAAAATTGCAACAAAGGTAGTGTCAAGTTATTTTGAAATGAACTGTAGTGTTTCCCCTTTACGAACTGGAAGGCAGCTTGGATGCAGGAAATAGCAAACGGGGTCTTCACTCTGAAATGCCTTTGTAGATTTTACAAACTTTAGCCTCCATTGTGTCATCCTATTAGAGAAAAGCAAACCAAAACGTCAGCTTCAGTTAGAGCTGGGCATCAGCGAGGACCAGAATCAGGCCCGGTGCCTTAGAGGAGGGGGGAAATTGCCCCGCTGCTGGGGTACCCGAAGGTAAGCGTTCACATCCCTGTCTGGGAGCCCTGCTCTGTTCTTACAGAGACTTTCCCCGACACTTCGAACATGGGCGTGAGAACTTATTTACATGAAAGTGTACATTAAATATTTACTGGCGTTTGCCTGGAATTCGTTTGAAATGTAGCCTGTTCTGCTGCATCATGGGATGACACAACGCAATAGCGTGCTGCCCTTTGATTAGAAAAGTGATTTGTGACTAGAGCGTTAGCGCTGCTGTATTTGCCAGTTCAGTTGTGGTCGTATATAAAAGGTGTTCCAGCAAGGCACCGGAAAAACCTCCACGAGATCAGATCCTAAGAATTTTCCCCTTTTTAAAAAAAAAAAAAATCACAAAAGCAGTGTAGTTCAGGAAAGCACTGCTGAGGAAGTGTAAGTGGTAGGTGTGATGTTGTTCTAAGACAGGGTGAATCATTGCCTTCTGGCGTTTAAAGTCAGGCCGGGCCATTTCAAAGCAAGGAAAGAGTAGCTGAAGATCTCCAAAGCCTTCCTCTTCGAGTCACTTCCTAAGCCATCCATTCAGGAATTAGTTGCTTTTCCTTCACCAGGACTCTGCGATAACTACAGAATTTTCCAAAGAGGAAATCTTTCAGAGGAATGTCAATATACTATGTTATATGGAGTTTTAAAAATGCATAGTTACATGTAGCTGAGTTTAATATTTAATTATGTGTAATTTATGTGGTCTGTGTATTTGTTAAGCCTTAGGGGGGAAAAAAAAGGTGATTTGTTTTTCTTGTTATGCAACAGCTATTGTTCCCCTTCCACCCCAGGCGCTCGCACCATGGCAGCCTGAGCTAGCACCCGGAGAGGTGTTCTGCTTTAAAAGACATCCGACTGTAAATGTCAAATTCATAAATATTTAAACATTTTTCTTTCAATTTCGAGTCAAGTCTGACAGGACGCCTCTAATTAACGCAGGGCTGAGTTTCGGGCTGGCTGGGGCCTTACCGCAGCATCTCGGGGAAGAATTTTGGGGCTTTAGGTGGGGTGGGAAAATCTGGGCTCCTGCCTGCGAGAGGGGCAGGCAGGGAAAGAGGGAGGGAATCGCTGCTCCCCCTCTAAGCCATCGCATTAATTTTTATCCTGCTTCATAATTTGATACTTGGTCAGACAAGGAGTGGGTTAAACTGCGGCGGGTTGATTGCACCAAGCTGGGGGCAGCCGGGACGGCTCCCTGCGGGTCTGCCGGCCGGCGGCCGCTGGGGACCCGCTGCCCCCGGGGCGCCGCACCCTCGGGCCGGGGCCGGCCCCGGGGAGCGGCGGCGCTGCGGGGCCGGGGTTTCCCTTCCCTCCCCTCCCCTCCGCGGTTAATGCGGGGTCGCTGCCGGCAGCACACCCTGAGGCGCCCCTGAGCACTGCCCCCCACCCCCCGACGGCAGGGAGGGGAGAGGGGAGCCCTCGGCGGTCCCCACGCCCTGCAGGTGAGGGCAGAGGCAAGGAGCAGCTAGGAGAGAGCCCCCCTCCCCACTGCTGCCCCGGGAGAGCCCGCCGACACCGCCCCGCCGGGCGGCAGCGCCCTCGGTGCGCGCACGCGGAGAGCGGGCAGCGGCGGCGCGGGGCTGCGCGGCCGCGGCCCCCTGCGGTCGGGGCAGGCGTTGGAGCCGCTCCGCCGACGGGTGGGTTTTGGGGGAGCTCCCGCCCATCTCGGCCATTCGGAGCCCGACCCGAGGGGCCCGAGTGCACTGACTCCCCGCGCTAAAATGCTCCCCGACGTGCGCATCCTAAATAGGAACTCCGCTGGCGGGGTTACAAGTGCGCCCGTGTTTCATGCCGCCGTGCGCCGCAGCGGGTTGGGGACGGGCGAGCGGTCATCCAGGCACCGCTTCTGCTAGCGGCAGTGAGCTGCGGCCAGAGCCCCTCCGGCAGCCCCAGCCCTGCCCGGCGAAACCGCCTCGGGAAGTTGGAAGCAACATCTGCAGTCGCTGTCCCGACGGCCGGACGCGGGGAAGCCCGCTCCTTCCCCCCGCCGTGTTTACTCGGGGGCGTTTGACAGCCCTTTGCTCCAGCCGCTCCCATTGTTTCTCCTGGGCAGCCTTTTCCCGTGGCCTTTGGGCGGCTCCTTCACACAGCAGCCGGGGAAGGGGTAAAACCGCGAGTGTGAGAGCGGAGAGGCGGGCGGCGGCGTGCAGGAGCAGCGGCCGGCCCCGCTCGCCAGCCTCGGCCTCTCCGGCCCGGGGGCTTTGCCCGTGGGGCCGGCTGCGCGCCCCTCCGCCGGCGCGGGGGCTTCGCGGGGCCGCTCGCTCGGCAGCCGGGGCCGGGCGGGCTCGGGCGCTGCGGGGGGCCGGGGTGGGGGGGGGTGGGGGGAGCCGCTTCTCGCTGCCGGGAGGCCAAACATCGCGGCGAGGCGGATTAGCGTCCCGGGGCGCAGCCCTCGCGCAGGGGGCGCGGGCGCTTGTGCGGAGCTGCCTATTTAGATGCAGATTGCGCCCCCGGGGTGGGGACGGGGACGGGGACGGCATCCTTTCACTGAGATGCTAATGGCAGAGCGCGGCAGCCCTTCACCTCCCGGGCCCGCGGGGCCAGGAGCGGGCAGCAGGCGGCGGCCGCCGCCGTCGGGGGCGCCCCTGGCGGGTCGCCGTGCGGCCCCCCCCCCCCGGCCGCCCCGGGGCGCAGGAGCGACGGCGGCGGGGCGGGCGAGGGGAGGCGCCCCCGGGCTGGGGCTGGGGCTGGGGGCCAGCCCCGTCCTCCTGGTGGCTGTTGGGATTTGGAGGAGGGGCCGCGGGGCGGCGGCGCTGGAGGGAGGGGGAGGCGGGCGGCGGCTGCGCGGGTGCGGAGGCGGCGGGCGGCCCATGGCCGGCGGAGCGCTGCGCCCGCCCCCCGCCGCCCGGGGTTTACAAACCGGGCGATCCTCCTCCGCCCGGCGCAGCCAGGCAAGAAAATCCGGGAGTCTTATTGAGCCTGCATTTCCATTAACTCAGCCTCAGCCCCGGCTAATCCGCAGCACTGAAGGCAAGGAGGCTAATTAATGACAAGCTTTTACAGTCAAGACCAGCGATAATTGCTTTGGTGGCCTTTATGATTACAAGATAAAAATGGACCGGGCCTGACATAAGAGCCACTGTGTACACTGCAAGACAGGAGGAAATTAAGAGCTGGCTAGCTGAATACGGAGCAGAAAATTACTAATAGAGGAGAGATAATGAATAGGCCGGCTAGGCATTCATGGGGAAAAATCCATTTTGTTACCACGCGAAATTAGGTGGTGGAAAGGAGTTTGCTAATTGTTCTCATCTTGTAGCAACCAGGACTGAGGCAGGGGCGTGCTTTTCAATTCATTTCCCTGGTAATTGTGAAAGGGGGAATGCAGGCCAAATGAGTCTTGCTGCAATTTGCGCGCCTGGTCTTTTCATTTTCATGTTGCGTTTTTAATTGTTGCTAATATAGCTTATAATGAAGCTAATGAGGGGAAATTATTGTACAACTTTTTAGCACATGGAGACAAGTGAAATGCACTAGAAGGATTCTCTCCTATCGCTGCAAAAATAATAGTAATCCGGAGGAGTTTGGAACTATCGGGCTTTTTTTTTTTTTAAATCCTTTTCCCTCTACAACAGACAAAATGAAGGACGGCCACCTACTTTTTTTTTTTTTTGGCTGTTATTCCAGGCTTTCTTTTTCACTCCAAGGGCGGGGGGGGGGGAATCAATCGGATTTTCCCTCGCGCCCCCCGCCGGCCCGCGGCCGCGGACGCCCTGCCGCGGGGTGGGGAGGGCGCGGGGCGGCGGGCGCGGGGCTTGCGCGCAGCCAGCGCGCCGCCTCCGCCGTCGGGGTACTTGCAGGGAGGGGGCCGGGGAGGGGGGGGGCCGCGGCGGGAGCGCGCTGGGCTCCCTGCTCGGCTGCCGGGTGTTCCCCCCCGCGCAGCGCCGCGGAGTGCCGGGACCGCGCACCTCACCAGGCGCTGCCTCTCTCTCCTCCCCTGCAGAAAAGCACCGTCCCGCCGCTCCCGCGGCGCGGGGAAGAGGCAGAGTCGGCCAAATTCCTCCTGCTCACCCTCCTCTCCCTCGCCTGCATCGGCGGCGTCCTGGCGGCGGCGGGCGTCGCCTACTGCCTCCGCCACCGCGCGCACCGCGACCTCGCGGCCAAGCTCTCGGCTCTGGGCGCCGACGCCGGCTCCGACGCCACCGCCGCCTACCAGGTAAGGAGCGGCCCCCTCCGCGCCCGCGCACCGCCGCCGGCCAGGTAAGAGCGGCCCCCCCCCCCCCCCCCCCGGCCGCGGCTCCCTCCGCGCCCGCCGCCGGCAGCCGCGCCGAGCCCGCGGCTGCCCCGTGCCTGCGCCGCGCTGCCGGCCGTTCACCGGCGCGCTCCTGGTGGCTGCTGTAAATTTGCTCCTAATTAGAAACGTCCAAAAAAAAAAAAAAAGAAAGAAAGAAAGAAAGAAAAGCCCTTGCCATTGAAATTCGCTGAAAACTAACATTAATATCCATAATCTGTCACCCCTGCCACTATTAATAACGAAAAAATCTTTAGCATTTATGAGGAATGGATTGCACGGTTATCTGAAGATGTCTCTCTTTTTGAGTAATCGACTTCTTCAGGGTCTGATATGAAAAGAGCCTTTGACCCGCTCTGTTGCCACCTTCTGCCATTATTCAGATAAAATGAAATCTAATGCTGATAAATGGGGAGGCGAAGCAGAACTGTTTCGAGGAGAACAATAGTGGCAGATGTGTACCCGGTGATACGGCAGCGCTGCACGGAGAGTTTCCGAAATAAATCAGAAACCTCCAGGTTTCCGTTTCGGTTTCCAAAGTATTGGGTTGAGACCTACACTGCATCTTCCTGAAGTTTGTTTTCCATAACGGTACTTGTTTCCCGGGCCGTTGTTGGTGTGTTAGCGCCTGCCTGTGTGCGGGTCGTGGAGCGTGCAAGTGCTGCTGCTGGCTGCCCCGCGGCAGCGGGAGTGTGACTGGGAAAGAGAATTCAAGAGTCTGGAAACACGGCTGCTGTAGTATCCGTGGCTGCTAGGGCGCTGAGACGCTCCTGCTGATGGCACTTTTATTTTATCTTGTGCTACTCAAGACCAGACGTCATGGTCTTTCTGTATTCTGGAGCTGAGATAGATTAAAATTGGCTCCGGCGGCTCTTTGCAGGAACAAACTCACGTTTCCTCACCAAGTTTGGGTCTTTCTGTACCTCTTCAAAGTTAAATACATAATATACTTAGTACCTCTCCCCAGAGTAGGTGCAGGGAGTTTTTCAATAAACAATGAGAAATATGAATATTTCTGTGACAGTGAGTATCTTCAGGGAGTGGTTTTGCTTTTCATAGATAGGGTACTTGCTGAAAAAAAAAACTTGTAATTTACTTTAAATCTTTACATTTAATGACTGCTAAAGCAAGAAAGAGATCAAGAGCGCTTCCTATGGAAAAACGCAGTGTTCTCCAGGATAAAGTGTGAACAAAACAGCAATTTCTTAGATTAGTTTTGTTGGCCACGGAGACCTTGACCATAAATATTTTTGTTTTTAATAAGGAACTTGCTGTTGACTTATTTAAACCGCAGAAGAGATAGATGGTTGTTTTCTTTCGTTAAATATGAATGCACGAATTCTTAATTTAAAAAAAAAAAAAGCCCTCCAGGTTCCAAAATTACACTTGAAACTGAATTTGTGATAATTAACAGGACAATCTTCCTAGTGACAGCTCTAATTAATAGTATCTGTAATTAAAATCGTGCCCTTCCAGCAGGAAAATTGTTTGAATTTCTTGGAGTGACCTTTTTTGCCATTTCTCTTGGGAGCATAGTGGTTAAGTTGATATTGATTTTATAATGAGCTCTGGTTTGTTTAATAAGAACCTGTAATCCAGACACTAAATGAAATGTGTGCTTCATTTTCTTCCTAGATTTATATATATTTTAAGACTTCCCTAATAAGACCTAGGAGTGTCGTTTTCTGTTTTTTAAAAAAAAACAGCGTTTGCAGGATGCTGGTCGGTTTTACGATGGTGAGACTATATTAGTATTGTTTGTTTCTGACCTTTGGGCCCAGTATTAACCACCTGACTTCTGGAGCACTTGTGTTGGTTTTTCAGGAAAACTGTTGTCATGTGGGAGGAAAAATGTTTTTCCTTAAGTACAAAGGTTTCTAAGGGCTTGGCTCTCCTCCCGTGGAAGTAAGTGGGAATTTTGCCATTTGTTTCAGTGGCAGCAGTAGGAGGCCTCGGTACAGTCAGACAAAATACTTGGACGGTTTTGATGCTGCTGAGGAGCGTTTCATCAGAGGGAATCACTAGGCCTGATTCTGCGTGTAGTGAAGTCTTTGCATGGATTTTGCGAGAAGTAGCACTGAGCCCTATTCTCATAGTCAAAATCACCCTACGTTGAGCTGTGTTAAATCTAGTATCTGGCTGTCTGGTGTGTTTAAGGGTGCAGCATGTTTTGGATAGCATCAGTCAGGTGTCAGGAGAAGCATCGGTTACCCTTTTCCTGGATCTTGCGTGATACTCGTAGGGGAATGGTGTAGGCCGTGTTAATATTGGGAAAGAAGAAAGCCGCGAGCTTTGGAAACTGCGCTGCCCTTGTCCTCTTCTGCGGGAGTGAAATCCCTTTCCCAGGTATCTGCCCAGTTAACTGTTCCAGGCTGCTTTGAAAACATGCGCTATTTGAGCAGCTGCTGCCACTACACTTTTAAAGCATGATGCTCTGATAACCAGTTGTGAACAGCTTAAATGACCATTCACGCTGAATTTTCTACATGTGAAGGGGGTGGCGGGGGGAGTCGGTTGGTACGAAAGGGCCTGGTGGTCCAACGTGATTCGGAGGGAAGGCTGAGCGATCGCGCTGCTTGACGCGCTTCCCAAAACGTCAGCGCGTTTGTGTTTTTTCGCGCAGACAAGACTGCCCTCCCTTCCCAGGTTTCCGCACCAGCGGTTTTCGCGCTGACCCCGTTCAGCCGCGCAGGCTCAGTCGGGGGGTTTTACCCCCTTCCTTCCTCTTCCCGTCGACTTGGCCGAGTTTCTTCTTCTCTCCCACCGCGGCGGCGGCGGCTGCGCTTTCCCCTCTACGTCGCGTGGGGAAACAGCGGCTCGCCAAGGGGCGAGCGGACCGTGGCGGGAGACGGCGGCCCGGCGGCGGCCCCTTCGCTCGCCTTCGGCCCCTCGCTCCTGCAGCGGGGCTGGGGCGGGCGCGGGGGCGGCCGGAGGCAGGACGCCCGACGCCGAGGAAGTTGCTGGGGCGCCTTCGCTAGGCTGGCGGCCCGAGAGGGGCTGCGGCGGCCGAGTCGCCGGCCTGGCGCCGCGGAAGTCACCTAGCAGCGGCAGCTGGCGCTGAAGCGTTGCCGTAAGGTCTGGTGGGCCTACCCGCCTGGAAAGAATAGCGCAACCAAGGGTAGAGACACGGTTGAAACTCCGCTGGTCTTTTAGTCGCTAAAAAAGCCACAAGAATTACAGGCTGCTGTAATTAGGCTGCGATTAAGGAGCTTTTCAAAATTAATGGCAGTCGCGTCGCTTCTAAAACGTTGCACGTGCGTCGGACACGATGTACCCGTAGAGGCGGACTGTTTCTGTGTTACCTTCTAAGCGCCTCTGCCGGCCTTTCAGATCACACGTGTGATGATTAGATAAGTCAGTGTCAGCACGCACGGATGAGTAAAGAGAGGCTCTTCCTGCCTTGCCCGTGCGCACATGCGCACACGCCGGCTCACGCTTTTAATTGTTGCTCCTATTGCTTTGATCCTCTTTGAAGAGCGAGTTTAGTATTCCGCCAGCCCGCTCCCGGGTCCCCGAGATTAGGGCAGAAGCGTTCGAGGAATTTTCAGCAGACGCTCTTTGATTTATTTCCCAACACTGAGCAGATTTTCTTTATGCACTTTGAAGCCTTTTGAGCATAACCCGGAGAAAAACGGGCATTCAGACGCTGGGGGCAGGCTGCAAACAGGGCCACTAAGTGCACATCTCGCTTGTCACTGCTCCCATTAGTGAGCAATTTATTAATGCAATGAGTGCGTGTTAGTGACTGCTACTATTTAAGGATGCTCTGTTTGGTGCGGGGTGATGTATTGGTGAGTCCAGCTGAACCCTGGCTTTTGACCCCTGTGTGGAGAATGCGAGGTTTTGTGAGGGGATGTTAAATCACCAGCATATTTTATATCTTTGAGTCACAGAACTTCGCTGCAAACAAAATCGTCTGCCTCCCTAATAACGTTCTGCGAAAGAGTGGCCATAAGGGAATTTAAGCGCAAAAGTTAAAATACGCTGAAAGCCTGCCTTTTAATATTTTATGCAAAGGACGTACTTTTTAATTTTCCTGGAGCTCAGCCGAAAGAGCTTCCTTTAAGAAGTGAGGAGACAAAGACCAAACCCTTTACAATGAAGTCCTTCTTAAGCTGCCTGCAGCTAGGCAAGGTTACATGAGCAGTGCACCATCAGTGCAGCTGGGTTACATCAGCAGCTGTTTTAAAAACTTGTTCAAATAACTTGATCTGGCAGGCATATAAATGTAAATTATAGATTAAATTATATAGTATTATATGTATTACATTATATATAAATTATATATTTCTTTGTCAAACTTAGTCTTAATTACACGATCCCTTTGTATTCGAAGCCCATGAAAAATTCCCAGTGGGTCTTAAAGATCTGATCCTGCTGTTATTTTTCACTGCAGAGAGATTTTAAGGAAACAATATTTACAAAATTGCAATGAAGATTTTGCTTGAAATATTTTTGAAGGGCTTCGGCTGAAAGAATCCACTGGAAACATGCGCCCTGCTAACCCTCTGTCCCTTTGGTAGGTTTAAATACAGGTAATTCATTGTAGCTAACAACATTGTAGCTAATGGCTTCACATTTTAGACCTTATAGACTATGACTTTCATAAGCAAACATGTTACATTGATAGATTTTAACACTGTAAAAATATTGTGTATCAACTCCTTAGAAAATGGAATTTTGTGAATTTAGTGAAATGGAGGGGCAAAAAAAGGAAAAATTTTGCTTTTGTTGTTCTTCAAGATCTTGGTAGCATTCAACTTAACAGTAGGATGCAACCGAAGTAAGCTGATGAGCTGGGGAAATTAGTAGCTTGAAGAATTACCTCACACCTACATAAACTTGTTTCATTTTCACAGCCCCTCATTACACTTCAGCAAAAAAAGGATATCACTAGGGATGAGATGTATTCAATATATAAATATTTAGTAAACATTTCAGTAAGGAATACATGTAGCAAGGATTTAGGGTAGATGAAAATTAAGCCTTAAGGCTTGCTTCTGTTTTCTTCTAGGAAAACAAAGGCCATTTCACATTTTTAATCTTTTCTCTTTCTGTGTCCTTATTAAAACAGGAAAAAAAAAAATCTCAGGTGACTGTGTAAAGCTACAGGACAAACTGCAATTGTCTGGAATAAAATGCACCAGAAGGTACATGTATTGGAAAAGTTATTCAAGGCCATTTAAGTCTGCTTACTGTGTATTATGTAAACAGTTTTCTCTATTTTTAATTAGAATTTTGCTTTAACATAAATTCCCAGGACCCCACAGATACATTATATGCAGTATTGTTACATATTGTATCTTAATGTGAGACAGTTTTTACGGTCTACAAAACGTATATTCAACACAGAAATCATGTATGAGAATAATAGAGGAGAAGAAAGAATTAGGAAGTGTTTAAAGCTGATAAGAAGGGAGGTAGCCTTCTGTTCAGCTATTTCATTGAATTCAGGTGGTAGATGGCCAAAGCAGAATGGGGCAAAACAAGAGGTGTGCAAAATGTGGATTTAACTTTTAATCTGGTTTTCATCTGATTAGGGTTCAGAAGGATCCGCAGTTCCCGTGGTGCAGTGAACTACGTAATTCCTTAACCTTCTTCCTATGATAGCCCTAAAATAAAGTGGTAGCAACATTCAAATGTCATTTAAAGATACTGTACAAGTTTATACATCAGCCAAAATCTGTCAGGCACGCCTGTTTTACCCCTAGCATTTAAAATCATCCGCAAAATGTTGTTTAAGGAGAGATGCCCATCTTAAGAGCTAAAGCTCGATTACACAGATTTAGAGGGCACTTCAGCAAATATGTATTTGAGCTTGTCTTGCTGTCTGGGAAGAGCCGTCCTCTCCAACCGCCGCCTCCGCTGCTTTGCCAAATGCTCCCGCGTGGACGGCTCTGGCAGCGTTGCAAACCCCGTGCAGCAGCGCTGGTTGAGGGAAAGACTTCCGTCCTGCTTGCTCCCAATAGCTGTCCTCCAAGCTTTCCTTTTTTTAAGAAAACACCCTTTGTAAATTCCTAAATGTTAGAGAAATGGATTTGCCCTGACCTGAGTAAAGTTTCCTGGGCTGTATTGGCAGCGCAGCAACGCTTTTTATTAAAATAACCTTTTCATTGGAATGGGCAGATGGAGAGAGGGGTCCTTTGCAGGCGTGGAAAGAAAATGAATATATACATGCAACTGCTTGGATGAGAAACTGCCATGTGGGCTTGGGTTTGAATAAAATGTGGGTTTACGTTTGAGTAAAATAATAATCTTTTGCAAGTAGTTGGCTGCTTATCTGTGTAGAACTAGTGCAAAGTGGCAGGCAGAAGGCAATTTTGACCTCTTCAGCTCCCCACATTACGTGACTTTATTTTTCCCTGTCTAAAGGATATAATGTTTGGGCTTGGTGTTTTGTGGAACAAGGACAAAAGTTGACAAAAAGGACAAAAGCATCTTGCAGTGTAATTTTTCATTTATTTCAGACATGTGAAAATGCTAAGAAAAAAAATAGTAGGAGAGGAGATTTAGTGACTCATTTTTAATTATTGGGAAATCTAGAGTCCTTACCGAAACATACCTTTCTCAGGAAACGTGCTGGAGGTTCTCTGGGCTTAAATGCTGCACTTGGCCTAATAAATTAAAATGTTAAATTGTTAGACTGGCCCTGGCACTGTTTTGGCCCAAGCCACCCAACTTTTTCCCAAGAGTTTCTAAGCACAGTCCTCGGCTTACCACCAGCCGAGGAAAAGGTGTTTGTTTATTCACGGGGCATTTTTCTTAATAGACGATTTGGCTATACGCGCCCTGTTTTAGCGAATAAGACTTACGGGTGCTTTCTGTGCCGTAACTTTGCCCTACTTGAGTGACACAGTGCAGGCTCCTGCCTTGAGAGCCGCTCGCACCCCATCTCCCTCCAGCCTGGGCTCCTTGCCAGTTAAACGGGGGCTCTTTCTGGATAAGTACAATGGATCGTCTCCCTCCGGTAAATTGATTATGTCCCAATGCCTGTACGTTATAAAGAGGCCAAAGATAACCCCCGCCTTGCCTAATGGGCTGGAGAGTATTTGATCTGCAGTCCCAGGCAATACATAATCTCAAGTCTCCTGATCTCTTTCTGGAATAACTGTACTGACCTCACCGGTGTTTTTTCTGGTGTAATGTCAAGCATAGTCAGGCCTGTCTGTCCTACCGACTTTTGTCCTTTTTTCTGTTTTAGGATTGTATTTTTTCTTTGGAATTTTTCTTTTTTCTTTCATGTTACCGTGTTTCAGAATTGACCAGTTCTTCCATTGAATATCCTGTGAACATTCAGCAGCTACCACTATGATCTGGCTTTCTCTGCCTTTCACATTATTCCTTCAGAATAACGTACTAGAAGGAAAAATAAGTATTTTTTTAAAGTTTGTACCTGGGAAGGCTTTATTTGCTTGTACCAAGGTCGCATTCCCTGGAAGAGATTAGAAGTTAATTCGGTGTACGTAGAAGACTGCTGTCGATGATACTTGCTGGTTGTTGCAGGACCATGTTGCCTGGGAGCAGGACCAGGTTGCAGTTTGTTCCCAAAGTCCCTAATGTACAAAAAAAGTGTTCTCACTACTGCTTTTTTCTGGGTGCGTCTCTGTTCATTCTGCAATCAGTCTCCCACTGGGGGCCCGCGGGAGAGCAGAAGAGCAGGGAGCACAGTGTTGCTTCCTTTTCCCGTCCTTTCAGGTTAGGACCTGAATTGCTGGCCTACAGTCGAGGAGGTTGCGCTGCGTGCGGTAGCGTGCTGGCTAACCAGGCTGCTGGCCTGCTGAAAGGCGCGTGAAGTCTCAGCTCCAAGGCTCTTCTGTCCTCTCTGTGTGTTTGCACCTAGCCTTAGTGAGGAGTCTGAAGCTGCCGCAGCCAGCTGATGGTTTTCCCTGGTAAACACACGTGGTCTTGGCTATTTTGTGGGACAGATGAGCGCATCTCGACATCTCGACCCCTCTGTTTCCTCTGCCTGTGGCCATGTTGTGCGGCTCTTGGAGGAAAGCAGGTGTTGCAAAGGCAAATATTCTGGCGGCACTGTGATGTTTTCACTGGTTTCTTTGCGATATAAACTGTAACAGATGAAGTTTGGGGAGCCAGGACTGGAGCACTCATACGGTCGTGCTGTTCTGATCTTCCCAAAGACACGAGAGAGGCTATGGAAGAGCCTCAGGAGCGTGCGTGACATGCAGGTGCGCTGGGGCCGTGAGTGGCTTGGGTGGAGAGCTCTACAGTTTTGGAAGTTGAGGCTGAGACGTGTGTTAACTGCACAGGAGGCTTCCCTTATCCTTTTCAACAGGGACAAAGCTACAGCTGCAGGGATGAGGACCTCCTGTCCAGGGTGCTTTCCTTTACGTATATTTAGGTGCACAACAGAGATCTAAATGCTTTCTAGCCATTTAAAGAACAGTAAAAAATGTTGATAGGTTTAACGTACATCAGCAAGATACAGTAAGGACGGAGAAACTCATTCATTTCTCTGCAATGTGATTTTTGCTGTGCTTAGCTGCCACTGCACCGGTGTATTTCACTGTAATGTAAATCAGGTCGGGCATTCATGCTGTTGTTCATATTCCAGTGGCTACAGTTCACAGCTTGCCTCAGCTGGGTCGAGTTTTCGTAACTTATAAAAGAAACAAGTCAAGGCTGAAGAAGGGAGACTGTGAGAGAACGCTCCTCAAAAGTGAAATCTTTGAAATAACCAAAATGTATTTGGGCGGAGGGGAGAGACCAGCTTTTGAATCGGAGGAAATCAAATGTAATGTAGACGGCTTAACCAAAGGGGAAAGTTAGTTAGGTTTTCTCTAAGCTTTGCTGACCAGTGTCTGCAGTTTTTGCCAAAGACAAATGAGTGATGTTTTACTGAAGTTTGCCTGGGATGACTGAATTCTGAACAGGCAGGGACTTTGATAGGGAAAGAGTTTGTTAAATTTTTAAGATTTCAGACTGAGAAATACTGTTCCTACTCTGTTCAGGTTTTTTTCTGTTTTTCTGTCTAGTTGCAGGCTTCCTGATGATTCCCATTTTTTCCTTCTCCATAAGGCTGCTTTTGCTTTACTGAGTTATGTTCTGGCAGCTTATCGATCTCCTAAGTGGCCTACTTTGTCCTCCAAAGTATGGGCAGCTCATCATTATCATGATAAAACTCACTTTCAGTATTCTGTTTACATATTTACCTTGGCTGGTGAAGATCACTCCTTTTCCCTTCATCAAACGTTACCTAGTTTGGAGGTTGATGTATGTCCCGCCGGCCGGAAGGAGGGCTCTTCATTGGTCATGCTTTCTGACAGCAGCAGAGGTGTAGGGTTTGAAGCAGGCTGCATTACAGCTGAACTACCAGCCCTACCTATTTGCTAATATTGCTCATCTGAGCATCCCACTATGCTTCAAAAATGTAGTGGGCAGAATAGTCACATGTCATAGAAGTACTGATCTTTCCCACTAACCACAAATAGAAGGACTAGGGAAAGATAAAAAGGAAAAATTGAGTATGCTGCTGCTGTTCTAACAGTACGGGGAAAAGAAACTTGGATTTTACCTTTTTCCGGCTTCTCTATTAGAGTTCATCCTTGCTTCCTGTGAAAGGAGAATGCCTCATTTGGAGTGAAAAGGTGCGATTTGCTGAAAGAGGTTTCACTGCAATTGATCACCCTGAAAGAAGACAGTGGCTAGCTTAGCTAGCCACATATGATGGACCTGGATATAGTTTTGGGAGCAAGATCAATAATATATGTATGTAAAGTCAGGCTATATAGTGAAGTTATGTCATACAGAGTCTCCCACTGTACTCTGGGGATATAAAATATACTGTAAAAGGAGAAGGTGAGCATGGAAAGTCCATATACTGTCACCTACAAGAGTGCAAGAGAGAGCACCTGCAACTCCTAATTAACCTCACTGTAAGGCTTTTGAGTGTGAAGTTAAAATATACGGAGTGTTACCTCCCTTATAAGCCATTCCACATTTGAACTTGTTTTTGAAGGTCTGAGTCAAGGCAGTGGCTCTCCAGGCATTGCTGACTGATAATCTTGTTTGTTTGTTTGAGAGCCGCAGAAGTTAATTAAATCTAAATCAATGATTCAGACTTCTTTGAGTGCAGTGCTGGTCACTCCGTCTCCGAAGGAATACCACAGAAATGAGGGAGTGCAGACAGTGACAGGAATGATCAAAGATGTGGAAAACTCGTATGAAGAGAGGTTGAAACAAATGAGATTATGTCTTTTAAAAAGGTAAAACATGGGGGTGTAGAACAGTAAAAAGTATATAAAATAATAAACAGTATTCTGAGGAAGAAGTGAAACTTGTAGTCTCACTTTTGCGTAGCATCATGGCAAAGATATTCAGTGATATTAACTACGTAAAATTAAAGACTAATGAAGGAAGGGCTATGCACGTACCATGTAACTGCAACGTGAAACACCCTTTCCACAGAATGTAGCTGCGACACAAAGAGTGAGCAAGAATCGCGAGAATCAAAGAAGTACTGGAGACAAAATATTCCAGGCAGTAAGATAGCTAATGATGAAGAAGTTTCAGAAGATGCATGTTCGTGCCTCGGGACTTAAAATAGTCCAAACTGAAGATGAAACCCTGTCAGGAGTGTGCCTACTTCTACGTACTCTGTTGCTCTAATGCTTCTTGCAGGCAAATGTGGATCACCTGGATCGGTGGTGTGAGGTGGGATAACGGCCCTGCGCGGGCGATTGCATGCAAGTTGGCAGGTGAAAATCCAGGAGCTGTAGTAATGACAGTGCAAGTTCTTGTCTTTAGAAGCAAAGAAAGAGATTACCTGCGGGCAGTTCCTGCCTGGTATTTATGGTGCGCGTGGCCCGGGGTGCTCTGCCCCGGCCGGCAGTGCCAGAGCACCATGCCAATCCACGCGGGGCAGAGCAGGGGCAACTTGGGACCTCGTTGGTGTTGCTGTTTTCTGCAAAGTGCACGGTCTTCCTGCATCTCCCAACATCAGTGTTACGATCTGAGGCTAAAGTCCCTTTCACTGCTTTTTTCTGGTGCCTGCTGCAGTGCATAAAGTGAATGCATAGAAATATTGACCAACATCACTAGTCCTTTTATTGAAGGCTTTTGTGGTCAGTAATAGAAAAGTGTCTATTCTTTAAGATACGGTGGAACTCGTACTATTTCTGCAGAGTCTAGTGGAGTTTTACTGTATTACCAAATTTTTGGCATATAGTAACCTGCTTGAACATACTAGCAACTTTCTACTTTAGGTACCTTTTTTTTTTTTAATACTGTGACCTTGCTTACAAAATTTATATTTGTTCTTCCAATCAGAGTTGGAAGAGTTACTACATTTTTATTTTCAGTGGGGAATGGGAGAACAGTGGCTGTAGTTTTCAGATCATGAGAGTGTAATGGTTGGCACTTGCAGCTGTCGTGATGGGTGACGTTATGAAAAACTATTTTTCACTGATGGCCATCCTCACTATATACTTCCTGATCCCAGCATTAAATGTCCTATGTGTATAGCTTCCTTCTATGAAAAAAGTATTTGAGGTTTTTAGAAGGTTTTAGGACTTCTTTTTCTATTTTTCTGCCTGGTTCTCGTGCTTCAGTTACCATGAACGCAGTTACACAGCCTTTAGGAGAAGCAATAATAATCCTTGGAATGGGGTAAAATAACATTTTAGGCATAAAGTTGTGCTATATATTTGTTTCTTTCAGAGCTAGAAGTGCATGCTGAGTCCTGCCGGGGAGCTGGGAATTCTTATTTCTAGCAGAAATGATCTCCCGTTTTCAGTCCTGCAGAGCAATAAAACAGTGGACTATACAGCCTTTATGTATATCTTTCCTGAGAAACTACAGCTGGCTTGGGACTGCGTTTTTTGCCTGCTTTGGGCCCCAGGCAACTATAAACGCTGGGAGTGGAAAAGGAAACATTTATGGCAGTTATCTTTTAGAGCACCGGCATCTGCTAGAAGCTGGTCAAGCTTCGGGTGTATTAGACAAAGTCAAAATACATGATAAATTTGCACATAGTTCTGCATGGCCTTTCAGGTTAATTCTATCATTACTGCTGTTTATTTGTAACTCATACTGTGCTGTGTGGCTCTCACCATGCTAGCAATGAATTTACTGTGCAAATTCATATTAAGACACAGCTGTGCCCTCAGGAGCATGTATTTGAGTTTGTTAAGATGGAAAAAATATGGAGAAGGGGAGGTTTGTTTTGCAGACGAAGACTATAGTTGTAGGAAATTAGGGCTAGTTTAGCAGAACACTGCAGACTCGGGACCGTAGCACTTTAGGCATGGATGCTTGTAGCTAGACACTACATACGCAGTTTCTTAGCAGGGCTGAGGGCTGAACTCTGATTTTTCTATGTCCTAGTTATTTCTTAACAAGTCTTTCCTCTCCAGGCTTCATACTTACCATACGTTTGTAATATGCTACATGCAAGCACACCTGTAATATGGGAGTTGCAATTTGGAATTTGGCTTTGGGTCAAACCACCAAAAAATATCAGAATTGTTTGTGGCAGGTAGATAAATCCCATAGCCTCCTGTCTCCAGAATTACAGCTGTCTGAGTTGCAAGACCAGCGATGCTCAGAAGCGCTCAGAGACACCCAAAGAAAACCTGAGAGCTTTTATACGAGTAGATCTCAGGTGACTTTCTACAGGTTTATGAACTGCAAATCTTTCCTGATAGAAAGTAGTCGTCCCTGGTTTCCTTGGAGGCTTGCGGGTACTCCCTTTAAATCTTGAAAGAAACCACCTCAGTTTGGCTGTGATGCCATTATGCATGGAAAATACCAGTTTAAATCCTTTTAAAGAACCACTAACCTTTTTAGCATATATTCTACCTGTAAAATGCTTTATGCTGGGGTCATATTAAGTCGAGAATGTTTTTCATAGAACTGTTCCCTCTTCTAGAAATCAAAGACATAATCTGTCTTCTCTCCATCTCGCTTAGCCTACCTGTATTTTTTTTATAGGAAAAAGGAAACGGTCCAGTAACCTAAGCACGATCTTCAAATTTCACTGATCCTCTGGAAAGTAATATTGTCTCCACAGAAGCCTATGCTTTCCTGGTGTGGATAGTGGAGAAAATACGCTATCTTTATTTCAGGGAAATACTATATCATTAGATATATGTTGTCTTGTCTTCTTTGGCTGCGTCTGAGCCGTGGAAGAGGTCTCTCCCTCCTTCATGAATCTGGGCTATTTAGATGTCTAACCTCTTTGATGAGAGGTCAGTGAAAGAATTAAAGTAAAAGTATTTCCTTCAACTGCATTGCATACTTAGTGTCTTTGATTCTGTGGAAATCAGAACCGTTCGTGCCTACTGGACTTTTATTGATGTATACAAAACCATTATGGAATATGGACCTTTTTTTTTTTTGAAGGCTCAGACTGTGCAGACGTTTGAAATGAAAGAGAGGGAATGAAACAAATAAATACAAACAGAAGAAATCATTTTCCATTTAAAGATAACCATTTTTTTCTTTGCCTTTCCCCTCCTGCATAAGCTCTACTTTCTTTGTGTGCACGAAGAAAGGGGAATCATAACTGCATGAGTCACCACCAGGGAACACTGGGAGTGCCAGAATAATTGAAAATTTTCGTTTCACAGACCCTGATCAAAATTGGGGTTTGTTAGGAAAATGTTTCTCGAACCTGTGTTTGACTGCGGTGCTGCCAAAGAGACACAGTCGCAGCCCTGCTATTTGAGTCATTCGAAAAGAAAACAAAGCAAAACCCTTTCACTGGGCACTCGTAGTTCAGCCATATGGATGGTGGTGCGGTATGAGGGTCCGGTCAATAAACTGAGCTGTAGAGACCAAATCTATACTGACAATCAAATAAATACATTTTACATTCTGATTTTGGGGGGAGGGAGGGGTTGACACTCTGGCAGAGCTTGTTCTCTCAAAATAAGACTTACACCATTATTCCAATACCTTTTTCTGGCGATGATAGAAAAGATATGTATAAATATTCCAAACATACAAACAGCGCTTTTACTCCTGGACAAGAGGTATGTCAGAATGAAGCTAAAGCTGAAAAGTGTGTTTCAAAAACTCAAAAATAAATGATAATAAAGCTGTAATTATCCCCAAAGCTACAAACACAGTAAGTAAGTTAAAGTTAAATTTATGACACCTACAAGCATATTAAGTATGCAAAAGCATAACAAAAGGCCGCCAAATGACTTTAGCTTCACCCTCAAGTAACACTAAGCAAATTTAGTTAGAGAATAATGATGTTTGTAGTCCTAAATTGATTTGCGTAAAAAAAAATGAGCTTACCTTATTTTTTCATTTTTTTTAATTCTCACTGCATTATGACTTTTTTTATCATAAAAATGGTTAAATCCATGCTCTAAGTGCAGATTTCAACTCATCCATTGAATAGCAGTTCCTTAATTTAAAGACAAGCGAGGATAATACTCAACTAAGTGTATTACAGCCGAGAAGAAAAGCATTTTAAAGACCTTTTTTTCCATACCTAGTATATAAAAGGTTACATCTGCTCTTAGTTTTCATGGACTGTTCTGTTACATGTTGCAGCCTAGAATCTTTTAGAATTAGTATTTACCATTTCTAATTTAAAATTTGTACAAAACTTAATTTTGTTTCACATGTAAAATGAATACTGTGTTTTTGTGACCGTGCTTGCTTAAAGAGATCTGTTTCTAATAGAATATTAGCCAGGTCAGGTTGTAAGGGCTTGGTATACACTCATCTACCAGTTTTCTTAAAAAGTATTTTTCTTTGTCTAATGTGTCCTCTCTTTCTTTAGTAAATGTACCATGTAAGTGTTTATTTTCTCTTATATTTTTTTTAATTCTGAAAATAGTCGTCCCACACGTGTTTCTAGACTAGGCCAAATGATTTCGGTTTGTATCTGTTAAACCAAAGATTTTTAAAAAGTGGAAATGTCAGGCCTATTTGCTGGACTTTATTTTTGGGATTACGTAAGTTTGGTGCTCAGATTTAAAAAAAAAAAAAAGAGAGAGAGAGACTCATGAATATATAATATTGAAATTATATTTCTGTTTTAAATGAACTGGAAAGTTAGAAGTTCCCTCAGATCCTAGGTTTCTTTCAAGCAGGTTTGAGGTAAATATGATTGGGGAAGAACAGCAGTGTTTTATATATGAAGCTACTTCTGTTTACTTTAGATTGAGCAATTTCATCTATGATAAGCCTGAGAGCAGCTAGATGAGGAGGGTTCACCTGCCATGTTCTGCACTGGGCTGGGACTGCCCGGACACTGTTGCATGGTATGGTCATGCTGAACGGGTATCTTAGTAAAGAGCATATCTGCACTTTGGGGAGGAGTGGCAGCGGGCGACAGCTCACCTTCGAGAGAAACAAAGGTGTACGAGAGGTGGATAAAGGAAATACCCCTCACGCTCTGGAATTCATTTCATGGACTTGTTTGTGGTGCCCTTCCTGGCAGAGCCTAAGGCTCTGCTGCTGGAGAAACTGAATAAAATGAAGAATAAGATTTAATATTTACTGTTGAAGCTTCAGCTCCAGCTTGTTTTGGTGTCATGCTCCTCTCTAACTTTATTCCTTACCATGGCGTATACATAGATCTCTCACTAAAAACAAACGTTTAAGAAAACCACGTGGTCTTAATGGGTTTTGCAGGTACCTACTGTATTAGTTGGTCTTACTGGAAGATAAAAATTTAATCCAAATTCGGGTCTGCTGGGTTGCACTTCTGTGGCCTTGATGCCTCCTTGTTTCCAAGGCAAACGCAAAGGTCTGAAGAGGCGCGCGCAAGTCAGCGCGGCTCACACTGGGATTGCACCCAACACACGTCTGCTCGTTTTTCTCGTTGCGGAGAGGCTCCGCTAATGCGGTTCTTCCTCGGCCACGTGGCGAGAGCCTTAACTAGAGCTGCTGAGAGCGCTGGAGGGAGCGTTTCCCACTCGTCTCTTGAAGTTCGGAGACCCCATCTGAAAAAACAGCGCCGTGAGACTGGTGCTCTGTTCCTGGGAGGAGAGACTGTGGTCCATTAGGCACAACAAGTCTCTTAAGGTCCCTCTTGAAATTTGGGTAAGCTACATGCGCTACATGTAACGTGGTTCATTCACAAGCGGGCTGTACTACTTGCAAATCTCTTTACTGTACCTAAGGAAAGAGCTGTTGCTTTGTGCTTCTCCGTGTCTCTATCAGGGTAACCACGTATTAGAACTGCTTTAAAACCTCACTGGAAGAGGTCCAGGGTTTTTCTGAGAATATTGTTTATGGTTTGTTTAAGGTTATCAATTATGTCTCAAATAAAAAGCTCTCTGCAGATGATCATTGTGCTGTACTTTGAACTCATTTAACTGGACATTATTTACAGAATATTTATCTTGGTTATGGCAGTTTTTGTCACACAGCGATATTACTTTTCCATTATATACTACATGTGACTACCACATAAGTTTGATAATAAATGTTGGGAAATAAAAAACGGAGTAAGTGCCTCAGTATGATAGCAATTCCCATGTGATGGGAAATAATGTCATAAACTTCAAATTACCTTTTAAATAAATGTTTATGTCCAACCCATCCATTAGAACATAGCCTGAGGGGTCAGGACGATCATTTCTTCATATTTCACTGTATGCACTATGATTGCTTTTTTAGGTGTAAATGATGTTTTTAAACGAAGAATGGTATTCAAACCGTACGCAAACAAAGGCTAGACGGTACTGAGTCGCAGTGTGGTAGAAATAGCCTCAGCCGCCCTGCTAAATATAGAAGTGCAGTAATAAATTGAATTCATTCTTAGAAAATACTGTTAATGGTGCATGTGCTGAGAAGATACAGAAATACGGCTGCTGACATCATTCATACATTTTGCGACTTTGACATTTTAGGCGAGTTTAACTTCCAAGCGTTGTTTGGCAGATGGTGGGTTTACTACATGCTAACAAGAGGAGAGATTTTGGAGAAGGAAGGTGCAGAGAAGTGGGAAGATGATGGACAGCCCATTGCGGGGGGTCTTAACCATGCTTGTGAAGCGAGGCTACCTCTGTAAGCACCCAAGGAGGGTGTTTCCTTGGTGGCAACAGGTCAGAAACATCCCCTGGCACTGAGCCCTGGTGCCACTCGGAGGTGGCAGCACTACCCGGGGTGGAGAGGACCAGAGCCGCCATTCTCCGTGGTGAACCCAAACCCGAATCCCTTTGCTGGAGGCACACAAAATCGTCTCACCTTGACATTTAGAGATGTATATGCTCTGAACTGGGCTTCCCTTGTCCAGCCGCACGTCCTGGAGGAAGCCCTTTGGCTCCCCCAAACACCCTACGCGTTGGTTGGCGCTTTCGTGAAGGGCAGCGTTCACGGTGCCACCCTGCAGCCCTGGGGACGACGGGGGAGTCGAGGTGGTCGAGCGTAGCCCAGAGGCGGCTCTGCGGAAGCAGAAGCTGTGTCGGCCTGAGCCGAGTCCCGCTCAGCAAGGAGGAGACGGTTCCCGGCTGCCGCGGTCGGCTCGCCTTCGGTGGCCATCGCTACCGGGCAGGTGGGCCTTCCCGTGTCACGACCCAGAGGCCTTCCCGGAGTTTGGGGCAAAAACGCGTTCTGCTGTCAGGAAAAATCCTTCCGTCCAGGATGCTTTTTAGGGCTTTCTCGGAGCAGAAAGGGTCAAAACGTGAGTCGGGAGCGGCTGTAATGAGCCACGGGCGCCTGCTGGGCATCGCGGGGCAAGGCCGGGGGCGAGCGCGGGCGAGCGGCCGGCCCGCGGCTGGCGGAGGAGAGAGCCCCCAGCGCCCGTTAGTCCACCCCGGAAACAAAACCAAGAAAAGCTCAGCTGAAAGGCCCGCTGGCTTTCGACGCCAGTCGAGACGGGCAGCGGTGGTTTAGCCGCAGCTGCGATTTGACCTTCCTGTTTACACTGAACATTTTTTCTTACCGCGTAAAGTGACTTGTTTGTTTTGTTTAAGAAATGTGACGGTCGCAGCAGTTCTGGGAATAATTGTTTGGGTTCTCCGTATGTCAGGAAAGAAATATGTTAATGTTTGAGATCAGGCGACCTTTTCTTTTCTTTTCTTTTCTTTTTTAAAGCTTATTTATGCGTGTTGTGTTTCTCAACCTTACCTTCCTGCGAACGCGTGCAATTCAGCTTTAAAATGAATATTAAATATTTCATGCCCCAAACAGTGATGTAAGTCAGGGGTTGATCTAGAACCGGTCGGCCACAGCGTTATTTCTTGCATCGTTACCGTTTGCAGAACAACACCCTGGTCGTTTGGCAGAATTTGCTTGTCCCTGATTCTTTGTAGTTAGCGCAAGTCCCTAGTCCTTTCCGCAGCGGGTTAGGACTGCGGGCGGGATGGGAGCAGCCGGGACCGATTGACTCGGATGCGGTCGGCAGGCGGCTGCGGGGGGGGGCAAGCGGCAGGACGCCTGCTAGAGCGAAACAAGCGTCTGTCTCGGCCAGACGTCAGGTCACGCGAGGCACGTGACACGTGCCGTCAGCGGTCAGGTGATAAGCTGCTTTTTTATTTTTGTTTTTTTAATATATACCTTTAATTGTTGCACTTCTGCCTCGTGCAGTAAATATTTGGCCTGTTAAGAATGGCGTGAAGTCACTAAGGTGACAAAGAACGGAAAGCATGCTAGTGCCAACGTGGAGAAAATGTTCTTTGTAAACAGAGAACCGTTTCGTGTTCGGCGTGGAACAAATTAACAAAAGTACCAAGCGGATAGATCCAGGTAGGAGAGTCATTTGGGACAGTCAGCACGGTTATTCCAACAGGAGACAGCATATACAGAGAGTAATTTGCCCTTCCGAAACTTGCTGGATGTATTTTGTAATAGCCCACAATATATGTCTTGTTTATATATGGTATGAATTTTGCTTCAGCATGTCTTAATTTACTCTTGAATACGTATATCTTCATATATTTCACTCCATAAAAGGGTAAAATTCTACATAAATGTCTCTAATGCCAAGTGAAATAGAAGCTTTGGTAGAAGGCGGACAAATGGAAAACGTTCGGATGGGTCTTTATTCATTGCCTCTTGGTGCCAAGAGGTATAATGGTTTCAGTAGTCCTGCTTGAATGCTTGCAGCCGTCGCCTTGAGAGCTGGGATCCTTCTCCAGCATCTTAGTGTGTACAAGGTTAAAAACCTGTATGCTCAAAGTTATATTTCTGACTCTTCTAGGAAAAGAAGATTTTGCTGCGCATGATACACAGAGCTTTTCAAATCATCCTGCGGATGGCACTTGGGTTGCAGCTGTATTATCAGTGAATAAGAAAACAGGCCACAGTTTTTCAACAGTATGAATTCTTCAGACTGTATTGTTTTGTTAGCCTGAGGCAAGAGACTGCGCGCTTAGTACTCGTCTGTGTAAAATGAGTAATCTGAGACAAATGTGTAACTGCGCCGCGTATACAATATGTCCAAACACTATGGACTAGCCAGTCTTGCTGTGCGACACAGGCATCCAAATATGTTTCACGGGCAATAGACATACGTTAAAAATGATAATTTTATTATATACTCTGAGATTTTACTGCACACAAGTGATTCTAAAAGCATTATAACAATGACATTGGAACTGTGGGTCTATTTATCCCATTAGAATTAGAATTTTTTACCCTAGGAAGTTGTTCTTACTAGCAGAATCGTCTGTTACGTAAACAGAATTCTTTATTTTTACGTGAATTGTATGCCTGAGTGTGACTGCAAATATATATTCACAGTACGATCTAGTTTGGAGTTTTTAACACGATTTGCATTAGTGTGTGTGATAGCTTGAATTTTCTTTCCTTGCCAAAGCTGCTTAAACAATGCCAGTGACAGATTTCGGGTTTTATTCTTTGTTAATGTCATTCTTCATCCTCTCTGCCCCACATCAGGGAGGAAGTGTTGTGGTTTTGCTGTTTTAATGAAGAGAAATGATGCATCTATCAACTAGAATTTACATTGGAGAGCACATCAATTCAGTTGCCTTGAGCTTGCTGAGTTTGCATATTCAGGGCCAAGCAGTGCTCTCAATTACTCCCGTGCAACCCCATTAACTTCAGTGGGTTGTGCAGTTCAGAAGTGGGTTTGTGGAAAGCAGAGCGATACTAGGGGAAAAAAAATCCGCTTCAGAGATGAAGCTCCAAAATATTGTCCGGTACCTAAAAAGAGATGTGCATACAGTCGTAATTAAACTTTTGAAAGGTCGGGATATTCATTATGCAGTAATGTCATTGAGCATTTCTAGTAGATGTACAGAACGGAGCAGATAGCCTCCCAAAAATCACAGCAGCGAGGCGAAAAGCACTTCCAGCCCTGGAAATAAATCATATGTCTTTAGTAGACTGTATTGTGTAATTGCTGTTAACCATAGGGTGTTTCTTTCTCTTTTCAGGAGCTATGCCGTCAGCGTATGGCAGTAAAAACATCTGACCGCCCGGAGCCCCTGCATGCTTCTCGAATAAATAGTGTTTCTTCACAATTTAGTGATGGGCCGATTCCCAGCCCCTCGGCTCGGAGCAGCACATCATCCTGGTGTGAAGAACCGGTTCAGTCCAACATGGACATCTCCACCGGTCACATGATCTTGGTAAGGCTTTAGTTTGCGGCATGTGCAATGTCATCCGAATTCATAGTACCTGTTTAGCATTTAAAAACTTTTAGAGGGGAGCTGTCTTTTCACATGTAAAACTATTCCTGAGCTTTGTTGGTAATCTCAGCTTTATATAATTAAAACTAAAGGGATTTTTATTTCCATTTCTTTTGCATTATATTGTTTGTTTGTCTCTCTGGGGAACGTTCTTTTGTCTTGGGCATATGAATTGTTTGTGTGCTTGCTTTAAAAAGATAAGCCATGTTTTGTCCTTTTGTCCTGTTCATTTACATTTAACTCAGCTTGGGCAATTGAAGAAAACTGCTCCGTTTCTGATCAGCTTGCTTCTTTTTCTTGAGTGCCTTCAGTGTGCTGATTTTGAGCTGAGGATGTGGCAGGAGAATATTAATAATACAGAACAATTTCTTTTTCATGACGGTTAGATAGGAAGAGATCTGAATCTGGAACCTAGACTCAATTTTGTTTTGTTTAGTTGGTTTTTTTTCCAAGTTGGATCTCTTTTTATGTTTGAAACGATACAAATGCATCCTATTAATGGAGCCTGCATTGGAAAAGTTGGGTTACTTCCAAACACAACTTGAGATCAGTATCAGTGTAGAAGATGGATGTGTGAATATCTGCGTGCATTTATGACATGGCTTTAGCTATGCAAAAAGGGCCGAGTCCAGTGATTGGAACTGGTTGCAGCTTGTTTTTGTCTCTCTCTCTCTCTCTCTCTCTCTCTCTCTCACTGTTAGTGTCCTGCTGGGACAGCTGTGGTGTAAACCCCCATTTTTGTGCCTTATTGTCCTCTTCCTTTAAATGGGGGGTGATGATATTTGTTTTCTCTGTAGGATGCATTGAAATTGGCTGAGGAGAAGTTAGGTGATGGGAAGATGATGAGTCACATGTAGTCACATGTTGCTGTTTTCCTTCCTGTATATGACTTCTGTTTATTAAGATGATTGATCTAAAGTAAACACCCATTCCAGTTGGTAGTATTACCAAGCTCCCTATTTATTTATTTATACCCCTCTGAGAAGACTTGCTAGTGGGATTTCTGATAAGGAGATTTCTCTCACCGTGTCATACTTCTGGATCATAATTTTTCTCCTTCCTTCTCTCTTTTTCTGGCTTTGTGTTTGGAAGTTCTATCTTCTCAGATGTTTTTCAAGTTCTTATAAGCCACCTCTCCTAATGGAGAATGAAATGAAGGCAGGCGAAATCCAAAGAGTTAATTTGACCTCAGTCAGGTTCCTGACCTCCTTCAGCCTTGGTCAGGTCAGCTGTAAAACTGAGTAAAAGCAGGACAGCTTTGGAAACCAGATGCTTCATCCCAGTGTATCTTCCTGAGTAAATGCTTCCTGCCATTTCCTTCCCCTCCCAAAAAAAGAGTTAATTAAATACTATTTTAAAAACTGATACACAAAAGTACTTTTCAAGGGATGCTGCCGTGACAGAAAATAATATTTATTACCATTTTTACTATCTCACTTCTGCCTAAGCAGAATTAAAATTCCTAACTTGATTTCCTCCCACAGTTAACTAAAATGCTTGAGAAAATAATGTAAGAAGGACTCCAATTGCTTAACCTCAAAATAAGTACAAATTCATGTGGTAAGGTTCTAAGATAATATATTCGTATGAAAAGAAGAGCAAAATTTCCTACATAGATGGAAGTATGCATTTAAGATTTGCAAGCAATTTCAACTAGTTTAAAGGAAGCAAAATTGTTTGCAATTGTATTATTAAGAAAAATCTGAAAAACCCACAAAACTTAAGGGAAAGAAAGTTGCATATGGCAACCACTTTGCTAATTCTGGATCTGAGAATTTCTTCAAAATCGCAAGAAAGTCATATGAAAAAGTCATGTTTTTGCAAGCTAGACTTTAAAAAAACAGTCAGATGGATCAGGAGCACTGTTACGGTTTTCCGTGTCTGTAACTCGGTCAATCCTGGTTAACCCTGAATGAACTCATACATATGTTAGCTATCTAACCGCATATGTTATATCTTAGATGATGAGGGTTCAAAGAAGGGTAAAAGAACTGCTGTAATTGCTGGAGAGTACAACCTACACAGGGAGAGAAAAAAATAGTTAATTTGTTTAGTCTAAACTGAACAAGCAGAAATCAGTGGTTCATGGAAGTCTATGTATGTTCTTTGAAATATGGGATGAGGAAAAATTGTTCTTAATGGACGCGGATGATACAATTAGGAAGAAAAGACAGGTTAGAATCAAAAGGACGCATTTAGGTTACATATCAGGCCAAGTCTAATAGGAGGGTCAGCAGGCAGTGGGGTTGTTTACTTAAGGGAAGTCATTAAACCTTATGTTCGAGATCTTCTTACGGCAAAGCTAGGTTAAGTTTACGTGGGAAGATCAGCATCATGCTGCTATAGCTCTGAAGCAGATGATTGGACTTGATCAGAATTGCTCGTATTTCGTGTCAGCGTGGGTCACACTGACAGGCAGCCTGAAACTGGAGAGCTGACCCAGTTTATGTTTTGCTCAAAAATAAACGCACAGCTCCGTAATACCTTATGTGCCTGAATTTCTCTCTCCCTTGAGACACTGTGGTTTGTTTGACTTCAGCAACAGAAAAGGCTCGCAAGCAGTGAGCTTATCTTCCACTTAGCCTGCAGCTACAAATGGAGGGGCCTCACTTCACAGCTTTTGGACCACTTTGATCAGATGGACTACAAGAAGTTTTGCAGTTCTTCCTTTCTCATGCTTCTGCAATCCTCTTATCTTGTAAATTCTTTTATATATATATTTTCTGTGAAAGGTGTCTCAGTGCCTGAAAAAGTAACAAGAAATATTAGCAAGGGGCCCTAGTAAGAATGGCAAATACCATTTGCTTTGCAGGATAAATGCACTTACCACTCTGCAATGTGTTTTTCTGTTCCACATTGTGCAACAACAGAGAAGTTAGCTGAGTTAGCTGAGCTCAGTCCTTACTGTTCCTAGGTGCCAGGACCTCCCCAGAGGAAATAAAACAATGGATGACTGTAAAAGGTGGCGGCAGGAAATAGTTTATTTTGACTTACAAACAGAGTACATCTTTAATGAAAGTAACTTGGAAGGAATATATTTGCAACTGCTAAATGACTCTGTTTAGTCCCTTTCTTGCTCACAGGCAGTGTTGGTCAGAAACATTTCTGTTCAGCTGCTTAATTTGCTGGAAAATACTTGCTGGTGGAACCTGAGAAATGATGTCCAAATCACCTCAGCTTTCGGTTTACTGGAGTTCATGGTTAGCCCCAGGTACTGTTAGCTTGGGGAAGCTGCTACTGCTGGGTAGCCCCATCTCTTGCATCATGGGAGGTTTGGAGAAACCTGAAATTGTCCCAAACCATGTGGCTATAAGGTAGTCTTAAACTTAGACTTGGTCAAGTAGACTGAAAGCAATTCTTTTTTCCAAAATCAATCTTTCAGAGAGAAAAATCTAACGTAACTGCCACTTTGCTGGTCAGCAATAATGTCTCTGTGCTGCTGAGCCATGAGGTAGTTTATGCTATTAGCAATAGAAAGAAGGGAGGACTCAGGAGGCCCAGAAGGACAGCGACAACAAAATAGAGGGTTTTTTTTCCTTTTTCACATTGTTTTTCCTCACATTTATAGCAGGAGGATGGCCCATATGGCACTTCATGATTCTGCCTTTCTAAAAGATTCAAGCACTTTGGAAAGTGTAATTAGAGGAGCAGGTTTTACGCGGTCATATTTGTGGCACTGAATGGCTGATTTCAGTACAAACAGCAACAACAAAGAACTGCCCAAATTTCAGTGGCCATTAATTTTGCAAGAAAATGTTTCAGGTCACAGCAAGGGAAAGAGTAGGAATTCAGGGGTAGGTTTCTACCCACTTTATTCAGGTAAGTACACCTATATTTCAAGTGCCAAAAGAAGTCCTAATAAAGTGCCTCGCTTGCCATGATAGTCCAACAAGAGAATCGAGGAGTTTTGAAGGTGTCCAGGAGAGAGTTAGTGTACCTGACTTTGACTCCTAATTTATATCTACATTTTCGGCACTTAATGCAGTGGCATTTCTGAAGTGTGTCCATAAATTCCCTTTCTAGTTAGTGAAGAGAGTGGGCAGCTCTGAAGGTCTCCCGATAATTAGGCAGAGATAGGATTTCTCTTAGAAGGCCTTCTGTTGTGCCTGCACGACCCTGTTGACAAAATTTTAAGCGTTACACATAAAACAGAATTTCAGAAAGAGCATGAATTTCAACAAGATGCTTTTCTGTAATTTAAGCTGGAAATCTGAGTTGTCTTCTGCGTGAGGGAATGAAACTAGTGTATGTATTGGAAATAATAATAATAGTCTGCAATAATCTGTGCATGTAATACTTTTCAGGAAGGAGTAGGAAGTTTTGTAACTGTGCTGAATGAACCAGTGAGAGCAAATGAACTAGCAACTGAAATCTCAGGCTTCACAATATAGAAGGTGTAAGCTTGCTTTATCTCCTTGTGCTTGGCAACACGCCTGTGAAACCCAAAGGACTTGTTGCATAGGGAGGTGCAAGATAGCCTCAACTGAGAACTTTTTGTCAAAGCAAAGTCACCACCTGCTGTATGAGCGCGTCCTGGGATACAGCCTGAGCTAGGGCGTATGGGGTGGAGCGCTGCTGCTGGGAAGCCAGACAAACCCAAGACATTTGATTTTACATTCCATGCAGCATGCAATTTCGTTTGGATATTGAATCAATGGAAGGATTGCTGTTGGATTGAGAAGGGTAACAAGGGGGCAGTAGTTTTCAAGGTTGAACCTCGAGCTCTTTCAGAATGCTGATATTTTTATAGTGTCTGCTTAGTAACTTTTGGATGGTTTACAAGTGCATTTCCCTCACCTTTGTTTTTTTAAAAAAGCCCTGTTTGAAAATGAATTGTAGGAGGTAGCCTTTATAAAAAATTTTTAAAGGAATGTAAAAGACTGGAATTATATGATAGAAGATGCATTTTGACAAGATAGAATACTTCTTATATCCTCCACCACATTTTGCTGAAATTCCTTGATTTTATTCCCAAAGCCACAGTAAAAGCATGAGTAAAAGGCATGTAGGCACACTTTTCTAAATAGAGAAACTCCAGCGTGTGAGGACTGATAGCACTAGGCTAGATGCAGACACTCATTCCACCTTGAATTTAATCCATATACACACAAAACAGCTCCGGAGTGAAGGCTCAGGATCTGCAGTATATAAGCACACATGCTGCATGACTGGTGAATGCTAGGAAGGACAAAGGTGAGGCGGGTGGGTAGGGAAGACAGAATCTGTGTTACAATTTTCATGTGTTTGATTATCTGGGTCTTTTTTTTCCTATTCTTTCTCCCTTTCCTTCTATCCCTGCAAATTTCTTTTTAGTCCTATATGAATTCAGAGACTACAAATACTCTGTTTGAAAAAGCTTACAGCTGAAAAAAAAAAATCCTCCCTCACATAGGAAGGGAGAAAAGTTGGTGGCAAAATTTAGTTAAAAGCATAATCTCCTAACACACGTGCTAAGTGGATCCAAATCCTAATTTATCTTTCAGCTATGCCAGTATAACTAGTTTTAGGAGTCCCACAAAACGTAAGTCACTAGAAGGTTTTGGCCCTAAAGGCTGTTTCATCAAGAACATTGAGACTAGAGGAGTCACATGGGAAAAGGCTGTTGGGCACCCCGTATCAGAACAGTGATTTAGTGCAGCAGACAAGATAGCTAATATCCAAAAAAGACGTAAATACTGTGGGTGGGGAAATCTTTTCCCCTCTCTTCCTGTCTGAGTTGTCGTATTTTTGGGAACAAGCAGAGTTGATTGCCTCCTGAAAGATTTGCTACTGATAAAATGGCATTTATCCCTTCATTTTATTTTTTCTTTCTCCCCAAATGTTTAAATTGTTTTGAAACATTTGCCTCCTTTTGTTTAAATCCAGGACTTGAGATTTCGGAACAAAGAATAGCTGGCAAGTGCAAAAAGTCTCTTTGAACACAAAAACTGCTCTATTAGCTGTACGAGCTGCTAGCTGTAGCTCTAATAAATGGATGTATGTGCTGTATAGATTTCTTTGATAAAACTCGGAGAAAATACTCATGCACAGGTGGTAACCCTTTGGTTCTTCCAGTTTCATTTCTGTTTCGTGTTTGGTTGCCTCATTTTTCTCCATTACTCTTGTTGAATGGGCCTTAGGAAACAACAATTACAGAATCAGTGTTAAACCAAGAAAAACATTTCTCTTGACTATGGTATGAAATTAATTTCAGAATTGTATTTTTTTCTAAATTCTTCCCTGTTGGTTGTTTTCCTCAAATGTATTCATGATTAGAAATAACCTGCCAACTTTCTGTGACTGCATCTTGGTCTGCTGCTTGATTGTAAGGTGCTTATTTCAGTTTTACTCAAGCTGCTTTGGTTGAACACTTTGACCACCTAATATCTTTCTGTTCCATAATAAGAAATGGCTTTTACTAGACATATGCAGAAAACATTTCCATTCATAGTTTAGAACGTTAATTTTAAGTGTTGCGTTAGCAGAAATTTTTGACACATGCCTAGCCTGTGCAAATATGAGCATGAAGGAAACAGAAAGGATCATTACCATAGCTGAAATAAAAACTGGTTTAAATTTGGTGGCTATCTGAAAATTTGTGTCTGTTTCTCCCAGCTTTTCTCCATTTCTAGTAAAGGTCCAAATAAAGTCAAGCCAACGTCAGTAGCAGTTGCTTGCTGCAAAAGATATGATATGAGGTCATTTAGTGAAAACCATTTGCTTTTTGATATTTTATTTTGAAAACAAGGGATTTTACTGAGTCTTCAGCTGCTTCTGAAAGCCTAATTAGTGGCAGAAGCCAGAGACGAACACTTGTACAGGAGGCTCCTGGCCTTTTGGCTCCATACTGTATCCTATGAAATGAAGTGGTCTTGTGTTAATTTGTTGTATTACACATACTAACATCATGTATTAAGCTGTCGATAACTCATGGTAGCAGATGTGGCTTGTTAATCGTATTTTGGACCTAACAGGTGGAAATGGCTCTTTAGAAGGAGAAGGGCACTAGAAAGGAGATGGTTCAGAGGGACTTCTCGGGCAGGAGGCCTGACATGATAATGCATGTTACAGCATATTTCTGAGCTGGTAGAGCTAGTAGCTGAGATGCTGGTAGAGCTGGTTCAGAGACAGGAAGGAGTTGAATTTTGACTTGCTGTAGGATAAAGAAACATATCCTGCAGGCTGCAAGACACTGCACCTCTAAGATCAAATAATATGCGATAAACGAGGCTACAACTTCAGAGCTTCTGAAAGCACGTAGCAGTTCAGGATGAAACTGCAATTTGCTTTGTGATACTTGCAAAGAAGGCACCTTATAGTGGCACTCCGTTACTGCACTAATTATACCAGTTGCAGCTTAAGATAACCAAAAGGACTCCAGTGGTGTTTTGGAGAGCTCCTTCTCTGGATATGGGCTATAGCAGCAGAAATTATGGACGGCGCTCTAGGTGATACGCTGCTGGCGATGGAGAGAACTTGATCCTTGCATTGATGCTCCAAAGTCTGTTTATGCTCGTCTTCAGGGCAACATAATAAAGTTTATACTTTGCTTCATGAAGCTCTTTCTAGGATAAGGCCTCAGTTTGACAGTGTTTTATGAGTAAGGTATCTCAATTTCGATAGCGTTTTGGTAAAATGCTGCTGTGATGGAGCTCATATTTTGCATTTGCACCACAATGCAGCTGTGGCAACATTTTTACATAAGGAGATAAACATTAAAATAATTTATGAAGCTTTGAAGTACACTTATTGATGACATAGAGACAAAAACCACATAAATTGAAAGGCTACTACCCTCAAACATACCATTCCTCCTAGTATATCTTCATACAATACGTATTTTTGCTATGAACTTCTCTCCTTAATTTAACTCTTCTTTGTTCTAGACTAGAGCAATATCTTTTCTTTTTTTTCTAATTGTAAGCTCTCCCTCCATGTTGTCGTGTCTCCTTCATCCTCATGCCCTAACCGTGTGTACTGGTGCTTATTCAGATTGTCCACCTGGCCAAAAAGCCTGCTCAGAGCTGGGGAGAATTAAGAGTTGCCTCTGGGGTCTGGCTGCCTGCTGTACCACTTCCTCAAACTGCGGACAGAGAGGAGGGTGACAAAGTGCTCATAAGCATCACCTCCGTCAAGCGTGACCTGCTATTGCACCGTCTATTCTGTGACCTTTTCTTTTTTGGAGTGACTATGATGGCTGGAGTCCAGGTCCTTAGTGTGGTTAGTGGTAAATCCATTAACGCCTTTTGAAGATGGTTGGTTTGGGGATTTGACACGTCTTTAAAAATAGTTCCCTGACTATGCATCACAACTGCATTATTTTTACGATGAATTATGTGAAGGCTTGCCTCCTTCTGACCTGGTTGTGCTAGCTAGAATATTCCCATAAACATCCAATAACTATAATGTACATCACGACTACACTTCAGTAGCTGTCACACTGTAGTGAATTAAAGCACATTTCTTGTACTGATTTGATTAAATATTTTCATGTGCAACACATTCCTTTAAACAAAACAAAAAATGACAGAATGTCTCCTTATTGGGTACATTATGTTTATGCTCTGAGTACTGAAGAGAGCCCAGTCATGATAAAGGTGTTTAAGCATTTTTATTTCAATATTTAAAAGGTACTGAACTTGAAAAAATAAAACATATTAAAAGCCAGTTATTTAGTACTGACTAGTCCTTACGTTCGTCTCTTATTTAAGTGGAGTCTAGCTGGATGCAAATAAAAATGCTAAAGGAGTAGTAATGCATGCTATCAGTTGTGTTCTTGCTGTCATCCAAATTCACAGAAAGAAGGCAACATATTAAAGAAATTTGATAAGGCCAGGTGGTCTGAGTGAATAATTTCCCTTTCATTAACATATTCCCCTTATTAACTCTGTAATTAATTGTACATAGCTAAGGAAAGCTATGGAAATTGCATTTTGAGATGTATCAAAGCTGACTTTATGCTTCAGACTTCCATGCAATTTACTATTAATGAGCAAGAGATGGAGGCCCCAAATCTATAATTATTACTTAGTATTTGAATGACAAGCAAAGAATTTTATCAGCACAGTTTCAAATGAAAGGGGATTAGCAGCTAATGTTGAAATTGTTAATCTTTCTTATTAAAATAATTTTGTCGAGAGTGTTTAGCCTGAAAGAGGTTTCTGGAACATCATTTACCATTAAAACAGCTATTTTCTGAAGCTCAGTATGAATTTGTCTAAGTTTGACAGCAGGATGCAAATATTTTTTAAATGAATGAATATTTTATGGGGGTTGAGGCTGTTCATGTGTGAGCTGATGCAGAGCTGCTTGCTGTGTGCATCTTCCTGGAATGCACAGCAGCGTGGCAGGATGATATCCATCTTACCAAAGTAAAGACGTCTACTGAGATAACAATGGCAAAAATCGGCAGCTCAAAATCTGAGAACGGAAATTATGCCTTTGGCTGTAGCTTGCACACTATTGATTAGCAGGGGTGAGCTATGGCAGAACTGGGCCCTAGATCTTGGTGATATTTTTATGCGACACATAAAAAGCTTGTAATTAAGTTTGGCAACAGCATTACTTCATGTTTAGACAGGCCTTCTTACTCATTTAAATGGTGGTATATTTTCAGTTTTCATATATTTTTATTAGTATCCTGTACCTTAAGCTGAGTGTTCAGTAGTGGGTGCTTTATACAAACATGTATGCTTGTTTACAAATATCATATACTACAATGATATCTTCGTATATGTTTAGGTAAATATTTGTGGGTGGATATATAATGTAAATGTCTTTTAAATTTTAATGAAAAGTAGTTGACATGTAAAATTTAGAACACTTCCTAGCAGTATTTGCAATTTTCATCTCTTACAGGAATGTACAAATGAAGCTGACAAGGCTGTTTTCGTTGCTTAAGATGAGGAAATTGCAAATATGTAACGACATAAATGGTGAAAAGCAAAGCAGTAATAATTTACGAAATCTAATTTGCAGAGGTCTCAGCCACATAAGTACTACAGGAGACACATATAGAAGAACACTATTAATTTGCCTGTGTCCCATTATAGAAAAAAGCTAATGTAGGAGATGATAGCACATGCCTTTGCCAGTGACAAATTAAATCTTACAGGCAAAATACTCAGGGATCCTTTAAAATGTTTTGATTAAGACACTATTTGTGTGAGTAGATGTCTTTGTATAAAGATGCGATCAAGGCAACAAATCCCCACGTGCCTGATCTTCCATGAGAGTTCCGTAAGCTTTACCTACGGATGGACTTGCAAGATCTTCCTTGGGTTCACTCACAAAATTAAAGGTTACACCATTAACCTTATATGTCAAGTCCTTTAAAGGTTCATTTGCAACAGTCTTGCACACAGCGATACAGTAGCAGCAAGTGCCATAAACTGTATATTTGTTTCATTCATCAAACCGAATAAAACAATTGTTAATTTAAGCACGGCGGTTGTTAAATAGCACACGAAAACGATACGTAAAGAAGCACTTTCATCGTAAGAGCATGTTTTGTATACATGGTAATTAAATTGTAGGTCAAGGACATCCAGGGTTCTTCTAAATCTGTAAAAATCATAATAAACCAGGTAGACTGCAGTAGTAAAAGAAAGTCACAGTACCAATTTAGTAGGCTGATGTAGTTCCAGTGGGAATGCAAGTGGGAATGCAGGATGCGTGCCTGAGAAAAGTGCCTTGTTCTTGTTTGCTTGTTACCTCCTTTCACATACTGGTGTCTTTGCTTGCTTTAGACCAGTTTACCCGAAAGCATTATACATTTTATTGCTTGATGGTGTTTTACAGACCAGATGCGGAGCACAGTGGCCTGTGAGCCATGGTCTGGGTCTGCACGGTCCCGACCAGAGCACGTTATTTCTTCTGGTAGTCCAGAAATTATTTTTGTGTCATTAAAGCTTCTAGTGGAGTAAGAGAAACTTCAGTATCTGAGGATGAAGCACACGCGCTTGACCTGTATGTGCATCCTAACAACAGAATCTGGGGAAACTTTGTCCTTCATGTAGGATTCTAGGGTCCAGTGCAGGAAATTTTGATTAAAGTCACTAGGAGTCTTTCAACTAACTTCAATAACAAAAATAATAATAAACCAAATCTTACATAGCACTTTTGATCAGTACATTCAAAGGCTTTTCGAAAGGTCAGTATCATTATCTTGTCATTTTACTCCAGGAAACTCAGGCGTAGATGAGGAGATGTCTTGACCAAGCATAACCTTAAGGTCAGAAATAGAGCTGGCAGTGGACCCCCATTCTCTGGTGCCCCAGTGCTCTGCTCCTACAACTAATCATATTGCTCTAATACACAAGGGATCATCTAGAGGAGTAATATTTTTGCCCTATTTTGTCCTTCATTAGTCTTTTTTTAAGGACATGAAAGTATAGGAGTTTTGCACCTGGGTTTCCCAGATTTGATTCTAGGAGATTAATTTTGGCCTCATTATCTAAGAGCAAACTATTACATATTTGAGGAGCTGGCTGTAAGATATTTAAATACACATTGGAAAAGCTTGTGAAAACCAAGCACATGATGTTCAGTCTTTAGTTAGTTACCTCTGCTATGGAGAAGGATGCCGTATACTGCTTTTGGGGTCTCTTCTGAATTGATGGCAGATTTGCTTTTCTTGAGGAACACATTCCCAATCTGCCAGGTTCCCAGCCATCATACACACACACACAAACACACACACACACACACACACACACACACACACACAGAATTTTAGGTTCTATATTTTATTTTTTGTACCTATTTAGCAATAAGCAATACTTTTACTGTCTACTCAGAATTACTACTTTTACTCTCATTGTTTTCTCCTTGACGCAGAGCATGAAGAGAAATATTCTAGGAAAAAGAAATGGCATGTGAGGAAATGTGACTGGTTATCAGTTATGACCAAAATTCTCTTCTTCCATACTATTTTCTTTATTTGATATATTCTCTTTTTTGTTTTTTTCTAATTTTCCTTCTCTGTAGTACAGTGTCTTCTTTCATCATTTCATTTCTTTGCTGACCTCTACAATCTGTTCTTGGCTACTTTTTCTATCCTATTTCACATTTTATTTATTTTATTATTTTTATTTCTGCTCTTACTGTGCTGTCTGTAGCTTCAAACATTCTCATCTGTGGACTAGACTGGTGTTCCTCAGACTTCTTTAAAGTGCGACCCCTGACTGGCTCGTATGCCTCCATGTAGGATAAACAGTCCAAGGAGTGGGTAGGATGTCTTATGCTTGTGTACTTGTAAAGCTTTTCTACCATCACTTCACAATCCCTTTTGAATGCCTCCATGACATATACTATGAGATTGCCTGAGCTAGACCAGCCTTTATGGAAAATCCCATGGAGCTTAGATAAAAGGTAACGTAGACAAAAATGGGACACTTTCTGTAGGTTTGGAAGCTGAGTTGGTGCCAGCAACATCTTTCTCGTGCCCAGCATTGTCCACTCTCATATGCTGGTCCTGCAGCTGCTGGAAGCATGACACAGAAGAGAGAGAACTGAAGCTGGGAGTGTCTTCTCAGGTAGTCATTTCCATGAAGTCCTAGAAGCACTTCTGTGGAAAGGGAGCTTCTCCACCACTTACTCTTTCCACTGACAGTTGACCTAGCTGGGTTGCTTCTCTACATCTAGGAACTTTTCATAATACCACAAGAGGAGAGTGAATCGCTGGTCAGGGAATGGCTGAAACTTTAGTTCCTAAGATATAAGAAGGCAATGTGCAAATGTTGGTTTACCCTGGATCTTCCTAGATCTGGGACATCGTTCCAAAATGATCTTGACTGCTAAGATTTGACTATTGAAGATATTTACAGAGTTTGACATTTCCTGGCTCTGGCTTTTTTGCGAGTTTTCTAGGGAATGAGCTGATTATCCAGTCTGTTCCTTCCCTGCTTTTTCTCACAGGTGACCATATGTTCACTTGTGCTTATGTGTATTCTGCAGATAGGCTATGCATATAGCGTGAATGGCAAGACTCCATAGATTTCATATTGCAGATTCTCAATTTTTACACACACCTATGTGGATATGTATGTACACAAACTCTCGTTACTCATTTTGATACTTTGTAAAAAATAGTCTTAAAAGCAGGGATTTTTTTTCCTATATGAGTCATGATTTGCTCCTGGAAAAAAAACGATCTCACTTTTATTCTCCTATGCATGTGCTTATTCCAGTGCTCTAACGGATATGTTATATCTGTAGAACTGATATTTTGTCCTTTTCTCTGCTCAAGATGGCCACTGTCTAGAAAGGGCATAATTTGGCCCACTATCTTTAAATCACATCATGTGTCTTATCACTTTGATGTTCTTGGTCATGGCTGCCTGAGTTTTCCTAGTCTCATTATCTTTATAGAACTCGACTACGCTTGAAGAGAGGATTATTTTTGAACGTGACATTTTCAGAACTCTATATATATATCTTGCGGTAATTTTTATATATAGTAGATGAAGATGACTGTACTAGTGCTGTGAAAAGAAACACAGACTTTAATTCATTAAAATCTAAATTTGCAAATATGGTATCCAACCGGGAACCCAAATTTAGATACTCAGTTGTGTTAGCAAGAGTTTGAAGGATAGAAGGCAGGGAATTAGGTTTTGTGTTTTCAATTAGGTAATTAGTGTGTAGTAGTAAATTTTAAAAGTTTTCATTTCAGACATACAACATCATTAGCAGGCATATAAATGAATCATAAATATGTCTTGGTTTATGTTATGAGGTTCAAACCGTTAGTAGAAAAAAATTAGAGGAAGGGATCATCTGAAAAAGGAGATTTAATGAGTAAGAAGAAAATTGCAATACCTGTGAGAATGGAAAATCAATAATTATCATAAAGAGTTGAAGCACTTACCTGATTTGTATTTTTGAGCAGTGAAATCTGCTCATTTTGATTTGTTTGTGTCGTTTGTGACTTTTCTTTTTAACAAAGTTACCAAAAGCTCTTCCCAAAGTGACTCAGTTGAAGAATTTAACGTCATCCGTGCTTGGCGTCAGTTCCTACAGTATGGAGCTGTTTAGAGTGTAGTGTTTTGTTATTTTAGTTTTGTGGGGTTTTTTGTTATTGCCATAATGCATATCACAGTCACAATATATCATTGGGCAAAGAGGTCTAGCTCCCCAATTTTTGAAAATAAAATTCTTTATTAAAAGGCTATTTATTGTTTATAGATTTTTATTAGGAAATCCACTGTAAGAACTATAGAAAGACTGAAAACTAGTTTCAGGTAATTCATCTTGTCACATCTTTATTATTTAGGTTGGAGTATCTTGTATAAACAAAATCTAACATCTACTTAGATTAAATTCCTGTACTTATCAACCACTTAAACCCTATACTATAATATAGAAAACAACCCCCTAGAAGAAAAAATCTGTTCTGATACCAAATTCTAATGCCAAAATGTTATCACATATGTATTCATAACAGTTGCATGACTTTTAACCCTTTTTATAAACATGATCATGGGGAAAAGAAAAAAAACAGTAGTCAAGACAACTATAAATTCTGAATTTCTCTGCTAACTAAGTGTATTGGGAGGTTATTCTTCAGCACTGGGGAATTCACTTCAGTGTTTCTGCCCTTTCATTTTCCCATCTGTGCAATGGCAATAATACTTGCCTCCCCTGCAAAAGTAATGTGAGTACTTTCAGAGAGTTGGACAGAAGGAGCTGTAGAAATACAGAGCTTGTACGGGAGCAAATTATATTCCTTGTATGGTAATCATCTTCTCCTTTTTGTTGAGGTTTATTTAAAGCAAAGTAATTGCAGTGGTGAAACTTCATAGGCATAATTTAGATTTCAAGAAAGGGGGTAAGGAGGAGGAGATGGGGGTGGGTGTATTTTAAGACCTAGAAGACACAATTAAGTGGCTGGTAATCCTTGAGAATGGATTCTTTGTAGAGTGAATTTCTTTATCTTCTGCTATATTTGGAGATAGCCAGATAGCGTAAATATTTCATAGTTAAGCATTCTGTTTTTTAATTTCTTAGCTACCTTTTCTTTAAAAAGCATACCTAGCTCCGTCATTCCCAGCTCTTAACAGTGTTTAGCATAACATGCTCTCTTCCAAGAGTTCCAGCAGAGCTGAAGACCTGCGTCAGTCCACGCCGGGTTGTATCCAGCCCTTTCACTGGGATTTCACTGAGCACCTTTGGCAGCTGGGAGCTGTAAGAAAAGGGATTAGCAAGCGTTTATCTGGCACACACTGATCCCAGCACCTGCTGATTGGATTGAAGTAATCCTTTTACAAGTTACAAAACTCTATTATCAGAGCACTAAGAGAGCGGGAGGCAATGATACGCACTCTATCCAGGGTGTATTAATTTAGGTAAACAGAACATAGGTTGCCATTCAATGTCCTTGTGAATTACAAGCATTCTTGTAAAAGTTGCACTGTACTCTAGTTTGGTGGCTACCGTCATGTGCTTCTGGGATATTTCTCTAGAAACTCAAAGGCAATCCTTGTAAGTTATTTTAGATGGCATGCTTCAGGCAGGAGTGCGCTCTCTGCGTACCTGCTTTTTCATTGACGATAGTCTTTACATCTAAAAATACAGAATTGAAACTACAAAAAGTAATTTTTTATTGTTTCCTGGCCTCACCATGAAAATTAATGTTTATTCCCTAATAATGCAACCTATTTGAAGCAATCTAATGAAATTATTCTCAGCCAGGTTGGGTAGTTGTTTCATCAGAGAATTATCTCCTTCTATTTTTTTTCTCTCGTCATCTTCCATGTTATGTATGATATTAGTAGTATTTTATGCCAGCTCTAGTAAAGCTTCACAGTAGTTTTCAGTACTTCATTGAAAATGTTTCAAAACCTACCCGTTTCACTGCTGTAATCAGATATTGAGGAATATGAGAAAAATTAGATCAAAACGCATTATTGTGGTAATACGGCTCCAAGCACCGAGGAGGAAAAATTATTTCTCAGCCTATTTTATAAGCACAGAATACAAACCCTCAGCTTTTTGATTCCTAGATTTTTTCAATTGGGATTACCTTAGCAAGTTCTTTCTGATAAGATCAGGAGATCTGGGATGGCACAGGACAAGAAAAAAGAGAAAAAGGAGCATCCAGCCTGAATCGAATGGCTAGTGGGATGGTGCAGTCCTGGCTCCAGTGAAGTCAGGAGTGCTGCCCTCGACAGGAGTGGATGTAGAACATTCCCCCAGGTAGTGCAGGTCTGTGAGACCTTGTAGCCAGGTGTTAAGTTACTGAGATTTCCTCTAGAGGTAAATTCTGTGAGGTATAGAAAATGAGTTTTCTCTGTCTCACAAAAGATTTTTGATTTTATTTTATAGAGGTTCTACTTTTTCTAAGTATAACAAGTCCAATAAAGTCACACTTCCCTGCAGATGATGTTGCAAACTTGTCTTATTTGCCTCAGTATGAATGAAGCTAGTGCTTTTAACAACAGTTGCGGAGTGAAATCTCTGTCACAAAGCTGGTCTTAGTAACTGCTATGGGCTCTGCATTACTGCAGTTTGGGCAGAGCAGAGCATCATGAACATCTGTGGTGCCTCAGTAGAATTTAACTGTTGGAGGAAACTAGGGCTTTCTTAGTATATTAGTTGATCAAATGACTTAAATTGGTTGAGGCAGTGAAATCTGTCTTTATTTAAAAGTCTGCTTTCTTAGGTAAGACAGGTAGGAAAGCTGTGGACGTAGGCTCTGCTCCTGCATGTTACTCTACATGGAGCACCACTGACTGGTTCTTTCATGGAGACACATGTAATGAGCTCACAGCCCTTGGTCTCTGCACAAATGCAGCAGCTGCTCAGGGTGAAGGACCTGACCCTCTATAAGCAAAGAAGAGCCCCAAATGAAGTTAATACAGCGATAAGGCTGTGTTAGAATATGTAGGGAATGGTTAGAAAATGTGAAGATATGGCTATGTGATCTGAATATGAATCTTCCAGGATTCTCATAGTGACGCTTATGCCCTCAGGGAGCTTTATTTGAATAGTTCTGGGCGAGTGTTGATGCAGCAAAATAGAAGAAAAAGGCAATCATAATTTTCAAAAGGGGAGTGGGGAAAAGGAAAGCAGGAAAAGAGAAATGTAACAGATCCTTACTGTTACTATTTCATGAATCCAGACTCCAGCCCTAGAAAATAACGGAACACATATTAAAAAGAAATTGCTGATTATCTAGGGAGAAATTTTCAAAGGCATAAAAGGGAGATAACTGTGAGGCTGTTATTCAAGGGGATAGAGAGAACTGGAATCTTGCCTTTGTGTGCTTGCTAATCTCCTCCATTTCCATTACTTTCCGCTGGATAACCACACAATGAGTAAGGATGTGCATAATTTTATAAAGAATAAATCTTGCCTGGACAAAGTTGATTGCTTTTATTTAACTAAAACTACAGAAACAGTAGTTGAAGTGAAAACAACAGACGTAATATATCCAAGTTCTAGTAAAGCCTTGAAACTGTCTTATGAATTGTTAATTGAAAAATTAATGTCAGTTTTTTTAGAAGCCAATTATGTCAATTGAAATGTGGCTAAAGGATGATACACGAAGAGCAACAATCAAAGGCTATATATGGGAGCGTCTGGTAGCGTAGTACAGGAATTGGTGTTAGATGCAGTAATATTCAGTTTTTAAATAATGATCTGGAAGTAGATAGAATTGATGATGACTTTTACAAGTGGTGTCACCCTGGAAAGTGCTACAAAGAGGTGACGACAGAGGAGTAATGCAAAAGCTTGAAAACCTTAGACTTAAAACATGTGCAACAAATAAAATCAGCTTTAAAGAAAAGAGTCCCAGGAAGAGCGGTCCATAGTTTGAATGGAAGCATTAAGTCGTGGATCTACACAGTGAAGACAATGAAATCTATTCAAGAGGAAATTTTTATAGAGGAGCAATATTCTGTGTGAGCAGAGTAGGGCTGAAAGAAACGGATTGAGGACAATGGGTAGCAAATTAAGTTTGCAAGAGAAAAGCGATATTGGCTTCCCTATGCAAAAGCCATCTCATTGGGTTCAGATAGTGGCTAATATTCCCTATTTAAAACGTTTGGGTGTTCCCAGGAATACAATGTACAGATCAGAACAGACAGTATCCCAAGGAAATAGCTAAATCTGGGACAGAAGTGAACAACAGAAATTATCAGAAAATCAGAGATCGATTTGTGAAGGAAAGATTAAAGAGGATCTTGGCTAGCTGGCAATGAAAAAGCTTACCAGCAGGTATTTGCCAGAAATTAAGTCATTTAGGAGAATAAAGAGTTTTACCTGAACACAAAGAAGAAAAACTATGAGAACTGGAGTTTATAAATGGTTTGTCGCAGCTGCCTCAGAACAATCTGAATGAACCGTGGTTTAGCCTCCACTTTAGGTATAGAGCACATTAAAGTAGACTAGCAAAGTTTGTTAGTGAGGTACAGGAAACAAGCTATTATTTGGAGGCCTGGAAATGAATATTCAGATAGGCCTCTTCCAGCTGTGTGTGTGCACGAAGTGTGGATATCTGATCACCGCGAAGCCACTAGCGATCAGGTATTAAACTAGAAAAAGGGCAGGTAGAAACATATACTATCTTGCAAGTAAATTGGGTTTACGCAGAAAGGAATTCCTCTTGCCTCCAGTCGATGAGATAAAAATATTGAGGTAGATAAAGAGGTTTAAGCAGAATGACAAAAAAGCTAGGGTGTTCTCCTACAAGGAACAAAGCAAAACAAAAAAAAAAAGGAAAGAAAAAAAAAGGCTGCAAAAATTTCCCTAAGTCAGTTGGAGAGAATAATAAAACAAATGAATCGTTTCAAGAACTGTCTTTTAGTATTTAGCACACAACTGCAGTTGCTATATAATGCCTAAGGCCGATTCTCTACTATCCAGATTCCTTCTGAAGCATCAAATGATGGCACCGTGGCAGCGTCTAGCTCTGGTGCTCAGCCACGGAGGGTCCTCTCTGTTCTCACTGTCTCAGTGTGGCAACGCCTCTCTCTGGGGGCTGCAGAAGGTGCTGTGCAGTTCTGGGGATCCAGGTGGAGAAAACAAGAGATGCTAAGGATGTGTGCACTGGAGGAACTGATTTCTTCTGGAAGTTTAATGCCAAGAGGGCGTACAAAGTTTCTCCCACCCTTACTGTATTTTGGGCAGCACCCTTTTTCGGTCATGACCAGGGAGGATGCAGCAGAAGGAGCAGAGAGTGAATGCGAAGACCATTGAGTTTAGAGGGCAACTGGAGCTGGTGAGGTAGACCTAATTTTCTTTGTTGGAGAAGTAGAAAATTACGTGCCTGGCAACAGGAACGCTCATGTGCTCAGCCATGTTCCTACTCCCCACCAAAGCAGGGTGGCGGAGAGCAGCAGCATCAGGCTCTGCTCCATCAGGTTCTTATTTCGGTTTCCTCACTGCACCTTCAGAAAAAGCAGCAGCTGTTGGAAAGCAATGGCTCTCACCTTGTTGGTGAAAGGTTGAGTGGTCACTGTGCGCGAGGATTAAGATCATGTCCCATCTACTTCTTAAGCTGACATTTGAGATTAGATTAAACCTGTCAAGGTCGGTCGATATAAGAGTTGCCTGTCTTTTTATTGAAAGAGACATCCTCAGTCATGAAAAGAGGTGTCTAATCAAGCACCATATTGGAAGTGCATTGTCAAAAATAATTGCTTTTTGTAATAGCTGAGCATCAGCTAATACAACAGGTGTTTTTAAAACAAGTTTCTTGGCAGATGCAATTCATAGTATCTCTGAAGAAGGTATGTGGAGATTGGCCAGACAATTAAAATTTAATTTTGATATTTGTCAACTTTAATTTATCCACAGAGCACACATTGGATGCCACTCCTTGAGTAGAGAAAAACAAGCAGTTTGACATCAAATGACATCATCAACTGAGGTCTCATGACTCTTTACTGAATCCAAAGCAGGCCTTTGTGTCTCTATTCAAGCATGCTGAATCTGTCTTTATTATGTGCTATTGGTACCACTTCTCTTGGCCAGAGATTCATTTTCCCTGGGTCAGTTTTTCATCCTCTGGCTGAGAGCTCATCTTTTGCCTCAGAACTGGCCTGCCTCACTGTGTTTACCTGTGAATCTTTACTGAGAAAATAATATATTTTAAAACATATCCCCCTCTCCACATACACGGATAGGAGAGAGGGTGACTTTGCATGCTCCTTTTCCCCTTAAAACTCTTAGTAGCAAGACTATCTCATCTGTGCATACAAGAGAAAGTGTAAACTGGGCTAACCGTTGTTCTTGTAAATGAGGCTCTGCTGAAGGAAAATGAAGATTTAATGAAAATCGAGGTACCTAGGGAGATCTGGCCTAGTGGACAGTGTTTATCTAAGCAGCAGCACGTGCTCAGGATTACAGGCTCTCTGCTGAGGGCAGATCCAGCTGTGCACACCTTGGTGAGACCAGACCTCTGCCTTTCACAGCAGCTTTGAGGAGCATTGCAGCAATACTGGTGGCAAGCTCTTTATTTGGCCTGCTGCTGTGGGACAGTGAAATTCATGTGTGTTTGACATGCTGGTAATGAATTTCTTTTGTACCGGGCAAACGCTTCAGAATGTCTGATGAAAACATCCTAATTAAGGAGTGGATCTGAGCAGACATGTAATCTCTAAAATATCAGAAGTTCCACTCAATTTAATGTACATCCGAGCGCTCCCATGCGAGTATTTCAGAATCACTGAGCTCCTGTTTAGCAAAGTGGGGGTGAGAGTAGGGGCTCTGAAGGACTGTAAGTGAAAGATTGCTTAACTGTGAGGGAATTGTCTGACTTCCAAACGTTTTCAAGGAAGCTTCTTTCGCAGTAGCTGCTTAAACGTGTGTAAAGCAGATGTTCATGCTGAACAGAGCTTTCCACAGGTCTGTTCAAATAGCCAAACACCTCCTCAAGATCTGTCAGGAAGTGTCCTGTGAATCTGATCCATGTGCCTTCGGTGTTGACACTACATGGAAAGTGGTTGTCGGGTCAAAGTTAAGATTTCAGTGTATTTTCATTTGTACATTCATTTGTATTTACACTCAGTATTCCCTGAAAAAGTAAGGTAGAAGTCAAAAGGGTATTCCTTTCTGAAAAGAGAGATGAGTTATTTAAAAATTTGTATGCAGTCAGAGCAGCTTACCTACATCACGTTTACCAATTTAAAAAGAAAATACAAAATTCTAATTTTAAGATACAGTGTTTGAGATCCTCAAATAGACAAGCTGGAGCCAGCCAGGAAGCTCCTTGCTACTTACAGCCCAGCTTTAGGAGTCAGGTGTTCCTGGAGCTTTTCGTCCAGCTTCGTGGATCTCTCAGTGTCTTGGAGAGATTTGGTGCTGGCAGACCCATATATCTGCAAAGACGTCCATGGAGTCTATGGGACGTTGGTGATGGGCAGACCAAAATGAATCAGGTTGTGTAAGTGTGGCTTAAAATGATGCTACGGGTTGGTCCTTGACTGCCTGATCTCTGGCTGTCACATGCTAAACAGCTTTTCTGAAGCTGCGGATGTTGGCTCAGTAGTTTTGCAAGATTTCACTATTTTTTCCTCGTCTTCCTCATAAAAATTCTGTATACGCCGACTGTTCTGTGCTTAGGAGGGATTATCTTTTTTTGATTATGTTCAACGTACATGCCCAGGCGCAGATTTACCAGGAGGACAAAAAGGGCTCTTTAGCCTCCCTCCCTTCCCCGGTAGCAACAGCCATTTGGCAGCGGCGAGCAAACGAGCAGAGGACGGTTTCCATCCGTTAAGTTGTCGGGTGAAGGGCTGAGGTGCTGTAGCCGACCCACTCCCCTAACACATGGCGGGGCTGTGCCAGCTCCCTATCAGCCAGAGCAGGGCCCTGCCCCATGCTTTTTCCTTCGTTTTGGAACCTAAGCAATCACACTGCAGATGTTTTGATTGTATCTAGGCCACTACTCTGGTTTTTACGTCCCTTAGAAACCTTTCTTCTAATCCAATATATTCCATTGTCCTTAAAGAAACATTCGGATTTTTTTTTTTTCCTGGAAGCATCACTTCTTGAATTGCTTTTCCGTAGCAGGTTTGATTTACAACTCTCGGGTAAAGATGCACACACGCAACGAACCTTGCAGAAAACAAAGCTGTGTGTCAGCGGCTCTTGCTGAGCTAAAAAAATGTTCAATCTGCAAGAGAGAACAGTACCCGGTTTTGCTTGTTCTGTGGGAAGCATGATGAAGTGACAGTTTTAGCCTAGCTTACATTTGGCAGAAGGCAGGCTTAAAGCTTTTGACACCTTCTGAAAAACCATCCGATAGGACGTGATAGCCTTTCTTCTTTAAAATATGTTCGGGAAGAACAATTTGATATAATGGAGATTGTCTATGTAAAAGGTTTTCTAAGAAATTAAACTGCTTTTTATACTTTTCAGTGAATCCTTTCCAGGAGTTATTTTCTAGACAGGTATTCCTGGAGAATTAACTGTACTAGTGAGCGCTTCGAAAGGAACAGCTTTGGCTGAGCGGTTTTAACTAAAAGCCGCTTTGATGCTTGGGCCTCAGGTAGGGGTCTGCAGCCCTGCTCTTGACTTCCTTCCAGACCCTGAGGTTGTCCCCTAACCGGTTTGTCCTTTTAAAAATCTGTTTAAGGACATTAACTTCAACCTACCTTGTAAAGGTAGAATGCCATTTATTTTACAAATATTAACTGTGCGTAATATGAAATTATTCTCTTGCTGAGCCTGATAGGAAAGGACGCACTCTGAAAGGTAATTTTGCTGTACAAATAGACTTAAGTACCAGGTGATAATTTTCTTAATTTTAATGTTAAAAGTTAGAGGAAGATTTCAGTTCTTCCCCATCGTTCCTCCTTTCCGCTCTCTTCCCCTTACCTACTTGCTGTGATTTTCAGGGCCACGGGATGAAGGAGTAGGGTTTTATTTCACTTTTGGCAACCTTTGGAACCAAATGCCTTATTCAGTGCTGTACTGAATCCTCAGCCCTATGAGAGCTGCAAAAACTTAAGACCTACCCCAATATACTCTGATGGTCCATCATTCCTGGCACTGCTGACGAAATTTACTAATTAGCATCATATTCTCAGTTCAGGGCCCTCTCTGTGGCAGTCCACGTGCAGTATGAGTTCTTAGTGACCCAGTAGTACAGCTGTGACACTTCATCTTAAACAGGAGCAATGAAAACTTTTAATTTGGGAAGTCATCTGCCAGCCAAGACCAGCCTGTTACAGTCCAATCATGCAGACTGACTTTTGAGGCCAAGAGGAAACTCGAGCAAGACTGACAAAGTGTCCGGGGGCGATTTGACACCTTTCGCCCTCCAACCCTGCATCCCAAAGACATGACTGCAGCACCCATAAACCTGCCCAAGCAGAGAACATTTTTCCTAATCTGAAAAATCCATATGGCCAGACTCCATTGCAAACCTTAAATCAGCTGTGATAACCACTGCTCTGTAAAGGGAGGAAGCATCCAAAGGAAAGAGAAGTAGTGGTTGGGCCTTGAACCTGGCTATCCTCTCCGCTGCTCTGAACCACCCTATGGATGACTGGAAGATGAATACTCTTCTGCCCTCCTCGGTCAGTTTTCCTGCCCTCCGTTGTGTTTGAATGGAGGAGAAACAAGACAGCGAGAGAAATTGCCTTTTTCCCCATCTCCAAAACTTGTCCCCAGATCCTTGCTGGAATTTTTTTTTTCTCTACCTTCACCCTGTTAATCTCCCAAGTAGTGGAAGAAGACATATTTTGTTTTTTTGTATCATTAAAATATTATCCACTTAGCAAGTTTTTAGTTCTTTTCAATAGCTATACTGTCGATAATTCAGGTTTCTTATAACTTGTATATGTACGTGGACTTCAGTTTAAAAGCCTTCGGATAGACTTGAGCTTTTGTTGATCAGTAATTCTTCCAATGGACTTTTGCTTCTTTTCGTCACCTGACGAAAAAGACATTTGTACTTCCATTTCCTAGATACTGAAGAAGAAATAGCTTCGGTGGCTGGGGTTTCAAGCATTTCTTCTCAGTGAAGCTAGCACCTTTACATGTTAGAGCTCTTAATTTGTATGACAAAAATGAGCTTAAAATAAACGCGCTTAAGTCAATCATTTAACAATAAGATTGGGTGTATTTTGTCCCTAAGGCTCAGAACCCCCTTGCTCTGCTTTTAGTTCTTCCTTCTCTTTAGGATAAAGAATCTGAGTTTTTGACAGTTTGGAAAGCTGGAAACAAGTTCTGAGCAAGTACTTATTTATAGAAGCCCTGAATTACACATTAGTTCTTCCCATCTCTGTTTTCTGTCCTGATATGTATGCTTTCAGTTTAGCTTTGAGTCTGAATAGGTCAGTGCTTAATACGATATTCTTTTAATTCCAGTCCTACATGGAAGATCATCTGAAAAATAAGAATCGTCTGGAGAAAGAGTGGGAAGCTCTTTGTGCTTACCAGGCTGAACCCAATGCCACCACCGTTGCACAGCGAGAGGAAAACATCCAGAAGAATCGCTCACAGGCTGTAGTACCATGTATGTACACTGTAATTTGGGTGACTGTGTTTTAAGTTTGTGATGTTTTCCTTAATGTCCTCTGCACAGTACTTTGAGAGCTACAGTTGACAGGCAAGCACTGTACAGAACAGTATATGCGTGCATTAAAAATCATAGCTATAAATATTGGTTGCCTGCATGTCCCGTTGTCATATCAGACAGTTTTATCTCCTTTTAAGTTGCATATGTGTTATGAAATGCCTAACGATGTCTGTCACACAGTACTGCTGCTGCAGCTGCAGTGTCTCACGAAATTCAATAGCCAGAGTGCTTTTCAACACGGGAGCATAGTTGCTGTACAAGGGTAGCATCTGTAGCCATTCAGTAGAAGTTTGGCTTGGGTTTAGACAAGTTGGTATCATGTCCATCCAACAGTAATACCAGCAGTCTATAATCAGAGCTAGATGATCTGTTTATCAGATACTCAGCTGTACTGAATGAGCCCCTTTAGGCTTCAGTGGATAAGCTTGCAAACTGGCTTCTCTCTCTGCTGGGCTTTGGATGGAAAGAGGAAAAGAACACAGCTAATATTTATGTTCCTACAATCTGCTCTTTTCTGTAAGCAGCCACCTTTGTGAGCCTGAAATAAAGCAATATATTTTCCCTATGCAAATATATGTATTGCATAGATTACATTGGTATGGGCTACACATTTTATTAAGCAACCAGTGAAACAAAACTGAAACTGAGAATACGTGCACAAACCACAGTGACAAAAATGTTCTCAATCAGTGTGCCCACAATCCAGCTGGGTAGCTTGGCAAAAATGTATAGCTGTTTTAATTTTTAAAGTGCCCTGGAAACATTAATTTTCCCTATGAGAGCCATGAGTAGGTGCTATTCCTCTTTTAGAAATGGGGAAATGACAGGTAATACATTAAGTCAATGTCAGAGCCAAATTTAGAGTGCAGACTGCAACTACATGATTATTTAACTGAGCCCATCGACGCTTGCATATTTATTTCAGTAGGGTTTGGCTTTCTTGTTAATATGGAGGATCTTTTTCCAGTACTGTGCAGCTTAGGAGAAGAGTATAATAGTTTGGTGATGTAAATTCTCCAGAGTAAATATGGCACTGATCAAAAGTCTGTTGGGGTAAACAGCAACATTTTGTTAACTTCGGTGGGTTTAGTTATCAGGTTTGTTGAAAAGTTCTAAAAGAGTAACCACAGAAGTTAAAGGAGTGCCAGATTTCTGTGTTTTTTCCTACCCCGAGAAAATAATGCCTACCTACATGACAGAGAGTGAAATTTGCTCTGTGATAATGTCTGTTGATCCAACTGATCTTCCTGCTTAAAGGGTTTTTGTCAATGCAGACTTACAGTCAGAGCATCTTAAGCTGTTCCAGGTCTCTGCTCTTAAATTAAACCAGCTTGTTCCTGGCTGCTGCACTGGAGGCAGCATGGGAACGGTAGGTCTTGCCAAAGCTGATGCTGGTGTATTCTGCAAGATGGGGTGAACAGTAATGCAGGAACCCTCAGCCTAGACTGTGCCAGCTCTGTGACTGTGGCAGTGCGACGGAGCAGAGATTTTTAGCTTGGGTGTCATGCCACGCTACAGCGCTGAGCTATTTTTAAGGCTAAGATAGTCTGCCTCTTTTCATGGCATGGTACCGTGTGATTGTCTTAGCCTACACTGCCTTCAGTTTGCAAGTCTCTGCCCTTGGCTTACTGCATGGTATATTGGTATGTCCGTCCTTCCCGCCAAGCCTAGACTGAATGAGTACTGCTCCTGAAGGCGTTTGGACATGGCCGGGGTGGCTGCAATTTCTCGGAAGCTTGAATTAAAAGTATTTTAGCACATTTAAAATCCCTTAGAACTTATATAAGAGTAAAAATGCTATTTCTTGGCTTTGTTACAATGTGGAAAATTCTATTGTGGCTGTTAGCGTATTTGGAATTTTCCTTTTTTGACTGATTTGCGCAAAATTGCCTGTCCTTACTTTCCGAAGTTACTATGCACTGGTAAACAGCTGTCATGTTATACCCTCAAACTACTTTGATGGTGGGTGAAGAAGTGTGACATACAGTTTAAACAACAGTACATTTTGGTAAGATGGTGGTTATTATAGACTCTAAGATTAGACTGAGAGGCGAAGGAGCCCAGTTAGCCCACTTTTTTTTTTAATTAGATTTGACATTAAAACTACAGCAAAAAGTCACAGATTTACTTCAGCATAAATTAAGAAGCAAAGTTGATAGGCTTTTGATATGCTGCAATCCAAAGTATTTTCAGAGAGTAAGGCCTTGGTAGCATTTTGTTACCCCTTTCATATTCATAATCACCTTGACAAGGTAAAAGAAGATCACCAGTTGGAAAAGATGTCATTTTAGGAAGGCTTCAAAGAGGCTTTAATATCATTTTGTATCTGCTTTATATTTTCTATTCTTAACCAATCTTAAAATATTAGGTTATTAATTTTGACTGATTGCACAACTTGTGTCATTTCTGTATTAATACTACCTTCAAGCTCACAGTTTCATCACAGTTTACTCTTATGCCTATCTTCTGCTCTTACAAACATGTGAAATATTTGCTGTCAGAACACCTTGACATTACACTTAATTACTAATTAAAAAAAAATTCTAACAGGTCTAATGACACAGGCATCATAGATGAACAAAAGTACATCTTTTTATCCAACCAGCAAACAGGTTGGGATAACTTAGGGTTATGGAATACCTTCTTTTCTGCATGAAAACATTGTCAGTTCAGTTCGTTGATGTCAAAAAAAGCTTTTAAGACTTAATTTTCCCTGCTTGCATTTCTGCAAAGTAAAAACATCTCGTAGGGTCAATACTGTATATTTTTATTTGTGTGTTTACAGATGTATTCTATATATATATATATCCTTTTTATATATATGCTTCAAACAGCTCCTTTAGTGAACAACTTTTTGCAGCTGACACCTGGAAAAATGGTGATTTCTATTAATTGTCCTCCATAGCTGTGTCCACTGGTCTTGGTATATATTAGAGCAACGTGCTTACGTGTGTGCTTTGATTTTCCTGAAAGGAAAGCAGAGCCTGGCGGGGCATGCCCATGCCGTTCTGAGGCTTGCATGCAGTCAGGAGACTTGCACCCAAGGACAAGAGCACCTCAGCAGAGAGCACTTGCTCTGTGTGTGTGCGTTATCTATACGAGCAGTGCTCTGGAATAAATGAACTAGATTTCAGTACAGATCTAAGAAGAGGTCCTTTGTGGGCAAATAACCTATGGACAAAATAACTATGATCAGAAGATTATGATCTTCACAGTCTTCAGACGGCTTCGCTTTTATACCTCAGTAGTTCTTGTTCACTTCAGTGTAGTTCTGTTTAGCAGTTTGATATGTGCCTCTGTGCATGTGTGTGTGCATATGTGAAATAAAATCAGTCTAAACCTGAGAGGAGGAGAAAGACTGCAGAGGCAGAACGTGCCAACTTGATGGTTGGGGGATTTGTCCTGCTCTGTGAGGCCTGGATTCAGACAACCGTTACAGTGGAATCTAGTACCGGTCAAGGCGCCTGCAGCTTTCGAGGCACCCGCGTGGAGCTAGCCAAATGCAGTGGCCAAATGCAGATTTCTGTGTCAGGCTAAACTGATGCCCTGGGATATCCTGTGCGACTTTCAGAAGCTGATCACATATGTGTCCTTGGTCATACCTGTTTTGTGTCTTATCTGTTATCCTTATGTGATGTCGTATATTGTCTAGTTTCTCACGTGGCATGAGATGTTCATGTTTAGCCAACTAGGCCTCATTAACTGTAACCTAGCTTACATGAAGATGTCTGTATGGAGACACCACATTTAGGTTTCTTAGTCTACAAATTGAGTTTTTATATACTGCAAACTCATGTGTATTTCCTTTAGAAAGATTACATGTTGTGTTGTGTTTCTTCTCGGCTATAGATTACTGGTAACTTTCTTGTTTAGTTAGCCTCCCTCTGGCACACACATCCGTCTACACATTTAATATGTCTTCCTATTTTGGTTTGGCTGGACCAATAGCAAATGCAAGGTAGTTCAGCATTCAGCAGCAGCTGTTGTAGATGTTTGAAAAGATGGCTAGTTGTATCTTGCTCAGATTACAATGGCTAGTAACAGCGCCTGCCCTTTTCTCTCACTTCCTTATTGCCTTCCTTCTGCTGTCCTAGTTCTTTATTCATCTTTCTAGCTTGCTTTTTAGATGGATCTTAGATTTCTTCCTTTTCTGTCATCCTCTTCCTTCCTCTTTTTATTTGCTGCTTCTCCTGCTCCTTTCTGCTTGCTTGGAGCATAATCAATATGCAGTTTACAAAAAGAATTTTGTACACCCAGCGTTTTCCCCACTGTTGCTTATTGTTAACATAACAAACTGCTGTCCACATTTTTTGTGTGTTTCTGAAGAGCTATTATGCTGGTTCCTAGGAGCTTTGAGGTGGTAACAGGCATAGACAAGCACAAGCTGTTCATTGTCAATATGAACACTCAATGCTGCAACTTAAGCACACGTGGGTGCAAATTCTCTATACAGAAAGCACATGTACAACCTTTTTCGCATACTTTTTTCTGGGAGTAAATGAAAAGTCTCACCGTTGTCACCAGACCACAATTAGTGTCTTTAAACTGCATGTCTACTGTAGCCCAAAAGTTTCAGAGCTACAGTCCTTCTTCAGGCACTCTGGCAGTCTGTAACCGATCTTGGGTAGTCACAAGATCTCAGATGTCACAAGTTCTTTTTATATTTTGAATTTTTTTGTGCTACAGGGCCAAAGTGAAGCTGGAAGTGAATAGTATGGGTGTGTATGTTCCCTTTCTTAGCTTCGTGGTCCTCATATTGAAACTTTGCCAGAGGAATAATTTTGTGTGAACAGGAAAGAATGGTTCTTCATTCACTTGACATGACTTGGGCATCTCTAATCTTATTCCAGCATGCTCACATTCATGGGTTAAATTTTGCTGATGAGATCAAGTGATTGCAAATAACACTTTATAAAATCTTAGAATATGGAGTTCTAGTCTATGTGGTGTAAGCACACCTTTGTTTTGCTCACGTATTGAACTGCCTTGACATTCCTGGTGAATAAATGTAAGCAGAGCCCAAACTCTCTGGCTCTGTTGTGTAGTGCTTATGATGCTTAATATCCCTTCTGTTGTTCTTTATTATTAACATAATAATTAGTATTTAATAATTAAAAAAGCCAATTTGTAATTCCACTGCTTTGAAGAATGGTGTCATGGACCACTAGACAAGATGCAAAGAGAGGCATGCTCTAGCATCAGTAGACCCTCACGCCTTGGCTCTTTGAATAGTTGGTGGAAAGATCCCTTCAAAACATCAGTATCCGTGTTCAACTGTAGAGGGTTACAGAAAGGGCAGCTCCAAGACCTGTCTCCACAATACACAGTTCAGGGTAGGTTCTCTGAGAAATATAAACTGCGCTAGTTATGTGTCAGATACAAGTTGCTTGAGATTCATCTGTCAAGATTTAGACATCTCTCACATACATTATCTGCGTATGATCTGGTTATCTGGACTCTTTTTATAGTCAATGAAAAGAAATAGGCAGTTCTAGAGTGCAGTTCATCTGGCCTGTTCTAGACAGCTAAATTAGGGTGAGAGGACTCATGACCTAAAAGTGTTGGCAGAAAGTGAGTCTAGATGATTGGAGCAGATGCAGGCATCTGCATTGTCGCTGTCTAAATACAGACGAATGAAATTCACCCATTATATGTATTCTACAGTCAAAGAAAGGACTGCAGACCTTTGGGTGCACATGTGGTAAATGCAATTGAGCCAGCATGGTAGAAGTGCCAGTGAAGAAGTGGTAACAGAATCTTGACGAAGGGCTAACACGAGCGCGCCTCCTATATCCAGAGGTGCTCTGTTTTCCTTTCTAGTGGTGTCTGAACTAGCTGCATTACTGATAGTGTAGGACCATCTGTGTGCGCTCCGGTCCTACTTCTAAATGTAGATGTTATCTGCATTTTGCGTCTCCTAGGAGCATCTCCAAGTCATACTGTTTTTCCCATGTCACTGGAATAGCACTGCGCGGCACTGTTCTTTGATCAGGACAGATTATTTTACTGTCCAGCTCTGAAGTGTACTTTGATGTTTCTGACATTCATTTTATAGAGAAGCCAGATGGAGAAAGTTCATCAGTTTACTTCTTTTATGACCCTGCAAACAAAGGAGTGTTCTCTATAATACTTTCCAGTGATTTTCCTAGTTTAAATCTTAAACTCTGTGAGCAACAGAGACTCCCCTTCTTCCTATGAGTGTTTGCAACACATTATGGGACATCTCCTGAGAACACATTTTCTGATACTCAGCCTCTGAAATATCTCGAAGAGCTTCATTCCTGAGTTAAGGTGCAACTCTGTGACTCTATGAGGGCTATGCTAAGTTAGGAATCAGAAGAAAATATCTTATCTGGAATTTACACTGTTGGCTTGTCTTGAAATGCTTATTAATCTGATATTGATAAAATGGGTAGAAAAACGTAAATAGAAACTTTCTTCTCTTTATTTTGCCTTTGCAGATGATCATTCCAGGATATGTTTGAAAGCTGAAAATAGCCACGACAACTCAGACTACATCAATGCTAGCCCAATTGTAAGTACAAAAACTCATGAAAAATAATGCAAATAATCAGCCTTTGTCCTTCCCCATCATTAAAATATGCTGATTTGAGGCACCGCACTGCAAAGACAATGCAGATGTCTCAGGCTGTCCCTTGAAAGTGAAGAAAAAAAAACGTCCCGCATGTGCTTGCAATGTCCTTGAAGATTACTAACAAAAGATGCTAAGAAGGTACTAAGAAAACAGGGTCACTAGATAGTCGTTCTTCTGCCTCATCATCATACTGTCAGATTTTCTGTACTTGGTATTAATAACTTATCAGTCACAAAATTCAACAGTATACCTTTAGCTCAGGGTAGCTTTTCCTTCTCTGAGGAGGTAAAGCTTACTTGCTGTTACTCTTTAAATGTTTGTTCGTTTTTAACTTGTCCTAATAGCATATGAGGAATGGTTTCTGTAGCTGTGCAGAGCTGAGCTCCACAGGCTTCTGAACTGCTTCTCAAGCAAGAAGTGATGTTTCTTCTTACCTTTCTTCATTTGTTGCCCTCCTGATGCATAGTTGTCTGTCTGTGTAGCTCTCTTGGTTCTTCTCTGATCTTGCTGTTTTGAAAGCAGGAACAAAATCCCTTACCACTTGTGTGTTCATTCAAACTGCAAAATAGGTCAGTGCAGTTTTTGCCTCCAAAAACTCCAGCATAGCCCAGCTGCCCTTTCTCACCCTACGCAAGCTAAATGTGAAACCCTTTTTGTCTGTGAAAGGTGGTAGGGAGAAAAAGTCTCTATTTTTAGACACAAAACAGGTATGATAGAGCCAGTAGCATTGCCCCATCTTAGTGTCAATGTAAATGCCAAAGGGTTATATTCGCATTACTTGGGCACTGAAAAGTTGTTATAAGGAAACTGTTATGAGCAAGAATTTAGGATGGAGAATTAAATTTCACTATAGTGGGCTGTATATGCCATTACTGGCTCATTTTCCTGGGAAGTATCACTCCCCCAGTTAAATCACTTTGTGTGGGCAAGGCAGCTAACAATTTGCAATAGCCTGAAATTACAGACTACTTCCTTCCAATTTTGTTGACAATACTTTTTTATAAAAAAACCAAAAACCATACAAACTGTTCTGTGAGCTCTGTATTTGTTACTTTCAGCAGAGTTTAAAAGCCTGATTTCCTGGAGTATATATAAAAATGTTTCTTTCAAAGACTTAAAAAATACATAGAACCCAACCAAAATCTTCAGGATGTGCTTGCCTGATATTTTGGTCAAGGTTTTTGCACTGGGGAACATTATCTTCTAAAGCTAATAGATGTGACTGGATATTTTCGCTGCATAGAAGTACCTCATGTAGGAGACACCATTGACTTTGGCTTAGGGAAGCGGGTGAATCAAAGCACGTGCACACTTTGGGGATTGCCAGTTGCCATTTTAGAGGACCAGGATAGAAGAGTACAGATTAGAGCACGTTTTAAACTATTCTGTGTCTCTGACTGGACCAAGGTCTAGGTGGCCCCAGGATCAGGCTCGTCATTGGGACCTGGAGTTCCGAGGAGATGTATCCTCCTTATGAAATCATGCACAGAGACGTAGCTCTCAGGCTTCAGTGCAGCTTTTGCCTTAATTCCCTTAATTACACTGATGAGCAGAGTATTAGATTGAGTAGTGTTAGGGGATGGAGAGGCAGGAGGAAGATATCCCATGGACATAGCTGGGAACAGATTTGCTTTGTCAGGATGCCCCAAGCTAATGCAGGCAGAGAGTCTCTGCTTCAGCAGCTCTAACTCTGATGGTTTTACAGAGGGTTGTCAGCTTGACTTTCCATCCAGCACTTCGGGATATTTCCTTCTGCAAGGTGTTTCTTTTTCGTGGCTTTTCTATACTCAGAGGTTTATCCAATAAAATAAGTTACACTCCAGCCTGATGAAGCATAATTCTTCTGTTCTGCTCACTAGTAAGCCTGTGAGGTGTCTCTGTGTCTCTCATATTTTTATGCTTAGAGATAAGGGGATACACAAGCTTTTCGTTGGGTTGGGACAAGCAGGCAGTATCTTGCATGGTCGTAGAAAACTGCAAAGGGAAAGTAAGTTCCTCTTCTTCAGGGCAGGGTTAAGGATACTACCACAGCCCAGCTTTGCTCAGACCTGTGTTATTCCAAGGGAAGAGATGCTGCACATCCACTGCACTAAATCAGGGCTATTTTTAAAGCAATAGATAGAACGTGCATTTCCTGAAGGTGATGCAGTGGGAGGTTGCTAGGAGAAGTCGCTATTTTGCAAGCCCATAGTTTGGAAAGATTCCCTGCAAACTGTTTAGTTTCAAGACAAATGAAACATCTTCAGGTTAGTGTAAATGCATTTGTTAATCTGGTGCCAGAAGTAGAATATATGAGCAACAGAGGCTTTCGGTCCTTCCCACCTCAGAAGCCTACTGGAATATTACACTGGGCACTTGATTCTGCAGTGTTTACTCTGGCTGTGTAACTATTGCAGCCTGAGCTTGACATATATACTATTACTACTGCTGTTAATTTGAGATATTTTCTGTTAGCAGCCACACATTTGAGCAATGTCTTTGTAAGTGCACAGTGGATTCGGAATACTAGTGAGTCTGCCTTTATTCACTCTTGAAAAATCCTACCGTTTTATTTTTTAACATGAGATGGCGGCCTTTCAACTTAAATAACGTCTGTAATTATCATGTCAATACAATCATGTTTCTGGTGCATTTGCGCCTTGCAGCGCTTGGGTTGGGAGTGAGCATTGTAGCGAGCTGCGAGATGGTCATTAGTAACACAAGGTCAGTATGGTCTGAACTGACCAGAAGGGGATTTTTTTCCCCTTGTGTGTGTGAGCTGTCTGATGATGGAGGAGTGCAAAATAAAGTAATTATATTTGAGCTTCGGAAAAGGAGGCTTCCAGTCGTGTATACGTTGCTGGGTATCTCCGGCTTCTGGATCCGTGGTCCAGTCTCCAGCTGAGGCTCACTCAACCTAAACTGAAGTCTAAATGAGTGGAGCAGTACACAGTAAAAAAGACCCCTGCACCAGACAATGAGCTGGCCACCTGCCCACATGTTTCTTCCTTTTAAAACATCCCCTCAAGACCTCCTTTCCCTCCGGTAGGTTGTGGAAACTGAGGTTTGATTCATGGCCACACCATGGTTGGCAGTGGGTGAGGAAACTCAGGAGAGAGATTTAGTCCAAGTTCTTTCCTTCGCCCTTTAGTTTTTAGTTTTGTAGCGTGAGGCTAGGCAAAAAGGCTTCTCAGAAGAATTTACAGGGCAAAAGTGGGGTAGAAATCTGTTTCCCTCCTCTCTGCAATAACGTGAAGTACTACGATAATAACTCTGCTATCGGCAGCTGAATGAAAAGCTTGCAATTACAGCACAAGGAGACCCTGACTGTGCAGAATAAAACTGTGATAATTACATCTGTCATATTTGTACTTAGTCCTCATTAAATTTCGGGGAAATCATCCGGTAGTAAATAATGTGCAATCTTTGCTTTTAAATCAGAGGTCATGAAAGTAAATGGGAATTCTGTTTTTCCTCATAGGGTGTCTGAGAGAGAAAAAAATCCCATCAACTGCATTTAAAAACTGAGTTTGCTTATTATTGAAGACACCAGACTGAGGAATGTCATTAACATGACAGTTTGTTCAAACACAGCATACAAATTTTATCACCCAGGATAGACTCTGAAATTCATAGTGGCATTTGCAACCAGATTTACTTCTTTCATTCCTTTAGGGATTTTAAAAGAAGGATTTAAAAATTATTTTAAATTTTAATTCAAACATAAAGATGAAGACTAGTCTACCTTTTTAATTTTAATGTTGAGATGAACGTGATTCCAAAGTTCATCTGCGTTTGCTCGATATACTTTCTTTTACAGAAGCACATATAACAACTTTTAGAGACTATCCAGGGACTGTTTAATAAATAGATATATGAAAGTAGATCTTATTGCTTTTATAAACACATTAAGTCTGGAAACTAGCCAGTTACTTGATCGCATACAAAATTTTAAGGCATTGATCAGAGTTCAGTTTCTTTCCATCCTATGTAGTTTGTGCTGGATCTCATTCTGATTTCATGTGATTTAGGAATATATCAGCTGGAGTCAGAGGCTTTAGACTAAGGTAGATATGGTGTGACTGAGATCCCATCTCACCCAGCCTCTTTCTGTGTACGGGAAGTGTGGATCTGGCAAGCTGAGGGGGAAGGTAAAGGCCAGGAATGAATCAGTGTATCATGTGCATAAGATTTCAGAGCGGTCATTGATGCATATTGACACTTCTACTTTCACTTCAGTTTGCAGTTTTGTGAAAAGTATTTAACAGTAATCTGTATGTACCACTCTTAAGTCCAAATACAGTAAATTTGAGAATTTACTCCCAGAATATATTAATTTTGCTGCTTATCATCAACCTTTTCACAGAAATCGTGCAGCGGCACGATCTCTGTCAAAAAAATTGGCAAATTTCAGAATTCTTCAGGGAGATCATGTAAAGTCTTAGAATGGAGCAGTGGGATAGTGCCACTTGGACAGGAAAAATTACAGCAGTAGCTTTTATTCTGTAGAAAAGCAAAAGTGGAATTGTGGCCCAGTACTCAATTTAATGAAAGTCAGGTGCAACTAATTGTGATACTGTGTTCATTCTATATTTTCCTTCCTTACAATATCGTAAATCAACTTTCATTATAAAGCTCTGTAGAGAAGTACAAGTTGTGCCACTAGCCTGTCTAATGTTTAGGGACTGTTTGAGTCAATCATTCCATGTCCAACAATAATTGTGAATGGGAAAGAAAAATCCTCTGAGGTTATTTTTCCTCATCCTTTCTTTTTCATTTACTTTTGGCAGTGATAGTGACCAGAATCCCTAAACCACTAAAATTTCGTGATCCGTTGTAGTAGTCCTTGTACCCCTTTTTTCTCCTAATTCTAAATCATGGAAAAATAGGTTGATACGTTATCACCTGACCTTGCCCTTGCTATACTGCAGCAAGAAATTAGAATTCCACTATAGTAGAGCAGTTGTAATAATTGCAGTTTTTCTTTCCAAAACTGACTGATCCATCTAGTTCCGATGTAATTCATGTGAACTTTGTGCTTTGATGGGGATGTCCCATCAAGGATTTTTTCTTAGAGGAAAAACTCTTGTTCTTACTGAACGATTACTTTGACAGTAATTTCTGATGATTGCTCCTGTGTAAAATGTTAGTAAACAGTGGATTTTTGTTTTAATGTTTGATAGTATGGAGCCTGCCGTCCTCCATTTTTCTCTGGAGGACACATTTTCTGTGTTATTTTAGTGAAGTGAGAAATCTGAGAGATCCTCGAAAGAAGATAATGACTACTGACATCAAAAAGCCTTTTACTTTATCCTTGATCCATTAGTTTAAAACCAATTTCTGACGTTATTTCTTATTCAAACTTTTGTTAACTTTGATAAATTAAGATCCCTTGGGGTTCTAGGTGACCTCGAGAGAATTAAAAAGAAAAAAATAAGGAAAACATTCAAGAACCTTGCAGCCACCAAATCACTTTAAATTGACCAAAGTAGTGATTTTTCAAATTTTGGGGGGATTTTAAAACAGTACGTATTTTACAAAGTTGATGAAACCAGAAATTTCATTTAGTTAGTTTAATCTTTGCTCTTATTTTTGTTAAGTTAAAAATCATCCAGTACTGTGATAGGGCTTTCTGCCGTCCTCTCTTTGCTCCGAGCAAGCAGTGTTTCTGCTCGTAATTGTTTTCTGTGCAACCCAATGTGCTTGGAATGTAATAATTGTAATTGTCTTTTGAATTATTGTTAAACTGTGGATACACTTCACTGCTCTGTGCTTATTGTAATGTTTGCCACGTTCCAACAGCACCTTTGTGACGGAGGTTGATTAATGCTGAAACGCCAAGAACGGCCTCTTCCTGATTTATCAGCTGAATGTTTAGAAGCTTTCCTCTGTGACAGTGCTATTAACATCAGCCTTGATTTCTTCTGCTTTTGTTTTCTGGCATGTCTACGTACAAAAGAATTCAATCTAAGAGGAAATTCAAAGTTATTATTAATATTTATTATTACAATTATTATTTTTATGAAGTTGAGTGTATTCTCTGATGGTTAGATTTCAAAGTTAAGCTCCTGAACTCACAGGTAGAAAAGTGGCATCATTTTTAAGTAGGTTCCACTGGCAGTAGCAAACCCTCCTTGTTGCTTCTTCTAAGATTTTTTAGTTCCAGCACAATAAAATGCTTCAGAAGACCTTTAAATCCTATGGATCTCTGTGGGTTCAAAGCAAAACAACGAGAAAAATTATTTCAATTGTAATGGAGCAAACCAAAACTTTAAACGTGACTTTTGCTTAATCATGATTTTTTTGCTGATTTCAGCCATTGTTTCGTTTGGTATCGCGGTTCTAACCAAACACAAGAGGAAGTTGGCCCTTTTGAAATGGTTCCTAAGTCTTTCTACTGCTATATCTTTCTGAAGAAAGCTAGTTTTTACGTGACCCCAGAATACCCGCCGTAGTAAATGCACTGCTATCGCAGTTGGTTTTGTCAAAAAGCAAAGAAAGCAAGGTTGAAATTTGTCCTGAGCAATTATTTGTTGTGAAGAATTGTTTGCTGACAAAAGAAGCATCTCAACGAAACGTGCACTCAAAACTATAAAATAAGGTATTATTGACTTTCTGGTCAAGCTTTCATCCATGGGTGGTGATTTAGCAGTAAGCTTTTATTCTAAATGGATTCAGCGACTTAATTTTACCAGTGTTGTGTTGTCATGGAGAATTTTAATATTAAGTCCGGTCTCATTATGCATCAGAAAATCAGAAGCATAACAGGGTTCTCCTCCTTTTTGCAACATTCATCGTATTGTTATTCGGTTAGAATAACTTACATCTGTTCTTTTATGGTACTTCCCTCTTTTATGTTGCACATAATTATGAGGTGCCTTCTTTTACACTGACGTCTACCATCACCAAAAATTTTGATACGCTATGAATAAATTCAGTAGCTGCCTGTTAATGCAAATGTGACTCACATTCATTCTTATTCAGATCTTTACTCATGGAGCAGAATCTTGTATTGAGACAAATTCTGCCTTTGGCTACATGGGTATAAGTTAACTCTCGCTGACTTCAATGTCAGTGAGTCACACCCACACATGAAAGCTGAACTGGGCCTTTTTTCTTTATGTTGGAAGTTTTGTCATGCCGGGTTCAGGGTTAGAATGAGTTTGTTGGTTTTTTAATCCCATCAGCAGATCTTCTTCTTCAGGAGAATGGGTCCTGAGATTTAGAACCCAGAAAACCACCCATCAGATCGAAAACATCCATTGTAACACGCTAATCCTATTTACTCTTGATGGCTTTGTTTCTCAGATTCTTTATTTTTTCTGCTCAGTGAATTTTCTGCTCCTTGAATTAAATGTTATAATTAAGGTCTTTAAGCAGAACAACTTCTATTGAGGCCAAATCCATGCGTTTAGACAAATCAGCTAACCAGAAAAAGGCAGAAACTGAGTTTGTTCCCCATTTTTGCTTTTTTTTCAGTTGCATGTGCCCTTGACTGGCATAGTGGAAATGGAAAACTATTTAGATGTGCCCAGCAGTCAGTGTAGAAAAATGTTTCAAATGGCACCTAGGTTGCTATGAATCCATGAGTGCTGATCTTAAATAAATGCTTTTGTCAGCCACCATAAATGATCTTATGCTGCGTATTGAGGACACAGGACATTGGTCATGGTATGTGCTGATATTTTTCTGGTAACATGAGTCTTTTGTGGAAAAAGATCTCCCCTGAGCTTATAAATAGAAATAAAATTCTTTGTTTGCCAATAAAGGGTAGCGGGACATGTCAGTCCTTGTTGCTGCCCTGGCATACTTCCTGTCTCTAACACAGCAAGGAATTTCCCTTTAAGTAAATCCAGTCTGTGTTCTCGTTCTTTATTCCAGATGGACCATGACCCCCGAAACCCTGCGTATATTGCCACCCAGGGCCCTGTCCCTGCTACTGGCGCTGACTTCTGGCAGGTGAGTTAAACAACTCTTTGAAAGCTGGATTTATGTTGGGTCAAATGCCTTTCCGTGCTTTTAGAAATGTAAGGTGTGTAAAATCTGTTGTGCTCCAGTCAGTTTGCAAGGTAATTGTTGGAAAAACCTTTTTTTGAATGGCTTTTAACAATCTAGTAAATTTATATGACAAACCTTACTAAAGAGTAGTTGATCTAGAAATTAAGTGGAAAACCTCAGGCCAAAGTATTCAAATTTTAGTCCAAATTTAAGGCCAGGTCTCCCTAATTAGACCGCAGCCTAAGAGCGGATGATTTGCAAAGGGGCTGACCTTCTTAGGAGCGTAGTCAGAATTAGTTGGCTTCCTCCAAATCATAAAAGGACCTAGCACTATATGCTGTTAATTTTTCTGTCGAAATCTACTTTGCACTGGCCCCCGTTCCCCCAAATGCTTAACTTCTTATGCATTTTCCCTGCCACAGATAGCTGAATCGAAAGCTGAGTTATGACTCTACTGCATAAAGTTAAGTAGGCATACACATTTTTGCAGGATCAAGGCTCAAGATAGTTTTTACTGATGCACAAAGATGAGCTTGCTTTGCGCGCAGTCTTTTTACATGCTCATGCAGCTCTCGAATTTTGACATACACACACCAGTAAACTAGGTATGTGCATGCCTAGCGCTCCGTGCATTTATGTGACAGATATGCTACTTTAGGTGTTCCTTTGTAAGTGTAAAAGTGTGCCTGAAAGCTTACTGAAGCTGTTTGTGGGGTCAGCGTTACAGGCAGCTGGGGCTTATTGTCAGCAACAGCGCGTGTTTTTGTTTGCTATTTTGAATGATGGATTTAGAGACTTTTGTTCTGAGAATAGAGAATGTAGAAGTAAAAATTTCAAAAGCACCATTATGTTGTAGGAGCTTGCATTCAGCTGAAATTATCTTATCTCTTAATCGGCTTCACTTGGTCTATGATTGTAAAGTATCAATTGATCCCTATTAAAGATAGTTCTATATGCTTTTCAGGTCACAATTTCCTACTGTTTCTCTGATAAATGAAGAATCAGGACATTTTCAAAAAAAGTTTTTTGGATTTTGGGTGCCTGGATATTTAGATGCTCAGGCTGAAATATTTTGGGCTTATTTTTAGAAGCATAGAGGAAATAGCTTTTGTCTGAAATAATATGAGCTGTTGTTTTGGCTTAAATTTTCAAGGATCTGATAATTTTTGTCTTCAATATGTGGTATTTAGATATAATTGAGAAATCTGATTTTTTTGCCTTAGTGAGTGATTCCTTACATCAGGCATCATGCTTAAAAATGTATTTATTAATTTAAACATGAAAAAGCAAATGCCACATTTAGTATTTGGAAATGACAGTTTATGATCCCTGAGGGCTAGATTTTTTAAATGTATATTTTTGCCTTCTGGTATATTTATATATTGTATATTCATATTTTGCATATTTGTACCTGTAACTGCCCCTTTACATGTTGCAAAAATGTATGTCCCATTTTTAAAGGAGGCATATAAAGAACAAATTTTATATAAGCATTGCTGCTGACAGAAATCAGAATTAATCATAGCAAGATACTGCGATGGATATAATCTGTTCTTCCATTCTAATTTAAGCAGTTGGGCAATTTTTGTGGTCCTGCTACAAGAGGGAAAGTCAGTGTTGGAATCAAGTATTTCTTTGAATAAATATTTTGTTCAGTAATTGTGCACAGAACCCCAGATTTCCCAGACATGGAATGACTAAAATTGAACAGTTATTTCTTTGTTCTATAATCCAATTTGTTCTACAATCCAGCTCCACACTCAGAAGGTCTGTTTCTTGACCTGTTTTCTTCATGCTATTTGTGGCCAGAGATTCTTTGCTTCCCTTCATTTTCCTTCTGCTCTTTTTAGCTATTTCTCCTCCCAGTTATCCATCAGTGAAAGATCATTCCGTCTTCCCACCAAACTTGCTGTATACACTTCCAAGAAAACCATTTGGTAACAGAGGTTCAGCTCCTGCCCAAGTGTGGCTATATCCCTCTTTTTTATGTGATAGTTATTTTATTGTATCTTCTATTTGGTTCCGTAGAAAAGTTTGATCCTTATATTTATTTTGATTATGTCTGTCACTTTATCATAATGCCTACCAATGTCAAATTGGTCCATCATCACCTTTCTCTTATTCTTCTCATTTTTGCAGCCTTAAGCTTCCTACAGGTTACTTTTCGATGTGCTAGTTCATGTTCTAAGCTTTTTACATGGCCGAAGATATCAACCGGGAGTGATAAACAGCCTTGGAGGGATTAACTCTGTAAGCAAGAGTCCTCTGTCCATAACCTTTGAAACGTAGTAGGTGCTTTATGCAAGTCAAAAGCCGTGGCTTGAAGTTGTTGCTATTTATGGCCAGATGCAGGAGCAAAGTTTTTATCTATTTTTTACCTACCAGTACCTATTATAAGGTAAAGTGTGGGAAACCTGAACTTGCTATGGAATATCGCAACTCCTTACTGAGCAGAATCCTTTGATGTTTACTTTAATACAGTTTTCTGTACAGATCATGGTGCTGCCACCAGGGATTGTTTAGAGATGCAGTTATTCATTCCTGATACATCTTCTCAGTGGTTCTCCTGCCTCACCCTCTTCCACTCAATACTAGCTGGAGCTGAGCTGTGTTGCTTTTTTCCCCTTTCACATGCTCACATGGAGCAGTTTTCTGCCTAATCGTGAGAACAGTGACAGATTCCAAAGCAGAAAAACTGGGACTGTTCTGCTGCTCTTTGTGTAAACGCACCATGTCATGCTTTAGCAAGCCTAACAAAAACTCATGTACTTCAGCAGTGCCTTGTACGCCAGGACTTGTTAGATCTCTTGCTTCATATTTTTGCAGACAGACTTAACTGCTAAGTGTCCCAAGATCCTAGCTGCATGGTGAGCATCAGCCACGCTGTTTTTCTTTGGCTGAAGGGTTTCCCCAGTATGTAGCTGTTATAATTGTTTCCACACCTGAAGGCAATTCAAGCTGTTTTCTGAAAAAGAAATTGTCTACAATGGTTTTGTTTTACCTGAATATGTGAGACAACTTTCTTGGCATTTACTGCACAGCTGATATCCTTAACAAATTCCAAACCACTCCTGTTCTGTCTTGCTTATCTAGCTTTCATGCTCAAATTCCAGAGACCCACTTTCCTAGTTTTCCTGAATCTTGCATTGATGTTTTTCCTCCCATCAGTGACTATGTCTACATTAGCAAGCAGTGCAGCCCAGTAGGAGCAGATTTGTAGAGCATCACACTGCACTCATTTTGCGGGTTTCACTTTAGACTGGCTATACTGTGGTACAATGGATCAAATTTGGCTCATTGGCAGGGGGAGCAATTTAAGAGTTCTTCTGGATGCTTAGCTGCATCCAAAGGGAACATAATTCTTGCACTAGGGCTGCTCTGCAATGTCTGCTGCTTGTGATGCACATATCTATGTGACCTACATGATCGTGTAGACATTTCCGTTATCTCTGTTTGAGACCAAACAGCTGATTTAGTTTTGGATACTACTTTTTTCCTAGTTTTTTTGGCAGGCCACTATAGAACTTGTTACACTGATCCAGTGCCCAGTATTTTTGTGCATACTTAGCAGTCAAACTCCCGTTTACAGTTCTCAAGTTACCCAGGCCCGAACAAAGATCATGGTCAGCTCAGTGTCTTCTCTTTCTCAGACTGGGCAAAGCTTTTTCATAAGACACTGATGATGCTTCGTCCATGCTTATCTTGTTTAAGGATGTTCATTTCACAACAGTAACAGTTAAAATTTTCATTGCTGTTAGTTTTTCCTATTTTACAGACTTCAGCACTTGCAGTCATTGTAAAAGAGCTCCAACCAGTTTAAAATCTTCTTTGCCATCATGGGTGTCAGGCAGAGAGCTGCCTTCACCAGGCACTCTGCTCCTGAGGAGCAGATCCCTGCATAGTACCATTATGGGACTGCAGGTGGATCAGCTTCAGTCTTCTCACTAGTGATCACTTCCTCTTTGGAAGGTTATGTCCTTTGGGAAGGTGAGGAAGAAGGGCGAATACTGTTCTTCAGTACCGTCCAACTTGGGTCGCTAAAACCGGCCATCAGACACTGGCATGCACTTCTGCATGTCTTGTAGTGTAAGCCCACTTCCAGGCATCAGACTTCCATGATTGTCTGTCCCTCCAATTTACTTCTCGAATTCCTTATAGCCTTGCCATTGCTCCTCAGCCAGCAAGGTCCAAGTGAGTTCCAAGTTTCCTGACTTACCTGTTTCTTTGAAAACTTTCTAGCCTGCAGCAGTTGCATCATCAGTCACCTCACTGATCTGTTTTGATACAGGCCTTCCTAATCTGTCTGGATACTCTGTTTGCAGCTCAGACAGAGATTTCATCTCTGCCTGCGTGTCATCTCTTAGACCGCTTTGGAAATTTTCCAGCCACTACTTTAATTAATTTTGAAAAGCCTCCAGCTGATTCAGGTCTTCTTTTAATTTCATCTGTTCTTGTTTTCATCTCTTTTTACCAATTACTATTACTGAGAGATACTTCCTTCATTTACTCTGTTTTGGTTCAGAGGAAATTCCACCTCACAATTTCCCTGCTGGAAAACCGGATGCCTCTTCTCATGTGGTAGTAATCCATTTTTACCTGAGTGGTTAAACCATTTGCCAGGTTTGTGGGTTGTTTTCTTCTCAGCTGAAAAGAGAATTCATCTTCAGGACAGGTTTTTGCTTTGATATACTTTCATTTTATTTACAAAGAAAGCACAGAGTTGTGTTTCCTTGAACAGAATCAGAAGCAAGTAACAGGCAATGACTTGTCTTTTCCAAACCTCATTCATGCAGTGTTTTATCCCCAACCTCTCTCTCAGCTTTTATTCTTCCAGGATTGCAATAGTAGAATTTGATGAAATATGTTCATGGCTTCTTTATTTCTTTTACATGTTTTTAGTGATTATCTTGATTAATCATCCTACCTTGGTTATTGCTTCTCTCTGCATTAAGCCTATCAGGTTCTAGAGAAACTCATGGGTCCACACGCTTCACATTTGCTTTGTTTTTGATTATAACTTCTGCAATTTCAGTTATCAGGTTCCATAAGAGAGTTTGCTTGTTTCTTACATTCATCTTGCATGAAAGGTGATGGTTTTCTCCAGGAGCTCCAGTGAGATTTCACTCAGCTTGTTCACATAACACTATTAAAATTCAACATGTCTTTGAACATAATTCAAAAGAAAGAGGATGTAGAACATTTCTAATCTATAACAAGTTATCGCAGCAGGAGTTCCATGTTGTGAATAATTCTGGAGGTATAAAATTTTATTATTTTCCATATGGGCTGTGTTATGATTCCATGAAGTATCTGACATGAAGTACATGCCTTAACTTGCAAAGTATTTTAAGAAGACCAGTGATGCAAGAAGCTACTCTTAGGATATTTAGAACCAACTTTCCTTGCACTGAAAAAATGTTACTGATTATGCCTATTTTAGAAATTGCATGCCTGCTAAGGTTCTTCGCTTCCAAATGGAGATTTCTTTGGGAGACAATAATCTTTTCCCTCAGGAAAATTCTGTCTGATTCTCCTTTTAGAAGCATTAGTACCCCACGTAATGCCTTGCTTTCATAAATCCACCTTCCTTTGCCCTTCTTTACCCTTTGACTTTTTGGAGGGAAGTATATACTCTCACCCTTTTTTTATTTTACCATAGTAGGTGAAAGAGAAGGAGCGGTGAGGCAGTTCCTGCCAAGTGACTGAAGGTACACCTCTTAGTTGCCTTAGGAAACTAAATCATAGATGATTTATATTGATGTAAGAATATTTTATCTTTCTGTGATTTCCTTTCTCCATGACCAATGTAATTTATAAAACATATGAACATCCTATAACTTTTAGAGTTGGAATAGAGAAATACAATTTTCCCCATTTTGCAGAGTCAGTAAAGTTCAAAACTCCTACAGCAGTAATCCATGAGATTAAATGCAGCCAACACCTGTGGTTTGGACCAAAAAATTCCCTGGCCTTTATCAGAATAGATCTGAAGCTCAGACTAGATAGTTCCTCAGCTGCCTTAATCCCTGGTGGGGTCTAGTCTCTCAGGGATTATTGGTGCAGACTTATCAGCACCAATAAACAGCACCGAGTCCAGCACAGGACAGGGAAGGCAGGCTTCAATAAAGAGTTGTCGTGCTCAATAAAGAGTTATTTGTGGTTAGGTTGCTACTCCAGGATGTGAGAAAGAGCTTCGTCCTAAATGTTTCGAGTCAAACCCATATTTTTAATTACTCCGTCTTTCTTCAACTAATTACCAACATATGAAATGCTCTTGAAGCTGAGAATACTCTTCAGCCTTCTTGCTGAAGTTGGGCATCTATTCCCAACAAAGCAAAACAAAGCTCTCTGGAGCAGATTTTAAACAATTATGATTAGGGAGTGGGGAGGCCTCATCTTTGCTCCTTTGATTGTTATTTATTTTTATCCCAAGACTATTAAGTGTAAAGTGCGCAAAGAGTCCCCAGAGTAAAGACCAGAGCCCTGATCTGAGCCGTGGGGTTAGGTTACCATTTGCTTTTCATTATCCCCCAATCCTGCATTTCTTAATCTAAAGCTATTTTTAGAATAATTTTCTCTATCCGGATTCAGCTGTGTATTATCAGAGTCCGTTCAAAAATTAACTATTGTTTTCCTCCCAGGTCACATCAACATATTAAGAACTAATTGCAGTATGGAGGACATTATAAATCTTTGCATGTCTGGCAACACTTGCTTTTCTCTTCCAGTTTTGGAATTTAGCAAAAGAACTCCAAATGTCAGTTCACTGTTTCCCATGTAAAAAGAATTAAGTCTCCAAGAGCAGATCTCGGTGGGCAGGAGACTATGTCCCTGTAACTGAATGAGTCTCCCTGCAAATTGGGCATTCCAAGCCCATGGGTTGAGTAAGGTCAACTGCAGTGAGCCTTCCTCTGCTCTAATTGCTGATTTCTGTCCCAGGTGCTCCCAGTTCAACATGTTTTGTGAGCGCTGAAATTGTTTTACCGACAAAATTACTTTTTCTGCATTTTGTTTTTCTGTGCAGAAGACAACAATTTCAAGGGATCTTGAATCACAAGGTTTATTTTCCTTGCCTGGAATGGGGCTTCCTGCATGTCTAATCAGTTTTCACCTTCAGAAAGAGGAGTACATCAAAAGAGAGGCAGAGCAGTTCAATGTGTAAAATATGCATATTTTAATTTAATAAAAGAAAATTAGCAAGGGAGAGATGGGAACAGAACTGCAGCCCCTAGAGCTCTGGTAGCCTGTCAAGTCATGTGAAATAAACGTAGCGTTAGGAATTCCATAGTCATTTGGTAAAGGAGTGCAAGGTTACCATTCTCGTGTCTAATTATGGCTCCAATTGGAGAAGGTACGTAAGGAGGTCCTCTTAAATGGTCTGTAACCTTTTTAATCAGGTTCCACTTTCCGAATGCCACAGTGAAAAGCTAACTGCTGGCATATGTGGTGGTACTGTCCCTCTTTGATGCGTTTTTCTCAGCAGTGAAATACTAAACGGCATTTGTATTTAAATTATTTAATAATAAGGCTTGATTTATCAGTCTACCGAGAAGAATTAGAGCAGTTCACATCTCTTAGACAGCAGACGTTACTGCAACGCATGCAGTCATCCTCAGTTTGCCTGTCTTGTTGGCTTCTCAACAAGTGCAGCAGCAGGGACACCAGAGCCAACCGGACTACCACACAGTATTCACATCTCCTACAGAGGGATTCACGTTCACTTCATGTTTTTAAAAGTATCTTTGTAACTCTAAGAGTCAGATAATCTTTTTAATTAAGCACAGGTTCTTGATCATTCAGTAGTTCAATTTTTCAAAGTATGAATTTGCTTAGTCGTCGAGCACAACTGTGACTGTGTAAATGGCAACTCTGACTTTGCCAGATTTGACCCGTTAGGCTCATGTCTAAATGATAAGCCATTCTCAAACAAAACGTCTAGCAAAGAGGTTGCTTTTGGAATGGCATATATTGTGAAGTTCTAGTTGAAAAACAAAAAAGCCAAATCCCCCAAAGTATGTATTTGTTTCAATTGAAACTCCCCCAGGTTTTTTTAAACTCATTAAAGCACTGGATTTTAATTTTAAAACATTTAAGAAAACATCATTTTCTCACTGTCTCCATTCCGTACACTATTTCCTACCTCTGATGAACTTGAAAGAAATCACAGTTGAATGAATTACCTTCATGATGTGTAATAAGATGTATATTATCTGATGCTGCAAGGGTTTCTGTTGTTGTTTTAGGGACTGTGTTTATTCATGTTGACTTTTGATTATCATTGGAAATGATTTGTTGTTTATTTCTTTGTGTTTCCAAGTGGTTGCATTTACCAACGATTTGGGAAGCCTAAGAGACTGAAAAGGTGTATTCTTCATTTTACTAGAGATCTCTTTCAGAACGCAGCTTGTATAATTAGCCGGGTTTTTTTAGAGAACAGCTTGGATTTAATTCATTATCCTATCTATTTTCTACCTTTAAGTCATCATATTTTAGAAATTTCACCAGTTCTTATCAAAAGAAGAGTGTCTGGTTGGAGCACATAAGTTGTCATTTCCTCATCACTGAAATAAAGAAGAAAATGACTGACAGAGGGTTTTTAGGTGGAAGAGTCTTTGTAAAAAGAAGTTTTACAATGGTCAAATATCTGAAAAAATAAAATAATTCTTATTGAATATGTTATTTACAAGCTGGTAAACAAGGAAATTTTAAAATATACTTGTCAGCTTTCAAAAATTGAGGTTTTGTTGAATTGGTAGCAGTACTGTAGCATTTATTCTTCTATTTATGGCTTTATTTTCCTCCCTACTTGAAAAATCAATTTTGTGCTCCCCTGCAAGTAGTTCATACCAAATATAACTCACCCTAGGCAGAAGTCCTTTATATGGGACTGGGGTGCTAGATAACCACAGTGCAAGGACACTACATGTGGAGAATATCATAGGCAGGGAGTCCTGCGGGTGTCAGACACACAAGATATCACCTGCGACTTGGAGGACTCAGCCTTTAATTTGCAATAAATGATAAAGGGTGGTGTTATTCATGCCTAAGGAGTGTTTTGAGAATGATGCCTGTAGCGGGAACGTCATTAAGGATCATTAGCACGTTATTCCCTAGGCGTGTGAGTAGAAGGTGGAAACGTCCCACAAAATGGCACAGTTTCGGTTGAACCTGTTCCGCTCGGAGTACTCCCTTCGACGTTTCTTACTATCCTGGAAGTGTTACTGAAAATTGCAAACATGAAACTGCCTGCAATTAAGTGATCTAAGTTTGGCTTTATGTTTTTAACTTGTGTAACGGTAGTTACATTCAGAGATTGTAATTTTTTTATTGGGCTCTGTGCAAACACATAAAAAGAAAAGCCTCTGCCCTGAGGACGTTACGTTTTCTTTATTCTTGCATGCCGCGTGCGGCTTTACTCGCTCTTGTGCAAGTATACAAAGTTCAGCCTTCTGTGAATTAATGTAACTTTGCAACTGAATCTCCTTCTCTGCTTTGTGAGCACAGCTGAAAAGCGTCTTTGGTAACTAGAGGTGCTTCCCCGAAGGCCGTCCCGGCGTTGTGCAGACCCAGTTTGTGCTACCTGTTCCTCCAGTGGGGAGACCCTGTCCTTGGAGCCTCTTTCTGGCAGGTGGCCACGTCTGGCCTCCCTGACCTCAGTGAGGTGTCACGTGTTGGGAGCTGTAGTCGCTGAAAAAGGCATCACCAGATGGAAGACAGGGTGATCAGCAGGCCACAGTGTAAAACTCAGTGAACTGCCTTTGACTCACCCCTCTTCTCCTTTACTTGGAAAGAAACGTAGATAACTGCCTGATGGTTTAATACTTAAGTTACTAAGGAAACAACAACAACACTATAGTCCTCAAGTCACAGTCTGTGAACCTTAGTGAATATCCCGTATAAATGGTAAGCGCAGGAGATGCGGTTACAGTTGCTGGCAACGGGGTGGATGGCACTAGACTGTATTGCCTTCTTGATTTAGTAGATTTGACTTCTGCGTTTTCACACAATGACCTAAAAGCAATATTATACCCCAGAGTAACTTTGAAATTGTTTGTTTAAATTAACTTTCATTTGGATTTATGCTTAATGAAATCTTCAGAGATGCAGACAGCCCCTCTGTAATGAAATGCTGTATCTTTGAACCAATGAGCAGGGCTGCCAAACTGTAAGGATTCCTCTCTAAACGAGTGGGCTTTTATAATGTTACACTTGGGTGGCACAAGCAGAGTGCTAGATGATTAGTTTATGGTCTAGATCATTGTATTTTTATTACACTCATAAAAACTGTGTTTCTCCTCATTTTCGTAATGGCTTCAATGAGCTTCTATACCTTCTAGAGGCACATTAAATCGTTATGCGGTGAAAGTACTGATTTAGTGGGGCTAGTTTTAAAGTAAGATACATGTTTTGAATTCTTATCTTAGTCTGATTGCAGACTTAAAAAAAAAAAAGTGAAACTATGTTAGAATGAATGAAATCCGTATCATCCTCTTCACATGCAGAGAAGGTTTCTAGCTGCGGCCTAAAACAAATAGAAATGCAAAAGAAAGAGACAGACTATAAATCTATATCTGTATATAAAATTAATTATATATCAGTTAAAACATTTTTGCTATTCTTATGGCACTGAGAGCTTTTGATAAGAGGTTGGGTGGATTACAGAGGTTTTGATTAAGAAATCTTTTTAAGGAACAAAAAGAAGAGAAGAAAGATTATTTTTATTCCTTACATTCAACTGTAATTTGTTTCTTCCATTTCTGTCCCAAATTATAAATAGCCCTACCCTGTGCAAAGCCTAGATTCATTTCTATGAATAATTCTAAGCTGGTTTTAAAAGTTATTTTAATTATATTGCATAATGAAAAAGAAGAAAAATATTATTTGTTTCTATATATGCAGGCTGTTCTTAAAAGAGAAGACAACATCATTATCCATGAATGGAAAACCTTTTGATTTGATATGTAATTGAAAAAAATAATCCTTGTATTGAATGTATCATTTCATCTTTGCACAGTTTAGACAAAGGCCTTTTTTGTTTACAAAATTTACATGTCAATACAGTTGCTTATAAATATTTCTGTGAAATAAACATAACCCTCCACAAAAAGAGCAGTTAACTCTTCATTCAGTGATTTTATAGGCTAGCAAAAAGACAATGAAAGTTGTATGCAAATATAACATCAATGTACAGCATAATAATAACAGTTTTTAGTGATTATGCGGCGTGGTATTAATTCATAGGAGGCTTTTTGTTCAGCCGTGAGCTGCGTTTGGAACACGGATTGGGCAGAGCCTCTCTGCTTGTTCTGCTCCTGGGGGAAACGTCCCCGCATCCTGGGGCTGAGGGTGATGGCCTGGATGCCTGCACCCGCTCTGTGGCTGGCCTGAAGCATTAACGGATCGCGCTGTTAGTAAAGATACACGTTTTTCCTCTGTTCCTGCTGTACCTGTGCTGTGCGAGCGCAGTCTGCAGGGCGGGTTGCACTGCTTCATTCTGCCTCCAGCAACAGAAAAAGCAGAGAGAGAGAGAGAGAGAGAGAGAGAGAAAGAGGGAAGGGGAAGGGAAGGGAAGGGAAGGGAAGAAATTGAAAAGAAGGAAGAAAGGAAGGGAAAGAAGAGAGAAAGGAAGGGCAAGAAAGACAGGAAGAAGGGGAAAGAAAGAAGGGAAGGAAAAGAAGAAGGAGGAAGGAAAGAAAGAAAGAAATAATGCACATCTACAAAAAACCTTTCCAAAAATTTATTTTTGGAAGGAAGATTTACCCATCAGAAACGTTTCTGGAAGAATAGTTTCAGTTTGGGTTTTGTTCTGCCTTTTCCTTCTCTCTGTTGTTCAGATGCAACTTTTACGGTTATTTCCGGTAGTTCAGTGGTTTCAGGAGTTGAGCACCTTTTGCTACATGACAAACTGCAACAAGAAAAAGGCTTGAGGGTACAGCGTCCAGCCCATGCTACTTCAGTGGGTCAATATATTGTTTGGTGGGTCAATATATTGTTAACTACCTATGTTCATGCTGCTTTAGTATTAAATACCAAACACCCAAATAGTTGTGTCTTTTGAAAGCATTGTTCAGTGTTTCCTTTGTGTATCTGGAAGTTTGAAAGAAAAGCAGCTGAACCCGGTGCTGGGAGCGAGCAGAGATTTTGTGAAAGACACGGATTGAATTCGTTGGAAATTCTTTAATATTTCGTGGAAGCGTGCAAAATATGGTGCCAGTTTATTCAGGGATTTGAAAGCAGCTGCAGAGTAAAAGTGTCTAATGAAAATGAAATAAATTTCCTGTGAATGGAATAAATTTTGATTGTGTGTCTGAGTGCAGTAATTATACATGTCACGCGGTAATTAGGCAGTCACAATGTGGCCACGGTGTCTTTCTTTGTCTGCAGATGGTCTGGGAGAACGGCTGTGTCGTTATTGTCATGCTGACACCCCTTACGGAAAATGGCATCAAACAGTGCTACCACTACTGGCCAGACGAAGGGTCAAATCTCTACCACATCTACGAGGTACTTAAACAAAATCTCTGGTTGTCACTGTGACAGTAAGTGGATGGATTGATTTCATGCAGGGCAAAATATTGTTTAATCTGATCTAACCTGTAAAGTGAGTTGAAGTCTCTTAAATACTCTCAGTGTACCTTGGAGTCGTTTTAGATTTGTGGAAAATTTGGCGCAATTTTAATAATGTGATGGTTTGCATTGAATAGCATCTAGTAAATAATGAGCCAAGTGTTGCAGTGAAAAAAGGAGAGGGCATAACTTTGTCTTTAAAATGATTACGCTAGTGATTAAAATACAAACGCATGTATTTATATCTTGTAAGTAAATAGTATGTTTATGGCTAGTCAGTTTTGCCTTAGGAAAGCTGTATGTATATGTTTATTTAAAAGCCTATACGTAGCTTTAGTAATTAGCGCTATTGATTTTTACCTTGTGCCTCACTTGCAACAAATGTTTGTTTGTTTGTTTGTTTGTTTGTTTGTTTCCTGCTTTGTGTATCTTAGCCCAAAATATCAAGTCACGGTGTTTTGTTGAAATGTAACTTTGACAATGGCTGTCATATTTTTCCAGTTGTCCAGCTGAGCGGATGAAGAAAAAAATACCACAGTCGCCCAATATGAAGAAAAACTAAATGTGAAGAATTATAGCTCTTTAAATGAACATATGAAAATACTTGCTTTTTCTTAAAAGATTGACTATGAAAATGAGCTGCCTTTTTTATGCTGAGTTTTCTCCATAGCAGAAGGAATTAACTTCTCATGTGAACTGAATTATGAGATCTTTAAATCCAATCAGACTGTCCTAAGCAGTGCATTGTGGGCATATCCAAGTAGATGGTGACTGGCAGTTTAGCATATTCTCAGGCGTTGCCTCTTTTGTATTTCTATAACAATCTAAGATTTCAATTTCATGACTTTTCAGTTTGCAGTAAAACTGTCAAGAATTTTTTTAAGTTTTTCAATCTAATAGCCATGACAGCTAAACTCTTCTTGAAAACAAGTACAGTGATTGCTGAACAACAAAGTATTTCTCTAGCAATGGCCCATTTGCTAATAAACATAAAGCTTTCATGCAATTCCTTCCTTCTAGACATCCATTTGATTTTGAAGACACTGCTGGCAACTGAAATGCCTGACTTGCGTTTGCTCCTTCCTGTGTGGTACAGGTGAACCTTGTCTCTGAACACATCTGGTGTGAGGACTTCCTAGTGAGGAGCTTCTACCTGAAAAACCTGCAGACCAACGAGACGCGGACAGTGACGCAGTTCCATTTCCTTAGCTGGAATGATCAGAAAGTTCCTGCTTCCACAAGATCACTTCTGGATTTTCGCAGGTAAAACATAACATGTAACAGTTTACTTCAGATAACGTCAGTGTGAGGAACTGAAGTAGCTGCACTTCTAATTGCCCATTAATTATTTCTGTTTTGAAAGGGTGTCCCTCAGCCTGTGATATAATGACAGAAAAACTGGCAAGCAATCTGCAGTATATAGGTCGATTTTTAGTGTTGTCTCACAAATACCTGTTGCCTGATTTTAAGACATACTCATTTCCCGTCTAGAGATAATGCATTTCTTCCTTTTGTACAGTTCTTTTGTGCTTTTTTATTTCTCTATTCTACAAATATTTACCAGGTCTGCAACTCCAAGGCCTTTTATGGGGCTGCTCTACAATCCTTGTTGCAGGAATCTCACAAATAAATTACGTAGTGTGAGCACACTAAGGAAAAACCTGGTCACAATCGAGTCAGATGGCAGTGATGGCTTTCCAGTGGGAGTGTTTGCTCACAAGGATCAAGCAGTCAGGACTCTAGATTTTCTGTGGGTGAAGGAAGGTGCAAGTTTGAGGAAGCACGTGAAAATATCGACAAAGGAATCCCTGTGAAATTTTAAAGAAAGTGAACGGGGCTTTCAAATATAAATACACAAAGGCAAAAAAAAAAAAAACGAGAATCCCTGCCATCTTCAGTTTGCTGTGTCTGTCTCAATTTTAATTTGAAAATTAAAGCCGTGCCTGATAAATATTGGGGTGAAATAATCTTCATTTGATTGCAAACTGTGCCTGGTGCAGCGCGTGTGGGTGTTAGCATGTATCAGCTAATCCGCGGTGCTGCGCTGACGCCTAATGAAAAGGGTCTCGGCGAGGTCTTGGGAGTCGGGTCAGAGTCCGCCGGTGGCCGGTGGGATCCCGTGCTTTCCTCCCCCTGCTGCAATATTATCTGCAAACCCCTGAAGTGATTATCAGGGGCTCAGCGCTCCGAAGGTCCAAACTCGGTCTTTCAGTAAGCACTCGTAGCTCTGACTGGTGTCAGTAGGAGTTGCGCATGTGCACCTGAGGGGACGGCCTGGCTTATATCCGACTGGAGCTGGTTACACACTTGTCTGTTGGCAAAATTTTGCTCTTAAAATTAAGGACTAAATGCCAACCTTCATCCGTCTATATTCTCTTGCATATTACAAGGATTTCAAAGCAGAGGGAAATCTCACACGTTGCAGGTCAAGTAACGGAGTGCAGCTGCTGAATTGTATGAACTATGGCTAGGTAAGAGTATTAAGGGCATGCTGCAGCGTCTCAGTCCAAAAGCAGTAGGGGAGGAAGGAAGCACTGGCGTTAAGGATGGAGTTGAAACCGTAATTGAATTTTCAAGATTTTCTTCTCTGGGTTCAAATACAGACTGCAATGTGATTTTTATAGGTCGATTTTTCCTTTGCTTATGGTACTGCAGAAGCTGCCGGTAGTGGATTTCTGCAGTGGAAATTTGGGATTGGTTCCATTAAGCCATGAAGGTGTGCAGCGCTGATCACACATAGCACCTGATTTTGCCGTTTTGAAGTTAGCGGGAGATTTGCTGTTGATTGTAACTAGAGTAAGAACAAGGCCATACAAGCAGGTCTTCTCACGGTCTTCAGCATCTCGTCTCGTTGGCTTCACCAAGAGTCAGTCCCTGCAGGGACTGCAGGATTAGGTGTGCGCTGAGGCACAGTCCACGTGGCCGAGAAAACACAGGTTAGGGTGACCTTCTGTAAGGATTAGCTGACCATGTTGTAGAAGCATTCACTGCACAATGTTTTGAAAAAGCAAAATTACGACTAGGTGAGAAAAATGGTTCAGCTGGCGTTTGTCCTATTTGGGGCAAGCATGGGAATGAAATTTTTAAGATTTAATTGAATCCTGAGTGTTCATTTAATATGTATTCACAGTCCAGTTGAGAGTACTGTAATCATTTGCTACGTGCAGATTTTGTACTATGATCTCGTAATGCTGAATGCGTAGTAAAATTCCTTCTGAAAAGGAATTTTGGCATGCACACTAGCTGGTCTATGAATCTCAGTTTTCTTGGTCCTCTGATGTTGCTGTTTTTTCAATGACAAAAACTAATGCACTATTGCTGAAATAATGTGTTTGGAATTCCTTTATAGAATAAATGTTTTGCACCTGAAGCTTCCTATTTAAAGTACAACCTCTGCTGAATAACAACAACTGAGTCGTAAAGCCCCCAGAGTAAATGTCTGACCTCGTAGTAAGGTAGTGCCAGGAAGGGGCTGCTCTCATTTCTTTTAGTATCTATGTTTCTATGTGCATTCAGTGTGTTTGTATATATATATATGGACATGTGTTTATATTTATATATTCACATACATATATGAAATTAAGCATATACATAACCAACCCTCTATTTTTTATAATTCATCACCAAGAAAAATTGGATTCCCAAAATTACCTTGCCCAGAGTCGGTGGAAATATGGACCTTCTAATTTTTATTAAAGTAAATTTTGCAAGTCTCTCTGAAAACTGAAAGCTTACATTTCTCTTATTATGTATCAGACAGTGTTTTAGACGATTTTGCATTTAGCAGACACATTAAACCTTGAGGAATAATCTATCACACTTTAATAATGTAGGTATAAATTGCCAAAAAGAGATTATTCTACATATTTTAAAAGAATCTATACAAAATACAGTCCCTGAGAGGCGAGGCTACTGCAGAAACCACTGGTCAGTTTTAACTGCTTCTGGAGTCCTAATTTCATTTTGAACAATAGACCAATCATTATTGCTCTGGACTAGCTTGTTAGTCATGCACTGATATGTGTAATTAAATATTTCTTGAGCCCAGAGGGAGCACATTTACACTTTAAAGAGGGACTGCTAAGCTAAAAGATAATTAGCATCACATATGAGGGCTTTGCTTAAAATATATATCTATTCTGCTATCACTTCTTGCTGTGTGCAATGGCATTTACTAACACTGCTCACTTTAAAAACGGACAAATTCTTATTTTGCCAGCTAATTAGCGGTTGCCAGTGTCATTTTTGTGATGTTGCAGCTAGTAATATGAGCCCAGTTGCATAGTCACAAAAGTGATCATTGGAAACTGTGACTCTGCTGCAGGGACAATGTGGGAAGCCCCTTTTCTGAGCCTCTAACGACCTCTGACCTTTGCTTGCTGATGGTTTGCATGATGATTTCTTTTTCACTCAATGAGCCAAGGGTTGGTTTGTATTACTAATCATTCTTTCTAAGTTAATCCTTCCTGTATATGTATATATTTTTATATATATAATATATATTCTCTTAAACATTTAAGAACTTTGCTTCCTGGTGAATTTTCAGCTCACTCTAATTAGCCACAGCTAAGAATGAAATGCGATGTTGCTGCACTTCTAAATATTTTCCTAATCTATATGCAGACAAAGCTATGAACCAGCTGGATTGCAACCCTTTGTTTTAATGTGTTTTATGAAATGTGTGATAATGAAAATGTTTGAAACGCCTTCAATAAAACTGACAAACATGAGGTGTCTTTCCCTAACATGCGTCTCTGGCCGTGTCTGATTTACTGAGAGCTTTGGTTCAAATTTTTCACTGAAGCTATATTAAGACTTTGGTAGGTGGCTAGTCACAACATGCTAATGTCATATTGGTGGTGCCATGCAACGAACAAAGCAGGAAAAAAAGTGGTAAATGCCCTTCTGTAGTTGTTAGCTTTTATGTAATACTTGAAATGCAGAAGCTACTCTCTGCTAGAGCACATGAGGCAGGGGAGAGAGGGTGACCAGCTGCACATGGGAGAATGCAGACTCCTTGTATCAGCTGATGTTTCAGACGTTTAAAATTTAACTTACAGCACGATACCAAAAGCAAGTATCAGGTTTTATGCTATATATAAAGAGTTGGTCCTCAGATAACGACCATCAAGAATTCAGTAATTCATTCGTGAGCCCTACTGCAGCTCAAGTCTTTAAAACGCTATCAAAGATGTGAGTTTTGCTTGGTAGCGCCTGCACAGCTGCCCGTTTGTGGACATATAAATGGTCCATTCGGTTCCCAGTGTCAGGTGCTTCGCAGTGGCTTACTACCCGTTTCATACAAACTGAGTTGTTCTCACATTAATTACTTACATAGAAGAATATAAATACACAAAGTCGCTGACAGTATGATTTACATATGTGAGTGAGAGAGTAAGAATTGTGAAAAATCCTGAATTCTCTTATTTAAAGGGAGTCATCACAAGAACTTAATGTTGTTATCAACTTTGGTGACAATCTTAAATGATAAAAAGCAGAATATAAAAGCATGGATTCGTGGGACATCACCAGCATCTCCGTAGCCTGTTTGAGCTGAGTTCTAGGTATCCAAGCAGACTGCCTTTCAGATGTGGAAGATTAGGTCTCTTCAGGCTATACAGTATGCAGTATTTAAAGATATATACATGTCTTCACAGCACCAGTGTTACTGAATGGATGAACAGCCAAGAACTAAATGATTCCGTAGGTCAGTTATGCTTTGAAATTCATAATAGCGTAATACCACAGTTGCCAAGTTCCAGGAGCCCACTTTGTCAGTGCAACGGTCAGGATGCTCTGTAACACTCGCGCCAAGCTGGTACCTATAAGAGCATCTGGGCATCCCCCAGAAGCTGCCCGATGGAATGGTTTTGTAGGACACCATCTAGCTCTAGTAAATTCAGATACCTAACTAAGAAATGTGAAAGGTTTTGATTTCTTGAAGAAATGCTTTCCCCTTTTATCCTTTATTCGGCTTGCCTTGTTAACGTGTGTGCGTATTTTATGGTTTGGGGTATGCAACACATGTAAAACACATTCTGTTGTGGAAGAGAAGGTGTGGGATTTGGGTTTTTGTAAGGCAATTTAAATAGATTTAAACCGATTTTGTGGGCTGTGTTTGGAATCTTAGGCTGAGTATCTTCATTTGCTTCAGCGCTAGTTATTGCTTCATTGAGTTCAGGTATCAGCAGGTCTGTTCTGCAGCCGTGCTTCTATGGTTTGACTTCAAGTGCCGTCTCTTGCCATGGCAAATCTTTGCCTAGGAAGCTGGAGAAGAAAATAATTTGTCAATGTTAAGTCTGTAAGATCTTTGCACTGGAATCAAAGCAGTAAAGCTTACTGATGGTTTTAGTTATTTTTACTGTGAAGAGATTATGTTTTAGAAATTTGTGAGAAGCTTTCCTGAAGGTTTGCTATTTACTGTTCTGGAGAGAATTTGTTTTACAAATACGCACACATTATACAAAATATACTGGAAAACCCATTTTTAATTCTGGATTCAGGTTGATGCTCCTCAAGTATTTCTTTGAGCAAGCTCATGAACTCAAAGTTAGCCTCTAAAATGAAAGTATCTCATTATGACCTCAGTTTGGAGCTAACGTGAGACATCTGAGAAAAGACATTATTTATTTTGTGTAGCTAATAGTTACAAAGAGGTAGTGCTTGGTATTTCTACAATAGGAAAACAGAAGCAAACTTTCAACGAGGTTATGTACATAAAAATTGCTTGTTATGTTAGGAAATGATCAACCTGACTAGTTCTTTAAAGACTGCAATATTTGCCTTTTTTATTGCTTATTTTTGGCGACTGGCTAAAGAAACAGTTATATAATATTTTCAATTAATTTTTTGTGTCTGTTTTATTGCAGAAAAGTAAACAAGTGCTACAGGGGTCGCTCTTGTCCAGTAGTTGTTCACTGCAGGCAAGTACAATTTCTAAAATAGCTTTAGAGAGATTTTATGTGTAAGAATATGATGTAAATATAACCAAAATGGGCAAATTAAAGCTTTAGATGGATCACTAAACATATAGTAAGGTAGGCCAAAGGTATGACATATAATTCATATGTTTTTTAATGCTAATTAATGCTTAGTTTCCATTTCCATAATAAAATTACCCTTTACTGTGATTTAGTAGATGTTGTTTCACAAATTACAATCTACAACTAGCTTTCCAAATATATATGGGACTTTAATTTCATAAATCTACTTCAAAATTATAGTGGTTCCATGCATTGCCAATGTAGCCTTTTATTTTTATTAACACTCAGTTGTGTTTTATTTCTTCTTTGCTTTTCGTGATCATGATACGAACAGGGCAGTGTCAGGGAATGGAAACCTACCCCGAGACTGAGTAATCCTTTAAGCATAGATTATCTTTAGGCCTGACAGCCTGATGGATGTAAACAAAAGCTATTGGACAGGTCAATATAAAACTTTACAATAATAATGTTAATAACTTGTTAACTTGTTATAATGTTAATAACTGTTTCTACCATTGGAGATTCTGAGATATAAGAAAGGTGTTGTATGTATCTCTCTAAGATACTCTTGGAGACAAGGAGCATAAAAAAATGATTATAACGAAAAGGAAAGTTGTTTAATATGTGGCACTCCACTTTTCTGTTGCGGGAGTGCGGGGAGCGTGTTTCTCACCTGTGTTCCCGCGGGTGAGGAGCTGGGCCACCTACCTCCGGCTGCGAGGAGGTGCTCTACAGAGTGCAGAGAAAAAAAGAGAAAAATTATTACTATTACCTCCTTCTCTCTAAGAAGTGCTCTAGTAACTGATAAAGAAAAAACTTCTGTCTGCGGAGTCTTAACAAAAACTAAGTTTCATAGCCTGCCTGTAAATGGAATACAATAATGTGCTTCACGCTGCTCTGTTGTTTTGCCTTTTATTAACTCCGGTACACAAATTGAGCTATCAATAAAAATAATGGCTTAATTAATAAAACTGCATGCCAGTCTAATTGGTCACACATTCACCTTTGTAAAAATTTGGGGGTGGGAAGGAAAAAAAAAGCTTTTACTTAAGGTCTTAATTATGTTTGCTAACAGCAGCTCTAAAAGAACATCACGCTGGCAATTACGAGTTGCTCTCTGAGAGGGACACAAGCTGCATCCAGATTAGGGAGCTTTCCTCCTCCCAGGGCTTGCTCACCCATCTCTGAGGAGGGACCGATGCTGCCCAAAAGTTAAAGCTGTTTCTCAATTGCGTAATAATATTTTTTCTGTTCATTGCATCTGAGGAAGAATTAAAAGAAAGGGTAAAAATAAGAAACAAATCGCTCATTATTTTTCAAGTTCAGATGGTTCATATCCTGTTTTACAGTGAAGAAGGACTATAGAGCATCAATAATTGAGTGTTTAAGTTCTTGGACAGGTCCGTGCATGTGTTGCCTCTGACCGCTGTGTTCAAATACAGTCTGCAAGCTTTGGGGATGACACTGGCTGCTCTTCGTTCTTCAGTTCTCTCGCAGCTAGCTTATTCTGTGCTTCTTCGTCTCACACCCAAGTGACCATAAGCTCCTTATAGGCACGCTTTATGCGTAGGAGTGGCTTCCTGGTCAAAGATTACTGACTTTTCTACTGCTGTTTAAAATATTTTTATTGCGTAAACACAACTCGACTTAAAAATCAAAAGAGGTCCCTGTTATCCATGCAGAATAATAGTTAATCTCACATGAATCTTGCGTTAGTTAAGTGCACGCTTTCTCCCCCCTTCTCAATTCCTTACTTTTTCCCCTCGTTCTGTCCTCCTCGCCTTGGGTAACATGCTGTACCGTTAATGGCAGGTACCTCTTTGTTGAGTCTAGATGCGCACTGATGGGCTTTATTTTTCTTTTCCCCTTTGTGTTGGCAGTGACGGTGCAGGAAGAAGTGGGACCTACATTCTGATTGACATGGTTCTCAATAAAATGGCCAAAGGTGAGAATGCCAAGCCTGGCTGCTTTCTCCGTCCTGAAAGCTGTGGTGGCGTTGCCCTGACAACCCGGGGAGCGATAGTCACAGAAAGCCTTCGAATAAATTAGAGGCAGATTGTACTCGTTCCTGAACGTCCTTAAGTTGTATTTGCACGCTCGTAGTGATTTCAAAACGCAACACCAAAAGCAAAGGCTTTATGAATGAGCGGATGTATTTGTGCTGTTGAGAGGTGTTTGAATTTCAGCTTTATCGTTTAAAATAGGTTTAACAGTTAAGGAAAAAAGACACCTTGGGGCGATATACTCGTTGTTTAGTGGTTATCTGAGCTAGTTCCTTGGCTGCTTTCATGACTGTTGCACACTCAGCTGTCACCTACTCAGCAACAACAGTCAAATACAATTACTTCTCTTTTCATAGTTGTCCATTGCTACCGTAGCGCCTAGAAGATCTGGTCCGAGGCGAGGGTCCCACGTGCCGGGTCCTGCACCAATTTGTCTTCCAGGACCAAAAAAGCTGTAGTGGCTAGGGCAATAAACTGGAAATACATTGGCTAGCGCTCTGCTCCCGGTTCTGCCGCTGTCTGCTCAGTGCTGGACGGCTCATCGAACTTCTCTGTGCCTTCGTTTCCTAATCTGAGAGATGTACTTTTATGAAGTGAGAAATCATCTGCCTCAGCATAACTATATATTATTCCTTGTTAAAAAGAAAAATCTACAGAATCTCTAGAGATTGGGACCTTTACTTTTTATGGACTGGTGAATGGTGTGATGTGGGAAATACTTAGGATACCCTGAAATAATCTTAGAATATCTTAGAAATAAACAAAATTTTTAATACGATAGCTGTATTTGAAAGGGAGGAGGGTAGAAGTAGGCGTGTTAACCTCATCATATATGACAGACGTAACAGTCAACTTTATTTGAATATTTTACCCCCCCATGTGCCTTTGGCTATGTTTGTTTCACAGTTGTATAGGACTGCATTTTAAGGTAAGAGGAATCTTGTGGGGTTAGAAATAAAAAATCATCACTTGCCTTGCTTAATTCTTAAGCGTAATTCTTAAGCTAAGGTGATCTAGCATGATGCACTTGTGTTTGTATTGAAAAAGAAAGATGGATTGTAATAACATATATTAGTTTATACAGAGAAATATTTGTAAGACTATTTAGTTCTTTGTGTTCCAATCACTTTACAGTTAAAATTTAAAATCTTTACCTCGGACATGCACAAGTATCGTGTGGAACTTGCTAGTGATCTTAAAAGAAGTTGCATGTCTGTCTTCTCCTTAGCACTGTACCGAAAATTTTCCAGTGGAATGAGATGAGGTTTTCATTCTCATTAGAAAATAGGTTTTCCTCTGGGATATTTCAGGTACTTGGTATATGTCACGTGACAACCTAGTCTCTAAAAATACAAGCAATGACGCTTAGTAAAATTAATGTTCACCTTTGTTAGATGTTTGTTTGTCTCATTTCAGTCTTCAGCAACGAAAAGCTCTAATGAAAACCAGATTTAAAGTATATGCAATTTACTTGCATAAAGAAGTAAATGAGAAGTATTTTCCAGCTTTGGGCTTTCAACCACTTAAGGAAGGGTTGACTTTGTTGTAAAAGCAGTGAAGAATGCCATTTATTGACTCCATTGTAGCATGTAATGTCAAATTCCATTTTAAGTGCGGGCTTAGTGTTTCACAATCCGCGACAAGTCATGTGAAACTGGCCAGAGAAAGGCGTCGCTGGGCCTTTGGAGAGCGGTCACCCCCATTTTGTTCTTGACCTGCTCCCCTCTGCCGATGGGGGTGTGCCGCTGGAAATCCCCTGACCTGGGGCTTTGGCTGGAGTTTAAATGAAAGATCAAAGGGCAGAGCGGGCATCTCAGCCCTGCTGAGGTGGGCCTTTCCCAGGCTGTCACACTGTGCGGCCGCCAAAGGTTTTGTTCTGGCAGGAATCGCGGCCCAGCCTGTGCGGCCGGGGCCCTCTTTGTCTGGCCTGAGAAGCTGGAGGCCCAGGTTGAGGATCCAATGTTCATCAAATGATCAAAGGGGCCTGAAGCCCTGGACATGAAATCTTTCTTTCCATTTCCTTTTCTTAAAGAATGAATTGCACGAGTAGCAAAGAATGCCATTTCCAAAGCTTTTATGTGGAGTGCTAGGACTAACTTTAGAGTCCTTCAGTTCTAAACATAAAAATGTAAGTGCACTTTCAATCTGGGCCCAGCTGCAAGGCCAGCATCTAGTAACATTTCTTTCAAAAAGGCTTTTAAGGATTAAGGCCTTCAGTCTTTCAAGAAAAAAAAAAAAAAGGACTTTTAAGAATAAACTTAGAATAATTTGAGTTTCTTGTTCCAATGGCTGGTTTATTAAAAAGTAGACAATAATGCATTTTTTAAATCAAAGTAAATAGAAGAGTACTTAGTTTCGGCAGTGGGAAAGTAGAAAGCAATCAATAAATGCTTTGCCCCTTTAGTGAGTTTTTTAATAGGGTAGTTTTAGAAAAGGAGCTCCCTTTTCATGTAATGATTTACTTTCCTCCATTCTCCTAGACAGTTCACTGTAAACGCCTTTGTCATTAACAATTTTTTCTCTCAGTGCTCATTGAATTAGTGCTAATACTTATTCTATTAAATACATTATAAATTCATATTTTCTACAGTCCTGCCTGTTGCAGTGTCTCCTGTTACTTTATAGGCTAAAAACAACCAGCAAGGAACCTGTTCCTAAAGCCTGCCCACGGCAGGAAAGAAGAAATGAGCTGGTGAGGGTTTTGCGCTCCCCTAGTCAACATTTGCCCCATCAGTCTGATGGACGCACCCCTCCGGGAAAGCCAGAATGGCATGCGAAACAGCAAAACAGGCTATTTTAATGCTCTTACAAGCAAAGTTAGTACAGGTGCCAGAAAGACCACATGAGCCGACGTGGGTCAGCAGCGTAAGGCTCCCCCCGCGTGGGTGTCTGAGCGAGGGCAGGGCGCCCGAGCGGGTCTCCCGATGCTGCCGGAGCCTGGGCTGAGCAAACACGTTCCTGGCCCCGGCTGCCTTTGTGATTCAGACAGCTTCAGCCTTCGGGAGTCCCTCTGGCTCCGCACATCATCATGAAGGATTTCCTGTTGGGTTGAGTTGTTAATGAATTTCAGTATCTCCTGTCCCATAAATATAATGACCACATCTGTGCACACACTCCAAATAGCCACATTAAATAATCTTATTAGATACTGGAGCGGTTAGGGAACAGCGACGGCCGTTTAGTGCTATCATTTCAGTTTCATGTCAGTGGAAAGTTTTCAATGTGAGAGTATCCTTTTGTTTAATTGTTCCGGTAACATGGCACTATTATTTATCACTTAGTTTATTGCTATAATTATTTTTAATACCACATTCCATGTGCAGAGGAGCTATACAGCCCTGATCCTCTACCCATCAAAGTAATAAGGAAAATCAAGCAGTGCAGAATCTGACCTTGCAGTAACATATTTAAATATTGATAATACTTTTTAATGAATGTTAAAATTTTAAGGCAGTTACCAAAGTCACCTCTAATATCCCCTGCAGACAGCTTAAGACACACTTTAGTTTTGAGTGAGAAGTTCAGAAGATTTCTTTCAACTCTGTGTGTGCTTTCATGATTTGAATAAGGACAGAAATGATTAATTGATTGTTTTTCTACATAACAGTCTTTCTATGTAACAATTTTTCTATATAACAATGCTTGCTGGACTTTTGACGCAGACTTTTTCTGAGGCTGTTAAGAATTCTGTTAAGAATTTTAACATTCTTGATGTATTAACAAGTTCTGTCTTTTGTTACTACAGAGGATGGACTGATTGAGGTTAGTTTACTTGATATTCCTGCCTCGCTCCAAACTCACAGTAACTCTGAGCTGGTCAGCTTTTCGCCCTTTTTTGGGGATCTAGAAAAATTTGCAAATTTTCTCCTATCTCATCTTTCCCACAGGCTTATTTTAAAGACTAAGTTTGATATATTGCAAGGCATTTTTATTGAGTGTTTCTGGCATGACAAAGAAAAGAATGAGATTACGGGTCTTCCCGCTTTCATTTTTCTGAACTGAGAGGTTTGGATAGTGTAGGTAATAGTTTGATTTTTAGATATTAATCCAGCTAGCAGCTGTTTAGGGTTTGCTGACCATCCATTTTTTTGTGTTTGAACTAGCTGGAGGGAGATGAGACGAAGCAAAAGCAAACATGAATTCTAAACTCCTTGTAAAGTATTGATTTCAGAATTGTAAAACCCAGCAAAAAATGAGTTGATTTAGCAAAGATGAACCAACGGTTTCTTGTCCCGCATTCAAAAGCGTAGATTATAATGGATGAGTACGCGTGAGGTGGCCTGGGCTGGCTGAGGAGGTCCCTGCCCGGGTCGTTTTCCTTGTCCCCCCCACGCCATTGTCTGAGGGTCTGGTGAGTCAGCTCCTGCGCAGATGCACTTTATAGCATGACATTTTAAGGCAAAACAAAAGATTTCCTTAATTCGCCTTCTGACTCATCATGATCAAATGATTTTGGCTAATCTGAACCCTTGCTGAGATTTTGCTTATCTGCTCTGTGGTTTGAACAATCATAATGAAGATGTAGGGTGAGGTCCTCTCTAAAAGGATTTTATGAAAGCAAATGCTTGCCCATATTAGAGTTAAAATGGATTCAGTCTGCTATTTTTTGAGTCCTGTCTCAAAGACTGAGAAAATTCTGTTCTTCAGTTGTACCGATATAAGCCTAGAGCAACTTCCTGGACAGCAGTTATTTCCGACATACTCTGGGTAAATGAGGGAATATTATTTGAGCCCAGGGTCCAGTTTCCCCTGTGAAAATAAAATTTAACATACTATATACTTCTTACAGTAGCTGACAGAATATATAATGTAAAAGAGAGATTAGTTTTAAAAAAATTATTTAATGTTAAGAGTTAAGAAGTGGGACTAGAAATAGATGGAATTCTTGAGGAAAATTTATGACAGAAAAAAATTCTAACTTCAAAATGGGATTATTGTCATTTTCTAAGTTTGAATCTGTTGCAATGCTAATCCTGGCAATTTGCATGAGCTCAATTTAGATGATTACCTCTAGGAAAAAAAACAGGCCAGTGAAGCCCAAAATTTGGCTTTTGTTTTGTGCACTATTGTGCCATCCACAAGATGGCCTCAAATCTTAGCAGTAATGTTCACCATGTAATTCCTGAAATGTTCCTATTTCAGTTTTTGAAAAAAAGTTCTTTGTGTCCGTGTAAACATATCATATGTTGTTAAGGGCAGTTTTTCAAATGAGCTGCATTTATGTATTGTAACTTTTATGTAATGAGTTACCCTGGAAACACAGTTAGGCAAATAGTGCTCCTTCTTGCAGGCTTTCCCAGAAGATAATTAATCACAAGGAGAGCTGGGCCCCCAGCTACACGCAAAAGTGGATAGTGAATGCATAGGACGGTTCTTTACAGCAGAGCCTATGATGATGAGGGAGCCCTCGCTGTTTAGAACAAGCTGTTTAGAACAATATTCAATTGTTTCCTTTGCAAAACACATTTTGATACGTTGAGCTTTCAAGCTGTTGACACTGTACAGTCATCAATTAGCAGTTCCTAAACTGAGCATATATAAAAATACTTTGCATGTTCTGCAAGCTTCTATGGTAAAGTGAATTAGTGACCACTGGGAAGGTGGTGCTGGTCGATGTTTCCTGGTGTATTTTGTGTGGACTGCATTTTTAGATGGTTTCCTTTATGGTCTGTAGGGGTTTCAAGCAAAAAGCAAGCAAGTTACGGATGTAATTTTTTTTTTCTTTTTTAAATAGTTTAGTGTATATACTGGCAGAGATTACTCTAAGAAGAGCCATATTTTTTGACTTTTCTGCAGTTCTGGGGGTTTTGTTAGAAAAGAATTGGGACTAGGAAAGTGTGGTAGAAAGCAAACGTAATTATTCAGGGTTTGGAGCAAATGAATTGTGAAGAAAGACTGATCAGACATGGACTATTCCTTGGGAAAAGGAACACGAAGGGGGGTCCCCATAGAGCGTTAGAAGACCCTGAAAGGAATGTATTGATGTCAATAAGCAGCTTGAGATAGTGACTAATTTGAAAACAAGAGGTCATTGACTGAAACTAAGGAGGAGACAAGCAGATAAGGAATTTGGGCAGCATTTTTTCACACAATGGGTAGGTTAGAATATGGAGAAGTGGAAAAGCTGGTCATAGAAATACTGCGCTATCAGTTCAAGAAGCAGCTGGGCAAATGTTTGCAAAAGGAGGTTTATATACAGAGTGAAGAACTACTTTTTTGTAGTTAATCTTATGCAGCAGTCCATAGAGGGATTTGGAGAGAAGGGATTTGAAGAGAAGAGTTTAATTGACCAGATGGTAGTCTTCTGGCTGTTGAGGATACAATATATATTAGCAAACTAAGGTGTAATTATTCCACAACTTCTATAGCTGGACCAGTTTTGTCACTGTAATAGATAACCTGTATTAAAGAATGAATCTGTAATAGTTGCGTCTTTTATTCAGCTCGATCCATCTACTGTCTTGTGAAAGCACTACCACCTACATGCAACATAAAATCAGAGTAACATAAAATGTTGTTCTTACAATTTAATAGATTCACGTAGGCGAGCTGCTTCTGCGCCCCTTGTAAAGCAAATTCGCATTTTCCAAAGGGCTCTCTCTAAGATATTTTTGGGCAAACTGAGGAGCATTTTCAGAAATGTGATTTTGAAATCAGTGTCCTAACCTGGTTTGGGTTTGATTCAGCATGTGAAGAAGAACTGCCTTTGAAACAATTAGCCTGTAGTTTCTGGAAGAGGTGCTAAAAGAAGCAGGTCGCGTATCTGTACTTTACAGGAGCTAATATTAGGGAACATGTATAAGTAAGCAGTAACAACATGTCCACAATACTTTTAGAGCTATCGTTACCCTTTGTGTGTCAGTATGTGTGTGTAAGGTAAATTTAGGTGTGCATACAAGTATTTTCTACAATGACCATAGGTGAGTACGGGATGTTTTATCCTATATGGAATACATCTCATTCGTTGTCTTCTATTTCTTAAATGTAGCTATTTAGGCATATTCCTGTCAAAAACTGTGCACTTTTAACTCCTGGGGAGACTGGGGAAAACCTAGATGTAAAAGGGAGGTAATTCCTACAGGATGTGAAGTATTCTCAGGCACAGTGGAAACGTGGATGGGGCCTCAAATTAGCGTCCATTTTCTTCAGCTGCAGTGTGTGGTTTCTGCACGTTCCTGTGGGTGTCCAGTTTGCTTTTGTAGACGTTGTGGATTTGACAATAAATGCGTCCCTCCGGTTACCATTTCTTTCTACTTTGACAAAGGATATTAGCTTAAGAACTGATGTAACAGTAGTGTATTTCTGTCGCTGCAAAACGGTTGAAATCAGTGTAAGCTCAGATATGGTTTTTGTCCGTATCAGTCATAAAAAAAAAAAATCAGGCTCTTCCTAAATGCTCCATCTTTAGTATCAACTTCCTTTGAATTGCATGGTGATAAAGTCATAGGACTTACACTTATATATACATGCAATGTGCAAGTGCAGTTTTCAAGTCTTAATGTAAAATCTATAAACTATAGCACATGATGTAATGTATACTGTGCGTGTTTATGTGTGTATGAATGTCACAATATTTTTCATTACCTCTGTTACTTTGCTTATTTATTCTCTTCTCCCTTTGCATACTTGCCTTGCCTGTTTTTTTTTTTAATGAAGGTAATGAAGTGTTAATTTGGGTTAATTTTAGGTGTAGAGAAGGACTTGTATGTTTTGACTGAAGTTACAGACATACAACAGTCACAGATTCAGGTGTGTGTTACAGTGTGCATCCCCAACCACTTACACGTGTGCACATGGACTTTGTTCATCTCAGAGAGGAAGTAAGCTTTTAATGAAAATGCCAGTCTGAATACCTTTGTCTTCTTTGTTATCTTTAGAAGTGTATCCCTGACTAGATTTTTGCTGACACTTTTCCCTTTCCTTGAAAAGCATCAAATGATCCTTCTGGCCAATAGCAGAATTCCAGTAGCTACAGCAGTAGATTTCTGGATAAGTGCAAATGAAAACTGCTTTTATTCTTACAATTTCTAGCTGGTGTTCAGCTCTCTCTTTAACTCTAATATTTGCAAGCGTTTTTATTTAATGGACACTCAGGAAATAAAAGTTAAGGCAAGAAAATACAGTGTTTCCTTCCAGCAGAGCCCTGTACAACCAGCAGTTACTCGTACTAAGCATTTTCGTCTCCATCGCCCTCTCTACACTGTACAATGACTGGTGTATCTTCTTGTTGTGGTTCCACGTTGTTTTTCCCTTTGCCATTTCCATCCAGGTTGCCCTATTAGGTGATGTGGGAAGAAGGGGAGAGTGACAGACGTGAAACGCAGATCCCAAATCCCTCTTAGATTTAGCAGAATATAGTATTCATGAAACGGATCATGAAACAGATCATGAAACGATCTTATCTTCTTTTGCCCAAAGCTGCAGTACAAAAACTCATCTCTCTTAAACCCTGGTTGTTTCAGCTAACTTTAGCAATATAAAGCATCTAGCATTAAGTATCTAGCCTAATCTAGTTGTCTGGGTCTCAGTAGTCACTGGAGAAGGATATGTACCTCTGGAGGATAATTCTCGGGATGAAGAAATTGCCTTCCAGAGCTTCCTCTCTCCGTTGGCTGTCGGGAGGCTAGATGACTAACTCAGCTTCTGGCTTCAAGGATGGCTGCTGTAGATAAGATGAGGCTGGGCCTTTGAGACTAAGCTAGTTAGTAAATATTACTGGTATGTCATTAAAACTAATGGTCAGTGAAGAAGTGGTTTTACATTCCCCCTAGTTATGACCCTTTCTTCTTTAATCAGATTGAGTTTGCCCCTCGTATGGCGTGATTAAATGTTTCCCTGCAACATTAAGTGCTTGATGGGGCAAACACTGGAGCTGCAACGTGAGCAGTCCTTGCAAAGTTGTCACTGGGAAGCTGGAGGCTTCTTGGGCTTTGAGGGCATTGCAAATCTGTAGCATTTCTGTGCTTATGTCTAGCCAGCTTGGAAACAGGACAGCTGTAGCAACGTCATACTCCATGAGTGCTACTCTAACCTGCTAACTGTGCGGAGAGGCTGCTTCCCAAACCTGAGCTCCCACGATAGATGTGCCCTTTTGGCGTGTTAGACTTCTGACAGACAAGGCTCTAGTTTCAGACTGTCCTCCTCCGGGAGGTTTCTGTTCTCCGATCTCCTCGCTCTCCCCGGTTCATTGTTTGCCTCCTTCCTAAGGTGGCGCTGAGTGCAGGAAAGCCTTAACCGTTCTGCTAAAGCCAAGAAAACCTATTTCTCACAGGGGAGAGCATAAAGGTTGCGTAAAGCGGCTGTGCACCTGAGCCTGGTTTGACCACGAAGCTCCTCTTTCAGGTATGAATCATGCAGTCATCGCCAAAACATAAAAAACACTTGTATTCTTCCTAAGTACAGATGCACTGTGATGAGACAGCTGGGTTGGCCTTGCTGACACTGTAGTTTGGCCCTTAACTTCCTCTCGTGTGTTTTTGCTGTTTCATAATGTCAGGCTGCGCTACGCAGACGTGATTCTTCAGCGGCCCTCCCGGCAGCCTGCGAATAGTGTGCGGTGCCCAACTCTGAGGCTAAAAGGCTGCCAATCAGCCGCATCTTGCAAATATTAATTGGATCTTTTTCAGCTTCTAGCAACATCAGCGGAAAGAACTGTATTAGGGACTCTTCCTGAGAGATTTTAACAAGCCAGTTTTTAATCTGACCTAACGAGTCCCTTTGCCCTTCAAAGCCTAATTCACAGTCTGTAAAATATAATAAATATAAAAAGATGCATTAAACAGGGAATATCTGACTAGAATGAAGCTGAATGCTTACCGCTAGAAAAAGAAAGGCACTTAACAGGTCATTTCTGTATTCCCTTCATATTCCTCTTCTTTTTTTTTGCTGTTGGGATAGATGCTTATTGCCACGCAGATCACCATCGTCTCCTCAAGGAGAAATGGTAAGAGTCCTAATAATCCCCCATTTACAACCTCTCTGCATGACTCCTACATCATATATTCAGCTTTGTGATCACTTTATGATCAAGGGGAACAGAAGGAGGGCTGAGAAAGGTGCAGAGGCTCTTGAAAAGAAATAGAGAGTATCTGTCTCGGTCCTTACCTCTCTGCTGTCCAAGTACCTTGTAACCATTAATGGCTTCGCCTTCATAACAACCTATAAGGAAGGAGAAAACTATTCATTTTATAAATGATGAAGTGAAACATTGGGTGAATTTAATGACTTAAGCAAGTGTCTCAGTCTGGAAGATAATGCAAATGTATCTAAACATAGTTCCCTAATGACTAAGCCATCCTTTAGTGCTCAGGGTAGTGAATTTGTAGTCATTCTGCAGAACTGTAATCTATCTTTTTGAGGATATATGCTGATAGATCTGGAAGTTGTTCCCAGTTAGAAAAATCCATTTTAGTATGCTGTTTATAAGTAATATATATTTGTGAAACATTCACAAAGAAAACCCTTCAGTTTTGGTTATTTAAAAAGAAACTCCCCACAAATAGCTACTTTGATGAAGTATTTAAGGATCATTTTATTTTTATAAATATACAGAAAATTCAGAGCACCTAGAACCTAAAATATTCCTTTTAATATAGTGCTTTAATATAAAATTCTGTCAGTCCCACAGAATCCACTCTGCACTTTTCGTTAGTAATGAATAAAACAGGATTTTTGACTTTGCTTTCAGTGTAAGTCTGTTCAAGCCTATTGCGTAAAAACAAAATCTCATGACTTGCCTTAATTAAGGCAAAGTTTTCAAACATTTATGTAGCAAATGCTGCTTGTTATTATAACTGGAAAAACGGCAAGTGTTCGGATGCACGGGCTCCTTAGGTCGTTGAACCTGAAATCGCATTATTCAATGATACGCCTTCATTATTTCTTGCCGCCGTATGAGAGCGTATTACCCCTCCCTGCAAGCTTTGTTTGTCGTGGTCCTGTACCAGCACAGTGACGGCAGCGCGCCTGCAACGTGGAAGGCCTTGCCCCGCGCAGACCGCTCCTCGTGTGCCTGGGTGCCCGCCGTGGGTGCCCCGGCGTGTTTGGGGGGAGCACAAGAGAGGGAAGGTTTCGGTATTATAAAACTAACAGTAGCGTTCAGGTGGTCCTAAATATTGCAGGCTGGTCCCCCCGTGGAGCCCTAGCGCAGCAGAATCTGCCTAGCTCGTTTTTTATTGCGTGAGGAAAAGGGAATTTGGCTTTTACCCGTGTTTTTATGACACACTGGATGCTCCACTTGCATGACTGTCTTGAGGCCAAACCCTTTAACCCCTTGAGAGCTGCTGATCGGGAGCACCAGCTGCTAAGTGCCAGCACGCTTCCTGCACCGGGGCCCGCGGGGAGAGGGAGGGCTGGAAAGGATACGACCCTAAACTTCAGAAACTGCTTCCCTCCTTGGGGGCAAAAGATAATTCAGCTTGCGTCTTCTCTTGTTTTCTCTCGGTTTATTCGGTTAATGTTTCTGATGTGGATTGTTGGGCGTTCACTGTAAACGCTTCGAGCCCTTAGAAACATGACAGTTAATTACTGAAGTCAAAATCTGCCTTGCGCTGACGTGGAAGTATTTTGGGGCATATTTACTCGACTGGCTGACCGAGCAGCTCAGGGTGGGGGAAGGCTCACGCAGTCTGGCTCGCAAGGAGTTCTTGCAAATGCGTCTTCTGCTTAAGGAAAAACACATTGCGCGGTCACTTCACGTTACTGCTGGTGCTACGTCAGCTCAAGTCTCACCCTAAGCGACGTTCTTACATTCATTGAAAACAAGCCGTGAAATTTGGTATGAACCTATGGCAAACAGAAACTAAATTTATTGTCTATAGGATAAACGACAGTCAGAAGGGAAAACTTCTTCATTTGGGAAGATGCTGCTTCCTTTATCCCTCCTTTTATTTCCTGAAACTAGAAGCATTGTTAAACAAGGGGAGAAGTGACAGAAGATCTTGCCTTTTTGACACAGTATGTTTTCTTTTCTAGTTATCTTCAGTACTCCTGAGCCTGTTTTTAACCCTTCCTTTAAGTTATTTGTTGTGTGGCAATAAATTGACATCTCCAGCTACTGGATGTTGAACATTGGTCTTGCTAGTTCAGTTGCCTGAGCAAAACGTTTCCAATATGAGATATCCTTGGAAGCAGCGGGCCAAGCTCCTTCAGCTTTTCCTCTAAACTGTTGTCTGAAATTTAGTTTGTATGTGAGCTTTCTAGCTAAGCAGTCTTTAAAACATCTTAGCAGTGTGTGGCACTTTTGGCCGTCTAAGGAAGAGCATGATTTGACCTCGATGTCGTTAGATGCAATTTCCCTCTCTCCCAGTGTCATGTAACATATGCTGTGTTCTTTTTCACCTGAAATAGCTCAAAAGTGTAAATAAAGTGCTCTTGGACACTACAGAATGAGAATATGTTGTTTTGCCATTCTGTTGCGTTCCCATATGGCTATGTTATTGTTAAAGGCTTTTTATATATTATATAAAGAGACAGCCCCAGTGTGCTGAAGAAGATGTTGAGTTTTTGTCATATTCCAACAAAACAATTAAATAGAGTCGAAAGTTCACGCTGCAGTTAAACGCTGAGCTCTGATCACCTGTGAATGCAAGCTGGGTTCAGGCTGCCCTTTGAAGGCTCCTCTGTTGTCTGTCCCTGTCGCTGGAGAGCTTTCTACAGCCTGTCACACACATCAGTGGATGTGAGCTGAATTTACATGATGTAACAGCAACGCAGCATTAGTTTGAATAAAAAAAGCCCTCATCGCAAAATGAGATTTAATAGTAGACTACCAATATATATATTTAAACACATTTGTTTTAGGCACAATAAGGGAGTAGATGCAAAATACGTAGCAGTGGATGTAGGGAAAGGAGAGAGGTCTCCTCATGCAGAGAGAAAACAAGTCGTGCTGGCTTTCTCCTGTGCCACGGATTTCATCCTATTTCCTCTGAATTTTCTTATTCCAAGATATTTTTGCTTCAAAGCAGCTGCCCATCTTTGCAGCACTATGTTTTGCTGATCAGCCTCTCTAGGCACTTAGGTAGTTGCTGTCACCATAGTGTCAGAGCATTCTGAAATGTTAAAGTGGGCAGCAAAGCAGTCTCTTCCCTCACTTTCCCTTGCTTTTCTGTGTAGCTTAACTGCGTAGCTGGAGAGAAAATGAGTAAAACTCATCCTCAGAGATGATACACTGATTTTGCTTCATTAAATTCCTTCTTCAGTCAACAAACCTGTGCGTTGTGGTGCTGCGGGCACTGCAGGTGGCCTGTGACGGTGCTCCCTGACCTCTCAGCGAGATACACGCTTGGGGCAAAATCAGAACTTTGCTCTCCTTCGCTTTTTAATTATGTGTGGCTGAAGACATCAGAAGGGCTTGTGGGTGACGTGCTGATCACAACCCATGTGTTGGGGACACTGACCAGTAAAAGCTGATGTTTCGGTGACTTCTGCTGGGAAAACACTTCAAAACAAGCTTTCTGTTAAGCACACTGGCCTGCTAGGGCTATTCCTATGTTCCAATGTAAGCATATGTTTCGGTGTTTTGCTAAATCAGGATTTTGTGATCAGGCATTGTTCATACTATTAGGCATGTCATTCCACTAACGATGATCAAAAAGCAAGCATCAGTTCACTAGTAAATGCCTGCAACCTGCATCATAGAAATGAAGGAATTAACTTCTTCGAAGATAGCCACAGAAGCCTGTCTGTCCATTAAAAAGGGCTATTAGGTCTTATCAGGAAACTTTTCCCGGCATCTGATATGTTACTGTATTCTGCTGAGGCTGAGGTAGCTTCAACTAAGGAGCATCCCTCGCTAGATGAGGTGGACATGCGCATTTCGCAGCACAGGGAAGCCCGCGAGGGCGCCCGCTGGGCTGGGAGGAGGGCTGTGGTCCTCCTCGCAGCACCCAACCTTCGCTAACCCAGGCCATCGATGTCGCTGTGCTGAATTTTTTCTCAAATCTTAATTTCTGAAAGAGAAAATTCCTCTTATACTGAGCCAAGATACTACTGCGACGTTTCAATTCCTGGTATTCTGATCAAGCCAGAAATAAGACTTGTGCAGCGTGTGCAGTACTCGCCCAACTCTGCTCCCACGGAAGTCAGTGGTGAAATTCCTGCTTGTATGTGCATGTGCGAGATTAAACACTGAAATGAGCTACCTTGAGCTGCTTCTGCTACGATTTGCACCCTTTGAAGCACAAGCCGTACCTTTACTGATGCTTTCGGATAAGTGGCACCTGTAAAAACTGCAGCTGACTTAGGGTGTTATTATTATTCCTGTCCTTGCTGTCAGACTTCAAAGCTTATGAGCTGTGCATTGCTCTGCTCCGCTGTAGAGTTTTATTTTTGCTTTTAAAGTAAAACCTTCTATTTTGTCGAAATGTCCTCCATGTAAATTCCCATACAACGTGTGGAAAAAAGAAGCAAAAATTATACAGTGCCTCAATCCTATGGTAATTAGCAAAATGTCTATGTCAGATACCCTTTCTAAGTTGTCGCTGTTAATTTCCTGAGTGAATTCTGATACAGCCAAAGAGTATATTTTCAAGGAGGCACTTGCAAATCGATTATGCTTCTAGAGTTGATGTTATTTTTAAAGATCGTCTCATGTCTCTTATCAAATTAATCCAAATTAAATCATTTACTTTTAGTTGCCTTTCTGAATTTTTCAAAAGATGGTGCTGAGTTATGAAATTGTGTTGGGTAAATAAGGAGGTGCAAGATGTTTACATTGACATAAACCCAATTACAGCTAGCCTTATGCCCTTAAATCCAACACCTCATTTGATTTACAGTAAGTGTTTTTTTGGAGTTCACTAGAATGCAGAGTGGTAAGTGTTGGGCCCGTCCCTGCAAATTCAGTCCTGGGAACTAGACCGGTGTCTGTTCTAGACCTTTGCAAGTGAGCTATTGCAGCAGCTCTAGCCCCCTGAGATAAGTTAGGTGTCTGGCTCGCAAAGCACTTGGGGAGGTTTAAATGCCTCCAGAAGAAAGTCCCGAATACACACGCGCTGGGCTGTGAGATTCCTAGGGCCATGCAATAGGAAACGGTTAGCAAACTGTACATCCATAGTCCGCCTCATAGCACACCTATGAGTATCCTTCAAAACAATCCATGTGCAAAGCAATCCATTTGCACATTTCCCAACGAAGCCGATGCCTATCATTGACCAACTGACTTAATGATTAAAGCATCCGTACAAGAGGGGGAGGCCTGAGTTGAGTATATTCCTCAGCTTTAGAGGAAGCTCTCGGCTCTGAGGGCTTCCAGGTGGGCTTCCGCCCTGGGGAATCATGCAAGGACTCACTGGAGGGACCAGAATCCTAATTTCCTCTCGATTCCCTCAAATAGTGTGTACTTAGGCACTTATGGAAAGTGAGGAGGGTGGTTTTGACTGACCAAAAAAGAAATTGAGGAGGAAATCAGCACCTTCTAGTCCCCTTCAGGTCTCTAGGTTCTAGGTCATTACAGGACTTGCTTTGCTCTCCCCCCATCTTGTTTGCAAAGGAAAGCATCTACATTTGCATTGAGGAAGGGAGCTGGTCCTCAGAGGAGTGAGGTTCTGCTTGCCTGTTTTATGCATACTGGTGTTGCAGATCCGTGCACAGCAGCTGTGTCCGTGCACCCTAAAGTCAATGCCACAGATTTGCCAGCTCAAACAGGGATCATGCAGCAAGATGATCTGGCGGGTCCTAAACTAGGAAGCCAAAGGCAGGTTTTCCAGATCTCAGCTGCAGGTGACAGAAGTTCACCCAAACCCTGTTTTAACAGCATAAATCTTTGTGTGCGTCCGGCCCTTAGTTCAGTGCATACTCATAGTGGTGAGACAGGGTCACTTGGTGGCATAGCCAAGCAGGACTCCTACATTGTGGCAGATATATTCTGCTCTAGGTGCAGAGGCGTTTTTAAGAATTTGGTTTTCACTGGCTTTCCTTGAATTAATGTTAATAAAAGCTGCCCCAACCTCTTCTTTTTCTATATGAACACAGAGATTGCAGCTGCCTGCCAAGTCTGCTGAGAGATGGATGTAATAATTTTCAATTGGACTGGTAGCCCAAAGGGAACCCGATAGCAAGAGATTGACAGATGCAGCATGGATTATCTTGTGCTCTGAACTCAGCCCAATTTGTGGTTTGTTGCAGGTGCTAAAGAGATTGATATTGCTGCTACCCTGGAGCACTTGAGGGACCAGAGACCAGGCATGGTCCAGACAAAGGTACTGTCAATAAATCCACTGGGATTTTAAATACATTAAAGGTCTTTCACAGTAGTTGTTTTCATGACAGAAGAGAGAGGGTATGACCTAATTTAATGCAGGTCGCTTGCTGATTACTCTGTTTGGCTCCCTACCAACTGAGGTTTATTTATGCTGAAGATTTATCCAGGCTACTTTCTGTGGTGTTTACTGCTCTTTCTTGTAACATCTCCAACATCTATCTTGATTACCATATATGAAGGGCAGTCAAGACACCAATCTACAGTCTGCTAAAGAAAAAGTGTGCTTGAAAGAACGTTCTTGCTTTAATCCTCAAAATATGGATTATTTTCTCAGAGTATATTCTCAGAGTATATGTGGTTAACTGTGCATGTAATATTTTTTAAAAGGCTTCAACTCATTAACAAGAATATTAACTGCTGCATTTCTGCATTTGATTTTTTTTTTTTTGAAACAAATTTTGACTTGAAATAATTTAGGAGGAAATCAAGACAAGTATAGTAACTTTGAAGGGAATAGCCTAAAGCCCTGTCCTCTGTGGATGTAGCACAGTGACTGCATTTGTACCCTTTGGTGAGGTGAATATCTCATTCTGTAATTACTGTCAGCTGTAATAATTTTGGAGTTTTTGAAAATTTATAACTTTTAAAGATAGCTAATGGTGTGATTGTAGCACTTAAATCAGAAATTAATCTCTCTATTGTTATTTTTAGTGATACATGGAATGATATTTTGGGGTATTTGCTGCAGGTTAAGAGCTGCAAATACAACATTAGAGGAACTCGTTCATGGAGACCAAATGAATCGGTATATGACATTGTAGGATACTGAATGGGAGATCCTGCCCCAAAATGAGAAATATGCAATGGGGGCAGCACTCAGTCTCGGTCAGACAGGAATTAGCAGGAATGTCTGCAGCGTTTAGGGAGTTAAAATTGCTGAGAGACAATGGTGAAACAAATGTGTTCTGCAATCATTGGGTCATAACTTTTCCTGAATCTCTTCCTAATCGTTTTATCTTCTCATTAATACTAGGAGAAGTAGGGCTGCAAAACAGTTGGAGGGGTTAATTGTTATTTACCAGTTAAGTAAGTATATGAAAAATGATGAGCCAATCAAAGCTATCTAATCTTTGTCTGCCTGTAAGCCACAAAATTGAACAAATCGTTCTGCTTTGGTTATTCAGACTGGGAGAAAATACATATAGCACACGATATCCAATATTACATGTATTTACTCTGAGGAGATGCAAGTCCTGAACTACTCTGTAAATGCATCCGATTTACGTGACAGCTCTGTAGAAATACAGAGCTCTGATTCCAGTGTCTCTCAGTTTAGAGAAATTACAGCTTCTTGCCTTCAACTAAAGAAAAAACATAGCTCCAGAACAACCAAAGAATGAGGTTATGCAAACAGCTTCTCCAAGTTAGCTCAGAAATAGTTACCCGAGTCCCATGTAAATCTCACTAAGGACATTGCGTTTCTCCCCTCCAAACATTTATCTGGAAGAACTCCAGGAAGAAAGTGTGTCCAACGTTTTCATCCAGGATGAAAAATTTTTTTAGGCTATTGCTTATCTCTCGTCCTGCTCCTTCTTCCATCATTGTCATTTTCTCAAAACCACCCAAATCACTTATTCAAGCTAATGTCTTGCAAATTATAAATATCTGGTTACGTGCTAGCACTGCACTATCCCTGGAGAATTTTTCTGATGGATTTAAACAAACCCCTGTGCTTTCCCAACTGAATACAAATGAGGAATATTAGACTCTTGGAGTAATTTAAAACAATGGATTAAAAGTCAGGTTAGAAATGCCAATTACAGAATATCCCCAGGCAAAATAAACACCAACTTACTTTAGCAATGTTATTGTGTTTCCAGCAGGCAGCGCTCCACATTTTCAATAAGCATGTGAAAGATTTGTTTGCAACATTTTGTCTTCTGGAAGAGATCTTTAATTCAAAAGCACTATATATAATAAACGATAATGAAATTATCATAATGACATTCTGCATTCCTGAGAAGCATAATAGAGGGTTTGTGGTTTTGCAATTTTTTTGCAGGGGAATCATAAAATAGAGTTGATACGCCACATGTGAAAGGAAAAAGTAGAGAGGGAGGAAGAGTATTCTCTGAGAAAAATAATTTCCTTTTTTTTCCTCTCTCTCCTTCTGTATCTTTCTTCATGTAATCATCTTCAATCTGTTACATATGATGCATACACTCAGTTTGGTTTTCTTAGCAATTTTTATCTGGAGTCTGAATGAACCCATAGCTTATTAGTATTTTTGTAAATATATTTATGTTGCCTCTGTGTTATAGCTGGACTGACACCACAAAATGCCTGTCCACTTCTGTTTTCTAGACAAATCTAGATCTTTAGGTTCATCTCCAGTTAGTCTTGCATGTGTGAATAGCACACGTAAATGATAGTATAGCCATACAAAATAACACCTGAGCTCCTCTAAGAATTATGGAAATTAATTTCATCTAACGGTGGGTGTTTTCCTGTAAAGGTGTGGGAAGTGTGTTAAGGCTTTTCTTTGAATGGTAGTAATGCACAGCAATGGAAGCTCGACTATTTGCATTTCTCCTGTGCGGATTGTCCAGAAGGAAGGAAGAGGAAAGTGTTCAGCAACCCAATCCCAGGAAGACAGAGTCCTTGCAGATCTCACGCATCTGCTCTGCTCTCCCTTTCACTGCAGCACTTCGCAGCCAGTTTCGAGCTCTGACGGTGAAGATGATACTTTCTAAGTTGTTTCGCCTTGGCAATGTAGGGTCACAGCCGATGCAAGTTGGCGGTCTCCACCGAACTTGTCTCCAAAATCTATATCTAAACTTTAGTTTTCATGTTGATCAATCCGAGGTCCTTGGGTGAGAGAGGTGGATTTTCCGCTGTTGGTAGGATTGCGTTCTGTGTTCCTGTTTGCCTCTGCAAGGGCTGAAGGGACTCGTAGGTCAGAGGGCTCTCCAGTTTGGCAGCTGTTCGCAGCAAGGTGAACACATGTTGGACTGACGAGGTTTAAGGGCAGATTTGCTCAGTGAATAAATTCAGAGTTATTTAAGCTACTTTCAGCTATGGGACTTGTATTGATGTATTGTAGCCCCTGCTTTTATGGGCTTTTCCTCACTGTAAAATATTCAGACGAAGGGCACATTAGCTAGCCTCATTACTACGGGAAACAGCAGCTTCCCTTCTTCCGAACTGACGCCTCCGTCTTGGAAGAGACATCTGAACATTTCTGAAACTTGGCTGGATCGCCGTGTCAGCCCTACGCTCACTCAGATCAGCCTATACTGTTGTTAGGTTCGCCGTGCTCCAAGGACTGGCAGACCCGGAGGACCAGCTGCACTGCTCACGTCGGATGGCTAGAGCAATAGTGACCCATGCTGTCAGCATGCCAGGAGCACAGCGCCCGCTCTGCCCATCTCGTGCCAGCTCCAGCGGGAGGGTTTCACGTCATGCCTAGGTGTCAGGAACTGCTTTCAAGCCTCTTTGGGTAGTCTCTAAGGACTTTGCCATGTTCGACAGACTCTGTGTTGGCTGCACTGATAAGGTCAGGCAGCCGCTCGTTCCTCCTGCTGAGCCTCTTTTCCTCAGAGCCTAGCACCTCTCGCGCGTTCTCTCAACTCCTCGAAGCATTTTTAGCAAGTGCAGGCACCTGGTTTTGTTGTGACACTGCGCGTCCGGATGAACGCCCTCTCTGCCTCATCTGCCCTCCAGCTACTCTCCGTGTGCTCTGTCATAAAATGCAGCTGCTGCTCCGGGGTGGCCACCAGCATTTCCAGACTCTTCTTTAATTGTAGAGACCTCAGGGAATGAAGGGAGGAAGAGGCAGACATACACACCACTTTCGGTGCCTAATGAGGGTGAGTCCCTACTCTTTAGGGTGAATTGATGTCTGATTAAAAGTTAGATGCCATCCAGCGAATGTACAAGGCTGCCACTTTGACAGTGCCAAGCAGCTAGCAAAATTCTTGAACATAGGATGTCTCTGAGAATTTAGTCTGAACTTTTTTCTTCTGTTTTTGTCCAGCAACTGTGCTTTTCATTGCTTCTCTCTGGCATGTCCACGTAGATGACTCTGCAGCGGGGTAGGACAAGGCAGCGAAGACTAACACTGAATTGCAGGAATTACGAGTCTTTCTGAACTATGACTTGCACATCTGTAATTTGTCCTTTCATCCTTCCTGCAGATTTCCACAGTAAAGTGGAAAATGAAACATAAATGAACATTGTTAGTCCAGTAATTGTCTTTCTGGGACGACTGAGTTCTGCACCCGTACGCTGTTGCTGTGTACATACCTCCATCCATGCTATACGGCTCTGGACAGCTAGCGTGAACTGAGGGGCTGAAGATACCTACTGGACCACCGATCTCCCAGCCCATAAGCACAGATAGTGTCCCATCAGTGATCTCGGGATACTTTGCAGGGTACATCTCAGACATCCTCTCTCAAAGTCAGTTCTTCCACAGCTCTTGACTGCCAATGGCTTAAACTGCTAAAATACTTCTAAAAAATCCAGACACTTCTGCACAGTCCTTGGCTCGTGTCCTTCAATTGCTTATACAATGACTAAACTGTACAGTTGTCTTTTTTAATGTGAAAAGAAGCAAACTCAAAATCATCGTGTCAGATTTTTCAGTAAGCTGATTTTCTGAGAAAAATTCCTTGCTTAGAAAATACCACACGTTAGCTTTGAGGAAGTAAAGCTCCTTATGTAAGACTAGACAATTCAGGAACATGTTAGGGTTGTGCTTAGGTGAAGTGGGCATTTGTGCCTCTGTCCTTCACACCTCTGCTGACCTGGCACAGAAATCTGTTAGTAGTTTTGGGTCTATGCTTACAGGAAATCAGTAGCAAAGAAACATTTTCCCCAGTATTTCTTAAATGGTAGGAGGGTGGTCTAAATATCGTTGGGCAATCTGTGGTCACAGAAAAAGCAGTTAAAAAGGTAGCTGAAAAAAAGAAAAAAACAGGTAAAGCAAAGAACAGATACTGTTTTGTGTAATCGATACAGTGTGAGGAAATATTTATTCTGGCTGATTTCAGCTAGAAACACTCCTGAGAGAAGGCAAAGGCTCTCCTTTGCAGTTTCTCACCTATTTCATATCTCAATTATGCTAATACGTTTCCATCTGTGTGTTGGAAGGAAATGGCTAGTGCTCAACTACTCCCAAACCTTTCTGACCAAGCAGTTGCAATATATCAGATGTCCCAATAGCTTGGTTTCTGCTACCAAGATTTTTCCTCCATTAAAATGACTCCAGCTTGAGGACTCTGTCAAACATGGTGTATGGCATCAATAATCCCCGAACATTTTGTTCCTTTCCGTTGGAGTGTACCGTCCGTCCTACATATTCATATTTTTCACAGTGTCTTGAGGATGCTTTGCTGCAGAATAGTGCACCCGGCTTTCTGGAAGCGTTGTGTTTTATTATTCAAGGGTGTGTGTTTGTTCTCTCCGCAGGAGCAGTTTGAGTTTGCTTTGACAGCAGTTGCAGAGGAAGTGAATGCAATACTCAAGGCACTTCCACAGTGACCGGCTCAGGCTCCTAAAGGCTCCCTGAGGATCCAGCCCTCATTTCCTTATCCTCAGTCCCTGTGAATGTTCTTGGAAACCGTGACCTGACCTTAACTGTGTATCTTCTGTTGTAACCACATAGTGATAGGGTCCTTACAAACTTCTTTAGCTGGTAAAAAGTTCAACAGTTAAAATGTGTATTCTGTCCTGGGGGTGTTTAAATAAATTTTACAAAGTACATTGAAGCCTCGGATTAAGCGACAGAACAGTCCATCCAATTTCTTTCACATCCTCGAAGCCCTGAATGTCACACTTGGAAAGCACACATTCATATTCTTAATAGCAAATATACAGTCTTGTGGGTAATTAGTGCAGTCAATATCGTCTCAGAAAACAGTGCTCTGTTATATTTTGTAACTTCTCAAAGGCTGAATGAGAGCGAGGGGCCTGAAGGGATCGTGATCGCTCCGAGACAATGCCGAGCGGGAGCCTGAACCGATGCCGAGGGGGGCGGTAAACCCAGGTCCAGGCTCCGGCAAAGAGCGCTTGCACCTTTTCATGCTGGGCTTTGGCGAGCAAATGTTTTCTTAACTGTTGTTTACTTTTCAGCTTTGTGCCAAGAATGGAAGAAAATCTCAGCTATAAATAAATAGGCCTGCGCGGTTGTTGCAACTGGGGAGAACGGGTTGGTCATATTAAGGGGAACCCGGGGGATAATGAGCACAAGAAGTCTTCCCGGACACCTACCACTGACACTGCAGAAAAGGAGAGAGTAGGCTAAGCCGAAGTCACGAATAAAGGCCCTGTCAGCAGTCAGGTAACTGGTTGGAGCTGTTGCGGAAACAGGTTGTTGATTTGATGGGATTACTGAGGAAGAAAATGGAACTCTCCTCTTTATATTTTTGCCTTTCCCTCTGTAAAAACTGTGCCATGCCATCCTTTTTTGGACCGGGAAGTGTATTTCTGTAAATGCCTGGCTGAAGGAAAAATCTCCAGTCTGCATTTTATGATTCGCGTGGAGTTTGTCTGATCCAGATATTTGTTGCATCTTTCTGCAGAGGCTCTGTTCTTGCCTTCTGAATGATTCGTTTTAACTAATTATTAAGGGATAAAGAAGCACACGGGTTCAATCGCAGAGCTTCTTGTGTTCTAAAAAGCCTAATGCCCACTGTTGCAAAGTAATGCTAAAATATGTATGCAGAGGGTTTGGTTATGCAGTTTTGCTCACGTGAATCCAGAGTTTTCGTTGTAGTGCTCTTCTAGAGGAATGGAAACTTCTGACAGAAAGTACTCTGGTTTGTTCGAATGAAGGGCCCACGGCTAAAATTATCAAATGCGCTTACATGACCTAAGCTTGTAATTTTATTTTCAAAAGTGAAATTGAATTAGGTCTAAGCTACTAAATGTCTCCTTTCCTCTTGAAAATGGGATATGAGCACTTTTTCATATGTTATCCAACATCTCTGTGATTCAAGGTTTCTGGATGGTTGTTTTTTTTCAAAATCTTAATGGTGGTGTATGCTTGAAACCATGCCAGGTTAATTATTTGACTTCAGCGTTGAAAACCATATAATTGATTTTAATTTGGGAGGGGAAGCTTTTATAAACTTCTATTCAGTGAAATGTTAAAAATACAATATTGCAGAGTTTTGCTGGACCAGAGCTAACAGGCACCTATGGAAATCAACCATGTTGCAGTTTTGTGTTGTAGGCGTGGATATTGGTGATTTTTTCTTTTTAGCAATTAAAGAGTTATTTAAAATAAAAGCAGAAGACTTGTTACTTTTCTCATACATCTTTGTATGCTTTACTCGGTATGCACTGTTGCTTAATTTGTGCATATTATTACCATGGCAGCACAGAGCAGTTACTGCAGATGCCATCATCCTCTTAAGTACACATACTGTACATTAAGCCACATGTTTATTTTATGGCCTAAGCATTTTAGAGCTTTCCTAGCAATAACTAAAAAAACTAATGGAGTATGAATGAGAAAATTGCCTTTTTCATTTGATAATTTAGGTTTAACAGGATTCTTTTATTACCTTAGCTAAAACAAAATTGCAGATCAGGACAGATGAGATCAGTCTGAGCAGCATCAGCAAGCGTTTGAAGTGGATTTAATGTCAGCCGTATACTGCAGCTTTCTGAAAATGCAGGTAGCTATATCCAAATAAACTGGCCAAGGAATCAAAATCAGAACATCCTGAGCCTTCCTGTTATCAGGTAGAACTGCTTCACAGGGCCAGTTGCTGTGCCGTTACCGGCTGCCACAGGAACAAGGAGGTTTTAGCACAGGTTCTTGCCCCGTCATTCATGAGTGTTTTGCCTTCCGACTGTCCCTGGGCATACAAGAAACATGGCTGATGAGCCTTTCGTTTGCACTTCAGGAATGTTTTTTTAATTGTTCTTTTGCAAATATTTACGTTTCATAATAGCAATTTCAGGGCGATCCCTTTTAATTCACAGGCAGCTGAGTGTGAGACTAAAATATTGGTCTTCGTGCTTAGGAGTTTATTTAGCGTAGATTAGAGGGCATTAATCTCCCGCCAGGCTAATGGGGCAGGGACGTGTTGTTTTATTCATACTTGTGGAGTGGTTTGAGCAACGCAAGGAAGCTCCAGCGGGTTGGACTCGCGCGCGCGCTGCCCGGCATTCGCAGGCCTGCTGGTTTCAGCCATGTGGTGTGCGGTTCTTCCACAACGAGGTGCCAGGCCTTTTCTGTCGACTGTAGGCCATCCCGCTGCATATTTCATCCGGGCGATGCCCTGTTTCCGGGGGGGGATAATTTGACGCAGGCATTTGCCTGCTAGGGAAATGCACAGTTCAGCTGCATCAGGACAAGCCATTTCCCGGGGAGATGCCAAACCACGGAAATACAAGCCTGGCAAAGCCACGGTGTGAAGGAGACGAGTTCTCAGCCAGGGCAGGTATTTCATTACCCTTTCCACTGTTAACTTAATCCTTGCAATTTGGCAAGGGGTGGTGGTCTTGCTGCCCCGGGCCTCGTACCCAGGCCCTGGTACCTGCCCCATATTCACTGGCATTTTGAGTTGAGGAAAGGGTCTTCCAGGAAACCAGGATCCAGTGAGACACATAGTCCTTGCTTTTCCAGTGATGTTCTGCATGATCGTCAGTAAGCCGATTGCCAGAGAAAGGTGGGCTGGTGCCTGACTCGTAGCCATAAGCAGCGTGTTTAACATTGACCATTCTTGTGTTCCTGATAGAGACAAACTGAATCTAGAGGTGGTGTTTGTGCATTTGAATCTGTCAATGACATTCAAGGGTGGAGCTGCGGGCGGGAGCTTGAGCCCCGCTGCTGCCGGCGCTCCCTTCCTCACCGTGCAAAACCCGCGGCCGGGGTAGAGAAGGGGTTGTCGTCGGCGTTGCAGTTTGCAGGAGTAACAGCACGGCCGCCCTGCCCGGCCTTCGGCCTTCCCGGGACGCTGGCCGGGATTTGGAAGGAGGGAGGGGCAGGACAGCGCAGGTCCCGAGTGCCCAAATCTTTGGGGTTCAGCCCCAGCTGCACGAAGAGCAGCGCGGGTTTTGCTGTTGACTCACCTATTCCAGGCACCAGCTCTAACGTTGCTCCTGAACATCATCTGGTAACACCCAGTGCGAGTCCTTGGCACTAGTGAGGGCCCAGGAATGAATTTTAGCTGAAAATCCCATATGCAAATCTCAATTTGGTAGCAAAGCAAGTAGGATTCTTTTTTTAAATAGATGCTACTGAAATTTAAAAAAATTTTAAACATTTTAAAATGTTTAACCAACACCAACAACTAAACCTTCTTCGTCTCTCTAGCGTGCATGGAGAACCAGTGTCAGTGCATCCCCAGGGAAATGACAGCTATAATACCGCTAAGGAGCTCATGCTTTATTAATCAAGTGGAACATTAATACAGCCCAACCCACTTCATAATTTCCAGAATCGGTATTAATTAAAAAAGTGTTTATTGGAATAGAAAACAAGCATTTGATTAGCTTTGTTACAGAACAATAGCTCTCCTAATTTCTATTCTGCATATTTTATTCTTTGGTTAGAAAGCCCTCAAGAAGCAGTTGTGATAATTCACTTTTTAAAACTGTACAGTTTCTATGGTTTTTGCTTTTTAAATGAGAGTACACTTTGTAGATTTGATTATTATATTTTTCTGTTAAGATTACATTGGGCATTACAAAAGCATTCCCCACCACAGTGAGAAGAAAGCTACCCTGTTGGCTTATTGTTAAAAAAAAAAAAAATTAAAACACAATTGCAGAGCTGTGGCATACTCAATCCAATTAGAGCGTGACTCTTTACTACTCTTCATTTACCACATTAGAAACAAGATTAAGGTACACCAGCAAGATTTCATTTGAAGCTATTCTTGCATGCTCTTTGTACTGTATTGGATGGCATAATATTGTTTTGTTTGTATTTTCTTTCTTGTCATCCTATTATATTCTTTATATGTATATAGTTAACAAAAAAAGATCATACAAACTATTTTGTTCTACCTCTGTAAAAATCATATTTGTGAATAAAGTCACCTCGTCCGTGGCATATGGTACTGTGAATGCAGCAGTAACCGCTGGTGCTTTGCTTTTATTTTGGAGGGGGCACCTCTGAGGGAGCGCCTGGAGGGCTGAAGGGTGTCTGTGTGCCTGGCTGACGGAGAGGGGCAGGAGCACCTCGCTGCCAGCTTCACGGTCCACCTTCAATTTACTCCACCCCGGGGAAGATTGCAGCCGCCCTGGCTTTGGTGTGCGGCCTGGGCGTTACGGCTTGCAACAGGATGCTCCCTGGTTTGGTGGAGGCAGGGGCTGGTCGAGGCAGCTGCCTCTATCCAGACCAAGAGAGTGAAGCATGAAAAAAATGACTAAATTACCGAGACCCTCCTTTCCAATGGGAAATGGAAAAAAATTGGATTGTAGTTTCGTAATCTATCAGTGTGCGCCACGACTGCAGCAGTTAACAGGTGGACTAGATGATGCCCCCTTTTAGAAAAATTAAAGGCAGGAAGATGCTTTTGGGGGAGGAAGGATGGTGGGGCAGAGCATCATATCTTGGGTGGTGCTGTTAAAATGGTAGCAGGTTTCACAGAAGGATTTGAATGGGTAATGGAAAAATATTCACTATTTCATTAAATAAGGTTAAGAGGAATAAAGTCTGAGGTTCACTAGCACAGCATAAAAATAACCAGTCTTTTCCCTGGGGCTAGGAAGTAATTTTCCTATAAGCACTATCCATTATATGAAGGTTTATATCTTTCCAAGAAATAAGCTATTGTTACCCATTATCAGCAGAAGTCTTTAGACTCAGACTGCCTTGGTATGGCAATTTTCCTGGTCTGGTATTGTGTGCTGAATCTTTACTTGTGTTTGAAGACGACTCAAAATAACTTGCTGCTTTTGCCTGAAAATAACTAGAAAAATGTAAATAAACAGAAAGGTAGAAGCCTCGCCGGTCCAGCTCACTCCCTCCCATCAGAAGAATTGTATTTTGCATTCTTTAACCATGTTTACGTAGCTGCGTGTTTTAATATCTGTGGCTTTCTCTGTGTAAGAAGGTGACTTTCATCTTGGAAGCAAAATATATGCACCATTATAGCTGCTTTCCTGGTAGCGTAATTTAGGAGGTCTTTCATCTGCAAGGTAGTTTTCTGAAGCCTCTGGTAGCATCAGATGGAGGACAAAAAGAGAAATACGTTTAACTATGTAACCACTGCAGCATTATGTATCTTCTAGGCAAACAAGCCATCCGTTGCCCATACATTGGGTCGTGCGACCAACCCTCACTTTTGCTGTACGCTCCACGGACGCCCGTGGTCCTGCTCCCCCCGGGCGCTCCCGCGCTGGGTCGGTGTCTCAGCTGGTGCAAAGGAGCCTCACCTCGTCGCTGCTACTCTCGTTTTTACGGTTACGGCTCCAGCTCATGAGCAAAATGGCGTAGTGGGTAGTGGCTCCTGGTAGGGCTCAACAGTGAGCAGGGTTTGTGTATCAACCCACAGGAGCTACAGACTGTGAAATGACCCACATGAGACGTACAAGCTGTGGCACAGCCCTGCTCCTGCTGCCGCCCCAGCACTGACGGCTGCTGCCGACGGAGGACGGCACACGTTCACGGCACGCCTTAATGCTCTGAAGTTCGCAGCACTCCTGTTGCACAGCCCGTGCTGCTGTAAACTTGCCGTCGTTCAGATCCGGGGAGTCAGGCTCTTGCAGAAGCGTGCAGGGACGCGCAGCGCTGCGCCAGCCAGCGCGGCAGGAGGAAGGAGCTGCCCCTTCTGCTGCGCTGCTCGGGGGGCAAAGCAAAAGGCAGGGACCTGCTCCTGCTCCCATCCCAACTGCTGCAGTCCTTTATGCAGTCTAAATGGCAGAAACTTTTCTAGTTGCCCAAAGATCCACTGGGGTTTTATTTTTAGAACTTGTAAAATTTTGGGGCTGATGGGATTGGGCGTTTTTGTGTTGCATGCTTAAGAAATATAAGAACCACGCGTGTAACCAGGAGGGCTGTGCTTATTCTTAGTTTAGCGATAATACCAAGACATCGTGTGCTTGAAACAACTGAATCCCTGGAGTAATTCTTCTGACTGCAGTGCAGTTAAGCCAAAATTTAATTTCTCCCCTTGAGAACACACCAATTATCCCCCACGTGGCAGGTAAAACAGCAATACAGGAAAGAGGCTGTACGTGGAAGAGCATCCTGAGAGATACAGTTTAGCATACATTTTGGGATATACGATGCAAGTCTTTGCCCTGCATCAGATTTTTTCTTGTAGTAGCTTTATCCAGAATCCTCAAATATAGGGCAATGCCTTACTCCAGCATTTTCAGTGGAAGTTAGAGGTGAGATTCCTCTTACCAGCCTTTGGGTAGCTTCTGCAATGGCTTCTACAGATGAGCAACTCATCACGAGCATCCTTTGTAGTCAGTGGAGCAAAATAAATGGTTTTATGGTGTGATTTGTCTGACCCAGTTTGGATGTCTACTTTAGCATACGGTGGTGATCATGCTATTCACTCCATATCCTGAAACAGTGAGTTCCAAGGTTTAATTATGCATTAGATAGTAAAGCATTTCCTTTTGGCACTGTAAACCTATTCCCTCATAACTTCTTTGGATGCACTTGTGAGAAAAAGTGAAGTTATTTCTGATTTTATAGACCATTCATGATTTTATAGATGCTTATCCTACTCCTCCTTAGTTTTTCCTGTTCCACTCTGAAGACTCGTTTCTCCTCTTATGGAACTTGTTCCATGCCTTTGATCATCTTTGCTAACTCTCACCTTATCTTTTCTATTTCTACTATACTTGCCCTGAGGTGCATGGGCCCCAGACCCACACACAGCATTCAGGCTGTGCTGCGCTGTCGCATACTGATGGGGTTTTTTTCTTTTTTTCTTTTCTGTGGAATTTCTGACACTCTGTTTCCCTTCTCGACTGCTGAGCACTGAGCTGGTGCTCACAGAGCGTTTTCATTCACAGTAATATCAAACTTCTTGTTCTTCCTGGGAATAGCTCACCCAGAAGTCATCACCGTGTCTTTATTGTTAGGGCTGTCCTTCGTGATGTGCATTACTTTATGTTTTTCAACAGCGATTTCATCTGCCATCTTCACATGGTCACGCATTATCACAAGATCTTTCCATGACACTCCACAGCTACTTTTGCTTTTACTATCCTGAGTAATTTGCATCATCCACACTCTGTTATGTCACTCTCACCTCCTGCTTTTTCACATTGTTTATACTGGGAAGTCGCCACCACTGCAAAAACTGACCGTTTCTTCCCAACCTCCTTTTTTTATCTTTTAAGCAGTCACTAATCCGCAAGAGAACTTCCCCCCCTTATCCCACTGCAGCTCCGTTTCTGTAAGCACCTTCCATGACACAGCCTTTGCCAAAAGCTTTCAGGAAATCCAAATACACAATATCAACTACATCAGCCATATCAACATGCTCACTTATCCCTTCAAAGCCTGCTAGTAAGCTTTTGAGTCATGACTTCCCTCTGCAAAAGCTGTGTTGCTTCTCCTTCCTTTCATGTCATCAGTTATGTAGGGTCTAAACATGAGGTGGTAGATGCAGCTTACAGAATACGATGCCGAAACTAAATGGTTTTAGTAGCCTTGTGGTGCTGGAGAGTGGGCTCTAAAAGTCACAGGATAACCTAGGCTGGAAAGGACCTCTGCACGTCAGCTAGTCCAAACTCCCACTCCAAGCAGATCTCACTTACAGACCTGCTCAGGGTCTTTTGCAGTCAAGTTCTGAATATCTCCAAGGATAGAGATATCCTTTAGGATACTTCCAAGAGACGGTCTCTCTGGGCTCTCTTCATGAAAAATGTTTTCTTAAGACCTGACTGGAATTTCCCTTGATGCAGCTCAAGAGCTAATCAGCTCCCCAAAAGGAGGCACCTATATTTGGCTAGCTGAATCTCTCTCTAAGGTCCCCTGGCAAGACTGTCGTTTACTTTAATGGGCACTCAGACATGTAGCTCACATGCAGACATTTATATTTAAGTGCCTTAATCCGTGAGCTGAATGCCACCCCCTGGACAGGATTCAGTTGCTTGTATGTAAGTGGTCGATGTCACTGTAGATGCTGTGGGGGTCCTGCCTGGCCTCCAGCACTCAGGCCAGACAGGTGAAGAGTCTGAAACCTTGTATTGTGCCTGACAGCCTGCACTGATGGCTTAAATCTCTGGAGGTGTCTCAAATGACACGGAGCACTTACAGAGAGCAGAATCCCACATCATGTGTCAACAAGTTGTATCCTGTAGCTTCTACCAAAATTCAAGGTATGGGAAGGAATTTCACAGGGCAGTAGTTTCCCAGACATAATCCCACACTCCCGAACCTGCAAAACCCTCATTATGGCAGGTACCTGCCTGTTTGAACATCCATCAGTAGTGGATTCAGGGCCAAGCTATGACTCCTGCAGTCGGCCGTACTGCTTGAGCGTGCGCCAAGCCTGGGCAGGAGGTGCTGCGCCGGCAGCAGCAGAGGTGCAACTGGAAGGCAGCCCTTCTGCTGGGTAGCACTTCAGGACTTTGTGTACCTCACAGCCAGTGACAGGGTTGCGTGGGAGCACAGGCACTGCTGCTTTCCAGCACGAGAGGGGGAAAAAAAGGAAAAGTGGCCAAAAACATGATATTTAGACTTTTGAGTTCATGTAAAAAACTACTGAACATCAATGTTCTAGTAGCACTTGTTTCTAAATGTGACATCCATTTCCTTTGTGCAGGAAGTCTGCTCCATTTTTCCAGCAGATTTCATTTGTGTTGTCCAAGTTAGAAATGTTTGTTCCTGCGCACAGATATTATGATATAGCATGAGCATGAGCAAGACCAGTTCTTGCTGTGTTACTGGTGTTACACCTAATCCATCTGGCAGAAGCCAAAAATGACCCTTGGCTTTGCAGTCCTGATAAAAGTATTACTGAGACTGAAAAGATTGTTGAGACTGAGAAGCAAAGCAGTATTCTTGTAGATGGCTGAAGGGGAAAAACAAACCATCATTTTTTCCAGAATTCCTTTTTGATTATTTATTGGTATGTTTCCATGAGCAGGAATACTCATCTCTTTTTTGAAGAGGGAGACTAAATTAACATCTGGTGTGTTTAAGCATGGTTGAAGGAGACCGCTAAGTGAGCCTGATTCATCAAGAAGTTCCTTCTAGAACAAAAGGTCTTTACCACTGACTCCTTATCTTGTCTCTTCTGTTGTTTCCTTTAAGTGGAGCCTTTTCTTTAAAAAAAAAAAAAAAAGGTATTATAGAAGCTCAAGTAACAAATTTGGGTCTACTAGGAGTGATCTGAAATGAATTTGTTCTGCCCACCCCATATACCTCCATTTTGAAGACCCATGAGAAAGGCAACCTAGCCAGGCTGTGGTCTTTAGCCGTTAACTAGGACTTGGCCTTCATTACAGTTTTAGCACTAACTGTTGAACCCCTTGGGCTTATGTCTGCTAGGTTAAGTCACCTTCTTTATTTTTCTCTGACGTTGAGGGAGTAGAAATACTCTAAAAATACACTGAGTTAGTACGATAACGCTGGAAAAACAACATTTTCTGTGCAGTGCTGGCATGTATACTTTTAGGTGTTTTGTTCTGAAAGTTTTAGTGACAGCTCTGTTTGCTGTTCCAGACTCTATACCATGTCTTGCTGCACTTCTGTTTGTCTCCGCATCTCTCCAGCACGTGCTTGCCCCTTCCTGTTTCATGAGCCCTGCACTCAAAATCCTGGAGAAGCCCGGAGGGCAGGTTGCTTTCTTGCCCCTCGCTTTTTCCCTCTGGTGAGCATAGCCCTTGCAGCAGGCGTGTCAGAAGCGGCCAGCCAGGAGGCTTCTCAGCTGACAGAGAAAGACAGAGAACTCCCGACGTTTTCCTTGTTTCCTGTTCAGCGAGGAAAGCTGAAGCTCTATCATGTCACATCCCCACGCCCTGCCATCCCCACCTTCCTAATCCCCGGTAGCTGAGGTGCTGGGATGCTGCCAAATAGAGATGTGGCTGGCTGCGAAAGCCTGGTTTTTCCTAGTAAGTGGTTGCTAGATAACTCATGTCTCTCCCCCCCATCCTAAAGCAGACGCCAGCACCTATATGCATACATCCGGCTGGATCTGACCAGTGTGAGTCACTGAGACCATCACATTTTAAAGGTTTATCCCGAATAAGTGGCTGATGCTATTCTATTTCTAATACATGTCAATTAATTAACAATACAATGCTGGCTGAAAATACCATTATAGTTTTTATTTTTGGCATCTGTGAAAGCTCATTTAATATTATTAAGCTTTTTTTAAGTGAAGGAAAATTAGTTTAATTAGTTGTCTGAGTTTCCCTTTCATGTACAGTGAGATGTGGAGAGATGGGCAGGAGGGAAGGGAAGCACCAGGCGCTTAATAAGCTCCCCTTGCCCTTACCCAGGAGAGCAGGAATACCTGGTGCCTCTGTGCAAGCCTTCCAGGAGATGACAGAAAACAGCAGAGCAGTGCAGCACTAATAGATTTTTTTAATAAGCCCTCTAATAACTTGCTGAGTGTTTTACACTCTTTGTGTGAGACACACTGCACCAAACTCCATTACCTGACTGAAGCATTCGGTATTTAGTTGCTTTGGTTTCTGCATCTCTTTCATTCAGAAATGTTTAAAAAAGCGTAGTTAAGCTCTGTCAGGTTATGCACGGAGAATGACTAGTTTATCATGTGTTCGTATTCACTCCCAGCCCCAAACAACGCCCTCCAGTTGTGTATGTGCAGGGACACACAAACACACGTGCACACTTTGCTCTCCCCATTTCATCTGCTCCCCAGCCCTTCACACTTTAGTGTAGACATAGACATGCCTCCTCTAATCCAGCCACCTAAACTTTAAGTGGTTGTCTCAACTAATCCTTTAGGCTTCATCCCAGATCAACAGAAAGAGATAAGCAGTTGTGAGTTACTTAGCCCAGAATTGTTTGGGGGCTGAAAGTGGAAAAATACTGTTCCCCATGCAAAATATAGGCTGGGCGTTAGGTAGGCAGGATGGTACTGAAATAGCCTCTCTCACAGAAATAAAACATCACAAGATGTGGAATGACTCCCTCCTGGCTAAGAGCTTTACATCTCCCACGAAAGCTGGCATTTCCCATCATGCCCAGAGTTATGGTCAGAAAAAGTGCATCACTGAAGGGAAGTGCTGTGATGCCAATGGGCAGCCGCCCGACCCGGCTCTCAGACCTTCCCCTACGTGCCCGGAGAGCTGCAGCACACAGCTACGGGCAGACAAAGCTGAGAGCAGGGATTACCCATATATGTGCTAAGTTTGGGTGTAGATTATGAATAACAGGCTTTTTGAAGTTGCAGGGAAAATAATATGACTTTTGTTTTTCTGTTTTTAGCCAGTGACCATAAGAGCAGTACCAAGCTGGTGTTCCAGCTCACAGGGAAGTGCCTTGTGCTGTGATGCAGGTTTGCTCCTCTGTCACAGCCAAAACTCGGGTCTGCTTGATATCCATGACGGGAAGCACAGGAGGTGGTCAGTACTGCTGGGGTCTTGAACTGGAACTGAAAAGTTGCCCTGGCCTTGTGTTAGATGGCTCGGTGCTGTGGGAACAGAAGAAAACCTGACTTTAATAAAACTATAGCCACAGTAATGCCAAGCTGAAACACAGGAAGTTCTGTGTGAACACAAGGAAAAACTACTTCACTGTGAGAGTGACTGAGCACTGGAACAGGTTACACGGAGAGATTGTGGAGTCTCCATCCTTGAAGATATTCAGAAGTCACCTGGACACGGTCCTGGGCAACCTGCTCTAGTTGATCCGGCTTGAGCAGAAAGGTTGGACTAGGTCTCTCCAGAGGTCCTTTCCAGCCTCAGCCATCTGTGATTCTGTGATCTGAGTGAGGTTGTGGCCTCTGGGCCAGGCAGGTTAGTATCAAGTCCACACCAGAGACACAGAGTAAGCCTCTGTCCTCACTGAAGCCAAAGTCTAGCCTTCTTTTGACCACAACTTGGCCAAGATTTCACCCTTAACAGTTCAACATTTATGTGCATGACATGGCATTCTGAGCCACGGGAGAGAGTTTGTGGTCTCTGGGCCAGACAGACTATCCACACCAGAGACACAGAATCAGCTCCTGGCCCCACTGAAGCCAAGGGCTAGCCTTATTCTGACCCCATTTCAGCCAAGATTTCACCAGCAGTGCAATGTTTATGTGCATGACATGGCATTTTGGCCCATGGGTGACAGACAGCCCTTTAGCAGAGTTTGGAGAACAGACCAGGACTATTCCACTCAGCTTGCACCCATGTTCAATCCATAAAGTGGCATTTTGGACCACACAGAGTAAGCAACTCCCAATGCGGGAAAGGGGAAGGGGCTTTCATAGCTTACCATGGTCCCTTCTGACCTTAAAGACTCCAAGTTGGGAGCAGCTTTTGAGCAGAGCAACCTCAGAGCTGAGCGTCTGCCTGCCCTGTCAGAGCACTGAGCACAGGAGGAAGGAGAAACTGGCACAAATTATGCTGTGCAGGGATTTCTTTCCCTGCCTCGCTTCAGCATGAGATATACTGATAACAGTAGCATTTTATGAGTGACAAGATCTTCTGCCCCTAGAGAGAAGGGGCATAAATTCATTAGCCAAATTAAGGGCTTGGAGGTGAATCATGACAGGCCTAGTAATCCGATAAAAAGGAATGTTTCCTTATTAAAATACGAATGGAAAGCTTTATTATTGTTATTTAAAAAATCTATCTTCTCCTCTGAAAGGCCAGCAGATAAAAGGATGTGGTACAGATCACTTTTGTTGTCTCTGGGAAAAATGAACTATGGAAGGCAAGGGACAAGACAGGTTTGCACTTTTCACCTGACTGGTCTGGAGACTTTATTACTCCTATTCCTTATGTCTTTCCTCCTTCCTGTCTGCCAGGCTACTATAATCTAGTCTACTTTGCTTCCGTGTTTGACTTAACATAAATAGCTCCACTGTCTCTGAACACCTCCAGGTACTTAAAGGGCAACAAAGCCAGTTTGTAATGCCTTGTTAACTTTTTTCCTGATGCTATCTTTTTTTTCTTAAGCTTTGCCCATGTTTGAAAATGCATTTTGTTGGACAATTGCAACTAATATAACTGCACTTGTGACTTCTGATTGCAAGTTTTTGTTAACTCCTTTGCTAACACCATGGGTTTCTCCCACTAAAGACCATACCTTAGCTACAGATGTTTATCTGCACAAATATCTCTGGAACTGTGATATATATATCACATACATAAGTATATGTATATCTACATAAACAAAAACAACAGAAAAAAAAACCAAGAGCATGGCTATGTGGATAGCCAACAGATGGGTAAGTGTACCTCCAGACATTTGTGCTAGATAAAATAGCGTCACAGCACTCCTACCAAGCACATGTTCACTTACTCATATCTGGGCATCCATAGCTTTTTGGTGTAGGAGACATCCACCCCTTCACTACCATCTTGGCTCTCCTTAGAGTTGGGAGTCTTTTTTGCCTTTATTGGCATCTGTGCACCTGGTTGGCTGCAGTCCCTCTCCTGCCATTTTCCTAGGCTGAGTCCACCAACACAAGGAGGTACAAACCCTCCCAGTAAGCTGTCTCTCATTGCAGCTGCAGCTTTGGATGTGTTTAAATTAATAAAAGAGACAAAGTTCTAAAGTAGAACTCAGTAAATCTGAGTTCCCCATGAAACTTCAAGGATGAACATGCATACGTACTGCTCCACGTATAAAATAGGGATGACGATGCTTGTTTTTGCTAAGAACTGGGAGGTACATGTAGACAGTGACGCTATCTGCAGTTGATTCTTCTCTCTGCACTGTGTAGCTCTACACAGTGGGTCAGGACGCAAAATCAAGATACCTTAGTTGCTGTAAGGGTTCCTAGCGCTAATTTAAGAAAAAATGGGAAATTTTAAATGGGATTTTTTAAAAAAAGTAAGATATCCAGCTTTCAACTAGCTTGAGAGCTGGCTGCAAATCCAATATGTGTTGAACATCTGATGGAAAAATATTCACTGAAAACTTTCTCTTCAGGACGCTCTGGTCAAAGGACCTGAAGCTTGGTTATCAAAGACTGAGACTTTAGCCCAGTCCTGACAGCTGCTGGTATAAATTTTTATTTTTAGTTACGTAAAAATTTAGACTGGATTCTGTGTATTTGGCACCTGCTGTAGATGGAAGAATGCAATAGAATGCTATAAAATCCCATGGAGAAAAATTACCGCCTATCATGTCCAAGAGTATCTCATCAAAAAATTACTCAGCTTTTGAGGACCTTCAACTTCATGGTTATAGAGAAAGTCACAAAAAGTGTGCCGACCATTAGTCTTAGAGGCAAAAACTAGCAGGTTATTGTGTTAGCGTTATTCTAGAACTCAAATGAGTATTCAAAAGGTTGTGGTAGATACAATTCTAAGCATCTTTATCCTCAGGGCTTCAACCCTAATGGTTCAAAGCCTGGAGCTGACAATATGTCCCTTGGTTTTCTATATCGGTATTGGAGAATTATGTGCCACTCGCATTTGCAACCAGAGCAGGACACAGGTCAGGCCACAAGCAGCTCTGCTCTGGGATGTCTGATGCTCTTTATGCCAATTAACAGGTTTGGGGCAAAAGTGTGCACAGTCTGTGATCCTGCATTTCTGATCACGAAACCTGAAGGTTTTGGTCTCACAGAGACTGAGGCCATGTTAATGCCTTTTAGAGCTCAGAATGTGACAATAGAAGACACCCCAGGACAGGCGGAAGTTCCTCATCTGCACTGATGTACAAGATGACCACTACTTAAAAAAGAAAAAAGATGGCTTAGTGGAGCATCTTGAGCCATCCCAGAAAGAAATCTGAGACACGTCTGATCATCCAGCAAATTTATTTGGGAACACCTGGCATCGAGGTGCTCCAGGTTTTCCCAATAGCTATGATTTGTTCATCAGCCACAGTGAAAGTTGAGGGCTCTTTATCAATAGAGAAAGGCAATATTCGGATTCCAAGAGCCCATGATCTCACTCTGATGTCACTCCCACTCATGCATTGTTCCTTATTGATTGTGTTCATCATTGTATTCTTCCCTATTAACTGATCTCATGCAGCATGCAACAGGAAGGGCTTAAGGATGACGTCAGTAAAATGATCCTTCCCTAATCCTGCACTCTCAGGGGATCCCTGCACAGCTTCCCTTTTCAAAGCAGGTTCATTGCAGGACTAGCCAAGGCTGGATAACTGTTCCTTTACCGACATAAAACTTTAGGGTTTTAACAATGAATTTAGAGTGGCTTTTTGAAGCTTAAGCAATTTGCAACTGTAAACAACTTTACCCAGGTACTATTAAAAGTAAAGATGCTTTTCATTAGTGACTTGCTTTTGTGCAGATTCATCCCAGCTTCCAACTAAAGAGCAGCACCCTCAGTCTCTGTTGTTCTCTCCTCTCCATTTTGTGGAGGTTTTTCTTCGTTCTTGAAATGGGATCAAGCGTTAGCAGCAGTACGAGAAAGTCTCAGCTAGCATTTTCTCCTCTCCTTGAAAAAAAGCTGCCATTTTTGATGCCATTGCAAAGTGGGCAATGCAGAAATGGCAGCTTCTTTATTGAACTGATCTATAATATGCAAATTCAATGTGCTCAAGGAGCACCACTGGCAGTAGTGGCATCAGCAGTCCTGGTCCTGGGCTGGGTTACAGATGTGTGGTGGAGGAGGTGTGCCCCTGGCTTCCTCTCCTCTTTCTTTAGTTAAAGACAAAGACTTTAGGTTCTGATATAAAGCCATTTATACCTTCCACCCTTACCATCTCCCCTAAAAACTGTAGCCCACATACTTACTTTTCCTACCCTTTCACCACTTTCTCTAGTTTCTCCCCCATAACTCCACCTTCCCATGATTTCTTAGCTAGCCTTCTTCCCCCAAAATTAAAATCCCAGCTCACCACCCATCTTCTTTTACACTATACCCTACCTCAAGCCCCAGACTCCATAACCTTCCTACCTCCACTCCTGGCCCCCAGAACTGATACTTCAGCCCTACCGCTCTATTTCCAAGACCTCCCTGCACACAGGCACACCAGCATCCCAACATACCTTCCTTGTCCTGCATCTGGACAATTCAACTCACGTAGCTAGCATCTTCCAACCAAGTAACAGTACACAGCACCACACTCCCCACCTCACCTCCATGTCTGGGGGCCTCAAGGCCCATGGTCAGGTGGGCGACCATCCCAACATCTCAGCTGTTGGGGATAAGGGCTGTGTCTGGAGGTTAGGTCTGTGACTGGTATCCATCAGTTCCAGCATGGCAGGCCAGCAGTGGGTGTTACACATGGTGGTGAGTTGCTGCACCTCCATAATGGGCTGCAGAGAGGACCAGAGCCCTCAGCTCTGAACACAGCCTGCACGCATGCAATGTCAAGAGCTGTTCTCATTGCATACGCACCGGGAGGGTTACAGGGTCTTTAGCCCTGTCGGTGAGAACTGGGTGGCCTGACAGCAGGGCTGTGTCCGCCCCTTCAGGGTCCAGTTCTGAAAGGACCTGTGCATCCCAGTGCTGCTAGTGTGCTAATTCTTCACCAGAACACAGCAGGAAGCGCTACTCTTTATACGCTAAGCCTGCACTTAGCACATTGCCTATCAAACACATTTACTGTTTATTTCCTTCTTTTTCTGTATCTTTAAGAGAAGGTTTAGAATTCATTACTGTATTTGCTGCCTTTGGAGTGAGTGGGATGAAGAGCTTTAATACTCCAGATACAACACAGAGATCACCTAGTCCTTCAAAAGGGACGTAAGCGTCCTATCTCTAGCCAGTGATACTTCACAAGAAGGCTGGCCTCTGCCCCCATTGCAGGTTGGGATATTGGACTCCTTTGTCTTGTCAGCCTCTGTCTGACCTAATTCCCTGCAGAAAGCCCACGTGCTCAAACCCTGCCTGTGTATGTAGGGTAATCCTTACCCTCACTCATCAGGTCAGCGTGTGCTTGCACACGGTAATTCCTTTGCGGCCAACACTTGAAAAGTCGCCCCTGCTGGCTCCTGGCATTGAAGTCCTTTATCTGCAGAACAGGGACAGAAACAATTTTAGCAAGGCTGCAGAGAGACTGCCCTCACTCTGAAGGCAAATCACTCTCTGGGCCCCTTCAGCCCTCATGGGGGTGTTTGCGATGGTTTAGTATTGCAGGCACTTTGGGAGGTATTCACACGAGCTAATTCCCATGTCTAAATTACAGGCAGAATTTAGCAGCCTAAAGTTATTAGTGCATCAATGGCTAGAGGTAAGTGCTCTCACTGGACCCTGCGGCAAACGTGCTTCCATTGCTTATAAAGGAAGCTAAGATCTCACTTGTGATGTTTAACTTAGAGGCTGAATTTTGTGCGAGCACCACTCCTCTTTCAGAGGGACTTGAGTCTTGGCAAGCCCATGCCAGTTTACCTTGGCTTCCCCGGGCCACGTCCCTCCCCTGGGAGTGCTGCAGCGAGCCTTGCTTTGCCGGGGCAAGGCAAGCTGTGCTGTTAGGTTATTAGAGCAGCAGAATGAATAATTTTTCACAGACTCGGTTAGAAGCTTTCAGACAAATTGCTAAGACATATCAAATGTACGTGACGGAAGACTAAAAGGTGAAGCTCTGAAGACACAAAATTATTCTTGCTCTTAGCTCCCCTGGGCATTATCCAGCAAATGCTTGACTTGACTTTTCCATATAGTGCTATTGGTTTTGGAAATAATGTTCACAGCATGTTGCATAGAACTGGGTCCTTATTTTATCCATCTGCATTTCTCCTCTAATTTATTGACTTCTCCACTTCTGATGATTAGGTCAGGCAGTGTTACATGCTTCAAGTACCGAGGCCAATTAACACTCTTTCTAGGTGACCAGGATTGCTGATCGATTAAGCTGCTCTGTCCCACTGAGATTCCTTGCTGTTGCAAAGGCAGACACTTGGTCATATAAAAATACATTGAAATAGAATTAATGAAAAGCCAGGCCTGAATGATAGACAAAATGGTTTTTTCTTTATGGAAGCAATCCCAGAAGTCTTTATTGGACTCCTCTCCCCCAGCACTTGGAAAGAAATCACAGCTGTTATTATAAAGAAGGCCTTATGGGGAAGGGGGGATGAATTCAGTTCAGCAAAATAAATAGACCTACCTAAACTTCTGAAACAAATTTCCCCCTCCCCTCCAGAAAAGGTTGAAACTGGAAAATTATCATAATAATAAAATCAAGGTTTCTTCTAAAAGGTCTCTCTATTTTATCTAAGGGAGCTCTCATCTACTGGTTCAAGTAGCTGAAAAGCGATCTGCAAGCAAACTCAGGTTATTTTCTTAGGTGAACATGCATCTTCAAAGAGCACTGGGCCAACAACAGTTGAAAAGCCAACAAACTCTTCAACACAGGAGAAACTTGGGTGAATAGCCCCACTGTCTGCGAGTTTGTATGAAAAATAGAGTTCATGCGTGTTGTGAGATGCCCACACAGAGCAGGGCTAGAGCCATGGCAGGGAGACGGGAGCTGAACCATCGAATGACACTAGCTTTTATCAGCTTTTTCAGGTAGCTGGAGCCTCAGGCCTCTCAGAGAAGCTCAGCATAGACACTCTACCACATTTCACATTAAATAATGCTTGACTTTCCATTTTCTCTTTTGTAAACTGCCAAGAGACACTTCTCTGACATTAATGCAAGCTGAGCCGACACTGAGGTTTACAGCCTCTGGAAAAGAAATCAGTGAGAATGTGCTCAGAAATGAGGCTTGGGAAAGGCAGAGCAAAGCCAGAGTAAAAGGCAGGCAGAAGGCCCTTTCTCCAGAGTAGCTCAGTGGGGTCTGGGAACACAAAGGTGGGAGAGCAAGACACACAACACAATATTTTCCCTTCAGTTGAAAACTGTGATTTATCCAAGAGCAGCCACCACGTCCCCAGTTTAGATTAGCACCCTCCGTACTGAGCACGGTACAAACCAACCATGACAGTCTGCTCCAAAGAGGTCTAACTGAACAAGACACACAAAAGGTATGGACAGAAACAGCTGGATGATTGATTTATCTGAAGATAATACACAATACCTGAGCAGGTTCCCAGTCAGCCAGACTGAGCTTGCTTAGAACAGCTTTCTGTGGAACAAGGTCCTGTTCCTTGTTTTAACCCTCATCCTGGAATTTGCACGTACAGCAAATCTCATCTCAGCCTGACAGAAGCTCCGATTGGGCTCCATCTATGCAAAGTAGCCTGTTAGCACCACTAAAGATTTAGATAAAACAGCCCCAGACATTGTGAAGATGGGATTGTATTGTCTCTGGGGTATCTGGCCTTCATGACCTGCACCTCCTAGCTCCTTGATTTGGATGGTCTCTAATGCCAGTCAACTTGTCAGCTTTCTGCAAAAAGAGAGTAAATTTGGAAAGCTGAAGCATGGTCTTAATTAACATTCTATTGTGGTTAATCTATTTTACCTTAATACAGAGAATCAATAGTTACAGACATCAAAGCTGATGAGTTCCCTCATAGGAAAAGAAAAATCTATAAAACATAGATGGTTACACTTCTTAAAACTGCAAATTAAAAACAATGAGTTCCACTAAACCTTACCCCAACGTGAAAATTGCTGGTGTTTTAACCCAGCGCACAGCTGGCTCCTGGGCCAAAACTGTTACCCAGGCCTTTGAGCAGGAGGGGGATTTTAACAACTGCCTTCATAACCATCCTAGCTTGCATTGCACTGCAGTGCATAACCTGGTGGATTTGCAAAAGTAGTAAGATTTTTCTTAAAACGGACCATCGAATTGTAGATAGCTGTGGCAGCTATCTGGATACAACTGTAGAAACATTTAGCCTAGCCGACTGGTTGAGAAAATTTACCAGGCGCTGGAAAAGAACTGAGACTGTCCCAGCTTCCACTTACTTCATCTAGCCATTAGAAGTAAGTGCTTCATCCATCTTTAAAGTTGGTTGTTCTGGTTTAAATTAAATTAAGTAGCTCTTGAGATGGTCATCTGCATATGGATTGTTTCTTCCCCTCAGATATGCAATAGTACAAGAGAAAATGGCCACATAGTTCAATAAAATGTTCTTAAATGCTGTCCTGTAGGAGATCATATGCACAGCTATTCCTGATTCTGTTGATGGGTATGGTATCTTCAGGAGAGCAGCACTCACAGGCCATACTGGTAGGATCCTTAGAAATTTTAGATGCAATGGAACAGCCTACCTATTAGAGGAGTTTCTTTTGGATGTGAAACATAAAACCAATATTGCCTGATACGTCCCTGGCTGTTGCTACGAGAAGGATACGTTAATCTCAAAACAGCATGAAAACAAAACTCATGTTTTGTCTTAGTAATCAGATGACTTTAGGTCAGAGAAATGATTATCTTGGTCTTGCATGGAAGGTACTATCATGGCACACACTAATGGAGATAACTTGAGCTGGCACACCCAGCAAGCTCAAGCCGCAAGTTCTTCAGGTCGTCTGGCAGGTCACCGTAGGACATTTGTCAGTGAGACACTTGGCTGCACATGGCCAACAGGCAGCTTGAGGGTGCTAAAGGAGGAAATGGATTTTTTTTCCGAGTCTGCAGGGAATATTTAAATATTCAGGAAGTAAGGCTTATGGCCAGCTTTCAGCCAGATTGTCATTGTATATGTCTAATCATGTTTAATTTCATGCTTACACTTTCTTTTATGATTCTTTTCTCTATAGATCTGCTAAAAATGGCTAATAAAATATTCAGACTTCTAAGAAAAACTGAATACTGGAGCATTTATTAGGGGAGAGAATCTGCACTCTGACACTGAGGGGACACACAGCCATCAATCAGCATCTTGTGGTTTCAGGAGCAATGTCTTATTTTATTTCTTGCAGCCTCTCTATGGTGAAAGTTATTTCTATAAGGTACTTAGAGCTACCAGGAAAGAGGACTTGATCGTGGAAGTTCATTCTCCTTATGGGATATCCAATCGGACATATGACTTTCAAGGAGTCTGATCCCTTTCCTTGGACGTTGGCATTGGCATGATCCCTTTGGGCAGGAAATGACTGGATCAGAGTACAATTGACAATACAGGTCCAGGTTGTAGCACGCTCAGGTTCTCTCTGATGCTTGATACTTCACGTATTGGAATATAGTAATTGTCGCCTTTGGGCCTTTTATATTTTTCTTGGAGAAGATATTTATTATTTATTTTATAGAGGTCAGTCTCTGTTCAGAAGAGGTTTTACAGTCTCAAGGTATCCCAAATAACATTGCTGAAGTCTTTATTTATACCTACAGCTGTCTGAACATAGCTTTCAGCCAGGAAGCTAAGCAAACAGACGCCTCTTCTGCCGAGGAAAAGCAGTTCTTTGGGTTGCTGAGCTCATGGTTGTGATGCTTACTGCTGCACAGGGGGCAGCAGAGTGACATACCTTTTCCTGAGCATCTCACTGCCTGCCTCAGGGGACACTTGGGGTAGACAAGGTCCATCACAGCGAATCCAGTTATCAAAGCGAGACCCTCTGCTGTGCATTTCTTGTTATCACGACTTCTGTGTCGGAAACGTCCTCTTCCAATTTTCTGATAAATGCTGACTGCTGCCGGCCTGAGCTACTGATGTGACTTTTCACCTTTTGAGTAGATCCTTACAAAAGTGGTCTGTTTTCCTCGACTTGTAAAGATCCCGATTTTTCTGAAACTTCAGTAGAGTGTGCCTTGATCCACAACGTTATTTCCCAAGCTCCTACAAAGACCGAAGTCATTGCGACTGTGTCTGAACAGGGAGTACCAAATGGGCTAACTTGCAGGATTGTGTTGTCACTTGGGGGAAAAATAGATGTCCAAAGTGAAAGAAAAAGAAAGCGTTGAGATACCATACCTCCTAGCACTAGGCAACTAAATTCCCAAAGGATTTTTGCAAAGCATTCCTCGTATTATCTATTTCTCAGTCTGATTCAAATCTCTTCTTTGTTTAAAAATAAATCTCCCATTCTTTCCACTTTCTAAAAATATTCACACTTCTAGCTGAGATGCTGCTAATTGGTGACATCTAGGTATTCTTAGTCTTACTCATTCCTCATCAAATAGAAGTCAGGCTTCACTGATTCTTTGTGTTGGAGTTAAAAATGTTATGTACCGGATGTACATTCCTCATTTTATGAAAAACAGAGCTGCTTTTTTTTTTTTTCTTAAGGTGCATGGGATTTAGAAGGTCATTTCCTGCTAAGGCTCTTGGCCTGCCTTATTACTATTTCCATTTGTTTCTGTTTTCTTCCTAGGGCTTCCTCTTTATAACAAGTGAGAGCGGGCTGTACTGCCAAGAAACTGTATATTTCAAAGGCCTCTTGGTGAAACAAAGTCACGTTCATGAACGATCAGGCCCCAGTCCAGCCCTGTAATCTGTGTGGGCAGGATGCAGATCCGTTACTTCCATTAGGAGTCTGTGTGTGGGACAATCCTGGGAACAGACCCACGGAAATCAATAAGACTTCTGGTGAGTTAAATTTATTGACAAGAACAGGACTTTCATATGAGGTGGAAGTGACAGCACATATAGGATGAAATCCTGGCTGGGTCCATGTGGAGGGATGGGAGTTTTGATTCAGTTGTTTAGGATTCCATTTATGATTTGTTTTTTTTTTTAACTGCCTCCAGGCTTTAAGACATGCAATTATTTGCACAAACAGAACAGGTCTGGCAAATTCAACGGAGCAAGTTTTTTATAAGGGTCTTTTGTTAATTTAATTTTATTAATTTAATTTACTAAACTGGGAAAAAATATATAGCCTTAGGTTGGTGAGATTAATGAAGTGCATTTTGGAGATGTCCAGAACTGGATGCATTTGCAAACGTACCTAAACCAAGAGAGTACCAGCAGGCAGCAGTGACAGATGTTTGACTTAGGCATTCTCCAGCCACTGAAGAACCCAGAGAGGAGCCAGAAGTAAATAAAGACACATTGCATAGAGATGTGATGGGCTGCTAATCGCTGTGGGTTGAAGAAGAAAACGTTAAATCTCCCTCTAGAAGTTGCCAGACTGACGTTGCCTCAGTACAGTAGAGCATGGATGAGCAAGCCACCTCTCATTATCACTTCCATCTCTCATGCTGGGTTTTGTAGTGTGATAAAGAATTAGGTTTAGCAAATTAGGTAAGGGACAGGGAATTTGGAAATGACATCCTCGATGATTGATGATACTAATAAGTATCGTGCCAAGGAGAACCCCTTCCCCCATCAAACAGGGCATGTGCATCCACAGCCTTGCACACTGTCTGATCATAAACATCACTGTATAGAATATATATTAAGACACTTAGAGAAGGGAAAATAAAAAAAATATACACAGCAACCTCTACTCACACAATTCCTATGCTGCTAAATATGCATACACTATCTATATACATAGAAAGATACAGAGAAGTATACAATTTTTATGTACAAAAATATGTGCATTTTAAAATTCCCCTGCACACATATCTCCTTTTGCAAACTAGATAACAGAACAAAACCATGAGAGATGACTGTTAATCTTGTGCTGCAGGAAACTCTGGTTCAGTCCCCTGTTTTTGCTTCATTTAAAGGCAAAAATTTGAACCCACACTCGGGGGAAGGAGTTCTGCAGAGGAAATGTTTTTGTTCCAGCCTGTACATATTCATTCAAACAGGGGAAACTGGAAGTAGGATTATGCGAAGATGTGGGAGAAGGAGGTGCACACCTGTGTTGCATATGATTCAGAGTAAAAACTGAACCTGTCTTTCCCACATCAGAGCTTTAACCACCAGGCTGCCCTGGAACAGGAGAGCCAGACTGGCATACGGAGAAAGGAACATATGGACACATTTGTACCAGGGCTGTAGGAGCCACAGCCCACCGAACCATGCTCCTAGCGCGATTCCAGGCCACAAGAGGTTTAGGTGAGGAAAATACTTGCTTAGAGGATCTGGTTTCAGGTCCTGTTTTGGCTTAAGCTAGAACCGTTAGCAGCTTCTCAGCCTTGGGCACATCTGTACTCGGGCATCTTACACACAGAGGAATGTGTGGCAGCTTAATAAGGTTTTTGAAACTGTAATAGCACCTAGCTGGTAGATTTGGGTGCTGAAGGATACCTAAATACCTTTTGAAGAGCTGGACCTCTGTTGCTATGGCGATGAGAACTGTATAAAAAGCTACATGGGATGGAATAAAATATTGTGTTTAAATAGCTCCGTTGAGATCAACAAGTTTATTTCTTTTTTAGGTTTCATATCCATGCACACTGATGTGTGCCTACCATAGATTCAGTTTGCTTCCATGGTTGGGTACAGGGGATTAGGTGAAATGGCAGTGAGCTATTTGTTCTCCATGCTGCAGCTAGCCCACATGGTCAAAGACTTACTTGTAGCATGGCAAAAACTGGAAATGCTACTTTTGCCCACCCTTCAGTAATATGCTAGTCACATAGGGAACAACCGGTAAGCAACCCTAGTAGGTATCTGAAAGATGGTGTAGATGTGTGTGTGTGTTGACAGCAGTCTTTTTTACAGCAGACTAATTTGGGGGCTGTAGTTACATGGATGACTGCAAGTCTTCCGTATTACTCACTCCCAAACCCAGTAAAAGTAACAGTAAAAATAATGCACATTTCTTTCCTCAGGGCATCTCCTTCTCTCCTTCTCATCTTTTAATCCAGAGCGCTATCACTGCTGAGGCTTGGATGGGGCTCCCCACCCAGAGCAGTTCCTTGGTCTCTATAAGAATCACTTTAGAGCATAAAAGACTTTGTTCTGTTGTCAGCTGAGAGGCAACTTTTCACCATGGCAGCATACAGAGTTCCACGCCAGCAGGCTCCTTCTGAAATTATCCCCGATTCTTCGTGCCATGACAGGATACTCACTGTTTGTCAGTTGGTCCATTCATTTGTAATGGTGAATGTGAAGCCCTTCATCTTATACCAGCATATGGATAAAATTCTTTCAGTTTTCTGGCATATTTTGCTCTCAAATTTTTCTATTCTGGTTTCCTGGTTTGACTCACTCTCATTTCAGACATGAGGAAATGTATTTGCTCTATAGATAATAGCTACAAAAATGGCCAGAATCATCTAAATCACAGAGTCATAGAAATCCTTCTACTCAGCCAACACTGGACCAGGTCCATGGCTTTGTCTAGCTGAGATCTGCAAACCTCCAAGGATGGAGATTTCACAGCCCTCTCTGGTGAGCTGTTCCACTGCTGCACCACCCTACTACTGAAACACTTTCTCTTAATGTCCAAACTGAAATCCTAAATCAAATTCTGTGATCTTTGCCCTTTTTATACCATCTGGCACTAGCACGAAGGGTTTGGCTCTGCCACCTTTGTAGCTGCCCATCAAGCCATTTTAGGTTGCTGTTAGTGTGTCCCTTAGCTTCTTCTTCACAAATGCAGAACAAGCCCACCTCCTTCGGCCTCTTCTTGTAAGCTATGTGCTCCTGGCTCAGGCCGTTTTTGGGAGCCCTCCGTCAGTTCTTCTCCAGTTTCTCCATATCTCTCTTTAGCTGAGGGCCCAAACCAGACAAAGTATTCTATATGAGGTCTCACCAGAGCCTGGTTATAGCTTCCTTGGATCTCCTGGCCATGTTCCTCTTAACATAGCCCATTACGCTACATTAATACCTTTATTTGCAGTGAGAGATCACTGCTAGCACATGTTCAGCTGACACCTTCACCCCCAGGGCATTTTTAGCAGAGCCACTGCTCAGTGAGTCAGCTCCCAGCCTATACCAATGCCTGGGCTTATTCTGTCCAAGGTGCAGGACTTTACCCTTCTCCTAATTGAACCTCCTGAGGTTTCTGTTGGCTCAGGCCTAAAGCTGACCAATGTCTCTCTGGATTGAGGTTCTGGCATTCATTGGGCCAGTCTTATATTCTGTGTCATGTGCAAATGTGCTAAGGGAGCACGGTGCATGTAGGCTGTTGTTGAAGATGTAGAACAACACGGGCCCCAGTATCAACCCCTGAGGGACTCTGCTCAGTGCTGGTCACCAGACATACATAAAGCCATCAATCTCTCCCCTTTGAGCCTGACAATAAAACTGTTTTCCTGAACTGTGATAAAGATCCTGTGAAACTCTGTCACTGTCATACCTGAGTCTTGATTCTTCCCTCCTACACTATTTGGGTAGAGTTTCAGGACAAAGAGCATCAACGCTGTGTTGCACTTTACTATAGAGGAACACGAGGACAAAGAACATCAGGCTGGGATTATGAAAGAGTTTGTGTACAATCACTGGGCTCCTAAACGAAGAATAGATAGGCTTGTGTGACCACCTTGGAATCACTTGCTTCTGCACAGACTAAATGGTAACGTATTTATACTTTTGTTCACTGAAGGGGTAAAAGGCTTGACCTTGGCATCGTAATGGTACAGCCTTGCACTTGAGCATCATGCCACCCAGGGGCATTCCCATCTCCAAGTCAGACACTCTGTCTCCCCATATACCATCTGGGGAGCTGAAGGAGTCTGAATGTGGTATTCACGTAATAATCCACCACACCGACCGCGGAGCCAGCCAAGGTGCGGAGCTGGCAAGGTGGAGGCGACTCTCTGTGAGCTCCACAGAAATATCAAGCGCTCAGTTCACAAAAGGACTTCGGGGCCCACATCACAACTAAGTCTTGTCTGAAGGTTAAGCCCCAAAAGGTGGTACCCCCAATCCACCGCTTCACTAAGCCTGGTGGCTCTTAAAAATCTGCAGGCATCACAGCCTCTCTATCAGTGTCCCTAAAGCAACTAATGTTGTATTTCTGGATATGCCCAGAAGTTCTTCCATTTTAACATGTTTGAGCAGTTCAGCATCTATTTTAGACATGACTCCTGGTGGTGTCCACAAATTAGGCATCTGTCTTGCATGTAGGGGAGCCTAAGCTAGTAATTCAGGGGCAAAAGACCAGATGATGCACAGAGTGAAAGACAGCTAATAACCAGAGAGGTTTACTGTGACAACTCACTGGCAGCCCCCTGTCAGTGTCCCTGCAGAGCTTCTCTTTTGCAGGATATTGACTGCCTGTGACATTTTTTCTTCATCCAACATTCAAATTAGAGTGATCAGAGGCTGACCTGCAGAGTTTAGTTCATCACAAATTTTTTCCCACTGATTACATAAATAATCACGGGAAGGAAAGTGCCTGTTAGATTAATACACAATTGCACAAGCTTCTGTAAGAACATAAGAAGCAGCATGTTGAGTATTAAAGATAGGCTTGAATTGTTTTATTTATCTTGTGAGCCCAAAGGCCTCGCATCTGAGAACGAGCACAGCCTTCTGTTGAACATATACTCATCTTTATTCTGTAACCTCTAAATTCACTTGGAATGCATGGGCAAACAAGAGTACGTAGCACTGACTTTACTTTGATACTCTTGTTTCTCTTGCTCCTGGGAAAGTCTGCGCATTTTGTGCCCCTTTTTTTTTCTGGGATATATGAAAGAATCATCAGCAAATTTGAGGGGTTAAGATTTTCCTTTATTAAACAAAAGGAAAGTGCAAAAGCAAAGGAACAGGCTACCTTCCATTCAAATCAAAACTATGAGGTCAAGTAGTAAATAGAAGTGGAATCATCTACAGGAATATAATCAACAGAGGAATATAATTCACAGAATCTGTGAAGATGCAGCAAGGGTAAGGCTCTTAGTCAACTGTGTTCAAGCAAAGATGAAGGACTAGAAAGTAAGCCCAGAATGATCCGAGTTTCGAAAATCTTCTGCCGTTTGGGCGTTCCATCTCATGTTTGGTCTTTAAGGACACATGGGCGGAGTGAAGAACAGAAGTCTCTTTATTGCAGTTAGTGAAATTTCAGAAATAAACCCTCCCAATTTCATCCTAATGAAGTGACTTTCCAACAGATGATTGAGGGTCATAGGAAGGAAGATTGGACCCTCTGTTTGGATATGCAATTGGGGTAGCAAATAGACAAAATGATTCACAATCTCCAGTACTCAACATAGACTTCTTTATGTTGTACAAAAATTATTTCCTATACCAAGGCTCTGCAACCACTCAGCCAGCTGGCATGAGAGCCTGTGGCACCTTTTGAGCACTCTTTCACATCGTCGTAGCAGAAGCTTCCTTTAATTCCCTCTCTTCTGGCACAGTTATGTAGCGTGCTTGTGGCTGGCCAGAGTCTCTTCAAGCTTCAGATCTGTGTTCAGCATCACAGCTGGATCCTGCTGCTACCAGTGCTAATTAGAGTCTTGCAGGTCACTGCCTTCATGAAGATGTTTTTGTTGTTCTAGTACTGAGTACCTTGTTCCTTTGCTACTGGCACTTACGCTGTTTTCAGCACAGGACCCTACAGCTCCAAGATGCCAGTGAAGACAGACTCTCAGTACAATAATTAGGCTCAAAAGTAGAAGGAAAGCAGCCCATGTTCTCCTGCCACAGCCAGCATCACTGGTTAGGTCCTCTCCCTCCCTCTCTCAGATTGCTTTGTGGTATGTGCAATAGTAGCACATACCTATGTATGCACATACCAAATACCTTAACGGCATTTGGATCTAGTTTACTGTATACATGCTACATAGACAGCCCTGTTGAAGAGGTTGTGGGGGTGGGTCACACAAAAGAATGGCATCTATTCACCTCCAAGGGATAAATTTCATGGGCAGGTAAGGCAATCTAACAGCTCACTGCTGTTGAAAGGGATTGCCTCCATCCCTGCTTATCCCCCCATCTCTGACAACAAAGTCCAGTCTTGCATTGGCTCATCCAGTAATACGGCAAGCCAGACCAGCTCACTAAACAAAACTTTTATTTCTTCTTGTCTTCCCCTGGGTTAATATTTTGCCTCTTTGATGATACAGACTGGTTGTCCATTGACCAAAGTGAATGAAAGGGGAACCATTAGACCATAGTATCCTCAGTGAAGGGTCTACTCTTTTGCAGGCAGCTGCAAGATTTCATGAAACCTTATCCTAAGAAGCATCCAGGCTGTTGCTCATCATGGGCTGACAATGGAAAATGGACTGTGGTCACTGTGTTGTTAACATTTTCTTGACGACATTGAACATTAAAAACCCGCAGGCAATACGCAGAAATCTAGCCCCAAAAGTAAATGTACCCTCACATGCTGTATTTGGGTGTTCTGTTGTGGATGTTAGAGTTATCTGCCCTGTCTTACGGCAAGAAAACGAACACTGCCTGTTGTATCCTGAACACAAGTAAAATCAGCTAAAGACTAGCAAGGTAAAAGAAACTCTCCTATTTTTTGTGTAAATTATGGAGCCTTTACATATACAGAGAATGTCCAAATAGGAAATGTTATTACAATGGTAAAACAAGAGAGATGATACTTTCTTCTTCAGGCGAATGGATTTGTCTGATGTGACACTATTTCTGGTCAGGTAAAGAGCAAAGCTCATTTTCAGAGGCAAATGTGAAACCTAGTTTTGTGGATTGACTTCAATGATACTTATTAAGAGTTATATTGCTGTGGCAACTGGAATTAGGCCCTTTGTGCTTAATTTTAGGGGAAGGTAAAACCCTTTCTGAATAATCAAAATATGTGAATATGGATTGCAAATCATACTGGTGCCTCTGGAACTAGATTACCAGGGCACTGGAGGTGTCTAACTGCTGTTCTGTGTGTCAGCTTCCAAAATAACTATCCTCCAAACCTCTTAGGTGCCTCAATTACACAGCTGCCTGGGCTCTCCCCTCCCCTACAGAAGTCCCTATGGCACCTAAATCTCAGCTGCTGCCGCTCCCTATCTCAGGCTCACAAATCAAACATTCCCCTGCTTGCCATGCTCATGGGACCCAAGCTATTCCACGCTGCAATAAAGATATAAATATTCATTAAATCACAGGGAAATAGAAGCTGTAAAGAGTTCATTCGGCAGCCTTGTGGGTTGGATCCTGACCTGCAGTAGGGGAGAGTCAGGGATGGATCCCTTATTCCATGAATCCTGAATTAGGTATGCAAAGGGAATGACGCTTATGGGATTGGAAATACTGTTATGCAACTGATTGAGACAGCTTCATCCTCAGTACCCCACCAGAGAGCTTCTCTCTAGAAAAGGGGGAGACCTCGGTGTGAGTTTCTGCCCCAAAATAGGAAGCGCAGGGATTCGACTCAAGGTGTCGAAAGAAGACACTATTGAAAGAAGAACGGGTAAAATGATGTGTAGTGGGGAGGAGTTTGGCTGTGTTTCGTGAGAAGATGCAGGGAGGTGCGAGCAGGCATGCTCCAAGTACGGCTACACGATCCCCTCCTCTGGGTAAGAGGGAAAATTTATCAGTGACACAGATGTCAAGCAACTCAGAGCCATCAAATTGAAGATCTATGTATACAAGACCAATGCCACAACATCTGGCAAACTTTACCAATGGAAACTTTGGTATTTAGGGAATTAAATGTTCCCTCTGAGGGGAGAGAAGGAGGAGAGGGTTAGAAGATTTGTATTTTGGACTCAGAACATAAAATAGCTGTTAGTATCCTAAGCTGTCCTTGTAAATCCAGCCTCAGGTCTGTTGCTCATTTGTGATTCTAAGCATTTTTCACTGCTCACTCCTTCTCTCCAGGAAATAATAATAATAAGAAAAAAAATAATAAGAAGAATAATAAGGGGAAAAAAAGCAAGATCCAAACACCCTACAGGGCAGAAGCAGCAAGACACAAATGATCATTCCCTCCCCGACTGTACTGCAGGTGGTTACCAGTGTCAGTTTAATCCTCCATCTCTGTGGTTGTGAAACCAGCTAAACAAAAAGGGCCAAGCAGATCCCTAGGGTCACTCCAAGTAACTTGCCAGAGCTTCCTCAGGCAGGAGTTCGCCCCAGCCATTTAACAGTGCAGGACGTGCTAATGCGCCTGCATCTCTCTGGGTGAATCTGCATTTGGTCTGTGGTCTAGATAAGTATCTGTCTCTCCCTGCATCTCTTTACCTCTCTTTTGGATTCATAGGAAATATAGTCTTGCCTCTTTTGTCTAACCTTTGTCTTCCGGTTTTTGTCTGCCTTGTGAATTCTGCCTAATTAGGAACCTTTCAAATTCCCTCGTGGCCTCGAGTTTTCTCATGCAGAATTTGGAATTAAAGTATTTTTGTGGCTAGTTTTCAGGGCCAGGTTCATGCTTTTAAGTTCTGAAATAATAATTAACAATACTTTGCACTTCCGTACAGTTTTTTTTCCCCAAGGGATCTCAAAGCACTTTATAAGTGGCAATTAATTAAGATTCAACATTGTGAGGGGAGGAATGTGCAGGGACACATTTCTTTTCCACTGCAGGAATGCAGCTATCTCTGGAGTAGACAATAATAACTGGTTTAAGAGAGTTAGTGCAATATATTGAATACCAGACAGTAGTTTTTAGGCTAGAAAGTAAAAAAACAATGTCATACCCAGCTGAATGTGCAAAATTTACAGAATCAGATTGAAATTACACAAATGAATTTTAACTAGGATGCCAAGGTTAGTCATCCTCCCATCTGAAAAGAGAAATGTAGCTTCACATTTTGAACAGGAAAATCTAACCCTGATAATGGACTTAAACATGGCACTTTCAGCCTCATCGTCTCCCCACACATAAGGCTGGGCCTTTAGTTTGGTCCTAAATCAAGAGGAAATAGTGCCACCTACTGAACCATCAGCTCCACCAACGACCAACGTTCAGGGGTGATTTTTCAGCTAAGTACAATACTAATATGCATGCCTAACATGTAAAAGATGGCATGCTTTCTAAACATTGTATGTGTAGATACACATACAGAGAAACAGAGAACTGAAGAGTCGGTATGCCAGAAAAAAACTTCAGCTTGCTTAATGATATAACTTTTCTGCTATGGTGACGAGAAAAGACCTGAACGTGGACCAAAGCACCAGACAGAAGCTGTGTATTTCAAGGGCCCACCATAGTTAGCAGTCACGTCTTGCATTTGCTGGCACAGTCTTCAGAATATTAATGAAGGTAGGAGTGCTTATTATTTTCAACTCTCTTTCTTCCTACAAGACTAGTATTAATGATATAAGGAAGCAAACAATTCACTGATTCATAGATCTTTAACAGTTACTACTTTCCGAGGAATTATCCTCACATCACTCTAGAGCTGGAACACTGGAGAACGGTATGAATAAATATGAACACATATGCACTCTGGTTTTCAAATATCAGCGATCGGTAGCATTCTTCAGAATGGCTCCTCTGTAGCAATTGCATATTTGGACCTTGACATCTAAATCCATTCAGTGCTTCCCAGCTTAGCCTGAATGCTCTCCAGGCTCTTTGCTGTAGTCATCGCTGCAGGTGGCCCGATTGGGGCTATCCATCCTAAAGCAACCCAAGTGTAGGCAAACAGACACCAAAACTCTGCCTCAATTTCCAGGAGATGAGTCAGGACTTCCTCTGATATCATCAAGGTGATGCAGTCATCGTCCTGTAGCTGTTGTGCGTGCAGGACGCTGGGGTATCAATGCAGTTGAGCACTGCTGGATAAAAAAACAGTACCAAACGATGACAAAACCCTGCACTGCTCTAGCATGCCACATGAATGCCTACACTGTCAGGCTGCTTTCTCATTCCCTTCTGTTTGCTCTGTCTTCCACGTGACTCTTGTCGGCCTGGCTGCACCGTGGTTTGGCTTGAAAAGAATTGATGAGTTTTCCTGGAAATGTGGGAAACTGAAGTACATTTCCACCCCAGTTTGAGAAGATCTGAGAGCCAGATATTCTCCATCCCATGTCAGTGCACTACCCATGATCATATAATTCAAAATATAGGAAAGTACTAGATTCCTGTCTTCAGAAGAGGGTGACGAAGGGCGTTTTGAAGGTGTGATGACAACAAACATTCCCACTGATTCTCTCTAATTTCCTTATACCTCATAAGTAAGAAAGACAAGACCACCTTCTGCAAGTCTTTGTAGCTGTTTATGCCTTTGCATTGGCTAGCAAAGAGACTTACTTGACCATGTTAAGTGGAGGTAACCTTCTCTTTTTCCTTCCTCCTAGGCTCAGGCCCCTAAAATTTCAGTGATACATACAAATTAGACCAACTGGATTCAGTCCCCTGTGAGTAATCATTATTACCCCTTTGAGGTTATCCCACCGTCTGTTGCTTGCCAAGCAACACCAGGGGGAGAAGCCCTCACAGAGTTCTGCAAATTCCAGGCAGAAAGGTGACTTTTAGGATCAGCTCTCAGCAGAGCTGAGGAGCGCAGAGCCAGCTCAAGACTGATCCTAAGTACAGGTAAAACGAAATTCTGCAACAGCAAAGAGGAAGTTTAGAGGAAAGATGTAGGATGGAAAAGCCGGGAGGCACGAGGGTGAGGAAAGATTGCTCTTCTGTGTTCTCTCTGGGCTACTGCACTATCCGCATGAAGGTTGCAAGAGGGGAGAAGAGGAGATGGTGGGCCAAGTGGGAAAGGGAGGCTTGGGAAGGACAGCTGGACTTGCTACTTCAGTTGTTCCTGAGGGGCAGAAAAGAGGAGAGCTGGCCCCTGAAGTAGGGATCGGTGTCTCCTACTGTCTATCACAGTTGCTGTGCAGCTACAGACTGGCTGGACTGAGACTGGGATCAGTGCTATGCCACATACCTTGTTCAAACAGCTGGTGAGCAAAGAAGGCAGTCTGCCAGCCCCAGCAGTCTGCTACTGCAGGGAGCTACCAACTGTGCCTGCCTGTAAAGGCAGCCCTGGAGAAATGAAGATGGAGGGGTGAATTTCTATCCTGGAGCTTGATTTTACCCAAAAGCTCTGTGCTGGTGCAGAGATTTGTCTTGATGGAGCCTTACGAAGGCATGAGACCTTTCTGAAGAAACTCCATGATACACTGTGGCAGCTCTCCTTTTCAAGCACTGCTGTCCAAGCTTGCATTATTGATTTGTTGGGAAGGGAACTCAATTTTTCTGAAAGGTAATGGAGAGTTTCATTTTCTTATATGTGAATCCACATTCAATTGCAAGCTGTTTGTACATGGTACTGAGCACAGAGGCCTTAATCCTCACCAAAGCCCCTGGGTGCACCTTTGCTTCAGGAACAAATAACAATCCTGATTGCATTATGTATCCATTCATCAAACTGGGGTGCCGTCCTAGGACGGTGCCTCTTACTGTCCCTCTGTAGTGCATTATCTTCCAAAACAAAAATAATTTCAAATAATACTCATAAGGGCAGACTGTCAACTTTCTAGCACCAATTAAGGTACTGATAAAGCTTTCGGAGTAGTGACATTAACAGCATCTTCTTACAAAGATACCTGCAGGTAATATCAACCTAATTACCATTGAATCTGTGATGGGGGAACTGGTGAGTCTGTCTTAACAGAATTACCAAGATACATTGAATTATTTCTACTGATGCAGAAACATAAGAGCGAAGCACTGAGTGAGACATATTTGTCTTTGCTGAACAAAGCTGAAGCACAGATGTTCCCCAGGCCATTCTGGCCCACGTTGGTGATACATTCAGAGATCCGAATGTTTCAAGTAAATACATCCTTAGCCACACTCTCTGTCTGCTGTCCCTATTGATTTTGATTAAAGGAATAGATCCCTAGAGCAAAGAGATGTACTCACCCACCAACAGAAAGGTGATTCCCATCTGAGACGCTGCAGCCAGGCAGGAAGCTTAGCACCAAGATGAGACAACAGAAGAACCAAAGTATGGACCTGCGCACACTGTTCGGCCACTTCCATTCCTGCAGCAAAACCCACTGGTCAAAGAAGTATTTAATTGCGTCCTTTGGACTTAATCCAGTCTGTTCAGAGACGTTAGCTTCAGGGAGAAGAGAGCAGGGAATGTGATCAGACAGGAACATCGTAGGGCATTTCAGTATAAACAAAAGGAAAGGACACCGGGTGAGGGAAATCTGGGGTCTGTCCCTCTTAGGTCTTTTTGGTGAATGCTACTGCACTCTCAAGATTTTGGTGTCCCCTTTAGGCAGAGGTTTTAAAATCCTAATGTCCCCGAAACATGCTCTGTCACTTAATCTACTTAATCTACTTCACTACATATATGTATTTTTTTGTTTTAATTAAATGACCCATTAAGGAAATTAGAGCGCAAACAACACATAGGGTAAACAATCCTACTCAGAGACATGGCTTTTGCTGTTTCTCTTGCTGTGGTAGATTGTCATATTGCACAATGATATCTTCTCACTGTTTTCTCTTAATTATCCTTAATTCTATTAAACAGACAAACATCAACGGCAAATAATGCATGCTTAATTATGCAGTGTTGGTGGTTGATATAGTATTAGCATCAGCTTTTCTTTCAATATTTTGGCGACAAGCAAATGAAACTGTTGTTACAATATGTTTAAATAGCCTCTCTCACAATAATGGCCATGAATCCATAGCATGCACGGTAGCCTTACCTCAGCCCACAGAAAGCTTACAGGGAACAGCTTCCTTTTCAAATGAGCTTGCAGATGCCCTTGCTTGATAGGAATTCGACAGCAGGAGGCTAGTAAATCGCTGCCAGGTGACCCTGGAGATAGGCAGGAAGTGCCATCATGCAACACAAAACAATTATTTTCAAAATAAAGCAAAAATTCTCTGGGTTTTGTCATCATTACTATTTGTAATCGCTTCTGAGGATGGAGAAGACTTCTCAGACCAGTTTGGACCAACATATATAATGAATGATACAGTGCATTGCACAGGAAACAGAAGTAGGTGTTAGCAAAAGGATCCCAGGACTGTCACTGTTGCATCAGGACAAACAGATTCACAAAGAAGTTAGTAAAGGAGCTGGCCATTTTCAGAAAGGCATTGCAAAGATGCCATGTGGTGGACAGCATTTTATCACTTGCAAACACAAATAATCTGCTATAACCTGGTACAAGAGCCACTGGAGTGAAATGGAGTTGCTCTTTGCCTGTACCATGGTAGACTCTGGCCTGGTTCTCAGAGCCTAGGGCCTCCCGGAGTTTGGCTTAGTGTGCCCTCTTTGTGCATGCACAGAGTTTGTGAAAAGAACAGCAACTTTTGTTTTACGTTCAGTGTTTCCAGGAATAAATCTAAGTGCAAAAAACTTTGTGAGATATTGTCTGTGCAGCTGCACAGTAGTTTGTACAACAGGTATAAAAGATCCATAAACCACATCTCCATTTCAGAGGCCATAACATATCTTGGGATGACCCAAGGCTTTGTTCCTCCCCTTGGTGACCTCCTATCATTCAGCAACGTCCGGGCAATAAGAAACACTGAATCTATTCTCTGGTTGGACAACGGTGGGCCCAAAGGATGGTTTGGAAGTGACCAAATAGGACTAGCCTTTTACAGTGAGCTGGTGAACCTGTTCCAAGCAGATGTGTGCTTGTGTTATTCACAGGTGTAAAGACTGCTTGAAGTCATTGCGTCTGCTCAGACTAAGACTATGAAGAGGATCTGGCCCTTAACCCATTGAGAACATACTATCCCAATATAACATGCCACAATCCTTCAGATGTAATTCTTCTTCCATACCTATCCAAATTTCTTTAAATGGGCTGGGCAAAATAAGTCTGAAGGCCATGCTGATCCTGCTTTGAGAAGGATTTTGGACTGGACGGTCTCCCAAGGCCCTTTTCAGTGTGAACGATTCCATGATTGTGCAGAGATGAAGAAACCTGGGCACTGTGAAGCCAGTTCAGTAATCCTGAAACATCCTAAAATTCATATTGCCAAAAGCACCAGCAGTAAAGAGACCCTTCTTTGCCATCTTCACACAGTGGCCAATGACTGAATCAGTGAAGAGCTTAAAGCAGCGTCACACCGCAGAAACAGCTCCTGCATTAACACGGTTGAGTCATAAAGGCTAGTGACAGCCTTCTGTTAGCGCGTGACAGCCACAAAAGCCGAATAATGAAGGGAAGCTTACGCTGCTGCTGCCTGTACTAGAGGACTTATTTTAGTCTCGCAAGCCCTCAGCCAGTCTCCATTCATGCACAGGTGCAACTATAGAAGGGCCAAATGCAGAAGGCAGGGTGTGACTAAGCCCAAAAACGAGTGGCACAAATGCATTATTCATGTAGAAAGCTTACAATGCTCTGGGATTCCGTTCTTAGGAACACATAACCCCTCTATTAACATCAGCTACAAGTTTCTTTATTTCTGACACCTACCTTTGTTTCTTTTTTACCTCAGAAGGGAGGTGACCAGTGTATTTGCATGAGATCTGGGTCAGTTCCTCAGGGCTGGAAACACTTTGTTTGCAGTGCTGGGCCAAATTTCCCACCAATGCTCTGTAACTCCCAAGGACTGTAAGGGAACAGCACTGACGTAAGCAGAGACAGGGTCAAGCCGTCTTCTGCCATCTGCCCCTCTGGGGATAGGAGTCAGTGTGTTGTTGTCAGTAACTTCGCTAGAGAAATGCATTAGAGGAAAAGAAGGGCAGAAAGAAGAGAGAGGAAGAGGAGACAAGAGAAAGACAAAAGGGAAGATGAGGAGGGGAGGAGAGAGGAACTTCAAATCAACATTAAAAAAAGCTCAAAGCTTGACTTGGTTGTTGAAAATAATAGGGTTTTAACAGTTAAAAGGTTTTAAAAGGTCATTATGCATTTAGCAGTAAAAGAGCAATATGAATTTCTAAGCAGCAACATCTGGAAGATCAAAAGAAATCATACTTCAATCAACACGAAAATCTCTGCTCATTACATGCAATCATATTTAGTTATTAATAGACACCGGCTAGACACTGACATTTTGCACATTTCATCCTATGATGCGCCAGGGACACTTCTGGCATTTAGTTTATCATTTTCATCAGTGTCATGGAAAGAGTGACCGATATGACCCCAAAAAATCTCGCACCGTCAGTCATCGTAAGTGAGTTTATCAACACATATGAAACCAGAATCCACATGAGAGTTTTAACTGTTTGCGTACTAAATTACTTCTTTCTTCACGCTTCAAAAAAACCTCAGTTTTGCATAATAAATAATGATAAGGGCCAGTGGACAATTATATAGGTGGAAACAGTATGCAAAATACTTAGAATTCAAATTTGTTGTGCGAACGTATCCAGAAGGTGCTTAAGTAATCAGCTCAGTGGCTGATGTTACCCATTGTTAGAGGTTAATACAAAAGCTTTCCAGCTTGTGTTAGAAGCAGCCCAACTTGAACTGCAATTGGCACATGCCCTATCAGCATTTTCCTTTTGTTAGATAACTTCCAACTGACTTAGATGATCAATTAGGTCGATATTAAAATTAATCAATCTGTTGTTTTAATACAGAAAATGAAGAATTCTTTGGGAGGAATGAGCCAGTCAAAAAGTAACGCTGACTCCAACACGAACACAAAAGGGCAGTGTCGTAAGCAAGCAGCTCCAGCCTAAACCCCCACGTTGCTGTGTGAGGGGGAAGGTTCTTAGCTGAGAACGGTTTCCTAAACTGGCATATTCGATCTCGTGACTGATTTTTGTGTGTAATAATTGCATTAAAAAAATAATGAGAGTGCGTTTCTTTTTAGGTTTACCAATCACTACGGCAAACATACTGAGATGCTTCAGACAGAAATGTGATTTTACTTCTAATGACAATTATTTTTGGACGGAATTGTAATTTAGTTCGTTAATTAGATCTGTCACTGCATTTTCTAACTCAGTTATTGCATCCTTTGATGACTTTACCAGAATTATACTTCTATTTCTGCCACTTCACATTCTATGCCTTAATAATTCTTCAGACAAATACGCTAGGCAGTTGATTACATTTTGTGGCAGGAGTAATGTAAACTCTCTCCCGTGTTACGTTGATTCAGAAATCATGCTGATCACTGAACCAACGAGCTATGCCAATAGTGCTCTGAAAGAGTGAGCTATTCAGAGGAATTCAGCCAGATGCAGATTATGGGCATGTTTTTTTAGCTATTAAATTGATAAAAACATATACAAGAAAACATAAATGAAAACAAGATTAAAACAACCCACATTTAATGTTCTAAAATTCATTTAGTTATCAGCAAATTGAGATTTTATCTACTCATGATTTCAAGGCAAGCTGCTATGTGATTATTATTTATTAATGATCTGACAGATTTTTAAAGATCTCATCATTTTTATAGCATTCAAGATTGGACTGTTTTTATATGTGAATTACGGCTCTTCGCCGACCTGGAACTGCAGGTGTAGTTAGAAATTCAGTTTTGGAATAAAGACAATATGATTAAAATAGCCGCTTTAAAGTATCTTCAGCGCTCCCAAGCTCCCAATTCCTCAAAGCCTTGCTGTGTATCCAGGCATCTGCCAGTCAGGTGCTGTGTGACGTAGGTTACAACCCAAAATCCTGATTCTGAAAATACCCACCACTAAACATAGCTATTGTGGCTACCAGTAATCCCACTAGGCCACTATGCGAGGATGCAGTTTCACTGTCTGCCTTGACGAGGAGACAGCTCATAGCTGTCCCGGCGTAGGGCAGAACAGGGAGGCATCACAGCTTGCCTCCTGTTCTTTGCTTGCTCAGGGAAGAAATAGTTGCTGCACTTCTTTTCCTGGAAGTAAAGTACTTTTTTTCTCTCCCCTCTAAGAGAGCAAGTGCATGGAGCCAGAACTCCACAATTTACTGAATCCTGCCTGCCATCTTTCTATCCTGTTAAGCAACAAGTCTAAGAAAGTTTATTTAATATAAGATTTCTATTAAGCATATTCAGGGAGATTTTTTTTAAAGCTAGTTTTAAATGCTTCTCATGTTTATTGCAGTGCTGGATTTTTTTCAGAATAACTGTGTAGTGTCCTAGGAAGATACTCTATGATATAGCAAAGATACCCTATGATATAGCATCCGACCGCTTGGCTCTGGGGATGCAGTGAAGTTCCTCAGAGTGCACTAGAGGAAGTACACCAAAACCTAATGGACTTTGGGACCAGCTAATCACTTCCCAACAGTCTTCCTCCCACATTTCATTTAATTCATCAAAGCAGGCCCAGTTTTTTTTTTAAACCGCTAACCAACAGCACAGGTCAAAAATATTTGTAATTATAATAGTTCTGCATAGGTTTGTAATTATTTCTTCCCCTCCGTGGATTGCCCTTCTGTTGTCAGATGTTATCTTGAAGTGTTGGGCTGCAATACAAAAATGGATATTGTTTTAAAAGACTCTAAAATACCAGAAAAAGGGACCAATGCAGAGGTCTTGCTGGAGTAGGAAGGAAAAATTGAGCAAACACAGCCCTGAGGAGGCTCTGTATTAATCTATAATGCATGCATTGACATTGAGCACAAATTCTCTTTGCTTAAATCCTCTTCTGTATGTTTTTCAGTCATAAAAAGTGCACTTCAGAATAGTTAGATAATAAGTTTGAACCTGAATTGTTAACAGTTCCAAGGATTTGATTAAAAATAGCCAAGAGTTCCTTGTAACGGGGGTTTCCAGACTGGGGCACGCACCCAAAACGGGAAATTCTGGCCGGGATGAGGTCATGAGCCTGGAAGAGGCATTGCAAGAGAGAATGTCTGGGAATTTCTGCCTTATCATCACCATGGATTTTTGTAATGCCTTCATGGTTTAATTTTGGCAATTTACCTCCTCTGGTATAAATGGAGTTAAAAAAACAAGGGAGTGCTCACTCACGGTCTTGTGGACCAGAATTTCTTCTACCCTAGTAAACATGCCCTGCTAAATATTGATACTTTAACGCCTACTGTGCTGTGGGGAGAGAGGGAAGAAGGTAATGTTGGTCAAATAGGCACGACAGAGAAAGTCAAAGCACATGGGCATGAGGAAAAGCTCATTTGGCCAACAACTGCAGAATTAGGTACTTCAAACAAAACAAAAAGTTTAAAGCTGTATGAGCCCTGGACGAGCAGGACAGGATGGGGGAGGCTTTGGAGATAAACAGCAGCAAGAGAATCACTGCTATTGCTACTTACAACTTGGCAAAAATCAGGTGCAGACCTTCAGGTAGAGGGAGTAGTAACAGAGTGGATTTGTATGCTAGTCATGGCACCAGCGATCCTTGGATTTGGTGAGGTGCTGGCCCTTGTCCCTGCAATTGCTTTCCCCCGGCACGTCCTGCCTGTCCTACGGGGAGGTCACGGCATTGCGCTGACTACAATTCAGTTCAGACTGGAGATGCTCTTCTCCTGAGAGAGAAAAAGACCCTCAGCAATCCTAGGGCACAGCATCCTCAATGGGTCAGTAATTGGAAGAGGCAAGGAGGGGGAAAGGAGCACGAAGAGCATCAGGCAAGCAGCAGAGCAAAGGAGTGAAGCTGGTTGCCTCTCCGCATATAAACAACCCTGCGACATCCGGTCAGGATGCTCGCCGAGCAGCAGGGTGCACGCAGGTGAAAAAAAAAAAGACGGCTGCAGGCATGAAGCAAGGCAAGGTGGGCTAGCTGTGGGAGGGCTGTCAGAAGGGATGTAGGCACTCCGAAATAGAGATGCCTCCGCACAAAACTTGTACCAGCACAACTCATTCCAAAACAGAGTCATGCTGCTTCCAAAGTGGTTTAATTAAAGCAGAATCAAAATGTCAGCTTAAAAAAAGAAAAAGAAAAGAGAAGCACTTTTGTATGAGGACACAAGGCAGCTGATGCCAAAAAACAAAAGTTACAGGGGAGAAGGAAAAAAAAAAAAACATTTCCATGTTGCCAGAGACCTTTCTCACTGGGGGGAATGTCAGCTGAATGGCTGCCACTGCCAGCAGCTGGAGTCGCAAGCGGAGCGGGGAGCGGCGGGGTTTTTATTCTCTGGCATTGCTGACCGAGGGTTGTGACAATCCAGTTCATTATTTTCAAAGGCGCTGCTCAAGGCAGGAGGCCCAGCGCTTGCTGGGCCCGCATTAGTCCATTTACAGCATTTGTACTCGGCAGCTACCAGGCTTCTGGCAGGCACCAAGACAGAAACGGTCTCTGAAAGGGCGTTAGGCACACGGCAAGCGCTGAAAAGCACTTGTGTTTGCGCTATTTGGGGGAAATCTTCTAGAAATACAGCACAAGGCTGCATCCAGCTGCACTAACGGCGGACGGCGCAGGAACAAGGCGGGCAGCTCCTCTCCACGTCCTGCACTAGGCTCGCTGCACCCGTGGCACCCGTGCGGGGTGGCAGGTCTGAGTTTGGAGCAAGTGAAAGGAGAGAGCAGCCTCTTGCTAGACGAGCCGAGCAGTTTCTTAGCTGCAAAGCAGCATCAACATTTACTTGCCTTCACACACCACAGACCAAAATATAGGTATCAATTAGGTAAGGGAGCAGCTCAGCAAGTGGTTTTGGAAATGGCACCTACATGATAGATTGGGCCAAATCAGTTAATGACAAGAAGAAACTCAGAAAGCCTGTAAGAAAGACTGTTATTTTTGGTAAACATTGTTACAGCATTTATAGCCCAAAATCTACAGTAAATAAAATTTAGCAAAATTTCCTCTGATTGAGACATTTCAACATGGAGCAGCTATTCATGCCTGAGTTATAAACCCAATGAATTGACAATGCTATAATGGAAATGGTCATAAAATCTATAATACGATAGTGCTACTGGGAATCTCTAATTCTGGAAGATGTTCTTCCCTTTGTCATGTTATGGTTCCTTTCTTCCCAGGCTAGAAATATATATATAAGTTAAATGGAATAAAAATGCCCACCTAATTGTGCAGATGCATAGTTAATTAACCACTTAATTTAACCCACTTAGCGTCAGTAGGAAGGAAATGTAATCTGACAGTCAAGGCCGCAATATTTTTCCATTCACTCTAGTGTTTGAAAACATCTATATTTTAAAAATACTGCCTACTTGCAATGGAGTGATGCTTATTTTTTTTGCTTAATTTGGTTTTAGAAAGATTGTTTAACATTTAATACGTAAAGTATGCACCTTGGGTAAAATAACACTGTCACTATGTGTTTGGTAAATATTAATAAATTTTATCAAAAATAAATACATATTTGCTGGATAGATAGATCAGTGAGCTACTCAGCTGTGGAAATTTGCTTTGGGCTGAAACTTGATCAAAAAATTGCACGCTTATGACTCTGGAGTACACACTGACACAAAACATTGAATTGTGTCATTCATTGCATTTTAAATCTAAGATCCCCAGGTTTATGGCTCTCCAGCATGTATTAACATAACGCAGCATTAAACAAGCTATGCTACACTGCCTCCACAATGCGTTTCTGTCCATCAGCGGGGAGTCGTGCACCGGGGCGCTGATCTGTGGTCCTCTGCAGAGGCAGAGCTGGTTTCTTTCAGGTCACCTAGAGAGTGAGGTGGCATCTGAGCCCTGATGGACCTCACAGGTTAAGCACCGCTGAGCAGTTTGCGCTACTATGGTTGTGCCTTTTGCTCTTGACACACTACATATATCTCAAGGCAAACCTTGCTCAATCTGTCTCGGGGGGCAGGCAGGCAAAACTGAATTTGCTGCCTTGAAGATGACGGCTCAGGGTTTGGTTGCTGGATCTGGGCCTGCCATAGAAGGAGAAAGAGGAAGGGGGAGCACCTCGGTGAGTTGAATTTGCTGATCTGGATATTGCCAGGGATGGGGGCAAACACACCTACTTGAAGGGCTATGTCTCTCTCACCTCAAGAAGCAGCCACTGCCCTGAGCACCTTAACCGCTCCTGGCAGCACTAGCAGATCTGCTCTCTGAGGTTCTGGCAACGGACATCTGGACCATGACGGCTGGAGCGCTACAGCACGCTACAGTCCAGCCTGTTTTGTCCTGTTTGCAGCAATCCCAAATACTTGCTTAACACACACAGCACATGAGGCCACGTTACATATATATTCCAGTGGCAGTGCTGTTGTAGTTTCCAAAATACAGACGAAAATGAGGGATAGTGGGGACTATTTAAAGGGTTATTAACAAAATCCTATACTGCATATTCATAGAAGACTTTTAGGAAAGACTTCCAAGGAAAATTTTCCAGTAAAGCTCAGTGCAATTACAATAAACATGTGCTTAAAGTACGTGCTTAAATCTTGGAATGGGTCCAAAGCTACAGAGAAATACTATCTGTAATAATGTAGACTGCACTCCCCTCCAGAAGTTATGCTGAGTTACTATATTTGAGGAGAAAACTGCTATGGCACAGGTTATTTGTGGTTTACAGATACAAAGATGCATACTCACACATGCATATATGTATATATAGACACACACACATATATATACATGAATGCACAACATCTATCATCTAAAGAGCAAAGCAATGGACGTGATTTTCAACACAGTCTTCATTAAACCATCCACTCTGAGCTTTGCAGATAACGGATTTTTTAGCTCACTGGTAGCTCTGGAAAAATATAATTGAAATGATTTTGTCTCATTCTTCAATCGTTCATTAATTAACAGCAAACAGAATTATTTTTTAAGTCATTATTTCAGGAAACACAAAATGTTTCATTTACCAAAATAATATATTTTCCTTTCAAAGTCAAGCATTTTAAATTTTTCTGAAATTAATTTTTATGCAGTTTCTAATTTGAAAGTGTTTTTGGATAAAATATTAGAATATGCCACTCTGATAGTATTAAAAAGAAGTAATCTTTCCATGAAATTTGAAAATCTCAGTGAAATAACATCTGTTCTGAATTAAAGACTTAGTATCATGGACTCTTTATAGTTCATCAAAAATTTCACATAAAATAGTTCCTGTACTTCTGTCTTCCATATTGTAATTCCTAAATTGGAGACGGTCTGGAGGAAGCTAAATTTATGTCCTTAGTCCCTCGATCTCTTGTGTGCGATTATATCACCTGGTTTGCTGCTGGGGTAGGAGAGACTAGGGGAGGGATTACATACCTGAGAAACCATACTCAGGCTGCATTAGCAGTGGGAGATGAAATACTGGCTTTGGCAATCAGTGTATTAACAATGGAGAAAAAGTGGAAGGACGTTTGCTACTAGTCCACAGCACAGCAAACTTCATCTTGCTCATCACGCTTCTGACATGCAGCACAGCCAAGAGGTCACTGCAGGATTTTCTCTGTCCAGCTTTGCTTTATTTAACACCCAGAAGGCAACTCAGTAATGCCAGCGGGTTGAGCCAGCGGGTGAGCGCATCCTCCTGCACCCATCCATTGCCATGGCAGAAGTGTGTTACCTGCACCCGCACGGGCAGGGCAGGCCCAGCTCTCCACGGCAGGTGCTCTGCTGTGGCTGCCACTTCTCCTACCACCTTTACCTAGCAGTGACCTACTGAAAAGCTGTTCATCTCACGTGCATTGATGTCACGTTTGTCAGAGGCACCCTTCTCCCGGGACAAAAATCGGGGTCCGTAGCTAGTCCCAGTGCTGCTGGTGTCTCCAGCTGACTGCAGATGATAGGTCCCAGGCCCGTGGGAGTCTGGCAGTCCCTTGTCCAGGGAGCTAAGGAGGAAACTACCCTTTGGACTTGCAGGTGGGCTAAATCAAAGAAATCCTAAGCATTACTACGGCCCAAATGCATAGCAATGCAATTAAATGAATATCCAATTGAAAAAAATAAGCATGAGAATCTGGAAGACACCCTGAGCAGTAAATAGCAAGCACAGAAAGGCCAGGCTATGTTATATTTTGTTGAATCAGAAATATAAATGGCTGATGGTAGAGGAAAAAAAGTCTTGCCACCAAAGCAGCATAGCTGGATCCTTAGTGACGCATCCAAGCTCTACGCTCAAGAAGTTTCCCTTGAAAAATAAATCCATATTGGCTTGAATATGGGCACTGTCACACAGAGCGACAACTGGCTGAGCAGCTGTAAACAAAAGGTAATGATAAATGACAATGCATCAAGTCGGTCTGTCTGCGTGGAAGCGATGGCCAACCATCGAGAGACCATCGAGAAGAGGATGGAGCTGTCATGGAGATAGCCCAGTTTTATTTAACGTCTTTGCTAATGATCTAGGAAAGGAAGGAGAAAGGCGCCGTATTTACTGCATTTGATTTTCAAGAAAAGAGGCAAGGCGCTCAGCAGCTCCTGGGAGACCCCTAATATCAAAGCACTGTTATCCTAGTGTCTGGAGGGAGATAGATTGCTCCAAGGATGCGCGGGCGACTGTTTGAGAAAGTGCACGATGGTGGAGGTGGTGGCAGCAATATAAAAGGACATGTAGCAATTGTCTGCCTGGCGAGGGGGCTGCACACGAGCGATCCGGCTCTTGACGTAAGCAAAATGCAGGAAAGCAGACAAATAAATCTGTGTGCGTTGGGAAGAGGGAGGGGGGAGGTGTTTTCGAAAAAACCTGCAGGGATTTTTGCTCCAGATTATTTTAAGAACCTGTGATATTTCTTCGGGGATTTCTCATCTCCTCCTTCCGTTGCTAATGGCTTCACTCACCTCACAGAAATATGAGCAAAGAGGAGGTGAGATGGCAGTCATCGCCTCAATGTTGAGGTTTTAAATGCCAAGGGGGGAATTAGTAGCAAGAGAAGCATTTGAATGGATAGACCAAAGGAGGAGCAGAGGCAGAGAAGGGGAATGACGTCAGGCAGAGATCCCACAAAATACACTAAAGCTCAAGGGAAAAGGACTGTTTGCACAAGGCACTTTGCCATGCCTTGTGCATCTTGCTACCTAAAACAGAGAAACACTATTTAAATGAGAGAGGGAAAACCCCCAAACGGGGAAAACAGAGCAAACAGCAGGCACACACAACAAAAGTGACAAATCACCCTTCATGCTTGGCAAAGAGATAATCCCTCTATGCCACAATAGGCCCAGGGGGCTTGAGTTTACTTCGGTCCACTCCTGCGGCCAGTGGAAAGAGAGAGAGAGAGAAAAAAAAGCGAGCTCTGGTTGCATTTCTCCTACGCAGCTTCTGACTTCGCTCATTCATACCGAAGATGGCTCCTAGCCGGCTCTTAAGAAGCAGCTCAGCTAACCCCTCCCCTCATTTCTTGATCATTTCTGCTGCATCGTGTAGGTGGTGCTATTGTCAGAGGCCGAAAGCCATCATGATTTGAGGAAGAAAGAGATGGAGCACGGCAAGGAAAATGAAAACAAATGATTAGCTATTTCGTCAGGAATTCAGCAAACGGCTTTAGAAAAGAATGCAGGTCTGCACTTCTGCCCAGGTTTTGGTAAAGGGAGCTTTCTGCTGCCTTTTCTCTTATTTTTTTCCTGTTTTCTTCAAGGTGTAAACAAAGTGCTGTTTCCTTTATTGCCACGCTATTAGTCAGGGAATATCCCCCTGCACAGGGGAGTCCAACCATTACAGCGTAATGCGCGCAGAGAAGTGTGTCATTCCTGAAGATCAGTAGGTTTGGAATACTTTGAATATTTAAGCTGAAAAGTGGGGAGATGTTGTTCCCAACAGCCTGAGTCACATGCTCACGTTATTAGATCAATGGCTGAGGCAAATCGACATTGTTTGAGGAGAGTCAGCGCAGCTACTCACATCTGCCCTGAGAGCTGGAAATTCCAGTCTTTCAGGTAATGTCATTCTATAGGTTCAGATAAGATACATGAATTTGTGGGTGCTGCTGGAATACAAATAACTAATAAAGAAGACAAAGAGCGTGTGTAGTAACTGCTTCAGGCGTGGAACATCATGCCTTAGTATTCAATGACGTTTTAAATGGATCTTTTTACGTTGCCATCATAAAATAAAATTGGCCCTTGGACACTTTAAAAGACTATTTCCCTCCGTTCTGAGTGGTATAAATACAATATGATTGCATGACTTTAGACATGTGCAACTGTCCAGGGCACGCTGTTCTGTATCACTGGGATGCCAAAATTTGGCTAGCAGAAGTGGAAACACAGCAGGTAACAACCCAGCAGAGGCAGCAAGATGAAATAATTTTTTATTCTGTTTTGTACTGTGACCCATGTTACAACAGCACATACATCAGATTGCTGTTCTCTCCCCACAAGCCAGAAAGGAGAGTGGTTGTGCCTCCCTGAGACGCAGTCCTGACCCCATGTCAAGAGTTACTGACACAACGGCCTGGTAAAACTCCTCTCTTTGACTGTGGCAATCAGAACACACTGGGAAACTTCCACCTCTCCCTTATAAGGGTTTCGACAGTCAGATTTCAATCTGATTCCTATTCAAGGGCAAAGATGCCACTGGCATCGATAGGAGTAGCACTGGCATGAAAGAGTTCAAGTGTCAAGTGTGTATTTGCAGAAACTGATTCCGCTGAAGACTATGCATATATTATTATACTTCTCTCTTTCCCATTGCTCTCCTTTTATATTATCCAAGGCAGAGTGCCCACAGAGGACACAGATGCACTCTATTAGATGTAGAGTGAGTATTGTTAAAAATATCCTCTCTCATACCAACTACATATTTACTCCTTTGTAACCTCATCAACTGTGACACTGTATAATTACAGATTGTTCACGAGTCTTGTCTTCCCACTCAGTGCCAGAGAGAAAAACAACTAAAGAAAATATAAAAAACAAAACAGACAACGGAGCGTAAGCGCTCTACCACGTTCCCAAGAGGCTCAGTAACTGAAGACGTTCCATGTCTTATGGAAGATAATGCCAGTCTACTGGATTCTCCTCCCCAGCGAGGCTCTTTTACTGTCCTGAAGTTGCTAACCGAAGAAAACAGTAACATGTGGGAAGGTAAAGGTTAGACAGAATCAACATAGATGAGTCACTTTTAACGGTATTCCTTATTTCAGTTGCACAAGCTTTCAAGAACTGTTTTTTTTCTGTGTAATGATCTCTTTTCTTGAGTTGTGTTGGTGCACACAGTGTTGGGCCTGTGTTACATCTTCCTGAACACACAGTGAAGTGCTGTCCCTGCTGCACAAACCTCAGGCCTCGTCCTGTAATCAGACCTACATGGCCAGAGCATCGGTACACGCAGAGCTTTGCTGAGTTTTGGGAGCTCTGCATGGATGAGACAATCTTTCCATGCAGATCAACGATCAAGAGTGGGACTTAAGGGAGAAAATAAAAAACAAAAGGGTAAAACATACTGTGAAATACCGGATAATTTTTTAAAATGTAATTTAGCAGGTGTTTAGTTATTACCCTGAAAATAAGGCACGAACATTTTCATGACTCATAGCTGTGCTTTAGTTAAATTCTCTCTCTGTTTTATAGCTGTAATTTAAACCATTTGCTTCATTCTGAGAAAAAGAAAATGAAGATGTTTGAAATAAATCACTTCTGCAGAACTCACCCCTGTAGGACATGAGCGGAAACTACAACACCGGCAAGTGATAAATTTTGATCATTAGCTCCTTCTTGGTGAAGAGCCATATTCACCTTCTTATTTTGGCTCCCTCATTCCTTCCGGGCTAAATGCTTGGATCTGCTCAGCTACAAATAGTTTATGTTACAGTCCCACAAGCTTGCTGGGATTGCTGGGACTAATTACATTTTTGTCTAAGCCTAATCCAGTGATGTCCTAGACTGGTAGGTCCCTCTTGCTATTTTTGTAACATGGAAGTTAAATAGTAATTAAATATATGAATAACTGGACAGGTAGGGTGAGAAACTGGACTTATGAACAGAAGATCGGTAGTGAAATTTTTACTGCTCCTTTATGTTTAGTATTGACTCGCTAAGTTAATTGGTTGGGCTCTTCTGTGATTTTGGTGTGACTCCATTCCCCAGGAGTGTTTCGAGGGGCCCTATATTCTTACTAAAGGTAGTAGAATTAAGGACGCAGAACACCATACAAGTTCTTCCAGGCTTTCACTGCTTTCGCCAGTGTTCAGTATCATCCACACGCCTCTTTGCAAAGCATTTGCTACATCCTGAAATGATAAAACCTGCTATAGCTCCATTGACCTTTTTTGAGGAAATGATCTCATTGGAGCTTAGCTGATTATGTTAGATGTGGTCTAGGACAGAGGCATTGCTTTGCAAACATTGAGTATTAGTAGTGTAGAAATGAGCTGATGGACTGCTGGGGGTGGGGAAAATGTTTCAGATGATAGATTTATCTATCAAGAGAAAATGCCTCTTCTGAATACTAGAAGAGTGATCAATCATTAAGCAAATCCTTTTGAACCTCTCCTCTTTCCTTCGTAGTTAATTTCTTTCTCTTTCCCCGTCACTTGCCAGAAGAGAGCGTTGCTTTTTCCAAACAGGCAGCGTGTAGAAGAAAAGGAGCTCCATCAGAAAGATGGGGGGAGAGCAAGAGTGGAAAAGTGCCTTTTTAGAGGCAGAGCTTCAGGTAAGTTACAAAATGACTCTATCCATTTATATAGGTACTTACTGGTGGAGAAGATACCTAATAATGGGCTTTCAATCTTGTTGACAAAAGCTTGTACAAGATTGAATGCCTGAAAGTTGAAGTTAGACAAATTCAGCCTTGAAATAAGATGTAATTTTCTGGCAGACAGAGTAATTAAACACTGTAAAAGATTATCATTCAAGGTGGAGGTCCCACTCTTCGCTGGAGGTTTTAAGGTGATAGCAAATACCTTCTTAACAGATGTGGCTTAACTCAGCCACAGAAGTAAATTGTACTACTCGTGTGCTCGTTGTCTGGTTGCGCTCATAACACATTAAGACATGACTAGGTTCGTATCCCATACATCCGATCAGCAAGGAGGGTAGGAAGGATTCCCCTTCTCTCTCATGCACAATTGGCCAGATGGAGATGGTTTGGGGTTTGGGGATTTTTGTTTATTTGCTTTTTTTTTTTTTTTCAGAATTACTCACTGACCATAACTGACAAGAAGACACCAAACAAACCAGATCTGTGTGTTAGACAGAAAGACAAAAATGTTCTTAGATACTTTGTTAGCATTCCTGGCTTACGTTCACAGAATCATACAGATTGGCAGTTTTAAAACTGGAGAGATTTTCTCGGGTCAAATTGGCAAGAAACTGGTTAAAAGACAGGAGAAGGTATTACTTTCACTAATTGCAACTAATTAGGCATGTCCAATTTAATAACTTCTCCATCATTGCAGGGGCCTCACACATACTTGGCACCACAGTTTGTTCTTTCTGTTCTGTGCTTGTAGCATGCAACTGTTATCCCTGAAGACATAAGTGCTTTAATCTAACGAATATCATCGTGCTGGAAATACATGTGTATTGGATTAAAATGAATGAATTGCATTATGCAGGAGGTCAAACTGGATGATCTTATTTTCCTTTCTCATCTTAGAGGAAATCATTCTAGGGAATCAAGGTTTAATCCTGTTTCCATTAATCATAATATGAGTTTTGATACCAATGCCAATGAAATTCCTATAAATTCCAAGCTCACGTAAAGGCATGTTTCAACAGGCCGAATAACTTTCCTAGTAGCTGTGAGCCAGAGACCTCTTTGAAAATCCAGCTAATTTGCAGTACAGCCGCCCACTGGGTTACACACAGTTTGCTGAAGGGGAATTGGAGTTTTTGTTTGCAAATATGCTGAGTAACATTAACTATTACATATTAATTGTCTATGCTAAGTGCTCCATATCAATGCTTCTACAGCATGGAGACTTGCTCCTTATGAAACAGCTAAAATTCTGGTATCATGGTCCTTTCTCCAGAACGATCCCACAAACTGGGAGATTTTTTCCCCAAGTCATTGTGGGATGCCTAATGGAAGCTATATGAAAGTCAATGGAATTACAGGATACACGATCCAAATCCAAACTCCCGTTATTCGTCTTATGCTATTGCTTTTTCTCAGACCAGCATAGCTAAGAAGATTCCAGGTGATATAGGGCTCTTTCTCAGGATATACACACTGTTCACTGAAGAGCTTTAGTGATTGCTCCCCAGTGAGACAGCACGCTGTTTTGGGTTTAGTGATCGCAGTCCATGCAATTTCAAGATACAGTTCATGTCCCCCTAAGGAGAACACAACCAAAATAGGTCAGGCGAATTACGCATGAAAAAGGCCTGTTTCTTTCCACTGCCTGGGTTGACTAGATCGGCTGTAGATGTCTTCTCTCGAAACACCTAGCATAGGATAAGATAAAGCCTATCACCAGGAAGAGGAAGGTTTCGATCCCCAGTAGATGGCATCACATCGGTGGCTCTTTCTTCATTCTCTTGCCAGCACACAAAAGGATGAGTCCTTTGGAAATGGGACCAATTCTGAAACACTGCCTTGCTGTAAGAAGGAAAAAGCTCTGTGGCACCAACAGGTTCCCAGCCACCCACAGCCCTCTCCGCCCAATCTATATCTCCTGATATCCTTTATGCAAACAATAAAACTGTGACAATATATTTGCATATTATAACCACTTGGCACCTCTTACATGAGCAGGCCTCACAGTTTGATCAATGCTCTGGTTGAGCTTATGGACTTCATACTACAAAAAGTTTGTTTTCTAGTGATGTGTCAAGAGATGTATGAGCCATATCCCGCTTCATGTTAATAGCATGCAGGTTAGGCAGTACACCGCACAGCGGTAGGAATTTTCCTCCGGTACAAAGCATAGCATTCAAGCAGTAAATATGCATTTAGGAGAACCTGGAACATTCGTAGAGGTAGTAAAACATCAAGGAAAGCATCAAACCGTGCTGTTAACCTGCAAAATTCTGAACAGTCATTGCAGAGTTCCCTGTATTTCACAGCAGACTTTGCACACATCTACAGGACATAGACAGGAAATTCAGGAACAGAAAGCGCCTATTACGACTGTAATATCACAGGGCCAAGCTGCTTTGTTGTTCATTCTAGAGTGGATGTCAACGCTCTTCCAATTTTGCAGCACCTTATGGGGGACATTTCGTCAAACCACATTGGTGCATATTGTCTTAGTTCTCTCAGATCAGCTTCTGTAATTCCTAGTCACAAGAAATAGTGTCTCCTCCTCCACAAAAGGACTCCCTGTAGAAAGGTGCACGAAGTTATTAACCTGCCCACACTCTAGCCATATCTCTTCAGAAGTTTTGCCTCTCAGTTCAGTGTTGTAGTAAAAGGAACAGCTCTCTCAGCCAGTGGCAAACAAGGCACGCTCACAATCCTCCATCCAAATGCTCCGGGACGGCATGCCAAAGCGTTCCAAGGCAAAGGTATGCAAGATGGAAAAGGACTTGTTTTGGGCACTATGAAGATGCTGTGGCAGAAAAATAAGGAGTGAAGAAAGATCCACGCTGTCATGGAAACTTTAAAAAGAACGATTACCCACTACTTTCTTCAGCTTCAACATACCTGGCACTGAGCCAACACGGTGCCTCGAAGCAGAGCTATCGCTGAACTCCAAGCCTTTAGCAAATCTGATAGGGAACGTTAGAAAGACCAGAGAGGTTATGTTTTGAAAAACTCCCAGCAGTCTCAAAAAGGTGAGCCCAAATGGGATAGATTTCTGTCTGGGATGCTAGAGGGAGGCCCAGAGATAGATTAAAAAGGACTTACCATATCCCTGTTCATACTAATAACAAGAGCTGCCTGCCTTAGGGTTTGCTAACAGAGTGTTCCCAGTGCCCTTGACCTGAAACTCGCTTTACTTTTGACATTTCCTGAGCAGCTGGCATTAAACAGTGGGTTTCTGTATGGGATACTCTCTTTTATCCTTTGTTGATTCTCATCAGCTTCATCGCACTATACAATGTTTCTGGATTAATGTAAACTCTATGAAGATTATTGACAGTATAAACTGGTTGAAATTACTTGAGCCGAAAGTTTTTTAAATTACAGAAGGATCTCTCAAAGGAAAGCGCCAAAGCACTCTTTTAAAACTTTTATTATCTTGTTAAAAATGCAATGCTTTTTCATTTATACATTCCTTAATACAAAAGGAGCCCCTAAAAAGCTTGTCCTTTTCCAACTAAAATGAAAAAAGCCCTTTCTTTTTAAAAAAGAAAATTCTACAGAAATAACAACATTGCAAATTTGGAAAAAATAAAAATAAAATAACTTCGATATTTTCAGTGGAAACAGATTTGCATTTTTCAATCAGATGCTGTAGGTACAAAGAAAAAAACAAATGAAATTTCCTTCCTCTCCTTCCTTTCTCATAACCATTCCTGCTTTCTGAAGATTGCCTCACGCATCGCCCTGGCCACGCACCAACCTCCCACTCATCACGCACCAAAAACGTTCCCTGCCTCATTCAGGTCTTTCCTTAAGAGATGCATCTTTTGTGAAAGCTTCCTGCATCACTTTTCTCACTGTCGATGACAACGGAGCTTCTCACACTCGAACTGTTGTCCAGTAGATATTGTATCTTTTGGGGTCAGTTTGTTAGGTCCATGCCATAAAGACTCCAGGCAAAGCAGCCTTTCCTTCATCGCTCAGCACACAAACACAGCAGTGAGAATTGTAAAATCTGAATCAGGAAAACGCAGCAAGGTTACTCCTGAGGAGCTACTGGCAAAATATTGTGGGGCAGACGCAGGCTCTCTGCAGATGAGGTCTGTCTGCCCTGCAAGTTCAGGCCCTCTCTTAGTGAATTTTGGGACCACTGCATGAAGGCAGAGGCTGTTCTGCAGACGTAGTGACCATGCCCAGCTTTACTAAGACTTTCCCACAACCTGACAGCATATCCAATGGAAGAGCTAGACCACTGCTGGTTGAATTGCTTGTGCCTCCTCAATAAAAGCCATAGGGAGATAATGGGGACAATTTATAGCACTGGAAATACGTGTGTGTTTAAATTGCAAATCTGCTTAACTCATTTGCTGTCTCTTTGCTGAGTATGTAAGCTATTCCCAATCTCATAGTGCATGCTGCATTTACAAAGGCATGGGAACAATCATTCTCCTACGGGCCAGGCCTACAGTATTATATACAAAAATAAAAATCGCCAAATGAAAAGTTTAAAACTCAGTTATTTGGTTTACAAAAACATGGCCTACATTTCCCACGCGTGCAAACAGCTAATGTGTTTTTCATTTCAATGTATGTTGCACGGAGCCACTGCTACAAAAAAAAAAGTCAAATTTAATATGTCCATATATACAAACATTAATACTGTGTTCTCAGCAAACTGCATCTCTCAGACATTTCTGAGCTTTAAGCATCATTGGGTCTCTAATGACACATCTATAGCCTGGATTTTTTTTTTTAATGGAATTTGACGAATGCACTGTCAGGAAAGGATGGGATAGGCAATACAGTTTTGCCTTAACCATTTTCATCAATATAGAACATGTTAATAAAAGAAAATAATAAAACATAAAGGCTATTGCAGCTGAAGCTCTTAGTGACTGCCTGATGGCCAGAGCTGAGCATAGGTGTTTTCATCGTCTGTACCCAGTGTCCCACAGACTTTCTTGGTTTATTATCTTGCAGTGCTCTTTGGTTTTTACACAGTAGAACATTTTGTTTAATAATCCTGGAAACAAGGTATCATTCTACTCCAAATCACGGGATTTACTCGTTGCTGAGTAAAGTGCTTAGTGTGCAGTTGCCGTAAATGCCAGGCTTCAAAGGGGAAGGGGACTGACTCTTCCCTCACGTGGGGCACGAACCTCCACGGCACCTCCCTGCAAGTCAATGTTTGGCCAGCTGAGGAAGGCCTTCACTTAGTTGAATATATGCCCGAATTACACCAGCTTAAATCTAACATGAAATAAGAATCAGGCTCATTATTTCCTCTAAATTGCGCTAATAATTTTTCCATTCGCATTTGTCCATAGAGGCTTGACACAGAAAGGACTGAAATAATTTGTCACTGGTATGAAAAAAATACTAAAACTCTGCACGAGCAGAAGAGAGGTCTCTCTTCTGCCATCAGTATTCATGAAGTATAAGAAAATACAATAATTTCTGCAGCATGGCATCCACCATACTTCTTAATGGATGAAGATTAGGGAAATTAAAGGTTTATTTTCCTGCTACCTAAGTGTAAAGCCTCAGCCCCTTTGTCCATGCAGGGTGCTCCGGCTGGGGCGTTACATGTGGGTAAAAGCATGCGGTTTTGCACTTGTGTGAAGTGGGCATACTCTCCATGTACCAGGCAGCGAACCCCTCTTCAGCCAAAGGCTATGGAAAGCATGGACTGAGGAGACCTAAACTGCGCGAGCGATGCGGACAGGGGGGTTTAGGACATATTTGGGCAAAGGTATCTTTCAGGAAGTGAGAAAAGCTGTCCGTTAGCCAGCCTGGCTGCTAGACTCCTCCAACTTCATCATGCTCCAAGGGGACAGTTTCCTCTCCAACTGTTAGAAAATACCACTTCTGGTGCTTGCATCCTATTTTGTCTCTGAAGCAAAGAGGGGAGGGGAAAAATAACACCCCAAAGGGTCACAGAGTTCAGTGAAAATCCTACAAGCTTTTCCTGAACAAATAACAGATAGTGACCTCTGGCCCTATCTTTGCATAAGAATTAACATCAGTATTCAGGAGTCACTGCTGTGACTGGGGACTCCGCAAATGCCAGATTCTGATTTAAAACTCAGGGTTTTTTTTTTTTCTTCAATACTTTTTTTTTTTTTTAAAGAACCCAGAAGAAAAGGGGGGGGCCTTGCAGCTCATCTGCATTACAGATCAGGCCGCTTTGAGCAAATCAACCATCCATAATTCATTACATGTTTCCTGCAGGGCCCGGAGACAGCCGAGACCCTAGCAACAGAGTCATAGCAACAGCAGCCGGCCCCAGCCAATCGGGCGCCGGCTTTCTGACGCCGCTCAGCCAATCAGGCAGGGCGGCAGAGACGGAGGCGCTGCCGCCCGGCGGGCAGGGCCGTTAGGCGCGCAGGCGGCCGCGGGCCTGCGCGAGGCCCCCGCTAACGGCTCGCCGCGCGGCGGGGGCAGGGCGGGCCGGCGCTGCGCGGGGGAGGTGGAGTATTTGTTTTGGGGGGGATTAGGTAATCCTGGAAGCCTGGCCGGCCAAACCTGAACAAGCTGGTTGGAATAAGTGCGAGGGGTATCGAGGCTAAAAGGTGTGGTGGCTTTTTGATCGATGGGATGCGGAATAATGATTTTTTTTTTCGTTACTGTAAAGAAAAGCGTGTATTTTAAAACGCCCTTTTGTCTTGAAGATAATTTGTCTGAGGAAAAAGCACTCCTGAAATGCTGGTTTTATGTCTAGCCCAAAACCTGTGGAAATGCATTTTCCTAATGAAACACTAGATTCTTAGCTGCAAATAGCTGCATAATTCCACAAACGTGACTTTGGCCTATCCGAAGCAGAAATAAATCTGCTACAGCTCACTGCAGTAGTCCGCAACTGAGAGATCTACTTTCAAAAGGATCAGCTTGTAGATTGCTTTTTTTTTTCTTTATTCTAAGTTGCAGCCTCCATCAGTAATTACTATTTTGTGACTTCACCCTTCCATGCTAATAGCTTGTCTAACCTCCGATGACACACGCATTGTTTTGAGATGACATACGAGAGAACAAAGCACGAAACGCAGCAAGTCTGGAAACAGAATAGCTACAAAAAAAGAAAATCTGCCGTAGTAGAATCTATACTTTGAAAGGAAAATACAGAAAGAAGTGAGCCATCCCACATGCAGTTCTTTTGTGAAGTCTTGTTAACTGGTATAAAGTCATAATTCCCTTTGCTTACTTTGAGGGGGAGGAAAGGTATTGAGCTTTGTTTAGATTAAATAAGAATGTTGTAGCCAGGAAAGCTCATTGATGCTAAAGACACAGGATGGTGGCTTATTGCAGCCATCATGTTCTGTAAAATAATACCATTTTTCTCAGAACTGGCATAAAGCAAATGCATGTTTTTGGAATATCTGTATTTAACCTGAATTTAAAAAGAAATACAATGTGTCCACGTACACACAGGTACAGAGGTCTATAAATCCTGGTATAAAACTATATCTTTTATCATTTATCTTCGGGGAAAATGAAAAGCAATCATTTATCTGAACCTGAACATTACACTTGGAGCCAAGATACTGTAGGTTATCTAAGTAAATGTTTCACCCCTCAGCCTAAAAGCCTATCCCAAATTCCACTCTAATGCATATGTTGCTCAGATAGTGGAAGCTGAGATTAGAAGATTTGCTATGGATGCTTCAAAGTACATTTTGGGACCCAGTGCCCCATATTGAACTTTAACAGATGATGCATAAATTGACTAAAGCCGTGAAGGCTGCCAGAGGAAGATTGAAAAATGCATCCCAGTCTCCCCTTGGTATATTTTATAAAATGTTGCAAATGACCTGCTTTGTCAAGGCGATGCCTTCTGAGATTTCAGAGCTGAAAAAATAAAATAGCACAAACTTTTTGGACCTGACAAATGGCTGAGATTTCTGTTTCATTCATTCATTTCTTTGGACAGCTTAGTAGGACTAATTAATTACTATATGTTCTACTTAAAAGTGACTGGTTTCGCCTTGTCTGAAGAGAAGCCATGTAAGATTTTTCCAGAAGTATTTTGCAGCTGTTAAACCATAAATCAAAATGTTTATCTTACCTTACAAAAATAAAACAACAATTAGTCACAATGAAACTGAAAGCATAATTATTGATTGTAAATTAAAATTTACATTTTATGTCCTTGGCAAGGAGGATTTATTTGGCAATTTCATATTTTGGTTGCAGTTAGACACAAATGAAGATTTGAAAATCAGCCTATGACTGCGCATTAAAATCATTTAATGAACCCTGTGGTCTGCTTGGTAAAAAATAAGAAATTGCCTTCCAGGATGGTTAAGTTGTCCCATACCTTTATCCTTAACTTTGACAGATTCAGTATAGAGCTGGAGGCATGCTCACACTGAAAGGCACAGTGCTCTCTAATGAGCTGTTACAATCATACAACTTAAGCTAATGAATTTCTTATCCTCTTATGCGGATAAAAGTTTCTGCTGGAAGTCAAAAGATCTCAGCATTTTAAGTGGATTTGCACTTTGCGTTTGGGGAAGGAAGGGAGGAAAGGATACTACAATGACTGAAATTCATTGCATTGTTCTTAACAAGCAGCACTGTGTGGCTGTAACTTACTTAACAAAATCATCACAATTAATAAAGAATCTTCGCATGCTCAATTTGAAGTGTAGAGCGCTCCAAGGCAGAGCCCTGGATCCACAGGCACAGATGGGAAAGGGAGTTCATTCAAGAGTGAGTCCAGCAAGTCCATTCATGAGAGTGGATCCTGTTCCCACTCATATCCTTGAATGACACCGGGAGCAGGCAGGAAGGCTCGGTTCTGTGCCCAAGAGCAGAGTACCACTTACATGCAACTTAATACCAAGTATACAGAATAATACGCCCCATTTATTTGCAAAGGCTAAATCCTCCATTTGTAAAGTGGGTCATCTAAAGCACTGATGGATGGCGTCTGTCCTAAACTCTACTGTGGAGAAATGCTATAGCATAATGATATTTCACGCTTCTGCAGGGATCTTAAAGCATTTTGCAACATTTACCAGCCAAGTCTCACAGCATCATGGAGATACGTGTCATCTATCGAATAAAGGCTATAGTGTTCCACACTCAAGTGCTACTACCTCTGTAGAGACAATGCAGCATCCCAGGAGCTAAGAGGAGAGTCCTGAATCACTTCAGTGCACTGAAATGAGCAGTCACAGTGCTGGAGATGAACAACTGCTTTGAGAGAAACCATTCTGACTTTGCAGATGGAGTAGGAAGGAGGAGAAAGGAAGGAAAAAAGTCTACACTACAAGTGGGTTGTCCTGTAAGTTGTATTAGAGTATGTCACAGGGAGCTTTGAATCTTGCTAGGAATTTTACCTGGAGGTTCTTGGGTAATTTACAGTATCAGATTAGTTTCTCTGCTCAGCCAATCTTACAAGCAAGCGCACAGAAAGCCTGTGCATCTTTTGAGAGCAGCTTGCTGTATCTGTCATTTAAAATTTTGGAAGCTGAAATTTTAGAATGCCTTTATGATGTAGAGGTGTGTTTTCTACTTTAACCTTAGGGCCAAATTCTCATTCCAAGGTAAGCATGCACAAAACTTTTATTTCCATTGGCTCTCCTTTGAAGGGAGGAGAGACTAGATCATTGACTTCAGTGGGAACTGCAAACCCGTTTCTTTGAGCAACATTTGGGCCTAAGACTTGAAAGAATCAGAAGATCATCTGCGAAAGCATAGCTCTTGACAAGGAATCTTAATTCCAAATCAGTTCCCTAAAGATCTTCCCAGAGACTAATCAAAAGACTGAAGCCTCGTCACTGCCTGAACTCAAGCACGTGAAGTTCAGTCATAAGCATGTAACGTTTGCACTGATTGCAAAGGAGTTGGATCAAGCCCTAACGGAGTGATCTGCAACAAGACAACAGGAAGGACGACTGTCTTTTTATTCATTGTTTCATGTCTGTTAAGACAGAACTTGAATTTTTCCAGTGTATTTCACTTGTTGCTTGCTCTCTCACAGTGATTCACAGGAGTATAGTGTTTTTCCCAGATATAGGGCCAGTGTGTACAGAAGCATCAGTAGGAAATTTGCTACTAATTTGCAGCTGCACAGGGCATTTCTATCAGCATCACTAAAACCTGCAAGTGGCTCAAAACGTATACTTCAGCATTTCACTTTTATTTGGATTTAAAAGGCTTTGCTTGACCAATTCCACTATGCCTCAGGAACCTCCCTGAAAAACCTTCAAAACCAGAAAACTAGGAACTGTCCTTTTGTTATTCTCTCTTTCCAAAAGAGGCCCAGGTAGTGACTTGTGAGTTCCCCTCCGTACAAAGAGGGAGACAGGAAAAAAGAACTAATCTCCCCTGCCCCCCATGCGAGAGGGAAAGAATGAACGCGAGAGAGAGTGTGTGTGTCTATGCAGCAAGAGCAAAGGCGGGGCAGCGAGATGACCTCCGGCTGCCTGTGCACCACAAAAGAGACCGTGGCATTGACACAGCCTATCTGCTCTGCTTTGGATGGGACAGATTGAGAGGAAGTGACCCTTACTGCCCCTCTTCTGCAGGGGACCTTGTGAAATAACTGTTGCTCTTCTCTTCCTTCCTTTCTCAGTCAGGTCAAGGAAATTAACTAGGAGGAATCTACCCCTTTTTTACTTCATCATTAGGAAAACAAGAAAAAAATGAACTTTTTCCTTTAAAGGGATGGGTCAGAAATTTAGAGATGTTAATCTTTATTATTTCCTTCTGTCTTCGGAAACACAGTAGTTCCAGTGTAGATCTGCGGCATTCACAGATGATGGTACAGTGGGCAGCAGCAGAGGCTCAGGGAGAGGCTGTGTGAATCTGTCTGGGTTTGTTTTCCAAGGTGACTCATAAAATGATCCCTGCAGGTTGGTTCCCAAGAACCAGGCACGGGCTAGCCTGGTACATTGGGAAGCTCAGAGCTCTTCAACCACGCTGCCTAACGGCATTTGATTAATTCCTAGTGAAACCCAGGCCTTGCTCTTGGATGTGAAGAAAGAAGACTGGGGGGGCCGTGGGACGGAGAAGGCTGATTTGGGGAACATAAGAGGAAGCAGAAACAGACTCCCTCCTCAGCTGTGTGAACAAGTTCTGCCCATCCCTGCTGAAGGTTACAAAGTTCCAAACCTTGAACATGAGCCCAGGTCTGAGTAGGTTTGAGTTTCAAGGCAAACATTTCATGCACAGCCCTGGTTCACATCTCTGCTGTCGAGGGGCAGTAGGTAAAGCAAATGGACTCAGTCTCTCCTCTCTCTCTCTTGAAAAGAGTTTTGAATGTCTCTCAAGCACTTGGGGTGCTTGGGGAGGGAGGGAATGACCTTTGGATTCTCCCTCCAGAGGGAACCTGAGAAAGTGACCTTTTGGCCCTTAGCTCCACAGGGGCTCGGGAGAGGTCGGGAGGAATGACTCTTGCTCCAGTCTCTCTCTCTGCAGGGGCTAAGGAAAAAAAGAAGTCTATGTGATCACGGGAATTTTCATCTTCTACTGAAAAAGGGGCATGTTTACTCATAGCCCCTGTAAGAAAAATAACCTGCCACTGAGAAACGAGCAAATTCATTTAAAGCAAGAACAAACCTCAACTCGATGACCTAGAAATCAAGGCAGAAAGTAAAAGCTAATAAATAAATAAATAAGTAAATAAAATAATCAGGGATGTTGCGCAAAATCAAGGGGTACCCTCTGAAGAGGTGTAATCAAGGCTCTAAGCCATCAGTTATAATGATTTTGATTAAAGAAAGTCGTGCAGAAGTAATCTATTTTATTTTTAAATGGCCTGATTTTCCTTCGCTACTCTCTTGGAGGCTGAACCTAGAACAACTTGAAGGAGGACATGAAATGTTCAGTGAAAAAAAAGGCAGGTGAAAGGCATGCATTTAGAAGAAAAAACATCTATTTAAGATAGATATTTTTAGTTTTTGATGGCACACATTAAAACTGGCTGAAAATAACAATGCCTTAGTAAAATAAAAACATGAAAGAGCTTACAAGTCCTGGCTGATCAAGCTACAAAGTTTTGCACTTCTTCCATGAAAGCTGTAAAACAATTATAGGAGCAGTTGTCACACTGGACCAGGGATGGGGCTCATCACATGCTGTGTGTATAGAAGCACGAGGCTTTATATTTCTTCTGTGTATTCTTCCCGACGTAAAAACTGAAAACAAAAATTTCCTTCGTACAAACTTTGTCATATTTATTCACACTTTTGAACTTCTTCACACTTTTGAACTTCTTCACTTGTCTCTATTCTAGCTATTGAAAGCTTCTTCAAATCTGAGTCTTCTGTCCTTATACTGGGTCAAGCATATTGTCTTTGCTTGATAAATAAAGACAAATAGTAGAAAAGAAGCTCAAAAGAATCACAGCTGGGGTGGGAGGGGAGGGAGGTTTACATTTTCTTCCTGAAGAAGGTCAGATGTTTATTCAAGCCTGTCCAAGGCTTTTGAACAGAGCATGGGCTGTGCTGGAAATCTCATGAGAACAGTATTTCCTGGAGAATGGAAGGGATATCTATCTTCAGAATAGCTATCCTTGAAGTGCTTTACTGTTTTTAGATTTTGACAATGCAGGTGGTGTGCTGAACTACAAGTTGCAGAAACATAGCCTATTCCCAGAGAAGTTACTTGAATAAAGTGAGCTGAGTTCTTGCAATGACCTACACTGTGGCGGCAAGAATAAAGCATGTTTTATTTCTTGCCATTTATCCTCTGCCCAGCGCTGTGAGTTCCTCCCAAATGACTACCTGCTGGAAGTGGGAGGGGATGGTGCCCTTACCTAGGGTTTTGCTAGTCAACATGCATATTAACAGTCACGGTGCTTTTTTACCATCTCTCATTTTTACTTGTTTTAGGAGAACTTTGAAACATTATTATCAATAATACTCAACTCTTTATTTTTTAAGATCAATTAAAATAATCGAGCTGCATAAAATATTGGAGTATGGACATGCAAGGGAAAGACAAAGCTACCTTGAGCAACCTTGATTCGCTAAGTTACACGTTTCACTGGATCCAATTGCTACTGAAAATCAGGCCTTCATCTTCACTTGGAAACAGCCTCACGCTTTAGATAGAAATGCCTCTGGCAGAACTGTTGGGAGGATAAAGCACCTGTTTGCTCTTGAAGCTTCAGGCTCATTACTGTACTGTTCACTCATTCCAAGCTTCACGTACACACTAAATATTCACACAAAGAGCTATATTTTCATGAAAACCCATTGTGTAATGTAGCTTGTAAAAGCATCAATAGCACATTTACAATATGACAGAGCTTTTTAAGGCTGGGCATCTTAACAACCATTTGTGGAAGATAGCTGTGAACACGAGCACAGGCAAGAAGTTGATATCCTTTTGCAAAGGTAAGCAACAGCGTTAGACAACGCTTGCAGCCACAGCTTCATGTAGAAGCGCTAGGAGCTGGAACTAGTGCTCGCCTAATAAAACACGGGAATCCAGAGAGACTTACAAAGTATGATTTTTGTAGAGGCTTGGAAATTATCTTTGGACACACTGAACAGGCAAAAGCTTGTTGTGTCCTCCAATTCTAACTCATAATTAACATTTGATTTCCAAAAGCAGGGCAATCTTGTATGTTCTTTTCAGTAACAGCATGTGTTCTATATTCATAGGAAATCAAAGTTACATGATGTTTAAATTTCAGCAGCATGCTTCAGAGAATGAATTTAGCCATTCAAAGCAGAGCTACTTTTAAATAATATTAAGATGTCAAACAAGGCATGGAACAGAGAGGAAAGGATGAAGATATATTCCTTACCTGCTAGAATCACATCCTTAGTATGCCATCTGTTGCCTTAGGTTCTATGATCTGGAGAAAAAATAAGCAATGGTCTAAAATAAAGCTGATTGATTAAACCTTTTATGAGGAATAATGTAACGGCACTCACAGCCTTGCGCATATCTAGACCATCCCTTTTTCAAGGTGAGACCCATCTGCTCCAGTTTTCTGGGAGCATTCTACCCAGCAGTCATCGGTGTTTTTTCTGCTGGGAGGAGTGTGGGAAGGTTCAGTGGTTTACAAACCTTTAACAGCTCTTTACGAGGTGTGCAGAGGTTCCCTGAAGTTTACATCCCATGGCGATGAAATGTGATGATTTGACCGAGTGTTTGCTGTTGAGGAACGGAATATGCATTTAGTGAACTGTTATGAAGTGAAATAAACCACTACATAGGTGAAACCATTGTCTTTGAAATCAGTGAAGTTCTTTCTGTTAATATTGGTGAGCCTCAGCAGGGAGTATATGTGCATTTGTATGAACAATACAGAAAGTCGTTGGAAAGATGGTTGATACCGCAAAGTGTAGGGGCACAACCCCCCTCACATGCTCAAATTATTCCATGTGATTGGTTGCCATGGCTTTAACATCCTTGGCATGTGTTTTGTGTCAAAATACCACCAAGCAGAGCATGTTTGCTGAAACTCCAACGTTGTAGGTATGTGTTGTGGCGTATATTAACACAAAAGTGGGGGGGAAGCTCAGTGACACATTCTGATTAATTGGTTAACAGGGGTTTTCTGATACTCATTACAGCTATTCAGCCATATCACTTTCTAAATCTGAAGACACAGTTTTATCTGAGAGTCCATGTGGCTTATCAGGAAACTGTGCATATAGAAAATACCACAAACCTGAATCAAGATAATATTTATCTAATAGACCATAACAGCTTGGAAAGAGTCAGTATGGCCTCCCATTTGAGCATGCATTTTGATATGCATTCTAGCTGTCCAAACACAAGTCATTTACATTGCAAGCTCTCTGCCTGGTAAATCCATATTTAGGTAATTCTTGTAACAGTAGATTTTTTTTTACAAGAGAGATTATAAAGATCACTTGGATGTATTGTAGTCCATGAACTAATTTGGAAATCACTTAGTATTTGTCTGATAGATTTTAATGGACTTTGATGGAGCTGTTGGCTTCTATCAGCTAAAGCCATATTTTGATATGTAAGCAAATTTGAAAAAGCAAAATATTTGCAGAATAATCAGCCAGGCTGCTCTGTGTGACTTACTTACAGCATCCTGCCTGCTTTGAGCCACCCAGTTGACGAAAGGAGCAGACTATCTGCTACCAGGGCCCAGATCTGGCAGAAACGAGCCATTACAGTAAATTCTCCCTTATCCCTTTTATTTAGAGAAAACCAAGACTATGAAGAGAACATTGATGGGGTTTAATGCCTGAATACAAAGTGAGAAGGTAACTCTGCTCACCTGATCCCCTACAACTCTATGGAGAAAATCCTGTGGTGAAGTCATACCCACCTTGTAAGTCCTGAATGGGTCGCTGGCTGTGTAGTCAGACAGCGTAGTTAAATGGTCAGTTAAATCTTCCTCTTTCTTCGTATTTTCCCTTCCATTACCCCTCTACTGGAAAATGGAAGGAAAATACAGAGAAAAATCGAGAGAAAGCAGGGAGCACTGGAATACGGAAAAAAGAAAATTAGCAACAAGACATTGTTTAGGTTTTATTCCAGTGTTTTAATACTGTTTCAAGTAAAGTATTGGAATGTTTTCAAAGAACACACAAGTTTTCATGAAAAAGGCACTTAGAAATAAACTTTCTGGCAATCATTTTTTTTCTGATGACAGCATTTTGGGCTATCACAGCAGATGAAAAGTAGATCTTCTGAGGAGGGACTCTCCAAAGTCACGGAGCAGCCCCTTGGCATAATCTCTGTGAACCCAAGTGGGATGACGGTGCCTGTACACTGAATGTAGAGGGACCCCATGTGGCTGGTGTGACTACGTGCCTAATTCCTTAATGACTCAGGGGAGCTGAAACCTACCTAAATTCTCCATCTTCATCAGCTCCTCTCGTGGAAGACAAACAGATAAACTGCCAGGCAGTACCAACCTTACTAGTAACATCCCTTAGTCATCAAAGCAAATCTCTCCGCATATCCAGGTTTACAGTCTTTTTAAGTAAATTGATTTCAATGATCTGTTTATGCCACCCAAGTCATTTGGTGCCATTTCCAGAAAAGGCAGGATGTGCTGACACAGAGTGGAAGGGGGAAAGAACTGTTCTGTGCTGGAACCACACAGAGAGCCAGGGATCTCCTGTGCTAGAGTTTCGGTAGGTCTTAATGCAGTCACGCGTAGATAGTGTTGCAGTTATTACATTTATGAGACATTTACAAATGCAGCCACAGAATCCCAAAAGTAAAATTCTGATAAACAATGTAAACAGAAATGCAACTTTTTATCAGATCTGACTTTCCTGGAGGAGTATCAGTAAGATGGCAGCTGACATAGTGCCAGTAAGATAATATTAGTACAGTGAAGGTATTGCTTAATTTGCTTGAAAATGCATTTAGATTTGATTATTGAGGGTCTGTTGCCAGCTGTTTGGCAGCTAGAACAGCTATCAAGATCTAACAGAACAACTGCGTTACCCAACTCAATCATACTGGCTAAATAAATGAATATAATGTACGTTCTCTTGAAACTATTGAAGAAAGGAGTTACTGTGTGGCAGAAGTGAAGGTGGCAGATTGTGGCCAAAGAGGCTTCACTAATCACTGCAGCCTTACTTCAGTTTGTAAGGGGAGGATCAGAGAGGAACATACAGAAAAGAAATGGGCCTGTTCCTGCCCTGCAACATCTTGCACATCCCTTGCAAAGTGAATGAGGGGAGAAGGTAGGCCCGTCCCTAGTATCTGCTGCTCAGGTTGGTGTCGCAGAAAGGTATCTAGGGAGACCCAAGTCTTGAGTCAGCACATAGTATCTTCCCTGTTTTAAAGAGGGGCCATCTGAGGCAAACATCTAAGTTAATATATTCAGGAAAGCAAGCATTTAACATCAGGGAGACTGTGCAGTGTTTAAAGCATGTGTTCACAGAATCACAGCCCCAGTCACATATGTGCCTCAGTTTCCCTGCCGTCACTGTGGGAGATGCCATTTACTCATGTCCCAGTTGCAGGGTGAGCTGCCAGAGGTCATATGTTCATAATGTACTTGGAAAAATGCCATTAACTTTTCCAAAGGTCTCTGTTGCCTCACTTGAATTTTAACTGGTTTTGTTCCCAACCACCAACGTTCTTTCCCTGTAGAGTGCGTCTGTGCATAATTTCTTTATGGGTGAAATCAAAATGCATCAGTACAGTTCCTGAATAACAAAATGCAGCACTCCAGCCTCCTGGAGTTTAATTATATTTGTATGCCCACTCCGCTTCAGTGACTCTTTCAGAGGTTCCCACTCACAGCTGCAGCTAAGTGGGCCCGTCTTACAGTGGCAGATTGAGAATGTATGTTTATATATATATATATGTATAAAAAATATGAAATTGTGTACACGGTTTTGCATTTTTCTTTTGTTTCTCCCCTCCCACTCACTGATGTGATAATCACATACTTGCTATTTAAACCCCAGGATACGTTATTATGATACTTTGAGCAAAAGTATAACTTACTTTCACCCCTCATCTTTTGCAGAACCCATGCATTTCTCTGCTTACGCACCCTTATTCCTAATTTGACAAGGTACTCATATAATTAATGCTAGTGAGCCTCTCCTTTGACCATCTCCTCGTCAGCCCAGAAGTATTTCCTGTACCAGTTTTCTGAACTAGGTCTAAGCTGACAGTTGACCGTGAGAGCTTCAGATCCAAATCAAACTTAGTGATACAACCCATACTTTCCTCACAGGACTCTGGAAACTACTGTGTCAAACTTGCATTTACCTGAAAAATGCCGTGTCCCCTCAATACTGTAAAGCTCTCCAAGTTTTTGGCAGTCACTCTAGAGGGGGAAAAAAGCTATAATTCTTGGCTTACAATTTTAAATGTCTTTGCTTCAACTACACTTGTGCTTCTTTTGTGTTCACTTTCTTTGAATATTCATGTGATTGAATTCTGTTTCCATTAACATTCACAGAAAGTGAACCTCAGAGCTGCACATACGTTTGCAGAAGCAGCATTTTACATTTGCACACTTACGTATTCATAGCTAAAAGCACTCACTCGAGGAACAAAATCACTTTAGGCAGCCAGTCCCATGCAAGAATGTTTATTACCCACAAAGAACTAGTTTTTGATCCAGCTATAGAGATTTTTTTGCTTGCTCACAAAAAATGTGATGCATTTAAATAATCCAAGGAGGCCACTACTTGCTGTAGATTTGTGCAAGCAGAAGAAAAGCTTAGACGGGTTATGCATTATGAAGGGTTTTTTTTAGATTTTGGATCCTCCTACCACAAAAGCATGACCTCTCGTAGATGTTAGCAGTATAGAAACTATGACACACAGCTGAGCAGATACAGGCTTTTCAGCGGAGATGTTACACATCCACCTGACACAGTTAATTAAAATGTCACTTCTATAGGAGTAAAGGGAGATGAATGTGAGCCAAACAGCTGAGCAGAGAATTTTGTTTTGCCTTTGAGCAATTTACTGTAATTCTGTTTAAACGCAGAGATTTTTTCCCATTATATTGATCGCTATAAAGCTACAAAATTTTGCTCTAAAAATTGGCATATTCAAACCATTTTCTTCACAATTTAGCACTTTGTGATCTTAAACTGAAACTAGCCTTTTCAGACTGCTCAGTGTTGTGGCCTGCCATACTAACATCAATGGAAAGACCCCTTTTGGTTTCTGAGGGAGCTATAACAATCTTGCCGGGGGTGCGTTTAGCATCAAGTGCTGTAGCAAGTGATGAAGTGGGGTTAAGTCATCCTCCATCACGGTATATGAATTAGCATGTGGTTTATTGAAAATGTAGCCTAAATGCAAATGCTAAATTTGCACAAATGTCACGAGTATGTTGATGATATATGTTGATGGCACAAAGCTGGAAGGTGTTCCTAAACAGAGAAGAAATGGGATGTTGTACAGAAGGAATTGCATGACACTTTGGACTGGAATAATGGGAATGGGGTGAAATTAATTCAAAGTGCAAAATACAAACGGATGAGCCTGGCGCTAACATCCTACAAAACACCTACTGTAGGTGGGATCTCATCATTGGCAAATCACTGAGAAGTCATGAGTTGGTGGTAGAGCAGCTGTGAGACACTAGCCTGGGGAGCTCTGAGGCTATCTTCAGCTACACCAGGAGCAGTATTTCTAGGAGATTTAGGGATGTGTTAAGATGAAGTATCACGACCCGGTGGGCTGATCTAATGGCTCAGTACGGCCTTAAAAAGGGAGACATTAGTCCCATACCCTTTCCCTGCTCTCAGGCACATGGTCCCATCATGTACAATAGCTCTAGCTTTCCTTAGACCCTTCTTAGAGTCTTCTGTAGCCTGTCAGCTGTGTGTCATTTTTGGTATCCAATGAAAAAAAAAAAGCAATGTATTTGCTAAGTTAATAAGCTGAATCCATTTGTGGAGGGATCCAGAGAGATCTCGATCTGCTGCATGACAAACGACAAAAGCATGTAGCTGGGATCAGAGGTGAGGAAAAGAGAAAGGAGTAGGTCCTTCACCTGTTGGGAAGTGGCTGTTAGATCACTGTATGTCATTTCTGGGAAAATGCTGTCATAATGTCTTTCACTAAGGCTATGGATAGGGGCTCATCTGAAACACTGCATGCACTGTGATGTACACAGCTGTCCAGCTTTTGTTAAGTGCAGAGGGCCCAGAAGGTGCAGGGCGTTCAGACCCTCTCAGACCAGAGATGCTCTTAGGAAAGTCAGAGGTTGGGACTTCCCCGCTAGTCGAATGATTTATACTGCCAGATGCCATCCTTTGTGAGAGAATTATTCCTAGAAGGCCTAGGCTAAATCTCCAGTCTGTAATGGGAACTCATCAAGGAACAGCAGACATCACCCTACCTCCGGGGATCACTCAGACTCCCCAGATACCTTACAGTCTCACTTGCCAGCACACAGCTGCTGCAAACACCGTTATATGGTATTAAATGGTCTTTTTTGTAAACTTAAGGGTTTTTTTTTCCTGCAACTGTTCCTACTGAAAGACTGGTCCAGAACCTGATTCCTCAACTGGATAAAAATCTTCTAATTTCCAGCCTAATTGTATTCAAGATCAGCGTACACAGGGGATCGAGCAAACTCAACAGTAAAACAAGAGACCATGCAATCAGCAAGGACATATGGTGAGGCTCTTAGTTACAGCTTGGAGGCTAATGGTCACAAGGAAAACAAATACAAAATGCAGTTCTACTCAGAGATGGCAACCCAACTCTAGTTCCTAGACTCCCCAAGAGGCTTTTCAGCTGCCAAGAATCACAAATTCCCAGAGATGCCCTGCCTTCCAGATGACTCCCTAATTTCCATTTTTACTCCTATTCCTGCTGCTGTAGCAGCTTCAGGAGCTGAGACCTGATTTTCATCCAGTAACCCCTGCTTGGGCATCCCTTCAGCATCAGGAACTTTCATCTCACCTTACAGCATCTTCATCAGAGGGGCTCTAGCACGCGTGACACAAATATAAACGATCTTGATGATTCTCTCAGGACCTAGATCTGGTGTATGGACAGGGATCGCATCACTGTTGCCCAGCGTGCATGTGATCGGTCTGCGCTAGCCATGCCACGAAGCGCTCTTTCCCCCTGCAGATACTCCCTCATTGTGTGGTTCTCAGCATCCTTCCAGGGGCACCCAAGGGGATACAGCACAGGGGTGAGGGGTGCCAGGGACACATCTCTATAAAATGCCACAGGCGGTGGCTAGACACAGATTCTGTGAAGCTTATGATTTCCAGCATACGACCAACTTGCTATAACGACTGTCTTTTATTAATAAAAATGGCAGCAGACACAGCCGTGAAATGCTGCTTGAAAATATATTTTCCAACAACTGTTTTCACCTTTTGTGGAACATCCTTTCTGAGGTTTATCTTCCTCCCATCCCTACCCCCCCCCCCAATCTTCCTCTTTGTTCCTGAATAAAAGAATTAGTCATTTGTGGCAATATCTTGAAAAAACCACTAATGCCATCTTAATTTTGACTTCTGTGTTTATACCATAATTCACTGTTTTTGCTCTGGAGAGAGTGATTTATATCCATGGCTGAAAGTTCAGATTTTGGGCTGGGGCTATGTGATTTGGGCTTCATTGCTTCATTGGCATTGCAATGTTTTGACTTTGTGGATTTTTTCAAATACAAAACTCTTTTGACTTGACAGCCCTAAAAAGGGGGGCAATGGCACCCAAGTGCTTTTATCTCTTCTCTTACACATGACTTCAACAATAATATTATAATTCTCATTTTAAAGTGCACTAATGCCATTTTAATCATTTATTGGGCAACTAACATAATATAAAGGAAAGGATGAAATGGAATATTTGTGGCTGCAGAGACAGATATCATTATTCAAGGGCAGAAGCATGTGAAAGGGTAAAGGGGGTTTAAAGAGATACTCTTTTGTTGTACTTAACACTGATAAATGACATACAAGTCAGGATAACAGGGCAGAGCTCCTGTCAGGGAGACAATGATAAATGTGGAGGCTGGGACAGAAAGGTCCACTAAACAGAAATCTGTATATGACACGCTGTACATTTGATAGACTCGTCTGCATGGCCTGACTAAATCCACAAAGCATTCTCCTTCTCTCGCATTATGGCCCTCGAGCCCATCATATACAATCATTCAGCTCCTGTTTGCTTTCCCATTTTCATATGGCAGCAAAGATCAATTCCCCTTAATCAGAGCAATGCACAAGGCTAAAAACAGCGAGGAAAAATGGTCTTGTACAAATATAATTGATCTCTATTTAAGGCTAATCACTATATAGTATGAAACAAAAAGCAGGCAGACCTTATCTGTTATTACTGCTGTCTCAAAAAAGAAATCTCCTTTCTTTTAAGAAAATGCCCAGCATCAGTCTGATGGTAGAAAAACATCCTTTTAAGAGAAAACAAAATCCCCAATTATATCTTCTTTATGAACACAACAGAATATCGGTGATTCATGCATTAAAACTTCATACATCCCATGCCCCCATGCAACATGACCCACACTTCTCAAATGTCTTCAGCGTCAAAGAGGAAGACGGAGGAGTGGAGACAGCCATAAAAGGCATTCACATCCTCAAGAAGCAATTTTAACAGCTCACAAAGAAAAAGTTCCCAAGAATACACTCATGCAACATTCACTGTGCCCTCTTAACAGATGACTAAGGCTTGTACTTTCAATAGGAGGAACATGCATGAAGCGGTAAGTGTGATATCAGGTAAGAACATAAAGGAAGATTGAATCAAAGTAATTCAGCAAGATTGGAGGAAGATTAGAGGCTGATGGTCAGTGCCTTTTGGATTTCTTTAAGCACATAGACATTTTTACTGGCATATACTTCCAGTCTCACTAAGTGCTGAGAGTCTGACAGATATAATGTAGAGTTGCCAAGTTCTAGGTGGGAACACTTTCTGCATTACAGCGGGTTATGAACATGAGTGAGTATCAGCTCATACCTTAGGTCCAGCTACTGTACGTACACCTGTGGGTGCCGATATGCATTGACACAGTCTAAGAAAAGGTGGGCCACAGGGACAGTGTTGAAACACGGATTTCAAAGCTGTCCAGCTTCAAATCTATGAGTCCCGGGGCCTGAGCTGCAGTTCACAGCTACCTTACAATACCCCGGTCTCATTCGTGACTTCCAGTCTCTCATACAGTCCCAGGGAGTGACATACCAAGCGCAGAGGGGCATCTGCTCTCCGTGCCACAGCCACCTCTTTATCAGTGAATTTAGGATTGTGAAACAGAGTGGGGCAGAATCTAGCCACCCTTCTCCAGCACTGTGGAGGGAGACAGAGACAGGAACAGATGAGTATATGTTTACTTTTTTGCTGAAAACCCTTCTTCCAAGGTCTATTGGGATTGTGCCAGAGATCAAAGGTAGCACTGTCAAAAATGTTGTGTAGGGGAAAAACATCGTATAGGGACAGAGGGCTTCCATATAAGTGGATTTGGCTTTCCGAGCGCTCAATCAGATAAGGAACGGGTTCTCCAACCTATCCTGCAGAGTAAAGGACGGCAGCGACCATCTCTGCAACCCAGCAACTGGGGAGAAACCCCAGCAAGGGATCCCTGCAGGGTTGGCCACCCCCAGAACCGTTCCTGTCGCTTCTCAGTGCAGGAGGAATAAGACCCACAGATTTTAACACAACAGGGACCCAGCCCTATGACTGAAGCCGTGAGGTCAGGGAGTTGGGCGCCCTCAGACAAGCTGCAGGTTCTGGGGAAACCTCCTTCTTTTCATCTTAACCAGAAAAGATCTCCTTAAATAAATGCTAGCACGTTTGGGGCCACTGCTTCATAGATGCTATTTTTAACATTAATATAACTTGGCCAGAACACTATAACGACCTGCTAACAGCCTCTGCTACTATACATTCATCGTCTCAGCCTATAGATCTGTATACTAGAGGCAGCGGGAAGAAAGAGTGCATTTGCTTTCAATGCGACTTTCCTCCTCACTGCAGCTCCGTAACCCCAGCTCTCGCAGTGAGAAGGGCTTGTGTACCCTCGCGTTTGCACAGGTACTCCAGGCGTTTTCTGCATAGTGTCAGTGCTGCAAAGTCAGCAAGCAGCAAGGGTTCGTACGTTCATCAAACGGCCTACAAAACAGCCCGGTGCATGGATGGGATCCCTTTCAAAGCATCCGTTTTCATAATGTGTTACCTTGACACGGCTTCAGTGTGAACAGATTGATTTGCAGAAGGGAGGAGTATAATATGCCATGCCCCACATGCTGCTTTTTGTCTTAACTTGTTACCTTTTGTAACGAGTAACAGCTAGCATCATGATGCAGAAATCTCCCGTGAGTCACGGGAATCAAGTAGCGCATTAAAATAACAGACTTCACAATCATGATTTTGCAAGAATGATTATTACAAGAGTTTCTCCAGCTAAAATGCGTTTCTACTATTGAGTCTGAGTATTGATTTCAGGGGTGGAAAAGTTGGCCCTTTGGAATGGAATGAATGAAAAATATGCTGCGTTTTTCCTTTTTTCTGTATTACAGTACCTTTTTGGCATTGAAATGATAAAAAGGGGGTAGTTTTTTAAGTGTTAGCTGTTTGTTATGTATACCTTGTTTTTTCATCTCATTCCTTTAGTTTTTCAACCAAAAAAGAAGAGCTGAAATAAACTCTAGGGGCTTCTTTTGAAGAAGAAAAGTGGATTCAATAGTAACGTAAAATGCAAATTAAATATTTGTTCAGTGTTTAGTCATTCCTCAGAGACCAAAAGAAACTCCTGATCATGACCTCTATGCTGACCTTCACATCAATTTAGAAACTTTTAGTGTTTATGTGGAAGTATGTACATTGTCCCTATAAGCAATTGTAAATAAGTGAATATTTTACAACGATTGCACTCTGTTTCAAGGATCTATATTCATTTTGTGAAATATCTGCTCACCGAAGACTACAATTTACCTTTTTACAATTTCATTTAATGAGCTGACATTTGAGACACTTCCAAATTAATTCTGTCTCTGCCTAAGCCAGCTGTGATAAATATAACCTGGGCCTACAGCATTACATTGTCGCTTTTAGAAAATATATCATCAAGAAAAGGTGAAGCTTCCATGATAGGAAGTTTGTATGAACCATATTGTAAACCATGAAACTCTTACTGTTAATCTGAAATAGCCACTGTACTAAATAGCAAGCACGAAACGCTGCACCAAATAACAGTGGAAATATATCCTGCTTGGTTCTTTACAGAACACGTCTAACCAGCAGTAAAAGTTGTTTTTTAGCACACGCAAACAGTTATTTCTGAGCTTGGCATTTGTAGGAGGGTTGTTCACAGAAAGCTCTCTAACCAAAATAGTTCTCACATCAAATACAGTCACCCAGAAGCAGTCGATGTGAGGGAATTTGGCAGGAAGGTAACGTGTGTAATCGCCCTCATAAAACACAGTTTTCAATCTCGGACCAAGACGGAAGTTGGGCTGTCTCACATCTCTGGCTTAACCAAGGGAAACTTTGGTTAAAAAGATAATGGTACAAAAATGGTTGCTGGCAAGTCAGTGACCGATAATTTTTAAAGGGGCTTTAAAAGCAGTAGCTGAGACACCTATTAACACTTTGGATTTACAGCGGCCGTTGCGCTGCCTTGAAGAGCGGACTCTTTGTTAATGGAGTACATGTAGCCAAAGGGCTTACTTATTAATCACCAGATGAAAAAGCACTTTTAAATCTGATAAACATTTCCTGACACTGCCCTAAAAGATCATGCAGGACAAGTTCAAGCTTTCTCCTTGTATTTTTACTTCTGCATAAATATTCCAAGTTTTTCTCTTTTCGCAAGGAATGTGAAAGGGCAGTGTTACACGCCAAGAAAGTTGTGGGGGTTTTTCCTCAAGAAGCAGAAATCTCTAGAATAAGGTACGGCACATCCTCGGCAGTCATTATTTGCTGTATAACAGAACATGCTGTGGAGGAAATAGTAACTGTAAAAACTGCACTAAGTCTAATAGTTTTAAGTTTTTGTTTCTATGGAGACTTAATAAATATTCTCTCCAAGATAAATTTAGATACTCAGGAATATAAATGTTTCCTGCCTTCTGTCTCAGACAAAAATAGAATCACATTTACACGGGGATATGTTTTAGTCGCATTCAGCACATCTTCCCCACATTGCCACTTTTTTGGGTGACTGTTATTGTTACAGAAAAGTAGTGAAGATGATCACCATAAATATTAGTTTATTTAGCTGAGAAAAAAACGGTGAGTTGGCAATCGTGACTGGCCTTGCAATAACGGAGGTGGATTTGATAAGGAAAAGGAAAGGGATGTTCGGCAGCTCGCAGAAGATTCGGGGTGAGACGACCGCAGCTGTGCTACAGAAACACGCAGCAGCAAGAGGAGCAGCCCGGCCACCAGGGACGACTCGTTTGCCTAAACGCGTCCTTTCCCGGCCCGGCTTCAGCCACGAGCGCTCTGCAAATTGGGATTTGCAGGAACAGGCCCTGTGACGCCTGCTCTAAGAAGTTTTGAGTTTTCAGGTTGCCCAAAGAGGTAGTGGAGTCTCCTTCCCTGGAGATATTCAAAACCCGTCTGGATGTGATCGTGGGCAATATGCTGTAGAGGACCCTGCTAGAGCAGGGAGGTTGGACTAGATGATCTCCAGAGGTCCCTTCCAACCTCAACCGTTCTGTGATTCTGTGATTCATGTCAGTCCGAAGTGACGCGGAAGCGTTTTTGCCTTGCTTTCTTTTTCCTCTTATGTCCATGAAACCAATAACTTTAGGTCATGTTAGGTCTCTGATTTTTAACCAGAAATAACTCCTGTGCTCGCAGTCTGCCGTTTGAGAGGCAGCACACGCCACGGGCGCCGGAGGCTTTCACGCAGGTCCCAGCTGTTGGCGGTTTCGCAGCGGAGGTGTCCCTCCAGTGGCTTCTCCAAAAACTGCAGCTTTAGAGAAGAAGTGGTAGAGCGCTGGGTGAAATCAGGTGCAATCAGGGCTCCCGAGGCGAACAACATTCCTTATTGCCTTAGAAAGAAAGGTCAGTATCCGCTGGACGGATTAGGCGAAGGGATGTCGATACCCGCTTCTCCTGATGGCATTCAGAACGACCAGACTGGTAAGACATTCAGGTGTTTAATGAAGAACTATTACTATTATTACTTATCCTATTGTGTATGGACATCTCCCCGGTTCTTGGAGTCTTACCCCTGAATACAACTTTTAACACAAAGAGTTTATTATCTAAGTGTAAAAAAATATATACAGGAAATATGGGAAATCGTGAAAAAAAAATCTATTATTTAGCGTAATATACTCTTGTCTGTGTAACGTCAAAGGTTTTTTCTTAAGCCTTATGGCAAAGGTGAATTTACAGAAGAGCTTTGAAGGCAGATAATGATGTAGCTTTGTGGCTGTTTGCAGGGTGTCTCTCCCAAGCCCGAGGGCCTGATGGAAGAAAGGTACTTGCTGGAAAATTTAACCACTGGATGATGGCACCAGGCAGGGAGTAACCGCCTCAGCAGGGAATGAAAGCTGATGTGTAAGGTGCTGAACCAGCCAAGATGGGCCCTGAGAGCAAAGGCAAGAAGCTTATGTTCAATACAACTGAGACAAAGATGTCAGTGAAGGTCTGGGAAAACAGAGGTGAGCGGTGATCCAACGAGAGAGTGATTTTTGATGCATCTTTGGATAGGAGCAGGGTAAGGCTGCATTTCTCAGGGGCAAAGGAGAGGAACCTGCCATAATGTAGGAACAAAACAAGTGCCTGGGGGGAGAGGTCTACCAGTGTGCTTTACTAGGAAAGGTTGGCTGTTGAAGAAGTCAGCAAGCAAGAAGCAGTGAGATTTTTAGTTATTCACAGCTCAGCTAAATCCCAACTAATATGGTTGCCTGCTTAGCAGTCTGAGTGCCAGGCACCTGCCACGGCTAGGAAAGGATGTAGAAAGGAGGGGACATTGTGAGGAGAGACTGAAGAACCAAAATCAATGGCTGGATATCCACAAGGTCATGCCGGGATTTTAGTCTGGGGAGCAAAGGCAGGATTCAGCTCCTAATGAATGGCCCTGCTTGAGCAGGGGGGGTTGAACTAGATGATCTCCAGAGGTTCCCTTCCAACCTTGGCCATTCTGTGATTCTGTGATTAGGACACAGACATCTAGGTGTCTGCCCGTGTGGTTGGTGTCTTGGGCCCGTTACGGTCACAGTCATTCTGGCCAGTGGAGCCCCGAGGGCGATTCGGCCACCTGAAGACAGTTACTTACTTTGACCTGAGATCAATTTTTTTAAATAGTTTTATATAGGCTGAGTGAGGATTTTTGGAGTCCTAGATGGACTTCCTTGAAAGGTAGGGTTTTTTTTTTTGTTTATCTGTAGATTAGATCTAAACAGACAATTTAAGTAAGAAATACTTTTTATCCTCATCACAGCATGTCCCATCACTAAACATGTCAGAGCGATTCAGTCCACAGTTCAGCAAGACACATAAGCGTGTGTGTAACTAACAGATTAGTCCCACTAAAATCCAGGAAACACGTCACGCACTTAAATTCATGTAAACACTTAACTTTTTACCAGAATCACAGAAAATAATTCATTCAAGTACTACCAGGAATCAGAGCATAAGTCTTTTCCCCAGTGTCACTGACTTTTAAAACAGTCAGATTTTTACCATTTAATATTAAAATGCAAGTGTTACGATCTTAATTTTTGGATGTGGTTTTATTTCACCGCAGAGCTGCTTAATTCTCTGCCATATCTGGAATGACATTTGCCATGGATGTCAGCCAATAAGTTTGTGAAAGTTTTTCTGGTTCCCTGGAAACCTTCCCTAACATCCCACCCTGCCTGAGGTTTAGACAATGACATATCTCAGTGGTACATACTTCCCATGCTTCAGTTCTGAAAGGATTTTTATTTTCCCCTTTGGACATGAAGAAGATCTGGCATATCCTCGGTCTGCTTTTGAGACATTCTTGAAATAGTCGAGATGCTCGGTGTTTAAGAGAAATATTTGCTTTACAGCTCCCAGCCATGGGCAGCTGGCCTGCCTCAGAGCCCATTGACTCCATTGGGAACTGGCCCAGGCCAATCCTGGCTGCTTTGCGCCGGCCAACACATACGCGACCAGCTGAAAGTGTAAACCTGGGAACTGGAGGAATTGTGCCACCAGCTAATAAAAAATGAGCTTATGTAGATAATGCAAAAAAGACGGATGTTTGGCCTGCAATTTTAAGAGGATTTACCTTCACCCAAGCCTTAAACGGTTTAGAGAGGCACTGAAATGCAGGTCTGGGCCCCAGTCCAGTAGTCCTTGGGGACAAAAGAGGAGACACATATCACTATCACGGGGACCAGACTCCAGCCGCGTAGACCCTGAAAAAGGATACGCAGCTCCTGTGACACTGCTTCCAGAGGGAGAGCATTCAGCATGAAAGCACCAAGTCCGGCAACGAAAGCAGGAGTACAAGTTGTTTTACTGTAAAATAAAACATGTAGTAACCACTTCATAATAACATTCTTCAGGCTCCTTCTCCATGTGGACACGTCCTCGAGTGCTTCCACAGGCTATCAGAGACATTTCCAGCTGGCTTTTCGCATTGTCTCCTCTTTGCAGAGCAGCTGCTGCTTCCAAAATAAGTGGGTTACTCCTGCTGGCACTATTCCTTTTGTATATACAATAGCACAGGTAGCACGGTAACAAACAGCTGCGATGTATGATACCCATAAACTGTAACAGCAACATCTCTCTCCAGCCCAGGAGGGCTATTTAAGTCATCAGCTTTAGCGAGTGTTCAAGCAGTTAGTTTACGGCATGAACTGATTCAAGCAACCTAAATGCAACTAGGTAATTAATATCATATAATTCTTTTAAAGCAAAAAAACTATGGTGTCATGCAAAAAAAAAATAGTATCTGTGCTACACTGAGGGCTCGTGTTTTGGCAAATAAATTCAGTTGGGATTTAGGCTAGTGGTGTTAAATAAAACCATCCTATACTAAAAACAAGTTGAACACTTTCTAGTATTAGTTCGACACTTTCTAACACTTTCTCATAAAAGTTTAACACTTAATACTGTTCTATAATATACATTATAACATTACTATAATATAATATAATATACATTATAATAGTCTATACTGCACTATTCTAATATTAGTTCTGTTCCTGTGCTGTGTCAATAGGAAAGGGTCAAGATAGCGCAAACAGGAACTAGCTTCCGTAAGAAACCTAGTGGACAGATTGATATTTAGGGGTGTAATGCTAATGAGGTGATTTTTATTCCCGGTTTGTGAAATCTGTAAGCAATTCTTAGTAATAAAGGCTATACATAACACAAGTTACAAGTAAAGAGAAAAGACAGCATGAGACTTGAATTAATAATATAGTGCTTTCCAGCCAAGTGTCAAGGTCAAAGAGCATTTTGATAGCAAAATCAGCAGCCATTATTTTCGTGTGCCTACGCCTTGTCCACAGCCATACGTTATGCTGAAATAGCTGTGTGTACCTCACTAATGGAGCGATGAGAGCTTCTGGAAGCGCTCCAGAGGTATGCAATAAAAAGCAAATCACATTTGGGAAGTGGCAAATTTCTGGTTTTCTTTTAGGTTTTTAAAATATGAATGGGTTTTCTTGGGGTCAGGAGGAGGAAGGGTGTCAGTAAGTTATTTCCCAGGCCTCAGAATTATTCTCCTGAAATAATTCACAGACGGCAGTACCAGTCTACAAAATCCCAGGGGGAAGAATTTTTTTAAAAAGGAAAGCTAGACAAGGTAGGGGAATTGTGGTCACTTCCCTTACAATATAGAACAATATACATATGTTTATTTTAAAACTTGATCTTTAGTGCCAGTCATAATGAAATACATGAAGCTAAATGTATAAACTTGTAAAGGTATGGACATCACTTGAAGTGTATACTCAGTAATGAATTGTGTCCTACAGAATACAGCCATATGTAGATCAGTAGGGAATACCATTTGATAATATATTTACATACTGAGGCAATTGTATTTAGGAGTTTTGATGTTAATCTTCGTTTCAGAATAAATTCCCTATTTTCAGCTGGGTAAGTCACTTATGATCAGATTTATGAACAGAACTTGAGCACCTGCTACCTAAAGGAGGCACTGAGCACCTTAGGGAACGGCAGCATGATAAGGTAAACCAACCTCGCACGCTGCAGTAAGGGAAGGGGCTAAGAAAACCCACCGCTAGCGACGTTCTCCTGCGGCAACTCTTTACTGAAGTCAAGGCTACTGATTTTTGCAAAAGGCAATGTGCAGCCTGTTGCACAGCACTCCTGGATTGTAGGCACCGTGCACAGCAGTTCTGGCATCGGGTACATTCTCCAGTCGAAGCTTTCCTACTCTGTATGAAATCCTTGACCAGCTATTTAAAGATGCCCAGTTTCGCTTCTGCCTCCAAGCCTTGCGGGCAGAAGATAATACTCTGAAGCCCTTTGGGCAATTATTTTTGGCAGGCGTAAATTAAGGCCATCCTTAGGCACGTGGGCCTTCCCCAGTAGAACCTGAAGGTGAAAATGGGCAACAAGAGCTTCTTGGTGACTAAGAAAAGGTACTCAAGTGCTCCCTAGACATGGTGGCTGTGTGCCTCGCTGCACTGCAGAACATATGCAGTGTTTAGCGAAACCTCCAAGAGAAACTGAAAAGGCTACAGATTTAGGACACTGTCAGGTTTAGCCAAGGAGGGGTGGCAGCAGAGGGCTGGATGGGTAGACTTTGAACTTTGGCATCAGAATTGCATTTTCATCTCTTCATGCCTTGCGCACAGAAAGGAGATAACATTTTTTCCCTAGCTGGCAGCAGAGTGGCAAAGATAAATCTAGAAAATGAAAGACAGACAGTTATTACACTGGCAAAGGCTTTATAACTAAAAGCAGACAGCAATGGACACGTTGCCTCAATGGCAACAGAATTCAAAGCTGAAAGAAAAGAAACTTCTGTTCGGGAATTAGTAATTTTTAGAAGAATGGATTAAAGGCTCAGAAACAGAATCCAAATTAAAACCGTATTTTTTCTCTTGTAGGAAGAAACTGGTTAAAGACCCAAGCCGGACTGTTGGAGTGGGGGCTGAATTGCCGTGTGACAATGAAGGAACAGCCACCAAATGTACACTGCACCAGCAGGTCTGAAGAAAAAGAAGTGAAGATGCCCAGCTGCGCTGCCCTGGCATAGTTTACTTGAAGCTGAGTGCAGGAGCCCTAGAGTAGGTAAGTCCAGGAACGCATCAGATGGGGGCGAGCCCATCTGGGACCCTGAAAGCTGCCACCAGCCCAACCTGCAAAGCTGCAGTGATGAACAAGAGCTGGCTGCAGCCAGACAGAGCCAGGAGGAGACAGGGCCTGGAAGGACCTCGTCACGGCAGAGAAGGACCAGGGCAGCCAGGCAGCTTGTGCCGGAGCAAAGCTGCAATTACCACCACCACCCCCTCCTTCACACCAGCAATCAACTCCACACTTTGGGAAAGACGCAGTTTGAAAAGCTGAAGGCTCAGTGAGAAGATCTTGGATTTTAACAGAGTCATTTATTTGTATTCTATTAACAGGTTGCCCAGTTTCTTTTACTCGTAAATAGAGCCGCAGTGTCCTACAGCGGTGGGAAGGAGGCTCAGCCTAGCACAGTGCAAACAAGCTTATGTTACGGTCTCCCAGCGGAGGCTGTGCTAATGTGAGCTTGCTCGGAGCATGCCTGGTATTTTTGGAAGCCTGAGGAGATTCAAAATAGCTGCGTGCTGATGTGTCTGGGGATCAGGAGCCTGGGTCAGACAGGATTGAGGAGGCAGGATCTGTGGTAGCAGGCCACATGGGCGCAAGCAGTTGCTTTCAGCTCTCCTGCGTCAGGTAGCGTCCAGGCTCCGTGGCAGCACCCTCACCCGCAAACGGGCAGCTCGGGTTTTACCCGTGTCCTGTCGCGAGTATGTATAATCTGCTGTAGAGTTACCAAGCAAAATACAAGCTCTTTGGGGCAAAACAGCCAAGATGATAAAATTTCTTCACACTGACTGTGCGAGGCCTGGGCCTCCCAGGAAAATTTTCATCTTGCTAAGGCTGGTGCTCCGTAGGTCCTTCATAGCAGACCTCATCACTAATGATGTCCTTTCCTTCCCACAGGCCAGCCAGCTCACTTCCAAATTCAGCTGCAGCGTGCATTGATCTCCACAGAATTAACCAAAGGTATGTGTGCTTCAGACTGACTTTGGGGTCGCTGTGCTCAGCAGAGCAGTTTTGTAATTGTTAAGATTGATGGACCTCGAAGGAGGAAGTAGGCACTGGTCCCACTGGACAGCCCTCACTTTAGGGACTGTATTGTATATATATTTTTTCCAGTCTCTGCCACAGCTGGAAATGAAAAAAAAAAAAACACCCCGCTTTCTATTTAACTTACTGTAAAAATCCAATCCGTGTGTGCTTTGATAGGAGATAGCCTAATCCTCTTCTTGCTTGAGTGGTCTCTCCAATTTCTGCTGTGGAGCTGACAAGTCCCTTTGGATTTATGGTAAGGGTTTTTTTTAGATTACTTTTTTTTTTTTTGCTTTACTGATTTTACCTCAGGGGAAATCACTGAGATTTTTTTTCCACAAGAAATAGCTTCTCCTTACTTATTTAGATAAACTATCTAATTCCATTAAATGCAGCTGTTGTTGGGACCTGTTTCAAGGCTCCTCCTTCTGTGCTGGATTCTGCTCTGACTTCTTATGGTGCATCTTTTTACAACATTAGTTGGCCTGGACAGTTATACTAGGTTTGTCTAACAAGCAGAAAAAATATTTAAACTCTTCACAGAGGACACTTGAAGGATCTGCTCCGCTCCAGCATCTGGGTCAGGTCCCGCATGCTGAGGGCAGAGCTGAAGGAAAGCCAGGAAAGACTCTTGTTATGTGGCTGCTGCGTTTACGCACTCCCTGAAAATTGAGTACCTGCGGAAGGACAGGTTACAAACGCAGAAGATAGATAAACATTTGCAGGCGTTGAATAGCCCTCCTGGGATGGAAGTGGTCGAATTTTCCTGTAAATCAAGAAGGTATCTTCCTAAAGCCCTGCTCTGTGTCACATCCAGGAGTCATGGACATAGCGCAGGAACTGCTGAATAAAGATTTACAGGCTGAAATATGCCAAAGGGCAGAAATGTGTTGCCAAAACAGTTCCTCCAAATTCAATTTAATCTGTTCAGCTTTGTTTTCTCTTGACAAACATGGGATCAGCTAATTACATTATTTTGCTGATAGCTCTCAATGCAAGCAAAATAAAACCCCTTATCACTGGGAAAGCCCTTAGATACAGCTGTGATTGTACAAATACTTGCACTTCAAATACAACTGGGCGGATGGAGAGGACCTTCAACAGGAACCACTGCCATGCTGGCTGAAAGGTGGAGCACATCGCAGCTGATCACACCCAGCTGTGTTTCCTCTGCGTCAAGATTTAAGGGACAGGGATAAATTTGTTGTTTCACTGTTGGTTCTGTAGGCTTGAATTTCTTTCTGATAGGCTACAAAAGTATTTAATCTATATTGCTCCACATTAATTCTCTATGTGCTTGCCTGATGAAATAACACAATTGAGTTCCTGCTCTGAAGAATTAATGAGCTAAATAGATTGGATGAAGTGCAAGAGAAAGGGATTAAATTACCTTACTTTATACATATGGAAAAGAGAGATGGGCTGATCGGTGACCAGTTTAAGATTGCCTTAAAAAGTCAGTAGCAGTGTCAAGAACTGCATATAAAACCTCCAAATCCCAGGCTGCTCTCTCCACCATAAAAGCCTTCTTCTCGAGTACAGAGTTATGCTTGTAATGTGGCCATGTATCCTGCATCAAGCCACCTTCTGCCTCCAGCCCACCCTCCCTTCATCAGATTTCCAACTTTGAACTTCATATCTGTAAGGGTTGATTCCTCGAGCAAAAATTGTGCTTCCAGATGAATACGCTTTGCAGCCCCAAATGCTTAGAAATTGCAGAAGGCCAGAAAGACTCTAAAGAAGGAATCATAACAGATTTTTTACAAAGCTGGTAAATATTAGACTAATGCTGTAGGAAATTCAGCTGTGTCAAAAATAAGGATGAGGTAGCTTACAATGGGAAAAGCTCTTGGCTGATGCCAAAAAGGTGTTTTAGTAACAGTTTCAATTTGACCTAAAGAGTCAGGGATATGACACTGTCTTACTAGAGGGAAAGCAGAGCACTGCTTTATTTATGAAGTCAGGAACCTGACGGGAGTACATTAAGCTTAGTGGAGCAAACAAAGCTCCTTCTAGGCTCATAAATGATAGCAGGATTTTGGTTTTTACTGCGTCAGTATTGGAGTTAACTAATCACAGTAAAGAGCTCTGCGTTTTGGAGCAATATGAATTGGTTGGCGAAGGCTGCTTTAACTTAATGTGGGTTGACGGGATTTCTTAACCACTGCACTTGGAAGGATGCATCATGATTTAATTCACTGAATATCATTAGTGGAAATAGCACAGCAACTGCCAGGGCTAAATTAAGGTTTGGTTAGTTCCGTTCAGAAAAGTGTTGTACGCTCCACAAAGGCATAATTTAAATGGGAAGACCTTCACAGGATCTTTCGTGTAGGGTGCATCCTTAATGTCATCAAATTATGACCAGATTCAGAGACAGAAACATGTTACTTCTGCTTCTTGGTTATTCCCGATCAAAATAAAATATCTTTTAAGAGTGAGATTCAATGTAATGATATATATAAAATAGCTTATTTATGGTACATGTGTGAAGCCTTAAATACATCCAGAATTGCACCTTAAACTATGTGTGCTGGTATAGTTAATGTATTACACCTCTTCACGTTATCCCTGTAAAGGCGCTTACCATCTTTAGAAACACAGTGCTAAATCATACAGTGCTGAGTCCTGCACCAACAGCAAAACAAACACACACAAATGCATTAGGGACATCTCTGAAGTGGGACAGCAGGCAAAGCTCCACCTACAGTAAGTTCACACATGTGACAAAAATCCCAGACAGAAGGGAAAAACCTGATACAAGATGTATGATTTTTATTTTGATTTCATCTCCAAAGGGCAAGAATACAGCTGTGTCCTGGGGCTCTAATTTCAGATAAGGAAATAGCACCATGGGCCTACTTTAACTGCTTTCTGTTTATATTAACTCTTGTAAGTGTAAGGAGATAAACTGCACCAGTCAAAGACCCTTTAAAAATAGTATAATTATATTTATCAAAGTATATTTATCAAAGTGTAATTATAAGCTGCACTGACGGTTGTATTTATGCTGTTTAGCCCACTGAAACCCATTCCTTACAGCTAGCTCAGCACAAACCCTATGTTTACACCTGTCCAGAGACAGTCCTACCTGCTTCCAGCTCTGAACTGCCTCCTGGTGTAAAGACATTGCAGACAGACAAACAGCCACCTGGAAGCAGTTGGTTTTTTAGGAGTCAGCCAAATTGAAGTACATTCTGTAAGAGACTGCCTCAAATGATAATTATTCCAGTTATGGCTGGCTGTTTCTCTCTGAGATATACTCTAGGTTGGGATCATAACCTCTGGGCAGGTATTATTAGATGAGATTATGTGGCCCCATGTAGTGTAGCAGGTCAGAGCATGTATTCATAATATTGACTTCTTGGCTGTAGAACAAATACATTCAACTGAGGAGTCTCAAGTCAGGATTAGAGCACCCCAGTGCTCGGCACTACCTGAGCATAAACTCAGAGACCTAAAAATGGCCCAAAGGTGTTCAGAAAGCTGCGGATTCCAGTGCTTCAAGACTATCTGATAAAGCCAAACCCAGTTCGCTTGATCCTCCTACCTGCAGGTGCAGTATCCATCCTCCTGGCCTAAGAAAAGAAGTTGAAAATATCCAGGAGAGTGCTCAGGTACATATATAGATGTACATACGTGTATTTATTTCGATGAATTAAAAACCAACGTTCAGGTGTTCACTTCAGCTTGCCCAGAAATCAGACTCAAAGCAGAGTAAGAAGGCTAATAGGAAGAGTTAGTAAAACATTTTCACAAAAAAACTATTTGACAGAAAATTGACTTTTTAAAATTAATGATCAGTTTCTCTCCTGATGATGTACCTGTTTTCTAAGGGAACATTCATCTTTGTCAAAATACCTTAATGAAAAATCTCTCAGTTAACTGCTTTTCTGAAAAGCCCAATTTTAGGCAGAGAATTAATTTGGAGTCAAGTGCCCTGGGAGAGTGTCACTTGGGCCAAGAGTGGCTGGCTGAGTCCTTGGCTCTTTCTGCAGCAGCAAGAGCTGTATATTCAGTGTTCATCCTTTCCTGTGCAAAACTGCAGGTTTTTACCTTTTTGGGATGCAGTGCCTCTTTCACCAGTAATTTTGCAAAAAGCACGGACCCTTAGGCAGCGTGAGCTGCCGTTGCCCCTGGGGACCAGCCAGGCCGTGCTGAGTTACAGATGCTGAGGAGCAGCATGGGGCTGCAAATAAGCCAGCAGGCGTTGGCAGTGCATGGGACTGATTCCCGTACTGGCATGGGACAGATTTCATTTGAGGAGGTTTCATTCGATTCCCAGGAAGCACAAACTTCCCCCATGGAGCTGGAGGCACAGGGCATCTTTCCTCACAGCCCTGGTGTCTGCCAGCAGGGGCTCGGCACGTCCCGGGCTGCGATGGCCCCCAGCGGTGCTGTGCGTGGAGAGCTGTGCTGTCTTGTCCTCGGCACGGGAAGTACAGCTACCAGGAAACGCTCAGGGCTCAGCTTCAACTGCAGGGAGTGCAGCACAACCTCCTCTAGATACGAATACACGAGAATTGTATGCAAGTGCATCTGGTGGTTTAACTCACTGGTAATCCAAGCCATGCTACCTCAGTTAAGCCTAAGAGCTGAAGAGACTTGGAGACCACATCTATTTAAAAAAAAACAAAAAAATATAAAAAAGAGAAGAAAAGAGGAGCTCCCTTAGTTCCTTTGCCCTAGGAGAGAAACGAAAAGAAGAGAGGGCTCACCGAATATGTAAGCTGGTTATTTAGTAACCTGCCAAGAAACCTAAGATGTTTTTGGGACAGGCAGTGGGGAAAGTGGGTCCACACCTGTGCTATCTGGAAGCAGCATTTGCCTGTGACAGATAAGGCCAAGCAGTGGGCAGCAGAGACGTTGCTGCAGAAAAACAAGAATGAACAGAAGAAATTGGAAAAGCCTCCCCAGCCATCACTTGCTAATGTCTTGCACAGCTATCAGATAAAAGAGTCCTGCTTCCCTGCAGTTAAACCGGTCCATTTCTTGCTATCAGTACTGTGGGATTTCAATAATAAATGCTCGGTGCTCTCTACTTAGTGAAGGGGAACCCTAAAGGGTGCTCTCTGGTCCACTTTCCCCTTCCTCCTCCAACTCAGATCTCCCTCCTGCATCGCTGTTCCCACGTAGTGTCCTTCCCTGCCATCATGCTTAACTTCACACTCATGCTTTCCCCATAGGCATCGAAGCTTCAATAAGACAAGAGTAATTGTTTTCCTTATCATCCTCTTCATAAAAAATTCTTAATAAAAGCTGAGATTTAAAATAAAATTACAAATTGCTCCACAGCACTAGACAAACAGCCGTCACACTCCGAAGGTGAAAGCCTTATTTCAGGAAAGCAAGCACTCTGATTGCAAGATGCAGACCGCTATTGATTGCTGCTCCCATAAATCACATTTATTTTCCAAATAATAGGAAGATTCATTGTTTTCTGCCAAGCAGTGTCACCTAGTAATAGGAGCCAGTCAAAGCAACAATAATTTTTGCACCATAAAAACAGAATCAAGTATGCTCACAGAGTAGGATGAACACTATTGATCAGCAGGGAAAAACCATATAAAAGCAGGAGACAAAAGCAAAGAAATTAAGTAAGAATGTATAGGGTATGTAAGAAACGGTTGCCAACATTTTCATTATTTAACTTCCTTCCCCTGATGGCTCTTCTGAGGCATTTATAACCCCACTGTAAGCCTCCTCCTCAAACTGGGGCTGTGGTGGGTTAATGGACAGAGCACGGCGCTTTAGAGAAGGGAGTTCAAAGCACAGTATAACAATGAACTGAAAGGTCCTAGCCTGGTCTCTTTTTGTTAGCACAACAAAAGTCCTAGAGCATTTCACTAAATTGACCTTTCTGCTGCAGAAAGCCATAGGGCAAAAGGGACAGGGACAGTAGAAAAGCTACAGTCAGGTGAAGCCCCAGAGCTGTGGGAGACACATCTACCCGCCCCAAATTGGTCCTGTATGTGAGAGGTCAGGAGCTGCAGCCCACCCTCTGAGCTCACTCACCTTCCAGATAAATAGCAATGCTAGACAATAAGTTGAACTTACAAGTCCTTATTCTCACGTTTCACCTGAACACATAAAAAAACCCTCATCCATCCTCACCATAGCAGATCATGTACATGAGATACTTGCAAATTGCACAGCTGGGAAGCCATTTGCTTGCACAGCCCTGGCAAATCCATGCGCGTTTCAGATGGAGGCAAAACAGTTGGCTGAAGAGCTCACCAAACCAGTCGCAGGGAGAGACTGAGACCCATGTCCTGAGGATCTTGGCCTCCACCAGTCCCATCACCTGTGTCCCATAGCCACAGCTTCATACCCGTGGCTGGTGTAACATCCTGAAGGATGCTCCATGCTTCTTTTTAGTGACTGCCAGCAGAGCAGCCAGCAGCAAAGAAAACGAAAAGCCTGCCTAGAAAGCCATTTGAGCGTTTCTACCTGTCTCTGGGCATCTGTTGTTCTGGATTAAACTGAAAAGTATAAGGCCATTTTCTGACCTCCTAACTCTGCAGATGATGTCTCCATATTGTTAGTTCTTCCACAGCAGCGACAGGTGACGGTATCAAGCAAGTGACGGCACTTTTCTAGTTAATATCAGCAGAAAGCAGCTCTAAATCTCACAGACCTTCCCCCCTGCTGGGAGAGACGGTTCTCATTTTGATGACTTGAGTTTTCAAGCAAGGGTAACCCCTTGGAACAGGAGCATTGGAACAGGTTGCCCAGAGAGGTAGTGGAGCCTCCTTCGCTGGAGATATTCAAAACCCGTCTGGATGTGATCGTGGGCAATATGCTCTAGAGGTCCCTCCTCGAGCAGGGAGGTTGGACTAGATGATCTCCAGAGGTCCCTTCCAACCTAAACGATTCTGTGATTCTGTGATTCTGTAACCCTTGGTGACCAGATACTCTGCAGATTTTTCTGGATGGGAAACAGATTCTGAGGCAGCCCATTATTAGCAACCTAAACAAAATGTTGCTAAATCACAGATCTAAACCTATCTGCAAAGTAGCCTAGGAAAAACTTTGTAATCTCGGCATGAAGCAGCAGCTGTTTCATAATTGGGGCTGGTAGAAACACCTATACCTGTCCAGCTTTCTCAGCTGACACATCACAATAAAGCATGATACTAGATGACTCATTACCATCGTGTTCTATCACATCCCATCTCCTAATGCAACATGAGAATTTCATTACACATTAGCTGAATAATATTTTCCTAAGTGTTCATGATAGAAAAATCTGTGCTTCCAAGGGAAGTCATTTTGTTGGTTAAAAAAACCAACAATGAACTTGAATTCGGCTGAGAAAGAAGAGGCTGTGGGCTCAGGTGCACACACAAGATCATCCTGCAAACCACAGCAGGGCTGTCCGCCAGAGCAGAGGCACAGTGAGCAGAGACGGCCTGTAGGTTGAGTCCATGTCTGCACTGAAATGAATGGAAGCCCTATTAGGCAAAATCGTATTTAAAGTGGAGATGCATCTGAACCAGAACTTCAGAGCCAGACACACTCTGATCTTTGACAGATGCTAACACAACCTTTCTGGGGTTTGGATTGGGCTAGGCAATAGGCCGGTTTTGACTTTGCACTTAAAGAATCAATGTTTGCATGTCCTGCATCCTCCCCATCTTTCTAGACCCTCTAGATCCACTGTTGTTTCTTGACGACTGACTCCCAAGATTTCCCAGATCAAGTCAGTGACCCTAAAACCCAGTAAAGAGAGCACTTGCACACAGCTCCCCCTACACAGAACATACTGATACCAGTAGGGAAAGCCAAACCCAAATCACTGTAGATGGGCAATAATACCATGTGCATATTGGACAAAAAGGAGTTGGAAGAAAAGCTGGTCTGCAGAAATATGGGCTACCTGCAATAGCAGTGCCTGCATCTCCAGGCACTGCCTGAAGTGATATGTCACACCAAGAACAAGGTGTCTTCCCAAGGCTACTGGACCCATCTTTCTGTTTGACAGATGTGGTCACACAGCCAATGTCATTTTTCCATAGGAGCAGGCAGACTGGCAGTGATCACACCAGGAACTTCTTATAAGAACATGTACCCCATAGTTCACGTGCTGTGACCTTGTCAGCTAAGAGAGTTGAAGACAGTTAATGGTTAGATCAGAGTGAACCTAAGGAACAATGAACCGCTGCCAGAGCAGCGCATGAGTAAGAAGGTGGTGCTTCAAGTCAGCTGCCAAGGAATGCCCCATGACGTGATTTTTTTGAGGGGATGGGAAGGAAGATGAAGGTGTGTGAGACCACACTCTGGAGATACCATCTTTTCAATGAGATCACACATTCCCATTCCAGAGCCCATACAGCCTGGCAAGACTGAAGGCATTAGCACCAATTCTGAAACGTCAGTCTGCTATTCCTGAGACCCAGGGAAGACTGGCTTTATGTAGCGTTCTCTTTCTGTCAGGCTGATACAGGGTATTAGCAAGTTGCTAAAATGCTACTCATGTTCATCTGGGCATTCGTGACAATTTAAGGAACTGAGTGACAGCTACAATGAAACAAGTCTTCCTAAGCTAACAGAGAGGATGGTCAAAGGTATGAAGAATGATTAAATGGGCTGGGCCTCCTGAGTGCATAAAAGAGTTAACTGAAGGCTGATATAAACGAAATCTGCAAAATCATGAGTTGCATGGAAAAGGTGAATGAGGACCACCACCAGGTGGTGTTCACTGTCACTTCCAGTGTAAGGTTGGAAGAGAGAAGGAAACTGAAGGAAGCTCACAGGAGAAAGATTTAAAACAAAGGGGATGTTTCTTTACCGAACACAGTCCACTGAGGAATTCCTTGCCATAGGACATTGTGGATATTGAACGGTTACCCAGGTTAAGAGGTAACTGCACAAGTCCATGGAAAAAATTACAGAGAGACTCAATTTCTGGATCCAGAATGCTCTGAACCACAGACTACCGCAGGTGGGAAAACATTACAGGGGAGTATAATTGCATGCTTAGCCTGCGCCTATGTGCTCTCTTAGACATTCAGCATTAGACATTGCCAAAGAGGGCTAGGCAGTTGACAAATCATTTTTATGAGTAAAAAACATGACTCACAATACTGGGAAGGCTCTAGTGTTGCTTACTTGCTCACCTTGAATCCTTCTTGAGGCTGTAAAACCCAGTACGGCAGGTTGTGGCTTGCGTCTGCGGCCAGACCAAGCCATGCGCCTTTGGTGAATGTCACCACCAAGTGCCTTGGGAAGAGTCTCCTTAATGTGGCAGCTCCTTCCCTTCCTCTGCTGTAAGTCTTCAGGCTATTAAAGGAGCTTCAACCTATCTCTTAGCCTCACGTAGCAATCTGCAAACAGCATGGCTCAGCTTAAACTATTAAAGCATTCAAAGATGTCACACATCAAGACTCTAAGTTAGAAACATGTATTTCATGTGTTTTAACCCACTACATTTAAGGGATGTATTGGCCTACTGTGTTTGGAGTGCTCCACAATTTTGTCCTGTTATCTATCATCTTAAAAACTCGGAAGTAAACTTTGCTTTTTAAATTAAAGAGAATTTTGCCAACCATAACTCTTTAATAATGAGATGATGTGAAAATAACACCTTCCATATCACAAAACTTCACTAAATTGCAACAACTGAACACGAACAAGCCAAAGCCTTTGCATTGACCAAAGGATGACCACTTCCCAAAATAGGGATAGAAAAAATTACATATGCTAGTTAAGTAGAAAGGTGTAGGTGCATGCTAAAGGAAACAAGTGATAAAGAGATGCAATTAACCATCTAAGCAGTACAGTGAGGTCTCACTCCTCCTTGGAGAAATTATAGAAAATCTGTGATCGCTTCCAGGCAGACATGTAGGTGTTTACCTGAATTCAAAGCATTCAGACTTGTTACAGGAACACGTTTGAATCTTCTTCTTGCATTTGCTTCTTGCATTTTGTGCTGGCTTTGCAGTGACAACATGAAGTCTTGTGAAAGAGGCTGCAGAAGTATCTGGGATAATTGAAGCTACAATTTAGGTTATGCAAAATGACATGTGAAGTCTCTGCGTGTGATAAGAGCAGTAAGTTAACTAACCACAGACTTGGAAATGTCATCTGAGGTCACCTCAGCTACCTCAGAAGTGCTTCTTCCACTGTCAGTAGTTAACAACTAGTGGTTAAGAGGTCACCAAGACAAATATTTAACAAAGCTGACACTTCCCAACACTCAGAAAAACTTGTGAGAAGTCACAGTGTGGTGGCACAGGACAGCTGAATTTATCACAATGTCAAATACGAACATTTATTAAAACAGAGCATCTGTAAGTGGATTTAAGTGTACCATTTTAGTTCTAACCAGTGGAGAGGAGAATTTCTTTGTCTTGCCTAGAGTTTTCAGCGCTATGTGTACCAATGAGCAAAATAGTGCAAACAGTGGCAGTTTAAAGAGTCTCTTAAGACTGGATTTCAACTTGCTCACTGGAAGAAGGAGAACTAACTATACCTAATAACGGGCAATTGTCCCATTTCACCCTTCAGCACATGACTTACAGGGAAGGAAGTAAAGTGCTCCCTAGGTGAGATAATGTGAGAAAGAGAGAGAAGACTAAAATGTGAGCAAAGTTTGGACGTAAAGGAGCAGGACTGCACATGAAGGAAGACAACTGAGATCTGAAATGCAGCAATAATTAATCTGTATATCCCAGGAATGAACAGTAGTGTGTAACTGGCACCAAAAAAAAAAAAGAGAGAGAGAGAGAGAGAAATTAGACATGAAAAAATTATATAGACAGAATGAAACAAAGAAATGCAATTTTGTGGCACATGTCTAGAAATGTTCCTGAAGAACAAGTGGGTCTAAGAAATTGCACACTTCAGAAGGGGTTAGGAAAACAGGCAAGTTAGCACAGCCCTCCTGATTATCACACATCTTCTGGGTATCTGGCTTTTTTGTGTTCAAAAGAAGCCTCTTTTGGCAATGCTATTTCTAGAAATATACACACAGGATTATGAGATTCTTCTGAAATTTAGGGAAAAAGCAAGTCTTTCTAGAGGCAGCAGAGCAGACAGAGCACAACTGAGTTTTGTCTTACCTCCAGGACAAGTACTTCCAGGGGTCAGCAGGTCTGAAAGCTACCCACAGAGGTGGGCATAACTCTGATCAGCGACTGGGCAAAAACCCGAACAATACTTCTTTTTTTCCTTTTGACACCTACACGCTCTGAGATCATTTACTTGAGATCAAAGTGCTGCCAAACCTTAGTTCAAAGAGCAGAGTGTGCACTTCTCTAAAACGTGAGGAAAAACTACTGAATTTAAACCATTTTCATAGTGGCAGCTTCCGAGTGAGGAGCAGGAACTCTTACTCCTGCTAATTTGCTTGTTTGTAATCATGTATCCAGATCTCACGATAAAATTATCTTGCTTTCAGTGTCTCATTTTAACCGTGCTGTTATTCAGCTCACTCTGTGCTCTCTACTCTAATAATTTAATTTTCTTATGGGACACTAAAAGAGATCTTCTTTCCTCTCTCTCTCTCTAAAGATGATGATACAAAAACGCTGGCTTGAAAACACTGGTGGTCACTGAACCTGGATGCCTGCTCTGTAAAGAATCATTTGGCAATACGTTATATAAATTGTATTAGATCTATATTTAAACTAGCTCTGTTTCCGACCTTAGCTCTTCTATGAAAGTCTTGCAGCACGGTCAGGAAACCTTTTCTAACTGTTGTGATACATTTATTCACAGCCACTCTTGGGCCAACAGTATCTTTTGTCAGTTGTGGTGTCTCACACGCATCTGCAATTTTTCCTGCTCCAGCGCATATTTGAAATAACCACACCATGACGCAGCCTTCCCCTTTAGCAGATGGACACACTGGGATACAGAGACCTGCTCTATGTGCCTGCTCACATACACATGGCAGATATGGCACTGTGTTGAGGCTGCCTTGCAAGCAACATAGCCACACAGGCATGTTACTATGACCCGCGGTGACAACCCTGCTCCACAGTACTTGATTAGACAGTTGCTTTCCAGTTAAAACCCAGAAGTAATGAGGTTGAAGGAAGGAATTAAGCCCAATGGCCACATCTGGAATTTCAGGGTAAGCATGGGCAGATATTATAGTTACATAAAAGATTTTGTCCATGACTTCCTCCTCTGGGGACTCTGCATTTCCCAGAAGTTTCACCAAGAGGAAGTGTTGGGTGTAAGTCCACAGCTGCATGTACATGGACACCTTTTGGGTTAGGTAAGGATGCCCCTGGTGACTGGGGTTTCAAAGGGTTGGGTTGCTGTTGACAGGAGTAGGTTGTACTTTTGGACTGAGGTGCTTGTATCAGGTACAGACCATCTGAGCTACCATTTCTGTAGGTTCTTCTTGGATATGGCCCTCACTCTCAACAGGGGCACGCTTGCATCATTGCATCATAGACTGTACTGCAGCATACTTCATTTCCCACTCCCTAGGCCTAGGACTAATAAAATACTCAAGGCTCCTAACTAATTAAGGCACTGTTTTCCTTCTTCAAACCTAATACAAGGCTCAGAGCCAAAAAAATATTTATGTACCCAAAACCAGGTCTGCTCTAACTCTCCAAGGCACATTCCTGATACGGAGCCACTGTGTCCTCAGGCTGCTCAGAGCACGGGGATGGTCCTGCAGAGACCAGCCCGAAGCTAGTCTTGCTTCTCCCTTCCTCCACGTCGCCTGCTTTTCCAAAGGATGCAAAAACTTCTCCCAGAATACAGGTGGGGTGCTGCAGGGGATACAATTCAGTGCTGTGCACTACCCAGTGTGAACGTCCCATGTATGGCTATTGCAAAAGCTGTGTGTGATTTCTGTGCAACTACGATGATGTTTCTGGCCAGAACGAACCCTAGTTCTGCAGCATGGGGAACGTATCGACCTGCTTGTGGGCTTAGCAAAAGGAACAACTCTGTATACTTGTGGGCATTTTCTGAATGTGGGCTCTCCCCCTTGTGCTGAAGCCTAAATTTTACTTGAAACACGTACAATTGATGCCAGCTGTGGTTCTACAGTACAGTGCAAAAAGACAAAGTATAAAGGAGAATTTTCTTTATTTTTAAATATTAGTAACACTGCACAAAACAAAAAAGTGGTACTTAAGTGACGGAAAACCAGTACTCAGTCTTATTTCATATTAACCATAATTTAAATACCCTAACAGAGCTCATGTAAGGTTATATGTTTGCCTAAGGTTACATGACGTAACGTAAGCACGAGAAGCTAAACCATTCAAATACCACAGACACCAGAATTCTTTGTATCGAACCATGCTAGAAAGCAGACTTGATTTTCGTTTAGCTTCTTCCTTACATCATTATGTGCTTTGCTACATTTTTTTTTTTTAAACATTAGGATGAGTGAGTTTCTCCAGGAACTGTGGACTTTCAATATTGCCAGGTTTAAGTCTGTTACATCAACAACATATTGGCAAGAGGAAAAAAGACAAAAGAAACAAAACAAAACAACAGACTGATAACTTCTACTGGGAGGTTAAAAAGAGGAAGCAACATACTGACAAGAAACATGCAGGTAAATGCGTACGGCAACAGAAGGACTTGATACAAACCACATGGTTAAAAGAAGCAATGTATCATGCACATGAGACAATTATGGGAAGCAAGGAAGTAATCTTGCCAGAAAATATGTACTACTTTGAAACTGAAGAAATATTTTCAAACTAAAAAAATTAGTCCTGCAATTAAACCAATGTAAAATACTTTCATACATAAAGGTGCAAGTTCTTTGCAGAAACAACTTGATAAAATCTTAAACGGATCCTGAAAAAATGCTCATTATCTAAAATCTACTCAGCAGAAACAAAGAGCAGTTTTAAAGTAGCACTTAGATCATTTGTCTCTAGTTTCTGAAAATAAAATTTTAAAATAAGGAATGATTTCACTAAATGATTCATTGGGAGTCAACTATGTTTAAAGAAATCAGTAGGAGGGCTTACCGGAGACTGTCATCATCCTAGCTTTCTTAAAATTAGAGGATATAACTTCATGATACAATTTAAAATGAAGGAACATTTTAATAAGAGGGACAAACCTTTGCTGCCCAACTTGGGAAAAAACTGTAACGTATAAAGTTTGCATAAATTACTGTAAAAGAGCTAATGTCTCAATCCTACTCCCAGTGCCTTGAGCGAATAGGATTGAGGTTTAACTCTTCTTTCAACAGTCCTGATGATGCTAGAGTGACTGAACAAACAGGCATTTTCACATCCCTTGAGATCCAAGAAAGCAAACACACACTAGACTACGGTAGTTTTAGTCCCAGGGAAGGAAGAGGTAAGAAATTCTGTAAAGCTTTCCAATCTTCAAACATAACACACTTCTAACCAAGATCAGCCTCGCTCAAATTCCCCAACCTGACTGGCAAGAAAGCCACTCCGTGAAACTAAAAAGAATAATATAGTGCAATTTTAGTACAGTTTTAAACACGAGTCACTTCCTTACTAGCAATGTGAACAATCAAAAAATATACACAAAGGAGGTGTGCTCAAATGTAACGTAAGTTGGCATTATTATAAAGGTATTGGCATGGCAGAGAAGTCCATTTTAGTAACTCCCTTTGGTTGACTTCTTCTTCTTCTGTTCCTCTCTCTGCTTCTGCTTCCTCCTCTTGCTGCCTTCTTTGTGTCCTGAGGAAACATGGCTTGTAAAACACTGTTCACAGCATTCATGGACTTTTCCTCTATAAAAAGCACATGTTCTCTGAATGGTATAAGGAAGATTAAGAAAAGGTCGAATCTGCTTTTTTTTTTTTTTTTTTTTTTTTTTTTAAAGATTAGTTCTACTAAATCCCTTATGACTATAGGATAGAAAGAAAACATTTTACAAATCTTTGAAGTCTGAAAAGACCTAGGGAACTTTCAAAAGACTTCAAAGCCATTCAGGAAAAGCTTTAAAAATTAGAGCACATGCAAAACTGGAGTACTTTCAAAAGGAAGCAATAAGACTTGTATGTATACAGCAGGAGCTATTTAAGTACTGGCGTTTCCTGCTCATAGTAGTCCAAGTTACCATGATATTTGCATTCCCATGTTAAGAATAGGGAAATGCAGAGACTCCTGAGTAAATAAGAAGGTGCTCAGTGTTTAACAATAAGCACTTTATATGCAGGTCTTTCGCCTGCTCACGCTGAGGTACGCACCCCAGGTTATATCCTTCTGCAACTCCTACGTCGCATGGAAGTACTAAATTCAGGTAATAATTTATTGCTAGTGATTCATGTCACAGTAGGACCTGCTTCTGCATTTTAGTGCCAACAGTAAAACTAAGAGGGAAAAATGAAGGCCTATGAGATCTAAGGATTACGATACCAGTGTTATAAAGTCCCTGTGGGGCTTCAGCCTGCTCCGAATCAGACCTCCTCCCACAGCAGCTATGCCCCCCTCAGAATCACAGTACTTCAGCTTACATTTAAGACATTGGGAGAACCATGGATTTAAATTTAGTCCTTGGGCTAAATTTATGTCAGACATTAGCAAAAGCTTGTGCATTGGAGGAAGTACACTCCCTTGTAGCACAGGAAAACTGTTCCTAGGTTATCGTTCTAGCTCCTACGCTGTATCAACAGCATTACTTCACATCATCTGAGTCAAGAATCAGGACATTTATTTAGCAATTCTGCTATGAGTGATTAGCCTGCGCAAAATTAGAGTGGAAACCAGTTTTATTGTTTAAGGAAGAGAAAGACTGGCAGCATTCTGATGGTAATTTGCAGACCTGCTGACGACACTCTTTGCATGCCCTGCATCCTACCACCCTGCTGAGATACCCTTCTGTCCTAGAGGGACATCACAGCTACATTTCCTAAGAGTCCCATCCATGAAAGTAAGCCCCTCTGTCACCGGTACACTGGCAAAACCAGGATTCCTTGACATGTGGTTCACTGCATTAAAAGATGCTGTAAGGGACATATCCTAGAAGGGCTCTGACACCTCTCTGCTTTTCCACAGAGGCCAGTGCAGGAGGAGGAGGAGGCGGCACGCCGACTCTTGAGAATTAGTTTTTCCAGGGATGTTATTCAAAGGAGTCTTCCCTTTATTGGGGGAAAAGGGCAGCATCGTATCGCTGATCAGAACTAGTCTATGTAATAACTATGAACTATTTATGGAAATGTTTGGAAAAGGATCATTAAAACCTAGCAAGTTATTAGCTTCATCATTTTCTCATTTTTCATTCTCAAAACACTGTCAGTATTTCTAAAAGGTTTCCACATACAGGCACGATTGCTTTTGACACTGCTATTTTATAACCTACCCCCCCCCCCACACACACCCTTTTTTTTTTTTAAACAACAATCCATTTTCTTTTCTTTGACTATTTGAAAGCAATTCTAACAACCCTTCCTTAAAAATACTGTAAATAAGCCAAAGTGAATTATGACTTGAAATAAATGTCATATAACTCATTGTGTTATAAATGAAACAACTCAAATGTTAAAATAATGTGGTAAGAAGATATTCAGGCATTTGACAACATGGTCTCTTACTAGCCTCTGGAACGATAAGGGTAAAAAGCGGAAATCTTTCAAGTGTTATCACTGACACACAGAAACAGATTGGCCAAAGTAGGAGATAACACACAAATACAGAGTATTCCTCAAGAGAAAACTGCCAGGTTGTTTCTGTTTCCAGGCTGCTGTGATAAATAACTTCACTCGTAACCGTTTCCCTTTCTACCCTCACCTAAAAAGGATGGACAGGTCTAACTCTGTCAGTCTGCTGGCTCTGCTGATGCTATGCTGAATGAGTGCAGCTGAAAACCTGATCTGAAGAGCAGCTCCTAACAAAAACTAAATTCACACACCAAAGACGTAACCCATCAATGGGTATTTCACTTGCATGCTTCAACCAGCACTCATTAGAAGCACATCTGAGGTTAGAAGGCTAGCCTCAAAGTCACAAGAGAACAAATCTGAATTAGAAAGCAGCAACTCCATTACTGCTTGGTTAATCTGTCATAAACCCGTGTTGCGGTGACTTGCCAGCATCATGAAGCAGTCATGAAAACCTCCCATTTTTAGTGCCTGGCTGAACGGGCTTCAGCCAAACAGTTGTGGCCTTCCACCCGTAGAAGGGATTGTTATCCATCTAAATACTAGAAATACACTACATTACCATAAAGAGGCTCAGGGAAGGGTGGAAGGAGCACTTCCCAGAGCTTTGCTGTTTGGAAACCAGATTTAGTCAAATGCAAATAGACATCAGCCTAACTTGGTATGTTCTTGCTTTTGTTAGCTGCCAGGAACAGAGATGGATGAAGCAAGAACCAGCACCATTTGGAACTACACCTGTTTTACAACCTGGAGAGTTCTTGTGTAAAATAAACAGCATCTGCTGACCTGCTGACCTATTCATTCCCCTCCCTTCTATTCCAGAAGAAAGATAAACAGCATAGAAGCTCTTTTTTTTTTTTTTTTTTTTTGGGGGGGGGGGGGGGAACACACTTTAAAGATTTTCCTTCTGACTTTTTGTTTCTCTGCCTCATCTGCACCTTCTAAAGACACGGATTTCTTCTGTCATGGACTTCAAAACTCATCATGTTCTTGCAAGACAACCACGAGGCATGCGTATGCATTGAGTGCCATATCCCAAGGGACAAGCGTCCTGTGGAAAGCACTCCGACCCAACCTATTCGTGGCATCCTACTTCTCCCTGCCCTGCTTGACATCTGCCTGCTCCGCCAGGAGCGGAGAGCAGCCTTGTGCCTGCTCCAGCCACCTCCTGCCAGCAACGGAGAGCGTGGGAGCGAGCGAGCAGGTCGGCGGCGGCAGTAGGAAACAGCGCGTTCAGTCATGACAGACTATTAGCTCACACTGTTCCCTCCCTCTCTGCTTCTTGACCCACATCAGTTAGTAATAAGGCTGTGGCCTAATTTTTATGGTAGAAATCCTGCAAATGTGGAGCCAGGAATAGAGCCTCCTTCCATTTCCAGGCTCCGAAGTGCTGTTCCTTGCACTGCGTGAGTTGCAGGCGCAGGGGAGTCATGCTTTCCGCTAAAGTCCCAGATGAAATCGTTTCCAGGATCTGTTAACTCCTTAACACTGCAGCGATTCTTCACCCACCTTCAAACCAGGAAAGCAGTCACAGCTCCATCAGGCATACAAGGTTTTAACAGGCCAAGGGTCATGTGGCAAGGGTCCCTCTGCAGAGTATGCTTTCTATTTTCTGCTGTTAGAGGTATTTCTGTAGCCAAAATTTTACATTGTTTTCAAAGGTAACTTGCTTACCCTTGAGTTGGAGCCATCATCTATTATTTCAGATTGAGCACAGTTCCATGTGCCATTGTAAAATTTCATCCCAATCACAGCTTTGGTGTAATTTCATGGGTGTGACTCCATTCACAATTATAGCTGTACGCTATATATTTTCACATACCCTCCCTTCAGCCCAAGCCACTGCCCAACACACACCACAACCTGACCTACTAATGCTCTCGCCGCATCCACAGCCTCTATCCATGCCACAGAGCATCTTAGAAAGAGAAGCAGTCGGTACAGAAAGGTCTGAGGTGACAAAACATCCCACCCTGTCTAGGTACGGTACTCCACTGTTTAATTAACCTCACTGTTGAATCCAAGAGGCGAGTTCTTCAGTTTCACTGTCCAACCCTATGACGTAATTTAAACTGTGATCTTTTAGGGCACTCAAAAGCTTTGGCAACTTAGTGGGGCCTTCCTTCATGCTTGCTCACCATACTATTTACATTACCAGTTGTGCCTAGAATTGCCACAAGAACATACCAAGCCAGATACAACCTGCTTGCCTGCTCTTAATTAAGGTAATACTACTGCTGAATAGAGTCCAAGGTTTTCCTCCCACATGGCAAGCAAAAGCTTGCAAGGCTCCGCAGCCTTGGAAGCCTTTCCATGCATAACTCAGCCATTGTCTATGGGAAACAAATGCTGGGGAAAGAGATGCTTTCCTACTAGCAGCCAAAAAAAACATGCACAAAGGCATGCACAAAGGCTAAGCCGAGGGCAACGAGCCAGTCTCCAAGTCCACTGGCCAATCCTCCACCCTCTGCCTGCAGAACACGGCTGTTGCCACATCCCACTTCCAGCCAGGGAGCTGCACTGTGGGATGTAGAGCAAAGGAAAAGTTAATTTACTGCCATCTCCGCACCTCTGACATTCCTTGCATATTAGATTCCCACAGAAAACAGAGCAGATCTGCTTTCCATTCTCTTTCCATTACATACCCAGATACAAGTATGCGGAGGAATTATAAGGTAATTAGTTAGCATAACCAGCACATCGATTTTACTAGTTAGTGATATGTAATTTAGGAAATTGTGTGTTGGTAAAAAGAAGGGAGACTGCATCAAGGATGGAATAAAGTTCAAATAGCTCGACTTTCCAGGAGAATAATCCATGCCAGAAAAGATCAAGATTAGTTAAACCAGTTCTTTTAAAGTGCTTTCTTCTGCAGTGATGCCAGCAGATGAAAATGGACCAAAATGAATTATTAATGTTGTAAGTTTTAGGTTAATGCAAGCTATTTCATTCAAAAGGAAGATCAAACCTTGCAATATTAACTTGCAAATAAAAATCTTTTGCTTCACGTATTTTTCAGTTTTTTAACAATAAAACATTTCAACCATTCTTGCTAAATAAATGTCAAAATTGTCAAAACCAGAGCAGTTGTTTTTTTTAGGGACAGATACCACTATACCACTAGTGGCTGAAACCCCCAGGTCTGTGCTGGCCTGAACACTACTTTAGTACAGCGTGGCTACCACTAGTCAGACATATATCATACAATCTGAGAGTGCATTATTCGTCAAATTCAACTTTTTACAAAAAATTTACTTGTTGAGAGCTATAAAACTGTTTGAGATAAGCAGCAACTTCAGAGCACAGGAGATGAAGTTTTTTTTGCAAATGGCTGTTATGAGAGTAGTCAACGAAGTGAAACCCAGAGCAACGTCTACTGAAACCGCAAAGTGTCAAAGTCAGATGGAGAATCGAGTTTAATTCTTTATGCTTTTTATTAAAAATATGCTGTAATGAATGGAAATCCTCACTAAGGAGAGGATTCATCTCATATCTCACTGAAATGTGCTGAATATTGCACGTTCATTTAAACAAGTCAGCCAAACTTCCTCTGTAGACAGTAGGGAAGAGATGGGCACTTCCAGAGTGATTCCTACCACCTAACCTGAGTTTCCAATAGATGAAACGGACCTCATGCTTCAGTGATGCTGCTACTTTCCACTAACAGAAGGAGCCTGGATGATTAGACAAGGCACCTAAACATGAGTCAAGATGAATCTTATCTCCCTTTCTTTCATTTAAATGTATTAGGCATTCACAAATTAAAAATCAAACGTTCCCACTCTTAGAGTTGGGAAAGGAAACTACTTCGGCTGCAGGAGAATTGCTAACTATGGAGAATTTACTTTACATACTCCCTTTGGGATGAGGTCTAAAACCGCTGCGCAGTAGAGCTGCCAAGGGCCATGTGCCAGCAGTGGCAAAACTATCTGATTCAAGGTGGAACCTTGCCAGATTTAAGGCGCTGAAGCTAACGATTTTCCATTGAAGTGAGCGGGCTTTGGATCAAGGACTGAGGGGTGCTATTCTTTCCCAGCACCACCCCACGGAAGAGCAGCAGCTGTCGCAGTGATGAATGAGAAGCCAACGGGGAGCAAGTAAACGGTCTATGTAATTGCAAAGCTCTGCAAGCCAGGCCTGCTCCCTGGGGGACGTCGCTCCACAGAGGTGAACACCCACGAAGGAGAAACGCACTGTTGGCTTGCTCTCACGTACCAACTTCTCAGAGAGAGATTGAGGCACTCGCATAGCTTTTTATGACCAACTCAATTCGCCTTTCAGCGGCCACTGTTTATCAGAGGAACGGCAGGCAAAATATTTCAAGCAACAGGGAAATCTTAGCCTTACTGAAATCAAGGTTTTATCCTGAATCTTTTAAACCTGAAAAATGATGAAATGATATAGAGCTTTAAGGTAACTCACAATCTAGTGGTAGACTAGAGGTTTTTGTGACTGTGCGAATACTTCTGGAAATGCGTTTTAATTGTAAACTCGTGCGTCTAAAAGCGTAAACAGATTTTCAGCTAAAAGTCCTAAGCAATGTTAAAATCACTCCAAAAATTGCAGTTGTGTATCAAACTCAGATGTTCTTTGGAAACAATTACCAAATATTCTGTTATAGTTGCAGAAAACCGGATGCGTCCAAATTACATCTAAAGCTTTGTTATGCCGCATACCGACATAGGAGACAAAACATGTAACCCTTGTCCAAGATATTTCAAAACAGCCCAGAAGTTAGATTCAGGCTTCTACAGAGAAATTTCAAACTTTTTTTTTTTTGATAAAAGATTTAATTTAGGCATCCCTAAAGATCTGAAAGGGTCACTTGTTTCTGATTATTTCCTCAAGCTATCATCCCACGTGGTATCTCGAGGTCTTCTGCACAGATATAGCATTGGATTTAAAGGATAATGAGCACAGCAGGAGTCAGTACAGCACTGGGGTGTGTGCGCATGTTTTTGGGGGGGGGGGGGGGAGTGCAAGCCTTTTTTTGTTTTTGTTTGTTTGTTCTCTCCTCCCCTCCAAGGCATGTTTCTCCTGAGCTGCGTCCACCTCCCGGAGCCTAACCACACTCACGCTTCCCCGCAGTCGGCCTAATTCAGCACTGCTGGAAAGGGCCCGTGGTTTGGGCATGCAGTAGAGCAGAAAGGCATCCACATGTTTCAGAAAAGCCTGTCCTGGCAGTCCCGAGCGATCGTTGACTGCAAATTCAAATTAAATCAAATAGTTGCAAGGATTTCACTGTCCAAGATAGCCTGCGGACTATATTCCCCAAACACTACAGGCCAGGAAAGCTGTCAAAGGACTAATTACTTCCAAAAATAACCAGGACAACTGTTGTGCTTCCTTGTTGCCTGAACAGCCTCCGCTCTCTCTGTTCAGATTTACATGCTTAAAATCACACCTTCCAGAATTAATATTAAAATGCCAAAGTCTGAACTCCTCCTTCAGCAAGGAAGACAAGAACAGCTTAAACAAACGAACGCGCGCAGTATGGCGATTAGTTAATCTCTAAAAAGCCTTCATTTTTGAGGACAAAGCACACAGGCACTTCAGCAGCACAACACTATTCCCACTGGGTCATCACGGCGATCCGTAGAGTAGAGGCCCAGGATATCCCAGGGCGTTTGTCTAGACTAAATGGAAGAGCAGAGCTAAGGCAGGAGGAAGGCACGCAAGCGGCCCTTTATTATCTACCGGGGAGGGCGAGCGTTAAGTCAGCACACAGCACCAGCTTCGCGCTCGGCTCCTGGTTTTTGCCCGCCGGCTGGCCGGCGGAGCCTTTTCTGCGTATTTCTCATTAACGCGTTTGTGCACACCTGATAAATAAAAAGGGCTCTCCAAGCCGCTGGTAACCCGGGCTCTATCTTGCTCTTCCACCTCATCGCTATTGTAGTGAGAGGCGTATTTGGGGGAGCCGGCGGGCTTGTGAGGCTTCAGGAGGCGAGGGTTGGTGGGCTGGAAAGGCAGCGCCTGTTGTCCTCTCCGTCTGCACTCCTCGGCGAAGGCTTCCTCGTCTGCCTCACCTGGAAAAGCAAAGAGTTGGTGAAAAGCGAGCTGCGCCCAAAAGGCTTTCAGGTTAGCCTGAAACAACCGGAAACCGAGCTGAAACTTGGGCATCGCTAAACTACTGCCTTGCCGCTCCGCCGGGCGGCTTCGGCAGCTCACCCCAGCCTCCCCGCGGCATCGCGACCCAGCCGCAGCCGAGCATGCCCAGCTTCGCCCCTCGCCACGCCGGATCCCCCCAAACAAAAGGCCGCCGGGTGCGATGGCCCCAGCGCCCGGCCCAGGAAGGGCTGGCCCTGCTCGCGGGAAGGAGGGTGAAACACCCATGGCAAAAACACAGCAGAGGCGGGTCGGCGAGGCCGGACATCCCTAGCGGGAAGGATGGCAGAGAAGCAGGAAGGACCGAACGAGGAGGTGGACGGGGCTGAGGGCGTAAGAGGTGAAGCACGATCCGGGGGGCAAGACAGGCACGCAGCAAAGGAGAGGAACACAGTGGAAATAAAAACCCAATGTGAAAAAACAACATGAAAGATGAGGTACTCCTGCGATGCTCATGCTATTTTGCTGATGAAGACTCGGCTTTCCTTTGCCGCAGGAACTGTAACAGCACCAATGCTATTAAGTGTTCAGGTACCCTGACATGCGCACACACACACAGTGAAACACCACCGCGGAAAAGGAAACACTAAGTACAAGTAAAGAACAAGTAAAAAAGCCAAAGTCATACAATGGGGAAAACAAAAGCAAACGAGAAAGAGGGAGAAGGAAGGTGTGCGCCTTTAAAAGACATCTGTCTTTTAAAGGGTTTTTAAAGTTCCACTAATTCAATGACTTAAGCACTTTTAACAGAGCTAATGAAAGATGGCGTCACTTTATTTGCATCAAGAGCAGTGTGTCACCCGCGGGAAGTTTGCCCTGCGAGGTCACGGCATCAGCTGCTCCGGGAGGGGCGTGTGCTGCTACTCAGCGGCTGCAAAAATGCTTTGAAGATGGAAAAAGCACCACGTAGGCATTAAGCAACACCTGTAGCAACACCTGGTTCACTGTGTGCACCGAACAGCCGACACTTGCAAACACAACAAGCTCCGCTGTCTTTACCTGGTAACCACGTATCGGGAGATCCTTCTGAGGGCATGAGGAAAAGGAGGCAAGGCATTTTTTAAAGAGTCATTTCAGAGCCCAGGGTGGCCCTGGGGGCCTGGGGGAGCGGGAGGGCTCCAGCGCGTGGCTCGCATTGCTCACCCCGGCCTCGGAGGGCGCCCCGCGTGTGCAGGCGTTACGGAGGCAACCCCGTTTCAGTCGGGCACGGATCCCCCCTCAACACGCTCACACTCCTTTACAGTGAAGACTCCTGCACTTTTTCAAAGGCACAAGCAAACAAGACAAAAACCATTTTTTTCCCCTCACTTGAGGCAAAGCGCTTCAGCTGCGAGAAGGCAGCAGGCAAAAAAAGCTCCAGCGAGACGCTGCATTCAGGGCAAACCCCGCTCCCAGCCTCCCGTAAGTGACTACAGGTTTTCATGCTTGTGCACCATCACTGAAGATGGTGGATGCACAGAGCAACTGGCACGAGCAGTGCTTAAGCGTACACCCTGAGGTTACCAGATCTATGAAAAAGGGTAGCAATAAAAATGAACAGGAAAACCACATACACCAGTCTCTTGCAAACAGACAAACAAGAAAACAGCCAAGAGAGGTCACTTCCTAACAAATTATAGTGCACCAGAACTAGGAGACGCCTCCCCTCCCATGAAAACACAAGCTGCATCGCTTGCCTTCTGCTGCACAAAGTCTGCTGGACGCAGGTTTCAAATTCATATGAGCAGGCAGAGGCAGGGTGAGGAACGTACCGGAGGCCTTTCTTCACGCTCTGAGTTTGCACGCATCTCAAAGGGACTCTGACATGATGGGTACAACCACAGGTAAAGTATTAAACCAGATGCTACAAACACGCCAATTAGTTCCACGTCAGAGGTGGATCTCCACAGCTTTAGTCTAAGTCAGCTAGCGTGAAAGGAGCAGTTTAAAATTGGAAGAATGCGAAGTAATTGTCTTACTCCCTGGTGACACAGGCATGGTATCGTCCCGTGCTACACCTCTTGCCCTGTTACGCCTCCTCGATTGGCCACTTGCTGGAAATGCTCCTGTAGAGCTCAACTGCTTTGAGTCGTGTTGGGTTACCAACCCCGTAAAGCAGTCAGCTTAAGCAAGAAGCAGAAAGATTTGCCAGCAAGCATTGAGGCTTTCTAAGCCCTTCTAAGCTCAGGCTTTCTAAGAGTCCAAGCTAAAAAAAAAAATATGAAACACACCCAGTGCTCTCAACTTTCCAATTAAACTCAGCTGCAACCTAGAAAGAGATATTAGAGTTAGTCATCTTCTATCAAATCCTCTGAGAGATACTCTCCACAGCACATCTCAGCCTGCAGCTCCTGACAGTCATGAGCAAGGCTCATGCTCTGCAAGAAGCCAGTGCCTGGCTCTCACAGACCTCCTGTGAGTTTTGGGACATTTGGTCACTTTTCAACTATGAAAAGTCGCGATGTGCCTCCCGGAGGCTTTGCCTGTATTGCTCTCCAACCGTGGTTCTTCTGCAAACAGTCTGAAGCAAAGATAATCTCTTCAGACGCCGCACCCCACTCTAATGGGGTCCATATTTCCATTACTACATGAAAGATGATATACCAATAAAAAAAGTTAGACAGTTCCTGCGGTGCTGATACAGACAGCTGAAGGCATGTTTCTCTTCCCCTTGAAAACAATCAAAAACTAAGTCCTGCACCTGGACCTTTCACTGTGCCACCACAGTGCCCTGATGAAGTCAGGCGAGACACGGCTGCACACAGCGCTGCCAAAGGAGGCTGCCATGCTGCTTCCCACCGCCTGGTTTGCCCCAGGCAGGTCCGAGGCCTGTGGGTGATGCAGCTGTGGCTAAGCACGGAAGAGCTGATGTCATTAGCGGGGGATCCGTACGAAAAGCTGCAGGACCGTCAGCAGAGAGCAAATGATGAACGAGGTGTCTCCAAACTGGTTCAAACCTCCCTCTGGTCCAGAAGGAGGTGACGATCTACATTGAAAAGCAGAGGGTGGTTGTTTGATATTGAATTCAGGGTGAGCCAGGATCTGTTCGGAAGTTGGTTTTAAACCTTTCTTTGTAAGCTCCTGCACTTTCTATCATGGTGGAGCAGTAGTTAACATTTTGCTAACCTGGACTACGTTATACTGCAAGAAATCCCCTCTCAGGCTGCCCCAGGTGCTATTATACTGCCCCGGGGTGCAGCATGACAGCAGCTGTACGCCAGGGAGACGATGCAGCAGCACGACACAAGACTTGCTGCAAAGCAGATTTTGTAATACAGTGATAACCGAAGTGAAATACTCTATTAACTTTAATTGAACCACAAAGTCACCTAGTTTTCCTCCACAAGAGTAATCTCTGCTTCCCATTTCAGGGATGCCTGTCCCTACCCGTCCTTCCCTTCCTCCACAGAGGCGGCCCCATGGGACATGCGGCTGCTTCCTACCCATCACGCGGGCAGCAGTTCTGCAGCTAAATCCATCTTGCTCACACAACAGAGTCATTAGATTTTTCTTCCATCTTCCCCTGAGCTAAAGACAAGTTTTAGTTGAACAGATAAATGAAAAAATTGTCTGAGATGTTTCCCCTTTCTTAGCTGCAGGAGAACAGGAGGTGCATCACGATGTAGCTAAATGCTGTAGTATCAAGTCCGCTGCAAACCAAGTATTGAATCAAAAACTATGTTGGGCACAGTATGAGCCTTCAAAGCTCTTCTCTGGTCTGCCTTTATTATCCCTGGTAAAGCAAAACAAAGTTGCTATTTGCGTTAACTATTTGTTTTCTCTTTTTCCACATATTGTAATGTTCTGGTTTGCAAAATTCAAGCCATGCTATGAATACAACAAGCCATACAAACTGAAAAGGAGAATCTACCACTGAAAAGCTCTGCCATCACAGGACATCATCACAAAGAAGTGCTTAAACGTTGCTCGAGTTTTGTTAGCCAAGATACCTGCACTGAAAAAGGCTTTCACGACGCCCCGGAGGCCCACGGAGCTCTATAACCGAGTTTAAACCTGGACTATTTGAGACTTAGTTTGACGAGCCTTTTTCGGAGACAGTCCTGCCCTGTGCAGCCTTCCTTTCCCCACCGCGGCTCATCTCTGCCCTCTCGCCTGCCCCCAAAGCGCCCCTCCGCCACCCCCACGCAAGACTAGCTCAGGGAACCCATCCAGGATAAAAATAAACACTCTTTCTGTGAGCTTATTTTTAACCCTGCGCAGGCCCTGGCTCCAGCTCATCGCGCAGCCACACAACAGCGGCAGGCGAAGGGCTGAGCTGGCAGTGGCTGCGGAGGCTGGCATTCAAATTGTGGTCTTAAGCGAAGGTCTTATTCTGCTAATACAACTAATAATTGAAGACCTTGCACTTATTTCACTTGCAAAACCAGGCTGGAGAAGTTATAATTCTACAGGTTATTTCTGCAAATTAGGGATTCAGAATTGCTACTCTGTTTCGAAACTCATAGTTAATAATTAAGCAATAATTGTAAGTTTGGTTTTCAGGTGCATCAGGTTCTCTCAAACGAAAAGCAACTTCTGGTGATGGTTAAAAAAAATAAAAATAAAAACAAACCACACCACTCTCAAACGCAAGTTGTAACGTCCTGAAAAGCTGCCTTAGGACCAAAATCTGCCTTCTGCGCCACCCTGCAGTATTAGGCCCTTGAGCAGAAAAATAATCTGTCATCCCAAATTCCTGTTGCACAAAAGGAGAACAGCTAGATTCTTTAACCTATAATTAACCAGTAGAGGGCAATATTGCCTATCACGAGAGGAAACAACTGGCTGGCAACTCTTATTGATTTGGTAACCTATCGACTCCGTACGTTTAACACACACTGAGCACAATTCTCTGACTAGGTGGGGGGGGAGCCACCAACCGTAACAGAGAAGTCCATATTCGCTCCTGGAAAACGGAAATAAGAGACACAGGAATAAAAACAGCAGGGTAGGTAATACTTCAGTGAGGGTGGGACAGTTCACTAAGCCCTTCCTTAGAAAAATAAAATAAAAGCCCTGCACTGTAGCCTTTTTCTACACGCATATTCTTACCTACCTATCCACACCCGAGCCCCAGCTACCATTAACATGTAGACAGCTACTATTAAAACGTAGACTGATTTTGAGAGTTTAAAACATGGGATGTAACCAAAAGGGTGGGGTTTTTTGTTTTTTTTTTGATTCTGCCACAGAATTCATATATTCTTCAAAATCACTTCAAGTACCTCTACTTTTCACCTGTAAAGTGGGAGCTAGCGATCCCCAGCTACACAGTGACTAGATGAAGAAAGCCACGTTCACTTCAGGAGTAAGGTACTACGGAAACAAAAAAAGCATTTTATTGAAACGTGTTTTACAAGCATGGCTAATGATCACTCCTACGCAATGCAGAACGTACGATGATGACAAAACTACAGTCCGCGTAAAAGGTTCTCATTTTGCAAAGGGTTAACTCTCCCCGCCAGATATCCAACTACCAAAAAAAAGCACTCTGTTTCAGAAGCAGCATAATTCTTTTGTGTTACATTTTAGGTAGCATTAGTATACCTCCTGGCTATTCAGAACTGGACTGAATTCCTACCAGAAATCAGCACTAATTACTGGCAATATAGGAATTAAGAGAAATTTGCAAATCAAACTGGGGTAAACATCCTGAGGATATTGAACCACTTATTTAATTTTATCATGTCATTTCCTGTGCAAAAGGAAGCCTCAACTTGTGGTTCCAGGACGGAAGACCTACTATTTGCATGTTATTTTCTTAAACAACTTAAAAAAAAAAAAGAATCAGGATTTTCTCCTGTATTAAGAAACAAAAATTAGACAAACTGGTTTACTCCATCCAGAGGAGAACTTCCTTGAGCATGTGAACAGCGCTTCACCCTTGCTGCAGTCAACACTAGAAAAAGATGCAATTTGTGAGGGAGGCCTATTATTATCTACCGACAAAATAAGGCTCTGAACAACCCATTTTTTATAAGAATGGCTTACAGGAAACATACTCCATCAAATCTTTCTTTCTTGATGATGGCCATCAAAGTATCTGTCTGTCTGTCTAACACTTTAAGACTAAGATAATTCAAATACATTTAATCTTCAAGAGATTGATTTGAGATAATGTAATTTAAGAAAGTCAGAGAGGGGAAACATATTCTTGTTTTTAGAGAGGGCTCGGAACTGGAAATATTTATTCAAACTATGTTCAAGGAGTTCCCAATCGTAGCTGCTACTGAGTGCGACCACCACCACCAGAGCTTTGCTTGACTGCTCTTTCCTGTTATTACAAGGACCTGGAATTTACGCTGAGCCTCGTGCGGGCACTGGAGTTTCTGATGACTCAACTCCATATGCTGCTGGGACGACTAGAGCTGCAACCGAAGAAGCAACTGAAAGAACGAGGTAATCCCCACTAAAATATATTTGTCTGAAGTCAAAACTGTCCATAGCTCTATGATCTTTATATTCTGTTCATGATAAGATTTTTTTTTTTTTTTTTTTTTTAAATCGGTAAGCCTTTTCAGTATTACAACAGCTGCAGTATCAAGATTTGCCTTATATTAACAGAGGATACCAGAGTTCCAGTGAGATTAAAATCACATTTACCAACCAATGATTGACAGTTTAGAACAGCCCATTACAGCTGAGAACTTGTGCAATGAAAACAACCAGTCTGCAGTCCCAGATGACACTACACGGAAAAATTCCGGGAGATTACCTGGTTTTTTAGTTTTTCCTCTTGAAAGCTCCTCTTCAAGATCCGTGTTAGATATATCATAGCACAGACAAAGCATCAGGTGACCAACTAACTATACGGAAACCCAGAACAATTGTGGGCAACAAACTTGAATCCTCATTTCAGAGAGTTGCCAAACCACCAGAGCTTCTTCTAATTTACATTGGAAGTGGGAGACAGCAATTACCAGAAACCAGGCCCAGGATTTTTCCCCAAAGTGCATACAGGCACGCATACGCGCATATTACTCTTGAAATTGTAAGCAACATGCTAAGTCAAGAAAATACGCTGCTCCATCAACCTTACTGTAGGCTATGCTGACCAAGTTCTTCTGATTAATTGTTCCTAAACTTGTTTCTAAATTCCAGGAAACACTAACACTGGCAAAGCTTAGCCACATGAGTTATAAAATCCATTTAAGTATGTGCTCCGTAGATTTCATCACACTCAGCAGAAACTAAATTTTTCATCAAGTCTTTTTTGGAAACGTAGCTGTCTTAGTTGGACAGTGAAAGTCTTAAAAAAAAAAAAAAATATATATATATATATATATATATATATATATATATATATATATCTCGCTTGCTATTTGATATGATGCTTATGAGAGAAAGCAGCCATTTTAAATGCTACTGATAAAAAATGCAATTAGTGTCTCGAGCCAAAAGAGACTGAAATCATTCCGAAACCATTCATGGAATGTGAGGACAGCTGCAAAACCCACACCAGCATTACAATGGCAGAGTTTTTACAAACCGTAAAGGGAATTTATTTCAACACTGATATTCATCAGCTGAAGTACAAAAATGGAGGGTGCAATTTTGAGTGGTCTCGCACAAATCAGTTGCTCTGACCGACTCCTGGGTATCGCTTTTCTTCAGGCATCATTGCCCGTGCCTCAATGTCACCACTGTACCCAAAATGAGAACGCTGGGAGATAAACGGTTTGCCTCAGTGACTAGTATCCTTCATGCAAAATGCTAGGAAATACTTAGTCTAGACTGAGTGGCATCCAGCGCGCTCAGCTGATTAAAAACTAAACACGCTGTAAGTTCTTCATCAGCTCTCTCCCTGGAAACTTGCTACGATGTCCCACTTCATCCTTTTTCCATCTCACACGCACTCAGTCAGTGCAACGCCTGCACAGCGCTGCCTTCACCAACGTTATTCTGCAGAACCTGAACACCTATTATATCTACCTGCTCCTAAACCCAAATCAAAACCTCCTAATTAAGGTTATAACTCTGAAAATTTTGACCCAAGTTTCCCAGGCAGACGAGCACTACTATTCCTTATGCTGTAAGGACTACACTTCTTGCTAGGCCTTAGGCGGTAAGTCTCGCTTGCGGCACTGCCCCGGCCCTCGTCCCTTCCCGCAGCGTCCCCTGAGCCCCACAGGCTGCTGGTGGCATGGGCTGGGTACGTCTCAGGCACGCAAAAAACGAGCCCCGTGCCTGGGAACCGGGGAACCGCATCAGAGCGGGGCCACCACAACTATCTGTGAGCCTACGCAGAACAGGCAAGAAGTTAACAAACGACAGGATGAAGCATGCGAGGTGCTGGTGAAGTCACCAGGAAGCCAAATGGATTCGAGAACAAGGACACAGCCTGATGAAGCAAATATTGCAGCTCTATTTCTGGCACGAGAGCGCCATGGCTGCAGCATGTTTAGGATCTGGGAAAGGGCAGGGCTCAATGCTTTTTGCTTAACACACATAGCAAACCGGTGCTCTTCTGGCTTTAAAAGTTGGCAACGGGCTCACTCCTTTTATTTTTGCCCTCATGCCCAGCTACTCCCCTGCCAGCTCATGCTGTTCCTGCACAATCTGTACTGCCGGTGGTAAGAGGGGAGGGCCAGGAAATTCCCACCTTGGGTTTCGTACACCAGAGAACGACTCCGTTACAACATTTTGCCTATTCTGCACTTCGCTACGCTGCTCCCTGACACTACGGCATGGGACCTGCAAAAGAAACAGGACAGGTAAAACAAAAGACTTGGTGCTTTACACACGTGGGCACTCACATAAGGAGCCCTCTGTACTCAACATATCATCGCCCACACACTTAAGACGACAATTATGTACTGTACTTCAGCCTAGCATGTACGTACATGAATCCTGCATTTATAGCACACCAAGCTATGTAAGAAGAGATGTTTGCCACAAACTGGGAAAATGAGTATACCAGACACTAACTGCTGCAGTGCTGCAAATAGATACTTCCAAGGGAAACGTCACCTCACTGGTTCCCCTCCGAGTGGTTCACAACTGATGGCTAAAGCAACTCCTGTTTGACCATATCAGCTAACACTGAATTCTGCAGGCTAAGATACAACTAGGGGAGTTACTGAGCAACTGGCAGAGATTTTGAATTTACCTCCTCCTCACTACCAAAATTTACTGACCAGAACACAGAATTTCTGCCAAAATCGGGTTTGTATAAAACCCAGTGGTCCTGGATTAAGTTTGAGGACAGAGAGAACTGCACACTTAGCACAATTAGGCCTTTGGGCAGTCATTTTGCTTCTGTAGAAGCAGCCCAGGGGCTCCATCTCTAGATTATGTCAGCTGTTCTCTTCCTAACGACTTTGAATATGGGCAATACAAATGGCAGCAGGTAACAGGAGTCCTCATGTTTCCAGCAAGCAGAGAAATGACCTCATTTGCACGCTGCTGCTCAAACTGAACTTTAACTTAAACAAAAAAACTCCACAAACTTTATCACACGTGGGTCTTTTATACATTGATGCATGAATTCTGAAAGGATGAGGAAAGTAAAGAATGAGGAACGAAAAAGAAAAGCAACAGTATTTCTTACACTTTTCGGGCCAAATGAATAGAGATCAAGTAGAAAACTTCAGGGACTCACTGTCTATTTCCACTTTGTTGCTGGTTCACATCAGGTCTCTACCATATTTTCCTCCAATTAACTTGTATTCCATTATGTTTCAACAACAACCTCCGCTAGACCAGCTTAAAAAGTTGCACCAGGGACTCCTATTGTTAAAAAGATTTTTGATTTTTTTCTGGCCGATCCTTTCAAGCATAAAAGCCTCCGGTCCCTTCTTGGACAAACTGGACTTCCATGTTAAAATGACTAAAAAAAGAGGTCCTCTACTTGTTTCTGATAGCGTAAGGCCTCCTCCATCCCAAATTATTTCAAGGTAGACCAACTGCACGCTTTCCACACTAACTGGGACTGGAACAGAAAAGAGTGGTGGCTACTCGTCCCCAAGTTTTATTTATGAAACATGCTCCTCTAACACAATGTTAAGATGAGACACTGATGAGCAACTGTCTCCCTCTCTTCCATCATCCCTCGGCCTCCAGAAACAACTATCGCACCACTCATCTGAACACAGCAATTCCTGTGCTGGTCCGCCAACACCCTGCTACTGGTTCATGAGCCTCCAAACGCAGCTGCCTCTTAACCCTGTGACTGAACACATTCTTTGGTCTAGAGCGCTCACGCGAGATCCACTCCGACATCTGCACGTCGCTCTCCCTTGTACTTGAGAACTTTTAAGCGTCAGATTAACAGGTCCCACGTTAAGTGCCCCTTCGCCCTCACGTTGCTTCTTGCCTTCATCCCTTCTAGGGGTTACCACTACCAGGTCAATCACTTCAGAATTGGCTTTTAACTAAATAAAAAACCTCTACAGGCAGCAACCAGAAGAAAACTGCTCCTCTTTTTTCACAATGAACGGATCTTTAACTTTTTTTTTTTGGTTTTTTTTTGTTTGTTTGTTTGTTTTAAAACTACAACAACATCTTGTATTCATGTTAGTGGCTGTTACTAAAAGCAACATATTTAAAGCAGTTTTGTTTAGGCATTTTTTTTTCCATTGGTTATCAGCTTTAAAAAAGTCTTTGAAAACTTTATGTACAGCAAATTCCAGATTACTGTAAGAGAAAAAGAATTATATATAAAGCAAAAAGCCATGCAGTTAAGTTAAAGAAGAATCTGATGACTGACTTGGCAAAAATGTAATGAATGAATTCCACAGCTGTTTTGTCAACACTTCCATAGTAATTTGGCAAAAGCACAAAAATATCAAGTTTGTATTTCGATCAAATGGCTATTAGAGCTGTTGAAATCTTACAGACACAAGACAGTAAGAGCATGTTCCACATTTTATATTGCATTGTCCTTGCTTAGTTTAGAAGCTCTCACCTTTTCAGGTTAATCATTTGAAAATATCCTGTCTTGTACCTTAGGTTTTAAATAAGACACTAACAAGTTCACATGCTAATTACGAGAAAGAAGAGATGGCTACGCCCTCTGAAATTACACCCCACAACCCGTAGTTCGTTTCTTATCTCTTTCTGCATTACTAGGACTAAGGCAAGCAAAACCCAGTTCCCAGTGCTATCTGCTAATGTTTGCACATAACCCCGATTTTCAAAACGACATATATATGAAGCATAGCATAACCTTTTAATTGACCTTGACCCTCAGAACATCATATGCTCTTTAGTAACAGGAAATCTCTAACAGTCAGATTTCTGACTTCAAAATATTTGATGAACCTTCACCACAAAATCCAAACCTATTTTTGACATCTTCCTGAAAATAAAGAACACTAAGCAATCATTTGATTTCTGTTCAATAATACTGACACACTAATGAGAAACTTGAATTTGAAAAATAATCTTATTTCAAGTTGACTTTTGAGACTAATTTTGACTAAATACTTTAATTAGGAACCTGTAAACAGGCTGTACATGAGACTGGATTCTCCAGCTGTGCCACTTCTCATTGTTGAGCATCTCCAGTCCATCAAGGAAACTCTCAAAGTTTCCAGATGACCACTCTTTTTCACGTAGTCAAGCTGTTCAATCTCTGCCTTAAAATTCACCATAGTTTAGGAATACTAGGGATAATTACAGCTTTTCAAATCCAAGGCCTTTCAATAACAAAACATGCGTATGTTTATATACACGAAAAGAAAAACTTGCTCTGTGTATCCCACTGGGACCTGAAGTTCTCAGAGTAACCAATAACAGTAAGTGGAGAGCACAGGAATTACAATTTTCTCAATTAAAAAAAAAAAAAAAAAACCACCACCAAAACAGAAACATTACTACGAGCCAACAAAAGAATACTTACAATTATCTTTTGTGCCTGGAAACAGTACCATCAGCCACTTTATACGCTCCTTCTGAAGATAGCCAAGGTGAACAAAGAGAAAGAGCTTTTACCAAGAGAGCTTTGGGAGTTTTTGAAATAGAAACAAAGTTCAAATATTGACATCAGTATTTCGTTTTTACTACTCAGCAAGGCCATGCATCATCCAGCCAGGAAAAGGCTGCCACGCCACAGGCAAATAGGCAACAAAGCTCTTCCCGTATGAGGCGACCGCTACTGCCATTGCAGGCCTTCGTGGTGGCACCCTCCTACTTCTCTACCTCCTCCTCTCTTCACATCCCCTTTGAGGTCTGTGGGATGAAGCACTAAGCACAATAACAGCTGCTTCCAACCACAACCTCTGGGGCCAAAGTGGAAAAAGAAGGGACAATATTGAATGCTTCCTTAAAGGAAGAGAAATCGGAGAACACAAAGTTCCTGGAGGACGCATGAAAGATGTGTGCATGCCCGGCAGCTCTCGAGGAGGGCAGAATTTGTCAGTGGAGGTCATGGACCTGGACAGAAACCAGACCACAGGAGAATGACTGAACACCTTACAACCGTATCTAGCATCTGCGCAAAATCACCTACAGTATGGACATACCTGCATCTCCTGTATTTCTGCAACGCCAATAAGAGCTCTTCCAAATATTTAAGTATTTGTCAGCAGACTCACTGTATCACTAAGTATTTGAAAAAACACTAAAAATCGTTCACTGCAATTAATTGTTCTAATTGTTTAACCAGAAAGACAATTTTGTACTACTACCAGACCAAAGTGCGGGATCCATCAAAACTAATCAGCCTCTTTCAAGAGCACCACTAAAATCAAAGCCTTCTCAGAAACATTTGCCAAGAGTTTTACTAAGTTTCAAAAACATCAAACATCATTTAATCCACAATATTTTCCCTCAGTCATGTAAAAGTTAGCATTGTTCACTCTACAGTTACTGAAGACATCCTACAGTCAACACTCCGATACAAAAAGGAAACCTAGAAGAGATTCACAAAAGAGAAAGCTTACATTTGCATACACTTGTTATTAAGAAAGTCAGTAACTGTCATTAGAAGCCCTGAATTTTACACTTTCGAGAACAATTAAAGACTTTCCAATTAAAATTCTGGCCTTGCCTGAACTCTCTGTATTAGATACACTGCAGCATTTCTGCAGGAAAACTTTCTTTTTACAGTACATTTTTTTCCATACTTTAAAAAAAATATACAATTTCTCTATAGAAAATGTTGTGTTTACCCAAGAACGAATAGTGAAAAAAACCACAATGCCGTAATTTCATATATACAGCTAGCCATATTCGTAGGGATGGAATTTGTTAGTGGAAGCCTGCAAAGCACTGACTTTCCAGTTAGAAGATAAACTGATAAATAAAACTGCTCTAGCGTATCCTAATGTTCTGGATAAGTCACTGGTTACAATTCAAAGGAAAACAGTGCTAGCACTTGAAAAGGTCAATCTCTACCACAATTTCAGCTGAAGACTTGTAGGGCCTATGTTTTAAGAAGACATTAGCCAGAACAAAAAAAAAAAAAAATTACAAAAACTGAAGAGACTTTGACCTATATTAGTAATATATTGGTCTAACCTACACTAAAGCCGCGTTTCAAGTTGCCAGACATGGCTATATGCCACTTACAGGCACATAGCCTGTAACTATACAGGCATACTCAACATGTGAGACACCCAATAATTGGGGGAATTTTACAACCACACCCAAAAAGCACAACAGTAAGCTGAAGCTGGAGCCAGATGGGAATAAACATCTCGGTTTTTTTATTTCAAACAAACTGATAAAGGTAGCTGGGAGACACTAGGCAACACCCCCCCCACAAACCCCCAAACAGCTCTTGCACAAAAGGCTCTCCACAGGAGGAAACTATTCTGCCCGGGGCAACAAGCGCCTCCCCTGCAACCAAACGCAGGGCATGTCTGTGCACTCGGCTTGGCCATTTATTCTAAGCAAACAGTTACCAGGGATCCAGTCATCTTCTATATAAACATTTCAGGGGCAAAGCACACACATGATCTCTCTCCTTTGACAGTTGCTCTGAGAAGAGCTGGAACTATGTTAAGAGGAATCAGAGCATCTTTTGTTCTTGAATTTGTTAATCAAGAAAAATAAGGATTAGACACCTGTGTCTTATCAAAAAAAAAAAATGCTTCCGTCAGTTTTTAGCTCCTTCTTTAAATGGATAATTTCAAAAAGCATCTTCTAGATTATTCACTGTGTTAGACGCACTTGAATTCACCTCCTTCTGTATGAAGCCTTTTTTTTTTTTTTTGAGTGCAAGACAAGTTATATTTGTGTAGTTAAAAAAAGGAAAAAATACTATAGGCCACAAGCCTGTTAAGAACAAGATTCAGGACAGTAACACTCAACTTTCCTTTTTGTTTGTTTGTTTGTTTAAATCTTTAAAATAGGACTGTCTTCCAACTCTTTTTGGCTAACACCTTGAAAATGGATCAAAAAAATAGGTCAATTCTTATGTTTTAGAAATATTTTTGGAAGTGATGACATAGCCCCATATTACAAGTCTTATCCTATAGAAGTGCCAGCAAATACTACATAATACCTCAAAAACATAAGAATCCATGTATTGTAAGCTTCTCTTTTTACTTGGCAGTGGCAAAAACTAATCTACTTTGTCATTTTCTACGTGATTCTCTAGATGAATTGTTTTTTGCCCTAGAATACCTGATGATGTCTTTTCTACTGACGTAATAGGTGGTCTTGAGCTGTACAGAGAACAGAATCGCATTTGCTATCTTTCAAGTAGGTTTCTATATAGGCTATAACACAATTTTTGAAATTACTTAGAACACTTGGATAAAATCAGTCTGCTTTGACAATTTATAGCTCTGACACCATTTAAAAAGGTATTAAAATAGATAATTTTTTCTGCTGACAAAGAGTCAAAAATTACAGGGTGCCCACTGGCTATATGCTCGGGCAGCTATACAAAAATTTCTGCTAGAGACTTGTTTCTTTTAAATCAGAAAAAGGGCTCAGCAGTACAGCACATACACTTGTTTGCTTTTCCTTCAGCAAGTCTCCTTGTTCCTATGGCTACGTCTACATCGGTGAAGCTACACTGCTTTGATCCAGCTTTTTATCAGTAAAGTGAAAGTTTTCATAACATAACCTATACAGAAAGCAGCCGTTTAGATCTCAAACTACAGTAAATTTCTGTAGAAGAATTGAAGTCTTAGCACTGGAGCTGTGTTATTCTCCAAGCAGAGTATCTTTCAAAGAAAGTTAGGAAGGGCTTAGAAATAGAGGGATTTTGCCATATAAGTGCTTAACTTTTTGGTTGTGATCCAAGATGTGTTTTACAGTTATACGACCCAAATGCTACCGAGTAACAATTCCAGGAACGTGGCTGTCCACAAGCTTCACTTAGAAACAAACTTAATTAATTAAAAATGATTATTAACAAATGCAACCCTGGGTACGTTCAAGACAAATGCATGCCTACAGACAGTGTTTTCACACACATAAGCCCTGTAGGAGATGCTTCTCTGGCGGTTCCCTGTAGAACTATTTTTCCAACATAATGCAGTCTTAGATATGTAGCACGCTACCAAAAACGATCTAATTTAAAAAAGGCAGCTTTTTCCATTGTAATAACTCAAAATTCAAACACACAAAGTGCCATCCACGTAAGACTTAACACACCCTAAAAATAAAAACTTTAACCTGCTAAAACTTTGTCTACATTTAAAAAGCAGCACGTTCTGACAAATGAAACTTTGTCATAACATTACTTTAACAAGAGACCTCTTACTCTTCACCTCAGGAGCTGGAATCAGGCTCCCTCAAGCTCTGCAGCCTGTTTTTGGTGAGAAGAGACAGGAGACATACAGGGGTTCATTGCAAAGCACGTTCCAAAGCAAACTCCTTAGGACAGTCACCAAGGTCCTCACCCTGGTTTCCTCCTCATCACTAAACATCCAATTTGTCCACCATAAAAAAGCAACTACTTACCTTAATAGATTTAGAATGTCTTCTCCCACATGACTTCCACTCTTGGCACCTACACATCCTGAAGAGGATTCTTTCAGGCAATAGTCATCATGGAAGTAATATCCATGCCCTAGCTGCATGTGTTGTCTCCTCTCCTACCCGGCTTCCACACCCAATCCGAACAGTCGCAAGAGCAACCGAATGCAACCTCAACCATCCCTCAAATTCCTTCACCACAAAAGGATACCCACAGTCTCAAAACCACAGTAAGAGGATACAGCATTATGCATTCATGTTAACACATCAGCGATGGGGAGGGAGGGAAGAAAGAAATAAGAGTATGACAAAATCATGCTGAAAGACAGACTATGAATATAAACAAAGGCCTGAAGGAACACAGAGCCATATGTTGCATCTTGACCCTAGCCTTCCGAAGCCTAGGCTATTTCTGCATAGAGCTCCAACCACTCACTCCTCACTGAAACGTATCTTTCAGAAAAGACAGTCTTGAAGACACCCAAGAGCTGAGAAACCTGCTCTTGGCAGGTTCTTCCAATGGTTAATCACGCACATGTTAAACTTATGTTTATCTTCTCATTCGAATTTGTCTAGCCTTATACAAATGTTTATACCCTTCTTCCAACCAAGATGACCTTTAATAGCCACAGTTTTATCTTACTAACGTACGCATTTCTTTAGAATGAAAATTGGAACTTGGCACATAGCTCTGGGCCTGTAGAAGCACCTCCTTTTCCAGCAGCAGCTGAGGAACCAGCCTCCAAGATAGCACAGAGGATTTGCCAGCAAAGAGTAGGCAGGGTGAACAGGCGATACAGGCATTTGCCCTTTGCTTCTGGATTCACTGTGGTAACTCTCGGTCAGGTTTTCTCGATGAGAAAGGCAAAGGCCAAATAAGGAAAAGGCCTTTCCCAAATAAGGCCTTGGGATTCATGTCAAGAGGACAAAAGAGGCTTTGATGGCTTCCTGCTTCTCCCTTATTGGTTTCACGCCCTTCAGGTTACACTGTGAAGCAGCAGCATGCAATACCAACAATGTTAAGATCTGTCTTTCTTCTTGGGGCTAAAACACACAAGCTCAGAAAATATGAAGTGGCACTGGAGGTATTTAATGAAAGGAGTGCCTTGGCAGTTGTTCTGGTGTCTAACTCAGAAGGTCTCGAGGGAAAAAAATCCTCTACCAGTTTGGACTCACTCGGGAGCAAAGTCAGAGCGTGAAGCCAAGAAGTCTGTGAACACTACTCAATGCTCACAAGTACACCAGGTGCATCCAAAACAGCTTAAGTGCATGCCCAGCTCTCTACTGCTCTCCTGAGCATCCAGCTCCCACTTTGCACTGCAGAGCTCAATACTCCCTTTCTTTACTGAAACTCTTTCAATATACTTGATAATAGGGAGCTGACTGGATCTCCTAGCACCTAGTAGTAAGAAATGTGTAGGTAGAGATTAGGAGATTTATTTTGGGAGGTGCCTGAATGATTACTGTAACAGGGCACGTCCAAGCAAATCAAATACCAAAGTGCCTTCTGATGAAAGGCGGTATTATTAAGTAAAGCCTAGCAAAGGTCCTTCAAAGACCAAATGTCTAGCCCTAGGACTCTAGTAAAGAGACTGGAGGGAAGACTGAGCTTTGGTGATGTGATTTTTTTTTTTCCATTTTCCTCCAGAAATGCTTTCATAGAGAAGTCCAAAGCAATTTTAAAAGTATCCATAGTCTAACTCTCTTTAGAAGAATGATAGCCTGATACTAACGATGCTACGGTCTTTACCTATTCGAGTGGCCATCCTGTATTGCCGAATAAGACAAGTATCGCAACAGGATGACAAATTTTTAATTTCTGTAATTTTTAGTATGTGCTGTTCATTCATATCTTTCAGATATATCTATTATCCAATCCAAACTACTGCATGCATTTTGGACTCTGTAAGCATGGCAGGGGATACAGTATTCATGCAGCTTTTCAGGTAGCTTTCCACCAACTGTAGGTAAGTCAGATACCTAACCAAGCACTAGTCTGCCACATCAAAAAGTTAGTTCTCAGAAAGTTTCAGTAAGTTTGAAACAGCAGTCAGTTCACATAGGTTCAGGATTATTGGTCACAGCAACTTTTTTTTTTTTTTTTTTTTAAACTGCAGTATCTCAGAAAAGGCATTTAATGTCTTTTGAATTCAAAACCTACATGGCAGAACACAAGCCAACGTCTTCCCCCCTATAACATTTCAATAGTGCAGCGCGGACAACACTGCACTGAACAACCAGCTCTAGTGCAGGCCTTTTTCCCTCAAAACAGGGGCAGGTCAAGCAGTAGATCCGCTACAATTAAGAATTCAAAAGTATAGTTTCTATCGCCAACAAAGCAAATTTGCTTGGTTCCAACAGTAAGGCAAGGTGAGGACAACTTCAATGTTTCAGGTGGGAGATAAAAAGCTTTTCACTTAGACAACCAGTTTAAGCCAAGTGATAACAGGAAGAGAACCAAAATTGTTTGTTTAGCAGTACGTAAAGCAACTTCTTGGTGACAATTCAGCTACAAAGCAAACAAGACCAGAGGGAGCAGACACTTTTCTTCCATTAAAGAGTTTCAAAGACAGGGTTGTAGCTGACCGACAGGTTACTGAACTCTACACTGTCACTATCTTGTGAGAAAATAATGACTTAAAACAAGCCTAAATACTAGGACATCCAAACATGAGGAGCGAAGAGACAGGTTTTCCAAAAAACAATTCTGAAAGGCTTCAATGAAAAGGTTAACAAGAATTCTAGCGTTAACTTAAAATAAACATTATGTTAATACGGGGGGTTTTTGAAAAGTACTCTGTTCCTAAGCATCCTACAGCTATAGCACACTCACTTTACAATGCTGTCATCCTGGAGGTTGACGTTATCCTTTTATGATCACAGACAAAAACTAAGGCAAAGTAGGAAATAAGCTCACTTTGTTGAACAGAACAGCAGCAGGTTCAGGAACAGAACTCAAGGAAGACTCCACAAATCTAACTTCCCTCACCACTGAACAATCCCACAGATGGTCTGAAACACAGAAGCACAACTAAATACAACATAGACAAACCTCCGCTTATATATGAAGCTAACACACTGAAACAGGCAAGTAAACTGGAAAGTCAAACACACACTGACAGAGCCGTGTCAAAAACTTGGACTTGTCTGAGGTCACTTCAGTATTTTTTTTTTCCTCTTTTTTGTCTCATGTTCAGCGGCCTAAGACTCGATCCATCTATGAGTCACAAGTTGACATAGTACATGTGTCTTTCAAGTGTTATATACACTTTCTCTGCACAATAGCTTCACCACATATCACAAAACAGTATCTGTGATTCTCACCACATCAGATATCGTAAAAATGGAGAACGGCAGTCAGCAATTTTAGTGTGTGAAATATTCTAAGGTATAACCTAAACTTCTTCAGTAAAGCATTTCTACTAGTGAAAGGGGTAGATGCCATGCAATCTAAAGAGAAATTTAGTTTTTCAGTGCAATACACTGAAATTACTGTCACACACGAGACAGAGTTTGCACCAAGAAAAAGCACTACAAAATTACTGTATTCCGTCTATAAACTCTGAAGCAGAGCATGAAAAAGTTCTGAACAAGAGTGACCTAGTAGTTTCAAGAACTCCATCTTAGTTTTTCCAGACCACTGGAGGAAGCTCAATTTAAACTGGATGGTGTCCCCAAACATTGAAAATGAATCCCTCCTTCCCATATGAAGAAATGGTACTTTTAAGCAGTACTAGATTTTGAAAGCTCTCATCCCACTTCACCTTTGATGCACGTCATTTACTAGAATTAGAAATCTCTTTCATTAGTATGTTGTGCTATTTATGCCAAAAAGAAAGTTTAAGGAAATTTGTTGCCCTAGATGACCCATTACTCCTATTAAGTCAGTTTTGTATACTTTGCATGCAAAGTATGTATTAGTAAGAAACTACGCAAAAGTTTTCAGAGCAACCTAGTAAGCGTATTTTCTCAAGAAAAGAAACTCATTTCAGCAGTAAAATTAAGAAGAAAGTCTGAACATTTAACAGAATAAGCAGAAAAAGAAGAATTTATATTAGATCCACAGACTAATAGGCTTAGGAGAAGTGTAATATGGCACCAATTTTTATATCTGAAACTGGCAAGGGGAGTCCAATATTATGCTTGGACCAAGACCAAATATTCATCCAGTTCATCTGTCAGTCTATTCAAATACCAATGTATAGGTATCTGCTTACTATTGCAGAAATCTTTACTGATTAATTTAAATAGTGCTGACTCATTTCTTCTGGTCTACTTCTCTGTCTTATCAGTTTCTCTTCCTATCAAGGAAGTGCAACGCTGACATTTAATGCTTCATTTTGTCCAGCTCTGACAACACCAGCCTCAGGAATCTAAGTGCAGAAGAGAGACCATCCAAAACACTGCATCTTCAGGGAATTTACACAGTTAAAATATTTCATTATGGAACCCCTGAATGAATGGTTTAATATGTAGCTCATAGTGCGTGAAGGACCACATGTTTCTGGTAAGATCAAAGCTAAACATATGGGTAAAGATTTGCCCTGGCAGCTGTACCATCATCATCACGTTCTTAACTTGAGTGAACCTAGGGAAGATAAACTGGGATTAAAACAGAAGGTAAAGCTTGCCCAGCTGAGCATAAAACCTACAGGTATCTATGAAAAGGAATTCAAACAACTCCAGATTGTCCTAATTTTATTTGAGTTGGTAAACCAGTTTCGAAGCACTTTTTACAGTTTACATAACGGAGCAGTGTGTCCTATAAATCTACGTAAATTAACATTTTTCTTTTAATAACTCAAGACATCACAAGACCACCAGATTTTGAAATAAACTGTTATCATCTCTATCAAGAAGAAACACACACGAGGAAGCCAAAAAACCCCCCAAAACAAAAACACCGCAAGACTGACAAAAATAAAAACACTGTTTATAGAGTTTCTAGCCCAAGTTTGTGCTTCTGCACCAAAACCACAACACTGAAGTAGCCAAAAATCTGCAAAAACTTTAAAAGGTGCATAACTTTCGTTGTCCCAAAACTGAAGTATACGTTTATTCCTTCTCCTGCCTCTGCTATTTTGTTTAGTTCTATGCAACTGACACTAATGGCAGAGGGAAGCATGTTAACACGAATCTGAATTCTACTGCAGCAATTTGTTAGTATTGTTCTTGGGTTAAGTTATCTGGCATGAAACATGAGCAACTCCTTGCAGTATTTAGTAATAGCTGCATTTGTTAGTACAAAGCAGACGGTGCTCAGTAAAAGACATTAACTGATCATTTGAAAATACTATGCTTTTTTTCTTTTTTTTCCCCTCTCCTTTAAAAACAGTTAGCCAGCCTGCAGAGCTCAGTGAAGGCCAGATGTTCAAAGCTGGTAAAGAGACTAAAAACTGCACATCCATGAATGCACAAAAGTATCCAAGGCCTGGCAGGTGTTCACATGTGGCAATACTTATTTGCATGCTTTATCTATGACATCACAGACAGTAATTTCTTTCACGAAACTTTGAAAATCTGGTCTTATCTAAGAGATTAACATTTTGCTTCATTCATTAATGTAACAAAGGAATTCACCAATTTTTTTTTACTTTGGGTTAATGTGTAAAAATAAGAGATATTTTAGCAAGATACTTTAGTTAGCTTTCATTTTCGTTTTGTAAGCCTTCTCCAAAGCAATCATGCTCATCCCCAATATGAGTAAAAAATGTTATAATTCATAAAGTTTTTTTGTTTAATTGTTTCCTTGGGTGTTTATGCCCAATACAGATCATTGTTTAAAGGGGTCTCAACTTACAGCTTCAGAGGGTTTTTTTTTGTTTGTTTGTTTTAAAATGTAGGACCAAAGAAAAAAAAGTAATATATTAAGGTGAAAGATGGAGCGAGAAAGTCAACCTCTGAATACTCCTTGAAAATAGGTGCTTCAAATACAAGTTTAGAAAAGAAATTAAAAATCATGTTTTCACTCACATTGACGAAAACATCTGCAAAGAATAAAGGCCCTCATCCTTAAGCTTGAAGGAAAGAGTGTTGGGAGGAGAAAAACAGAGAAGAAAAGAAAAGCACTGTTTTCCCAAGAAGCCCAAATCACACACAGACACAGGAAGGTTACCAATGCCATTCGTGAAAGAATGCACCACAAACATCAGCATTTATTCATATTGAATTTTTTTTTTTTAAGCAAATGACAAAAGACCCAGCTCACTGGCTTCACTTTTGTTTACTGTTTGCTTACATTACACATTTAAACATTTGTCAAAACTTACTAAGTTGTCTGCGTTCATGCACAACTAGAAAACATCCTTAATTTATTTAAACCAGAAATGCATTACCAGAAATGTATTAACATTGTTCACTACTAAATATTTAAAAAAAAGTTGAAATTACTAAAAATGTTATCCTGGAAATGTTAACTTCACAGCAGACTTAAACTACTAATTGGCTCACATTTCAAACAAATTGGAAAAAAAGCAAGATTCATGCTAGTGTTAGTGTACATCTCGCCCTAGCACTTCTGAAGGATCATGGTTCACCTTGGATCATATATAATAAAAAGAAAAGTGCATACAGAAATTTACAACAATTTTAAGGACAAAAAATGGTCCTATTGATGTGGTCCCAACAATTAACTCAAAAGTCTATGACAAATACAAGCTCCGGTGAGCTATTTATACTACTTAAGATTAAGTACGGATATACAGAAAGTTGAGTTCGTTTGAAATCTTCAAAAAATGTTCCTGTCAATCCTCAAATGGTGGCTGTTAGAGCTTAAAATTTCTGTTAAATGCGTGCGTTGAATTACTTGTTATCCAAGCGTAGCAGCTGCTCCTTACCATTTATTGTTAGCGACCTTAACTGGCCATCTTCTTCAACTTCTACTCTCTCTTGTCCATTCTCAACAATTCTGTAAGACAAAAAAAATAAAAAAAGACATCACACAACACAGACATTTTTAAGCCCTGTAAGCTGCCTGAAAACATACACCAGAGGTAGGTTGTTAGATAATTAAGTTTAATGCCATATCTGGAGTAGCGACTACTGAATGCAACTGTAGCTGGCAAGCTTTTTGTATTTAACAGTGCAGAAGCTGTGACTAGTAACCATCTGCACTGCCTCATTGATATTGCTCATTGATAGCAAGAAAGTTGCTTTCTGGAGGTTTGAATCCTCCAGTTACAGCTGTCACTTCATACATGCTCACAACGGCAGGGATACTATTCACTATTATCTAGAACTAAATGCCTTTTGACAGATTTGAAGTGTACAGTCTTGATGTTGCATTTAATATCTGCCCCATTTGTTATATGCATAATATTTTAGATCCAATCACAATTTTGGATGATAAAAGGCACACAAGACAGTCTTTAATCCATTTTTAATTTGATCAAAGCAATTAATTTGGAGGCATATTGCATGCCAAGTTTATGGCTAGCACGTACTAGACCGAATTTAAGCATCTCTGAATGGAGTTAGGCATCATTAAAGAGCCAAGAACTTTTTGATATTTTGTTTTAAAATACAATCACGAAACAGTTCAGTTCTGACAGCAACACACTTGCAGAACTCATGAAAAAAGATTTACAAATGGGAAGAGGATGCAAATTTAAATTATTTAAATTATTAACCAAATAATTGGTTCTCCCTTGCTTTTCCAGAGAGGTTAAGTACTGAAATGACATCTAATTACTTGTTCAGCGTTCCTAAAACTTACTGATCATAGTGTTACATACATTACCCTATTGCTAACTAATATTTGGGTTTCCTATACGCAAGGGTTCCCCATCACCAGCATGAAGCAGTCAGGCAGCGGGCTGTGTCTAGTGCTTGAAAATCCACTTTCCAGTACACAGGAACTTATTTCCCAAAGCAGGCTTCAGCTGCTTGTTTCACTTAACAGATGAAATAAAATTACTTGTTACATAAAACATTAGCTTCCCTCAAACACTGCCTTGGAAAAGCACACTACAGCAGAAGTTAGGGAAAAGTGTTTCACAGTTCATAACGTCTACCAAATAGAAAGGCTTCCTCATTGCCCGGAGACAACAGAAAACAAGCAAGTTTCTCCTTTCCAGAAGGCCAAGTTTACCTGATGAACAGTAGTCAGGCACCATGATAAAAAAAAAAGTATCAAAAAACGGATGGTTCTGAAGGCCTGGAAAGAACTCCACTGTCACCTCCCTTTCAAGCAGCAACTAATTGCTGACTTCATTTTCAGCAGGGCAGTTCTGACAGCAGGTCTTCCACGTCTCAGTCCTCCTCAACGGTCAGAAGTTCAGAAAAAAACTATTTTCCCCATTTCAACAATGGCAAGAGCAGCCAGAGAATCCAAATCTCATCTTTACTGTCTTTTTTTTTTTTTTTCTCAATTCAGAGAAATTCAAACTCTATGATAGCCACAATATTAAAAGTAAAAATACATACAGATACATATATATGTATAGTTTCATAAGAACATATTTAGATGACTGTTACCTCTTCGTAGTAATTTTTCTGCCATTAACTATTTTAGTTGAAGTTGATACTGATTTGAAGTTACCCATCCCACTGCCACCAAATGACGTAGAGGAGAACGAAGTAAGGCCTCCATGTCCCAGTGGACCAAACGAAGTAAAACCTATTGAGAAAAAAATTTGACATGAAAGGTATTTGACCAAAGACATGTATACTTGTACGACCGTGGGAATCCAAATTTATCAGCTGCTTGGACTACATCGTAACTTCAGGGTGTCTTTGTTGGTTGTGTCAACACAGCACCACCAAGCATCCTCCACGAGAGGATAAAATATATGCCTCCAGGCCCATTTATTTCTCCTATATGGACCCACAGTTTGGGCTCCTTGTGCAGAGTCTTGTCAGAAGACTGCTCACCTTCCTTGAAGAAAAGGCATTCAAGCCTGTCAGCTGAACTCAGCCATTAAATCATTTTTTCCCTTAAGGTAAAAGTAGAAACTTTAATAAGTCTCTTTTTTTTTTTTTAAATATAGATTTTGGGATGTTAGCAGACTGAGTAAGTTTTGCACCCGTAACTTCCCAACTAAAACCCAGAATCTTAATACTTGAAGAGTGCTGGCTCCTGGCAACTCTCATCAAATTCTCAGATACAAACATTAAACTTCGCAATTCCAGCTGAGTACCCCAGAACTGACGCTAATACCATAGGTTTTAGGCACACGTTTTCCCCAGTGTATTTTCAGGACCTTAAATTAAGGTCATCACACCAACATCAAAAAGCAAACAGATCAAAAACAAATCTAAATCATAGAGAAACTGTAGCACCAAAAGCTAAGAACACAATACATCCTACTTCTCAGCGGTTTGTTTTTTTCCCCCCATGAACTTTCGGGTATACCAAACACTAACTGAGGTTGTTTACTCTGAGCGACTTTTCAGAGAGCAGTTTTAATTCAAAAATAGCCTCAGAATTTCCTGAATGAAGAAGGCAATTTTTAAAAAAGAATTTATCAACTTATTTCATTGAAATCCCCTGTGAACAAATAATGCATTCATTGTGAAACTGTGAGATATTTACCTGTGTCAAATGAAGAAAAACCACTTCCAAAAGCAGGGAATCCACCAAAGGCAGAAAAAAATGATCCACCACCTCTGCTTCTGGTTCCCCTTGGACCTCGCCTGCCCCCAAAGAAGTCCTCAAAAGGGTCTTCTACAAAACAAGAGAAAAAAAAAAACACATTTAAGAGGTCAACTTTACTGAGTCATTGCCGCGAATAATCATTATGGGTTCTTCAATTAAACAAACAAACAAAAAAAACCCTCACACCTGTTACAGATAAGACATCACCTTCCTTCGAAATATCTGATGCCACTGAGCTAAGCAGCCCACCAGGAAGGCAATTCCTGCACTCCTTTTAGACTAAATTCTGCCTCCCTTTCAGAACTCCAAGTAATTTTTAAAAGTAGTTGATTTCCTTATTTTACCTGTTTACTATTAAAAACTGTAAACACTCATACAAACTCCTGCTCGTTTATCAATAGAATAAAAGCAGTAAGAACTGCATAAACAGCATATATACACATCACACACAGCATAGTACACTGCAGATATGGTAAAAAAAATTTATTTGAAGTTAACTATGTCCAATTAGTTAGCGTTTGAGAGATTTGGAACTTTTTAGAGGCATAATCATGAGTTTTAGAGGCAAAGTCACTGTAAGGCAAGTCCCTCAGTTACGTCTCTACAGAACTCCCCACTGTCAAAGGGAGGTTTTCCCAAATACAGAATGAAAAGTAACACTGCAGACAAAAACAAACTTTTAGAATTTGAATTTAACAAAGCTTGCGCTATCACACCCACGTACCCAAACTTTCTGGCTTATTTCTGCTCAAGACTTATTGTGGACCACCACAATGAATGCTCTGAAAAGCAACTTCCAGATATGCTATACTGAACAAGTGAAATATAAAAAGAGCAGTCAGGGACTGATGACTCATAACCTTAAAGTGATCTAAGAGATCGTTTATCTTAGCAACAGCGACATTAGGTACCTCAAACACACATACTCTGGTGCACATTTAGGTAACAAGGAGGTTTGTGTACTGTATCCCAAAGAAGCATACAGGCCCTACTGACCCGGAAAGGCTGCGCAGGAAGAAGAGAGATATAAGAGAAAAGGGTCACGAATAAAATACTACTTCAAACTCAAGTACAACACTTAGGTCATTCAGAACAGCAGCAGTTATCTAATCCATTTCTCAACAGGAAGACAATAGTCTCTTTCTAAGTGAGTGAATATATACATACATACATATATACACACACACACACATATATATACACACACACACATATATATACACACACACACACATATATATACACACACACACACATATATATACACACACACACACATATATATACACACACACACACAAAACACAGACACAAGCAATCCATTTTTACTTGGATAATGAAATTTTCCTAAAAAAAAATAGGAAAGGTATTATTAGAATTATCTGAAAATTCCATTTTATGAGGGCTCTTAAAACCAAAAGAACAAAACAGAAAATTGCAATCACGTAACAGATACTCAATAAACATAACACTTCTGTTAAATCAAGAAGTTTGAGCTTCATAACTACTCTTTCCATCAATTCAAACTCTCCCAGAACTAGTGCAGTACGGTACTAGTGATCTTCTACCAAGCTTTCCACTTGTGGATTTAATATTGAAAGATAACATTTTTAAACACTGCTCAGAATAAGCTACACCATACTGAAAAAAAATGCAGAAACTGCAGATAGCAGTAACAGAAGTATGAAAGCAAAATAAGACTTATTACTGCATGACTGTTTAGAACTACAAATTGACAGAGCAAAGGTCAGAAAAGTAGTATTTATCCCACCTCTGTTACCACTGCAAAAATCCAAGTTGATTTATAATAAATGATCAAGCTAACGCAGCGGAAACATCAATAAAACAAACAAGCTGAGAACAAAAAGATTTTAGCTACCTTTACATTTTGGTTTACATGCAATTACTTAAGAAGTGACATGTTGCAATGTACTTAGGCTGAACAAAGACAGCTTCTCGGGTCCAAACACATACTCCCATCAATGAAGATATAAAAGGCCAGCAAAAAAGTAGTAGCCATAGTTTTCAGTTAAACATGAGAGGAACAAAGTTTATCTTACATACAGTCACTTAAAAAATGTTCAGGTTTTTTCTTCCCTATTTTTCCCCATATTCTTGTGCTCCAGCTTTTTTTTTTTAAATGCAGAACAAGCTTATCTTCAATATAAAGAGGACCTGTTTTTACCATTAAAATAAAAGAAACAAAACCAACTCTTGACACAGAAATATAGGAACCTACCATGAAAATTAGTATTTCCAAAGCAAGCACTGTATCATAAAAAAAGCTATTTAAGACTAGCATATTAACTAGCAAGTAAAACCACTGCAGTTAATGGTTGTGCAGTCCAATTTATTCTTGCTGGAATGACTCACAGGTTAGTTATGAAGGTCATTCACTCACGTGTACAAATGGTCTATATTATATTACTCCCCCTGTTAAGCCTTCTATTTATAGACCAATTTTTCTTCAGCTACCTGGAGTTAAAATAAAAACAGAACAACCTGCAATGTAAGCTTGAGTTTATAAACCTCCGCACTGTCAGTCTATTCTACTGTCTGCACAACAGCAGCAGAAGTGCAAAGGCTAAGGGAAGATCACAGAACCTCCCAGAGGTCCCTGCTATTAACTGGACTTCTAAACGGATTATAACCTTGCCGATGCCTAGTGACGCAAAAACCTAACCTAGACTCGGGCATGCCTTTATAGACTTTGGCAACTTTATACAGCAACAAAAGAGGTCAATGCTCCGCTTCAGCAAGTGTTCTAGCCTTGGGTGATTTCTGTTTGCAACCCTGCCACAGGCCAGAGCTAATAATCCTCTAACACTGTTCCAGTAATCCTCTCCAAAAAAAAATAAGATACCCAAACCAGTCCGGCAGTTGACTAATGAATCCTCTGTGGCCACTGCAAGACAGGGATTTTTCGGAGTTGGGAAGGTGGGCAGGGAGGGAATATTCCCTTAGGACCATGCTTACAGACATCCAGGTACAGTATGCAAAGTGTGCCAAAAAAAATTGAGGGGAGCAGTCAGTAGAAGGGTTCTGCACTGTCACTTGTTATATTCCCCACCAACTACACATCAGTATAGCGTAGTGTATGACCTTACAATCTCTCAGACCTTGCTTATGCTTTTAGTCCATAAATCCAGGTGATGAATAGTACCACTCAATAAAATAATAATCCAGCCTGGTAGGTCTATTGTTGCGATTTAGCAGAGCCTTTCCATGCATGATAACCTTTTCATATAGCTGGCTTTTCCTGAATGGTTCAAAAGAAGTGAATACCACGATATCAGCTGTTTATTATGACCCCTCTTATGACAGTCACCTTTGTGCAACTTAAAACTCTTGTAATTCTACCGGATGTTTGAAGCAGGAAAGGAAAAAAAACAACCCACAAGTGAACGCCCTTCTAAAAAAGTGGAAAATATTATATAAATACTATGAATTTTAAAAAGCTTCAGAAAACTTAAATGCTGGGTAAGTTTCACCTTAGAGTGTTGATTCTAATCTAAGTACTACCAGAACCCTGGAAGAGTATTAAAATACCAGATTGTTTCATCAGAAACGTTGCAGCATGCTTCCAAGATAAAACTGGCAAAACAAGGACAAAGACAGACCAAAATGGGAACAATTTCTAGGAAGCCAGTGAGACAGACTTCTAGTGGATCAACAACAGGAAGTCAGATGCTTAAGCAAAGAACTCATGATACAATGAAGGACTCCCATGCTCTTGCTGTTCCTAGGGAGACTGCAGTTCCAGAAGCCAGGGAGTTGATGTGAAGGTAGGAACGCGTATGGATGGAACGCAAAACCACCAGCAACACAAAAGCTTGCAGATTAACATCCATCTGAAAATTCTGAAGTTAGAGGTAACATGTTCCCCAAGAAGTTTACTTTCATCAGAAAAATTTTTGCACTTATTCAAACGCACAACCACTGCCACTTTCATCCGGATAAAACGTTACACCAGCTCACCGCATATCACAGAATCCTACCTTAAGTTTCTGTCCTCACACACGAGGAAAGAAATTAACCTCACAAGTCAACAACAACACTAAATATCTCGCCACAGTTCAAAATGAGGACCCTCACGAGTCTACCGCTGTAATACAGAAACAGCGCTTTCTCACTCTGAGCAACATGATCCGATCAGAGACTACTACTAAAAAGAAGTGGGCCTACTTGTTCTTCTTCAGCGGTTCCTCCTGCCTTGTGATCATGGAACGGCATGGCAAGTTGCACTAATTCAGTGACCCAAAAGAAAGCATTAATCGCTTGCATCGCTAGCTTTCTGCTGCCTCCATGAGCTAGTCTGACTCAGTACTGGCAAAACTGGCAGATCTGACAGAAAGCAGGTGGAATAGCACAACAGGGCAGGAAAGGAAAGGTTCTGTGCTTGTCTCCCTCCTTCCAATTTGAAGCAGGCTGTAATTCAGTTAAATTTCAGGATATTCATTATTCATTCAATTCATCTAAAGCATTAGCTCAAATCACCACAGGACAGTCTGAACTGGGAAGATGCTTTCAGCGCCACTGCCAGGTTATCCCTGATGAAAGCGTTCAGCACATTCCAGTGCTGTGCCGTCGTTCATGGCCAGAAAATAAGAGTCAAGATAAATCGAGCACTGCCAGCAGATGTTCTCTCACACGCACATGCTGCTGCAGCTAGAGATGTTAATAAACTTATAAGGACAGCATTCAAAGGAACATTACTCTGTATAAACAGGATCACTGTTTAGTTACCACTCACTGGACTATTCCGCCAACCCGGCATCTTACTTTATTCTTTGAGATCAGAGCCACGCTAACACCTCTGCCAAAATATGACACTGAGGAAAAGCTGAACACCTGGATTACAGATGCAGGAAGATGACAACGCAACTGCAATGGACTGAGCAAAGTAATGCTGAAAGGTTGCTCTATCCCTTACACGAGGGAGAGGTCAAACTGCATTCAGTGTTATAGTCTGCAGAGTTTCCATATGCCAAGGGAGTGTACATGCTGCCTGCCCACCCTGCTGCTTTGTATCAAAAACATACTGTAAGTGACCTAACAAATCACGCAAGAATCAAGTATAACAAATGTGACTGAATAAGGTGCTTATGCAAAAGGCTACAGATGTATGATATATATATAATAAAACATGATTCTCAGGGGAGGTGTTTCTATCTTGTCTCCTATTCAAAAAAAAGTTTCCAAAATGCATATTTGAAGTAACTACACCCAGAAGCTGGTGCTAAGTTCTGGACTACATGCAAAGCACAAAGGGTATCACTAGAACTGCACAGCAAAGCCATCAAAACCTACAGACAATTTGCATGGAAATAGTCTCTTCCTTGAGTACAAAATAAACATACTGTAGATGCTGTTTACTCAGAGGAGATACTAAGATGCCATCGCACACATTGTTGTTTCACCTGTTTAAGAGTGTTTTAACATGGTCTTTTATAACTGCTCATTTCCACAAGTTGCACAAACAGATGCTTACCTCAGTTTCTTAAGAAAGGTTACCAGCAGAAGTATCATAGCATTTGAAAGTCTTTATAATAACATATAATAGATATCCTAGGATTACTAACTTCCTGGCAATGAAAACTTAGGACACTACCTTTGAACTCCATCTATGCCATAACTACACAGATGTTAGGTTAGGGTTAAGTCCAACTCTACAAAGCATTTAATATTTATTAGATTGCTGCCCAAATGCTCAGGCACACCTTAAAACTGGAAGAATCTTCCACTACCATTACTTGATCTGCTCACCTTGTGCTAGGTTCAGCATTTGCCACACTCCTCAGAAGACCAATTTAATTCACTAGCCATTCAAGAAAAACAAACGAACAACAATAAAAAAACCCACACACCCCACGACCCCAAAAAACCTAGAATTTTCCAAGGGACTAACGAGCTGAACTGACTCACAGAGGCACACAATGAACACAAAAACTAACTAAAAGTATAGTGTAAATAAAACTATTAAATAAAAGTAACACACACATTTGACCAGTATGCTGTCAAACAGCTCCTCAACACATCTAATGGACATTAGTCAAAGATTATTCAAATTTTAAGAGACATAAGAATTTGGACCACGGCCTCCTCCCTTTCAGAAGCAGACACTGTGTTAGTTGAGTCACAGCCCTACTTCTACAGCTTCTCAACTGATAGTCACGTCTAGGCGAGATGATTCCTGCAACGTAAATACAAACTTTGAATTCAACAGAAGTTCTTGCTAGAATGAATTTTTCAGACAGATTTGAGTTATTCACTGAATGGCCATGACCTAAGACTGGTGCTTGAAAAATACAAATAAACAACTGTGCCCGTTCATGCCAAAGCAATGAATGAACACGCAAGTGTCTGAGCACTTCAGAAATACGAAAAGGTTGTAATTTGTGTCAACAAAAAGATTAATTACAAAGAGGACACTGTTGTGCAGGATGGCTTTAATTGAAAGCCTCCTCCATTTCAAATTTAAGAAGCTAGTTGAGTAACAGATATATTTTGCATTAAAACACCTGCACATCATAATTATCACAAAATGGGATTACATGTGGGTTAAGGTCATGATCTGACTGTTATGAAAACCTTTTTGCCCCAACAAGCATTTTATCAACTAACAAATTTTAAATTCATCGTTAGAACTTTCCATCTCAGGATGGAAGAAGCTGAAATTTCTACCCTGGACTGATTATTAGTCACTTTCTGTCCCTGAGGCTAAAACATGAAACCAGCCCATTCCTGAAACAGCATCCTAAGATATAGGATATGCAGTGACTACTGCACATAGATTTTCCTCTTTCTCTTCTAGTGAAGACTCCTTAGCCTGGATGCTTAAAGCAACTTCTTATACTTTTCCAGAACACTAACATATTATTTTATGTAATCAATGTCACAGTAATCAATCTGCAAGAATCCTGCTGTTTAATGGAACCAAGCTACACACACACATTCTCCTATGGCTAGCTAGCCATACAGAGGTGTTAGTTTAAGCTCACCTTTGTGTTCCAACAGTACAGATTTTTGAAAAATCAAAGTAATCAGGTAACTAGGATTCTGAAGAGAAAATTACACAGAATATATAAAGGTTTAAATGCCTCATTTGATATTAAGCTTAGATTAAAATACATCCTAAATTCCACTCCACGGACTAAGAAAAACATCTATTCAGGCATTTATTAAGCACTATCTCAGAAGGTACCCTGGGAACACTAGGCATTTAAACACACTATAGCAAAAACGCTGAGATAACTAACTACGTAGGAAGATACTCCACAGACTCCTCTAACAGCCTTCATCAAAAACTAGAGAGGACATCCCTTCTAGAGTAACTTTTCTACGCATTTGACCACAGAGAAAGAACATTTCCTGCTGGGATTCAGTTGACTAGACACACAGGCATCTAATGCCATTTGATAGGCCCTAAAACATCCTGTCTAGCTTCTAGCTATTGCTGCTGCAAGATAACGGTCTCTTACAAGTCCGAGTGGTCTCCTATAGGTCCTACAGGTTCCAGGTCATGCTGAAAATACCCAGGCATCTTAAGATACCCTAGGCCATCTCAAATGGCACCACATGCCTATGTGCAAAGCTCAATGTACATTAAAGGTGACTCAGCTACTTTAGGGGTTGTCTGCACCACTAAATTGCCTTCCAGGTTAGTTTTGTGCCCCTGTGATGTCCATTCCATTACTTCAATGCAACGCCTCAACGATGATCCCTTCTAATACGTAACCTGTTCTTGAAGCGTGAATCTGATAAGCCTCTAAACCAAAAGTAAGTCAATTCTTTAAGAGCCCAGAATCACAGTGAAGTGGTTTTGCCTACACTGAAACACAACAGCTTTTGTTCTTCACAATGCTTGGATGAGACACCCTTAAATTAAGGACTATCCTTCCATTACCAATGGTAACACTGAGCTCCTTCCCTCTTTACGAACTGCTAAAATACAGAAGAACGTCCCTGAAAGTTTACAAGCAAAAATGAACAAAACACTGCCTGGAACACACACAAACCAAATCAAGGCAAGCATCACAAACGAGTTGAGTATGTGGTAGTTTAATTATAAAATAAACTTATCAAAATGAGAAATCAATCCCTGTATCAAGAGCAACTGCTCAGTTCTGATATCAAAGGTAGTCAAAGTTGCAAAGAGCTATGTAGTATAGAGAGGAATAACAATTACACAAACACTGATGGTTCAAGGCAGTACTTTGCAATATGTACAGCAGTACCACATTCTGCTGCTAGTATAGTACAACACACTTTTCCTTCCTTCCTGTTACAAGGATTATCACATGCCCATACATCAAACAGAATGAAAGTTATCACAGAAAGTTCTGTAGGAAAAAGCAGATCATGCTCTAACAAGATGTCACAGAAAGTAAGCCCACATGCCTCATAAGTTGCAGAACTGATCTTCTGTCATATTACCTTGACAAGTTAAAAAAAAAAAGAGGAGTAGCCTTTGCACACCCTTACTTTCACAAAGTTTTTGCCTGCAAATCAGACGAGAAATTCTCATTGGCTGGGCTAATTCCAGTGCAACGCTAAAAGTAAAGTTGTAACTTAACGTCAACTTTGCTGAATTTGGAAGTTTTCAGAGCCGTCTATAACAGAGCATTATAAATGTTCTTTTGAGAAGTCTGAAAGGACCCATCAGTTTATATAAGGATAAATACATAAAAATATATATATGAAAATCTCTGAAGAAATTTTCACGTATTCTCCTCTTTTCTACAGATAAATAGATATAAAAAGTTTTCTTTATTAGCAGAGGTAGCTGAGTAGCAGTGCAACATAGACCAATGGAATTTAAACAGACTATATTCACAGCACAATTGAGAAATTCTTCACACCCATAAATTTACAGAGATTATGCATCTGAATGCTGCCCTTTGGAATACTAAATGGTAATCAGGATATACAGAACCCCACCTGCACTCTGTGGGCTTCACCCCATTCCACTTTAAATCGTACAAAAGGTGCAAACATTTTAACGTATTTGTTCAACTTCATCTTTCATTTCATCAACATGTTTATAGAAAGCATGACCTCAGTCTTTATTCAGTTGACTAAAAAATTAATTATGGTCTATGTGAGTAGCACCTTAAAAAGTCACTGGCTTCACATACAATTGATCAAGTTGAAAATTCCTCATTTTCAGATGAGGAACTAGCTCGTTCTTCAGCTGTCCTACCAGTGTTTCAAGACAGCAGTATCTAGAACGCTATCTAGTTCAACAGAAACATTCACGCTCTACACAGAACACTACTGCTTTCTCTTAACACTATTAAATGCACTACATCGACTTCATTTTGTACTACATTAAACATTGATTTAAAATCTTGCAGGGACTGCCTCAAACACTTTCTAGAAAATGGAGTAATTTGTTGAATTATACTTTTCCATATTAAAGACTGTCTTAAGCTTCATAATTACAGCAAAAAAAGAAAAAAGGACGAAAGTAAGAGATGCTCACGTTGCAGCCTTCTGGCCAGAAAAATCGCAAGCACTTTCACGTAGAATCCAAGGCTTAACACAGGTTTTAGAATTGAGGTAACTGACGCTGCAGTGTTCACATAGTGGAGGCAGCCTTGAAACGATTAGTTTTCATCAACTGGAGTATATGGGACATTGCTAACCGTGCCAGATTCTTACTTGGCAAGAAGTAGAACTTGCGTTACAAGAACTCCTACTCTTAAAGCTGACGACTATAGTGATCAATACATACCTCACACACAAAACCTGCTTTAAATAAAATCCTGTTTCTTTGCTTGGGGAGGGTGCTGAAGCATACCCTGATGCCACCAGCATCACCAGAGCTATGTTTTCGGTCCAACGTTTCTGCAGGGTAAGATGTACCACTACTTCTCTGCAAGTCAGACCAAAACTTCTGTTATCGTTTAGGAAAACTTTGGCAGCAATGGTACCTCCATCTGATATGCTAGAGAGTTATAGGCAATATACTGTACAACTTTCCTTCCTTGTAAGGAATCCAAAAGGTAATATCTTTGGGGTTTTTTTTTGATCTCATATAATCACCACCATTTAACGGGCAAAACTTCACTGCAGGGTTTTAAGATCACTCATGAACATTGACACTTTCAGAGACACCAAGTTAAATCTTTTGAGAGAGTGTTGTTGAAGTAAAGCACAATAAAAAATAAATAAATGAATAAAGCATAGGCTATGCCAATCTCCTAAGAGCAAAAACATATTTTACCTACACAGTTTACTCTAGTGAACGACATCTGACCGTGAACCCAATGTTTTATTTAGAAATAAAAATAAATAAAAGGTACTCTAAGAGCGAGATACCTGCTCCAGCTTCTCCTCACTGGCTTCCTACTCAGTATCTTGCTCAGATGTTCTATGCTTTTCTACAACTCATTTGATCTTGCACTGAAATCCTCTTCTAGTGCCTCAAGATGCTTCTCCCGCTGGGGGTATACTGAAGGACTTGCATCTTCCCAGGTCATCCTCTATTTCCTCCATCTGTATACTGCTAGATGCTTCCTCCAATCTGTCTTCCACTGCATTCTTTCTCTAATGGCTCAAATTCTACTACTTATTCTATACTGGATACTTCTTCTAGCTGCTCCGCTGGTTCTCCAACTGACCTTCTACTGGATTCAACTTCTAGCTGCTCAAACCCCTTTCTAATCTTTCACGAGAGTCCTTTGAAAAGCAAGTGATGACCACTGAATAGGAACTAAAGAAAGATTTTAATTATATCTGAGCTTAACAGGCCCGTTAAGGCTCCTTGCAAAGGTGAAAAAGCCATCTTAAAAATAAGTCTCTTTCTGTTCAGTGTCTTCATATTAATCTGCACAGTAGTGTACGTAGATATTTTAAGTACTCTTTCTGCAGTTTTCTACATACAACTTTGATTCCTCTAAGCAAACACTGAACATAAGTTGTGTTCCACTTTGTCGGTCATCATTTTGCGCAGTAGAATTTGCGCTGAAAGACTGAATGAGAACTCTAGCCCTTCCAAAAGGACCTTCATACACTGTGCAAGCAATATCACAAGCCAAAAGAGCATAAGCACTATGCCAAAAAGATCCCTTTCACAACTTCATCGCATATTGTTTCCTTTAAGTAAAGGAAACACACAGACCTTAGTAGCTATTTAAGTTATCCGTGTCTTTAGGGGCTTCCATCCCCCCAAACAAGCACATGATATGAAATCCGAGAAAGTGTCTAGATTATGTATTGGGCAGTTTACGTTTCGATACAAGAAAATCATGCTTGGTATGATATAAGCTCATACTGAGAGCTACATTTCAACAGTTCAAATTATCTATCCTGTTCAAGAGCTCTCAAAGCTACATTAAATATTTACGCACCACAAGAGGTCAAATTCAGCACAGCAGGTTGAGAAAAAATTCCAGTATGTACCTTTTCTGTCCAATGTTCCTTCCAACCTACAGAGAAACAGCACCCACGATTTTACGTTTTTAATAACCATGCCTTTAGATAAAATAGGAACTGTCAAGCCAGACCTGTTCTTTACCATCAAATAAACCACGAAGTAACAGGAAGCAAGCAGACATTTTAAACATAAAAGATTACAGCAATGTTTATCACGATTTTCAGAGCTACTTCTAATAATCCTGCTAACATTACCTACTTTTGTTTTGTAAGAGGTAAGTTGTAGCCATGATTTAAATGCACTTAACTAAAGACAGTGGATTACTTACCAAAGAAGTCAAATGAAAAGGGATCCCTTCCACCAAAGAACTCCCTAAAGACATCTTCTGGGTTCCGGAATGTGAATCCGAATTCAAACTGATTATCAAATAGACTTCCTTCTGCAGAAAAAGAAGTTACATTTCAAATATGCTCACACATTCATGCTAGCAAAAAAGTTCATGCCCATATGGTATTTGAAACATCTAAGAAAATACAAAAACACTGAACTTTCTCTAAAATTTCTCTCTCATATATACCATTTAACTTAAGTATACAAAATGCTTTTCACATTTAATTCTTTTGTACGATTCCAGATATCAGTAGCATCTGTTACCACAACTAGAAAAGTTGTAAATGGTTTGCAATTTCAATTTTCAGGGGATTATATTTTAGCCCTTGACACAGACATTTCCAGATTCTTGTCTTGTAAAGCTGCAGAAAATAGCTTTCCACTAGAACACAGGAAACAGAATTGCTAGTTGTCAGCATACCTCCACCTCCGTTTATTAAGCCTTCTTTTCCGTACTTGTCATAGATGTCACGTTTTTTAGCTACAAAGAGAAGTTGCACATTGTGTCAGTAAATAAGCACATTACATTTGGAAAAAAAAACCAAAATCACTTAACTGGTATTCTCAGCTAATCATCTCCACAAAGCTAGCTTATTTAAGCAAGATCTGACATGCAATTGACAAACATTTTTGTTGAGGATTGCCAAAGCAGTTTAGGTACTAAAAGAGCAGATACTAAACTTCAGACTCATCACCATTTAGTTCTAGAAGCTCAGGTCCTACTGTATCAGAAACAATACTGTGGTAAGTTCTAGCATAAGGACAAATCTTGGAAGGAAGATAGTCTTTGAAAGAAATACTAGTGTCTTGATCTTCACACAGCTACTGTGCAAAGCTTTGGGCTGGAAGGAACCTCTGGAGGTCGTACAGTCCAAATCCCTCCTCCAAACAAGGCTAATCTCAAAGTTAATCAAAACTTGACTAGATAAAGCCCTGATCTCATCAGTATCCAAGACAGAGTTCACAGTTTCTCTGGTCAACCTGTCCTTGTGCTTAACCACTCTCATTGCAGGCATTTTTTTTCCTTCTATCCAACTGGAATTTCCCTTGCTACAACTCTAGACCACTGCCTCCTGTCCAAACCCACTGTGACACAGTTATGAAAAAAGGAAGAACGGTGTTTTCTACCAGTGACTGCAAAAACACTCCAGTTGATTATAATCATTTCCAGTTTAATAAAGGGGACGGAAGACAAGTTAAAAACACACACAAAAAGGGCTATGCAAGGATCGATTCAAACTGCTTGCTTTGTATTATTTTAGAAGGCATGGAAAGGTTCTTTCTTAATTTCACTGCAGATTACCCTTCTAGTACCCACAAGAAAGGGGAGGAAACAAATTAAGTCTGCACTACTACGTAAAATGAGACTGCATCGCTGGTACTGAAGTGGAACCTGAAGAGCTTAAACATGTGGAACGTCATCTTATTTCGCATGCACCGCTCTGAAAGCGTAAGCCAAAAAAAAATGAGTTAGGGGACATGATTTTAGATTCAATAGCAGGATGGTATGGGAATACCACTTGAATCTCTTCAGTGAAGGACTCTTTGAAATTTAAGTAGTATCACGGAAAGAACATGCAGTTACCTTAAACAACTGCTGAGAAGTAAAACACTCCTAACTAAAGGGAGTTATGATTTTATATACTGGTCATCATTTACAAGTTACAGAAACTTGCGCTAGTTTCATTTTTTCTGAAAGCCTGGTACGCTGTAAAGAAAGGTTAACCTATCCACCAATAAAAAAAGGACCAAAGTAGCAAGGTGGACAAACTGCAGAAAAGTAGCAGAAAAAGGGAGACCTGAGGGCTCACAGAACTGGAAATTTATGTTGAAAACCTAGCGTTCTCGAAACCACAAGGGAAGAGTTTTCTATGATCACACAACACTAACATTCCTTGCATAAGTAAACCCTTACAAAAATATTCTTCTGCTAAAAATCTTTATTCAAGACTGCAATGATGTCAGATAATTTCATTAAACCTTCAGGACAGCTGAGCGTCTCTCAACCACCGGGTTCAGGATTCAGCTATGTCTTCTGCACAAGTGACAGTTATGACACCAGTAACTTTGGATTTGGTCTAGCCCCCAAAAGAGTCAGCATTTTTAGAAGTTCTAAAGTTTTAGCAGTGTAGTCTCCAAGGAAACTTAATCACCTGCCTATCAACCAGATCAGTATCCTTGTTTGACCTTCGTCAAAAATGTGCTTAAGAAGGTTCAACAGATCTAGAAGACAACAATGCAGTGAACCATCCATAAATTAACCTCTGTTTCTCCCATGCCAATTAAATATCAAAACTAAGGAAACAGGATGACCAAGTCTGCAGCTTGGTAAACCAGGCCAACTTCTGACAGCTAATCTAGATGCTGCTGCTTTAAATTTAGCTTTCCCAAGCTCATTGGTCTCAGGTGAAATCAAGGACACTTCAGAAATAGCATGTAGACAGCTGCAGCCAATTATAGGCAAAAATAATCAAAGTTGCTTAAATCACTTTGTTGTGATTCAGATTACTTTTGCCAAAACACAAGGAAAAGCTAATGCTACTTTTTAAGCAAAAAGATAGGGGTGAACTATAAGCTGAATTCTTGCAGCACATGGATTAGTCTAAAAAACTGTTTCAGAACTATTCTAAATATAAAGGTTTCCCTGGGTATCATACTTCATTGGATTTATGAAATTCATCCAAAGGAAATCCAAATTTTGAGCAAGGTTTGTAAAAGGCTTGGGCTTTGTAAGGACTAAGTAGTATTACTGGAACTAGAAACACTTGAATATGAAGCTAACTATGAAGCCTGCTGATAGCTCAGAGATTGTCTCACCTGCTTTTATTGGTATATCTTAAAACAGAAACTGGTAAGCCTTTCCCATTTCCCACAGTAAGGTTCACTGAAACATCAAATGCATGAAGCAGCTTACTGGCATTACTCAATGAAATTCCCTAAAAACTAATACCACACAGCCACAGCACAAGAGCACCATATACCTGAAGCTTCTCTCTTAACAATTCCCTTAGAGTAACTGATTTTACCTACAAAGTACTAGGTAAACTGTTGGTATTCATACATGTCTCTTCAGAAATTCACACACAGGGCCTAGGATTTCAGCTTCTAGAAGTAAATGTTTCAGCTACTCAGCTAGGAAGATCCTGAATTTTCAGTTTCAAAATTTCTGCTTATTCTGCATCACCTGCAGACCTCCTCCACCTTTTCCTTCTTCCTTTCAGGAAGGCAGTACTTGAGCTGGATGGAGAACCAAGTTTAAAATATCCCTTTAAAGTGCTATGAATGTTCTCCTGAGCATTTCTAGTGTCATATCTAGTAACCAGAGACCTACAGTTCAGGAGCCCTTTCAAAATACTTACTATCTGACAAAACTTCATAGGCCTCAGCTACTTGTTTAAATTGCCGCTCTGCCTCTTCTTTATTGTCTGGATTTTTATCGGGGTGCCATTTTAATGCCAATTTACGGTACCTAAAAGGAAGGAGAAAAAAGATGCAATACTTTAAAATAAAGAAATATGCTATAAGGCTACACAAAGTCTCAAATAAGTTGTTAGGGATTAAGGTATTTAAGATTTCTCAGTGCTTTGTATCTTTTCTCTAGACCACTACCAACAAAGTTTGCGGGTATGCAAAGAACCACCTGCCCCGTCTGCTAGAAGAATGTAGCTCTTTGAGATCAATTATTCCTGTGCGATTCTGATGCTGAACATCTGTTGCTACTAAACTTTATGGTGGTATCCACAACTTTGTTTACAATATGCACTATTGAAGTATGCTGCTTTTTTAATGGATCGATTGCTCCTCTAACAGTATTTCCAAAGCTTTTTTTTTTTTTTTTTTAAATAACGAAATCAACCTGATCTACCTGCTTCCTTTCATTCAAAGGAGTTGGCAGGTCTAAGCAAAAAGGAGAGAGAAGTAAAGGAGACATTACAAGACCATCCCGTAACTTTTCTGCCACGGGCTGCTCCTTAGAGCAGCACAATCATTCAATACTACAACCAACCAACTTGTGATAAGCATCAAGAATACTCTTCTGGTACAGAGATGATAAGGCTGCAAGGATACTCTGATTCCAATTTGTGGGAGCATCTAACATCAATGGCATGTGTGCTTGACTGCAGGCTATACTTGCATATAACTCCTATCCTTAGGAGAAATATTTTAGGCAAAGCGTTCATAACTACTTAGAGGAACAGAGCACCAGAACGTGCTTTGGAGTGTTTTAGAGAGTGGTATGAGAACACAGTTCAGACATTTGAGTTTACAAAGAATCTGCAGGAGTTTGCTGAAGAACAAGGGAGAAAAAAAAATAATAATAATCAAATTGTTATGACTAGGGCAGCTTGATTAATCAAGCTCAGGCGCTTAGGAAAAAGGCAAGAGAGAAAGACAGCATTTCCAGGTCACTGGAAACTGCAACTGACTGTCAAACATTTTTGTTATACTAGAAAATTCTACTACAGGAATGTGTCCTCCCAACTGTTCGTGGAAAACTAAAAGGAATCTTTTTTTAAAGATATGTATTAAGGTAGATATTTTTAACAGAAGTAGTAAATCTAAATTAAGAACTGTATTAAATTTCTTTGAATATTCTTAATTTATATGTGGTACTGACTTTTCTTTTTCTTTTCTTTTTTTTTTAAATAGTAACAGGTATTCCGTGTATTAAAATCTAGGCACAGAAGGCCTCATCTGATGAAAGAGCTAAGTTTCCAAAACAGCAGTGTGCTACATACTTATTAACCCCTTAGGAAAAAGTATTATTCTCAGCAAAACAAGCTAACTCACTGCAAAAGGAGTGGAAGGCTAGTAACTTCCATTCAGTTACAGAAGAAGGAGCTATCACTGCCTGTACCATACCAAACTTCAAGGCACGCTTGTATGGAACTGTATTTAACAGTGACCATGACAAGTGACTGACATAATTTTCACTTTAAATGTACACAGGATTTTTCTCCCAATTTCATAAAAATGAGTGAATGCTTTTTCTTCAGACCACCAAGTATTTCTCTGTTGGTAAAAGTATCACACAAATGACTATTACTCATGCTAATATTAATAACAAAATAAGTATCCAAAGACCATGTGATTACATTTATTCATTAAAATATATAGTTTATATGAGATACACCAAAGAGACACTTACGCTTTTTTAATATCTTCTGGTGAGGCATGCTTTTGCACTCCCAGAACTTCATAGTAATCCACCATGTTTCAATGTCTTGGTTAAAAACAGCTGGTCTTTAAAGTCCTGCAATAAGAAGAACTTGTAAAGGAAGCTCGCACAGTAATGCTACTTCATAAAAATCAGGTAGGAGCCTAGTGCCTTCGGGTAGCAAACGTGACCATACAGAGCTGCTTGTTTTTATAAATTCAGATGTTCCAGACACATACGCACACAAAATTACCTTAGTCTAGGCTGACAGATCAAACAGTTACTTTGATTGTTAATTTCGTGTTTATGGTCCTTAATTCTACTGATATACAGCGTAAAAAGATCTACCTAAACAACAGGTCCCTGGCATCAGATTAGGTGAAAAAGCTAGCTCTATCAATACATTAAGAGGAACAGGCACAGTATGCCATAATTCTAAATATATACTATCTTCTGAATACAAAACAAATCGTATACCAAGTTCACTTAATGTCACCTACTACGGACATACGAGCATAAACAAAAACGGCAGTATTTCATATGTTTCTCAAAATATTACTTCTACTGTGATGCTCCCTTCAAGAAAAGCATACAGCATGTGCAGTTCTCAGAAATGTGAAGTTGTATCTAGTTTCCAGCTAGTCTTCCTTATATTCAGACCTTCACAAGAATGGATCATGATCCAAAAAGTCATATTAAAAAAAAACATATCAAAGTTACTAAATTCCATTTTCTTCCTTTACATTTATCAATGTCAAATACATAGTCAGACTATTAAACAGCCTAAAGAAAGGAGGCATCTTGTTTAAAGGAAAAACAACAACAGCAACCCAATCGTGGTATCTCTTCAGTGTTAGAGGATAAAAGTCCCAGGTTTCACAAGAGCCCTAAGAAACCTACAAGTTAAAAGAAAAAGCATTTGCCTTCTCCAGCTTAAGGAATGATAGTTTCTAATCAATACTAAAGGATGGTTATCAGGAACAGTCATACCAGCCATTATTTCAACTAAATGACCCCTAAGACTAAAGAACCTTGCTAAGAATTTCAACAACATTTAATCTCTTACTGTTAAGCCTCCTCTTCCTGTCCCTGTAACAAGCTTCCATTCCGCCAAGACTTCCAACCAGCTTTCCATCCTACTACTCTCACAGGTTAGTTTCAAGCTTTATCAGCAAGGCAACACTGATCTTGTCCATCCGCTATCAACTCCCAGAATACAAAATTGTTCAGATGTAAGAGAATACAGAAGAACTTATTATTCAAGAGTTCTTATCCATGTGTCAGAATCAAAAATTCCCTGAATCCATTTTTCCCCCCCATCCTCTTTAAATCATCCAGTACTTCTCATTTCAAAACCAGGCAAAGTCTTACTTTCCAGTTCTTTTACATAAGCCCTCACAGAATCAACTATAATATACACCAGCTAAGTATTCTGAAATTTACTTAGTATACTAGTACTACACATATCTTTCAACAAAGACATTAAAAAGAGACTTCCTTTTTAAAATGATTTGTATATTTTCAAAATATATTGCCGTTGTAGGTTAAAGCCTAATTAACTTTAATTAGGGATGTGGCTACGTAAACATTTCCTCAAGTGGCAAAGCCAGTTTAAGAGATAACTGGCCACATTACCTCCCCCCTCCAAACTGCTTACAGAAACAAGTGTTGGAGTTAGCTACATTTTTGTAAAACTTGTGTTGTTTTAGCCTGTGTTTAGCCATCTGGTTCACCATATAATCCCACAAACACCTCCGACGTTGAATTGTACCAGGTGAACAGACCTCACTTTGACTTTGCCACTTGAAGAAATCTTCATGTTAAATTATACCCTTACTGTTTATTTCAGTGTTGTGACTGACACGGAGAAGGTAAGTTGGACAATTAGAGACATTACGTGCATTAAACTGATCACTAAGTACGCCAATACTATTGTAACAATGGCAAGCTTGAATACTTAAAAGATAGGGGCTAGCAAGAAACATCACAGGATATTTGCAATCAGCTCGCCTCCCTAGATTTATTGTTTCCCAAACAATGATTTTAGAAGAGCTCTGTGAATACACAGGCCAGGAGTATGGTTACCATGGGTTAAATATGTTATCAAACCATGTAGCCAACTATGAGTAATAAACTACATGTCCCCTATACACTATTTAAAAAAAAAAACCACAAACAAAACCCACAGAATCAAAGTCTTTAGAGTTTTAGTTACAGGACTGCTCTGCTATTAGTAGTTTGACCAGAAGCTCATCAGTATCATGAAGCTTTTCATACCATTTCTGCAACCAAAAAAAAAAAGAAAAAGAAAAAAGAAAAAAAAGGAGAAAAAAAATCTAGCATGAGTCAAGTTCAAGGCTAGAGGTCAGAGCCCCTCCTAACAAGAGATATAAGCCTAAAAATAAGAGAGCTAAGAGCGGGAAGCCACAACACACGCAAACATTTACCATACTTAAGTATTTCCTCCCTATTGTTTTCTTCCTTAAAGTCAAGACTATATTAGTACTCCTCTCAATTTAGACAGGTGTCTTAAGAATAAAATTCAATCTTCTTGCTGGAGCAAGGAGGTGGAAAAAGCAACTCTCTCAAGTAAAAAAAAAAAAAAAAAAAACAGATCATAACTTTTCCATAAGCAATTAAAGAACTTTCCTCATGCAGGCCGTTGTATTGATTTTAAGAGAGATTTCTTTAGATACTTCAGCTGGTCAATTGTTTAAACAACAGGTGCTCCAGTGTTAACAGTTCAGGTTCAATACACTAACTTTTACATATGCTTTTTTCCAGGGGTTTTTTTGGGTGCAGCTTAGGATAAACACCCAAAAACATAAAACTGGTAGTATAAGGTATGATTCAGCCCCTTTAAAAGGGCTTGGACTGTTACTCAGCACAAATTCTAGTAAACAGGGAAGAGCGAGGCACACCACCACCCATACCCACAAACTGGAAAGGACCTCACCCTGCAATCTTTCTAGGGGGAAGGAATATTTGAAATATTCACTCGGCAAAATAACTACCATCAACTTACAAACTTAAAACAGAATACGAGTGACAAAAAAAAAAAAAATCAGTAACGTTAAGCACAGCAGGAACCTGCTTGGTGAAACGCACAGACGATTCCAAGAAACAAACCATAAACCTTCCTGCTAAGTGAAAAGCAAAAATACTCAACTGCCCTAATCAATGACACGAAGGAAATGTTCTCTCAACTCCAAATCTGTCAAACAATTTGTCTCCAAATACACAAGCAAAGGTCATTAACTAGTCACTCAAGACATCTTTCCCAAGCCACAAGGAATCCAGCCCACATCAGCTAATTTCCTGCTTCCAACCACAGAAAATCTTCAAAGCCTCAGAAAAAAAAAAAAAAAAAAAGAGCAAGAAAACTCCAGACAAAAGAAACTGTTTCATGGCCTTGGTGCTGGCCTGCAGAAGTCCAGTTACTCGGGCTCATAATTTCACTATGTCTATATGAAGTTAACGGCTAACTCTTAACTCCTTTATAACACCAACAAATCGAACATCCCAACCTTCACGTGAACTGAAGGTTTTACTAGCTTATAGATTTAACTCTCAGTTAGCACGGGGGAAGGAGTCAGTTCTTTTCAGGCTCACCAAACAGAAACCATGAGCATTCATACCGACACAAGGCAAGCGCTAGGAATACATGAGCGGTTTGAGACCTCCCTCTTACAGTACAGCCCAAAGCTAGGCCTGTTTCCAGCTATCTTCAAACGGGTCTCATATACTCACTGAACAGCAAAGTCCTCAACTACATAAAAGGCATAAGGAGAATAAGAGAAGCAAGACCAGTGAAGAGCTATAAAATTTTATCAGGCCATTATGACAGAGAGAAGAAGAAAAAAAAAAAAAAAAGCTGTCAGATGCACAACCTGCATCACCTTCAGTGATGATGAAATAGCACCCCTAACTAAATACAGAGAAGAGGAAAGTAAGTAAATAAGAAGTTCTTAAACCAGTCAGGAGTGAATTCAGATGACAGCAACAGGCATGCACATTTGCAGTCAGCTTAGTCAGAAAAAGTTATCTATTTCTAGCCATGAAGCAACAGGATAGCATGGAGAGGCCTGAAAGACTCCAGAATAGCTGAAAGCTTAGTGACCAGGGCAGTCACCTGAGCGGAGAGAGATCCAGTTCCAAATTCCCAATTCAAGCAACTTACAGAAGAAGCCAGTCATCCACTGGCTATGTAAGTGCTGCAGTCATTCAGTTCCTAATACCTGTCTGCCTTCTACATCCTGCTGGCAACAGAAGAAGAACAAATACCCTGCTCTGAATCTCACTTCGGTTTAAGCGAACGTCTGATCTACTCAACAGCAATAGAGCAGTTCTGAGATGTCTCTGGGAAGTGAGCAAGTGATGAACACACTTGAGAATTTTGGGGAATTACAATCTATACCTAAAGAAAAAACGTGATTTTCCACGTTCCAAGAGTTTTTATTAGAAAGCAATGGCAGCATTTTTATCACCTAGTGCCAGATCCAATGAGTTATTAAATGCCTTCAATTATGAATGAGACTACAGTAATATTAACACTGCTGTGGATCCACGACTATAACAGAGAAATGGCATGCACTACAACCACTCTGAAAAAATCTTTAGGATGTTTTTCATCTGATCGTTATATAGCAAAGGCACCTTTGCTGAGTTTCTGTTTTGGCAGGTTTTTTTTCTTTTTAAGTTCAGGAAATTGAGAGACATATACTAACATTTTCAGTCTAAAAGTAACAAATATCAGACAAAATTCAGTTACTTCACTTGCTCATATACAACAGATCTCAGATGCACTCCATGAAGTATAAAATAAAGGTCAACCATAAAGCACTAACTATCACTGTATTAGCCAAGGCTTCCAAGCCACATTCGTATCAGTGGCTTGGATAGTCCTTAGTGGCTTGAAGACGTCACTGCCTTCTACACACAGGTATTGGTAATAGAATCTGCACTCTTGTGTCATCCTACGTCAAGTAACCAAGAAAAGGAAAACATTATACTGCAACTCTTCAGTGCACATCGCTCTGTTGACAACCAAATGCATTTTACGTAGCAGAACTCAGCAACGTACAAACTTATACATCTTCCAAAACCTTGGCTAAACACCTAATAAAATAAAAGATCTTTGTCAGTTCTAACAACAGTGTCTGGGATGTGCCTTATGTAACTGGAAGGAGACTACCAGCAGTCTCTGGGCTACACTAGCAAAGATCCACTGTGCTAACTCAGCACAAACACTAACATAAAAATCCACACTGTATACCAGAAAGTCTTCATAACGAGGTTTAAGATTGCAAAGGAAGCTAAAAAGGCTGCCTTAATTCTGATGAGTGCTGCAAACAAAGCAAGAAATTTTTTCTAAGGCTTGTCATTTACATAATTAATCTGAGAAATATATTTAAACAATGCATCAAGATCAAATTCCTCTTTCCATTGATACGTACACAGACCAAAGTGTCTTAAAAACGTTAGTACTTTCACTTCCATCTACCTGAGCTTAGAAAGGCTGCCCATAAAGGTTAACTTGTGTACAGGTCCCTGAAATTAAATTCCTATTCCATAAAAGGTCTGTCAGTTTACAATATATATAAAGTTAACAAAAGGCACTTACATCATAACGTGTACACACATTACTCTAATACTACCACAGCATCCCTATGAAACGCACCTAACAAAATAAACTTTTCAAAATCTTAGTTTAATCCCATGTTTAATCTAAACACTCTATCTCTGGGTTGGAAAACAGAGTGGATTTGAATACAGCGATTGCTGTAAGACAGGATACAGCTCATAGGGGGAAAAAGATAGCTGGGCTAACCACCAACCCTGTAGTTCAGGTTCTTGGAAAAAAGCCACCTCCACAGGGCTCACTCCCTCAAGGCAAGAGTTCAAGAACTCTGTCCACTACCCTCCTCTCCAATGAGAGCAAGATGCAACAGGCAACAACCACAGACCTTTCTTGTTCGTATTAATGGTAGTTACACAGAAAGTCTGCAGAAGGCAACCAGCAAGAAAACATAAGGAAAAAAGGTAAGAAAAAAAGAATTAACCTACAGAAATTGCAAACAGAAGAAATAAAGTCTTTATCTGTGAAAGAAATTTAAAATAACTAACAAAAACTGGAAAAGGAAGTAGACAAGTGAAGAGGTTACCCTTATACTCTTGGCTGATACTCTACTACTTATCTGATCTATGATCATGCCTTAAATCAAAGGGGCATTTTTCCAAAGCACAAAAATTCAGGTGTCTAAATTTGGAATTGTGTCATATAAATTTCTGAAGCAATGACACCTTCCTAAAAGTAACCATAAAAGGCTATTTTATATACACTAAAAATATTCCCAACTCATTTTTTAAAATGCCTGATCTGTGTGTGTTTAAGCTTTAAAAAATAGTAAAAGCCTCATCTGGCAGAGACTGGGTCCAGAACATTTCAACCAAATACTCACATGCAACTAAAAGATCCTTTAGGGAAAAAAAAAAAAAGTTTACAGTTTCTACGTACTTCCCTTGATTTAGTTTTTGCAGTCGCAGTAATTTTATCTATGCCAACCAGTGAAACAACATTAATGTTTCTTTTTCATAACAAAAAGAAAGACAAACTTTATAGATATAGACTGCATTTTAGAATGGAAAAAAAATTTCTACTAATCAAAATAACTTTTCTTTGCAAACAAGTTTTTAAACAGTAAGTGTTCCGCAATATAGGCATGGATGGCTTCAGTCTCAAAAGGATAGAAATATGAACGACAGGACTTTTTAGCACAGGCTTATCTTCAGCAGAAAAGAAACAGAGACACTGTAAACCAATACAAAAATTAAATAAAATATTAAGTGGGACATACAGAAGACAACTTTTTATTATAACTAAATCTATTTTAAGACCAGCCAGCTTGTCATAACCTCAACCTTAACAGTAAAGACAGACCGCAGTATAGATTAATAACCTGATTTAAGTAAAAAAAAAAAAAAAAAAAAAATTAAGAACTAAAGAGCCCAACCTCAAATGCTACTAATTTCAATTGTGTACCTAGAGGAAACATTTCAGTTTTCAGGTGAACATTGTAGCAGATCTATTTCCAATTCAATCATTTCTTAATTTTCAACCTTAGAAAAAGTCTACTGTGCAGAAATACTGCAAAACTAACTTAAGCTACTAAAGTAAGAGATCAAGAAAGAACTGAAAAACTTGAATCCTAGTTTTCTTCTTCTATCTAGGGAAAAATGACCTGGCAAGCCATCTGTGAAACATACACAGCCCAAAAACATCATTGGGCCCTCTTGATATTCCTGTTTTCAACCTGAAGGACTGGGTCCCCATTCATATCAATGGAATTTTAGTATTCATTCAGAACAAATGAAAAACAGAAACCAAACCTAGAAATGCCAACCTAAGGAGTGAAGTTTATACGCATGAATTATTTCTTACCTAGTTGTAAAGCAAAGAAACAGAATTAAACTTTCATTAAGTCTAAATTCAAGAGAAATCTAACATCCATTCAAATCTCATGCAAAAGTAAAGAAAACAATAATTTAAACCCCAGATCAAATATAGGAGTTTTGATTTAAATTTATCTTGAAATACACAATCATCATACATAAGATCCACTAAGCTTTAACAGAGCTAGATAAGTTTTCACTAATCCTTCCATTCCTTGAATAAATCAAGTTACTTTATAGATTTAAAAAAAAAAAAATCATTTTCCGTTAGCAGAAAATGAGTTCAGGATACTGCTGATTAGGTTCTTCATAAATGCTACTGAAGAAATGCATCATTTACTACGTAAGGAGAAAAATACTGGAATACTAAACACTGCACAACTCTACGTTCAAAATCAAGGCTGGACTTCACATTTTCTAAAATCAAGGCTGGACTTCACATTTTCTAAAATCAAGGCTGGACTTCACATTTTCTAAAATCAAGGCTGGACTTCACATTTTCTAAAATCAAGGCTGGACTTCACATTTTCTAAAATCAAGGCTGGACTTCACATTTTCTAAAATCAAGGCTGGACTTCACATTTTCTAAAATCAAGGCTGGACTTCACATTTTCTAAAATCAAGGCTGGACTTCACATTTTCTAAAATCAAGGCTGGACTTCACATTTTCTAAAATCAAGGCTGGACTTCACATTTTCTAAAATCAAGGCTGGACTTCACATTTTCTAAAATCAAGGCTGGACTTCACATTTTCTAAAATCAAGGCTGGACTTCACATTTTCTAAAATCAAGGCTGGACTTCACATTTTCTAAAATCAAGGCTGGACTTCACATTTTCTAAAATCAAGGCTGGACTTCACATTTTCTAAAATCAAGGCTGGACTTCACATTTTCTAAAATCAAGGCTGGACTTCACATTTTCTAAAATCAAGGCTGGACTTCACATTTTCTAAAATCAAGGCTGGACTTCACATTTTCTAAAATCAAGGCTGGACTTCACATTTTCTATCAAAATCATCACTACATACAGTAAAAACAGACTGTTTGCTGAAACCTGAAAGTCCAATACATTGACTCAGTCAAGATGCACTACTTCTCTACAGCCTGCAGCACAAGAGCAGAATGGCTAACACAAGTGGTGTGGCATTTCAGTCAGTTGTAGGACTCCAGAAAGAAAAGCAAAAGAAACAAACTACACAAAAAAGTAAACATAGGAACAAAATTTATGAAAGCATTTACTCACTGGTCCAAACAAATCTTCTCTGACAACATAATCCAGCAAACTAAATTGTACTTTAACCACTGGGCTCTTGATTCATCAACTGAACATATAATCCTTCCTGACTGGAAAACAAGGAGCTCCCCAAAGTGTAAACAAAACTTAAGTCCAGCAAGCAGCAGTAACTGCAATCTCAGAGGACCAAGAGTTTGAACCCAGTTTCATTCCAGCTAGTCACACTATGTCAACACCTTGTTCTTATCACTCTTTGATGCTTTACATCATATTAAAAAAAAAAAAAGCACTTGACAACTGATTGACTATGCAATGTTGCAAGTTTGACCATTTGCACATTAGCATCGCTGCAAATTCAGCTTCTATAATGTTATCCTGGCCAAAATGAAATCAACCAAGCATTATCTCATTATCAGAATTCATGATAGATTTGCTCAATGTTTTCAGTCTCTTCTAACGCTCAAGTCTGTGGCGCATTTCATCAACCAGCACAAGCTCTGACTGTTAAACTGTAATACAGCATAAAGTGTTACTACAAGCAGGAATACTGGTCATAAATAACTTCACTTCCCAACCCACGGCCCTCTCCTAAGTCCTGAAAATACAAAGCCATTTATAACTTGGACACCTCTGGCCACCACTCAAATGATGTGCTGCCCTCAAACACAGCACATCATACTGAGCCTACTCTGTAAGTTAATAACAGCAAAATAGAATACAGCTTCCATCGCAAAAAAAAAAAAAAAAAGCAAAAGCACATTCAGTTTATAAACACACCAAAAAGTAAACTACGAATAAAAGAAGTTCAAGTAAAAGACGATCCAACACACTCAAAAGAGTCATGGGTGAACAGAGACTCCCCCTCACCTTTTTGCTACTGGCAACCGATGCAAACAAAAACAGAAATGCGGATTTTTTTCCCCCTAGCCCTTCTGCGCTTGCCGTAAACAGGAGAAGGAGGCCGAGCCGCCTCGGGATCCTCCGCTGCGCAGTCCCGAACTGCCGCTCCGCCACCGCGACTCCCGGGATAAGCCCAAGGAGGCCGCTGCCCGCGGGGGCGGCTCCCCCGCTCCCCGCCCCCGAGGGCCGGGGATCCCCGCCGCCCCGCTCCGCTGCCCACGCAGCCCTCGCTCCCGCCTCCCAGGAGCCGCCGCAGGGGCTCCCCAGCGCGGCGCCCCCGCGCCAGCCCGCAGCATGGCGGCCGCCCAGCCGGGCCGAGCCGAGCCGGGCCGAGCCGGGCCGGGCCCCACACCGCTGCCCAGAGCCGAGGCCGAGGCCGGCCCGCCCTGCCCGCCGCCACGGCCTTCCGCGGCCCGCCCAGCACTCACCGGCCCCGGAGCCTCAGCAGCGCGGCCGTCACCCTCCCCGCCCGCCCGGCGCAACGGCAGCGGCGGCGGCAGCGGCACCTCTCCTCGGACTCAAACGGGAAGTCTCGTCAACGCGACGCCGTCACTTCCGCCCGGCTGTTTCCGGAAGTTTCTGGAAAGGCGTGCTCTCGCCGCGGCCGGCCCGCCCGCCGGGCGCCGCGCGGGCCGACCCCGCCCCCTGCTGGCTGCCCGCCGCCCTGCAGCGCGCGCGCGCGCGCCGCCGGGGGGGGGGGGTGGGGAGGGGCTGCGTTCGAACCTCCCCCCTCCCACCAACGGCTGTAACGGCCGCCCGCGCCCGGGGGTGCCGGCCCCTCACCGGAGCCCCGGGGGCAGAAGAGCCTCTGCAACGGCCCTCCCTGCCCCAGGGCACGGAAAAGTGAAAAGGCTGATTAAAATCCCTACATGCCCATCTCTTTTTTAGCCTCAAAAATTGTAACCCTTCCCCTGAGCTTATTTTAAGGCTACATTAATTGTTTTCCAGCTGGCACCTGTACAGGTTCCTTTGTGGCTCACACTGTGCTGTCTGAAATTTAAGTATCCCTTGGGTCATGTTTTGAGTATGTGGTTTTCTGACGGCTGTGAGAAAAGCGTGAGCAGGGAGAGCATAGCATAAGCTGCCAAGTAATAATTCTATTTTAAAAAAATGGAGTTTATCCATGCTTTAAATTGCTGCAAAACTGTATTTCTTGCCCTTTATTTAAAAGAAGTTGCATAAAGGCATTGTTTTATGGATCAGTGAACTGAAATTAGAGAGTTTCCAAATGTAAAACCTATCTGCTCCCAAAATGAAGTTAATTCAAAGGCTACTCAGGAATTTGGAGATGAAAATGCTTATGTCGGAGTAAGATGTACCAACGCAAGAAGGAACAAGCAAGCTTGGAATAAGCCAGAGGAAAACCTAATAAAAATCAGAAAGGTAACTGGTAGGATAGCCCTGGCTTCGAAAGAAATTTAGCTGCAGTGAGATTTGATGCCAAACTGGGGTCATGAAAACAAGTCCTTAATTTACATCAAAGACATACCTAGCACCAGTGTAAGTTTCCCGTCAGCAATTAGCTGTGAAGTGCAGAAAGTTTTTGACCCACTTGGAAAGAAAAACAAAAAACGAAGAACAGTAGGTTAGACTGGCTCTTTCTAACAGGTGCAGTTGCAAACCTCAGAAGATTCAAGGTCTAGCAAGCTCAAGGGCAAACTGCAGATGAGTACTCTCTAGTTCAGGAGAAGATTATATAAAATCTTGCTCTAATTCTTTAAACATTTCTTGATGTAGAAATAAGTTTTTCCTCAACCTGTGGTAGACAAATGAGAACAAAGTATCATGTCTTTAATCTCTTAAAAATCTCACAGGCAGTAAATACACAAAAAGTAGCAAATGAAACAGTTATTTTCACAGAATCACAGAATCGTTTAGGTTGGAAGGGACCTCTGGAGATCATCTAGTCCAACCTCCCTGCTCAAGGAGGGGCCTCTAGAGCATATTGCCCAGGATCACATCCAGACGGGTTTTGAATATCTCCAGCGAAGGAGACGCCACTACCTCTCTGGGCAACCTCTTCCAATGCTCTGTCACCCTCACACGAAAGAAGTTTTTCCTCAGGTTCAGATGGAACTTCCTGTGGTTCAGTTTCTGCCCGTTGCCTCTTGTCCTGTTGCTGGGCACCACGGAGAAGAGGCTGGCCTCGTCCTCTCGACACTCCCCCTTCAGATACTTGTACGCGTTGATGAGATCGCCTCTCAGTCTCCTCCAGACTGAACAGGCCCAGCTCTTGCAGCCTTTCTTCATAGGAGAGGTGCTCCAGTCCCCTCATCATCTTGGTAGCCCTCCGCTGGACTCTCTCCAGGAGTGCCATGTCTCTCTTGTTCTGGGGAGCCCAGAACTGGACACAGGACTCCAGCTGAGACCTCCCCAGGGCTGAGGAGAGGGGCAGGATCACCTCCCTCCACCTGCTGGCAACACTCTGCCTAATGCACCCCAGGAGACCATTGGCCTTCTTGGCCACAAGGACACACTGCTGGCTCATGCTTCACTTGTTGTCCACCAGCACTCCCAGGTCCCTCTCTGCAGAGCTGCTTTCCAGCAGGCCAACCCCCAGCCTGTACTGCTGCATGGGGTTACTCCTGCCTAGGTGCAGGACCTTGCACTTGCCTTTGTTGAACTTCCTGAGGTTCCTCTCCGCCCAGCTCTCCAGCCTGTCCAGGTCCCTCTGAATGGCAGCACAGTCTTCTGGTGTGAATTTTGCTTTTTTAGAGAGTAGATTTTGTATTAAAGTGGTAGCCCAATGGATCCAGACCGTAAAATCTTCCATTTATTCACGCAAGCAGAACAAGACTAGCAAAGAAATGTAATTCTGGATGGAACTATAGGACTGAATCACAACACCCTCTACCTGAATGCAATCAGTATCGTTTCTGCTTAAATACAATTGTAGTAAGTATGATAGCATTGCATGAACTTGCCCACAGAATTTCTAACACCGTTGCCCTAATGCTAGACTGCCTAGCTCTCCAATAGCACTGTTCAGAAAGAGGCAAAATAATGGGGAAGGCTTTGAGACCTATTTTGCCACTGGAGAAAAGAAGGTGAAATGCCTTGCTCACAGCTGAGGGGAGGGCTAGCGCAAAACACATAAAATACGTGTTTCCAAAAAAGTTGTAGGAAGAAACAAAAGGTAACATAATTATATTTTAATATGTTTAATCGTTTGGCACTTGTCTTAGAAGTGAGATACGAGTAAATTTCCTGAGACTTTGCACAAGGGGGAACCACCAATAAAAATACTGATATTAGGGAACATTTTTTAACTTATTATCTGTGAGATCTGAGCTTATCTAACACTGAAAGAGAACAAGAAGGGGTTTTTTTTAGCTTTACATTATGCATTTCACATATAATTTTCCATTTTCTAGGTTATAGGGAAAGGAAGGAGATTGCAAGAACTTCAGCAAATGACAAAGCCAGCCAGATGGGGAAGTGTGCGTTGTACTGCAGAGCGCACTGCAGAGACTTGGGTGACTGCGCAAAGCATCCCCAGAACTTATATCATAAAACAACATGACCCCAGCTTGTCCCTGTCACACCTGAGCTGGTTTCTGCAGAGCCTCTTTATGTCATTGTCCCCCGTGCTCCAGTTCTGGGAGGTTTTATTATCTTGGCGCAAGGATTCATAAACACAGGTTTAGGTCAGCTCTGGCAGTGTACCTAGGCAGCAGCCCAACGCAGCGACATCAAACTGATTCTGCCAAGAAGCAGCTCAAAGTCTGTCAGGCTCGCACTGAGACTGAGAGCTGATGGGACCTCAGTGGACTTGGTGAAGTTAGGAGACAAAGGGACAGAGATAGCAGCTAAGGGCTTCATTAAGATATTTTAAGCTTTTAGGAGCAGGCAGGAATAACTCCAGAGACTTCAGGCTGACATTGCCTCTAACACAACATCCATTAGATTGCTCAGCTCCTACCAAACCAAGAAGTCTCTGCTTCTGACGTGTGGTCTCAAGCTCCCCCTATCGGTTAATGACCAGTCATTCCGTTTGACCCTACAATTTTTTTCATGGACAGAAGTAGATTAGACGTTCACGGTAATTTTGCAAGCGCAAGACTAACAGGACCAACTTACAAAAAGTGCAGAGAGTCAGCTTTTTATCCTTTTTGATATTTCTACTTCCTGTTGAACTTAACAGAGAAACATACCTCTGACATAAATCCAAGAGTGGGTCAAGAACATATACATACAAGGTCTTGTTTTCCTAGCTTCTGTTTTCTGATCAGAAGAATGTTGCTTGCTGGTAAGCAGGAAAGGAAATGCTGCTTTCATGCTGTTCTGCCCACTACACTTGTTGTCTTAGCCTGGTATGGCAGGTCATCCATCTCTTACCCCTTCAGATCTTCAGCTGATACCTCAACCTGCGAGATTTTCAAGGCTAATGAAATCTAACCTATTACATGTTAGGCAAAGTCTCTGCTTCTCCTAGATCACCTGAAGCTCAAAACAAGTATGGTGGCTATGACTACTTTGCTTTAAAGACGTGCAGCATGCTGGCTGGCCTGTCTGCCTCCTAACCTCACTAGGCTGCAGGAGCCCTGAGAGCGCACGGAGCTGTACTGAGCCAGCAGACATAGGGTCCCAAACACACAAAAAGGCTGAAGGCTCCACTCTACTACCTGTACAAGCAGAAAGTCTGTTTTCAAGGGCAGAGTCAAGGAAGCCCACTGAAAACAGGCATACTAGCTGAAAGCTCTTCTACTTCTTCTAAAATCAAGCCTCAGCGAAACAACCAAGTCTAATTTTGCACAAACATGCTCTTATAAACAGTGTATGTAACTATAGGTAGCTACTACTGAACCACCTTTTTACCTCCCTTTTCTTTTTTGAGGTACCTAGTTTAGGTGCCACAAGACAGGGCTGACTCTTTTCGCCAAGAAGTCAATAAATTTCTAACCTATGGTTAGAGGTTTGATCTCTATATCAGTCACACTCATCTCAGTTAGTAGTTCTCAGAACTATTTTCAAACCTTATCTTTAATCATATTTAGGTGTCTTACAAAAAGCTCTTAAAAGAGAAGTAGCCATGTCAGTGTTTCCCATACAATAGAAAACTGCAGTCTCTGTTTAAAAGTTAATGTAAATAGCCCAAAGGAAGAGGAACTGCAAAAGGTAAGGAGGCAGAACCACTTTCCTCCTCATCAAAAGAAATTTTGCGGGCAAGATTTTAGAGGCAGGTCTTGTAAGAAGAATTAACATGTTTTGTCAGACCTACTGATGTGTCAAATAAAGCTAAAGAAAGGCTTTTACGTTCAGAAAAGCTTTTGCAGTTGTACAGAGGCATTTGCAAAAGTATGAAGTAAAAGCTTTAAATGTTTGAATGGCTAGCTGCTCACAGCAAAAGCATGGAATATGGTGTTAAATCTGGTGTTCCTGGCAGAGAGAAGGGCTAGGATTAACGTTCAGATAACAAAAGCTGATAAAGTGTGGTGGGTCTGTAGAAGCTGCTATCAAAGATTCAGGCAGACCTGGGCTGGTATCCAAATACTGAGTCATAAGAACAAGCTCTATTATCAGAGGATCTTCATTTTTCAAGAATTTTGAACTCTCACCTGAAAACATGAGGCAAAGATCTGGTTTCACTTCATATAGCTTCAGCTGTCTAAAAGTGAAGCATCTAGTTTAAGCCCTCTAACTGTTAAGAGAGAAAAGGAGGAGGCACCTCCAGGGCATGATTTATTCCACCCACCTTGTAGATATATGTAAGTAAAGAAAGAACAGCACTCAGGAGCTCTCTCGCTAGGCTTGCCTCTCTCTTTCATTGAGAGGTGCCTAGACAACCCTCTTACAGATGGCTGAAGTTAAGTGAGGTGAATTCAGGCCCAACTGCTGAATTCAGTTGTAACCTAATGATGGAAATAAGGTGGCATCATTCCAGGAGGTATTAGCAATTCATACAGTTCCCAGATTCTTTTTGTAATCATTTTTATGACTTATGGAGGTCAATTATGAAAAGCCCATCAGAACACAAGAAATGTTTGAAAATGCTGCATTAGAGACATATTAATATTAGTCCATTGAATGTGGTAATGGCTGTGGCCTTCCTGGCCTGGTGCTTAATGCATCCAGTTTTTCTATTTACAGATCTACAGATTCTATTTTTGGAATTAGCAAAGAATATGAGCATATGTATCAAAGACTTCTCACATCATTTAATTATAGTACGACTGACAAAGTAATTCTGGAAAGTGCCATTTAATTAAATATAAGCCTTAACTTTTTGCTTATAGCTTATCAGAAACAATTGGATTTGAAATATGGGCAATACACCTAATGTTTAAAACTTTAAGCATTAAAAGCATTAAAAGTACAAAATAAGCAATTTTCATTAGCATTCTCCAGAGTTTTTCTGCCGAGTACCACATTAATTTTCAGTGGCAAGGGGTTTCGTAGGTAATCACAAGGTTGCAGGTTATCTGGACTCCTCTTTGAAACCAAAAACTCGAGCTGAATGGGTGCTTTTAAAAGTAATTGACATAATTCAGGATAGGTGGGCTTTTTGCCAATTCCTCATGAAACAACAGGCGTATTCTTGTGATTATTCAGGGCGTGCAGACAACAATCTAAAAACAGTTGTGGGCAGTCAGAAGATCTCACAGCTTATGGCAAGTGCTTATGCCTTTCAAGCACAGTTTCATCAGCAGTTATGTTCGTTGCCTTGATATGATTTCTTATCCGTATGCCTATGCCAAACATTAGTTAATTCTATCTGTTTTTTTCATCAATAGACAGACTGATCTGTTAGATCTGTAGCTATCTAAAACAGATATCTAAAATATCTCTGCAGAATTTTGAGCTTTGTTGCTGCTTGCCTGAAGGAACAGAGGGGGAGGAAAAAAAAATAGGCAGAACTGTAATGAAAAAAATTGATTCTTAATTAGGAGATACAAAGGCTTGAAGGAACTAGCTTCTTTAGAAGGTGTGTTTGACAACATACAGAAAAACTATGCAGCAACTGATGAGAGCTGTTTTTCTTAGACTTAACATTTGGGTAAACAGAAGTAGCAAGATGATCTGAAGTAACACCATCTGGTGAATGCCTATTTCCCTCTTCAGCAATCAAGAACTGTGTAACTATAAACAAAGAATAAAATAGAAATGTATGTAAAATTACTTTTCGGTCAAATGTTATATAGAATGAACTAACAACTGCTCTGAGACTGTAGAAAAGAATTATATTAAGTATAGGTCATATCAGCAAGTGGCTCATATAAATAAATTAATGAACACTGCTAACAGACTACATGTTTTCTACAGAGTTGTGGACAGGTAAACTTAGCCCCAGATTGGAGACGAACTATTCTGGCAATGAACTGTAACAATGATTTAACCACTACAGAAGGTAGTATCCCAACCAAAAAGGACATCCTTTGGCAGTCTGAGCTCAAAATCAAACCAGGAGGACATCTATGCATGCCTTTATGTACAAGCAGTCCCACTGCTGCCAGTGAGAATTTCCATGTTTCTACGGTTTTGTAACTGACACACTTCTCTGGATTGCATCTAGCTGTGGGCACTGACCTTACATCCGTCCTAAGACAGCAAAGTTACAGGAATTTCACCAAGAAATTGCACCTTCAAACTAGATGTTTGATACTGTTGGTGGAGGAATAAGTAAATACACATTTAAGTGATTTAACCTTTAGCATTAATCCTGTATTTTTCTGTATCAACATTTCTGTATCAACATTACAGATATACAAAACCATGAAAACCATAGGGACCTCATTTTTCCTGGATCTTTCCATTATTTGGCAGTTGGTAGTGGATTTGCAAAATTCTTGGAAAGATAAAGCAGCTCTAGAAGTTGAAAATGCTAAAATATAAAACTTAAATCCAACCTTTGCTTGATATGTGCCATTTATTAAAAACTACCTCTGTCTACAGGCATTTGACAAGGAAGAGAAGTGTAGTCTGCTCCCTCTGCAGTCCTATGCAAGTCCACAAAAGTCCGTTTGCAGCCATTTCTAGATATAATCTGCACAGGAAACAAGATCAAACTTGACACATTTTGATTAATTAAAAGAAACGTGGGAGAAAAGTCTGTGGAAAGAGTTGAAGGTGCTGTGAATTCTTTGCTTGGATCTTACCAAACAACATAGCTGAAGCCAACAGAGCCCTGTTTAGATAAAATGAATAGATCTGAGTTAGCTGAATGTCTTTACTTTTCTTAGGGAAATTCTCTGCTTTTAGTCCTTACGTTATTCTTGGAACGGATTTCCACACACCAAAATTTACAGATTTTGTGAGGTATGTTCTTGCGAATGAATTGGTGACACTGACAGTGAGATGGAGTAAGCCGATCTAAAAGTTTTGTTTTCAGGAAAGTACTGTCTCAAGATAACAAGAATGGAAAGTAAAATATCTTTTACAGCAACCTAATGCAAGTTAGGTTGAGTGTTGCCAGCAGGTTGAGGGAGGTGATCCTTCCCCTCTACTCAGCGCTGGCGAGATGCATCTGGAGTGCTGTGTCTGCTTCTGGGCTTCCCAGTACAAGAGAGACACGGAGATACTGGAGCGACTCCAGCAAAGAGCCACAAAGATAATTATGGGAGTGGAGCAACTGATACATGAGGAAAGGCTGAGAGAGCTGGGATCGTTTAGCATCGAGGAGAGAAGGTGCAGGGGAGGATCTTATCAATGTATATAAATGCCTGATGGGAAGAAGTAAAGACAGAGCCAGACTCTTTCCAGTGGTATCCAGTGACAGGGCAATGGGCACAAGCTGCAATACAAGAAAATCCTTTTAAACATAAGTAGAGTCTCCATTCTTGGAGATATTCAAAACCCAACTGGACATAGCCCTGAGTAACCTAACCTGCTCTAGCTGATCCTGCTTGAGCAGGGGGGGTAGGTCTGCATGATCTCCAGACATCCAGAGGGGTCCAAGAAAGCTGGTTAATATTCAAGCATCACCTCCTCCAGGCTCAAGATCGGTGCATCCCTCTGAGTAAGAAATCCAGCAAAGTGGGCAGGAGACCTGCATGGAGGAGCAAGGAACTCCTGGCAAAACTCCAACAGAAGAAGGACGTCTACAGAATGTGGAAAAGGGGACAGGCCACTGGGGAGGAATACAGGGACGTTGTCAGAGGGTGCAGGGATGTGACAAGGAAGGCTAAGGCCCAGTTGGAATTAAATCTGGCAAGGGATGTCAAGGACAACAAGAAGGCCTTCTTCAAATACATCAACAGCAAAAGGAAGACTAGGGAAAATGTGGGTCCGCTGCTGAATGGGGCGGGTGCCCTGGTGACCAAGGATATAGAGAAGGCAGAGTTATTGAATGCTGCCTTTGCTTCAGTCTTCACTGCTAAGGCCAGTCCTCAGGAATTCCAGACCCTGGGGACAAGAGAGGAAGTCTGGAGAAAGGAAGACTCTCCCTTGGTTGAGGAGGATCAGGTTAGAGATCTTTTGTCCAAACTTGACATCCATAAATCCATGGGCCCCGATGGAATACATCCACGAGTGCTGAGGGAGCTGGCGGATGTTATTGGTAGGCCACTCTCCATCATCTTGGCAAGGTCCTGGAGATCAGGAGAGGTGCCTGAGGACTGGAAGAAAGCCGTTGTCACCCCAGTCTTCACAAAGGGCAAGAAGGAGGAGCCAGGAAACTACAGGCCTGTCAGCCTCACCTCCATCCCGGGAAAGGTGATGGAACAGCTCCTCCTGGAGGTCATCACTAAGCATCTGGAGGACAAGAAGGTGATCAGGAGTAGTCAGCAGGGATTCACCAAAGGGAAATCATGCTTGACCAATCTGATAGCCTTCTCTGATGGAGTGACTGGCTGGGTAGAGGAGGGCAGAGCAGGGGATGTTGTCTCCCTGGACTTCAGCAAGGCTTTTGACACTGTCTCCCATCACATCCTCCTAGGTAAACTCAGGAAGTGTGGGCTAGATGAGTGGACGGTGAGGTGGATTGAGAAGTGGCTGGATGGCCGAGCTCAGAGGGTTGTGGTCAGTGGTGCGGAGTCTAGTTGGAGGCCTGTAGCTAGCGGTGTCCCCCAGGGGTCAGTCCTGGGTCCAGTCTTGTTCAACATATTCATCAATGACCTGGAGGAAGGGACAGAGTGCACCCTCAGCAAGTTTGCTGATGATACTAAACTGGTGGGAGTGGCTGACACACCAGAAGACTGTGCTGCCATTCAGAGGGACCTGGACAGGCTGGAGAGCTGGGTGGAGAGGAACCTCAGGAAGTTCAACAAAGGCAAGTGCAAGGTCCTGCACCTAGGCAGGAATAATCCCATGCAGCAGTACAGGCTGGGGGTTGGCCTGCCGGAAAGCAGCTCTGCAGAGAGGGACCTGGGAGTGCTGGTGGACAACAAGTGAAGCATGAGCCAACAATGTGCCCTTGTGGCCAAGAAGGCCAATGGTCTCCTGGGGTGCATTAGGAAGAGTGTTGCCAGCAGGTGGAGGGAGGTGATCCTGCCCCTCTACTCAGCCCTGGGGAGGCCTCAGCTGGAGTCCTGTGTCCAGTTCTGGGCTCCCCAGTACAAGAGAGACATGGCACTCCTGGAGAGAGTCCAGCGGAGGGCTACCAAGATGATGAGGGGACTGGAGCACCTCTCCTATGAAGAAAGGCTGCAAGAGCTGGGCCTGTTCAGTCTGGAGGAGACTGAGAGGCGATCTCATCAACGCGTACAAGTATCTGAAGGGGGAGTGCCGAGAGGACGAGGCCAGCCTCTTCTCCGTGGTGCCCAGCAACAGGACAAGAGGCAACGGGCAGAAACTGAACCACAGGAAGTTCCATCTGAACCTGAGGAAAAACTTCTTTCGTGTGAGGGTGACAGAGCATTGGAAGAGGTTGCCCAGAGAGGTAGTGGCGTCTCCTTCGCTGGAGATATTCAAAACCCGTCTGGATGCGATCCTGGGCAATATGCTCTAGGTGACCCTGCTCGAGCAGGGAGGTTGGACTAGATGATCTCCAGAGGTCCCTTCCAACCTAAACCGTTCTGTGATTCTGTGATCCCTTCCAACCTCAACCGTTCTTTGATTCTCTGAAATGTATTCAACTGGTGTTACCACTTTTTGCCTTGTCTCTCTATGCACATCAGACATTTTACTGGCTTTACAAGACTAAAAGGTACATACAGAAAAATCTGCAAAATCTGGGCACGTGTGTTCTATTCATGGTATCTTTTATCTAAATTATGAAATGCCTTACAAGATCAGTTTTTGATAGTTTTCTGACAGCCACATTTTTAGGGGCATAATAATTGAAGCAAATACAGGGCCATTTGAAAGTATTCCAAAATAAGCATGCACAATGCTAACTTTATAAATGTCACTGAGGAATTAGAAGTTTGCTTAGCAACAGGAAAAACAGGAAAAGCGAAGAGAAGCAGATAACTGTGTCAAAGGAGAGAGAAATTGAATTACACCTTGAGAGGGATCCACATATATACTGAAAGGGAAAATCTAGAAGCTGAAGGAGATGTTTTTGTGTTTGTTTGCTGACAAAGTAACATTCTTCACCGTGAATTATAGTTTCTCGTATTTTCATCCATGGAGGAAAGAAGTTTTGTTCTTTCCAAAGATTCTGAAGATATTTTTTAAAGAGGAGGTGAGGTTACTGATCTTAAGTAAGACACATTGAAACAAAATTATACCTTATAGATGCAGTCTGACTGACAGGGTGGGAACTTAGAGCTTGAAAAATGAAGTTAAAAATGATCATGAAGCAGTGGTAACTTCAAGACCAAGGGTTTATATTAGCTTCCCTTTTAAAACCCGTTTCAGTACTGTCAAACTTTAGCCAGAAAATGTCAAATTTACTGCAAAAATAAAAGAAAAAAGTGTTTCTGCAAAGTTTCAAGAAAACTCAAATTGTTTTATTCACAAAAGCAGAAGTCAATAAAAATATAGGTATCCTGATCAGTTTTACAGACCATGTTCATGTCTTCTCTCTTTCACTGACAGGCAAAGCATCATGAAAAAAAAATAGTAATAAGCATTTACATCACCAGTCCTTATTAACACAGATTCATGTATATGAGCAAATACGTTTCAAAGCTTTTGCATATAATTATAAATACAAAACAAAAAAAAATACAGCTCCAACAAAACATTCCAAGAAAAACAGCTCTTTTTTTGTTTCTGTGCTGTATTATTTTTAAGTGGCAGAAAGAGTAAGTGCTGACTCATTGGCATTTTACAAAGATTTTTTGGTTTAAATAAATTGAAATTTAGCATTAGTTCACTGGCCTTGTTAAAATATTTTGAGTTTCAAACCTTTCAAACCCCTTTGTAGATCAAATTAGGATGTTTCTGCTAGATTTACTTAAGTGATGCCAAAACAAACAGTCCAGACTGCTGCTAATTGCATAAGCAAACTCATTTTATTTGAATTACGGAGCACCCCATGCAAAAATAACCAAAGATATCCTTGTTGCTCAAATCAAACTTCTTCCAGCTCTGTGTTAACTTATGAAGCTGGGGCCAAATCCTTCCTGCGTTGTTGACATAAATCCTCCCTGGAAATCAAGAATCAGTTGTGCAAGATTCATACAACTTTGGAACCAGGGACCATGATGGAAAGCAAGAGAAGTTAACTAACAAGGAAGATCATTTCAGTTCTTTTTTAAAATCCATTTAGTAAGATTAAACTTACATTCAGAGAAATTCTCACCAAGCTAAACACACCAAGTGCTAATTTTATTCCTCTTTTATGCCTTTTATCTGTGGAGACTTGAAGAATTCATATTCTCCATTATAAAGATATATCTTGACAAAAATGTTTTTACGGTTTGCACATGTAAAGTGTTCTCTTACTTTGCATGAGAATCAGAAAATGCTATCATTTTTCAAAAGACAAGTACTGAAATAGGAGGACAAAACACTGAAGTACAGAAATTAAGGAAGGGTTGTCCTGCACAGAAAATAACTGTAAAACCGTAATTAGTACTGCCATAATTCTGACCATCAGAAACTACACTATTTCAGGTTACGTACATGCAGAATGCTTCCTGTCTATCTAAACTCTGAGAGCATCCTAACTGGGAGTTTGCTTGTTACCAAAAAAAAAAAAAAAAAAAAATCTGTTTTCATATATAAACAATGCTTGCTATGCAAGAGCTACACCACTTAGCTCTTCAGGATACGATTAGTTATACCTATATTATTTTTCATTCTTTCATCTCTGGTACTTTAAAATATCCAGCAATAGATTTTTGAAAAGTAGGGACTCATGCTTCATCCTGGCTATACAAAAATAGTTGACCGTCAGAAGTAAAAATATCTGTTGCCAAAGGAAACGCCTATTCTCCTCTTACTGCAGTCTGGATACTAAAAGTGGTGTAAACTGTTGCAGCACAGATTTCCAACTGACTTGAAGTGTAGAACGAAATTCAGGCTACAATCCCACTGAATTCAATGTATCAGAATTTCATACTTAATGTACAGAATATATGAAACGAGATCAGTAAGTCCTAGATACTGAAAAAATTGAAGAGTATTTTCAGTGAGCTCAAAGCCTCTACTGAAGTTTTCTACAACTGCGTGATTCTTCCATTTACATCACTACACCGATCTTAAAATCTTACTTCCCTTCAGCCCATCCTCTCTGTTGAACTTGTAGTCATGCTAACAGATAAGAATAGTGTGCACTGTCTCCTTTTACAAAAGCATAAATTATACATTACCAGCCATGATGATGTGGCATGACTCCAACACAATCTTCAAAATACAGATATTTAATACAAAATTTTAATTTGCATTTTACAACATACAAATATGACGCTATCAATGTAGCAAAAGAAGGGAATTGAAAAATAATTTCAAAATATTTAAAGCATTAGCTTATAAAATAAATAATGCTATCTGAAAGAAGTGTTCAGGTTTTGCTATTAGGAGGAGGCAGTTGCACTATTACTGATTTCTTTTCATCTTATTTATAAGTTTTATAATTTATGTAGAAAAATATACAAGAAATCAATTTTGGGTAAAGAATAAGTTGGGTATGTAATATTTAACATAAATAAAAAGCCTAATGCAAAACCAAAAAGAAAACCAGTCATTTTATTTCTGTACATCAAGACTACAAATAGTATTTTAACACTTCATTTATTACCCGAATTAAGAAATTATACATTTTTATATGGATACTAGTAAACACCTTAAAATCACTCAGTTGCCCCACATTTAAAAGGATATTGCTGGTTACTGCTTATTAAATATGAAATCCAACCGTTTCCAGTAACAGCAAAATAGTTTTTTGCATAAGAGATGAATACAAATCTGATTATAAATTCTGATGATTTAAAATATAAAACTAAAATTCAGAGGGATGCACTTGTTTTTGACTCTAACAGTTTGAACTACAATTCCTTTTTTAAATTGACTGCAGTTACATGTGAATACCCAATTATGCACCTGTTGCTAGAGAATCGGTTCCCTCCATATGAAACCAAGTATTTCCCAGCAATCAAATTATATTAAGCAGCATATCCCCACCTACTTTTCTTAGCAGAAATACTGCAGGCAGAGGGATACAAAAGCTGTTCAATCACAAAAAATAATGAATTTGACTAGTGTCTACAGCAGAGATATGGTATTTAAGATGGAAAAAAATGGTAGGGAAAAGGAATGTGAACACCACAGGCTTCAAATATAAAAGATAAAGCCTGATAACTTTGGTTCAAATAATTTTAATAGTTGTTACATGTATATTTTTCCAAAGTCATGACTTCTGTATGTACTGGGTATGCAATAGGAGTCTGATACATTAAAAAAAAAAAAAAAACAACCTGTACAGGCACAGAAGACAGAAACAGAACAGAGAAAACATGGATAGTCACGTCCATTTACGACAGTGTTCAAGTGATAATGATGCAGCCAAAAGTTGAACTCAAAATAAGCACGCGAATCCGATTTCTCAAAGGTATTTCAGAAAGCACAAATAAAATATTGTTTATAAATGCTTTTATCTCAGTGCCTACCATCTTGAGGGAAGGTAGTATAAAACAAAATCAGTTCCGTCTTAATTGCAACAACTACGGTTTGTAAACAATTCTACCACATAAGTAAAGACGTTGGGTTATCGGTAACGATCATTTTCAACCTCTCAGTTCTGGGACATCTGCAAACATCTGCTTCACTTCCATCTAAAAGATTAATTACAGGATGTTAGCCCTGTCTCATCCCAGTGTGCTGCATGGTACACAACTCTATTGCCAGTTTGTGAAGTTATTTATATTTGAACAGCACAAAGCCAAAGCTTTGTCTTTGGTTAATTTTACTGAGATGTGTCACTGTTCTTTAAATGTGCTCTTTCTTCGCATAAACACAGAAAACAGCCACACTGCACACAGCATTCATTAGTTTGAATCATAAAGCAGTGTCAATGTAATATTAATTAATGAAAGCTAACTAACAAATTGTGTTTAAAAATGAAACCTATTTGAGGGCATTTGATAAGACACAAGAGCTGCAGAAATCTAGACAGAATTCCCTTAAAACTGCTTGGGTATGTATGGGTGCTGCTTATGGAGTAGGCACTGGTTAGTTCCTTTGCAGGTCATCTGCATTAAGCATCAGTTCAACTCAGCTTAGTTCAAATCCAGCAGCACATTCAATGGCATAAAGAAGCTTGCTTCGCATAAGATTTTCATCATAAAACTCAGGAAGCTTCAGCAAGTTCATGCAGGTACTGGCAGTGGGTAGCCTGTCTAAATCAGATCCTCCATTGTGAATGCAAAATGCAGGATACAACTCCTAAAAAAAAAAAAAAAAAAAAAAGGCAACAGAAAAAATATCAAAAGTATATACAGGCCAAAAATCTAACCCGTAACAGCTATTTATTTCTAGGAAATAAATAATTAGATTAAAATCAGTCACAATGACATATTCAAAAGGCATTTTCATTCCTAGTTTCCCCAAAGAGCACTTAAACTGTGTAGCACCTCCCCCGCCCATCAAAATCCATTATATTGCAAAACACAAAGCTGTCGTATCTGGTTCTGAGGGAGAAAATGTTATTGTTCTTACACTCTATTCTACAAACACATGGTGCTAAAAAAGCAGTGAAGCGTGATATGGAGAAAAGTAGTACAACAGCATGCAAAAAGATCTGTGTTGTATTTGGGAGAAACAAACGATTCATGACCACTTCAGACTTTTCTTACAAAGCCTCCCAAATGCACACGGACGCTGCTTATTTTGTAGGAACGAGAACATGACAGATTCCTGTTACACTGAAGTTTTCTGACAGTGAAAAATGCATGCTTAACAGGGGAACTACCGACCACTGAAGTAATGGAGATAAATGGGAAAGGATGCTCTGCCATGTTTGAAGTTCACTTTGTATGGTATAATGACATGGTTTCATCCGAGAATTACACTTCCTGTTTTTTCTTCCCATTTTGGCATTGTTTTGGTGGACATAAAAATACCAACAAAAAAAAATTTTGCTCTTGCTAATAAAGCAACATGCTGTGCCAGTTTGAACATTTTTGTGTTAGGCTGTAAAAGGATCCTGCTCCTGCACACAAATTCTATATGAGCATTCACTTGTCCTGTTAAACTGATGCTCTGAAGAGGGGGAGAGGGTTAATGAGCAGGCAGGCCGTAAGTAGAAATTTGATAAATGCACATTACCAGGTCGCTTTCTCTGACATCCAAAAAAAATCCCAAACAAACCATGATGAAACATATCCTGTCAGTGTTTTCCTTCTTGAGCTTAAGTTTGTTAGCATACTGTAGATATATAAATTACATTCTTCAAGTTTGGGTGAGTATTTATCAAACCTCCATTTTCCTTCTACACACCACATTATATAATCATCATAATTTTTGTTGTTAAATTCAATGCGTTTGATATTATCCAAGGCTCAGGCTAAAGGCATTTCTTTCCCTAAAGAGATTTCAGTATAAACTAATCTTTCAGCATGCATAAAATTTATGAATTTGAAGACAAACAGTACTAATGAATTCAGTGGATCTGTTCATGCGTAAGACTAAGCAAGTATACACACGCTACTGTGGTTAAAGAACTCTGAATCAAGAGATACTTCATATCCTCTAAATAAAGAGCTAACTTTTTTAAAAGCAATTACAGTGTGCATTTCTTCAGGTGCTAAAAGATCATAAAATCATTTAACAGTTACTGGGAGGATACAGATGTGCATAATGAGGCTGTAATGATATAAATTTGTCAAACCCTGCTTATTCTTCTGATGTGATAAGCATGGATCAGATGAACAGACATTTGATATGGAGTATTTTAATTGTTTTAGTAAATCTAATTTCTTCTTCTGAGAAAGATGATTGTGCAAAAAGCATTTTTTTTAAACCTCTGAGGCACTGCTTTTGCTGGCAAGAAAGCATTCATTTCATCAAATGCTTGCTGAGCTAAAACAGTTCTGATTTTAGAAACTGAAAAAAAAATCTTAGCTCGAAAGGCAGAAGGTCAATGAGATTTTAAGCTAAATTATTGTTCAAATGGAGGCCTTAAAATGTATTTCATGGCTAAAATGCTGCATTTTTAGTGTTCCTTTCAAAATGCTAATTGAATTCCCCTACTTTAGCTTTAAAAATGGAAAAATGAAGTTCTAAATTGAAATGTCATGCCAAGGGCACCATTTGTTGCATAATTAAATACTGTACAGTGGGAAACTGCAATAGTTTGGAATTGAAAAGTATCATCAATTTACTATGTGACCTGATTGGAACTTAACAATTTTCAACCACACTTTAATGATTTTTTTTGTCCGTAACAATCACATTTATTAAATATATTAAACTTTAATTAGCTTTAGCAAATGTTATTCTGAGTCTGAATCTGGCAGTGAGAGTTCTGAATTTTTAAATGAGGCAAAGCTAGACTGTGCTATCTGTAAGCCATGAATGTCAAGACATTTTCTTATCTCAAATTAACATGCACTAACTTTAACAAAATGTGACCGTTCCACAGTTGAGTATGCAGAAGATTTTAGTATAAGAACCAGAAATTTTGTTTCTCGCATAAAAGTGTAGCAGCCAAAGTGAAACTGCACACAATTTTAAAAGGTATTTTGTGTTAAAGTCTACCCTCAACATAAATTCAGACAGTTATCTGGCTGGTAATAGCCAGATACCATAATAGCCGTGACTTCACCTTCAAAACTCTAAACAACACATTGCCACAGGCTACCGATACATTATTGCTGAGGACAATACCAATTACCCATTTCCTTTTCTGGCAAACATTTGCAGCTTACTGCTTCTATGGAGCCCCTGAAACTGTCAGTCTGATGAACAGTCCTCAGTCCCTTGGTCTGTCAATAAATCCACATTAACAGGCTGCGTGACTGCCTGTACCGTGCACCCAACTTCTGCTCAGTGCTGTCCAGTAAAACAGCGGTAACGTCTTTCCACTCTGCTTTCTGTTGCCAAGACTGCTGCGTGTGGTTTAACTTAAGTCCGTTCTACAGTGAATTGTTCTTTTAACTTTTCGCTACCATGCTGAAAATGCTAAGACTATTTTACTTCCATTTTGCCTAATCCAAGTATGCTAAAGCCAGGCTGTGGCCCACTTCCTAACTACACACACTCCTCTGCTTTACACGTTTAGCCTCACTACACCCTGTTTCTAATGTCTCACTGTTGGCCTTAATGTTTTTAGGCTTTGGTGTCATTTCTGACATCTCTTCCATCATCACGTGGCTGCCTCAGAACTAGGTAGTATACATCTGCATCTCCTGGTCTTGCCTTGTAATTAAAAAGGCAGTTAACAAATTTAGACTCTTCTTTACTTTGTTTCCACACAATCGTTTCCCAGTTCTCCATAACATGACTGATTTTAACTACGCCCTGTTCTATCCATCTTGACCTCATCCCACAGTTTTCTAATCATTCTTCCCCCTGGGCTGTCCAGTCCTGTTTGCTGCTACAGTAAGGAGACCGTACAGTGATATTCACATAGGACTGCAGAGTTTAACAGTAATACTTGCAGGCTTTTAAACGCGCAATCAATGAATACCTTAGACAGGATTCATATCATGAAATAGCCATTTCCATTGTCTCCATGTCCAAACTTAGTCACCCCAAGCTCACCTTATTGTTAAAGGGATTCATTTCACCCTGAGGCAGACATGCAGAACAGTTAGACAAATTAAATTACTGACTGGAGGTGGCCATTCCTCCTCTAGGTGCCTGCAGGAGTCCAGCTCAGCTACACATTATAGACATTCAAGTTGGAGGGTATGTTGCCAATCCATACTTTTAACATCATGGCACAGAACTGGCGACTACAGCTGAAGGGATTGTAAGGAGGGTAAGACTGCATGAGGGGTTACAGAATGCTTATGCCCCAAATCAAGTTGAAACGTTCACGCACTACAGTGACAGCGCTGCATACCCCTATCAGCTTATAAACAAACAGGAAAATAAAAAGACTGAGGAAGAAGGACAATGTTGGGTTGCAGCACAAGGGCACAGATGGAGGTTAGGGGCAAAGGGGCATACAGCAAGATTTAAAGCTGTAAGGACCATTCTTCACTGCAGAACATGGCACGGAAAACAACTCCTCCACTTGGAAATTGCTGTACAGCCTTAAAAAAAAATCCACATCCTCTATGACAACTTACCAATGCTTTTTTATATATCATAAATGATTCAAGTGCCTGAAGTCTGTAATGGATAACTCTGATTTCAATACTGGAATGTTTTCTTTTCTGTTTTCTAGCAGAAATTTGTATTTAAGAAAAAAGTAAATCATTACAAGTTTGGAAATTCTAGTGTTAAGTTTGTTTAATTCAGCAAGAGAAAAACAGATAAATACTACAACTGTCTAGAGCTGGGGGGAATTCAGTAGGAGTAAAACAGGTAAATGCTACAACTATCTAGAGGTGGGGGGAGAGGAAGGTGCATTTTTCGGCTTTGTTCTTCACATTTGACATCTTTATCATGCTACCCCGGCACAGGAAAAGTGCCCAATTCCTAGAGCTGAGAGACAGAAATTCTTCTAGTATTTGCCTGTCAAGTGCAAACTTGTACCTTTAAATGCTAACTATTCCAGAATGAACTTTCAGTCTATCATGCAAGAAAAAAATTGCGTAAAATTCCAGATATATTGTCTCCACCTCCAGGCTGTTACACACATCTGAAATTCCTGTTCCTATATAAAATCTTAGTATTTGTCCCTGAAATATTTATATGATAAGAAAATGCTCATTCACACCACTATATAATACAGTAAGTATAGCTGTTTTGTAAAATAATACTAATACTAATAAAATCAGCACTCGCACAAAATTTGCATTCATTTGTTATGGGTTCCTCCACCTGTCTTGCCTAATAAATGTAGAAAGTTAGTTACCATCCACTGCTAATTAAATATGATATCATACTATCCTGCAACGTGAAAAGTCCTTTAGCTTTGTTGAGCAACACAGCTAAGGAAGCTAAACAAAGCAACTCACCATATTCTTACTTGTAAGCAACTGGCGTGAAACAATGTCTGTATTCATCATCCAGATAAGCTCACCTTTGTATTAATTTATTAAATACTACAACAGTAAATATGCTGTTGAGCACCACACTAAAACTGATGGTGTTGCTATTCAGTGATTTATACTTTCCAGCGAATTACAGAAAAGCATTGAACATTCCCACATTTCTTGAGGAAATGATGTCCAAGGCCAGATCTTAGCCAGAATTTTGCAGCCCAACTCAAACTTCCGGTTAAAGTATTCTCAGAATTTAATTTCAAAATGTCTTCAACTTGCCTTGGCCTCTTTTTGGTTTTATAAACAGTAGACCAAAATTTTCTTCACGCTTAGGGTTCACTGTAAACATCAATCTAAAGATAGTAACAAAAAACTTAGATATCAAGAATAATAAACCATAACCTTACAAACAGACAAATGCTAACCCAAAGGAAATATAAGAAATACATCTCCAGCTTCAAATGCTTATACTTAATAGCTGCTGATATCCTAAATCCTCCTTTGCCCAATTCTGAAGACATTACTCTTAACTCAATCTGTTCCTTGAAGGTGCTAGCAATAGTGCTTCTGTTCATTAATATGAAACACAGTCAAAGCATGGCGGCGAGGATCCTTCATGACAAAGCGCAAGCATTTTAACCAATGCTCTAATGAATGCTTTTTTAGGACTATTTCATATTTCATGAAACATTTTAACACTTTAAACTATACTCATTATAGCCAAGTGCAAACATTGAAGCTGTTATTTGTAGTCATGAAGGGATATTCTTCTCATATTTTAAATTTCTACAGACAAATAAAGCTCATATCACATTCGTCATAGTAATATTTAGAGAAATCAACGAAACACAATTCAGGAAGACATATACCTTAAACCCCAGAAGAGGTGGTCGAGAGCAGCTCGTTACAAACTTGAGCAGTTTGCGTTTCTCTTCATCAGTGAAGCTTTCCACAACCCTCCAAAATATTTTTATTACAGGATGGTCTGCTGCATAGCCACCTACGATGAGATTTAAATGATTTAAAGACAGAACAGTTTTATGTAAGAAAGAAACTCCTTGGAAAACCTAGCATCAATTTTTAAAAGTGTGAGGAAAATAGTAAAAGCAGCAGGCTTACATTGCTGACTTCCATTATCTACAGATCTCTTTGAGCGTGACATTTTCAAAGTTTCTCATTCATTCCTTATCGTAGGCATACCATCTCCCTCAACTTCTTAACTGCAGTTTTCTCCACTGAACCCTAATCGTTTATTTTAAATTAGTTTTATTTAGTTTAGTTTTTATCTAGAAACTTTGGATTATTGTTGTTCACTGCAAGAATTCGCAAGACTCAGGAGGTTATTTCATAAGCCAACTTACTTTGAGGTAAGCTAGGATGCGAACTTACAATACTCTTTAGTTACGTTCATGATGAACGCAAGGAAAAAGGAATTAAGATGCCCAGCATTTCTAACAGGGAAAAAATATGAACAGTCCCCTCAGGCTTTCTGAGAAACGGTAAGTATCTGATCGTGTTGGTAGGAACAACCATCCCCAAATCATCTGCAAACTTAATTTCAGGGCAGCTAGACACAACCACTGACTAACTTCCAGTCAGGAAAGGAATTACGTGTTCTCTAATTATCTGTCTACAAACTTGTATTTCAGTGCCTGAACACAATACACTGCATACCTATATGTCTGCACATTTATAAAACCTGGTTTTAATTTTTCCCAGCCTTCTGAAGTTTAGGTATCTATCTAGAGTTTAGCCAGCAAGGCTAGCAACAAGAAGAATGATCCTACAACTTATTTTAAAAAGTAAGCTAAGTTGAAAAGCAACTATTTATTTATTTATTTATTTATTCCTGAATCAGTCATAATAGATTTTTTATTTAAGGTAAATATACTCACCTGAATAGTTTGTGAAAGATTTAAGGTCATCCAAACTAATAGGAACCTGGGCACCAGATATCAAAACCTAAGAGTAAAGGAAATAGGACATTTACATTAAAGGCAGAAATTAAACACTTATTTGCAGTTTGAAGTAAACGGTTTAGGAGTTTTAAGCAAAAATACCTGTATTTCCTGTTGATCAAACATTCGGAGCCATTCAAGATTCACAACATTGGCCAGCCCCTGACGGAAAGCAAGGCAATGCTGTCGAATTTGTTTGTTTAATCTGTAGTCTGCCACCAGATGGATGTATGCTATTCGGTTAGCACTGGTGACAGGAATATCTTTTCCACCTGGCTTCAGTTCAACCACCTATAAACATAATTTTCATAATCTGGGTAAACTTTAATTCAGTGTGCTGCAAATGGAAAACTGAACTGCAAAGCTTTCTATACTTGATTTATATACTTAAGAGTAACTAGAATATACTCGAGAATATTCACCTCAAAACACGGTAAAAGATCATTACAAATGATAAGTGCAGTTATTTTCTGTTTACTCATAAACGCTAGAGAACAGTGTATGGTATCCAGTTTTCAGAGCAAGACCTTCAGCTGCAAGTACACAGAACTGACCACATGGCCCTGTGGTCTATTACCAGAAAGTAAGTGGATTCAGCACTATCAGAGCTCTCTTGTAAGAGAAGATGTGTAACGCCCAATTCACCATTGCAAATCAAAACAGAAGCCGGGGTGACATCTTCCCCTTGGTAAATCCAATGTGAGCTTTTCCCTAGCTTCACTGGCGCTATTAAGCACCCTGGGATATAGAGTAGCCTGTATAAGCACAGGGCTCACACATCACTGTTTCCTTCCAGTTGAATTAGGAAAGCTCAGCTTGACTGGCTATATTCTTCCGTTTAACTGTTTGGTGCTAGTGAATTCTGCAGAATCACATTATTAAGAACAATGCCCACTGAGCCAAAATTAAGATTCTGATACAGGCTTGATTTGCAGAACGATAAGCTGATGAGCATTCAAAATTCCTGCTGCTGTAAAGCTAGGTTATACATGTTCAACAGTACTTTCAAAAAAAAGAGGGGGGGGGGGGGAGACAAACACACACACACATACAAAAAAGAAAAAAAAAGAAACAGACCTAATTCTTATCTTTCTACTGAGAAGCTTAGTTTTTGTCCTTCAAGTACATCAAGATAAATCAGCATGGAAGAATTTATAATGACAAAAAAACAAAGCAAAGATATTGTCACTGCAGTAAGATGTAAAACAATTTACAATAGGATCATGAGCAGTAGCTGTTAAAACATTAATGATCTTTACATATTCTACTGGTTTTCATTACAGGAGTCTAATTTGGCTGTGTAGCCCAATAGGAAGGGAGTACCAAAAAGAGGATTTAAAAGCCTGAAAAACAGAGATGTGATCACCTTCTCAAACCTTCAAAAAAAAGTTTATTTTTCTACACTCTGTAAGTCAGGGCTTTTTTCTTCTTCTTCTTCCTCCTTCAACTGCTAGCATACTGCATGCGTTTTGATCTATAGTAATGATCACATCTTTATAACACAGAAAATTAAACATAAATTGTGAATAGCTTCTTTTGCAACATGCGACCTAAAAATGTGAGCTGTTCCAGTACCAAGCAAAATGCAAAGTGTTAAGATGAAAAATCTGTAGCACTTCTGAGCATTCATATTTTTACTGATTCATAGATTTTTAAGGCCAAAAGAGAACATTAAGATCGGTTATGTGACCTCCCCGATAACACAGGCCAGAGAATTCTATCTAGAGATTCCTGTATTTAACTCAATAAATCCACAGATGAGTTAGAACACATTTTTTAAGAGAGACAGGCAATCCCGGTATAAAGACTCCATATGATGGAGTATTTGCCACTTCCCCTGATAAACTAGGCCAATCCTGAATTACCATGAGTGTTAAAAATATGTCACACTTCCCACTTCAATCCTTCAGCTGCAAGCTTCTCCATTTTTTTAAGCCTACAGTAAAGAACTCACCGATACCACACATCACCTCTGTGCAGGAATTACTATGTTCAAGTCCTCCTCCCTGAAGAATTAAGCAAAAGGAAGGTGTCAGCCTAGCTTGCTCGGTGTCATGCCTGGATTGCCTGGCAATCCTGTGATCTCACTACCCGTTTTCAGAGTTTGTAAATGTGAAATTAATTCTACCAGCACTGTGTCAGAGGACCACCACAGTCTGAGAGAAGCAGGACCAATGTAGCAGGAATATTAATACATTATGCCACAAAGAGTAAGAAGCACGTTAAGGAGAAGACAGAAAATGTTGAAGTTTGGGCTGGCAATAAAACTACAGTAAATCTCGGTGCAGTTCACTTTCCAGTCATTCTTCATTTTCATAGTCTTTTAATGGGACTACTGTAGAATTCCCACTCAATTCTAAATGTCAGGAATGTTTGTTAAATAGTTCCTGTTCAAAAAGGTCACAACACAATCTATTGTGTCTTAAAAGATTTACCAGCTTGAATTTTATTTTTATCTGTTCATTTTTACCACTAGATGGTGCAACACAGTAACACAGGTTATGCAGAAGGTGAGAGAATAGAAAAGTTCCTGAAAAATGTACATATTTACGTCATCATCTGTTTTCTATTTTGTAGCTCTACATTAAAAAAAAAAAAACCAAAGCAATTTCTTTTTAATTTGGTTAGTTATCAAAATAATATATTTCAAAAGCAATGAAGAAAGTATACGTCTTATTTAGATAACAGGTATTCAGAACATTCAGATAATACCACAGATAATTGAATTCTATTCCATACTGACACAGTGCATCTTTAAAATGAAGGGAAAATATCAGTGCAGGATAGAAAATTATCACGTTTAAAAAAACTGCAAGAAAAGCTACTTTCCTATTTGTAGAAATGTGCGCATAAATGTTGCATTAGGCCTCCAATTCACGGTTAGATACACCCCAAACTACTGCTGCATGCACTTCTTGAGCACTAATGTTTCTCTTGGCTATAAATTCAGTTACGCGTTTCATGAGAACCTACTTCCAGAAAATGTGCCCAACTTACACGTATATTCCTATTTAAACGTAGAACTACTGAGGTCTGTAAAAAACAAGTAAACCTCTGTATTTTCTGTATGTTGGCATTCAAATGAATAGTTCAGGTGAGCACTATGAGTTACACGATCCCACCTACTGCAAGTAAGTTTTCAAACATTAGAATAATAATGAAACAAGTAGTGGCAATAAAATCAAGAAAATTCAGTGAAAAAAAAAAAAAAAGGTCAAGCAGAAGGAATCTGGGAGATTCATCTTCTGGCTTATTAAGAATAATCTGTCACACAGAGCAGCTTTGTAATGTAATTACAGGCAGGCAATGGGAAGTCCCTACTGGCAGAGGAACTTAATGCTAGGTGCTCCTTGTACGAATTTGGCAGTGGCAGCGGCTTCCCAGGCTAATGGAGAAAAGGGGAATACTTGGAGAGTAAAGTGGGAAATATTTTAGAAGAGAATAAGGGACCTTTCACCTAGGTATTCTGAAGTATGAAGAGCTTTGTTGTGTTTGAAGACTGAAAACATACGTTTAGTGCAATTTCAAAAAGCACTCTGTGAGATAAGGTTAAGAACACTTACAATCCTGTTTATGGGACAAATGAGAATATTTTACCCCTTTCTCTTGGACTCTAGTCACTTTTGTCCAGATGATCCCTAAATTTTTTCACCATTCTGAAGTAAGTAAATAAAGGTTTTCTTTCTTTCCCTGGCATCTGCCTTCCAGATGTTCAGGCAGGAGTCCCTGGTAGGATTTTGCATTTGAATGCCTAAGAATGTATTTGCTGTAAGTGTTATAAATCTGCCGGAGAAGGATCAGTATCAACTTAAATATTTTGCTTCCGAAAAACCTCCAGAATCATTCATCCAAGCCACTGTATCTTAGTAAAGAACCTGCCAAGACAAAAAAATGTCATAACCATTTTTAAGGCCTCAAAATTTTCTCTTAAGAAATTTAAAGGCAAAGAACTCTCCTATTGTCAGCCAATATATTTTCAGTAACAGAACTGCCATTTGCATCTTGCATTTAAAAAAGCTAAAAAAGGGCATATTGAAATCAAGTGCTGTACCATTTGGATTTCACAGAAACCGCCGCCTTGTATATTAAAGTGCTTTTCTGGGGATTTGTTTACAAAGTCCTTCATTCGTGAGTCTTCTGATCATATTCAGACTGTTCTGATCCATGTGATCGCAAGAATCATTGTTTGAGAAGACTCCGAGTGCAGGATCTAATGTTTTTGAAGGAGCAGCAGTACATATTTGAATCCTTCTCAACCCCGGGACAGACACAAGATTTGCCTTCCTCACTGGAAAAGAAAAAAAGGGGAGAGGGAAGAGGGAAGAGGGGAGAGGGGACTATTTTCTTGAGCTTGCTAACCTGAGCTTATTGTAAGTATTTCATTAACCTTCTAACCTACAAGATAAACATTAAAATATATAATACAGTTACTTGAAGGGATCTGTAACTAAATATATAACGCTGATATTCTTTTGAGACTTTTTGCTGGCTATCATTTTCTGCAGCTAATCCACCAGCTGCTGCAACACCACTGCATTAGCCGATCCTTTATAAAAAGCTAAAGCTATTTGGGAAAAAAAGGTTGATTCGCATAGCTCCCCTAATTAGCAGGTCTAATGTGCAAATTATTAAGTACCTTTTTCAACTTCTGGTGAATGCACTTTGACAATAGTTTAATGGGATCTAAAAGCACATTACAGGATTGGAATCAATATACTGATAATAGAAATTCTACTTTCTACTACTGACAGGCAACAGTGCCCCTTCTGAATGCGTCTTTCATTGCGCCTAATGCTTTTGTGCCACAATTGCTGGATGGACACTGCCATGAGGATAGCTATTTACAATGGTAGATTTATGATGCATTTATTGGGCACTAATTTATTAGACACTAAAGTGGTTGTTTAGCTGAAAACTAGAGATAATGTACATTTGACATAAAGAGCGCAAAGCTCTTTTCCCAAAGTGAATTAGCTTTACCTTGACACAATTAATTACTATGCAGCGGTTACATGAGTCAAATACCAGACAAAAGGTATTTATTTATATGAGGTTTATTAAGATGTGGAAGTGAAACATAACAAGTAACTTGCTGCATTCAAATACAAAAGACGATTAAAGAATCAACTAGTTCTGCTGAACTACACCAAAATGAAGTCTCATTAAAAGGCGGTTTATGCTTCAAGGGTATAACGCTCCCTCTCCAAGGATAAGCACAGTAATATAGCATAAGAACATTCCATTTAACTTATATTTAATTTAGTTACTCAGAAGCTCAGTATTATAGTTAACCTTCCTTTTAAAGTTATGACAAATAATTAATAATCAAATATCTTGATACTAGTAGCCACAGCCCTCAGAATTTTAACAAACGAATTAGACTTCTTGGCAAGAACGCACTCGGTACAAGCTCTTCGTAGCAGTCGGTACAGCTGGCAACATCCCTGTCTTGGACCTCCTGGTGTGCCATTTCTGAATTATTTCTCTTTTCTATCTCTTTCTACCCTATTGTTGAGCTAGCTTCTAACTTCTTTGCATAACCCAATTTTTAAGGACACATATACTAGACATACGTAGTACGGAAACAACAGCCTCTCCAGAAGACAATACTAGTTTCATTTTCAACTAAACCGCATTTGCGTTGCCTATGCTCAATAACACCATTACTTGAAAAGCATTTCAGTGAAGGGGTCTGGAATACAAAGAGCGGATTTTTTTCCCCTCAAAACACCAGGTTATATTAGAAAATGCCAACCTCTGTGCTTGGCAGCCTAGTAACCCAATACACGTGCGCTACAGAACTCAACTTGGTGATCAAACAATTACTCTCCGAACGTGCCACAATAAAACACTTGCTCTATAACTAAGAAAATGCTTTCCTATGCATCCTTATTACATGCCTTTATCATCTTTTTTTTTTTTTTTTGGTATTTTTCTAAAAACAGTACCACTCAGAGGTTTTTATATAGTGAGTGGAACCCAGGAAAAAAATGGCATCTGGCTTATGTTTTACATGAACCATTATTTATGTTAGGTAATTGCTGACCTTCTCCCCCTTAAGTATGATTTATGAACCCAAAATTTGAGGTTACTATTTTAAATTGCAACAAAATCCAGATTTTAGGATCTTCCCAAATGACAGGAAATGGATGATGGAAGAGTAAAGATAAAGTTTGAGCTTGTTGCTGTTAAATAGAAGTCTTAGGCATCCAACTTGCCATGATTTAAGCAGCTGTAAAAGAGCTCGATGTAACAATTTCCAGGACCAGCTACTGCTTCTCAGCAGTGCTGCCTCCTCAGCTAGAGTGTGCATAGTCCCAGGCTTCCCTCCCCAGGAGGGACACTGGAGAGAACTGTTCACTCCCTTTCATAACCTGCACTCCTTCCGTAAGAAATCAGGACTGATTCACGATGCTGCTGCACATCACAACATTGTCAGGTCTATTTTTTTGACCGAAGTTGTGAGTAATGGAAAGGAAACGAGAGACAACTCCTGAACGATGCTTCGGGCCCCACGTTCTGCTGACAAGAACAATCCCCTGACACGCACTAGCTCTGGAGCAGCACTTTGAAAGAAAGATAGGTAAGGAATTAAATACCATCCTGCACAGCCTTCCTACAGCTGCAAACGGATTTCTGCTTCTGTTCTCACTTCTGCTATCCACAACAGGACAACAATGAACTGAAAGAGAAACAACTCCGTTGCCAACTCTCCCTTCTTAGAGAAGCCCAGAAACAGCACTCGCTGAAGTGAGCGGCTCAAAAAATGAGCCTAGGAGTGACTCGACTTTCACTAATATCTCAGGTAAACACACTTCATCGGATATCGACGCCCATCCTCACAGATGAGAAAGGGACAACAGAGGGAAAATAAATATGCTCTGATCCTTCCAGCAGCCTGGTGGTTTTGTGCGAGCTTCACGTTTGTCACGCACCTAACGTATTCAGCCTGCAACCCGACAAGCAAGGCGCAAGATCATCCCCTTGGTAAGAAGCCCTACAGCCTCTCTGCTCCCAAAGGCAGCGTCTCCACCACCTTCGCTACGTTGAACGTAAATCCAATCTCTTACTGGTCTGATGAATCCTAACATACATGCCGGTGGGTAAAAGAAGGATGTAGGAGAGAGACTGACAAGAGACATTTGAAAACAAAGCAGCTATTGAAGGAGAGTTGGGGTTTTTTTTTGCTTTTTTAAGAAAGCAGAGAAGAAAAGGTGCGAGTGAAACGGAAGAAAAGAAGAAGAAAATATAGGAAAAATGTCACAGGGAAAAAATATATAGAAACATACCTACAGGCACATACACACACGCACTTCTACATGTGCACGCATGCACACACAGGAAAAAAGGAGGCAACAGAGCAAAGGCTGGGAGGGAATTAAAAAATTAAGATTTTTTTCTTTTAAAATACTGACAGAATTAAGACTCTAAAAATGACTAATAAACATTAAAATCGAATGTAACAGGCAATAAGAACTACACGATTTTTATTCCTCAGAAATGAGAGGGAGTGCAACAACAAACTTTAGCTAAGAAGGTTAACTCTATGAGCACATACAGGCATACTTTTCAAGCCCTGGTGATTAATTCTCTATTACGAGCACAAGTGATCTTTACCATCCACAACAGAGCAGATAAAACCTATGAGCAAGTTCTGTAGCGTAAAGCTGCCATAAAAGCTCATACTGTAAGGACCTAAATAACTGCCTCAACTTTGAGAAGCACTGAACACCAGTTTCTCCCCTCTGACCCAAATGGCAGCTCAGCCCCTGCAAAAAATGCGCCCTTTTTTGGCTGTTGCTTTTTAAGGTCTAAGTTCAGGACCTCAAGCTTGAAAATTCAGAGTACAGTAACAGCTAAAGGAGACAGCGTACAGCTCGTGACAACTCGGATTCCAAAAAACAGCATACAACAGAAATTCTGTAGCTTACATATCAGCTAACTTCTGCAATTATTTGAAGTGCAATCAAAGAAACAATAACACTTGTGTCTTATCACTTTCACATTCAAAAATTAATTAATAAGGATACTAATGATTCGCCAGTCAAACGTACGAGAAAACAAACGCCAAAGCACCACTCTTACCTGTGCTTCCCCAAGGTCATTATTTACCACAGTGAAGTTCAGTCCAAGTTCTTCCACATCCCCTTCATAGCTCTTGAGAAAAAGCAAATTCTTGTACATTTCTGGATCTAATGAAGCTAAATGATGAATGTCAACATCAGCACTTGTCCCCAGTAACTTTGAGAGGAAAAAACTAGCAAACGGTAGCTCCACCAGCATATTTTCATACAGAGCCTAAAAACCAAAATGATTTACAAAAAATTAGATTTTTATTGTAGCATCACATACAAATTCTGAAAGCTGTTGTCCGTTTCTTAACTTTCGGGTAACTACTCTTTAACTTACTGCCTGAACAGGATCTTGTGGTATGACAATATCCCACATGCTGCATCAGTTTAAAAATGCTTAATTGAAGCTTGAAATTTGAATGTCCTTTTTAAATACTAAGCTTGAACATTTAAAAATTAATTATGTGGTGATTTAAAAGGTAAGGTCACAGCTTATCTGTCCTTAACCTTCTTGTCCAAACTGTTAGATCAAACAGAGAGGGTATCTACTGCATATATTATTTGTAAGAAAAAATTAAGTTTCTTAAAAGACAATGCAACTGTATCAAGAACGTCTTCCAAAAAGTTATCATCTCTTCCTCCATTCCCCAAACCATCTGGTTCTTCACAAGCAAGATTACTCCATTTATAAATTGCTGCATGTAAAACAAATACAGTTTGACCCTGAAAAATAACCACGTACAAACAGTATTCTTTAAAAAGCATTTTTAAAAACTGTGTAAAAAAGTATTTTTCTTCATGAATTGACAGGTACTATTTCACTTGCATGTTATACAGATACATCATTGCGTACTTTGGCAAACAATACACTACTTCTGTTTATTCCCTCTAAAATCAATCAATAGGGCAAAGAGAAAAGACAGCTGAATTCTCCTACTTATTGGTATCGTCAAAGAATATCCTAATTTTCCAAGTCCAGGGCCTCTCAGTAACATCTATAGCATACGTTCAATCCGCACGTGCCTGACACGGTTACCGTTGCCAAAAGACCAACGAATCAAAAATAAGCCTGGTCTAAATCGGCATAATGCAAAAGTGTATTTCTACCATAAACTAAAGATCTGCTCAGGAATTTTCAAAAACGCACAAAGCCCCAACAATACCATTTTCAGTTGGTCTAATTTACGGTTGCATTTCAATGTAATGCAAAGCAACTTTCCACATAATCATCAACAACTTCCGGACCAAAAGCAAGTACTTATCACTTGAAAGGAGAGATGGAAATTTTAGGGCTAGAAAGTGAAAGCCCAGCAACTTTTAAAGAAAGCCTATATGAATGAAGGAAAAACAACAGTAGATTTCTCCCTTTACAAAAACCCTGAAATATGTATTCTATTCATAGCCTTTCCCATTGTCCACTTGTTTGCCACACCAGCATCTCAAACACTGTCAACCCGATCTTTAACATATCATTAATATCATTGCCAGGCAGATCAGAAAAGGCATCATGAACATAAATTCATTATTTGCTCCCTTTTTGTTCTTAACGAGCTGTGTTTCAGCATTACTTAATTCCTCCACAGCCTCCGGCAAAGCTCAGAAAAGGAAGTACAATGAGCAAAAAAGGAAACAAAAAAAAAAGAGCCAACAAATTTAGCAGTAATCACTCAATGATATTCCAACAAAGATGTTAAGAAAAATATACACAGTTCCTTAAACTTCTGAAAGAACATTTCTATGAGGTGAGTTAGACCTTGCAGAAAGAATTGAGAATAATGAGTTCAAAGCCAAAGGGTGCATTATATTTAGAGCTATATGATTTATTCAAGGTGTAGAAGTCGAAATCCTCATTTGTATAGTTGACTTTAAAAGCAAACTAGAGGGATAAATCATTAATTTTCAATGTATAAGGTCAGTGTTTGCTGTTCCTGCATTAGTAACAATAAAACCATTGTAATTCCTTAAATATATCAAAGCTACCCGAATTTAAAATGGAATTCCATCCATGACTCATAAAATGTAAATGCAGAGGTGTAATTTTTTACACAAGGCAGGTTTAAGCCTTCAGAGCATTTAATATACAAGGACTAATAAATGATAGCACTAAAAACTATGATCACATCAGCTAAATGGATTATAAATTAAATTTCCATAATGTATGCAACTGAAATACAAATGTAGACATAAATCAAGGTATTTTCTAAACACAGGTTAATTACACAAATTCAAAACCTGTCTATTTTTTATGCAAAATAATCCACTTAGCATTTTTCATACCAGTCTTAAGTCTTAGCCACTTGTAACACTTGATCCTAGAAGCCTATCAATAATTTCATGTCAAGAAAAAACAGCAATAGGTATATTGAAGAAACTTGTATGTTATTTTTCAAGTGTCTGTCTTTTATGAGTGTTTATTGCTAGAAATTGTGCCAAAATGATTTGAAATAAGAAGGATTAATTATAGTAGAAGCTTTTTAATATAAGTGAGTGCAGCTGCAATGCAATTAATGCAAATTGTGACGCTATCAGGAAAATAAATGTGAACAACATCACTGGCTATTTCTGTTTCCTGCCAAGTAACTTCAGTAATTTACTACATTAAGAATCAATAAAAAAATAATGCTTTTCAAATGCATCACTATTAATCTTCAGGTAGTTCCAAAGTGAACATTTATAACTTCATCTAAAAACTATATAAAGCATTTTCAAATAAACTAAATTGTGCAACTTGAGAATAACTTTAAACACTACTTCTCCTAGCTAAGTGATTCCAACATTAAAGACAAAGTATTTTTGGAAACCACGACAAACAAAACGTCCTATTAGTACGGAAAGTCAAACTATCCTAATAAAGCTTAATTTAAAAAATGCACTAAAACTGTGGTAAATAAAGTCATGATAAATTCCAGTTTTTCCAAAAGGGTAAATTATACCATTACAGCTCCAGCACTGTGTAGAGATGCTGAGACATACACTGCGTGATGGAGTATGACAGAACTAGCTGAAACTTTATCTTTCAGTCCGACTTCCTGATCTCTCAGTCAGCATAAACCGATGAAACTGCCTGTTGCTGCCAAAAGTTGTGATTCCACCCGTTCCTGCCTGTGGGACGAACCAAGCCAGCTCGCTGACCTGGGGGAGTCAGGGGTGGGGTGCTGGTTGTTTTCCGTCAAGGCAGACAACTGATCCGACTCACAGCCGTGGGTGAAACCGGAGGGGAACAGCGAGTCCATTTGTTTCAAGGGCAGTGCAGCCTCACACCAACCCGTCAGCCAGGCGCCTCCACCCCGCCGCTGACGCTTCTTATTGCGGCTGAACCAACCTCACGGTTAGCTGCTGCCCAAAGGGGAGATCTGCCCCTTCCGTCTTACAGTTCCCCAAGGCAATTCGCCAGGGATAAGTTACCTGTTTTTTAAGCTTGGTTTTCTGCCTGTCCAACTCTTTGAACTGCCCCTCTGCAGCATCAGCATAAGGGAGAGACAGGAGCCGGCAGTCAGTGATGGGGGAAGCACCCTGCCACAGCCGGCGGACTGACTTAGCTACAGCACGAAGTTGCACCACGAGAATACGCTTACACATGCGCTTTAATGCCGCAGGCCACGCTACCCCGGGGCAGTCCTCTCTTCTCCTCCACCGAGGAACGATGCTGAGGGCAGGAAGTGCCTTGCTCTTTGAGGGAAGTGACCTTTTCCGTTTGATGGCAAGTCTGAAGCTCCTCTTCACACTACATGTGATCTGCTTGATCACACGTATTACAACATAGACATTAAAAATAAACTCCGATTTGATTCCAAGCGCTCTGGTCTTTGGCAAATGTCCTTCAACTTTTGTGGCCATCACCTATAGGACTAGTGTCATTCTGTGATGAATTTTGACAGCTCGTGTTCCCAACTTTCCTATCTGACCGACCCTTTAATTGACTTCATTTCCTCTATCCTGTAGCTTCATAAATGACAGCTCGCACAAAGGAAAAAACATCTAGATCGAAAGTCAGGAAAAGCAATGGAGTAGTCAAATATAAGATTAGATTTCTGGTTTCCAATGTTTAGACAGAAAAACCGTAATGCAGCCTCAATACCTTGGCCTCCTCCGCCGGCTGGGTAACAGCATCCCACCTTCACCCAGCCGCAGTCTGCAGACGCAGCTGTGAGATGGGTAAGGGGCTAGCTGGACGCAGACGGGGAGCCCACATCACGGCAACCAGCCAAGTAAAAAGCAGTGATCCCAGGTGCCCCATTTCCTGTAGTTAAAAGGCTATGGCAGCTTAAAGGGCCAAACTGGATTTCCTAGCGCTATTTCAAACCCAAGGTGTAGGTTAAAGGATGCTCTTAAGGCAAAGCTATAACATTTCTAGGCAACCATCAGAAAAACGTAGAATCATAAGCTTCCGAATACACTAAACAAACAAACAAAAACAGCCCTACCTGTTTTTACTAACAAATTAGTTTTTGTACTCTTCCTACTTCTTTCCCGTTGTCTCAAGATGCTATGCTAACAACTACTTTAAAATACAAACAGTTAAAGAAGAAGTTTATTTTGGTTAAAAGGCTTATGGAAGATGAGGTATACAATAAAAGGATCTTCATACACTTTCCTTCTGCCTTGTGTGTGAAGCACGTGGAGCATAACAGAAAATTAAAGAAAAAAGAAAACTAAAACAAAATGAAAAGCCTACTGTCATAAAGACATTTTGATTTCAAGCTCACAGCCTGCAGTCTCTCTTGTTTCTCTTTTAAATCACATTAGTTACTTGTAATTACAATAAGACATCTAAATATAGTCTACTTAACTACAGTTGATGGCATCACAGATTAGCTACCGAGTTCAACAACATGGGTCTCAGTTTGGTAATCTAAACCATAAAATAAATAATATGTCCAACTACTTATACTGAATGCATTCTTTAAACATGCATGACGTGGGGGGACAAGAAGTGGTCCTCTAAGGCAGACAGACAAAACTTTCAGAATGTGGGCATGCAATTAATAGCTTTAATAGGTTATGGAAAAACACATCGTTTGGAAGGACAGCTCTACTCAGTACGTAGTAAGACAGAAGAAAAATGAAACGAGCAGTTCTCAAGGCAAGGAGGTTGTTTTGCCCGTATTCAACACGATGAGAACACTATCTGACTGGAATGATATATGGTATCTATCATAATACTATTTAAGACTATGTGGTCACATGAGATACTGTTCAGGCATGACCCAAAGGTTTATGAAACAGCGCTTCAGAAAGAAAAGACTTTGCATCACGTTTTCAAACTGGACAGAGTTTAAATTAGCATAGTCATCTCGGAGAAACGTAAAGGATTTAGGGGCCACATAGAGTAGAGATTATATGAGTGTTATGACATGCCAAATAAAGTTCAAATTGTGTAAACAGACACAAAAATTAACCCTTCTGGGTTTAGGGCAGCTTTAATGCCTTTGCCTTTAGCTTCAGGTCTACAATTAGTTCTTTCATTTATTATTTCAACTAAATTCTCTCTTAAGAAATATAATCTCATATGTTCATCTCAATGTTCATATTGAGAACATCAATCCGTTAATCCTTTACAATGCAGAAATGTGTTTTAAAACCTAGCAAAACACTGAAGTCAACCCTCCGGAAAGATATGGGGCTTAGAGCTTGAAGCAGTAAATGACTGAACTTAAATTCAGTTATTTCCCTAATCAGCCCTCATGACCCAAGACCATAACCCTTTCTATCTCAGTCATTTCAAATAGTTACCATTAAATAATACTTAGCACTTACAGAGTGCAATAGATCTTCAAAGCTGTACAGAACCATTAATAAAAATGATAGAAAAATAGCAAAACCATTAGCACTTCCTCCTACCTTATTATTTATATTCTAGATATATCTCATAACACTCAAGTCTCTCTTGAGACCAGCAAAGCCTTTTCGGCCCTAATGAAAGAAAACTAAATATATAAGTTACATTAAAATTAACAACTACCCATGCTTTTGAGCCATTTTTAAAGCTATTGTTTAGTAATCATAGGATAAAACAATTTCTTATTGATAATAATATGCTTTAAGGTGAGCAAAATAAGATGACACTGTTTCTAATACCAATGTGGTAAAATACAATTAATTATATCAGGTTGTGTGTCACAATGCACTATGCCCACTGTCAGGTAGTTTTAAGTCCCTGTTCCTCAGTTCTGCGAGCCCAAACCTCTGCTTTATTAACATCTCTGCAACAGTGCTGGCATCCTCCGCTTTAGAAAATGATTTTTTCAGAAAACACTAAAGCCATTTGTAAATTGGTATTGTTTTTGATTTCTTGCCCCCCGGGAATCTGAAAGGTCAGCAAGTGCAAGTTCACAGAAGCTCCAGAGATTGTGGGTAACAATGATCCAGATGCAAGAGACCTGCCTGTCAAATTTGCTGCAGTCAGTGCAAACATCTGGAACGGATTAGAAGTGCGTGATAAGAATTAAAAGAACTCGTGACTGGCTTATGAACTCATCACCATAAAAACGTACGGTACACATTTCCAAAGGCACTACTGTATAATGACCCTGAGTCAATTTTTAATTTAAAAATGGAGAGTCCTGTAGGTATTTTTATTATAAGAATTTAGAATATAAGTAATTTTATTACAGGAATTTTTATTAATAAAGTGCTTCAGAAATTTTTGGTACTTGCAGAAACCCATGACTTCATCATCGCAATACTTTCTCAGACTGTTCTATCAGGAGCAGCTATGTTTATAACTTATGCTGTATAGGTGTTATAAACTGCTATCAGTAGCATTTGGGAGTTTTTCGGGGGGGGGGGGAGGGGGGAGTTATAGGTACCTGTGGATACACAAGATAATTCATAGTTATCATTTACTACTGTAGTTCGAGTAATGGGCTAATAGATTTGCCTGTTTCAAACTTAAACACAATTTAATCAGAAGTGAAAATAAGCAGGAGATGTCTTCCTTTTATCTAATCTTCTGAAAAACTGAAACGTTAACTACGACTAAACTAACTTCTGGATATGCTTCTAAGATAAATCTGTATTTTAATAGCAGTGAAACTAGTCATTTTCAAAGACAGTTCAAACACAATAAAGAATTTCAGTTAAAATATTCCAAACTTAATTGATTTAAATGGACGTAGGTGTTCCCAGCTGTGAAAAAAGATCAGGATACCATTACCACACACTCTAACTGTTTATTTATTCCCTGTCTAGGAACCTGATTTAGAGGCAATAAAACGCAATCGGTACACAAACCAGAAGCAGGAATCATCTGCTAATGGAACTTTTAATCGAGGAGTGACCACCGACATGAGGTAATTCTTTCCATGCACAACTCCTTGCAGAGACCTCTGTGCACTTCATCACAGTAAACAATCACTAACATATGCATTAAAGAAAATTTAAATACATTATGGCCCAATAAATATCACAATCAATCAATATACACTTTTCTTTCCCCTAAAGATTGAGAGTTAAAATACTGCATTTCAGTAGTCTTTTAGTGCTAGACATATATTTACAAGGATAGTACTAACATAGCTATTTGTAATCAAAAGATAATTGGTTATGTTAAATGAACCAGTACACAAAGGAATTGTCAGGCTGAATAACCATGTCAGAAGACAGATTCCAATTAGTTTACATTCACACTCAAAAATAAGGCAATAATTTCCGTAATTTTTTCCCTCCCTCATTATTGCAACTCTGTATTGTATAAGCGTATAATTAAAAGAACATGCAACTTAACATGGTAAATTCCTATTGTGACCATTTTAGCTGATTTAGGATTTTCAGACACAGATGATCCGCTAAGCTGATTTTAAGCAAAATGCTGAGTCTACAAAACCATTTGCAAAGTAACTAAAAGAAATAAAACAAAAGGTTTGTAAAAATTACCTCCTCTTTTTATCGTTATCACTAATTCCATACCTACCTTTCTAGGAACTAGTAGTATCAATGGTGGCTGCAGCACAAATCAATTACAGTGTACTGATTTAAGCCAAGCCAAAGTGGATCTTAATTAAATGGACAATAAGCAAAGGGAAAGGGTAGCCTAAAAATCAGAAAAAAAAAAAAAAAAAACCTTCAACAGTCAGAGAAACAGAGGAAGAGTAGCAGTGCAACGGCTGATGCACCATCCTATCGAATATTCAAGTATATGAAGCCTAATTGCTCAAACTGTAGAGTTTTCTTGTTTTCTTTTCCCTCTATATGTTTTGGTGCAAAAAAGGGTACATAAATATGTTATTAGAAACATTCACTTGAAGGTTTCAACTCTGTATGTGCAGTTTATTAATGAGTTAAGAGTTTAATACCTGATCCAGATCCTGCTGTGAAAAGGCTCCAATTGATTTCAATCCAATTTAGGTAAGGCCCCAGGACAATTAAAAACCATTTTAGTTTATCTGCAAAATGGATACTGTAGACACTGATAATCTTAAAACTGTACCTTCTAGCCATGAATATCTTGCCCAACAAATGAACTCATCTATCACAGCTCTATTCAGAGTTATAAACTACAACCGCAAGGCATACTCTCCAACTTATAGAAAAATAATCTAATCAACAGTTAATGCTCCTACATTCACTATTAGGGTAATAAATATTGTATTTGATCCAATATTACCTGGCTAATATTTAATTTTACCAAAAGAGAAACTTTATATAACACTTTTCAACCACGTAAGTTTAAGAACAGTCTTTGACGTGTGCACAGAATAGTCCACTATATCTGAAATCAGTATAGTAACCTACTGCAAATCATTTACAAATAAATAACATTAATCTTCATCAATATATCATCCACAAGGCCACACAAATTACCGAACACTCATATAACATTAAATATTAATGATCAAAGACTAAATCTAGATTGCTAAAATTTGAATAAACACATTATTTCTGTTTAGCCCTTGCTGTTTTTTGTGCTATCAAAATTCTTTATTTGGTTCCACAAAAGAAAGGATGCAGTTCAAAACAGCTACCAAAAGAAACAAAAAAACTCCACTTTTTCCTTTATATTGCCTTTTCAACCACTTAAGAAACAAACTAAGTCTTGACAAAAATAAATTAAACGTTTTTTTAAAATTTCCAGTGTCCTCCAAGGACTTCAGATCGTATTGCTTAGGAAAAGAGGCTTCACACCATTTTTCAAAAAAATGGATTCGTTCTTCAGTAACCTGCGTATCACTCACTAGCGCTCGTCAGTACGCTGGAATCAAAGAAAAATCGAGGTGGTTGCGTTCAGCATGACCAAAGGTGTTGAATGCTCTTGACATAAAAATCTCAAGTGTCAGAAAGCGTCAAACATTTTGCGAAAGGTGCAAGGATGTTAATTGCAAAATACCACATATGCAAGAACTAAGAGGTTTACATTTAAAAGGAGGTAGAGGAAACCATTAAAATGACAGTTCTAATCTTTCTATGGACTTTCTGCTATATTCCTAATCTAATGCTGAAAATTCATGAAATGTAAGTAAATTACCATAAGACATTTAATAACAAGTCATTTCAAATGCTAGAATGCACTTTGGTTTCACGATATCTGTCACATGAAAGTAGTGACTGAATAAACTGAAAAAGTGTAAATTAAGCTGGAAATGGAGAAAGAGAATACGGTACACAAGAGTAAGTTTAGGTCTGAATATAGTTAAGTTCTGATTTTAATTCTGCACCCGCCATTGTTGTTCTGATCACTATTTCTGCATCTGTTCTTCCCCGGCTCTCCCACTTGTAACACCGGGTGCAAAATCATCTGTAGGGTTTATTTTGCCCATGTTGAAACAGTTAACTAACATTTCGCTCTTTCCAGGTTTACAGCAGACACTCAAAATTCAGCAGGGAGAAACTCCTTAGGATGCTCAGCTGTTATTTCCAACCCCCCCCCCCCTTTCTGGGGCTATGGGGGGGGGGGGGGGCAGTGGTGTCCTCAAAATCTTGGCAGCCTGCCAAAACAACAACTTCTGGGTTCTACAAAGCCAAATCCACTCTGCTGCCAAAACCGCAGCAGGAAGGTCTGTGCGTGGGAAGATGTGAGCGCGCACAGAACCGCCACCACCCGGAGAGGGGAAACAAATCAGATCAGGTGCTCCCCCCACAGCCCATTCCTACCTCCCTAAGAGCAAGTGGAGTACAGCATCCCAGTTCTACCACTGGGCACCCATGGGGCAACAAGTCTTAACTTTCCAGACGGGACAGAAAAGAAGATTTGGGCCTAGAACGCCTCTGTTTGAACATCCCTGACAGCACGTGGCACCATCAGCTTTCAAGCAGGCCCGAAGTCAGAACGTCACTCCTGTGCTTCCAGCGGGGGAAACGCAAAGGTCCACGTTTCCAGCCCTTCCAGCGGCGGGAGACTGCTACACAAGGGGTGCCTGGTAAGCTGAGCTTTTACTTTTAAGACGACGACAGGAAATTGTTTAAAAGGCACCAGTGTTAAAATAATATTTACATTACAGGGTAAAGTAATTGGAAGCTGGGAAAAAGTAAACTTCAGAAGTGTTTGAGTAGCTGTTGTTCAAACGAAATCATTTCTGCTTTTTTTTTTTTTTTTTAAAGAATGGTTTCAGACAATATATGCAATTACATGATCACATGGTATCATTTCTACAAGATCTTTACTCATTCAGTGATCACTATAAGTTGCATGGACAACCATACAACTTGTATTTTATAGATCTCAAGTTCTTGACTGTATAAAAATACAACCTAAATAGTAATTTATCTATGATTAAAATAATTTTTAGATATACAATTTTTAAAGACAAGTTTTAAATTGTCAGATAATTCTATTCATTAACCTATCAACTAACATAAAAGATACTAAGCTGTTAAAAACTTCCTGATGAGAAAAAAAAACTCAATCAGATATAAATCTATGGTACTGTAGGTCAAATGCATTTAGATATTAGTATGAAACGGTTACCAGGAGACACAGAATTTATGTAAATTATTATATTTTAATGTATTTGTTTTTTGATAACACCGAAACTTCTTAAGTGGGAGTTTTTGGTGGCAGCACTCTTTACATACTGGTTTCCACAAATAAGAAATTGCTGCGGATGCCTGATTGCTTCCTTTGCATTATATCTACTCTGTTTACAAAGGGGCTTTTAATAACGTACAATTGCTCTCAGATAATCCCGTGCAAAGCACCAAATGGACACATTTTTGAAAACGGTTGAGTGCGTATTCGATAACTTAACCAAGACCACAATACTGGCAGGTTTTGAATAGTATGGTCGTGCCTTATCTTTCTGTTTAATTCATCACCTCTCTAAATATACCAGTAAAAACGTGTCTGTGCACCTGGGTAGAGGTAATTGTTAAATAACACTGTCAGTTCATACCTTATGTAAACATACTGCAAATACAAAAACAATTTCTGCTTTCAAAATGTTAAATAATAGATCCTCTGATTTTAAAAAGACAAAAACAAAATTATACTTGCAGTGCTCTAGGGGGGATAAAGCATGTTTTGCAACTTCTGTCTTCACACTGGTATTTGAAGTTCAGTTACAGAAGACAATATGTTGTTTTCATAGAGAATCTTAACAATTCAGAACTACAATCATTTTATTGGAAAACATTTCAAACTTCCCCCAGACAACTTAGCCCTGCTTCGTTCCTAGATAAACACCAACCGTTTCTGGAATGAAACAACTGCCCTGTGATACCACAGGAGTATTCACCTTCCCACACCAAAATCTACAGATGCAGAAAGGAAATGAAGCCTTGATCTATTAAAGGCAGTCAGAGTTACAAACATCCTTATACACTATTAGCACTGAACCCATTTCCCATTAAGAGCAGACACATCCTTCAAAGATGATTTTATTGAAATGGCTGATTTGAAGTTTTCACTATTTTACAAGTCTGCGTGTTGCCATAGCTAGGATGCTAGAAGAGAAGCTGCCTGCAAAGTGGTGATTTAATCTGAATCAACCAACTGGCAATTATAAAGAGTAGTGACCCGTTTCAGCAACTCAGTTTTGTCAATAACATCCTGTTAAACTGTTTTCAAGTAGAATAAGGAAAAAAAGGACGTCCAGCTATATGCTAAATCTCATTGTAAGTCAATAGGATTTTACGCTCCAAAATATTTCAGGCAGTTAAATGGGACATTGACATCTTAAATACATTCAGTTTAAGATATTAAAGTAGTAATCGATACATTTTTCTGAAATGGAATTTGTATTCCAAACTTTGTTTCTCGATGATTAGCCAAAAAATTGATTTCAAGGGCTCAGAAATACCCTCAGTACTAGAGCTGGCCATAAAAATAAAACAAATGTAATGAATGTTTATAATGGTTTCTCTCTCTCTCTCTTTTTTTTTTTTTTTTTTTTTTAAATTTTCCATCTAGCTCAACAGGAGTATATTAGTCTGAGAATCTCCACAGAACCAAAATACCAAGCACTAATATATGCAAAATGTATGATAAACCAAGCAGAATTAGTGAAAGTTAATTTGGACATGGCTCATAAATATGGTAAGTCATCAGAGTAAATTTTAAATGTTAGCAATAACTGTACCTCATGGCAACTGGAAACTGTTTTTTTCTGGAAGTATTATTATATTGCATATATTCAAAATGATGAAAATGTAACTGGAGTCAAATTCCAGAAGGCTCTACGTTAAAATTAACCACCACAAAGTAACTCCATTGGCTTCAATTAAAGCAACTTTAGGCAAGAGGATAAACACAAAAAGAGACAGGTACACATTTTGCTCAACTGGCCGTTAAGGTCTCCAATTCTCTTTACCCTTTAAGACTTTAATAAAGTAGGCAATTTATTAAAATGAACCAGAAGATTGGGTAATACGTGGAAATAATGCTCAGATCCAACATCTAAAAGTTTTTTCTCAAGTCTAGAAAAGTGAGCAGGTTTGCCCACCTACCTCTATCTAATAAATAAATTAAAATAAAAAGCAGCGCTACTGAACAATTTCTATTCTGTTATAGCTTTATATTTTATACAACAGTGTTATTACCTTTCCAAGCATTCTTCCAAGAAAGTAGTAATGTCGGGCATAAGAATCTCCAACGAGCATCTGTGCAGCAGGGTTAGGATAAAGAAGTCCCTCATTCGTGGTCTTAAAAAATCCCTGGTTAGGGTTAAATCCTGATTTAAGCAGCTCATTCAGAAATTCTCTGAAAATTCCACCACCATCGATACCAGCTTCATCAAGGCCATGCGCATTAAGTAAGTGAACACGAATGCGCTTTTTTAGGTCAGGTTCTGCAGAGAAAGGAGAGAGACTCAAATACAACTCTCTGTTTGAATTTTCTTTAGATCAGTTTGTATATATAGTTAAATGTATTTTTATCTACACTATTTCTCCATTAAAATGGAAGTAGTAAATAGTACTTTTGCAGAAACCTATTACTGGACTGAGTTTTGGGACAGTTTCATTATTCAGTACGTGGAACGTACTTTGTACAGTGGGCCTTGCTGTAAGAGTCCTCAAAAGACGGAGCAGAAAGATAGCAATGAGGAAAAAAATACATCCTACAAAATATTTTATTAAGGCCTGAAAAAGATTTCAGAAATTGTATTTATATAAAATATTGTGAATGCAAGGTTCAGCTTTCTCCAGTTTGAAGGAACTATCAATAAGCACTGCATTCCCTTAGAGGGGATGACTGTTTAGCTACATCATTAAATAACATTCTTTAAAATTGAGCTTAATATTTTTGCTACTTAGGACTCGGTGCTATCTCATGTAATTGGAATGAGGACGGACATGCTGAAGATGCAGATCTTTTGCTTGTTTCATAGAAGACTTATTTGAGAGAGATTCTGGAAGGTGGAACGTCGGCAGCCATCCTAGAGAGGACCACAAAAGGTGGCACGCACACACACACGCACGCACACACACACAAGTATATATACTAGATATATTTTTAAGGGTTTTGCATACACTGTATTACGCATGTCTGCTTGCACCATGCACGCACACATCCTGTAATGTCCATGGGTGATATCTGTTGTTCACATTCCTTTGAACCCCCTTTCCTGCCTTCCTCATACATCAAGGATGAAGTATCATGAAACAGCTAAAACAACTTCTCAGCCTGTTACCACCAAAAGAAATGCTCCCACTCTCCTTTTACCCACCACCACCTACTGCTTCCCTTCCACTAGCTCCGACTCCAGTTTCACCCCTCCAGTGAGCTGGAGTGACCCACTTCAGCTCGCTGTTCAATTTGCCCCTTTCTCTAGATGACTTTTCGGCCTTGGCGAACTGCTCGCCTCTCTAAGGGGCGAGGGAAGCACCAGGGCCCAGCCACACACCCAGGACAGGGAGCTCCCAGTCCCTGACCAGTGCCACAACGTTTGCTAGCGTGATTAATTTTCTTGTAAGATCTTAGATCCCTGCTGCCGCTTGCAGAAATGACAGGCTTCTTCACTCCCTGCTGGAAACGTGAACAACTATTTGAGAGCAGTAAGATGACAGCAAGACAGGCAGGAGATGGGGTGGAAGGGTTTCTTTTTTCCCCAGGTCACTGGAGATTTTCTTTCAGAATTACGCCCGCACAAGGCTCTGAATAAGCAACATTCAGTCCCTGAAACACATCCACATACCTGGGAAGCAGGACTTTTACACAATTCACTGAAGGCCTCTAAAGATCTAACTAGCGTTTATTTAAACTTTACACTGACTACATTAGCTTCCAATGAAGGGAAGTAGTAATAAAACAATAAAACTTTACACTGCTTCCATGCGTACTACGAATGCACGCACTATGGTTGTACAGCTGATGTTCGTGAACGAACCTGCAGCACTTTCTCCTGAACCTGTGTCACAAGTCCACTCTCCCGTTAGTGAATGCAGCCAGATCTACTAATAACTTTCCAGTCTTCACAATTTTCACATTCAGCTATTTTTTAAAATTACCCATTAGTCCTTCTTTACAGTAAAATGCTCTCCTGCATTACAGTTCTGCTAGCTGGAGATGGCCGTTTTTAGACAAAGACATTGCAAAAAGTCCAATATTCTGTTCAAAAGAAGAAAACAGAACACAGCTGAACTGGCAAGAGAGTCTCAAGCATACAGACGTTCTTTACTTGGAGATTCCCAAGATATTAAATATTAGCGTTAAAACTTGCACATATGGAAAGGCTGTTTTCATTACTTTTTAGAGCTTTCTGAAGAAAATCAGTTATTTGTCTCCTCCTCTGTGTACTGACAAGCAGATTTATAGCAAGCAGGGAAAAATGGTCCTAAAACAAACTGGTGACCAGGTAAATAATGGACCCCAAAATTCGCGCCCCCTCTGAGAAAAGGCTGCACTTTAATAACTTATACAGCTACAATGTAAGTAAACTGTTACTGGAGTCCATCATAGGCTATTACAGAATATTGCCATCACAGAAAAAAAAAATCCACTGAGAAAACACTTGCACGTTATTAGACGTAAGAGCGCCAAAAAAAAAAAAAACATATATATAAACCCACAAGAACCAGCCTAATACGTTTCTACTATGCTAAACTCGTTTTAAAAATGATCTCAGTTAAAGTACTACCAAGCGTTAACTTCGAACAGGCAACCTGGCTGCCTCCCCCAAATCAATGTCCTTTGCTCTCTCCCGATCAATTCTAAGACCACACCTATTGTGTACTTAATTTCCTAGGTCCATTTTAATCAATTCAGGCTATAGTCTTGAAATCGAGTCTTGCAGTTTTCAGTCTTTTCTTTTTTACTGCTCTCCTATATGGTGCCTGACCTACTCCAGAACTAACGTTATTTCATAAAACATTGACTCAGAATATCAGCTTTTTAGAACGAAACAAACAGTTTTGATTTTTTCGATTGTTTTGATTTACAGTTTTGATTGACACCAGATAGTACAGTACACATTTCTGCATGTGTGCAATGCACACCATTCATAAATAGATTTTCTGACTTCAGTGGCCATTTACCACCAAAGCTTCTCTGTATCTGTTGATGAGAGAGAAAGCTTTACCTAGAGATTACTCTACATCCAATCACTTGCTTCAAGTTTTCTGGGCCCTCCCTTGTTGTCACGTTTTTATGAGTATAGCAGTTTTTCTTCCCCTAAGGAAAGGCTGAAAACACTATCTGCAACTATATACATGTATATGCATTATTATACAGGATCAAGATCTGCTCCTCAGATAAATTTTCTACTAAATACTAAAGCTCTGTTTGCTAAATAGAAGGCCTGACATTTATTATTTCTAAATATAATCAATATATATGTCTAAAAATTAAGAATCTAACTATGTTAGGAAGTACAGATGTTCCTTACATACTAGCTCATTAGTATTTCACTCCTGGTTCAAACTGCAGTCAGATGCATACAGGAATCCATATTAGAATCAAAGAATAATCTAGGTTGGAAGCGACCTCACCTACGGTATAAAATCCCAACACTGACAGCAGGGCCAACTTCAAAGTTTTAGCAGCATGATCAAGGCCTTGATCGAGTTGAGCTGTCCGAGGATGGAGGTTCCACAGCCTCTCTGGACGATCATTCCAGTGCCTAACCAATCCCACCTCGAAAATTCTTTTCTGTATGCCCAGTCGATATTTCCCTTGCTGCACCTTAGCAAACAGGCTCCCGTAACGTCCCATTAGGCAACGGCAGCGATAAGATTCCCTGTAGGGAGTCCCTCTTACACTGAACAAACCACTTCTCTCAACCTCTGCTCATATATCAGACGCTCCAGCCCCCTACATCATCTTGGCGGTCTTCTCCTGGCCTCACTCTTACATGTCAATGTCTTTTTCATACTGGGAAGTCCAAAACCAGCCACAGTTAATCAGTGCTGAATGGGGGGGGGAAAACTTCCCCGAAACTGCTGGCTCCGCTCTCACCAACACAGCCCAGTATGCTGTTAGCTTTTACCTCATCAAGGGGGCACTCCTGACTCTCGTTCAGTTTGTTGTTCACTTGAAATCCCAAGTCCTTTATTACAAAACGGCTTTCTAGCCAGTTAGTGCCCAGCCTGTATTGGTTCATCCACTCCAGGTAGAGGATTTTCCTTTTGTCTTTTGTTAAACTCCATGAGGTTTCTGTAAACCCTTTTCTTCAGAAATCCCTCCGAACAGCAACCTGACCTTCCAGCATATTGACTGTTTTCCCCTAATTTGGTGCTTTCTGTGAACTTGCTAAGAGGGGTGAATTACATCCCAGTGCCTGGATCATCAAACTGCAGGTTAAGTTCAGGAAACCTGCGTTTTAAAGCTACATTAATTAGGCTGACTACTTCACAGTACCATGTTTCTCATTTAAAGCTAACTCAATGTTATACAAAACCGTATCTTTATAGCTAATGGGTTGATTTGCCTGTTGCTTGACACCGTATCATTCAAGAGCTTATAGACCACCTTTCCAAATTGCATTTTTATGCATTTATTGAGAGGCAGGGGAAGGCTGGCTCAGCTTCTGTGCGTTTTCCAATTCCAACTCATCTCTCCATTTTGAGCAAACCAGTTAGCAAGTCAAACTAAACTTATACACAGCAAAAATACTTTTTACCTCCAGGAAAGAGGCCACACAGTCAGTTGCACACAGAGCCTTTCATAGAGATTATCCAGTAGCATCTTCCTGATTAGCCTTTAAAACTTTCCACAAAACATGAGTACTCGATTATCATTTGTACTTAATTTAAAATTTTTGATAAATTAGTCCACATGTATCTCTATTAGGTATTTACAGTTTTAGACACAGATGTTACGTGAAAGACATCACAAGCTTATTTCAAAAGAATTCATAAATCATGACATTATAAATAAAATGGTATCTTTAATTCTACTACAGTGGAAGAAAAGAAGAAAAGGCATGCTCTCCAGTAATTTTACACAGACCAAAACCAACCACTTCTTCCTTTCCAAGTCAGGCCGTTCTCCAGAGGGGAACTTACGTGGCACTTATGCGGCAGTAGGTGAGATTCACAGAGTAAGACTCAAGTATGCGGCCAGTATTCTTTATATATATATAAACACCATGTAAATAACACGGACTTTATTTAGGCAGGCTGTATCTGCAGTGGAATTTTGGCTTCTGGGGGAGCTGTTCTTGCACATATTCACACTGAGGTATGATTTACATCCATATACTAGTGCACTGCATTATCCTTACCAGCCACAGTGCACCTAGCAAAAACGTCTAGACTGCACGCAGGACTTGCTGACGCTGACTACCAAAGCAGGGAATTTCTATATTGAGGGATATACACAGTACGGCTATTTGGACAAGGAAGTGGGAAGAAAAGCCTCATAACATATAATTTTGAACTAAGGAAAGGTGTGTTAAAAGAGAACGAAACTGCAATAATCAGAAAGAATCTGGATGAGAATTACATTATGCGAAGTGAAGAAGCTTTTTTTCTTTTTTTACTCTATGAAATAGACTTGGACATTTCACAGCTGATACACTTTTCACGTCCCACTCAAGTGAGCAAACTTCACTGTAAACCTACCATTTTCAGGAGAAAGTTTATCATAAGCATCTTCATAAATATAATTTCTTCTGATAGTGACATTAATTCCATCCAGAAATGGACCATCTCCTTGAACTTCCTGCTTATCAGCATAGATCAGTCTTTGAAAAATCTGTTAAAATGAATGCAAAAAGAGAAATCAAGTCATTGTACAGACCTAAATATTCAATGAAAAATGGTCATTTACCACTATTACTGTCCTTTCAGAGTTGCTTCTGGGAACCCATTTTCAAGTGATTTGTCCTCTCCGTCATCAAGCTGCAGAAGTATAACGCAGAGCCACATCCCAGGGAAGGGAAGGGGAGGGAGCAGACATGCAAAAACTTTCATCCTAAGAGCCTCCATTCTTTCTACATAAAGAGGGGTATCTATAGAGACAGTGTTAATTATTCGTTTTCCTCTCTCTAACTTTCAGAGTTCTAAAATGCAAAGTATTCCAAAATAAAGGGAAAAGGTCACATGAGTACTTTGAACACAAGAGAGCTAATCCTCAGTATTAGTAAACACTCAGTGGTTGTGTAGTGCTTCGGAACATTCACAGTAACAAGAAATTAGGTAGCAGTACTGCTCTCAGGTCGTAGTGGGCAAGTAATTCAAAGCAAAATAGAGCATTATTACTGCATTTATACCATACTAAATGAAGTACCAGAAGAACATACCAATTCCAAAAGACAATTCTAGCTAAAGTACAAAGTGAACATCACACTGTCCTTCACAATAGGAACCTATCATAGTTCTCCTGAAGAGTAACTGTAGCTAACTGAGTTTCTGTGTCAGGATATAGCTCGGGATTTTTTTGCCTAGTATATAATAATGTTCAATACACCCTCAATCCAGAGGGTAAAAGTCTCTTTACCACATCCTCTCTAGCATCTTCCCCATATTCAAAATGTACTCTGGTAAATTTTCTACGGGATGTAATCTTCAAATAACATCACAGATTGCTTCATAACTAAAGAGATAAAGCAAGAGTCTCCAGAGAAGTTTAGAGAAGAACAACATTACCGAATTCACAGTGAAAGAGGAAAATCTAGCAAGAACAGACATAAAGCCAGTATGAGGTCTCAAATCTACTGTTTCAATGTACAACTGTAGGTGGTGGAGAGGACACTCTCCATCTAAGAGGATTATAGCGTAGGCAAAGCCAGACTTTTCTATAATGTGCCCAGCAGAAGGACAAGAGAAAGTCGCAGCAAGGGAAATACTGATTGGACATAAAGAAAAAATTTTCAGAATGAGAGTGGTTAAGTACCAGAGCAGGCTGCATAAAGAGACTGCGAAATCTTCATCCTAGGTCATAGTCAAAACATCGATGGATACTACCATGAGTGTCCTGATCTAACTTTGAAGTTATTCCCGTTTTGAGGAGGAGGTTGAACTAGAGTAGCTCCAGAAGTCCCTTCTGACCAAAATTCTTCTACAGTTCTCTGACATTAAGGCACATGGTCATGGGCATCATCTTTTTTATGAACAGGACATGAGAATATGCTCACCACCACTTTATTTCCTGAAGTGTACGGCCAGATAGTTTCATTATCACTGCTACACAATGAATGATGGACGGAAAGAAAGTTTTTAGGGTGTATCTCACAGTCTCTGTATTAAGAAGAATTTTGCTTAAACAGAGTTATAGCTAGAACAAATTAAACCTAGGTGTTCTAATATGAACTGCACTGCTTACACACACTGAGAGCTCAGATTAATTAAGAACACAAACGTCCACCTCCTAGAAGGGATACCTCGGCTTGGACAAATCTAACAACAATGACTTCTTGGACTGTTGATCCAAGAACAAAGACAATGAGAAAAGACTCCCTCTAGATAAGAGGGATCCCACCAGCAGCTTGGCTCATGTGACATACTCCGCTATCTACAGGTATTTTGAACTGCGGACTCAGAAAGCAGGAAATAAAACCCAGGTGATTGTTTCCCACAGAGAACCGAGGTACCTGATGCAAACTGGATTCATCATTACCTACAGCAAGCACAAGACTGAGAGCTGCACAGCAATTTGCTTTAAACTGAAGGGGATAATATTCCTGGGGTCAGCATGCTGAAGAACCTAGCGTGAAACTGGACTGAGTAATCACTTCAGAGAGTATCTACTATCTGGTAATTCAAAGTAAAAATCTCATCTAAAAATCAGAAAAGGAAAGGACACATGGAGCAACCCACACATGGAAACAGCAGGAACCTGTATTAGCACGTTAAATTACAGTGCAATATGGCAAGCGAAAAAATACATGATAAGGTATCTTCCTCCTTTACTGTGATTTGCTTTGTAGGAGCAGTTCCGAAAGAAGTAGAAGACTCTTAAAATGATTCCTGTCCTGCTACTACACAAGAAGGACCACATTTGGTGCAAACAGCAGTAACAAGGGCAGCTCTTCTTTGAGGCATACCAAGACTATACAATTTCTGACTGTAGCTTTTTCCTTCTCTCCAAATTCTCATCCATTTTTTGATTAAAAGGATGCTAACTTTTTCAGAATAAAACGTCAACTTTCAGTTTTTGTGATAAAGTGAAACGAGGCTTTGTGAATCCCAGGGACTTAAAATACGCGCATCTTAACATAGCTTTAAGAAGTCTGGAGACAGTGACCAAACTGTGACATACAGACCTCTGCGTGAGGTCACTTCCGACTGTTTGGCTGTACTCCTAGTTCAATATTGCCGTCTGGTATTAGACGTTTTACTGGAACAACTGCTTCACAGAAGCCCAAAAGAAACAGTCCTTCTCTATCAAATTTGTCACTGTCTTTTTGGCAAATATTGATTTACTTTCCCTGTGGAACTATTTTTCATTCCCTTGATGGAGTCTTGTAACTTAACATCTCCAAGACAATTCAGGAAGTAGTTTTTAATTAACCGGTAGTGTTGACAACAGAAGTACACAACCTAACAATTTTATATGTAAAATCTAGAAAACATTCAAAAGCAAATCAAATAATACAAGACTCTTGCAAGTTGCAAACTACATACTCTATTTAAAGTTCAGCTACTCAGCTGTGAACGCAGAAATTAAATCTCTGGGTGTTATCTTCCCAGAACGAACAACCATTATCTCACTGAGAGTAAATCCATCCACTGCACAAAGAAGTCTCAAGTCTTGACCTCGCAACCTGTTTACTATAGACACACAACCAGTTAGCGCTCTGCTTACCACAGGAGGGTGCAATCATTGAATCAGAATTGAAGTTCACTATAAGGGTACTACTACTCTCCGGCAACTTTACATTGGAATGTATGTTTCTAACTTTAAAATACTTACTATGAAAAGGACAATACAAACAGTAAAAAGAGGGAAAAGTAATCTTAGAACGTTCTCCAATGCGGTTGCCATGCAAACACTGGAGAAAAAGAGGGTGTCTATCAACTCTTTTGTAGAGAAAAAATTCAATTTCTACTCAGCTAAGTGCTCTTCCTACACTTACTGAAAACAGAAAAACTCAAAACTCCAAAACCAAGTGCATATTAAATTAGAAATTAGATACCTTTACTCTTTCTTCAAAAGGAACTACAAAAGGTAGCTCTGTCAGAATTGCAAGTTGTCGTTCTTCAGATACGGAAAGAGGTGCTGGTTCCAAACCCACTTAAAATAGAAATAATAATTTTAAAAATTTTGGAAAGAACAGGATTTTTTTTGAACAGTTTTTTTTGTAACAAGTAACTCAATTTACTTTGTATAAAAATATACACATTAAAACAGTTTATTTACTAACAAGACATATCCTTCTTCAAAAATTAGCTTCTAACAGGCAAGCTGAAAGGTAAGCAGAGGAAACATACTGAAAACAAAATGTACATAAAAATAATAATTCAATAAAAAAAATTACATGACACAAGACAATTAAAAAGTTGTAAATAATTATGATCTTCATCATAAGAACACACAATATCTTCATCCCAATAATCAAAATAGTTCAAACGTATAGTGTTTTCAGCCATGTAGTCTACTTTAATTCGCCTTACCATTTTATGCCTAAAAACTAAGCCAAATCTAATGAAATCAACAGAAAGATAACATTTCTTTCAATGGGTTTTCTCTCCCAACAGCAGGGACCCAGTCATCACATTAAATTCCAGTCACTACAGAAATACTGAAAAGAATATCAAGAAATTATATAACTTGCTCAAGGAAAAAAAGAGCATTAGAAAGCGTTCAGGAAGCCAAAGCAACAGTGAAATGAAACGCAATGCAGTTCCCAAGCTACCATGGAGTTCCTTCGGACCTTCGTACACACATACCCACAAAGGAAGTTTTTAGGAAATAGTTCAACTTCGGGCAATGCACAGTAGAAATCGGAATCCTGCTCTAACTTAATGAGAAGAAAGTCAGCTGCTGAGCGCTTATCTGATTGTAAATTTATTAATCGCAGCACTGGTACTGCTCACTTGCTAGATATTGTGGTTAAAGGTCCACCTAGCTTCAGAAAAACCCAAAGACAGCTTGTTTCATTTCTGTATTTAATAAACCTCCGTTAGAGAAAAAACAGTAAACAGAGCCTAGACTATTTAGAGAAAACATTATAAAAATGAAGTAAATGCTTCATGTTATTACTCAGTCCAAAAGCTTAGAATCACTGTTTCAGTTTTGTCTTTGCCTTCGCTCTGTGGAAACTAGCTAGTATCTCGCTGCCCTTATGCAACTGAGCATCACTTCACTGTTCATTATTTAATGGTTCTGTATTTTTTAATTCCTCATAGCACTTTAAGTGGGGCTATTTTAAGCACCAATTTAACATGACCCAATATATCACTATACTCGATACATATTCATTTTGGGCAGGTTTCAACATTGCAAGCCTTTGGAATTTCTGACAAAATGCTTATCTGTGATCCCTCTTAGTTTACTTAGTAAACATTTTTAATTAAAGTCAATGTATGCTACCTATTAAGCTAAGGGTTAAAAGCATTTTAAATAAAAACTGCATGTACAGCAAAGGTAAACTACTACATGACTTCGACAGTTCAATTATTCCCGTCAATTAGTCAATTTTATCTGCATTTCTCCATCACAGTTTCTTTCCTTAAAGAGAAATATGGGATGGAGTCATCAATACAGAGGGCATTTAGGACTCAAGATTCTGCCATTTAAGTAAATGAAAAAGCACAAATAAACATGACCATATGCGATTCAGCAGTACTTTCACACTAATTGGCTTTAACCCATATGGAGTCAAGAGGTATTAAACAAGTCACGTGCACGTTGTTATGTGCTTGTTTTCATGCAGTCATGTTGACTGCACTTTTTTTTAAGCCTGATTTCTTGTGGAAACAATGTTTGTACGAACATGCTGCGTCACCCTTCCTCACCATCTTCCCTCCAATACGCCTCCCGGGCTAACCAGCTTGCTTTTAACTTTGATGGAGGAACAAGGGACTCAGAAATACTAAGTGCTGTGAAAATTTGTAAGTGGGTGGAGAGAAATTCCTTTAGTAACCTGATGACAGGCCCTGTTCACTGTGTCAGCTTGTCTACTCGACAGCCAGCCAAAAAGGCTGTTGTCAGCCAGAAAAATTAGCACATGTAGCTCCAACTCAGCCACAGCACATGGATTCCTTATTCACCAATTGCCCAAACTAAGGTAAATAATGAAATGGAACTGGTGTTATTATGGGAAGGGAAACAAGGGAGACAGCTGAGGACACTGTACGCGTAAGGGGAAGGAGATTAGCAGACTAGCAGTGTGGGGAGAAGCTGGGAGCGATAAAACAAGCAACAAGTCTGACAGCGGGGATCTGCGGATGGAGGGTACCAACACAATACAGCAGCTGGGAGAAACGGAGGTCAATGCAAGAAACCGGGATTACAGTTATGGAGTCTGCAAGAGATAAAGGACGAAAGCCTGCAGGAGACTGGTAACACTTAAAACTAGTCCAGGTTCTCAGCATTTCTAGCTAAAACTTCTGTTTCTACGATTTCACCTTCTCAGCCACTCAGAACAGGTAACTTCCAGAGACAAAATAATCTGAACAAATTTGACTCAAAATTCCAAGGACTACTTACACTAGACCAACAAATTGTTACCTGGTAAACAGACAAGTAAAGTAATCAAAATAAACTTACACCATCACAGCTATGTAAATAAAATTTATCATTAAAAGAAGCCCTCAGACTCCAATCTCAGAAAAAGCCAGTGACAATTCTGTAGGGCTCTATGGCAGCTTTCAGAGTCTTCTGTACAAAGTCTACCGAATCTGCTCAGATACACCATAAGATGTAAGACGACACCATCTTGAAAGAGAATGTGGACTCTCATAGATTAATTAATTCCTTCACAGGTATTAGTGTTGTAATGATTATTTTACCCAGGCAAAATAATCAAGGTAAAATTCTAAAACAGTGAAGGTGCAGAGGTCTGAAAAGCAGAAAGAAACAGACCATCTACATGAGGAAGCATACTAGTATAACTACACTCATGTACGTTTACCCTGAACTAAGTTGGTCTCATGTTTCTTTAGAAGTTCCATAAAGTCTGGGTTTTTCAGTGATTCAAGGAAATAAGTTTCTGCCTTAACTTATTAGAATATTGTCATATACAAATATTTATCAGTAATTAATAATTACCTAAAGCTTGTTACAGTTTTATATATAACAAGACAGCTTTTTCACAGTATACTGTAAAAGCAAAATCTCAGCATTTTATAATTTATGCAACTTTAAGCACTTTATATCTTACGCAACTGCATTTTATACATATTCATACACATATTTTTAAAACATATCACTTGCATGCCTCATCATTTCACTTCTTCAGTGCCACTGTAAGCAGCAGAGGCCTGGGGGAAGTTGTGCAGTGCTGTCTTGCTTTTCTCCAAGGAAGAAAATAAAACTATTACACATTAAAGATTAAGCACGCGCACACACACATGTATAAGCACACAAACGCATGGGCTTTTTAAATAATTCAGCACAAAATTATGGAAGATTACTTTGCTTTTGGCTTTTAACAAACTATTCAACTGTACTCTAAAAAGGCAGATTTTAAAGAAAACCATAAAGCAAATAATTATTTTGACATTGTAAAGCAAAAATTGCAGAGACAGCATCTTACCGTCCAAGGTAGATTGCAACGGTCCTATTCTTCCCATTCTTCTAACTCTCCAGACATGTCTAGCGGATGGCACGTACAGCTGGGTAACCTAATTTATTAACAGTATTTCTCAATTAAATATTGTCTAGTTACATATTAAGTATATACAGAAACCGTGAAGTCCAAGAGTCTGAGTCTGAATCCCTAAAACCTTAAGTTCTAATCCTACCTCCGAATACCTGTGCCTTAAAACAGAGCTCCAAATTAACAACTACAACGTCCAGGTACTATTTAAAAATACCATGCAATGTTACGTTAAATTATGGCATTTAAAATACTAGTGAAGCTGAGTTTGAACTTTCAGATGTCAAATGATTTGCTCTCACATGAATCAGGGCAACAAGTTGTATTAAGACACCCTCTACTTTCTCTACGGTATGGAAGTGCTATTATCTACGAACGATAAGCAACTGGCACACTCACAGAAAAATGGGTATCTTGAACACTAGGCAAGCAAATAGGCAATGGTAAAAAATAAATAAAAGAGTTTAACAGTTCCTGTGCAAAACTTCCAACTGTTAAGAACTATACCTCTAATACTCTGAGGTAGTCTGAGGTATAACTAACGTCTTAGATCCAAATTTTCAGTGATTCAAATGATGTATGTTTACACTCATATTAGCATTTTCTTGTACAGGCACGTGCCCATTTTAAAGTTCAAATAATGTAATTTTGTTCAAATGTTTTCAGAAAACAGTAACTTCTAGGCAAGATAAGTACAAAAAATGCTAGTGAATTTTATTTTATTTTTGGAAAAGAGAATTTTGAAGTTTTTTTCCACTATAAAGTAATTCTTTCATTTAGTATTTTTATTATGAGAAGTGCTTGAAATAACCAGAAAATAAGTCACTGTAATGTGTAAAAATGCTATGTGCTTTCTATTCTCTTTTACTATGAATGGAGATGAACTACACTGCTGCACTGTAGAGCAGGTTCCACTTTATGGATAGGTTATGTAATTTTAGGTAAAGGTTTCTTAACAGGTGTAAAACTCCATATTACAGGGAAAAGCAACGTAACTCCAGGTTTCAAACTACACTGAACCTGTGCAACATCAACATCTTGCTATGAATGTAAACATCATATCAAAGGTTGATTCTCTCTTAAAAGCAAACACCTTATTGTTTAAGCTTCAGCACCAACAAGTCCGTGTGAAATGGAATTTTACTTTTACCTTATCTGCTTTTATGTTTTCTTGTTCTGACAGCCAGTGATTTGGTGGGCAGAAATTTCTCCTTGTATCTCTAGATTTCAACATTTTCACTAAGTTTGTGATGACCTAGGTGTCAGAAATACATATATTCAATATATATTTAGCACTGTGAATGAAATTATGTAATAGAAAGTCAAATCTAGAAGCAAAGCCTTAAGGAAATCTTGCATTAATGTAGGAAATTGTTATTTATTGTTAAAAATTTGCTCTTATACCTAAATACCTTAGAATAGGGTAAGTAATTGTGGTTCATTCGTAAGTCATCCCAAAAAAAGTCTTATTAAAGTCTCATACTAGGACTACCAATTCACAGCTAAAAAGTCATATGCCAGTCCAGACACATAACAAATCATTTCAACACTGCATTCCTTCTTTAAATAAAACAACATCTAATTGGATCATTTATACAGGTCTTTTTGGTTGGTTGGTTTTTTGCTTATTCAAACCTAAAGGTGTGAATAGATACATGTTTTAGAAGAGAGCTGCATCTCTGTTTTTTTTTTACTACCTCTTGTTCCAAAATGAAGACTTGTTCAGAATTTGTTTGATTTGCAGGTTTTCTTTGTCTACAAGCAGAAGAATTCCTGAATTTCTGTGGACCACTTTTCAGAGCCTCTGTTAGAGGGGAAGTTTTGCTTCCAATCTTGAGACAAACGTCACGTTCCATTCCACACTAAGCAAACCTTATGGGTCAACTAATAAAGAGTGGGTATTTCTGCCTACAGTCAATAATCTTAACTAACTAGCTACCACTACATCATTTGGTATGTTCCTTAATGGCAAAAGACACCAGAAATTGTCCAAAGGCAACACGAATTTTGGAAGAAGTACAGGGGGAGGAAGCAGAGGCATTAAACTGGCAACAGAACTTGACAGCAAAAGTTTCATCTCTATAGTACATGAAAGATGGCAGCTGCAACTCCAGGTTGCTGCACTGACAAACTAAAGCATTTCCAGCTAAAATTGCCTCAAAAAAATCATAAGCATCTGCTTATGATATTCATCACCAGACACTCTGGGGATTATCCATGTGGAAAACAAACACAGATATTTTAAGGGTAGAGCTTTACATTTAAAAAAAAAAACACCACAGGCTCCTTTTATTGTCAATGAATATCAGTGTCGGAGGCAGGGAAATGTGCTTATCGTGGCTATTGGTTGCTGTTGCAGTTTTAGTATTTTCCTTGGCAGTTTCCTCCAACGTGGAAAAAGAAAGAAAGAAAAAAAGAAACAAGCAGCGATATCAAGTTAATGACTACTCCATCACAAGCACAACTGTCATGCTTGGTTGCATGCGTTCTCCCCAAAGAAGGTTAAATACATGTACAAGAGAGAACCAACTTAGCCCAACACTATGTAAAACATAATTAAGTGGAATCAGTGTAAGTTTAATAACTAGCCTAAAGGAAGTTACCACTGCTATGAACAGACATCTGTTTTGCAACTTAGAACTAAGGCATTTGAACAACGAACGGAAGAAAAACATACACAAAGTTTTTCCAAAGTAATCTTGCTGAAAGACAGTCTTAACGGGCAGGTGTCAAGAGTAACAAAGAGTTGAATGGGCCTTCTGAAGGATTCTGTGTCTAGATACTAAACAAAAGATCTTTAAAGATCCAGTTCGTAAAGTTTATTCTGAATAAAGATGGAAATAAAAAAGAATGCTAATAAAGGAACTGTTTGATTACCCAGGAATTTCCATCACCTTGCCTTTTTAAAATTCAGTGCTGCTTAGATGAGCCTCTGGTTCCATTACTATCATACTAAAGAAAAAAAAAAAAAAAAAACCTAGGAAAAAATTATCCACATGAAGACCACGCTAGTAAAATGTTTTTAAAAACAGTTAAAGAAACCTTGAAGAAAGCTGCGTGAAATTAGGTGAAACTGGAGTTCCTTCTCCCAAATTAATGTATATATTGAGAACATTAGCAAGCAAAATTCAGGATTTCTTTGTAAAATTTGTTTTATGTATCTTAGTGAAAGGAAAGTCTCACTTTAACAAGTAATTTTAAAATGGAGATTTCTTTTCAATAATGTGCAAAGTGCACACAACCCACAAAGTTCAGGAAAAACAGGATCTTATATTATTGCATAGGATGAATTCCAGAGAGTGAAATAATTATTTTATTTGACAAAGCGTTTTTTTCACGCACTCACAACTTAAGTCCTTCTACACAATCTGTAACAGCAGCTATACTATTTCAGTATTATATCATAAGCTAAAAAGGGTATTCTGCTAAACAGGTATTTTCACATGCAAATCTAGATTCTGCAGACAAATAGGCACACCTCACCATCAGCAGTCTCACTGGTTTCAGGTTTTCCATTACCTTACACAAGCAAGGTGTGTATATATGGGAATGCATTTCATTAGACACTAGTGGTATAGAAGACATGTAAAACAAGTATGAGAAATTAAAAGAGTAGATCATAGGAAAGGACTGTGCCTTTTTCTCAGCAGACAGCGTGCAACAGCTTTAGAAGAGACAAATCTCTCACGTCTTTGACTCCGTGTAAGGAAAGAAAAGTCTCATCTACTTCGACACCTCAAATTTATGAGGAATTACTTCAGCTTTGTTTCTATTTTTTGTGAGAAGACATTGCTGCTCATTCATTGGCAAAAACCAACCTTGAAGGCACCCTCAGAAAGACTCAAGGCTGTAGGTTTCCAAATAAAACAAGGTGAATGTAGTTGTGCTGAATTTTGAACACACGAAGCTTTGTTATTAGCTACATTTGTGGGTAGAAACAGAGCCGTTAAGATATCTTAAAGATTTATATTTGTAATTCAGCTAACGGAAGACAACTCTGGCTCCTGAAAATCATGAGAGTACACCAAGTTTAGACAATTCCACTAAGAGTTTAATAGCTGCCTGCCAAAGTGAGAGAGAATAACTTGGGATTTAGCACCTGTCTGAAGGAAAGCAAAATACAATCAAACTCATCTAAAATGCAAGAGGCTAGAGAAAGGATTGATTAAACACGATAAAACTAAAGAAAACAAATAAGGAATGGTATGTTATAAACTCCATACATACAAATTCCCCTAACACGCTGTCTTCCTTATGAAAACAGACATATTGGGGCTTTTCTCTTGTGACCTTTAAATCGAAAGTTTATTTGGCAATTTAAAGACAAGTAATTAAATTAAATTGTGCAAACATATATTAGATCAATCTTTGCAAATTACAAATTCAGTGGTGCATTAGGACTGTATTCAGTGCAATCAAAACATTATCAGTTACTCTCACCGCTATTAATGCTTATGCTCATAAGTGAAATGTGTTGTAAAATCAGGCAGAATAGGCTGGATAGAGGCTATCTTAGACTTGTAGAATGAATAAGCATTCCTTAATTAGCCCATCAGGTTAAGTGCAAGCCTTAATGGGCCTTTCCTAAAGTCTAGCATGACATCTTTCTCCAAACATGGCCAAGAAGAAAGTTCCATTAGCAATATTAATACAAGCTTAGTTGATCATTTTCATTCAATTAACTTCTTTCAATTAAATAGATAGCTTGACAAAAGCAGTGATAAAAGACCTGAAGGGACAGTTGATGACTCGAACTGAACATTAGTGTGCGAGAGGTCGCCAGTATTAAACGGACTGTAAATCTAGCATTCAATTTGGAAAATGCATTTCTTCTGCGCCCACTTCTTTAATGAGCAGTTTTAGCTGACTAGATGTGTTTGCTGCAGAATTTTCATGACAAGTCAAGCACTCCCCTTTTTCCAGCAATAGTTATATTCTTAGGTTTTTCCTGCCAATATTTTCAGCTTCCCTTAACTCATGCTGCAGGCTGCCCCGGATAAAACTAATAGAAATACATTGCTAGATACCTAGAAGTATCATACATTAAGTTTACGTTTGCTAAGCCTCATTTATCACCCCCCTGGTATTCCAGTAAGCCCAAAAGGAGCTGGATCAGCATACTCCAGTATGACAGCAACAAAAACCAATGCAGCATGGTACCAATTTAGCAAAGCCTTTAATACTGAAGAACTTGAGTAATCTTACGATCCAAAAAGAATTTCACACATTTGTAAAGTTAATCACATGTACCTTGCTGAACAGGAGATCAAGTTAAAACCTATATTCTATATAGCAACTTCTTTACAAACATGATAGCAGGAAAATGAAATTAAGATTCATCAAAAGCAAAAAAATAAAATAATTTGTTACATTTATCAAAATTAAATTACTCTAAATACTGGCATATTTGCCAAAATCAGATTTCCAAAATCCACATCCTGATAACAACTATGATAAAAGTCTAATCATTAAAAAAAAACACTTTACACAATCTCTCATTATCAGCAGAGAGGAGTCTGAAAGTGCTATTTTAATCCGTTTTGAAAATTGACATAACATACCTTGAATAACTGAATCCATCTTTTTTGTTCTGTCTGTATACATTGCTGCATTTCTGTATTTTTTGTTACTCCAACACTTCTAAATGCTGCGATATATTCCTCACGAACTTCTGGTTTTGTTTCAGGGTAAGCCAACTTTATGATTCCTAAACATGCATCTCGAAGGCAGCGTGATAATATTACTAGCTCTTCTAGCGTAAAAGGCATCATTGATGATTGTCTTTGACCTACAACTACATAAAGTGTAAGTTTAAGTTTCTTTAAACTACCATTCCTAATCATTTTGCTATAAAAAAAACCACTCACTATTTCATGGAAACTAATACACACACAAAGTAAAGGCAGAGAAAAGAGACATCACAAAAAAAGATAATGGATATACATTTATAACAGCAATCTTTTTTTTTTAATTGTCAGCAGTAATAGTGATTTTCACTACAATATTCCCCTAACTTTTTTACCACCTGCTACGTTAATATTCAAGTTAGTCTACGGATCCAATTCAGAAGGATTTCACTTACTTCACTAACTCATTAAAAATTATCATGAATAAGAACTTCCATATCAGACCCTGTAAAGCTGGGGATCCCATGGTGCAGACCATCATTTTTCCTCTTTTTTGTAAATGCAACCATCATGAAAGAACTAGTTGACAGTTGAGTGCTCAGGGGACTGTCAGCAAGTCAGCCCAGAAGAGCCTTCCCCACAGATGTCAGCGAATCGTTGCTCAGGGAGCCCTAAAGCTGTAAATTCCAGCTGCTGAGCAGTTCTCAGCAAATTGATACGACAGCAGGATGTTTGCTCTAGAACTGCCATGTTGCCATCACCTGGCGAATCTCCATCTTCTAAGAAAAGCAGGAGGTGAACAACAATCTTGCTTATCAACAGAGAATCACCCAGAAGCAACAGAACGGCATAAATTTTGCTAGGTGGTCCTTAAAGTCTGATGGTTCGTCATTTAAGTAGCATTACACAAAAACATTTTGCAAAGCTCTGGTATTTAGTAAGCTTGAAACTCTCACCTTCTATAGGGTCACCAAAGAATTCGTTATCATGAATAGAAATAAGAGAATGACTAAACAAAGAACTAAAAAGGTAAAAGAGAGGAATAATTCGACTAGAGTCTTCTAAAGACATTGGAGAGCCTCTTGAAATCACTTGAAGCAGCGGCACCATTGACCTTAAAATATAAAATACAAAATAAGACGTCATTAAATATTCACTTTTTTAAAAAGTTTTTAACTTCAGCATTCTAGTAAAAATATTTACTAGTAGTTATAAAACAAAATAAGGACTACTCTCTCAGTTTAATAATGACTGTGTCCTCTTCCTGCAAAAAAAGTTACTCTTTATAGGTTCTTGCCACTGTAGTATCTCAGTGTCTCGAGATGCAGCAGCTTATATATAACTTCGGTGTTAACTCTAGTACAGATTGTAGATTTGTTCTGGTTTAGAGCGCACACCTGAAGCAAAGACAGATTAATTAATCTCCATGTTAGCACAGAACAGATCTGTAGGTTTAATGCCTCAATTCCTAGGAGAACGTTTCTACTCCCACTAACTTCTGAACTAATCAAAGTGCTCAACACGAGATAAAATTGAAGGACTTGGGATTTTCAGTGTTTATTGTACTGATTCTAGCAATCAATCCAGAAACTACAAGACACTGGTATTATTTAAAAAAAATAAAAAAGTTTTAATTTAAAACCTATAATTATTTACAGTAGGCCAGTTCCTGAGATTTTGCTCCATTTTATAAAATCATAGTCTAAGTAAAGAAGAAACCAAGTAAAACATTACAGTTTTGTTTTCAATCATTTTCTGTTACCATCACCATACCATCAATTGTCTCGTTCTCTTTTCACCAGATATGCTCTACTGTAATAATTTAATAATTTAATTTTAATATTTTCTAGTTTCAGAAATGGTATAATACATACCCTGTAATCATTCGTGTAGTCATTGAAGATATCAAATACCAAAGATGCCTCAAGAATCTGGCATTAAAGGCTAAACTGTAAAGAAGCCTGAAAGAGAAAGACCAAATACATTGTATCTGCCAAAATAGCGCATCCACAAAACACAGTACTTCTACAAGAACTTTTCTGCCACAAATTTCTCATATAACATGAACAATTCAAATTTAGTTTGTCAAGATAGGAGTTCTTGTTCTAATAAAATGTGATGAAAATCTCAAATTCGAAAAAGTAACACATAAATCCTTACCGTTAATACACAGTTTCATTAACTTAGCAACAAGCCCCATGATATAGACCTAAGTCTGCATTATACCACAAAGTTAAACACACATTAAATAAATCGAACATACTTTAAACTCCGAGTTATTTTTCTGGGAATTTTTTTTAATTTTGACATAGCAAACCAATCTAACTAACAGGTCACTTCTGTGGCTCGTCTGACATTAATAAACACAATAATCTTAGCTGAAAGTAGATTAACTACCTTAAAATTAATTTATTCTAGAAGCAATTATTTTTTAACGTAGCCATTTCACTGGCACATTCCAAGCGTCAGATATTAATACAACAACTCGGCAGGACAACGTCTGCCCTGATAACTGCAGTTCTCTCCTTGATGTCACGATCACTGCCCATACGTACACACACATTAATCCACCAGAAGACAGAAAACGGCTTATACCATATACGTAAAAATACACACGCAGCTTCACAAACCACTTATACACAGAGGCAACTTTAACTGTACTATTTCAGACATGATTAAGGGAGCTTTTTACGGAAGTGAGAAATTAAAAGGTTCCTACAATTAAAAGATCTCCCCCAAACTTTTTTTTCCCCTGAAGGAAGCAAGATATGTAACAAACGTCATTTAAAATGCTTCATGTCTTCTAGAAAAGCGAACAGTCCTCATTTTTCCGATGTTACAGTACGCAAGTCCACATCCCCTCTCAGAGTTCAGCAGGCTCGCAATCCCAAACTCCTCACGCTCACGCACACAAGAGGCAGGAGGCTGGGAAATGGGAGCAGCGAGGGGAGACTGGAGGGTCTGCTGGAGAAAACAGTACCTATTAAGGTCCACGTGGACAAATTAAAATGTGCCAGATGGCAAAAGGAAAGGAAGTACACATTTCACTAAGGAAAAAAGTAAAATATGCAACAAATACTCAAAAACACTTGTAAAAGGTTTAAGCAGCAATTCATTTGAAGCTCTTAATTAAAAAAAAAAAAAAAGACAAATCTACACACCCCCACACGAAGAACTATTGTACAGCAGCATACGCCTCTGCGTCCCAGCGTGTTGGCTGTTCAAGCACTGCAGAATCTTTTAGAATATGTTTTTTTTTGGAAAATGAAGTTACATTTTAAGTATGAGGCATTTTAATCTTAAAACTTGAAAAAAATTCAACTTGTATTTTTTCCTTTGCAGTTTTCTTTTTCTAAATTTACATTACTTTGACATTTAGGTGGAAATTATGCACTATCATTTAAGGAAGGGCTTATTAGATTAAGCTAATTTAGAACAAGGATTTCTGCTTTAATGTTCAAGTATCTGAGCGATAGCTTAGATGTCTTCCTTTCTAAGATGAAAAATTTCTTCAATGACCTTCAGTTCTCAGGCTCATATTTGAAATGAAAAGTAATTTGGCACAGTGCCGCTAGGTCTCGTAGGGCTTCCAAGTAAAAACTTGTTAATTTTACAGTCATCCCTGGAAATTATGTAATAGTTTTAGCAGAAATGAACAAACATTATGGACACTGAACCTATCATAATGCAATTCACTTTTTCATTCTAGTAATATTCAGCAATAATGAAGGGGGGTGGGAGGGGAGGGAGAACAAACCTTAAGAGCTTAGAATAACAACCCTTATCTGAGTTTTATCCGTATTTACTCCGTATCAGTGATTCAGGCAGCCAGCTGTAGCAACTGCTGCATGTCATGGCTTGATTCCAGAAATTTTGAATACCTTCAAGTTTCATGTTGAGAAGGCTGTGCTTCCTTGAAAATCAGGTTACATACACGATGCAGATACGGCAGAAGATGTTATTATGCAGCTTATTTTGTCAATATGAAATATATGTAAAATATGAAACAGATGAATTCACCCATTCTGAAGAGTCCATATTGCTACCAAACAAATAAATGTGGAATTAAAAATTAAACACGTAAGGCCTAATAAACCGTTCTGTTACAAAAATTTTACATCAGTAGATTCACTTGAAGTATTATCCATTGGCAAAGGAGTCACAGTAGGAACAACCTCCCAGGCCCAGGCATAGAAATTAGCTTTCAAAGTAGAACATAACAATTTTAACACAAACAAACAATGCAGGGATGGCTTTGAGTAATCATCTTTGCAAAGTCTGAAGAAAACGGCTGTGCCAGGAAACAATGTCAACATCCTCAGCTTCAGGTTGAAGAAAAAAAAAAAAAAAAGGAAAAAAACCCTAAAAAACTCCAAAAAATACAAAAGGACAATTTTGAGAATTAAAATAGGGCAAGATCTACCTTATTTGGTTTTCTTTGGGCAGATAAGAGAAAACGTGCATCTGCTAAAAATGAGCATTTCCAGATAAAACTACATTAAAATGACAGAGCATACAGTAATAATTTGGAGTAAACTGCAGAACATTAAAGGGATGCTTCGCACATGCCAAAGACAAAGCATTATTAAGTCACAACATTTAGAGATCAGTTAAACTTAATGTACATTTTGAATGTCCATACAACCTTGACCACTTTTTCCTTTAAATAAAAAACCCCATATGTGTACACTAGAAATCACTAAAGAAATATTAGCCATTATTTCTCTTTTTCTTTAAATCTTTATATCTCAGTGGTTCATTTTCAATGATTCGTTCTATTCTAAAAACAAATGAAACAACTAAATTTTATTTCCTGAGTTCCTTCCCCTCTTCTCTGGTTCTTCTGCATTTTCTTGAAAAATCCCATTGCATATTCCCAGTTTCATTCCTGTGAGATCACTATACATGGGTTTACATAACGGATTAATTAATGGATTTCCTGGTAAATTTTAGTATTCAGACTCAGTACTGTAATTTAGGGGAAGAAATATTCTTCAAATAATGAAAAGGATAAGCTCCTATTTCAAGCACAAAAATAAACCAGCCACATGGTTTAACTGTTAGAGTTAAATTCACTGCAATAATTTGTTAAGACATCTATTTTCATCATACTAAATTAAATTAATCTGCTTCCAAAATTAAGTCTATATTGCCCATTTATTATTGGCCAGTTTCTCTCTGTAGTTATCTAATTGTTCACAAAAGCCACGTGATTTATGTGTATTTGCCAGAAAGGTATTTTTGGGCACCTCTTGTTTAAAAAAAAAAAAAAAAAGTGTCAAATTCCTCCTGCGCAATGGGACAGATTAAATGACCCATTAAGCTTAATTTAGCTGAGGCACTGCTACAAGTTAATTAGTTAAAGGCAAGATTTTCAGTCTAGGTCATAAATTGGGCCCAGTTTCCCACTGAGACCATTTAAGTTAATGAAGAGAATACAACAGAACGAGACAAGCTCATGCAGTCTAATAAAGGTCGCTGTTGCAGGGGCAGTGTTTTTTGACACTTCTTTAGAAGTGAAAGGTGTGACAGGTAAGAGATAGCATGCAAGATGCATTGAATGAACTGTACTACTCTTTAGGCTGCTCTCTGCTTCTGTCTCTCTTTAGAATATGTGTCGGATGAAGAATGCATAACAAAGCTTTAAATAATGTTGCAAAAACTCCAAATACAATGGCTCTGGTTTTAAGAAAAACACTCATTCTCTAAAGAATTAGCCTTACCTAAAGCCTAAATATCTTCACCAGACATATAAAGACAGGCTGCTCATGTTACACCAGAATGTCAGTTTTCCAAAGCATTTTTAACCACAGGGGAAGATTAGCAGTGTTATGTAAATTAAGCAGTAGTAATGTATTGCCACTATGAAACTGTTAAACCAAGATTAACAATTACACAGAGACACCAACCAGACGGCTGATAATAGCCACAGTCCCAGCACAAGCACAGTTCGCATAGCTGTTTAATTCTAAAGCCCTACCGAGAGCTTGAAGTCTGTGATTTTAAACTACCCTCCCTAACTAGGAAATTCTCATTCTGCAAAATATTTATTTAAAAATATAGTTCTGTTGATCAATCTCGCAAATCTCTCTGTAATGGTAACCAAAGCTAACTGTATAAGACTCGGGTCTTTTTTTTTTTTCCTTCAATAACACCACATTCAAATAATATATAATAAAGATCAACCGTATATTGAAGGAACGAAAGACCTGCCCCCCTGAAGAGGATACAAGATTCTCAGCAACTTCATTACCACCAGCATTTCATTTTACACCTCACACCCGGCTTACTGAACACTAGCTACAGCTTGGTCTTTCTACTCTTGTGGCTTTTTTTAAACTAGGCTTGTTTACACCTTTGCCAAATTTGGACAGAATTTGTTAAGGAGCACTAGTCGCTAGCCCTACACTAGGGCTAGCTATTAGTCAGGAGGACTAAGTCAAAGCAATGTGCTCTTCCAACAATCCACCTCTGTTGAGTTGACACATATCAGCTTAAAAATAAAACGGTAGATAATACATATCAGGTAATACTGAATTTTACTATATCTCTAGCTTATGAATCATGGACCAAACAAATGAATGTGAGTCTAAAATAAATACCCTATTCATCATCACTACCACAGAGGCAATGGGCAATGAAGCACATATGAAGGTAATGTGTTGAAGCATGAATAACTTCCTAACTCCCACAAGTTTCAGTCCTCTATCATATCTACACAACATGAGGAGGAAAAAAAGAAAAGCAAGACATACTATTTATTGTTAAGGCTGCTGTGGTAAAAACTTCAGTTCAGTCTTTGTTACAGCCTTTTCAACAAAAAAGGAGGGAGTAACACCACAGATAATTAAAAATGTTTAGCTATGGACGTATACAAGACATCTGTACAAGAAGAGAATACACTGAAAAAAGAGAAAAGCACTATTTAGAGAAGTCAGGAATTAGCACAGCATCAGAGAAAAAAAATAATAGTTTCTACAAAATAAATCAAAATTAAAGTTCAGAATTACTAGAAGAGAAAAGATTAAAGAAATATTTTGCATTATCTAAAACAATGTAACTAATACAACCTAACATTATTTAGGCAAAGAATACCTACAGGCAGAGTAAACTCTCTGTGGTTAACCAGAATATGCTTATTGTAACATTAGAGCGCGTGTGTTGGGGCGGGGGGGGGAATTAATTACTTATGTTTCAAGTCAAAACCCACCACCAGTCTACACAGAGGGAGAAAGGGACTTAAAAGGCTTGCTCTTTCTGTTCAAATCTACAGAAATTCTTGTAGTTTGGGGCATCCTGTTCTGGTCTCTCTCGGTCTCCGTTTCAAACCCAACAAAACTACTGATTTAATGCAGCGATGCCCACGCTCCTAACACTCCACAATCATCTGCCGAATCACCAAGATGCACTGAGAGACACAAGAAGAAAAAGCATTCAGCTTTAATGGAGTGACAAAATACAAGTCTCTAGTATGAGTTTCTTACCATTTTTCAAGAACGAAGGAAGCCTCAAAAGTATTATAAAAAAACATAGAAATATTTTGCGGTTTTCTCCCTTCCAAAGCCTGTGTAAACTTAGCCTAATATTCTTTTCTGTTATTCAAGGTGATTTCTAATTCGTTTCAGTTAGTATCTCACTTTGCACATTTCCAGTCTAAGTGTTTTTTTTAATTATCATTATTTTCCATTACAGTTGTGAATGCTGTTAGTAAGCAAATAAAGTCTTTATCTGATAAAGACTTTTCTCTGTTTAAACCCATTTGACCCGTATGTCTTCAGAAGGAAAAGAAAAAAGTACTTCTGAGCTCTTGGAATATATTAAAAGTCGGTTTTGATAAATTATTTCTGCTTCACTAAAATATTTTTACATGGTTTCATTAAACAGATAAACTTTACTCTGAAAATTTTTAAGTCATTTAGAAGTCAGTCTCAAAAAAGGCGAAGCATTTTTCCAAAGACTATCATTAAATCTGACAATCTGCCAGGCAATAAAAAAAGGTATTTATGGAAATAAATCAGCTAAAAATCTTTTAACTGCTTTTCAAAATTGCACAACGTTTATTACCTTTAAAACAAGCATCAAATATCCTTTATAAAACACTCAGAAAGAACGTATGGAATAGGCGCTCAGAAACTTAGTCCAGGTCTAAAAAGCACTGAAGAGAACGAAAGATGGATGCCTAACGACTTGACTATGCCTGCTAAACCCAATACTTACTGTTGGCTCAGAAGTCAGAACTAGGAATTACAAGTCTGCTTTAACTTGACAAATAACTGTATGAAGTAACTTAATTTTAACCAGGTAGAAACCTTCACTGGCATTAATAATATAAATCTTAGTATTTCTACTACTTACTTCTGAAATTGGTAGATTCAACTGTTTCAAAATCATTCAAAAGTTGTAATGGAAAACAATTTGACTGGAGCTTGCGTAACTTCTGAAACGTATCTAATGCATAACTAGCTTGTTATCACAAATGATTACAAAGACCTAACATAGCTTCTCAGAGGAAATAGACGCCATACTCGTACAATTAAGGTTCTGTGTGACTTCTTTATTCATCAAGCACCCTTTCCACACAGTTCACCAGTAAACCTCAAGTCAAAGCAGCGATGCATTTAAATTCAGTAATTACTATCCAAAGCAATGTACTACTTGCAACAATAAAACAGCCGTACTAATTCAACTGCTGCTATGATCTTCAGGTCTCACATCCTGCTCTAATGCAATTAGCCTACAAAGAACTAATTACCCTAATCGAGCAATCACAGCTTCACTGACATCTTACTTCCTCTAACAGCTATAAACACCATTGGGCTAAGATAGCACCTAATTAGTTTTCTGTATCACTGTTTACAATGCAGTTTGAATTGATTATGTTTACAACATTCCCTAAATACTTAGTTTACTACCAGCAACTATATACTGACTCAAAACCACTTGCACAACACAAGTTTTAATAGTTATGGCTCTTGGTTTGATCGTAAGAAGACTAAAAACCTTCTTCTATCGTTACTGACGTTTGTGTTTTGTAGTCTTTGCAAAAGAATGCCGTAAAGATGAACAAGTCCAAATTTTTACCTTCATTTGTGATCCTGAACGCTTTCCCACACAAAGACAACGATTTTCAACAGTCAGGAACTATCTTAATTTGTCGCAAGAGATATTCTCATTATATATTAAAAGGATCAGAGAACAAATTTGGAATAATTGGTTTCCATGCTCATCTAGCCAGACAGACTATGGAATCCATAGCCTTGAAAGTTTTAAAATGAAGCTGGTCAGACTTCTTTAAGAACCATTTAATTGCACTTAATACTGCCTCCGAGTAAGAGGATGGAAAAACCTTTGCAATCCTATTTGCATGTGATTTTCTGATCACAAACACTTTCTGTGCTGTAACCTTCAATGTGATGATAAAAATATTAACTTAATTGCAATACACTAAACAAACCCAAAACTCACAATTTTGGATTCAGTGATCATTCCAGAGAGAGAACAATGAGCAAGAAGAACAACAGACAAAAGAAGAAATCTCCTCTTTGATAGATCTGAAACTCTTATTTAAAGGCTAAAATTCTTATCTATTTCAGTTGATCGTAAAAGAGACAACACAAAAAAACTCCACAGACTATCTGAAACAACAAACCAAGCCTATCTAGTGAAACTCATTTTAGATCTGCCACAGTTTAACACCATTATTACTTATACTTGCCTGACTTTTGGCACCATCATTCGGTGTTGTACCATTAGCGTGTGGCAGATCGATGCCATCAAGGTAAAGACCTCCTCACTAGCCGAATCTCTCCAAACCATATTCAGTAGAGTGTTTGTCTGCTGTTTCGTATCCAATTTCTTTAGACACTCCTCAGTTATATACTGAACTGATATTCTCCCATCGCCCTGTAAACATATCCAACAAAAATCCGCTTTGCTCTTTTTAAACGATAAAAAAATCCCATTTCTTTAAACACTTTAGAATTTTACTAGAACATAACATTTGCTTGTATGATACTCAAAGCATGATCGTTTACGTATACCCAAACATCATTCGTAAAAGCATCACACCCGAAAGCTGATTTAAACCCCTAGATAGGCATGCATTAGGAGTAGTATCAATCTTTCCACTAAAGCCAGAGGGGAAGATTCCCTTTAACGTAAGCATGCTCTGCAACGCTTAGATGCAATACGGCAAGGTCATTTACTGGCATAAAATGTGAACACTCATCTCTCCCCCAGTTACATCAGTTAGTATTTGCAGAGAAATGGATATCTACTGTTAAGTTCAACAGTTACAAACAATATTCTCAGATTTATAGCCCATGGGTTAACAAAAACCAAGAAACTTTATTCAGCTACCAGGTGGCAAATATATATGTTTGGGTAATACAAGTAGTGTGGAAAAAAAGAACATCCCTGAAGAATGCAAGCTATCCAGCTATACATTTTTAAAAGGCAGAGGGTTTTTTTCTGCAACTTGTTTTTTGGTGCATGAAAATATGGAATACAAAAAAATACAAAAAATACAAAAAAAACACAGGAAGGAGAAACATATATTACAATAAAACAGTATTATGTATTGAAGTCTCCTCAGAGCAGATTTTCTCTAATTTATACATTACAGTATATTATCTATGAACAGAAATGTGTAAGCCACAAGTAGAATCTGCCAATATTTACATTACAGAAAGTGGTGGTGGGGATTAACTATCTGAAGTCTGACATCAAGATTTTGGATAGTTAAAACAGGAAATATTTTGTATTGTGGGAAATGCATTACTACTGGACAAAAAATACAGTTCATTCATACTAACTTAGTAAACCTTTCTGGGCAACGATAACACACTGCATGTAAAATGTACAAATAAAAAGCTGCACGTATTCACCAATAGTATGGTTCTTGATAAGAAGTCACTCTCAATAGCTGGTCTTAAAAATGTTGGATCTTTCAGAGACAACAGGAAATTCAAGCAGGCATTTGCAACAGTATCTCCTAGAAGAGCTAGCATACTCTTGGCTTTCAGTACTTAACCAAAGAGATAACACAAAGGCATACAAACGCCAGAGAGAGAAAAATCCAGAACTTCCAGCTCAGTGTGGGAGAGGAAAAATCATCACATTATGGTAATTAAACTACTTTTGCACCAATCCAAAATAAGGTGGAATTTCACACTCACTACAAGGACAGACTGCACACTGCCTGAGTCTCCTGAACGGTAGCTGGCTTTTGAGAGATTGCACAGAGGTCAGTAAGAAGCTGCTGGATTCACATCTCTCCAACTCTGGGGGTTCAAAGCCTTGATCTGAGTGTTAGGATGTTAAAGTTGGTATAGATTCATTTTATTGGTGGAAATTTTACTGTATGTTTAAATTACAGTGAAAAATCCTATTTTCACGTCATAGACATAAGGTGGCCTGCGCTTTGAGGGTTTTGCGGATGGCAAGTGTATCTAAAAACAGAACTAAGTCTGTAAGGTAAAGACTGAAGTTGAATATATGATATTTCCTTGAGAAAAAATGGAAATACTGCGTTGGAAGATTTGATTGGTGATCATGATAACCTAATGTCACCGGGGCGGAAAAGTATGAAGAGTAATAGTCTCTGTAAAACACAAAACTAAAGCAGAGGTCTTTTTTTTTTTTTTTTTTTTTTTTTGGAAATAAAAGCTCTGTTCTGCAGAAGTCACATTACCTGTATTTTAAGATTCCTGATTACATTAAGAATTTTGTGTGTTTGCTTTCAAACGTAAGGAACCAGTTCCAGTCACTTGTAAATAGCAGCCATCTACTTTTAAGAACAAAATAAGCATACTTCCCTCTGCAAGCAGCTAGAAAAATAGCAGACTTAAAACGATCATGATTTTACCTATTTTTGCTGTTGCTACAATAAAAATTCACGCAAAGAAATTATGTACTGCTTACTGGCGTGGTTATCATTTTACTGATCTCTTCATCCTCATCTTCAGAATCACTGGTTGCATCTTGACAATTTGTACCAGTAGACGACACAGGCAACTGAGAGAGAAAAGTTTGGAGTACCCTCAAATACACAAGAAGTCCTTCCTCTGAAAGGGATCCTATAGCAAATACATGAAAATAAGACCATGAGCCAGATCACACTCTGCTAAAGATAAATGAAACATTTTACAAGAAATACCTGACAAAAAACAATATGCCCAAGCCTCCCCAATTAAGTACAAGTTTTAATGAAAAGAGTAAGATTAGCTAATAAAACAGATCTCTCCAATACTTGGATCCACAAACTGTCCTTTTGCTTGTCAAAGAACATCGCATATATTATACTATACGTACGTAACATACTAACTCAAATACAAAAACCTCAGTGAATAGGCAATTCAACTTTCTCACCCAAATATGTTTCTCCAACAGTTAAAACAATGTAAAAAAGCCATGGGGCTCGATCATTTTTTCTTGAACATCCACTTTCTGCTAATAATAGTGCATTCAGAAAGAGTTCATAAGGGAAAATGGTCTGCACATCAGCAAGCGCTGGAATGATGAAATGGAATATTTGATCTGTAAAAGGTGCTGCCAGAAACTCCTCTGTGAAGGCTGCAAAAATCTGTTGCCTGAAATAAAGAAAAAAAATGCCTTTACTGAAAACGTGAGTAGAATTTCTCACAAGTATATCCACGGAATGATCAAGCATCAACGTGCAAGGCTGAATATGACCATCAAGAAAACTATATAGATGCATTCCTTTAATTCTGGGCCAATAAACTGAATTTGTCAAATTCCTCAAAAATGAACTTATTATCTCCTATCCCTGGTGATCTCATATGTAATTGTATCCTTTAAACTTTTAATAAGCTCACAGAAAACTATTCTGAAGTAAAATTTCACTGTTTATAATCTTGAAATAACTGTTAAAAAAATGGCAATTAGCATCTTTTCCACCAAAAGTCTGTATCAATACAAAACACTATGATACATGATATAACCAAAGTATGATTTTTGTTTGTTTCTTTCCACATACCTCATTCTTTCTCCTTGTAAGCTATGACTTAATTATTTCTCTTCATAAACCTCAGTTCCTCTGTCACAAACCGCAAAATTCTTTTCAACTGCCCTTGGCTGTGGTCTCTGCTCTCATCTACACTTCAAGTTTTTCCACGTCTACCTTCCCACACATTGTGATATATGCTATTCTCTGTGATCCGTTTATTGTATTCTTCATTTTATTGCTTTTTTTTAACCGTACCTGAAACTATGATGTTTCGCCAATGCTACCAAAAAATCATTACTATCGAAAATAAATCAACAACGCGTATTAAAAAATACAAACATCCAACAATAAAGTCTGCACTCTGAAAATAATGAACAAGTATACAAATATCTAATATTGTCTTTATTTACCTTGCACCTTCTGGGCAGGAGCTATATGTAAAGTGCAATGGTTTCAGAACATTCTCCAGAAGTATTTTTGCAATAGGGACTCGAGAAACATCAGAATACTCAATACTTGATGGAAGCTTATTGTTAATTAACAAATAAAGCGACCTGTAGTAGCCTACAAATAAGAAACATCACTTTTTAAAAGATAATACTATTTTTCTTTTTTAATTATAGAACAACTTATATACATACAATTTATACAATTTATAACTTTAACAACATCCTGTAATTCCTTGCATGAAGTTTTACTAAGGAAAACATTTTTTAAAAAATGCAGAGAACCGTCAAAGTCACATTCACATAACTAACAGGATATACAAGTAAGATCTTTGGAAATATCCTTTGATAAAAATCATTGACTGAAAATTAAACTGATTCGGTACGCAATTATCAAGACAGACCACTTCTACTGATAGAGAATAATGTGATTTTTTTTTAAACAATAATCCATGAAAAAGATGTTCTCTTCTCCTCTAGGCAATTCTAGTCATGTTTTTGGCAGTTGGTTTTCCACCTTTTCAGACACTATGAATTTCGCCCTCTACTCCAAACGCGATAGCCTCTTACAGGTAGGAGGCCTGCTGGTAGAATGCCTCACTTCCACAAGTACCTATTGCTTTAGTAGACTGAAGAACACGAGTACTGCTCCCAAAGCAGAGATCTCACACAGCAATAAAACGTACTACCACCTGAACCATAAAGACATGTATAGACGGTAATCTGATCCTCACTGGTGAGATAAAAATAATTTTCTGACTAAGTGAAAATGGAATCAAGACTCCATTCCTCTCCTCAATCCAACTTCCTTGTGCTCAGTGAACTCCTATTCTCAGACACGAGTTCCAGTACTACAGAAACCACTATGAATGCATAAATAGTGCTCTCTCATTGAGAGGTCCAGTTTAAGACCCTTTGTTTGATTAATAAAAGCTGATTAGACATTCTTTACAACTTAATCATCATAAACGATTAGGAGATTATATATTTTTAGTTATATACAGTTGCTTCTTTTTGTTTTGATTTTAATTGATCAGAAAGCTGATTTTTATCGACTAAAATTTAGAGTATAAATCATCTTGATAAATTCTCATATATCAGTTGTGAGGCCTGAATATTATACTAAATGAACAAATATAGAAGTATTTTGGAAGATATACTAATTATATAGTAAACGATGAAACATAAACACAGACGCTACTACAACTGAAATAATATCAAGGCAAGGAAAAGAAATGTGCTGCAGTAATAACCAATTTTTTGTCACAGTGTAACACAATTCCAAATGCAGTAGTTACAACTAAATCCTCAGTAACAGGATAAATATTGTGGACCGAACCTTAAAACCTTTAAAAACATGGAATTACTCCAAAAATTAACACACAAGTTTGAAGGTGCCATTTTAACATTTTGTACCACTGAGGTTGGATCAGAGACATTTACTTCATAGGGCTTGTGTCTTTTCCCCCCCCATCTACCTGTCTTGTAAACTCAAGCCACGACATTAGAAAGTCAAAATTTTTGTTAAACACATCTCAAAGAGTAACAAAGTTTCTTGTGGACGAATCATGATTTTGGTGATAACTACACAATTCATTAACTTTCAGTAGGTTTGCACAGGTGTAACTGACAGGAGTTTAGCAAACAGTTTGTTGATGACGACACAAGGAAAATAAAAGCTGGTTCGCCATCTCTTTGCTAAGGAGTCTCTACCTACCGTTAACAGGATGAAAAATCAATGCCAATTTACTATAAAAATGATCTTTAGCAGTTACAGGGAGAAGTGCTGCAGAAGAATGTCCAGCCTTTACACAATTAAAGCTTAGCTCTGACAGGAAGAGCGTGTGCACATGTTTGTTCACGCAAATAGGAGAAAGCAGCTACTGGAATAAACTTCTTCTAGGTAATATTCACCAACTCTCAGGCTCTCTTGTAAAAGCCTGCATAAATAACTTGGTACAACATTCAATTTACAAACAGAATTTCCAAAGAAATCAAACAGTAATTTCTCAAGCAGCATTCTCTTAAATGGTAAAATATCCACGCGTAGTATAACTTAAGGTCTGCAGTACTTAACACAATTCATTGTAAAGGCAAAATGTGATTAAACAACAGGGTCTTCAGGTATCACACGTTCCGTTCCATTCCTGGGTATCGCCCAGAACTTCTAATTCCTGGCTACTCACCTTTTTGAATCACGTAGTGCAAAATTTGTTCAATTAATGATGCCACATAGCCGACATCTTGTAGAACAGGCAAATATGTATTCTCAGATGAAAATACCTCAAGCATTCTCATAGGAAGTGCAACATTCAGACTGTCATCATTGCAATTTTGCAATAGCCTATAAATTAAAGGAAATCAAAATTATTTAATGAGATTTTTCTTTTGTCAGCACAGGCATACACACACTTCTTAAAAATTAAGCTATAACAATTTTTTGCACTCGTCTTAAAATAACTTATTTATACTGGGGTTCCGAGCATTCTCAGTAGCTCACTACATCTTTTTGTGGGCACCATTACAATTCCTGATTTTAGGGTTTTGGTGTATACTGCTCTCTCTCTCTCTTTAAATCCTACTGAATAGCTGCTTTCAACGACTTGGTAACTTTGGAGGACTGCTGTACTGATTAGGAGAGAAGCCAAAAGCTTTTGCCAAAATGTATTTCTATCCACATGAAAAATGAAGTCAGGAGAGCCCCCGAGTAGTCTGGGCTTGGAATGAATGCTAGGGAACATCATACAAATAACCAAACACCACATCCCCGATCCTGGTTACACGCTTAAGTATTCAAAAAAGCAACCACCCCCAAACCTTTAGCAAACTACTTATGAAACTACATGTAAACCACAAAAAAGGTGCAGATTAAAAGCCTCTTTAGAAATAAAAGGATTTGTTAATATGTGAGGTATATAGCATAGTTATCTGGACAATGCCCTTTCTTCCCCTGCCATCCAGACAGACAGACAGCAGCAAAAATCATTTTGACACCACAGCTAAGCTATTTCACTAAACAGAAAAAAAAGATTCATTGACAAGATGACCTTTTTTGGCAGACGTAGCTGCAATCAAACGACCGTTTTTGCTATGATGTTACATACTGTCACCATTTTTCCTGTAACGCTAAAACCTACAGATTCTCAGGAATCTGAACTTACCCATGGGAAACTTTTTCGACTACCTGTGTCGCTGCTTGCTTTCTTGGTTTCTGCAGCCAATTAAAGAAGCTCAGCAAGGAAGCAGAGACACCCACCATTACACTGGCAAGATGAAGTAAAAAGAGCTTCTTCCTCCTTTCTCCCTATGTGTTGAAGGAACAGCCCTTTGCTCCCTTCCTCTTCCTACATCATCCAGTCAAGAAGGCAGAGAGGGAACACTAATATATCTGCATTTACAAAGCACAATTCCAACTGTGGTGAAGATGCACAATTATCTCCAGTGACACCACAGCTATGTTCCACTGCATGCAGGATTTGAAGCCTGCCACTCAAGCTTACTTCAGTGTCCAGCGCCCCCATTCATATGTATATAGTATACACAATTACACCATAAGCTTCAATGATTTGAATACACCAATTCTCCATAAGAATTCTCAATATTAAAAGAAAACAGAGGTTTCTTCAAAAAGGATTTTTTTTAAGCTCTGGAGAACAGAACTAGTTTCTACCATATTGATTAGAAAATATACTGTTTTCCAAAACGGGGTGTTAGCAGGCAGCTGCTGAAGTTGCTTTGACAGATTTATCGTCTTGCAGTTCTCTGAAATGCTTGTAAGAAGGTCACTACATACAGCGAATGTACTGCTGCAGTCAGTAGTGCACCTCCTTAACATGCCTTAAACTCAAAATACAGGGAAAAAGTATTTTTAAAAATATTAGTCCTAAAACAGCAATATCCACAATACATCCTTAGAACAAGAGCCTAACTCAGATAGCAACCTCTAGTTATCATCAGTTCCCAAGAAAACATGCCGATGTGGACAAATACTGCTAACAAAACTACTACACGCAGACACTTAACATTCTAGACAGGGCACATGTTGAACTTGAAAGTCCACGGAGCTGAGGAACACTGCACTGTTCTCAAACAGGAACACGTATCATATAGCAAGGCTGATATATATTTAACGTTACAGTCCTCTCCATGAAATAAGCTTACGTTTAATATATACTTCATCTGCTATTAAAAAAAAAAAGAAATGAAAAGCACCCAACATGGCTATGACTTTACCTGCAACACAGCCCCAACAGTCTTTTTATTTGGAATAAGCAAGTAAGTCTGTCTGGACCATCCAGCTGCTTAACAAACTGAGAATTCTGTTTAATTAAATTCTGACACATCCATATCTGTGGAAAGATATGCACAAGTTTAATAGAAATTCACATTCATAACAGGCTAATTATTACACTCTCTTTAAATACAAGTTCTCTTTCCACAAGTTGCATGATGGTCACAATGTTTTTCTTACTGACTTTTTTCCTTCAGTAGTTCATTTGCTAAACTCTTTCCATCAACACATTTTTTAGCAGAGCACATATTTTATTTCCTTTTGATGCATTTGCATCAATTTCAGCTGCACTAATTCCTTACTAGGATGGTTGCTCACATTTCAATGTTGCACAAAAACAGTTTTCAGCATATACAGCAATACTGCACCATATTCAGCAATACCTTAGTCTTGTTCTGTCAGGTGCAGAAATTGTACGTTATTTACAATTGCATTATAATAAATAATACAATGTTTTATATTATAAGCTATGTATTACCTATGTACATATACGTAACACAAAATACCTTTGGGTGCCTTACAAAATACAGAATAAGACAATCACTTTTAGTTAAAAAAAAAAAATAGTGATTTGTTAAACAACATAAATTACACAGCTGTTAATATTAAAACTTTTAAAGTTAATATTGAAATATATTTACAAATAACTTTACTATGGGAACAAATTCCTCTGTTAATTTTTCCTTTTTATATAGCTATAACTCTTTAACGTCCATCATTAAGTCATTTTTACTTGTACGTTTTGGAAGTTTGCAGACACTTTAAAATTTACATGCCAGTATTACTGACCAGTGCAAAAATAAAAATAAAAAAAAACCCTAACACCTTACGAAGGACGAGGGAGGCAGCTAGAAAATAGTGTTAAAAAGCATAATTCCAACAGAAGTATACTATTTTCAATACATTACTGTGACTCACACATACTATATATGCTGCTACATAAAAGGATTTTTCTAGGCTTCATTTCACAGATTGTGTGTGTGTGTGTGTGCGCGCGCGCGCGCACATAAAATTAAATTATAACTTATTTTGTTTAAATGAATAACAAAAGAGCAAAGAAGAATTTAGGCCAGAAATAGCCACAATTTTAAAATGATTTATTGAAGTGGTCAAAGCCTCTTTTGCATCCCCTCATAACCTTCTAAGTGCAAGAGTATCTAAAAAGTGCATGAAATAAAACTATTTACTAGTGATCAAAGTATGTAACAGTGCTTACCAAACGCTTAGAATCCTCATTCTGTCTATAGAAAAAGAGTAACTGACGAACTAAAAGGGTCAAATTAGCTCCACTAGTAGCGGAAAAAGTTCCTCCAGATTGGGCCAAATTAGCACAGCGATCAAATTCACTTCTTTGGATAGAGTACTTGAAAATAAAGAAGAAATGCATCAACATATCATTAATGATTCTGAATTAAAATAGAGATTCAAAATTTTAAAAATCTCATTTCAGTGTCCCATCTTGAGTAACGGCCAAGTAATAAAATGGATTTAACACATACTTGTTAAGAGATTGAGATGTACATACAAAATTGTAGTTAAAACCATAATTGCTGTCTGTCACTCGGAAATTAAACTTTACAACAAATTTGTTGCTTTTCGCATAGACACTATCACATCATACAGTTTTATCTAAGTTACTCAGTACATATTATTGAGCTTGAATAGAAACAACCCTCTCCCAGAATAACTGACCAGCAGCTTAAAAAGAATAGCCTTTTCAATCAAACTACCACCTCAGTTATACTAAAAAACCCTGCTCCACTGGTGTGTAAATGAAAAACTGCAAATATCTAACTATTCTCATATGCTTTGTCAACTCAAAGAAATTGAGTAAACCCACATACATAAACGCTTTGACAAGTAAGCGCCCGCCTACTAAAAAAATGTCTCAGCAGAAAGTCAGTCAAGAGGGGAAAAGAACTTGCGCTTCGTGAGCACACACAGTATTAAAAAAAGGAAAGATTTTCAATGGAATTTTTATTTCAAGAAAATGTTATTTCCAGCAAAACTGCTGTATACCCTTCTGAATAAATATAAAAGTACGTACTTGATGCTTTCTGTCCCTGTACCCCCTTACAAATGACTGGATTATTATTGCATTTTTCAGCCTCCGCCTTTCTTCCTGTAAAATGAAACAAAAAGATCAAAATCCACAATGTGAAACCAAACTCTAATTTCTACAATTTTATCAGAGATATCTGCATTCAAAAAAAATGAAAATTAAGTGCTAATCATCAGTAAATGAACATACTTGGGGTTTTCCATCTAATACACATACATTAGGGAGAGTGCAATTTATATTTGTAAGTATAAATTTAACATTATATTACTGCAGAAGAATTTTTAATAAGCAGTATGTAATATTACAGAAATAAAAATAAACACTCTAGCATGTTATTAGACAAAAGTTTTAACACTCAAATGTCCAAGAGCTGATGAAATCCAGTGACACTATTCCTCCTTCTGCACAAATTAGGCAGCTGACACTGGAGACCTGCTTAGTTGTTTCTGCTCAAATGACGCACCAGCATTAAAGGCCTGGTACAATTCAGATGCCCCAAAACAATTATTTGGGGAAAATACTGCTGCTGAAAGGAAATTAAGGCCTAATGCTTCAAGCCCAAGAACACAATACAGAAATGAATATAAATTCTTGCTTCTCTTCTTCAAACTGGACATAGAAGTGAGTCATTTATAGAGTCTTCCTCAGCAGCTAGAAACCATAGTTAAAATCATCCCTTCACAATGGCTGAGTTTCCAAAAAACTGAAAGCAAACTTGCCTCACGAACTATGGAAAGAGCACTCAAGACTGTCCCTTGACAACTCCAGCATTTCTGGTTATGATAAGTATCTAAGGGAAGTGGCTACTGTAATTAGGTTTATAATAATGTCCATATAGTTTCTTAAGGGACGAAAGAGAGAAGTGAATAACAATTGTTGCTAACTGAACATAAAGCTCTGAAGCAGCGGCTGAGGAACAGAAAGTAGGAAGATCAAGAGTAAAATTAGAGAAGCTTGCTTTGAGAAGACTAATTCTAATCTAAGTAATCAATCTTTGAAATGCAATGAGCCAGTCAGCTCATGATTTTGAGGGCCACCAAGTTAAAAAATAAAAAAAAAAAAAGAAAGAAAGAAAAAAAGAAAAAAAAACGCTCTGAAAGTTTATGTAGACTTTCCCAACAGTATTTTAATGCTACTTATAAACTGACAAAAGCTTAGTTACTAATTTACTGTGCCATATAGATATATACAACTTTCATGGTAAAGAACTTAAACTGAAGCAGCCAGAGAAACATCATAAAAGTTTCTGAACTGCCATCCAATGCATGTTCTTTATTCTTGCAAAACTAGGTTCCCAAAACAACTTATCTGAAAAAGCTCATGCTTAAAAGACTCTACTTACTTCCGGAGCCTGGACCAAAATCAAAACATGATATGCTGAAGGATATTTTTCTCTCCTAAGTATCTAATAGTAAAAGTGCAAAGTATGGGGGCAAGGACAAGAGAGTTTCAATTACAGAGAGGCACTGTCTCTTCATCATCATCATGCAATGCTCAACTACAAAGTAGGTATGTTCTCCTTTTGTCTAGATATAGGTTTTTTCCTAGAATATATAATTGTCAGTTAGCAACCCGTAATTGCAAAGATTTTAAGTCTGACGTTACTGGTAAGATTCTCTTACAGGCCTTTTTTGAAAAGCTGTAACTGATTTCATTCTCAGAGGAGCCACCCTTTAAAAACAAATCTCTCCTACAGAATGACTCTTCATTCATTTTGTGAGGACCAAGAATACAGTGGGTGAGTGAGTGTGTATACACGTTCATATAAAAATGTGTGTCAGCTTTGCACCTGATACAAAGTTAGCAACTGAATGAGCTACTTTGATATTTGGCAAGAGCTTCTGAAGCACAGAAACGTCTTTTTGCATATGCTGCTAAGGCCTCATTGATCATAAATTTGAGCAAAAATTCCTAACACAGGTTTCTGAAGTAACAAGTGAAATCCTAGCAGCTTCACACTTAAGCTTGGTCCATATTAGTACACCCAGGTTGGAGAGGAAAGAAAAAAGAAAAAAAAAAAATCAATAAAAACAGTAATTGTCCTCAGAAAACAGTAAACCACTGCAGAACGTGCTTTTAGTCTAGCAAGGGTCAAAAACGTCTTTAAAAGGGCAAACAGTTCCATTTTCTTGATTAGCATGAAAACTATACAGTCATACATTTAAAATAATTTTTCAAGACAAAAAAAAATTCGCTCCTTATACCAGAGGAAAAGTAGCAAAATGAGTATATTCACTTTCTTGTCATACTATCATATTTCATTTTCGTATTCCCACATATATTAACACAATTAGGCTTTAAAAGTGGTATCTCTCCTTTGCTTTATTCCAAACTGAATTTTCTATAGCAGTAAGCTTTACATTACAAGCCCACATAAGATATCCTAAAGCCTCAGGCTCACACAGCAGTCTCACAATTGCTTCTCATTTTTTCTCAACCATCAGTGGATTTCAAAGCACTTTACACTGCACTGAAGTATCAGTCTTGATTTTACTTTTGCAGAACTAAAGTACAAACTGGGAAAGTGACTTGCTGAAGGTCATCCTGGAAACCATAACAGAACCAGAAGCAGGCAGTTTGCCAAGACCACAGCAACATATTATGGACATGGCAAAAAACTAAAGTTACTGGGCAAACAGCTATCTTTTTGCAAGAAAGCCTAGATCCAATGAGCACCAAAATAAAAACGAAAATTCCCTTCGCACCCAGTGCATGGTAATTATCTGCTTTTGAGAAGAAAATCACCCCTGAGAACCATCTTAAAAGCAGTCAAGCAGTTTTGTCAATTCCAGTCGGCTGGAAGAACATATGAAACAAGCAAAGTGAAACAAAGCATTCCTGAAGTAAATACAACTGCAACAGAATAAAGAACGTTGGACTGTAAATGTTAACTGCAGCAAAGAAAAATGCCGTATGCGTGCAAACGCTTGCATTCCAAGCCCCTACTTCTACTTTACCTCCCGTTTTCTCCTTTCTTCCTGAGTACGATGCAGGAGAGAAGCCTTTTCTTCCTGTAAGGTACAAAGAGAGATGCCGTAACATTTCCATTCAAACTCATGATTCAGAAGTATTGCTGATATTTAATACAGATTTATCTTTTGGAGTTGTTCATAATAGGTAAGACATACCACGCTCAAGAAAAATAACTGTTAATCATTTTGTGCGCTAACAAATACCTGTGATATGTACCACAGCACACTCAAATGCATAGTGATGGGGGCAGGCTATGGAAAAAGAAAAGGGACAACCACACAAGAGCAAACTGTACAAAAACCCTGTCCAAGTTTGTTTTCAGCATCCCAATAACCTAGGCAAACATGACCCAATTAACAAATGAGGGAGCTGACATATACTAAAGTCCTCAGTCCTACCATGTACTTCCAAATGTTTACTGAGCATCTTCCTTGCCTGGATCGAGTCACTAGCCACAGTGCATAAGGCGAGTCGTAGCATGTTGATATACCGTTCCAAAGTCCCAGGCTTTTGTCTTACTCACAAAAAGCATTAAGCGCCTATATTTAACCATACTTTCCAAACTTATCCCAAAAGGATGTCAAAACTCACTTATATAAAGTAAATGGAAGGAATTTTTTTTCTTTTAAAATTTTGAACTCTAAAGCTAAATTAAGGCTGTAAGCTGAAACGCTCAGGAGAATGGTCTCTCCAATACGAAGAAAAAAGAATACTGAAGCATTCATGAGGACTCATAAGGACAATACCGTTACAATAAAAAACCTGTGCATTAGCTTTTAAGCCACAATATTAAATCTCTACACATCGATCACAAAACGTTAACAACGCTTTATTTGCAAGAATCTTCTACCGGATGAATCTGTGTTGTTTCCAAGGAAATAAACACAATAATTCCTTTTTGATGCAGAGTACTCAGCTCCCACTGCAGACAATAAGAGTTGAAAGTACTCTGGCATCTTCCCAAATCTAGTCTAAAATACACAGTAAATTTATTTAAGGAATCTGTTTTCTTATTTTTGCTCCTACTACACATAATAACTTGCTCTTTCTCCCTATGCCCTTATTACTCTATAGGAGTTAAGGAAAAAAAATGCACTCACGCAGAAAATACACTCTATCTAAACATATAAAAGTGAACTTGAAGTTGGCAAGCAAATGTTTATAAAATATTTAACCACATCTAAAACAACTGTGCCGGAATATTTTCAATGCCTATACGCAGATGCAAAAATTGACGTCTTGGTACAAATGTCACATTCTTGACACCCCCTACGAGGCAAAACTCTTTCGCATTTTTTCTTGAAGATACAGAGACAGTAAGACAGCCATGGTCTGCGTCCCAGTTTCATTATCACAGAAAATATTTTAGCATAGAGCACAAGGAGGGAGTGAAAAGGGAAAAAGATAGATGCAAAAAAGGAATTTAAAACTGGATTCGCAAGTATTTCATGTCATTTACTGGAGAAAGCATAAAGAAAAAAAATACCACAAGAAGGTTAACCGTCTTTTCCTCTAAAGACAGTATTTTATGGCCAAAGACACCACTAAGTACAGCTATTGCTCTCTAAAGACAGTTTTTTTTCCATGTGTTAAACACAGTAAAAACAGATCATAACAAAATCCGTATATAAAACAATCTATCTCCAGTCAAGCGGTAAGAAAGGCTCTGGGTCTGATTGGTACTGTCAAGGTTAAAGATTTTGACATTACAAAAAACAAACTGACAAATAAATTAAGAAATAACCAACAGATGGCCTACAATTTCAGGACTTTTTTTTTTTTTAATAGATTACTTCTTCTTCAACAGCTGAAGTTCCACGCATTACAAAAGTTAGTAAACGTTCTTGTTTAGAAATGAACAGGCTGACGTCTCTTCCATGTTCTTCGAGACTGCAGGCAGAGCCAGCTAAGAGAGCACTTCTGCTTGGAAACATGTTGCTAAATTTATTCTGTCTTACACTTCAGAGCTGATTGAAAAAAAAAAAAAGCTAAAGACCACACAGAAAAGGAAAGACCTATCTGCCAGAGACAAATTGTTCTATGTGAGTGGAGAAGACAACAGTATGAAAAAAGTACTGACGTAACAAATGCAGCAGATCAACAGATAAGGAAAATAAACCCCCCACTGCCAGAGGGCTTATCAGAACAAAATCATTTTATGTAGTTGGGGGGAGAGGGAAAGAGATGAAGAGCGCAGCTTCTTCTCACTTAGTGCATCACGGGCTTTCAACACATCATCAATCTGGGCTCTCTGAAGCACTGTCACTATGCACATAACTTTTTAAATTAATCCACTTCAAGAAACAAAATAAAACTTATGTTCTTAGTCAGTATTATATACTTGCTTTGAGTACTTATGGAAAAAAAAAAAAAGACTTGTGAAAGTATAAATTAAACATAGTAGAACTACTGTCTTACGACAAAGAATGAAATACTCTGATAAGTATAACCCAATTTAAAAAATGAATACAGGTCAAATGATTCCGTTCTTGTTGTTCACAAGACAAACATATAGGTCAGAATGATCAAGGAGTGGAACTGCAATTAAAATTAAAGAATATATTTAAATCAAATGCAAGAAAAATATTTTTAACAGGGATAGCTGCTTCAGAGCTATTCCACAGGTGAATACAATTGGGAAACACCATCACTTCAGATATTAAACAGTAACAGTAAATATACAATAGAAAATAAACTTCTTATGGAAGACAGATGAAAAGAACCATGAAATAATCTTCTTTACCTACCAATGGTATTCTAATAAACTTATTTCTTAAAGACAGCTGAATGCAGTCATCCCTGAAATTCTCCCTGCCTGTCTCTTAATAAACAGAATAGTGAAAAAGACTACAGCTAAACAGGCTAGTTTTTGTAAAACCCGGAGACGCACAGTCTTTGTGATTGGCTTCTGACTTACAGAGCTCAGCAGTCTCATTACTGTAATGGGCTGGTATTTGACAACTCCTTCCATCTAAGTTGTCACACAGTTGCTGACAGCTACTGGACAATGTTACAAAACCTTTTCCTTCCTAACTACAACCAAAGATACCAACGGTAGGAGATCTTCTTACAGCAGATTCCAAAAGTCATACCTAGCTCATTCTTACTCCTCATCGTCCTTGCCTCACTTTTGTGGTGATCATGCTGTCCTCTTTCCTCTCTTGGTAAACAGCCAGACATCCTCCTTTCAGGTACAGAAAAAGTCAGACATCAAGTCTTTGTCATTGTAAGCAGAAATTTTGGGGGGGGGGGGGGGGGAATGAGGCATCAGCTTGTCTTGACACTCCCAACCCTCACTCAAAAGGTGCGAAAAGCCATTTACTGAATCAAATTCCTGTCATTTCCTATGACTTAATCTTCCTTCCTTCAGGAGCTTGACTTCCACAGAGCAAGACATGGAACATGTCGTCTGTGTGTTTTATGCAACATTTAGTATATTTAGTATATTATTAACAGTCTCTTTCCTATCTGCTCCTTCTTCCAACAGAGGAGGAGCTGGATCTTCTTCCTACAGCAAGGACAGCTAAGATCTAGGATGCAAAGATCACGGAAAGCCCAACTGGAGAAGTTTTCTTCACCAAATACGAGAGGCATGACACAAAGCAACAAGAAAGCAAAGATACAGTATGCGACAGCAAAATGGAATGTGACATTATAGATGATGACACAGAGAATCAGACATAAAGGTAAAGAAGTGAAAAGCAAAGCAGATGGAGGACAGCATAGAACAGGAAGCCTGTCATTACTGTCCAAGAAATTTTATGTAACATCTAAAATGTTAATTTATACATCAGGATAAAACTGGTGTGCATAGGATTATTCATCATGGCAAGGTTCAAAGCTGCATCAGTGCTGTAACATACCAAGTGATAGCATATAGCAGCATCCAAAAGATATAACAACGTAAATGTCAGTATGTGACTATCAAAAACACCAATCTAATAAATAACAAATAATAAATGTTGCATTAGAACTGTTCTCTTGTCCTCATTTTGCTGAATGCATGATTTTGCGGTGAAAGTACGCTTACATAACTCCTTGTCCTTACAACAAAAGACCGAATAACATAAAACAAATGTATGAATTATGATTCTTTTTGTCTGCCACTTTTGCATCTCACACTGCAAGTGCTACAAAACTTTTAGCCTTTTTGATTCAAAATTTGGATTCAGAAAAAAATCTAAATATAATTAAAATTCTGCAAATAGTCCCATTATTTGTTCATTTCTTAAGATCTGAAATTGAACATTCCTGAATAGTCACATTAAGAAGACATCTTAACTCCACTTTAGTAAGTTTAAAACCTCCATTTGCTAGGTGCAAAGGTGAAAATGAGTAATTATTTTCAGATACTGTTTAAACAGTAAGCACAAAAAACTAGACAAAAATATCTTTAAGCAAAAGAGGGGAATGTTAACAATGTAATATTATTAATAAATATTTGAGATTTACTTGTGAAATGTATAGGTTTGTTTTCTTTTTTTAGCTGAGAATGCTGTTATATTTAATGCAACAATAGATCATATAAAATACGAGCATGACTCTTAGGAAAGTTTCATAGTAAGAGAAAAAAAAAAAAAAGCACTTGATTTTTTACTTGTGGGGGAAAGTTAGCAAATCTTGTAGGTTTTTCATCTACAAAGCCAGATATTTAGACCTTTCTTCTTTCCTTTCAAATAAGTGCCATGAATTTTCAGCTGAATTTAGCCTGAATTACATAAAATCAGTAGTAACTGCCAAAGCAAAGGAGGCGACCAACACAATTTACAGAAGAAAACTCCTTCCAACAGCAGTGTTTAAGGAAAAATCCAACAAAAAAACCAGAGGAAGATTTGTTAGCAGCTATTTGCAGAGAATAAATGTGGACAAAGGGACCCCTCCACCCCTCCAAAGTGGTTTTCAACTTTTTTTTTTTCTGATTCACAACACTACTTTAGGCAAGTTAAACTCCACCTCAACTGGCTATTGTGAATATCAGAAGAAACTTACCACTTAACAAGAGAAGAAAAGGTCTTGAACTGACCCTGGACAATTTTCAAAATCCACTCGACACAGAGCTGAGTCAGGCTCAATAAAATAAGCTTAAAGCTTCAAAAATTCTGCTGTAAAACAGGTGGTGACTCTTTACATCTCTGACTATTTACATCACAGTGACGGTTATCCATGCACTGAAGATCATCTTCCAGAAGGTATTTCAAGGTATTTAAAATGTGGCCAGGAAGCGACATTTGGCCTGGGGGAACTCAGCCTCCCTGAAATCAATGACACAGTGTTTGCAACGAAACATCTTAGCATTTTAGCCCCAATTTTGCCTTAGGACGTTGCAAATATCTGGAACCACCTTTATCATGGTTGCTACAAAACCACACACAGTGGAGTCGGGGCAGGACTGGAATCTCTACAGGCCAAGTTAAATGCAAATAGGTTGCTGTTAAGTTTACTCCTATTTTGTCTGTATCATGATTTTTCAGATGTCTATGTCATGATAGTTTTGCTTTGTTTTCAGAAGCAACCAGAAAAAAGCGCATCTGTGAGAGTAGAAATTTCAGTTTTGAATTTCTGAAAGTACCACATAACTAAAAAGAAGAGCTTACAGTGTAATAACTGCTGTCACCTAACTATGACTGCGTCAGCTGTAGCTTCCATTCAAATGAGGAGAATGTTAAATTTCACTGAAGGAGAAAAAAATCCACAAGAATTTAATAAGCATTAACCATACAGTTCCCTACTGACTGTCATTATTTTACAGCATTATATTCTCAACTCATTTCTACATCATAGATCTGAAATTCAAAGACTACTTCAAGCCTTACGCTTTGATATTTCAGTGTTCTGGACAAACCACTGTCCTGGTTTCAGAATGATGTGCGTACTTGCACAGGGATCTATACCGTGTGCCTTCCAGGACAGAGGTCTTAATTGTGTTGCTTCACTCTATATTATTTCCCACCATTCCAGAGTAAATTGTAAATTTGTAAATCGTAATCTATAAATCTTATGCTATAAATTCTAAGATCATTTCATATCCATTGTGATCAAGTGCAGCTTCAGAATTAGATATAATAAAAAGTAATTCTTCCTTTCTGAAAAGAATAACAACTTTTCTCAGTGACTCAGTAAGAGAAAAACAAAACTATATTGTAAATCTGTCCCATAATTGCTTCAGTCCTACAGACATCTATCACCACAAGCAAATCCCATCCTGTACAGATCTCACCACACACTGGGAATCTTATAGCTTATCTTAAAATCACTAATTTCTGTCTATTCCACAATACGTTACTTCACGTGTAGAAAACAGGCAATAAACAGACAGCAAACAAAGTGCTTCTGGAGTTCCTCCTCCGCACTTCTGTTAAGAGGGGAAAAAACAATATACAAGGATATCATGCTTGATGTTATGCTATTAATTTAAGAAGTTACCCCAGTAAATATTGAAATACAATATCAACAAACTTTAGCGATTGAAGTTCTCCGATTAATTAAAAATATCCTATATTAAAAGAAATTAAAGAATCTTTAAAAATAAAGATAGATTCATGATTATTTATACATTAGTCATTTCCAATGTCTTCCTACAAGAACAAAAAACAAAAAGAAACTCAGTAAAGCCAGTTTCACTTTCTGTTTCGCAGTGCTGACTCATCTATGTCACAACTTGCTGAAAAGGAAGACTTTTTGAACTATCTCATTTAGATTATGTCTTTAAACTATAATACAATTTCAAATAGTCTTGGGATCTACGAAAGCATGTCTTTAAAGATTTTTAGATCATAAAGTAAGTTTGACTCAATAATACTATTTGAACAACTCTTCCTATAAAAGGCGCAGAAGATGTCATTACTACATTTCATAACCTAAATGAATAACATAGAGCCACAGAGTCCTCTGTAAACCACAGTAAAGGCATGGGGATTTACCTACATAGAGGCTGGAAAGGACCAGTGCCTCAGATTATTCTTAATGCTAGTAAATTCAATAGCTGTATAGGAGGCCTGACCTTACTAAATCAAGCTTAAGCGGTTAAGCAGATTCTGCACTATGCCACCAGGAGTCCAACTTCACGACAAATTAGTGAAAAGCGCAAGCTGCCACCGAAAGGGATGATGCCGCTCTCCGCCCTGACTGCACTGTGCCTACCCCTTGACTCAGCCTGGACACGGCGCAGCTAAAGGCTGAATCACGTCAGCTCCCTGCTTGGAGGGAAAACGCACCCTACCTCACCCCCACAGAAGACTAGTTTTGCATCAGATCAGCGAGCGACTTCAATCCACCCTCAAGTAACGTGTTTGCTATACAGGACATGGAGGATGGGGTGGGAACCACCCAGGAGTAGGATCATCTCTTTCACTGCACTGAAAATTACGCTAACCATAGTCTGGGTTGGCTTAATTTGAACTGCACCCCAAACCACTTCTTTGGATGTACCTCTTTTTTCTTGACTAACACTCCACAGAAATTCTGCAGCCACAGCTTGCAGGCAACAATAACTGTCATGTGAAAAAAAAAAAGCATGACTAATTCAAGATATTCCTGCATTGAACCCCAATAATATTACTAATTTTGGAGGCAATCTTCCGTTAGAGGTAAAAAAAAAATAGATTTTGCCAGTGAAAATAACAACTAAATTTGAAAACAGTTTTCAAATAAATTCATAAAGCAGGGAATCAGAATGTTTTAAAGGTGAAAATTATTGCCAAAAACTAAAATAAAAATTAATTCATCACCTTGTAAATAAAATAAAGTATTCTCTCAAACAAATACACAACTAATGCAAACAGTCCAAATGAATCAGCAGAATTATTTGTGAAAGCAGATATGTAGGGAAAAGTCCAAACTTAGGTAATATCATCTATACCCATGTTTACTTACAATTAAGAATAAAATGTTACAGCAATATTCTGAAAGGAACAGACTTAGGGATAGTCACTCAGAAAAAAACATTTTGCAATCCAGGATTTTAACAAAAACAAATGAAAATCTATTTAAAGAGTATTTTATTCGGCAAAAAGGTTTGCTGGATGTAAATGCTTCTCTACAGAATCCACAATTTAGACTTTCTTAACGCACATGAACTTAAGATGCAAACAGTGTAAAAACAAAACCGAAGCTATCTAATACCCTAAAATGAAAAAGCACAACAGATTCAGTAGCTTTGGTTAGGAAAGCTGCTAGTAACTACAGTATACTATATCACATCTCATCATCCTTTTTTAAAAAAGCCCAGCTGTTGCAGATCATAAAAGAGGTACTTCTTCGATCGGAAAACTTAAACAAATTCATCTTTCCAAATTAACAGCTCTATTTAAATTGATCTATCTTATGTCTTTATAAGTTTACAGACATTTCATTTGGGATTGCAATTTTTCTAATTGCCACTGTTACTGCCACTACAAGTTCCACTTTAGATAGAGCTATAGTCCTACCATTGAGTCTATGCTAGTAGGACTTGTTAAAGTTAAGCCTCGCGAGGCCTAAGCAAACTTAAGTATGTCTGCACTACAGACAAACACAGCAATGTTGGATGGGGGTATCAACACATGTGATCCATGACCAGCACAGTTATTGTTTGCAGCTGCAGTTATATTTGCAAAACCAGTCGCTTAGCAGTCAGTTTGGCTGATGGTTTACTTTGGTGTAGCTGCATCCACATCAGGAACACTGCTAGCATCTCTAGCACTGACTAGGTCCTTAAACCGGAGTCCCTGCTTTCACGCTGGGAAGGTTTTGATAATGTAGCTCTATACAGGTGTAGCAAAAGTTGGGAGACTTCCCCCAGTCAGGCAAAGGGTTATTCTTAGCATTAAATAACCTGCATACAGATTATGACAGTATTTCTGAGCGGTGCTTTATTCCACCAACTGAATCGAAACAGGCAGTACCAAGCATCCAGCTAACTCTAGTGGAGCACTGTAGAGGCGCCCCGATTTGTCCAGCAGATTTTCAGAGTTGGAATTTTCATACTGTATCTTTCTAAAAAAATACACATTTACTGTTGGTGGACAAGTTCAAAGAGCAATTTATTATTTTCATGAACACAAAAAGCTGAAAGGGAACACTTTAGAATTCAGCCTTCTGTAAAACTGAAACCTACATGTAAGAGAAAAACGATCACAAAAAGCCTGCGATGAGGGACAATAAAATGAGAAATCCATGGAACTCAGGAACATTTGCCACACCAATCTCTGCTATATTACGTTCACAAAAAAGTTCAGGCAAGTTGCATTTTTAAAAGGAATTCTTAACACTGTTTAAATAAATTCTTTCACTAGTACTTTCACTGCCCATAGTTTCTGAAAACAAGCAGCTATGCCAAGATCTTTCTATGATGCCCGCAATCGGAATGTCCAAAGCTGGGACTAATTTTATTCCACTGATACAGCACAAGCACTTTAGTGTACCCATGTAAAATCGCTGACCAGCCATTATCAACCTCATCAGGAAACATGGTCTTTATATTTGATGGAGTTAAAGCTACGCATCAGTTTCAGTTTCCACATTATCTTTTAACATTTGCCCTTGTAAATTTATCTTTATACCTGCATAAGTTTAATAAATTTGTCCCATATAATTAAAACGCATAATTATTTATAATTATGACACAGAATTCTGCTGCAACTTTGATCGGATCAATAAATTAGTAAGCGTAGCAGAAGATGCTATAACGGTTGTTTATTTCTGGAGCAGGAAACATGTTCTGAAAGTAATACTACTAGCAAGTTGATGCCAAAAGTTGCAAATTATCTAAAACATATATCTGAGGACCAGGACGTGTTCTGCCAATGCCCATTTCAACTGGGTAACATTTATTCTATTTTTGACGCAGGTAATGTCATGTATGAAGCCTAAGGGACAGAAATGGCTTAGGATTATCAGAAGATGATTCAGGGGAAAAGTTGAACAAATTAAATATAGTTCTGCTACACATTCTCTTTAATAAAATATGTAACAGAAGACATCAAAAAGCAAACTTCACTGCAGTTTTAATATCAGGTAGTACAGTATTTTAGTTCAGCTTCCTAACTATACTGCCAAGCCTTACAAGTTCCAGGTAAATGAATTTGCTTATAATGCACAGTAACATTTTTTACTCCCATTAAGATTCAGTGATAGTAATGACATAACAATAAATAGCTTCCCACACAACAACGCTCAATGATAACAAGAGGAATCAGTACTTTACTGATAAATCAAAGCGACCCTTAAAATCAGGGCCCGGCTAAAAACACTTTTGTCATTTATCCTGCTCTTCAATAGCTCTATGCCCCTCTGAGGCTGACTAAACACTTGACCATCCTTTCCGATCAGCCAGAGCTAAGCCATCCAACTTCTTTCTCAGCAATAAACACCAGAAGACTCAACAGCCTGGTAGAGCAGACAATTAACTGCTACTCCCTCTGCACACCACAAGTCGACTGAGCGTAAACTTAACCGAGAAAAGCTAAACCTGCGACCTGTCAACCTTCACTCATTTGGGAGAAGCCTCCCCCTCTTCCCCCCACGCTTTGCTTTACTTTGCATTGATCTCAGCTTTTGTAAGGCCCCATTCCTCCAGCCAGGCATGCTCCTTGCCGGCCTCTCACGGGACCTTTTTTTTTTTTTGGGGGGGGGGGGGGGGGTGGGAGGACACACAAAACGACAGGAGGTCTGCGGGCTGCAGCGCCGGCGCCGCCGACGAGCTCTGGAGCCGTTTCCTCACCTCCCACAATTCTTACACGCTCCGGGCCCGGCAGGGTGCGTGTGGCCTGATTACAGGGGGAAGAAGGAGGGGAAAGAAGGGGGAAAAAAAAAAAAACGGAGCCAGGGAGAGCACAGATAAATACATCATCACGAGGGGAGGATTTTTCCCTATTAAACCTTAGTCATAGCTGCTCCCGTTTCTGAAGGCCCAACGATAAAGATAACGATAATAAAAACGGCAAGATAGGCTGGGGACGGGGAGGAAAAACAACAACAAAAAAAAACCCAAAACACCCCAGCACCCGGAGCAGACACACAGGGAGACAGCCCCGGCGGCGCCGCTTACCTTCCGACTCGCTCCTCCGAGGGACACCTTGGGCCTTGTTTTGAAATCCCCTTCAAAGCTGAACATGTTTACAGCTTATCCCATCGGGAGAGGCGGCGCGGCCCCCTCCCGAGCTGACACGGCGACGGGGGCGCCGGCCGACCGGCCGCGAGCGGGCAGCCCCGGGGCCGCGGGCAGCCGCAAGCCCCCGGGCCGGCACCCCCAGGCCCGCGCCGCTGCCGCCCCCGAGGGGCTGCTGCCCACACGGCGGCCCGGCTCCCCCACCACCGCCGCCGCCGCCGCCTCCCCGCGGCCTTCGCTTCCCCGGCCACCCCCTTCCTGACCGGCGGCTACGGCTCAGTGTGGTGGGAGGGAGGAGGGAGCGGAGGAGGGGGCTGGCGAGGCTGCTACACTTGCACTGGGGGAAGCAGCCGGCTGTAGCGAGAAGATGGCCGCCGCCCGCAGCCTCCCCGGCGCGCTCCCGCCGCCACCGCCGCGACGCTCCCGCTCCCGCCGCCGCCGCCGCCTCCGCCGCGCCGCGCCGCCCGCGCGCACGCGCGCGCCGCCCCTCGGCAGCGCCTCCGCCGGCTTCTGTGGAGGCGGCGGCGGCAGCCGGGTCACCCCCGCGGCGGGCGGCGGCCCTCGCTCCTGTCAGCCCCTTCCTCAGCCCGCTGCCGGCCCCCGCCGCGCCGCCCCGCTTCCTCCGAGCCCGGCCCCGGCCCGGGGCTGCCTGCGCGCCGGGGCCGAAGCGGCGGGTGTCCGCGCTCGCCCTCCTGGCGCCCGGCCCAGCTCCTCATCTCTCCCCACCGCCGTCGCTTCCTGCCGGTCGGGTCTTTTTTTCCCCTTAGCGGGGCAGTTTTGTCCCCTTGGCTCCAGCTTTCCCGCCTCTAGGAAGGAGAGGCCTAGCTGCGCGTAGGCAACGTCCTCCTGACCCCAAAGGCCAAACGCCTTTGAAACGCTGGAAACGGCGGGTCGGGGCCTGCGTTTTAACAGCCCGACGCCGGTGTTAGCGCGGGCGGGCGCGCACGTTGCTTTCCCCTTGTGAGCGTGAGCTTTGGGCGGCCGCGCAGGGGAGCTGGGACCGGCAGAGCTGCGAGGCCCATACGCGTGGGCTGGGCAGCGCTGGCCGCGGAGGCCTGGCCCGCTCCTCCCGCGCGGCCGTCTTGCTCGGCCTAAATACGTGATGACAGCGGAAGTTGCTGCTAATCATGATAGCGTTGTTATGCTGTACGGAACAGCGCGTGTGCTCTTAATGAGCAGACATGGCGGGGGGAGAAAGGATCATAACACAAATTATTTTTATAAATAAACACATTGCTGTGCTTTTTGTAGGATAAGCGTATGCTGGGGCATCAGCCTGTTGCAAAGACTTCAATGAGCAGCTGAATGTCAGCATCCTGAAAACACTAGTTGCAGGCACCAGTACGGCTGTGAAACCCCAATTACCAAACCCCTTCGTGCAAGTGGACTCCGTACAGGACTGAGGTATCAAGACAACGAAGAAAGCCAGGTGTATAAAAGCAGCAGAACGAAATGGTGAAACTAAGCTTGAGGCTGCTTTGCTCTACGTTTCTTTAGCCTGTACTCCATTTTTCAGCTCTGATTGCGTTGTTCTAGATACAGAGATAATACTGAGGGACGCAATAACAAAAAGCAGTTAATCGCTCTGCAACTAAGAGGTGCTAAATTAACGTAAATGATCAAATCCAGCTTCCTTCTGCTTTAGAGGAAATTTGACTGGGCCCTAACTTGTGATTTCTCACCTCACCCTATCATAACGGCCAAATAGCAGGGTCCATGCCAGATGATAGTGTATGCACTTCGGACTAGTTCTTACAGAAAAGAAAATGCCATTTAATTATTTCCAGGCTGAGTGTTAGATTATATGTTTGTTGATATTTCTTCAGATTTGGATGATTCAGAAGAGCCTGAATTTAAAAATTTCAGACATTTCGTAAGGGAGGTTGTGCTTGACAAGGGTGAACATCAGCCTTGTATTTCCTGAGATAACGTAGTTTCGGTATTAGCAAGCCTGGCCTCCTGTAAATACTGCTTACTGATGCAGTTGAGGTTTGAGCGTTGTGTAATACCATGTCAAATGCTGGTTCAGAGTTTCAACACATTGCATCGTTGATGCAATATCACACCATTAGGGTTCAGTTTGGCTCCAGGAGAATGGGAGAACCCTCAAGAGTGGAAATGAATTTTTTTCAAAGCGTGACTGCATTCTTTTTGCGTGGCCTTCAGCCTTGATAAACTATGTAGGTCTCATACAGAAAACTAAAGGGCTAATCCAGATGGCCATAGCAGTTAATTCATTGCTTTCCCTTAGCTCAGAAACAAACTGTCAGGTCACAGTTTTGTGTGGAATTTTTATCAGTAGCAAAGCCAACTTAGGGATTCCCTCCTCGTGTAGCAAGGAGAACGAATGTGAAACTGCATTGGGTGGTGGTTAGATGAAATAGGTTTTGAGCAGATACATCCTTAACAAGGGCCAACTTCAGCGTTAGATGGACACAAGATCTCTTGATGATCCAGGCTGTTACCTCCTAAGAGGTAGTTTGATGAGTTTTTCATGGCTGTTAAATGACATGAGCCCAAGTGATGAATGCGTGTCTGAGAAATCTGAATGATTTGTGTGTGCCTCTAGAGGCTACTCTAGGTGTAATTTTATTAAATGAAAATAACTTATATAACAGGATAAACAACTGGATGTTGGTGTCTTGAATACAGTGAGTTTACAGAAGCAGAAGAAACCATGAAATGTATTTTATTTTTGTGTTTCTTTTTAGTGCAAACAATACATTTATATCACAGTGGAGGAAATGTACAAGAATCAGAAGAATCAGTGGTGGTTAGTCAAGAAGTCAGAATGGTGAAGAGTTTAATATTTTCAGGGAGCAGCAAGAGCGGGGCTGCTCCAAGAAGGAAGACAAGTGGGCGCCGAGGGTGACCGCAACGCTGGCATTGCCTTCCCTGACCCAGGTGCAATCGCACGTGGTCCAAACACAGTAGGCAGAGCCAGCCGCTGGCAACGGGGTTTATCGATAGTCCCAGACAAGGCCAAGGGATGAAAAGAGTGCAGTCAGGAACAGCAGGAGACAAGGCTACAATGTAGGTCCAAGGTCCATCCGGGGGGGCGGGGCTGGCGACAGGTATGCCTGAGCTTAAAGGGAGGTCTGGGACCGATCAGCAGAGGAGTGAGTGAGTGGGGGTCGCAGCTGGGGTTGGTCAGGGCATTTAAGGCCTATTAGTGCACTCAGGGCTCTGACAAAAAAATACCCAAGAATTTAGGAATGCTACTGTTTTATGTATGCCTCTTTTAACACCCGCCTGAGTTCACTTGTTTTGCCTCACCAGCTGCAATAGCTAGCTCCATACGGAGTTTGCCATCTTTCTCGTCTCCTTTCCTATTGCACATTCCATGAGATTTTTTACTGTCTCCAAATCACAGTTCTCTACCTTTTACATTGTTCTCTTTTCCCCTTGCAGGCATAAGCATCTGCAAACATTGCTTCCAGGTGCAACAGGACCGCAGAAGTCCAATTGTTCTTCACACAACAGTCTGTTAAAAAGATGGAACTGCTTGACATTTTCTTCACTCTGTGCAACAGATATCAACCTTTTCTGCTTTTTATTTGAAATGACATGTGTAGGGCCATTTCATTTGTGTAGCTGAAAATCTCCAATGACAACTCTTCCATTTCCAAGACAATTCATTTTTTTTATTTTCCGTATTTGTGTTAATAAACAAAAAAGGTTGTGAATATGAATGCCCTTGGGAATTAGAAACATAAAAAATCTTAGAAATACAGGTGTAGGTATGACCTCTAGTCCATCCCCATGCTCTGCAAAAGGGATCAATTTCTGTAAGTACATATGAAATATCTCTGAATATATGTATTTCTAATTATATGCCACTCTAAAGCAGCTTTCACACTTCTGTATCAAATACAGCTCAGGTAAACCACTGCAAACCTGGAGTCCCACAACGTGCCTAGCTGCTCACAACAGACAGTTATACATCTTCTTTTAATATCCAACTTAAATTTCTGTTAGTTCCTGCTAAATGATTATTTGTCTCCTGCCCACAGAGAACACACAGAACAACTGATCGTTTTCCTTTTCAAGGCATCCTTTATGAAGACTATTAGTTATTCTCTCTCAGTCTTTTTTATTTTAGACCAAAAAAAAATATGCTTTCAATTTTTTGTCATCTGTCCATATTTCCAAATTACCAGTCAGTTTTGTTGCCCTCCTTATGACTCCATCCAGGCTGGCTACATTGTTCTTTGAGAGCGGTGACTAAAACAGGACTCCAACTCTGGATTCAGAAATATTTCAAATTACTTTTTTGCCGTTTTCCCTTTGTTTTGTTTTTACCAAAACTACTAGTAAATGTGCAACATATGCAATTCAAGCATAGTTTTGACAGGACAATTAAATAAATTCAACACCTGGACATTTAAGTATTACTTTATATCTTACAACTGTGCTGGAGCTAGAAAGTCAAAGGACTGTACTGAAAGTGAAATGTTTTTGCTTACTTTCACTATCAACTTGAAGCAAAGTGTAAATTAATAACGACAAGGACATTCATTACCTTTGTTTCTATAGAGGCGTATAACAACACAGATAAGGACATGGCTTACTACATACAGTCCAGCCAGCTAGTCCTTTAGTTAAAGTTACCCAAAATTATTTGATTAGAAGATCACTGTCACAAGGGCAGGGGAATACTTACTTGTGTACAGTGACAGATTTAGCCGTTTGGATTGAAATTTTCTACTTCAAGAATCTACCTCGATCTCGATTCTGAAAAGTATCATTTGAAATAATGGATACATTTTTGAGAATACGAAAAAATCTTAATTTGACCATCGTACAAATAAATAACTTGTGTCTTTGTGTGGGGCTTGGTCATGCTTCCAGATTAATTTTTGCTAGTTTAGCTCCCTGGGCCGCCTAACTATGGGACTCGGTAAGAGATGGTGATTGATGGTGCAGGCTGATTATGTCTGAAGTACGTGGCCCTTTTCTAAACTTGCTTCACTGAGCATACTGCAGCGATGAAGATCGGAATGCACCATGTCCTAATGTCCCTGCACTAGCTGAAGGTAGCTCCTGCTCAGTGAGTACTGAACAAATGGGCATTTTCATAGCGCCCGTATTCTGTATGTCCCGGGAAGGTGGACGTTCTGTGGAAAGAAATCTTTTGTGATTGAGCAAATAAAACCTGAGTCATAACATATACGCATAGTGACCCTGTTTCAACATGCTTTACATCTCCTCCGAAATGTTATATAGGTTTGATAGAATGGCTTGCTTCTTGCTTTGAAAGGTGGGACAGAGAGTCTCCTCATCAGAGAAAACAACTCTGCCTGAGCAGAAAGAAGGTTAAGTTCTGGCACGGGCGTGGAGAGGAGGTGATTTTTCAGTACCATGAAAATGAAGAAAGCATCACACACAAAGTAGTCACATTTGAAGAAAATATGTGCAAAGTGTAATGCACTCCATATTGGAGAGAAGATTATCTATAGACCCTCTCGTCGGCCTAACTCCTGGTACAGAAGAGCAGGAGAAATTTTGTGGTTCATCTCAGACTAGTGCCAATTCATATTCCCCTGCACCCCGGTCTTCTTTTCCGTTTTTCACTATGAGTGACTTGGAGCAAAGCTGTATTCTAAATGTCACTTGTTGACACCATGGTGCTGAGCAGAAGAAAACCAGGGATGAAGATTTGATGGGGAGCAATAATGAAAAAAAAGAATTCCTTTCCAAGAGTGATGAGGCTCTTTAGTTTATGGTGTGCTGGGTGCTAAGGGTAACATTGCTGAAGTAACTTATTAACTTTCATATTTACGGAGCTGCTGGTGACTTACTTTAAACTTGCGGCACCCTCTGCCTTCATCAGGGACAAATTTAATAGTTTTCATAAACTCTCTTTCTACATATTAAAAATGGCAATAAGAAGAAAAATATCATACACACTGTTTATACCCTTTGAAGAAGCACCGGTATCTACAATATTTTTTATTGTCAAACTAATCCCCAAACAATTTAATTTCTGACGAATGACCCTGCTGGCCCCATTCTGTCCATTTATTCCCATTGGTATGTTCCCTGTTTAGAAAGGGTAACCAATCAAGAGTATATTTGGCAATTGTTCAGTACTTTAGAATATTATGGCCAAATTGTCAGCATCTTGCCATTACTTTCCGTTCCCTGTGCAATTACAAGAAAGTGTTCTAAACTTTTATGCTGACTTGCTGAACTCTATGCAAGTCTAAAATGCACTGACAGTGCCTTGTTATGTGCTGCATTTCTTCCTAAGATGTAGAAACATTTTTTTTTACAAAGGCACATAATAAATGAACAGTAAATAAGTTCAAAATACTATAATTCACAAGAGATGAGGCTTGAGATTAGTGCTGTCATAGGCCAGTGTCTGATTTGCTACTGATACAGACTGATGGTAGGAGGTAATTTATTTTTTTAAATTTATTTACTCCAGGTAAAACTCTGAAAATTAAATCTATTCTATAAAAGAAGGTACTGGAAAGACTGTAATGTGAAAAGCACTTCACTTAAGTACTTCCTTTAGTTAAACATGAATGCCAACACACGCTGCCAAGGAATGAAGACATTTTATTTAAAATTACACTGGCAAGAGACCATCAAATTATCCTTAACATTTTCATTAAATTGAGATACAGATATAGTTAGGGTAGTAAATCTTTTCAATACAAGGAGTTTATTCCTGAGCCAAGGCCAGATTCAGCAGTAATTGTAGGAACTATTAAGACCTAAAGCCTCATCTACATTATCAAAACAACTGTTCAAGGCTTTAGCCCAGTTTTGAAAAATGGACAGGATCCATCCTATACTACCAGCTAATCAGATCTGTGAACTACAGGGATGCCTTTGGATTCTAATCTGGGGTGATCCTTTCATGTTTTGTTGGCCTGATTCAATGAGATTTGAGGGCTTCTGTTAGAAATCTCTCAATATCACTGCCTTGTCTTCCGTCCAAGCTCCCAAGGCTTTGAAACAATCAGACAAGTGGTACCTTTCATAACGTTAACACCTTATTCCTCTAGAGGAATGTCTGACTGAAGATATTGAGGAACGTTATATTCATAGTTGCCAAGATGAAAAATCATTACCCTATAATCTGACCTCCTTTATAAGATAAATAGAAAAATTTTCCCCAGAGATTCCCGTATGAATCATAACTTCTGATTGATCAAGATAATTTCTTTTAGGCATTCAGTCTTCTGAGGGGTGTGTGGGTATGGACTCATTATAGTTTTATAGCTATAATTGAGACACTTTATTATGTTACTTGGCAAGTGTTAGTTTACCAAAAATAGTAGTTTGTATTGTGTATTTAAAAGCTGTAAACATATTTAATCCTCATACTAGTGCATAAAAGACATTCAGCTTAATAATAAAATAAAGATTAGGGCGCTCTTTTCCAAATCTGCCTAAAGACTTAAATATCAATTTATTTTAATAGGAATTGATTGTCCAGGATCCTTAGATATCTTGTAAAGCCCAATCAAAAAGAATAATTGGCATCAAGTGAACATAAATATAACTTCATATTTACCTTTGTTATCTTTGGCTCACCTTTACTACACCTGGAAGCTTTCCCATTGTACAAGCATTATAGAACTTGCCATTCCAAGCAAATTCCAACTTGCTGGTTTTATGCTGACAGAGGCATATGTACTATGGGCCAGTGCATATCTAGCTGTTGTCAAAACAAGTTCCCCTTCATTTCTTACTTAAATTGGCTGGAGTGTTCTTGCCTTCCCTTGGTGCCCATGTAACAAGAGCCTTATGGAAATTAAATCTTTCGTGTAGTTTGATTGTTTGTTTGGTTTAGGTTACCTGAACTTCCAGAGAGATAAACATACACACACACATGTATATATGCATGCGTATATATTTTTTTTCAAATGTTTTCTTGCAAAGGTTCTTGGAAGAAGAATTTAAAGAGGTCTTTCCTAACAAATTATTCATAATTTAAGTTTTGGAAGATCTTGAATGTGTGAAAAAGAAGGTCCTAGTTCATTATGCATGAGCACTCAGAAGGACTGTTTGTTGTACGGGGCTTTGGCACTTCCAGCAGTGAAAAAAATAATAATGAAAACACAGGCTAACATCATGCCCTGTTGGAAGGTAAGTTTTCAGTGATTATCTCTTATGAGATTGAAGTGACCTTCAAAACTCCTGGAAACAGTAGAAATTGAAGGCAGCTGATAAGGTCACGTCATGAAGACTCATCCAAAAATTATTTAACGAACCCAATACACTATCTTATGGAAAATAATTAAAGAAAGCAAGAAAAAAAACAGATATCAATTAAGATAACTAACAGAAAACAATAGTATTCTAATATTTTGAAGGATTTTAAAGAATTTGCTATAGCTACACTATGGAATCCTAGAAGACTCTTCCAACTTACACTATGTACACCACTGGAGTTGTTCAGATTACATTTCAGCATGGACATATTAGCTTAGTCCTCAATGAACTGTAAAAGTTCATGAATAAGCTTACGTTTTGCACTATTCAGGTCCACTAATTAAGCTCTGGAGCTGAGGAAAGTCAGCATAGTTACAGAAAACACAAAACTCAATAGGAGTGAAGACAATTTATGCTTCCTAAGAATAACATTCCTGGATATTAATTCCACAGACAGTAATAATTTATTGTTAAGATCAATGTTATCTAATTTTGGCTGTCTAGATGTTAGGCATCTAGTCTGACCTCCTCATCTACACCTCTCAATAAAGAGAGAGAGGCGTTTCCTACCTCTTTTAAACTCTACCTTAGAAGAGGATCAGCTGCTCACCCTCTGGATGCGACTGTTCATTGAGTGACTGTTGACGATGAGATTTGGCACTTATCAGTTGCACAGCTGAAGTTAACCGAGATGAATTCACTGCCATCTAGCTATAGACAAGCCACACAATACCCGTCCGTAAAGGAGGAGTGATGATGCTCAGGCACTTCTAAGCAGACTTTGGGATCTAAATGGCAAATGTGCAATAAAAGTGTTTAGGATTATTATTAGTGTCACAGAATGACTTGTATAGGAGTGCCAGAGACTGCTGAATAGTTCTCATTTTGCTTCAGTACTGATTCTAAAGGCAGTACTGATTGTTAACCTCTCATGCTGTGGAAACACATAGAAATGACATTTGTCTTTTGATGTCTGCCAGTCCGTTCGGATTTTCAAAATATCATCAGGAAGAGATAAAGATGCCACAGCTGGGACTCAGGACACATAGCTTAAATATCCCCCACCTCCTTTAACCTTCTGCGTAATCATGATCAAATAGGCAGGCTAGAAAGCAGCTTTGCGGAAAAGAACCGGGGTCCTCATAGATAAAAAGCTGAACAGGAGTCAGCAGTGTGCCCTTTCAACAAGAGAAAGCCAACTACATACAGGGCTGCAATAGCTAAAAGGTAGTCAGCAGGCTCAGGGAAGCGGCTTTTCCCCTTTGGCACTTGAGGGACAGCATCTGGACAGCAGCATACAGTTTTGGGCTCTTCAGGGTAAGAAATATTGAAATACTGGAGCAAATCCCCTGGAGGGCCAACAAGATGGTAAGGGGCTGCAGCACATGATGTGCAACGAGCGGCTGAAAGAATTGGGTTTGTTCAGCCTCAAGAAGCTCAGCTGAAGAGAGAATATTATTGCTATCTGTAGCTACCTAATGTGTAGAGTGTAAAGAAGATGCAGCCAGACTCCTCTTGGAGGTGCACAGTGAGAAGACAAGAGGCAACAGACACAAATGGCAACAAGGGACATTCTGACTAGATACTAGAAAGAAAATGTTTATGGTTGAGATGGTCAAACACTGGGAGAGGACCCAGAGACCTTGCAAAATCTCTATCCCTATAGATATTCAAACCTTGACTGCACAAAGTTCTGAAAAACCTGCTCTAGGTGACCGTGCTTTGAGCAGGAGAGCTGCAGAAGGTGAGCCTCCACAGGCACCTTCCAACCTCAACTGTTTTCTGACTGTGATTCACCTCACCTAACTTTAGATACCTACATTTACATCTGAGGTATGTGTCCTAGCTTCCCTTTGGCATCAATGTTGTGACTCATTTGACATTCACTTTAAGAAGAGCTGTATCAGTCTATGGTCAGTACTGTTGCTCTGTTGATGAGACCTCTTATATGTCAAAGGAGAGTCTGTTCTAACTAGCTACAACTTGGTCATATCAATCGCACCCTCTTTACCTCTCCTGCCTGTTTATAAAGCAGATGCTCCTACCTCACAAACACACTGGTGAGTATTTTTTCAGAGTAACACATTCATTAATATTTGCGTTTCACACAGAGACTGTGATGATGGCTGCTATTTGGGGAACGAGAAGAAAGAAATAAAACTTTCCAGATGATGACAGCACTATGGCTGCCTCCTCCCCTTAGAAATGCCAACAATAATTTAAAAAAAAAGCCTTTTATCTTCAAATGTATTTCAGAGCCAATTCAGAGTGAGAAGAGCTTCTTAACATATGAACTTTCAGATGGCTGGGTTGAAGAAAATATGGAGCTTTCCTTTAAACAATTAGAGCCCATTTTGCTAATCAATTTTTGTCAGGCTCCTAGAAACATTTTTCATGATCAGATTCCAAATCGTCTTGAACAATATGAACTAATGACCTTTTATCAGTCCAGTTTTGGGCACTCTGATACATCCCTGCTCAAATTAAATAAATCACAGACCTTAATTAACAAAGACTGGCATGATTGCAAAAGCAATGAATTAGTTTGTACTCTCAGGGATCGCAAACGTACAGTAGTTAGAATTAATGGATTTAATTTTAAATGCGAGGGCTCCTGCATGAAAGTGCCTGAGAAGTCCATCCTAGCATTCTTATTACTCTTTAATTATAATTGATGTACCTGGGAAAGATGTCAGCAGTGTACACTTTAATACAGGTGCTAGTCTCCCTTAAGAGCTAGTCCTTGCTTGAAACAGACAATGATAGGCAACAAGATTTTGATGAAATCCAAATTTATTAGGGTTATAAAGTCATTAATTATTTGGCACCGTAGAGATGTAATCTGGTACTGTTTTTTAATGGACAGCTTTATATATTTAAGTTTGAGAAGTGAGATTTATTTTTAGTTTAAAATACTTCTGTCCCTCTTGGCCCCTTCCTGCCGTTTCTGTTCCTTGCTGATTTTTCTCTTTTTTCCCTACTTTGGCTTAGCTCTTATCTTTCAAGCAGATATTTTCAGCTGTCTTTCCTGCTCTTTTTCAGCCTCAGGAGAGGTCTTTGCTGCTCCACTATCAGTATTCTTGTGTGCAGCAGCTCCCAGGAAGTTCAACCAAAGACGAACAGTTAGTAAAGTCTTAAAAAAAAGCCAGCTAACATCAGCTAAAAATAAATTCATTTCCTATTAAATGGCGTAAACTCCAGTGGCATTGCTTGAGGCTTTCAGCTTGATTTGAAGATAAGTGGCCTGAAAATTGAATATTTTCTGAGGGGAATCCTTTGCTACCTCCACCCCACATGCAGCCCAACAAGCAGGGTTGACCCCAGGCACAGATAAAGACCAGAACAGCTCTGACCTTCATTGCATACTTGCCCATGCAATCTGGAGATCAAGGCCACCACCTCCTGTGAGAGGGCATAAAAGGTGGCAGCGATGAGGAAGGCGGTGGACAATCCTAAAAGTAGACGGCGTTGCCCCAGCCCTTCTGCCTCTCAGGACGAGTGGCAAGGGCAGCTCTCCCAGGATCTGCATTCTTCTCACCCTCCCTGCTTTGTCTCTTCCACCTCCTCGGAGGTGGCCAGGGCACGTTCCCGGCCCTCATCCTGAGGGTATTCCTGCCTACGATGCCAAAGTTGTCAAATTTCCCAGCAAGGCATTCTGCACTCTTCTTGCGGGATGAGTTTAAAGGAAATATTTGCGCTGTAGCTGACTCATAATTACAGTTCAAACCTTATGACACCTGGAGCTTCTGTTAATGCCACGACTTCTGAAGTTATTGGACTGTATGAAAGCTCCAACTGTCAGTTAAAGAGGAAAATCAATTTTCTGGTTACAGAGACTGGAAATGGGAAGTAGGTGAGTCCTGAACGCTCATAAAAAACAAAAGGCAATTAAAAAGAATCCCATATGGATTTCGTCATTGACTTCATGAGAGGTTTGTCATTGACTTCAAGGCAGACAGAATTGTCTTTATTCCTGTAAAAAAGAATAATTTTTAAGGATGTATTGTGATTATCAAGGCCAGATTCATCATTTTTGAATATTTAGGGTTAGCAATACCATATTTTATAGAACTGTGTAGGTCACTGGTATGAGCATTTGGTAAAGTTGGTATATTATGCATGTCTGGAGCACAAACCTATAGTTTAAAAACTGAATAATGTAAAGATATAAACTGCATTTTGTATTAATGCAGCTTTCATCAGTTCCATTTTCCATGCTTACCAGTTAATTCCTACAGCTACTGAAGTCAATAAGAACAATAAATGGTGCAGAATCAGGCCTTGTACAAATAAAAATACTTTAAACTGAGAAATGGAAATTTGCCTTTAAGCTTTGTTTGCTTGGCAATATCTGGTGTCATAGTCTTAAACAAATAAATGTTTTGGCCCAATAAAAGCACTAGTCTGGTCTCTCATGGATTTCAGAACATGGAATTTGGTCCCGTTGCCCCTGCAGTGATCCATATGCTTTGCATATAGGGCTTGAAAAGGCATCCTGGATCGTGCACTCCAGTGCCCTGCTACCACAGGCTCCATGCATATAATCCATTACACAGATTTGTGGAGCTCTATCCTAAGACCAGCTGGGCTCTCTTAAATAGAAACTGTTGGGTTTATCCTTCAGGAATTTGGCCAATCCCTTTTTTAAGTCAGTTTATACTTTTGGCCTCCGCAACATCCTCCAAGAACGGAGTCCTGTTACTGCATGCCATATGAATACTCTGTAGGTGTTGCCTTCTGTTTGTTTCGGACTTGTTACTTGGATAATTGATTACCCTTCAGTGTTTATGTTTTTCCCATTTTCCCCACTAATCTCATTAGAAGCTGTTACAGATTCTGACTGATTTGCTAGGCTGAGCAAGCCTCACTCTTCTGAGGTAGGTGACATTTCCAGAAACAAGCTGAGTCCATTTAACGCTCTCTTGCTGCTGAAAGGAATGATCCCTGATTTTTTTCTCCTCCTCCTCTCTTAATGGCCATGCACATGCTCCCTTTACAAACAGTCCTGACTGTGATCTGACTCTCAATTCTGTTTATTATACTGGTGGAAAAATAACCCAACAGAAAATGTACAGTACAGTGAGCAGAGTCGGCTGAGTAGACGAAGTTAGACCGGCTCAGGCCATCTCCAAGAACCGCACTGCTTGCATCTTCTTGTAAGATAGGCTCCCCGTTGCCTTCATCATCCTAGTGGCCTTTCCTTAGACCTGTTCTGCTTTCCGTTCATTTTTCATTAACACGGCTGACCAGAATTGTACACTGTATTAGAGAAGAGGTCTCACCTTTCACAATGACACTTTATTTTTACTCCTTGGAATACTTCTTCAGAGCCACGGTTTGCATTTACTTTTCTCATCTCTGCATAACATTGATGTCTCGAAATTGTCCTGGGATGCACTAGTACGTCCTGATCTTTATCTTCCTCAGACATTTTCAATTGATAATTTCAATTTACAGCAGAATTTTCTCTTATTAATCCCCTAATGCAGGATATTGTTTTGAACTATGAAATTTTATCTCACTTTTGGGCGCCACTACTTTAGGTTATTCTGAACAGTCTTTCTGAAGGATATTCAGATTCACTTTAATATTGACAGCACCTCTCAACTTTCTGCCATTGGCCAATTCCTCATGTTTGTGTCAAAGTCATTAATAGAAACACTATACAAGACAGGCCTGAGACTGGCCAGGCTCTAGAGAACATCTCTGATAACCTTCCTGCCTAGACAATTTCTGTTTGACTTAAAGTATCTCTTTATTAGCTAAACTGGGATTACAGCCATTTCAAGGAAAATGCAATGTTGCAAAGCAGCCAGATTATATTAGACAGCTTGACCTTGATTTTTTTCCTCACTTTCCAAAGTTACTTAAAGCCCAGAAGAGAGAAGTAAAAAAAAAAGGCTAAATCTTAACCATTACTATAATCACAGAATCACAGAATCACAGAATCAGAGAATCACAGAATGGTTGAGGTTGGAAATCTAGTCCAACCTCCCTGCTCAAGCAGGGTCACCTAGAGCACATTGCCCAGGATCACATCCAGACGGGTTTTGACTATCTCCAGCGAAGGAGACGCCACTACCTCTCTGGGCAACCTGTTCCAATAATCCTGTTGTTATTTTCATTTATTCTTATTAAACTTTTTAAATGGGATTTGTTTCTATGGTAGATCTTTGGAAGGCTTTCTGGCAGTGGTACATTTTAAAACTAACTTTAAATGAAGAGAAGATCATGACTTTGTTTCAGAAAGAGACTGATTCATGCATCTGATCTCCTTGTTGCTTACAACTAGTGGCAATAATTTTCTGGTAACTATTCTAGAAGATTTTAGGCAATGTCTGTATTATTTATTGTGCAGCTAACTAAATCCTCTGCTTCCAGTTTAATTATTTTTAAATTATGTGAAGTGGCATGTTTAACATGGTTAGTAGTACACCACAAATAATCTCCAGATATCTATTTACCCGACTACAGAGACAGAACGACTAGATTTTGAATAATTACTTCTTGTTAGTTGTGGTGAAGTTATTTTTAGAATCTGCAATAAGAAACAATCTTTCTTCCTGACTCTGTTTTGAACGAACATATTTCTTTGGTAAAGCACCTGTACTGAGGAGCCACGCAAGCAAATAAGCCACTATGTTAGGCAAAAAAATACGTGGTCTATAAAATGTATTTGTTGGCCCTAAATTGTCCACTCTCTCTCTAGTATCCCCGACTGAAAAGAGAACCAGATTATATAGATATGTTTAACTTGTGAACTCAAGTAACTTTATTAACTTAGTTTCCGACTCTTATTGCTAGAATTGTAGTTTTACAGGGCTGCCTCGTACTCATACTTTATACGCTAGCAACATGTCATTGCTGATCAATAATTTACTAAAATGTCAAAATGGAAAAGATCTCTGCTAACAATTTTCCAAGACACGACATCTTTTGTAGATTATATTTGGTTTAAGAAAGTCAGTCCCCCAATCCAATAGCAAGACCTGATGGAAAGTAACATTTTCCATAACATAACCTTGATATCTAGAAAAAAATTACAGCAGAGTGAATACAGCAAAAGCATAATTATATTCAAAGAGCCGTTATTGCTGTACTTGCATTAACCTTGCAAGTCTCATGCCTAAAATGTCTATATAATGTATTTAACCTTGCATTGGATAATGAAATATGATGAGCAGATCACTGTAGCAAAGGGCAGAAGACACTGAGGCAACCCTCACCACCAGGCGTTCCTGGAGCGCTCCTTGTCAAATGGTGCAATATGAAAACAAGAAATATGGCTGCAAAAACATACAGTATGACAGAAAAGAAAAACAAAGTAAGAGATGAGGCAGAGAGACTAAACGGGCTGCCCAAGGTCACGTAGGAAAGCACTAGCAGAGATCAACAGAATTCAGCATGGATCTTTTCGTCCTCATCCGTGAACGGGCTGGGCCGCAAATGTTTCCGAGGCAAAGAAGTTTAACCTATAAGGCAGAACATGCTATCAGTAGTTTTGCAATAGCTTTGTCTTTTGTTCCTGTTCAAACAGGCCCAAGTTACTGACTGTCACATTGGTTCTATTTGTCAACACTTTGCTTTTCACTGTTAATCCATGACCCTTTGAAAATGCTCAGATTATTGACATTCAGGCAACTGAGTGACAAACAATTTAGAATTAAAAGATAATAGAATATGGATAGTATTTACTGCAAGGATATCTGATGTCATCATTGAAGTCTGGTTTCATAGTCCAGCCTACACACGAAAACCTTTAATCTGCGGGAGATAATGCTTTTAACTCAAGCTGGATAAGCCACCTGGGGTAGAGATGCTGAATTAACCTGGTCTGTGCTTAATACACACAAAACCACTGGGTAACACGAATCCAGACGAGCTCTGTTCATCCAGGGCCTTCTCACCCTTTTCTCTATGAGCCCAGAAAGAAAGGATTCCCTCGGTTCTCTCAAAGTGGAGTTATTGAGCAGGTCAGCTTCTACCAGTGCCACCAATTATAAAACTTGGCCTTGGAAGGCTGGCTCAGACAAATGAATGCAAAACAACACGGACCCAGTTTGAAAGTTAGTTCACAGTGTAATTCAATTCAAGTGAAGCTAACTCAAGACAAGAAGTCTAAAGGAAGATATTCTGTGTTAACTCTGTAGGGACGACGCTACTAAGGCTAGATTAATTCGTATGGACGTTAACCTCTCCTAGTATCGGACCATTATTGGCAAAAGTGTGCATTTTACAGCATCCAACGAAGCACTGAGTTCATGTTTAATATTCGAGCGTTCAAACTGCGTGAGCCCATTTAGCTATTCAAATCTTGAATCATCCCCTTTTACAATTAGAGTCAGCTTGGGCTGAAACAAAATTCCAGGATTCCTGTTATTTGTCCCATACGTTCAGCTTCTATGACAATGAAGCAAACATAGTTTTGGAGGCACTGTTTAATACGAAACCATCAAAACGGCTCTCCACTGAAGGTTTCACTGCGTTATCCACCCGCAGCAGGAGTTTAGATATTTTTGTCCTACAAAAATTTTGACTACAGGAGATTTTCTGAAAATTTACAAATGCATTTGTTATTCAGTTTATAAGATGTAAGAAACTCAACACGGTTCTTTTAGGGGTTCATTTTTTTGTATTTATTATTCTTGGTAAGATGAAGTTTTGGTCATGTTTACCCCGTACTCAGGCCTTCATACAAAGAGCAATGTTAAAGGTAAAGGATACATTTCAGTGATTTAGTGATTTGAAATCTGACTACTAGACTGTCGCAGAACAATGACGGAAGGTACATTGTATTAATCTGCTGATATAGCATTTCTCATTCCTTGGATGTGCTATTCCTAAAGACTTCCTACAAGTTATATTTAGTCTTCTTTCTTGTTTATAGCAATAGCAATATATTGTTTTTAAATATTGGGATTAAGAAAAAACCTTATACGTTTGGGAAAAAACCAAAAGTCAGTTCAGTGATATCTGTTTGTGCCTTGCCTCTGCAACCTTCGAGTCATCATCTGAACGGTATCATTTGACGTTTCACTGCTGCTTATTTTAGAAGAAACACTGACTAATTTGGCAAATAGTCCACAAATGGACTTAAAATTCAGATGACTGATGGATTTGATGACAAATACATGAAGAGGAAGCCCAGCATTTACAGCTGCACTGGCATTTGCATTTAAAGCAGGAATTAAATTATTTTCTAATATATAAATAATAAGATGTGTTGGTCCTAAACTCTTACTCACAGGAAACAGAATGCATTAGCTGAAAATGGTAGATAAGGTCATTAAATTATGTTCTAACCATTTTTAAAACAATTTCTTTGGAAAATTTTTTTGGCAAATCAAATTCTCCCTTGGATCTGTCTAGCAAAATAGCTTCTAAAGTCTGTAGGCTGAAAAATGGCCCATTTGTAGATTATTCTAAAATCTAGGACCTGGACTATTTTAAGGTTTATTAATGTGTAGACTTTGGCTTTTATGAAGAGTCACCACAATTTCTGTTTATGTTACAGAGCTAGCCATATAACACTCTTCCCAAAATGTATCTGACGTAAATTACTTTTCAGATTAATTTGTCATAGAGTGTTTTTCATGGCAAATATTGCATCATATAATTGATTTGGTATTAATTACTTCTGGTGAAGACTAAGCTATGCACTGTATTTCTCCAGGACAAGTCACACAGAGAACAGCAGAGATAACATTTTATCAGAGGAGTAACTTCAGCTTGGCCGGTTGAGTGATAGAGCATTTCGTGGACTGAGTTATAAACTTATCTCCTGCAGAATGAGAGGCTTTTGGCTGAAGAAGTCCCTTGCTAAGGTCCCATCGCTGCAGCCCGAGCCCAGAATTTCTCCTTTTCTCTCCTGCTGCGCTTATCACTTCTGCGCAGTTTTTGATATGTAAACTTGGGCTCCTTCCTTCCAGATGCTGAGCACTCCAATCCTCAGCCCAACAAGCAAGTCGAGTACTGACTTAGCAATGAGAAAACAATAATTAAACAACTGAAAGCCCAGCTCCTAGAACCAGGGGCCCTGTAGCAATCTCAGCTTTCAAAGTTATAGCTCCCAGGGCTGTAAAGAAAACCTTGAAATGTGAATCAGGCAAGGGTGTCTGTAAGTTAGCAATCAGAAGCGCTCGCCTCTTTATGGATTTCAGTATCATTTTAAAGCCATGCAAGGTCTTGCAAGAGGTCTTTCAGAATCAGCATTTGTTCCTGAATCTTGGTTCCTGCCTGAGGAGGGTTCTCGCACAGCACTTAACCCCCGTCAGTGCTGCTCTGAGACACTGACCTGCTAGAGTAACTCAGGGCTATGGTGAAGATGCTCAGCCCCGGGTTTCAAGGCAAGAGAGCCATAAAAAATGACTCTGCTCCCATGTAACAAAAGCCAAGGAAATCCACCAGCCAAGGAAATCCAGCAAGACAAAGATGGCCTGGAAATTTTTTCTTTTAAACTAGGGCTGGTATCTTCTTTTTTGCTTGTTCATGACTTTCGAGGAAGGACTAAAATCTGTTATATGCATGCATTTGGGGTTTCATGAGAAAATATTTCAGAATTTACTTTTTTTTTTTTTTCAGACTTAGCCAGCCAACTCCTGCCTAGGCCAGAAATACATCATACCTCACAGCTAGTGAATCAGGACATCATGAGAGCCAAGACACTGACAGCTCTGAATTGAGATTATCAGTCGGACGACTTACACAGGACTTCTGGGGTGGGGGGGTTGGTTTTAGCAGCTGTTTCACTTCAGTTACTGGCATTTGCAATATAAGATGTTAGCTCTTCATTTGGAGACAGAATTGTCCCACCCCTACAGCCATCATCGGAGAAATTATGGTATACATCTTCCAAGTTATTCAGCCCCTCCTAGGAAAAACAGAAATGAACAAAATGCAAAATCTCAGCTAATTGTAAGATAACAATGAAGTAGAAGAGGCCTTTTATTTAAGAAACAAGACAAACTTTTTGCATTTTCTTTATAAAGGCCTACAGTAAAAGACACGATTGCCGTTCCTTAAGAGTCTTTTTCATGTTGCCTTTAAAGCGCAAGGTGGAGTAATTGGGTGCTCTGAAAATAAAGAAATTACAGGGGTCACTTTAACAACCGAATCAGTTGTGATTAATACTCTATACTTTTATACTTTCTAATCCTCATAGAGGAAACTTCAAATGACCCAAATGTCTGATGAAAGATGGCCTTCAGCTGGAGTTTCCTCCTCCTCACCTACAAGATTGTACGTGGAGAAGATTAAATTGGCTGGCTTCACAGCCCTATTTCCTCATAAGCTCATTGCTCCACTCACTCAGTCACTGCCCACCCTTTGTTAACGTTAAAACAAGGAAATTCCCCACAAAAGCAAACAAAGACTACACACGAAAATCCCGCAAAACCGTTTCTCCTCCTGAAAAATTGTATTAAATCTTATTATTAAAATACTATTCAAAGTTGTGAAATGTATTCTTTGCTGATTGCAAAGCATAGCGGAAGAGCACTACAGGACCAATATTCATCCGTAGTGCTCTGCCACCTTAGTGCTGGCCTAAGGCAGCAGACCTGTGCGCTTGCCTTCCCATCAGTACCGGCACCCACAACAAATACCCGCAAAGCAGGGACCTTCCAGCGCCTAGGGTGTCCCTGGGGATGAGAAAACCTGTGACCCTCAAGTAGCCTCCCATTTCTGTCCCCGTCACCTGTACTCTCACTCCCCAAAATGGCAACAGATATCTTTTCTAAAAGACACAGGGTTAAGTCAGCACCTCCAGGCATTTGCCTTGTATTTACTGGGAGAAACCTGAGCTAAGAGCTTTGGCCCCCCCACTCCTTGTCTCACTCTGCCTTGCCAGTAACTCTCTCTAAAGTCCTACAGAGCTCGACTGCGGAGCGTTATCCTTGGGACTGTGGAAATATGCAGGGAGAGAAATGGAATAGCGTTGCTCATACTATCCTCTGATCCCTCTGATGGTTTTGTAGATGTTTTGGGTTCTTTTAATCAATTCTGTGCTAAAACACGAGTTCTCAGCTTCAATTTTACAAACTCTCGGTTTTGAGCGACAGGCCCACTTGCAACATAATACTGTCAAGTGCCATAATTCTTGCAGGATAAGGTTTACAATATCTAAAATCATGCTTACAAAAAATGGCACAGTGGTGTGGATTTATTATTTCTCGGTTTCTTCCAGATCACATCTGGTAGAGTTTCAACATTTTATTTTATCTGCAAACTACATGTGGAATCAGAACAATAAAGTGGCAGCTACAAAACTTGGGTCGATAATGCATAAAACAGAGCAGAATCCAAGGATCCTGGATGGAAAGCATTGTAACTTTGTTAGCTGAGTTTTTCTACTAACTTAGTTCCCAAAAGTTCAGAAGCTGGGCCTCAGCTTAATCCAGCAGGATTTAGGTCTGTTATTATTTTTACTTCTTTTTTTTTTTTATGTTTTTACAGCACAAAGCTGCCATTCCAGTTTCTCAGGATTCAGGATAACACACACAGGAAGGGAAAGCTGTATTTTGTCTGCTAGGAAACATCCCGAATTCGCCTGACTTCAAAGAACGCAGGGCTGGGTCCTGATCATCTGCTTTGCCTCTTTGTCAGAGAATATCTCCTCTGTTTTCACAGGGTTAAAATGCTACTTTACAAATTATGCTCGTGCATGATGATAGCATGAGTGGGTTGGGTTGTCTGGTCAGGCTGAGCTACGTGCAGCCTAGTGAAGACATGAAGACGGAGGAAACCAAATACTGCCATCCTGGCCCTGGGACCGCTGGGCTGGTCTTCGTTAATCCCGTGCGCTGTGGCCTCCAGGAGTTATGGCTCAGCCTAATGGGAGGATTTGGGCTGTATCCCTTTCCCTAGGAATGCATATAAGGGTCAAGGTAAAGCTGACTTCCAGGCTCCTTACAGTGTGGAATTGCTAGAAAATAATTATAGAAAGCACAAGATAGATACAATTAAATGTGTCCTTAAAACTCCCCTTTGTTTTGACTCTTGGTGCCTATCATGTTGTTTCATTGTTTTCTTGTGCTGCCTAAACGCCTCTGTTCTCCTTCGCCTCCCAGACTTCAGAACAGTTTTGTCTTGAGTTTGTGTAACACCTAGCGCAACGGCACTCAGCACAGACAACAAATAGCAGTGCAACAATAATAAGAATTAGAGGCCAGTGTCCGATATTGCTAGAGAAAAACATCAGGTTTCTCCATTCAGTGCATTCCTGAGAGAAAGTAAAAGCCTTTCCTTTCTTGGCAATGAGTCACTGATGTGACTATCAATTAGAGATTTTAGGAGCAACAAAGACTGTGATAGGAATACAGTTTAATCAGTCATTTTACAACAGCAACAGTGGCAATTAAAAGTGTTTTAGTACTTCTAGGTCAAGATTAAAAATGAAAGAATTATTACTGCTGATTTAGAGATTAACATTGTGCCAATTAATCAATTACTCAATATAAAGAATTGACAGTTCATTGACATTCTTCTTCCAGTCTAGCAAACTCCTGTTTAACATTTGAGGATTAAAAATATATACATCTGGAGTTAGAGAAACAGTTATTTTCAAGAGAAAGGGAGCTGGCAGTATATAGGCAAAATAAAAATAACATTGAGAATCCTGGCAGTTTTCATCAGTCTCCACAGCCACAAGGTTATTTCAGAATGAAAAATCAGATACAGCATTTAACTATTACATACAAATACTCTGAAGCAAGCATCCTGACCAGCTGTGTAAAGACAGCCTAGAAGTTGCCTCATCTCAGCCCTCCTTCCGCTGTAACATTTGTTAATGAATTATCTTTGGGCATTCAAAGAGAGTGGAATGAATGAATAAAATAATAGACCACTCACTCTTAACCTTGGACTTGACCATATCTGCATTCCTCACCTCAAAATAATCCAACCTGCATGTTAAATTGCGCCTCCAAAAATAGCCCTTCCCACCCGATGCTCTGTTCTCAGAATTGCTTGGGGAGCTACTTCTGATTTGCACAAAAGCAAAGCCAAGCTTTGGACAGGGCAGCTCCACGCTATTGTCTGTGTCGATTCTAGGAGAACTAGCACCGAACGGGTTACACAGCTGTGAAACTGTGTGAGACAGGAAGCTGCTCCTAAATCTCCAGCGTGATTTCATGTATCATCATTTTCAAGGTGCTGAGAGACCTCTGTACTGTGGACTGATGGACTCTCATTTTGGTTTCTCTACTCAGAAAATATGGGCTCACTAGATAAACCATCTAAATCAAAGTGACATGGTTACTATGATTACATAGTACTGTGCTCATCACCCCAAAATACTCAAGTATCCGTAAGGTCTAATTGTGTGTGGGTATATTTTTTTCAGATATCTCAAAATATGAAAGAGAGTGTTGTACTGAGTGGCATTTTGAAAAGAGGAGATGATGAGCTTTTGTGGTCAGCCACTTTAGTAAAGTCCTGTGGGTGATCATCTTCACTGTACTTCCCTTGGTATCCCCATGGTGTCCTCTAGGCCTGGTGTTGATGCAAGTAGCATCTGTTCAGGGTTTCAGGCATATGATCCTGCAGGATCCTGCTTGGCTAATTTATACCCCCTAAGAAGCTGAGACTGGTATCCGGATCTAGTCTCGATGTGCCTGAAGAAAAAGACAAATCCTTCTCGTAAGCGGGAAGGAGAAATAAAAAAGAAGAAAGTCAAAGCTGCAAATTCCTTTTAATATGAGTATTAATACTCAGAACACAGAAATTGGGTAAATGCACTGTACCAGAAATTCCTCGTTATCTGAGTCAAATCTACCAGAAGGAAATGAAGGAGCAAAAGAGGGCTTTTGCATTTAAGTAACTTGTTAATGCCTGGAAACCAAAACAGCCACAGAACAGCAATAAAGTAGCTCTTCAAACGTTGCTGGAGGATGTCCATAAAGAGGATATAATGAAAAGGACTGCCCGAGTGTGCAAGGATAATATAGTTAATGTATTACTTCTTTTATTATTTTATCATCTTTCATTAATTGCTGGCATCTTTCCTACAGGAGTTGGTTCCATGAAAAGGGCTTTTAGTCAAATGTCCTAAATGAAACGACCACTTAGAACCCAAGAACAAGGTTGAAACAAGGTTCACCTGACTTCTCTAAATCAAGCTGCAAGGAGGGGAGGGGAAAATAACACACTGGTTTCATTTTGTGGCATCCTAGAGTTAGGATTGAATGAGACTCCACTGAACAGTGACCCCAAGATTACAGCTACATCTGTACCGTGGAGTAAAGACCAGGCTTGAGAACATTAAGAAGTATTTCTGTCCACCTTGCCGGCTGTTAGTTCACCTGGGCTTGGACTTTAACTATCTTTAATGAACTTAGAAAGAATCAAGCCTGGGATATATGCTGGCTGAGTAGGCTACAGTGTTTTTCACTCTACTTAGCCAAGTGACCGGGTCTACACTTAGGCACCAAGCAAGCTTGGAGACTCCCCGCTAGAGAGTCCTGGGCTCAGTTTTATGAACCAACAAGAACTAGGCTTGGATAGTATGAATATTTCCCCTCTGCATTGGCTATTGAAGATCAAATGGCTTTTCCAGACACACTGTGAGCACTTTACCAGGATAGGAGAAGCAGGACAGAGGCAATATGCCAGAGCACAGACAGCTGTAATAGGTAACATGGATCCTCAGATGAAGCAACGCTGAACAAAGGTTTCTGCCCACAAAAGGGCTACCTCCGTCAGGGTCGCTTTTCATCTCCTGGCTAGCTTACCTAAGCCAGCGAAAGTCTACTGTGTGGGTCTGCCCATAACGAGGTACATGGCCTAACTCCCGGGGGTCGGAGAGAGGTTCGGGTAACATTCAGACTCAAGTGCTCGTTCTGGGAATATTTGCTTGCCGCATAGAAATGCAAAGAGACTTTACTTATCTGAAAGTAAGAAGAACATAAACTAAGCTGGGTAGTGAGGCTGTCACAGAGATGTTTACAAGCTACATAGAAGTGGCCGGAGGGTTTAAAAGCTCTAGGAAAGAAAGGCCAATTTCAGATCTGTCCGGTTGAGTTCCTATGTACGGGCACTTCAGAAGCATAGTCCCAGGAAGGGGATATGGCCACTGCTCTGAGCTCTGGCCCAAGTCCAGTGAAGTCCACAGAAGTGTTCCTACCGATTTCAGTAGGTTTTGGATCAAGTCGTTCATGCCAGAGGGTCTGGATAACTGTTATCTAGTGGGAACCTCCTGAATGCTTCCAGCTGGCCTGATAGTTCCCTGGCTGTCACTTCTGTTTATGTTATATTTTCTGGGACAGTGGGGCAACCTCCACTTCTCCCTTCAGAAACAGCAGCTACCACAATTACACTTCGTCCTACCACCACCAGGTTTGAAAGATTGTCTTGAAAGTGTTCCTGTCTCCCTTCCTGTAACTTTTACGAATCACAAATACACTTCCCTGTCCTGGTGTTGTCCCTGTCTTCTTTTTCAGTCGCTAGAGAATGGTGAAGAACCTGACTGTATTGGGGATAAGGAAGTCACGTGCAGATGTCACTGCTTTTGACTGACTGATTTTTATTAAAATTCAGTGAGAGTCAGATATGGTATTTCCCAGAATTCAACATGGCTACTTCCTTAATCAGGCTGTATCCGTTTTATGTTCCCATTGCAGTAACTTGCCGTTTCTCTGTAACAGGAACCTGCATTTGTCTCTTTTCCAGCTACCAAACATTCAGCTTACACTAGAAGTATAAAACGGAAAGGGTATTCTGAAATTTATGGAGAAAATGTCTAGAGAGAAACCCATTCGTTCATACGGGAGCAGGCAGCACAGAGACAACTCAGGCAACCGGAAGCAGCCCAAAATGAAGGGAGACTTTTTGTCGGAGCAAATTTTCCACAAATCCTGTGCTCTTGGCCTTTAGACCACAATGATTGATTTCAATGAAATTGCTTCCAGGTTACTTGACTGTAGTCGGGAGGAGCATGAATCTGTATGTCTTCACTTTGTATTAATTTCTAACACGGTAACTGTGCCTGAAGGGCCACTTCGTTTGGGCAGCGTACACAGAACCAAAGGACAATTCCTGCCTCTTTCGTGGGGTATGTTCTTCCTAGGTGGTACTGCTTTCACTTAGTCACACTCATCAAACTAAATTTGGTTGACTAGATTTAACTCTACTTGGTTAAACTGACATGAACAGAAGCTGGACAGAACTGCTAGTTTTAGCAAGTGCTAGCAGCTACCAAGTGTGATATGTTAGCAAGATTTTAAAAGCACTGGATCAGTGCTTCTAAATCACAAAGTACAGCCTGCTCTCTTCCATGTACGCTCATGTGAGCACTTTCTGGCAGTGCATTAAACATTGCCTTCCTTCACTGGGCAATGTTCTTACAATGAGAACCTATATCCCGAGGACCCAGACCTGTGGGTGTAGGAAACCACCATTGCACGCAGCCTCAGACATCGCTCTTTCCCGTTCGTCCCTGCCACAAAAAACGCTCGGATTTTCTGATGTCTTATATCGGAGGCGATTGCTGCTAATAAGTAATTGCTAAGGCAAGTGCGACGTCACCTAAGGTAGCGTTAGGACCGTCGGGCGCTCCGAGTTCTTGGAATCCGATCCAAACCCAGGGAACATAGGAATGCTTTGTTAATCGAAATAACTTCAAAGCATGCAGTTACTGACAGTCGACAGATAAGGAAAAGGAGGCACTGAGCAGCCGTGAGATTTGCCCGTTACAGAACCAGACACCGACAACCTTCTCCTTGCGAGTAGAGAGAATTTCTGCGCAAGGGAAATAAGAATTTGAAGGCAGTTTCTCGCTGAACTGACAAATTTAGCTCTTTTGTTTTATTCTTTTGCAAGATCATTCACCAATGACCTGGGGGCCGTAAGCAGTTGCTAAGTAGTTGGGTGAGCGGTTTCAGCCCATGTTCACAAATTATTTTCCACTGAGTATTTGCTCTCTCTGACATGTGCCGCATGGTGATTTTTCTGCTGATTGACTGGCAGGCTGAAAGCCTTGAATATGAGAAATAAGATGATTCACAGCAAAGGCCTTTCGCATTAAAGAAAATGAGGTTTCCCATTGGCAAAGATTCACCGTCACGTGGTGACTCAGAACAAGGGCACAAAACACAGTCCTTCCACAAACACAAACCATACACCACCCTGGCCCTGCAAAGCAAATTAAAAGAGACAGGGCCACAGCTGAACCAAACAGCTTTCGGGAATCTGCGAGACGGTTCCCATAAACCACAGTGTCCAGCCAGCATCAGGGCTTCAGTGCTGCTTTGGGGTTTTGCTTTTTAACCGGGGCAAATTGTGAAAGGAGTCTCTCTATTTCACAAAAGAGTCAGGAGACTGCATGAGCTCCTGAGACACGGTCTGTGAGGGAGCCATCAAAGACTAGGTGTACCTACGTTGCCTGGTGAGGACCGCCCAAAGGCAACCCTGCTGGCCAAATTCTCTCCATATAAGCAGAAAATCTTCAGCACTGCTTGCTTTAGGGCCCATTCAGGGCGTGAGGAATCCTTCCTATGCAAGGGACATTTGGTCATGTAGCACCTCAGAACAAGAGGTCTCAGCCGGGTAAGCTCTATATGGGCATCTTGCAGGTAGTCCATGAAGAAGCCACACGGCTGGGAGCTGCAAAGATGGACAGAGACAGGGACTGTGAATGAATGTGCAAGCCTCAGTATATTGGGTTAATCCATCTGTTAGCTGAAAAGTCCACCCTAGAAAGAAAAATGTTTAGTTTGCAGACATTTTTCCATAAGCTAACCACACACTCGTGCTCAATTTTGGGTTTTTTTTTGCCTCTCAGACACATTCTCAGTCCTGTCTTCACTGCCACCACACAGAGCCACTGGCAGGTTAATACTGCAGCATTAGTGGCCTAGCAAACTCTCAGCCAGCTCTGGATAAACTGCCTAGGGCTTCCCTGCCTCGTGGAAAATAAGGCTGTTGAGATGCTCTGATCTGGGACGGGATCAGCTACACTTAAGCCATCTCTGGACTTCATTTTTCTAACCCTGACTGTTTTTCAGACCTCCGTAGCATTGCTTTAGGATACATCCATGCTCCACAACTATTTTCCATTAAGGAAAACAGCAAATATTATTTCTTGGTCTGCTTGTATGTTGTTTGTTTGTTGGGGGGAGGATGAGTTTGCGAGGTGGGTATGAAGAAGTCTGTATTCAGAGAGGGGTTTTCTACACATGCAAAGAATAAAAATTCTCCTTCAGCAATGAAAATTCCTTGAAGTTGAAGGGGTTCAAGAGACACGGGCTCCTGCCCCCTCTCCACCTCTGCAGCAGCACCATCCACTATTAATCAATCAGAACGGGAGTTTTTCCACCCCATCCTTTAGACTTGATGAGCAGGGGGTTGTGAAAATCCCTTTCTAGAGATCTGATTTCAAAGCTCTTGTTTTTTTTTTTTCTTTTATGCATGCTTTCAATCACTGCCAACTATTTTCTTCTTCTTCTTTCAGTCCTTCCCAGTTCAAGGGTCGGTGGCACATCAAATCTTCTTCAGCTTCTGCCTTCGTAAGGGGATGGCAGGCAGTCACCATCTTGATCCCTTTGGTCCCAGATTGAGTTCACTGATCCTCCTTCTGCTGCCGCGTTTCCTCATTGAGAGATGATCCCCTCTGCTGCAGCTTTCTGCTGATTTCGTTGCTCTCTTTCTCAAGAGTTTAATAGTTGTAGGGTTTGATGATTTTTCTCCCTTCTTGCCAAAACCAAAAACATTTAAGTGCTTGCTTTTTCTATCACAATGAAAGAACCTAGCATGCTAAAAAGTGGATTTGGGAGTTCAAAACCCAAGCCAGATGAGATTGCCAATATTTTAAAGTCATTCATTTCCAAAACAGAGGGAAATGCAATTCTGTCGTGATCCGTATTTTATTATCCATCTTGTATTTCTATGCCAGGAGGACAGAAGGGACATTTTCTCTCTCTTCGATTGGCCAGGCTAACTCATAGCACTTTTTAAAATCAATTATATTACATAGCTGGTTTTCAAGGCCAGCCTGGAACTGCTGTCAGATCTTAGAAAATAGGGTTGTCAGAGACCTTGAGCAGCCCTTGATCCAGCTCCAGGGCATGATCAAAAATATGTACGTAATCTCTGATTGATCTGTTGCTCACCTAATCTAGTAAAGATGATTTTGCTGGATTTGACTTTCAAGCATCCCTTTCTGTATACATACACCCCTTCATGCTTTACAGGCTGCCCATGCAGGAGGCCTGATCTCCCCTGATATAACCCAATTCACGATCAGATTTTTATTCCACTTGCTTTCGTAAGTTCCAGCCTTACATATACCTGCAGTAGGAAACCTTTTGTTAAGACTTTGGTTTCCTTTAATGAAACTTAAACACGCAAAAAATATGTGTATTTAACGCTAAGTGGAGGTGTTCGCCCTGAGGTTCCATTTTGGTACTGAAGGCTTCTTAAGGTATAAAGACTAGAGGTAGTCAGAACATTTAAGCTTTTTTTGTCGTTGTTAATCAAAATGGACAATTTTGTAGAATCTGAATGGCTGCACAGGCAATGAATTAAAAGACAACCTTTCTGAACCGCAGGATAAGCTTTCAGGTCATTGCAAAGCTGCAGACTGAAAACGGGGCTTTCTTTATTCCAGTCCTGGACATCTCCAAGCAGATCCACTTCGCAGGGGGCAGCTACACAGACTTTGATTATGGGTTTAAGAAAAGGGCTGACCTTAGCTATTCTTGCCTTTCCTGACCCCTTTTGGGGGCGGAGGAGATGGAGATGCGTTAGGGCGTAAGCAGGGTGGGCAGTCCCAAAAAACAAGTAGGGGTATTGTTTCAGACGGGTACATGGTAGCCCTAAGAGGTGAATCTAAAAATGCCCATTCAGAAAAGAGACATCATTTCTGTTGAAATGGGGCTGACGAACTATAATATCTACTAACGGAAAGCTCCCCTATGGGACAGAGCTCCCTTTAGGAAAGGTGACGATTCAACCTTGTCCACCTGCACAACGGAGAGTTTGCTCAAGAGCAGACTTGGTAAGCAAGCCCAAAATACCTCCGGATAATCACCGGCGTCTATTTGTGTATAAAACGGTCATTGCATTACAGCAAGCAGTTCTGATAAAGGTTAATTACTTAGATAAACTGAAAAATCTATGTTCATTTACAAATGGACATAAAATGAAGTCTCAATTATTATAATTTATTTACACTGTCAACCTAGATGAAAGCATATTCAAAAATATTGCTGAAAGCTGGAACCCTGGAGCCTGATTCTGCAAAGCCTTAACTACACTAGTTGTTCTTACCCACCAAGTACCAGCATTTGAAGTAAGTAAAGATTTGGGGCTTTTGTTTTGTGGGGAAATAAAGTTGATCTTATTTAAGAATAAGGTGTGTAAATAATTCCTTCCTTGCCCAAGAGTCATGCATATTTGATTTGGATAGTCTGGAGCGTTTTTGTGCTACAATAAATTCATAGCAAATATAAATAGATGTTTCCATATATTTATGACTCCACAGAGACTTGCAGATGGATTTCACCTCACTTACCATACCACAAGCAAATTATGTTGAAATCCTTCCAAGATCTGAAATGATATGTTTATAAATTCTCCTTATTGAACTCTTGGCCTCAAGTAACTTTATTATAATAAAACATTTAGGTGTTTATTTTATTTATTTATTTATTGAAATGTGTACTGTGGGAGAAGTGGCAGCAGTTTGTAATTTCACATCCATCGGCTGAATTTTGTGCTGCAAAACAAGCATGCATCAAAAAATAAAATAACACCCTAGTGTATCAGATACGTAATGAATTTCTGCATGTGCTGTTGTATTCATTATGCTGATTTACAGCCATTTTTATGTACGCAGCCTTCTTAAACAACTTATGGTTGATTGTTCTGGAACTGGACTGTGATCCAAGATAGCGTACTGGATCCTTGCCATCTTTTAGGAAAGTTAGTTTGAATTAAAGAGGTGAAGTTACTCAACATAAGAATGACGTGCTATCCGCTAAAAAGGATTGCTCAAACATGGTGGAAGCAAAATCAACACTGCTGGAGCTGGAGACAAGCAGGCAGCGAGGGATCATGATGTCCTTAAGCAGGTCAGTGTCTTGCAAATGACATGTCCATCCAGAAATCTTAGCTCAAGAATTCCCGGTGCATTCAAGGTACCTTTGCTTGAGACTTACCCTCAAATGACACAATGCAATACCTGCCATGCTGGGCATTAATTGTGCTCACGTGCAATATCCTCACAGAGTCCTTTTTGACAGTGGGAAAGCCTGGCCTGTGCAGAAACAGTTTTCCGTCAAGGTTAGGATTTCAACCTGTGCCCCGGATCTCCGGCAAGTTGGAGGGAGGACACCCTCTTTGGAGTGGAGTCAGTACCAGCTTACCTGCTTTGCTTCCAGGAGATATTTGTGTCCATCAAACTGCAGAGATAAAAAAAGGCAAGCGTGTATGTTCCAGAGATAAATGAATGCCACCACAAAGCCTCTCAGAAATCCCGAGTCCTGCTGAGAGTATTGCCCGGAGCTTGCACTTTCCGTTCCCTGCCAGAGATTTGGCCTGAAGACAGATTTTAATAATGGTTTTCTGGAGTTCCTCATTTAATTCCTCTCCATGAACTCCGCCTTGCTCAAGACAGCTCTTGAAACGGAGGGACAAAATGTCGCTGGTTCAGTTGCAGACCTGTCTGTGCCTGGTCGATACCTGCTGCTCTTTTATACCTCATAGCGCTCAGCACCTCCTGTGCCCGCAGGATCAGCCCCACGAGCTACAAAACAGTAAATACCTCCAGAGACTGTGCTGGGAGTGGAATCAATTGCTCTTCTAGAGTTTGCTGCCAGAAAGGGCGCTGGAATTAGCACAGTTGTTACCTCTCACAATCTTGTCTCCTTTACTGGCTCTCTTGCCACCTTCCCAGCATGCAGTAAGGATTGTAATAACATCAATTACATGTCCATTAGTGTTACAGATATCACTTTTCATGCAGCGTTATCGAGGTACAGATGTATAAAATGTCAATATTCTCTTTCCGTGCATTATGTTAATCATGCTGCAAGTTGCCACACTAACGTCCTTCATGGAGGCCGTGATATTTATGCTGATTTAACATTTACAAGCCACCAGTCTGCCTGAGCACAGTGCTCTGTGCAACACATGTGAAAGCCTAATGGGCTGAACTGAAAAATGTGTCCGACTTAAGCAACGTTATACCCCCTCTAAGCACATTAGGACACTTGCACTGCCTTGCAAACAGAAGTCCTGATCTCATTCCCCGTCAAGCTGGTGGCAAAATTCCCACCGGCTTCCCTGAGAGCTAATTCCCATGCAGTGTGCCGTCATGAAGTACGCGCCCAGAGTAGAGTCCGTGTGTCCGTCCCGGCGGAGGAGTCCCCGAGCACAAGATGCGCAGGCTACGGCGGGGAGCCGGGAACATGCCGTCAGGCACCTCCAGGCTGTCTGCGGGGGTATCGCTGCCTTCATCTGCACTGAGAGCCTGCATTTTCCAAAAAGCAGGGTTAATTTCACCCTTTAATTTCATTTAATTTCATGAAAGCGTCATTTCACTTGTCAGCCACGGGCGAGCTGCCACAGCAGACAGTGAAGCTCGGTCGATGCCATCGGGGTGTCTGCAGCACTGGCCTGCTGCGTGTGCCCACCAAATATCTGTTGCAGCATGGGCTGAGCAGATTTTTAGGTAATAGTAGTGATTGGACCCCCCTGATTATAATATAGCTGCCTTGAGAGAAGTCCCTGATAGGTATTTAAATTTAGGTGAGATAAGTCCTGCTATCCAGATATCCCTATTCTGATGCCCTTCTAGCATGCAGGCTGGAAAAGAAAGAGCTAAACAGCACGTATTGTGGAAAGCCCTCTGTGAAAGGACTTTATCAAGAAGTTAAACAGCTCTGGCCTCAGTTTTCCAAACTACAGTGAAAAAAAGTATAAACTAGTACCTCCAAAGCTACTGGAGCTGCTCCTCTACCTAGTTGCTGTTGTAAAGTCATGTGGTTTGATCAGTCAGCCACATCATTCACACCGTTCACTGGGGGGTATGTTACAGTGACCAAATGGCCATCTAACGGCACTACTCGACCATGCTGCATGTGCAGTGTCGGATATATAGGGGGAGATCGGGGGCACAGTCCCTGCACATTTCACAAATTTCACGCTGCAAAAAGAAAAGAGGATGGGATGTATCAACAAGCCCTCTCAAAAACATAGTCACCTCCTTAAATGAGGTGTTACTTAGAAAAGGGATGGAGAGGCTTCACCATGAACTTCTCCTTCCTGTCATGGTGCCAGCTTCCACCACCAGTCCTCCACTTGACACAGACAACCACCACGCCCTACAGCGCCTTGGGACGTGTCTCCTGCACAGTCCCCAGAGCTTCCCTCCACTCTTTCTTCACCTCTCTTTTACATACAGAAAATTCAGCGAAGCGGAGGCCACTGCCCCCTGTGCTGACCGCGCTGTACTTTTGTCTCCTCATACAATGTCGTGCCCCCTTTACAGACATCTGCGATTCCTTCTCTATGGAAGCTTGCTGGGATGGGGACTCTTGGCAGTTGTGTTTGCTTTCCACCAAGCGCAGCAGGGCCTGGGTCCACCCTGGGAACTCCTCTGCCCTGCGGAGCCCTGTAGCTGCTGCTGCTACTAGCACAATTTGTGAGAAGGCATTAGCCTTTTGTCTTCTTTTAATGAGACAGTAATTTTTGTTGACATTGTTTGGTCTGATTGTTGGTATCACAGTATCATCCTCATTTTGCCCTTATTTCACATAGTCCTGACATGATAGCAATGTCCACTTAATCTTGCATGGAAATTTCCCTTTGATATCCGTTGGTCTCCATTGATTTATGTGGGCACTGCTTTCTTGTGTCACTATAAACTGCTCTCCATAGATTTTCTGTGTCATTGATTTGCCATCATCTCCACAATCCAATACAATTTTCCTCCACTTGCATTTGATATTCTCATGTTGACACCAAAGACCTGCATTGCTAATATTGTATTAACATCATTCTGACACGGGAGCAAATCCTAACACTAATAACATTTGCTGATAATAACATCACCATGATGCAGTTACCAGTAAATCGCTTCTATAGGATTCAGACTTCAGGCTTGACATCTAAACATGCTCTCTGAAGTGTTTCCGTTGATTGTACCCTGCAATGCAAAGTGCTATCAAAATGAATAATAATAACTGCAATACTGAGACTTTGATAGACTAAATCTTCAAAGACATTTACAAGCAAGTATGTAACTCTCACGACAACCTGGACAAGAAATAAACTTCCCATCCCATATCAGAGTAAGCCTGGAGAGTTTTTTAAATTTGCTTTATGAGAAACTAGTAGAGGATCCTCAGAGTAAGCAATAGCCCAAGGGCTATGTCAGTAATTGGGGGAGACCCAAAGTCCTCTCCTCTACCTAACCCAGACAAGCTCCAGATGGCTGCCCTGACCTGTTGGCCATTCCCCATTCAAGGATCTCATTTTTGTTACAGACAGAAATTCTGGCTCAGACCCTAGCAATCTCTCTCAACAAAATTTAATCAGTACTGATATGTTCCCATGAAAAGTTTCAGTTTCAATAAATCAGCATTTTCCAAGAAAAAAACATCTGCTTGGAAAACTCCCAGCCAGCTCTACTCACATCTCTGCTATCAACTACAGAAAGTCAATATTATTGTCCATCATCAGAACCACCTCTACACTCCAATTTTTTAAGACAGAGAAACTAAGATCCTGATAAAGGATATGATTTTTTCTTAAAGTGCCCAAATGATTGAAGACCCAAGCAATTTCATAGGATGTATGTTCCAAAGTCACTTGTAAGCTTTGGAAAAATCCCACTCTAAATCTATTATTTTAAAGGCTGCTTGATTTTTAAAGTCTTGAGTGAAAAACACAACAAAAGCTACACAAAAGCTCATTCAAGACCACACAGCAAGGTCAGAACTGTCATGAGAAGAGAGGTTTGAATGCACCTCTATCCGAGGTGTGGGCAGGGAAGCAAATCCAGGCTCTTTTGCGAGCCACATGGATGGAAGCAGCTCTTTTTTTCCCTTTAACAGCCATATATATCACCCACCCATAGTTCAACTCATCTGCCAAAATCATTTGCTTCTTGAACTACCCAATCCCACACCAGGGCCACTGCCAAAAGGAGAAGTCGTGCCCATAGCCCAGTGCCACAGAGGCACTTTAGCAGATGCTTCTTTGAGAAGGAGCCTTCAAGCTCAGCCAGCAGAAACTGTGGATGAATCTGCTCCTCTGTGTATTTCCCATTAACGAGGGACCTCAAGCAGCCCAATAGTGACTTCCAGTAGCAAATCACACAGACCCACAGCCAACTCAACAAATTTTTGGAAAATCAAAGGGGTCTACTGGAGTTGCCCACACCCACTCCTCTACTAACTAAACCAAACAATCTATTCAATAGAGAGCTTTAGGAAAGCTCAGTATCAAACTGTCGTTTTGTCAATAAAACGTCATTTCATCAACAGCGTGTCCAGGTGGCCAAATGTTTCTGCATAATTAATCCTACTGATGCATTAAGGAATGTTATACACAATATTAATCAAAAAATACTGTCAATATAAGGACCATATATAAACCCAAGAAAGCTGCAAGCCTGTTTGAAAGGTAAGCTCTTTTTCTCCCAAATGACCCTTCAATCTAGGGAGATGGGAATTCTACCATTGAAAAGGCAATTACGAAAATAGCGTGGTGGTCTGTGGAACCACCAAAGCAACAGAAATCTTTGCAAGTGTATTAAATATTTAATTCCCCAAACCATTTCCTTGTCAGCAGAGCTTTACCGGGACTTGAACTTAAGTTGTACCATGTGATGCACTGGAATCACTGAAGAGAAGAGCCATGAGGGAAGCAGAATTCACGGTTCCTGAGAAATCCTACAATTTTGACACTTGGGTTTGTTCTGAATAAGAATAAATTACAAAGTGTTTTAGAACTTTCTGAGAAACTGTAGTTTTGAAAAAATATGATGTCAAGCCAAATAGAAGGATTTCCTTTTGGTCTGTACCTGAAATGCTTTACCTTGTAAAATTTTTACACGGTCAATTGAAATGAAATGCAACGATGCGCTCACTGAATGCAAAGAGAACGAGGGCATATAAGCCCAGGACTGCTAAAAGTCTCTCTCGGAGCAATTGCTAACCGAGTGCAGCAGCAGCTTCTCCCCCACGGTACTGACCACCGCGTCCTGACCTCTGCCTCTCGATGCCGACGTCCTGCAACCCCTGCGCTCGCTTCCCGCTGCTGCTCCCCGGCTCTGCGTGGCGGAGCTGCTCCCCCCGCCCAGCCCCTTCCCTCCTCGCCCCCCGCCACCGCCCCGCTCCCCCGGCCCGTACCCAGCCGCAGCTTTATCACTGCTGCTCCCCCCCTTTCCGCTGCCTCCACAGTGTCCAGCACCGAATTTCCCCGTCCGCTGCGGGTACCGCTCAGCGAGCATCGCCCGGCACCGCCTCCGTCCTCTGCCCCTTCTCCGCGCTGCGTTTGGGCCGGACGCCTGCCGGCTCCGTCGCTCCCTGCCGCCAGCACCGCTGCAGCCCTGCCGGGGCAGAAAAAAATGAGTTGTACGGCTTGGCCAAAGGCTGGGTTGGCGGGAGCGGGGACAGGCGCTGAACCCCCGCGCCAGGGCCACCCGATCCCCTGTGGCTGCGGTTGTAAAGCACGGCTCGGGGGCGAGGGAAGCAAAATCACCGGAAAGGGTTTTAAGCCACGCAAAACGTTGCCTTTTTTTTTTTTTTTCTCCCTTAACCTCATTCTTGGCGACGGCTGAGGCTTTTTTGCTGCCTTCAAAAAATTCAGACCCAGGCAGCTATTTTAGCTCAGAAATTTCAGCCCACATCATTGGTCAAATTTGGTGAAATTAGAAACAAGCAAAACCAGGGTCTTCTAATGGGCATTTTAGGCATATTTACTTGCAGACAAAAATTAACAACTCTGCCAGCAGTAGCAATAATTCAGGCAGGGTATACTCACACCTTAGAGAGACACTGTAGAACAAGGCTCAGGGGAATGTTGCAGCAGGATCTGTAGGGACTATTTTGAATTTTCTCTTAATATACCTGAATAATCTCAGGAAACATTCAATCATTTTATTCACATGAATAGTTCTGCCATGTTAAATACCTCTACTGTAATCAGCAGAGCTACATGAGCAAAATAAATTAGTTCTGCCCTTAAAATAAAGCAATTTATTCTGAAGTTAATAATAGGAACATTAAATGATTTTCTAGCTTTCTATAAACAAGATCATGTTCTACAAATTTTCATCAGAGATGCTATTAATTCCATTGCCTTCTTGTAATTATTTCCTATCCTTAGTATAGAGAAATCGATGCTACAAAGTGTTATCTGTCCCCAGAAAATTATAGGTGCCACAACAAGTTGCCATGTTCTGCATGAGTAAGACAGGGAGGCAAAGAAACCACTTAGATTTATCTTATTTGTGTTTGATATTTTCAGTGTGTCTGCATTTTAAATGCATTTTAATGTAAAGGTTAATGGAGTTTTAATAAAGGGCAGATGGCTACTCTAATTGCAGAACACCCAGCATACTCTTTTAAAAACCTCTTTAGCTGGCTAGACAGATATTAATAATTCTGAATGCCATTAGAAAAAGTATAGGTTTGAATCAAATGATTCTTCAAAGCTAAATTTATTATTAAACCAAAACTGTAATCATTGCATACATTTTGCAAAGAAAAATTGCATTATCAATATATTTCCCATCAAGTGATCCTGTGAACCCTCTATTATCTATTATCTATAGCTAAAGTATATATACTAAAGCACCAAATGTTGGACTTGCTATTATATATGGTTTCTGATCCAGATGTCCACTTTCAACCTTTTTTTCTTTTTTCAAATTTTCCAAACACTTCTCCAGTCATCCAGTCTTCTCCCTTCACTACTTTGATCTTTTCTGGAAGAGCGTGATTCCTCGGTCACATAACATTATGCATGCACATCACAGTCGCCGGTGTGTGTCTTAAAAGAGAAGGAAAAAGGAAATAAAAAGCATGAGCTATTTTGTACTAGGCCCTATGCCAAGCAGAGCCTCCTGCCTCCAAAAAACCCCAGTGAAAGCAAACTGTATCTATGAATAACTTTAGTGCAGCCGGTTCGGTGGAAGTGGAAGGCGGCCAAATGCTCTGCAGGAATGGAAAAGGTACAAATGTTGTGGACTTGGTGATCAAGTGGTGACCAAATCGATTGATTCTGTACGTGTCTAAAGCCAGACACTTCAAAGTCCTCGGTCAGATTAAGTCCTCAAGAGCTCTGATGTAAATGGGAAGCCGCTGGAGCTGGAAATGCAGCAGCTACTGGAATAACTCCAGATCTACACCAGGATTGCAAACAGAACCAGCGCCAGGTCTTCCCCAAGCCACCATGGCCACTCGCCGGCCAGGTTCGCTGCTCTTCCTCTCTTTTTCTAAGTAGTGACACCCTCCTGCATGTTTGTCTGGTCTTTTTTGTTGTTGTTCCTGGTTTGGGATTTTTTTTTAAGTTTGTAACAGTTGAGCCATTCTTAGTGTATCTTTCCTTGGCAGCAAGGAATGGAAGGATAGAGGCACATAACACCTGAAATAATTTAACCGGACAGCAATTTTCTGCTTTGGAAATAATTTCTATAACCTCTTGCTGCCCCCATTCCAGACCCCTCCGCACCAACCCATGTACGCCATAATCATCACCATCATCCTCTTGAAATTAGCAGTTACATTAACAGGGTTTTGAAATATTGGCTGGAATGCGGTTTGGGGCTGTACGATGGAATAGGATAGAAATAAGTTTTATATCATTTTATGAACGGACATTAATCAATGCTAAATCACAATGAGAGTCTTATGGAATCACATATTACAATCTCCTAAATCGCCAAGGAACTCACCGTGATTAATGCTATTACACTGACACTTGATACAATTAATAGTGGGAGCGGCTCACATTTAGATTTTACCACATTAGGTGCTTTCTCTGAGCTCACCACGGATGGGAGGGACCTTTGGAGCCCAGGCCAGGAAACAATAGTATTTGTCACATTATTAATTTGCCCTTATGATTCATCTTTTATCCCTCCTGACGTTTATATCCCAGGGCTGAATGACATGAAGGTAAAAGGAGCCTTCATCTGTCTCCTGGAGATGTGGCAGGTACCACTCTCCATCTGCATGGATCTGTTATTTCTCCAGATAAGACCGCGCTCTCTAAAACCAATTGCAAAAAGCCTTCCCCGGTTGGAAAGGGGCTTTGCAACACCGCACAAAAAAGCAGCTATGGGTCTGTGGGGTCCCAGGCTGGCAAGCCTGGAGTCTGGGGCTGAGTGCACCTGAGTCTCAAAAGCTCAAAGTTGTCTCCAAAGACCCGAGATCCCCCCAGGACACTCCAGTTTGGAGGGACTAGGGAACACTAGGTGGGCTGGGGACAGCCAAGCATGACTCTATCCGTTTCAGGGGTGACTCTGTCCCTGAGCTTGCCTCTGTCCAAGCCCATAGCTACCAGCCAGAGGTTTTGCAGCACCGTGGATGCGGGCAGGAGGCAATGTCTCCACCCCAGGTGTTTAAGTGCAAGCCAATGGGGGGTCACCCAGGACGATGGGAGCCCAGCAAGATTAAGGATGTTCCAGGCACAGACTCAGTATCTGAGACATGCAGGCTCTGCAGCTGCCCCAGTCCTTGCACCAGTTGTGCAAGAACCAAGGAGGAGCTCTAATGTCCTATTAAGAGGACACTAGTAAGTCCTCCTTTACTGAGTTGTCCCAGAGCTCGTGCAGGGTAGGTCCTCCAGCTGTGGGAGCACATTAGGGGGCCCTGGCACTGCCCAGTCCCCAGGTCCTCACGTGGAGGGGAGCAGGATGAGGCAGGCAGGAGACACTAGCTGAGGGATGAAAAACCTGGGCCTGGGGTGTTTATGTCCATCTATATCAAGGGGGATCCCAGAGAGAAAGGGCAGCCAGGAGCACATGGGGTTGCCCTCAACCTTGAGCATGTTCAGCTGGGCTCAGCCGACTGGCCTGCAGGGTGCCCCCAGGACCCACAACCTGGGGACGGGTCCAGCCCTGCTCGCAGAGCCCAGAGGTGGGACCGCTCAGGGGGTACAACCTGCGGCTGCTCTCTGAGTAAGGTGACCCACATCGTCTTTTAGGGCAGCTCTCAGGGGTCTCCTCCGGGGGGGGGGGGGAAGCAGAGTGGAAGGAGGTGATGAGGAAAGAAGAGCTCCAGACCCCCAATCTGCTCCGGCCAAGCAGGGACCCCCACGTCTCCCCCCCAGCACAGCCCTGGGGCAGTGCCTTCGGGGGCACCGGCGCAGGCTGCCCTAGCGAGGAGGGGGCTGCTTATTCACCCGCTTGTAAGCGTAGCTATTACCTGCTTCCCCAGCATGGGGTCCTGCCCGGGCAGAGCGCAGCCCCTCGCCCGCAGCCCCGCGGAGGGCCGAGCCGGGGCACCGCCGCCCCGCTGCGCCCGCACGGGGCCGAGACGGAGCCGGGCTGCGTGCGGGGCTGCCCGAGGGCCGCCGGAGCCCCCGGCCTGGCCCTCGGCGGCCCCAAGGCTCTGCCGCCCCGACCCCGGCCGCTGCGCCCGGCGGTGCGCGGCGAGCAGCAGCCCCGCGGGCTCCGTCGGGAAGAAAGGCCGCTTTCCCCCAGAGCGCCCGGTTTGTCCTTAAGCGTGAGTCTCGCCGCCGCGGCCTCGCCGCGGAAACCTGGCGCGGTGTCGGCGGGAAGAGCGGCGCAGGCGATTTTTAGGAAGGCCGCGTTGAGCGTAGGCGCCGCTGCGCGCCGCGGCCGCGCGCGGGGCAGGGTTTCCGCCGCCGGTCCCCACGTACCCGCGCCGTTTCCAAATGATGCATTTCGCCAGATGTTTAAGACGTATGGGAGGAGAGTAGTTAAAACCCACATTATATAGTTCTGCCTAGTCTAAAATTGCATGCGCTGACCCATATATTTTAAACTGTAAACGGACTCCAGTCATTTAAAATATGGCAACGTCGATAGGACTAATTAATTGGAAATAAGAAACGAAAGAATACAATTAAACGAGGAGAGAATCATTTTCTAATTTAATAGCGGGACATTTATAAAGATCACAAGCTAAAAGGCAGCGAATGATCCTATCGACGTTGTGTTAAATCAGCGCAGCTCGGGGGCGGCGCAGCCCGCCGGACGGCGGCTCCCCCCGGCCGCCGCGCGGAGCCGCGCTCCGCCCCGCGCCCGCGGAGCGGGGCCGCGCCGGCTGCGGAGCGGCCGCGCCCCGCGTACGCCGTGCCCTTAAATGTTGCGGTTATTTTATTAGCCCCCATTTCCTAACAAGAATTTATTGCGATAAAACAGACACCCGAGGTCCTCTTAAATTGTCTTTTCATAATGAATAAATTTAAACCGGCTAATTAATATATAAACTAACGCAATTTGTCAAGTTGATTTGTATTTTAGTTAATTGTGAAAGTAATTACCACATGGGCAAATTAACAGCTTTCTGGAAATGACCAAGGCAGGGGTTTTATTTCCTTCCTGGGTGAAGAAAATTCATTTTTCCCAGCTCTTGATGTGATGAATAAAAGTCATAAATCTGGGTGATTGGTGCAGGCAGAGTCTAAATGGCTTCATATTTCATTTTAGCTTTAATAGAAATATTCATGCTCTGTTTTAATGAAATTAAATTGAAGGGGGGTGGACTGAGAGGCTGTCGGTCGGGGCTTAAAGGGGCAGCGCACATTGGTGGGGTTTTTTTGTCGTTTCCTCGCGGATGAACAAGACGTGTCAAGCTTTCGTTATTCCGAACGAAGTACGGTCGATGCAGGGTTTTTAACTAGTAGTAGAAATAAATTTTAAACTGTTGCTTGAAGATATTTGAAGAGAGAGAGTCCACCGAGAGCCAGGCAAAACTTCGGAAGTTGGTTCATGGGCGGGGGGGAAGACCAAGAAAAGAAAGAAAAAACTGGCCTCCTAGTGCAAGGAGAGCCTTATTTCCAGATGAGGGGCAGGGTGAAGGGGGTAGAAAGGTTTGTAGCAGTCCTGTTTGCAAATCAGCCCGTCTCTCCAGGGCTGAGATTTTGGCCCGCCCAAACGGCCTTTTCCTGAGAGGGGCCGTACAAGGAGCTCGCCGCCGAGCCCCAAGGCGAGGGCACGGTGCAAGGAGAGCTCCAGTGCCGTGGGCAGCTGTGACCTGCCCGGAGCTCTCCCGCGATACCTGAATGTCTCCCTTCCAGACCAAAAAAAAAAAAAAAAAAAAGTCTGACCACACGGAGACATTTTCCTGCGGGTTGCTATGGCGGATACGCCGTTGGTTTTAGCCCAGATACCCGGAGGGTCGTTTTGTCCCCACCTCCAGCCGAAGAGCTGGCGAATGCGCCCGGTTCGGGGCGGCCCCAGACGGCCGGGCCGGGCCGGCACCGGCCGCGCACGGCGGGCGGCTCCCGCCGGGGCCGCTCCGTAATGGAGCTGATCTGTGACTTGTTGATTTCCCCTGAGCAAATAAGGCTTTGATGCAGTCCCAGCGAGAGTGGTTAGCTGATGAATTGACAAAAACTAATCAGCTTTATTGGGAAACAGGTTAAGGGCAGCGGAGTGTCAATAATTCTCAGCCTGACCCCCTCATCCATTAAGAGAGGCAGGCTGATTAGACCGAGAAGACCCCGTGCTTTTTGCACTGAAATTGCTTTCATAAACTCACCATTATTAGCAGTCAATGCAAGCAGCTAATTTAGAGGAGACATCCCGAGGATGTCACATTTATCAGGGAGGTTTATGTATCATTATCTCATTTACAGAATGTCGCCGCGTAATATGTGTTTTTGGCAATAACGCTGGCCCCGCGCCTGCGGCTTAGCACGTCGTTGTAGAGCCCGCCCGGGCGGAGGGGGGGGATCCAGAGGAGGGGGGGGGTTAATTCAGAGGCTCGTAAACCCCCCCGCTCCCCGCGCCCCGAGGTGCCGGCGTTTCCCCCCGAGGAGCCCGCAGCGCCCCGCGGGCTCTGCGCGGCGGCCGTCCGTGCCCGGCCCCGGCGGTTCAAAGGGGGCGATAGCCATCTGTTTGCCCAGGGCCGGGGGCGCGGGGGGGGGGGCCCTGCTCAAAGGAGACCACCCGGAGGTGGCAAGGGAGCGCGCCGGGTGCGCTATCTCCGCCGAGATAACCGCGCATTGTTGTCCCCGGGGCAATATATTGGATCAACACAGGTGCGGGAGCCCGGCCCTGGCCGCCGCGGGCCGCCGGGAGTTCAGCCGGCCGAGGTGCCCCGGGGCAGGCCAGGGGGGCACACACGCCAGACAGAGCCGGGGAAAAAAAGGAAAAAATATTATTTGTTTGTAAAGGAGAATTTGCACTCTGTTAAAAAAAAAAAGTGTGAAATCGAAATCCTTCTCCGAGTACTAAATTTCCCCCCCTGGGGAGAAGCGGGAGGAAGGCGGCTTCGGGAGCGATGAGGCCGCGCTGGCGGCTCCAGGCGAGCAGCCCCGACGGGGCGGGCAGCCGGCTCGGCCCCGACGGGCTGTTTCCGACGGGCTCCCGAGAGCGAAGGAGCCCGGGGGGCGGCGGCGATGCTCGGGCCCTTTCCCAGCCGGGCTGAGGGGCACAGGGGGCTCTTTACCAATTCTTTAGCCAGTGATGCCAGCGTGCGGCAGGGTGGCGGCGGGCGCTGCAGGGCTGCCGCGGTGCAGCCGGGCTGGGTCGGGCCCCGGGGGGACTATACGGGGCTGCCTGGACGGGGAGACCCGCCCCGCCCCCCCCCCCCGGCCGCAAGTGCCTGCCCCGGGAGGCGGTGGTGCAACGGAGAAGGACGAGGCAGCCCCATGCCTTGCCCCTAGACGGCTGTGCCTTCTGCCGCCTCTGCACGTCTGAATATATTAGTTGACACCGACCAGCCTCGCCTCCCGTCGAGCGCGGTCCTCCGCGGCCCGTGTCCGGGAGCCGCGCATCCCTTCCGCCCCTGCGGGCCCCACCTCGGGCCCTGGACACACGTCCGCAGCCGCAAGCACAGCCGTAAACCCACGGCTCCTACTCTTACATGAAGTGAATTGGCCTTGCAGCTCTGTTGCCCCCTCCCCCCACACCCACAGCACCTTTTTTTTAAATCAAGGAGAGGCCCTAAAGCGTTCCCGCAACGTGGTCTCCATATGTGCACAGCAAGGCACGTCCTGTGCGCGCCCGCGCTCCCCGCCTCGCCGGCGGAGCGGGCGCCCGGCGCTGCGCCGCCTCCGCCTAGGGACCCCCGGCGGCGGCCCCTGCCCGGCCCCTAAGGCCAAATTATTTCCCGCATGCAGGTATCTTCTTTCACGATGCATTAGTTGCCAGAGGCGCATTTAGTAAATCCGGAGCCCCCCCCCCCTTAGGCCTCCCGTTACACGGGGGTGGAGGAGGCGGGGGTGGGTGCAATGACCCCTCTGCTCTCGGCGGTGACCGTGGGAACCGCCGCCCCCCCCCGAGGCAGTTGCTGCCGTGATCTTTCCCCGCTTCTGGCGGCGCAAGTGGGCCCCGGTGATGAAAGACGGGAAATCTGGGGCAACCGGAGCCGCTCCGGCGGGCTGCAGCGGAGCCCCGGGGCTGTCACGGTGCTCCCCGCCCGGCCCCGTCTCCTCCCCGCGCTGTTACCCGTTTAACCCGCGCATCCTCCGCGGCCCCGCTGAAACCAGCTGGCGGCCGTGGAAAAACGAACCGGCGAAAATGTGAGAGGAGATGGGGCGGAACTGAGCCCCGCGGGCGCATAAAGTCGGGGGAGACACGCCAGCAACGCGAAAAGGCTATGCAGCCCGCGCGGCTGCGCGGGGGGCGATGTGCGCGCAAAGAGGGGAGCGATGTGAGCCCCAAGGGGGGGATATGCGCGCAGAGGGTGGGGGGAGATGTGTGCTCAAAGAGGGGGGCGGATGTGCGCCCAAAGGGCTCCAGCCTCCCCCCGCAGGATGCCAGGGTCGGCCTTGACCCCTGCTCCGCCGCAGCACCGCGCACGCGGAGCACCGCGGCTTCGTTAGCAAATAGATTATTAATTCAGCGCAGTGCCTCGTTTGAGAGGTTTCGGCTCAGCCGGCGACCGGAGAAGCCAGGAGTGATTTAAAAGGCTGCATGCGCCTGGGTGCAGTGGGAGTCCGCTGTGTGCGCGCCTGCTGTGCGTACGTGCATGTGTGTAGGCAAGTGCTGTGCGCATCCCTGGGCGCTTGTGCGTCTGCTGGGCGCCCACCCGCGCACCTCTGCAGCATACGCGCCGGGGCGCGGGCAAATTTCGCCAGTGTACGTGTATGTGTGCGTTTGTGTGGGTGCATTTTTTTGTTTTGTTTTGCCGGTGCATCTGTTGGGAATGTGTGTGTGTGTGTGCGTGTGCCACGTGTGTACGCCTCCGCCCCTACCAGGGACGCACACGTGTGGGCGCCAACGCTGTGTGCGTGTGGGCGCCCTGCTGCGCATGTGGGTGCGGGAGCCGCTGCCGCGCTCCGCTGTGCCTCTGCTGTGCGTGTGCCTGGGCCTGGGCCAGTGCATCTGCTCTGGAGGAAGGAGCGGTGTCCAGACGCTCCGAGCAGGGACATCATCGGGGCGGGGGGGTGGGGGAAGTCAAACCGTGCAGGAGGGAAGGGGATATCAGGACACGGAGCCAGGTGTGCGTGTGTGCCCTTGGCAGAGGTAACCCTGAGCCTTCCGCCTGCCCAGCAAGGGCGAGGAGGGGGTCAGTAGGAAAGTTTTCGGATGTTTTGTTTGCTGTGCTGGACTCCAGCTTTCTTGTCTTTTTTTTTCCTTCCCCCCCTTTTCCTCTCCCTTTTCCCTCATTTTTTTCCTTTCTCACTTTTTTCTTCTTTTTTTTTCGGTTGCTGTTGTCCTACCCCGGAGGACTCCGTGGACCCAGCGCCGCTGGGCAGGAGGCCGCGCCGAGGGCCGGGGCCGGGGCCAGGGCGGGCGGCGGCGGCCCGGGGCAGCTCCCGTGCGCCGGGAGCCCCGACGGCTGCCCGAGGCGCAGCCCCGCCGCCTCCCCTGCCCTGTCCCCGGCTGCAAAACGGATCTGCTCCGGGGCGGGGCGGGGGGCTGTGCCAGGCACACGGCGGTGTGACCGCAGCAGGTCCCGCTTTGCCTGGCCCTGCAAGGAGGAATTGCATCACCCCGGGCGGAGGGAGGGAAGGAAGGAAAGAAGGAGCGTGGGGAGGGCAGGGAGCGAGGGCCAGGCGCTGAAGCGCCTCTTTAGCAAACGCCCTTGAACTTTCGCCTCCCACGCTGCCATCCCCATCGCTTACACGGACGCGCGGGTACAAAAGCCGGGCGCATCCCGGCCGGGTCCTGCCGCGGCTCTCGAAGCGGGAGCGCTGGCTCTGCCCCCGGCCGAGCGCGGGGCATCCGCCGCCCGCTCGTTCCCTTCGCTGGTCGGGCGTGTTTGCGCTAGATAAGAAAGGTCTAATAACACTATTGACAAAACTGAATTTTGGTGGCAGGCTTGACTTCCTGACCTGCAGGTGTTTATTCTTTCCAACTCGTTAAAAAGCCGTTGGCAGCGCATGTGTTGTAAATATTTGCCCAGCGCGGGGATGGTGGAAAACTGTCATTTAAGACGCGGCAGGGCCCACCTTGGCTCGTCGGTGCGGGCACAAGCAGGCGCGCCTGCCGCGCTGGAAACGCATTCCCGGCGCGAACGGACCTGCTTGGCCTTCCGCGGGAGAAACTGCCCTTTCCCTTCCCGTTTGGCAACCCCAGCCCGCCCCAGCCCTCACCACCCGCGAGGTTGCTTCTTCCCTCCCTTCCTCCCCCCAAACCCCGCGCCGCGCCGGCCTTGCGCCTTTCACACCCCCGCAGGTGCGAACACGGGGCGGCGCGGCCACGGCGGCCGAAAAGCAGGGGGGAGCCCGGGGTTGGGGAGGGGGGGGGGGAGCAGAGGGAGCGGGAGCATCCCGGCGGCGGCGGCGGGGGAAGCCGTCGGGGGCGGCCCCCGCGCCGCCGTGACAGGTGCGCGGCGGGGCCAATAGCGGGCCCGGCCGGGGGCCGCCGCCAATGGAGGCTGCAGCGGCGCGGGCCCAATGGGAGCCGCCTGCGCGCCTTGAAGGGGCCGCGCCGCCCAGCGCGCCCGCACTGCCGCCGCCGCCCGCCCGTCCGTCCGCCCGTCCGTCCGTCCGTCCGCCCGGCCGGGGCGCGCCGCGGGGCCGCGGCAGCCGCGTCTCGGCGCGCTGCCCGGCGCTTCCCCGCCGCCGCCTCGCTTCCCCGCCGCCGCCGCCGCCGCCTCTCCCCGCCACGGCGCTCCCATGGAAAAATCCAAAAATTTCCGCATCGACGCGCTCCTGGCTGTCGACCCCCCTAAGGCGGCGGCGCAGAGCGCGCCGCTCGCCCTGGTCACCTCGCTGAGCAGCAGCGGGAGTAGCAGCGGCAGCGGCAGCCCCCCGTCCTCCTCTTCGTCTTCTTCGTCTTCCTCCTCCTCCTCCTCCTCCTCCTCTTCTTCCGAGCACCCGGCCGGCGCCGCCGCCGCCGCCGCCGACTGCCTGCGCACCGAGAGCCCCTCGCCGCCGCGCCTGCTGGCCGCGCACTGCGCCCTGGTGCCCAAGCCCGGCTTCCTGGCGGGCACCAGCGGCGGCGGCCACCACCACCACCATCACCACCACCACCACCACGCCTCGGCGGCGGGCATGGCCCTGGGACTGCACCCCGCGGCGCCCGGCGGGCCGGGCATGCCGGCGCAGGCGGCCCTCTACGGCCACCCCGTCTACGGCTACTCGGCGCTGGCCGGCCAGCACCCGGCCCTCTCCTACTCCTACTCGCAAGTGCAAGGAGCGCACCCTTCGCACCCCGCCGCCGCCGCCGACCCCATCAAACTCGGCGCTGGCACCTTCCAGCTGGACCAGTGGCTGCGGGCTTCCACGGCCGGCATGATCCTGCCCAAAATGCCCGACTTCAACTGTGAGTACTCGCCTCCCTCTGCCCGCTCCGCAGCCGGCCCGACGGCCCCCTCCTCCCCGCAGGGCCTACCGGCCCCCGCCTCCTTACTCTGGAGGGTAACGCGCACCCCGGCCCTGCCCCGCATCAATTTCCCGCAGACTTAAACCGGCGGCGACTCTTTATATATTTAAATATATAGATGTATCTTTAAATATAAATATAATATTTATATTTTTTTTATTATCACGGAGGGGAAGGGGGAAATAGAGTTTCTCAACGAAAAAGGGGGTTCTGTGCGTCCTTACGGCCGGCTCCTCAGGAGCCCCTGGCAGCCCGGTTTGCCATGGCAGGTTAATGGGAAGGCGGCAAAGCGCTTTTTGTCGCCGCGAGGCCGCGGTGCCGCCGTCCCCGGGCACTCGGGGCCGCTCGGGGCCTCCGCGGCCGCCGGCGGGGAAGGGGCCGGAGCCGCAGCCCTGCGGATCTCGATGGCTCCCGAAAGAGCGGGCGGGCAGGTCCTGTCAGCCGGCCGCATTTCTCTCCTATTTTATTTTATTTTATTTTTTTTTCCCCCCACGGGAAATAGGCTTGTAAATAACTACGCGAGTCTCCTCTGGGCAAATGGGCGCGCGACTTGGGGTGAGCCAAAGATTTGGGGTTACCGCGTAGCCTGAGGATAAGTAGATGGACGTGGAATAAACGTGGTGGGAACAGTTCCCGTTTGTGACCCGAAACAGCTGAAAACGCTGCATTAAATACGACAATCCGCGAAATTCCGGCAAATGAGCGTTGCTTAGCAGCTAGGCCTCGCCAGGGATGGGGCTTCTCGTGCATCTGGGTTTCAGGCAGAGATCACTTTCTTAGGTGTGAGCTCTCTGTGGGAATGGCCGATTTAACAATAGCGGAGGTGTAGTTTTACGAAAATCATGCCAGGAAAAGAATTGCCATTTTTTTATTATATATACTCTGCACACACATTCGCAGACAAAAGTCCATTGTTTTCTCTCGAATTGGGGTTGTTTGGACTGGAACATTCAGGAAGAAAATAATTAGGAGAGTTGTCAGAGTGCTGCCTCTCAAACAAGGTGCAGGGGAGGGGAATAAATAGTCAGAGAGAAACGATAATGGAGACTCGGAAAATCGCACGGCAGTGAGAAAATCTCATCCGTGCTCCTGTTTGTGAGGCGGACACTGTCCTTTTTTCATTCTGCCCGTTGTAACAAGCTGGCTCCAAACGCGTTTGGGGAGCGAGAGCTGCCCCTTTGTATTTTCTTCCTATTTTCTCAACCAAACAAGCGAAAGGGCCCAAATGCTATGAGAAATGCGCAGTAGCGCGGGTATAGCAGCACCGGGAATGCCCGGTCCGTGCCCTCGGGGGCGGGGGGGGGGGGTCCAGGATTTTTTTTTAAGCAGTCCCTGATTTTAAGTATTGCTTTTGAATAAGGAAAACACGCCGATTTTTTTTTTCGTTCAAAAACGTTTTTTATAGCTCACTGCTTATTTATTCATATATATTTTTAACGGTGACTCCCACGTCCGCCCTGGTGTCCCAGCCAGCCCGGACGGTACCCGGTTTGCAATCCCGGCAGCGAGGAGCGGGCCCATCCCCAGCCTGCTGGGGGGCGGGAGGGATGGTGGTGCCCGGCTTCAATCCACTTAATTAAAGCTGGAGGCTCTGGGTGAGCTGGAAGTGCGGAGGCTTCGCTAAAGCAGGGAGCATTAAACGGAGCAAATTGCTGCTCCCGGGAGAGACCGGTACCACTTCGCTCTGCTCCGTTTTATTGTCTGGCGCTTGTGCAGCTCCTGGGAAATCAAGAGGGTGGAGGGGTTGGGGGGGGCATTGGGGGATATTTTTTTTTGTGTTTTTTTTTCCCCCCCTTTGGTCGGAGGGGGGGGGGGTCGTGCTCACCCCACGCTCCCCCCCTCCCCAGCCCAGGCGCAGTCCAACCTGCTGGGGAAGTGCCGGCGGCCGCGCACGGCCTTCACCAGCCAGCAGCTGCTGGAGCTGGAGCACCAGTTCAAGCTGAACAAGTACCTGTCGCGGCCCAAGCGCTTCGAGGTGGCCACGTCGCTCATGCTCACCGAGACGCAGGTGAGTGGCGGCGGCGGCGGGCGCCCGGGCTGCCGTCGGGGCCGGCGGCTCAGGCGCTCTCCCCGCTCCCCCAGGTGAAGATCTGGTTCCAGAACCGGCGCATGAAGTGGAAGCGCAGCAAGAAGGCCAAGGAGCAGGCGGCGCAGGAGGCCGAGAAGCAGAAGGGCGGCGGCGAAGACAACAAGGCGGCCGAGGAGCTGCTGCTGGCCGCCCCCGAGAAGGGCGGCGGGCGGCGGCTGCGGGAGCTGCCCGACAGCGAGCCCGACGAGGAGGAGGAGGAGGAGGAAGAAGAGGAGGCCGCCCGGTGCTGCCCCTACCACTCCTCCGACTGCTCCGAAGCGGACGAGGATGACACAGAGCCCCGGGCCCGGCACGGCCCCCCGCCGCCGGCCCCAGCACAGCCCCAGTGAGCCCCCCGCACGTCCCACTCCGCCCGCCCCGTCGGGGCCGCGCCGGCGGCTCCTGCCAGGGGTCGGCACCGGCCCCGCTTCCCCTCCCTCTCCCAGTTCCGTTTCTCCCTGCTTGGAGGGGGGTGGAGGAGACGATGCTCTTCCCCGCGCCGAGGATCTGCAGTGAACACAGTGTTATTAGTGACTGAAACCAGACAAAACTTGAGGTCCCCCGCCCCGTCCATCCCTGGTCCCTGGAAACGCGCTCCTTTCGCTGAGTATCGGAAATGTTTTGTTCTTACTATATATCGGGAAAAAACTGTTTATGTCATGAACGTTAAAACTGCTGGAAATCTCAATACTGTCTTTATTTTTGTATATCGTATTTATAAAAAAAAAAAAGTTACCTCTACTTATGCATGCTAAATTATTACCCAGGCCCTCCCACCCGCGCGATGGGATGGAAAATAAACAGCATTTTGTACTTGAGACGTGTGGGCGCTTTTTAAGGGGATTTTTAGGGGGGAGGGTGCAAAATGGGGAGCGACCTCGCAGGCAATGCCCGGGCAGCAGGGCTGGAAAGGACGAGAGGGGTTGCAGGGGCGTTCATGGGAGGTTTGCGAACGAGTAGGGAGCCCCCGCGGGCGGGAGGGGGCGAGGGCGGCGGCGGCGACGGGCCCCCGGCGCCGAGGACGGGCCCCCCCCCCCCCCCCGACGGCTCCCGCGGCCGCTCCGGTCACCGCGGAATTTATCTCGCCCATAAATTCGCGGATCAATTCCTTCTTGTCACCGGCGCTCTTCCCCAAATCAATTATCGCGAATTTAAATATAATCACCGCCTCATCCCATCCAGCTCGGGGCCACGTCTCGCAATTCATCCCCGCTAACGACCGACAGCGTGCCTCGGCCCGCTCCCGCGCACGTCGGCGCTGCCCGCGGCCGAGCCCCGCGGAGGGCGATTAAACCCTCTACAACGCGGAGCGCTCCTCTTCCGCGCTCTCTCTCTCTTTTTTTTCTTTTAACGCGGTTTTACAAACCCGTGTTAACCTTGCAAATGAGAACAGTATGGCCCCTATAAAAACCTGCCCGAAGTACAGTCTGATGCATGCGTGAGGTTATTGAGCGAGATTGCACGAAGAAAAACAGTTCGGGATCAGGGAGCGCTTCAGGTGTTCCTAACTCGAAGCGGGATTTCGAGACGAGGCAATTATTTATTAGGCGGCCGCCCCGGCACGCCCAGCGCGCCGGGGGAACGCGCCGTAAATCAGAGGTGCTCACTGTGTAAATCATAAATCGTGATAGCTCCCATATGTCAAAAAACTTGATCAGGATAAACTCGATTTAGCTTGATCAATACCTACCCCCTTGCACATAAAGAATAACGTTGTAGGGTGTGATTGAAATGTGCAAAACGACTTCCTTTCGTTCCAGCTCTAACTCACAGGTCACCGTTTTTAGAGAATTTAACGCAATCGCGGATTCATTTTAGAGAATTTGAAGGAAACGGGGGTTATGGCCCGGCGGTTTCCACGCCCGCCCCGCAGCTCCGTGCGTGACCACCCACGCGAGCCCGTTTCGCACCGCCCCCCCCGGCCCCAGAAAACCCAGGGTACAAGCTGGTCACTTCCAGTAGGATTTGCCTCTCCGTTTACGCTTAAAAATACCTAAAACAAGCCAGTGCGAAAGACACGTAATCATTCTGAAGAATACGGAGCTACCTGAGATCCTCCCCAAAAGATCACCCCTCGGCCATTAGTTTGCAGCGAAACGCCTGCTAATTCAGCTGGGAAACGTGCCCCGATTGGGCCAGACGTTCACTGTATGTCTAAGAGGCGTGTGTCCAAACGTGTCTGGACCGTATGAAAAATAGCCTTGCAGGGTATAGGCAACTATTCATGGACTCTGTATCAAAGTCCTACCGGTGTATTGTGTCTGTCTCAATAAAATTAATCTTTTTCAAGCCCAGCGTCTCGCAAGAATACCTTCAGTGTTCCAGACTACAAGGACAAATATGTTTTTCAGATTCTGTTTTTATGGACGGATTAAAGTTTATTTTCCATAATAGGGCACCTAATAAAACTCATAAAGCTCTGTCAGTCTTACAGCTGGTGGCCTCATTTAACACTTTCACTTCGTAAATCATTTTACAACTTACCAGGTGTTTCCAAAACTGAAAGGAGATGGGGGGGGGGGAGAGAAGAAAAAGAAAGGGGAACTAAAAAAATGAAATTAAACTCACTTAAAATATAGACACAGTCTTTTAGCGGTAGATGCATTCTCGTTGTCGTTTGGAAGGGCTTCAAAGGTGTCGATCCCAAGAGGGGAGAAAAGCCTTTTAATCGGGATTTCCCACGATCTTTTGAAGTAACGAGGCTCGCGGTGATTAGCGGGGCCCCGTTAATGTGAGCACCGCGCTCCGCTCCGCTCCCGGTCCGGTTCGGTCCGAGGATGCTCCGCTCCGCTCCGCTCCGGGTTCGGTCCGGCCCGGGGATGCTCCGCTCCGCTCCCGGCTCGGTCCGGCCCGGGGATGCTCCGCTTCGCTCCGGGTTCGGTCCGGCCCGGGGATGCTCCGCTCCGCTCCCGACTCGGTCCGGCCCGGGGATGCTCCGCTTCGCTCCGGGTTCGGTCCGGCCCGGGGATGCTCCGCTCCGCTCCGGGTTCGGTCCGGCCCGGGGATGCTCCGCTCCGCTCCCGGCTCGGTCCGGCCCGGGGATGCTCCGCTCCGCTCCGGGTTCGGTCCGGCCCGGGGATGCTCCGCTCCGCTCCGGGTTCGGTCCGGCCCGGGGATGCTCCGCTCCGCTCCGGGTTCGGTCCGGCCCGGGGATGCTCCGCTCCGCTCCCGGCTCGGTCCGGCCCGGGGATGCTCCGCTCCGCTCCGGGTTCAGTCCGGCCCGGGGATGCTCCGCCCCGCTCCCAGCTCAGCCCGCTCCGGCCCGGCCCGGGGGTGCTCCGCTCCGCTCCCGGCTCGGCCCGGCCCGGCCCGGCCCGGCGGCGGCGGCGCGGGCGCCCCGCGGGTTTGCCCAGCTGGGCAGGAACAAAGCGGCGCCGGTACCTCCCGCAGTCCACCCTAATCCCCCCGCACCCAGCCCCGGGGGCGCTCTACCCTGACCCAGTCCCCCCACATCCAGCCCTGCATCTCCTCCCACCCTGCCCCAGTCCCCTTGCAGACAGCCCCAGTCCACTCCAGATTCCCTGCCCCCAGCCCCACTCCCCTGGCACCCAGCCCGCGTGGTCCCCCACACCCAGCCCAAGGGTGCCACTTGCACCCAGCCTGGTCCTGTGCACCCAGTGCAAGAGCTCCTACATCCAACCCCGGGATCCCTGCACCATGCTCCCGTCCACACCAGTCCTCCCACATCCAACCCCAGTCCCTCTACGCACAGCCCCAGTCAACTCCAGGCCCCCTGCACCCACCTCCCAGGGTGGCCCAACACCCTGCTGCTGTCCCCTGCACCCAGACCCCTCCAGAGCCCTCGCACCCAACCCCATGGTGCCCCCTCACCCCGTCGCAGGGTGCCCTGGTGTGCGCTCAGCCCAGCAGCGTTGCTGGGGGCAATGGGGCCGTTTGGCCTCGGCCCCAGCATGGGCAGGGCCAGCGAGGGTTTAATCTGCCCCCCCCCCCCCCCCCCCCCGGTTTGTGATTTCATTTTCCGACGGGTTCCCTGCCCCCGGACATGGGAGGTAACAAGCCTCTCAAAACATTCACCGGCATATTGGGCCCTGGTAAGTATGGACATGGACCTTTGGTGGAAATTTTACTTTAAAAAGCAACATGGTTTAGGCATGGATGTCATTAACCGGCAATTTTGTAAGCATTAAGTGCTAAAACAAAAGGACCAAAATAGGATCCATATGTCCAAAGTAAAGCTGCTAAAAGTCTTTCGAATGGGAAACCATAAATATATAATCCCCCTCAAATTCTCCACGAAACTTGTGGGAACAAAACACTTCACCGGTAGAAGGCGCATTGATTATTTCTGAAGTCCAAACTGTTAGATTCATCCAAAACGAAGGGAGTAACATCAGTTTTTTCTCCACTCTTCAGTAAGACCCTGCACCTTGCTCCGTCCTTCCTTGCAGCCGGTCCCCTTCGCGCCTGCCGAAGGTGCGAGGGCCGGGTGCTTCCCGAGCCGAGGCGCCCGCCGGCACGCACAGACCCCTCGGCAGGTGCCGGGCAGCCGCGTGATGCCTCGAGCAAGCAGAAACGCTAATTTTTAATTCGGGAGCCGTACGTAGTTTCTGCGAGTCGGAAGGTGTTTCTTGGGGGGCTGTTTGAATCCCACCCGTTGCAGCACAGAGCAAATAGCGGAAGGGATGAACGTCCCCGGGCCTTAGTCGCTCTGGGGCGTTGCGTGCGGTGACAGGACTACAGCCCTTCTCCCCCAAACGGCTGGTTCGGGTCCGGCCAGAGTTCAACAGCGAGTGAAGGACTGAGAGGTACTCAGTGACTGCGATATTTTTTATTTTTCACTAGTGCTCATGTGATCAGGGCCATGTCTAAGGCGGGTTAGGGATGTCCCGGATGAGTTTAGGTGATTTTTGTCTTTTCTGGGAGGTTTTGCTCATCTTTTTGCCTGGAGGAGTGGTGGGTTGTGTAGGCACGTCTCCTCCAAACAGTTCTCCGCGAGGACGGTGACGCTGCAGGTGCCTGCCGTCTTGCTCCCTCTACTTTGGGACTGAAAAGCTTTAGGTTAACTCAAAGTCCTGGGGCCCCGCTGGCATTAAAGTGGCATTGCCTGCGATATTGAGGAGGCTGGAGTGGTCATCTAATGATTTTTTTCTGATCACAAGCTATTATCAGAATTCGGCTTTCAGCTTGGTTTTGGAAAAAGCACAGGTCTCAGGTCTCACCAAGTCACATCTACCTGGGACCGGTCTTTAAAATCAGCAGATAGGAAGCACGAGTCCTTTAAATGCCGTAAAACAGCGCAGAGCCAGAGACTTGCAACGAGTCGTATAGCTGGAAGGCCGAGCTTCGTTTTACTGCTTGCAGGACATTTGCAAGCAGATCACAATTTCCTCTAATTAATCCATTATTTGAAATTATTATGCACAGGACTTCTGCTAATGTTCTTGGCTGCCTGCAGCTTCTGGCAGGGGGGACTCGCGGCTGAGGAGAGAGCAGAGCTGGGCAACGCAGCTGCCTCCAGCTCAGCCGTCCCTGCTGTCCCTGCACAGCGGCGAGGGGGACGGGGGGGTCCCTGTGCCCATACAGCTGGGTTCCTGGTAGTATCTCCATAAAAGCAAATAAAAAGCAGCCAGGGGGGATTTGAGCCTGGGGAAGGGGAGGTGGTCGCAAGCTGGAACAGCACCTCAAGGACTGGGGCAGGCTGTCCATCGCGTGGTATCCCCGGACGCCCTTTCCGGCAGGTACGTGACAGCGCCGCGCCAGCGGCCGGCTTTCCTGCGCTGCTCGTTCCCGCAGCGCGATCACGGCTTGCGAGGCGCCGAGGTCCGCGCAGATGCTCTGACGAGTCTTCCTGGCCTTCAGCATGATGAAGCTATAAAGCATGCATTGCAGTAGCAGCGAGGTGCAATTTTAGAAATGTTAATGAGTAATTACATAAAGGTTGTCCGCAGTCATTGCTGTTAATCACTGTGCTTTTGCCAGGGAAAATTAAGGCGGCGATCCAACCGTTTCAGCCAGCGGCTCTTGCTGTCTCTGCTGCCTCCTTCTCCCTTCCCGGCTCCTGCTGCTGCTGTCACCCTACTCAGGGACTCTCCCCACTCCTTTTTTCTTCCAGAACTTCATCTTTAGGACTGATAAACACACCTAAAGCTTACATTTGAGGGTCGGTTTCAGCAGCAAATGGGTATGAGATAACGTCGAAAAACCTTAACCCGCTCTTTTGCGCAAGCTGTTCATCCCGCGCCTCGGCCAGCCCTCCGCCAGCCGTTGGGTAGCCCTGGCTTCTCCTGGAGGTGGCTATTGCGGGGAAGGCAGTACTCGGCGTCCACGAGGCGGGCAAAATCAGGCCAGGAATAAAGACTTGCTTCTTCAGCCTTCAACTGTCTCACGGCTACTTTAAACTCACAAACCTGGTGTAACTTTTCAGAAAAGAAGGGCAGTCGGGTAAACCCTGGTGGGTTGGGTGTCTCGAGAGCTGGTTCTCGTGTTGCTTTCAAGCCACAGGCAAGAAAACGGAATGGATTCGAATCCAGCAGCCGCTTTCAAGCCTCGATACTGTCCTTGGGTGCACGAGAAAGCGGCACTGAGACTCCAGCTTTTCCAGGCAGGCCGCGAGGGAGCAGCTTTTGTCATTGAAGGCAGCATTTAAGATTTCCAGTCGCTTTTTATGCCTTTATATCCTGCTTCCTGATCTGTGCTGCACAATACCTGCATAATCCTTGGCATGCCAAAAAGCTTCAGGAGACCAACAGGCTTCGTTTCATCTTCATCTGAACAAACCATTTAGTTCGGAAAATTTGAAAATCAAACATCGTCCGGCCAACTTTTTAAGGGTGAACTGAACTACAGAGTAAGGGGAAAAAAATCCATCCAGACTCTGCGGCTTTGGCCAAGGGGGAGAGACGATTTTGTGAAGATGCAAGCCTAGAGAATGAGATCAAGATGACTTTTTTTCCCCCGTAGGGTGACACTGAGGCACATCCTGACTTACTGTCTCTATACTAGAAAAACGCATTGCTCCATCCCCTGACGGTAACCGAAGGCTGTTCCCGCAGCGTCGTTCGCATAACGCTATTCCCTACTATTTCATGCTGGGGGCTGCATGTGCCCGCACCCCCAAGAGAGGTTTGAAGATGCTGTTACCGTCTTCCTGGTAAAAGGTCCATAATGGATTTTTAAATGAAAAACATGCCAGGCGTGGAAGTCTTTCATGTCTGAAAAATGAAACAACCACTTTCTTCTAGCTGACAACAGATTTGAAAGACACTATTCAAAAAAAGGGCTCTATTTCTAATTTGACCGTGTACCCCCCATGCCAGCTGCATCACGTTTCTCAGCCATTTGGAATTTTGCTTTAAAGTCCTCCGTTGCCGCGAAGTGAGCTGTTTTTCATGTGTGTGAAGTAAGCGTTTTGTCCGACGACACAAGTTTTTAAGAAACATTCGGTGCCAGCTGGCTCTTTCTAAACTGACTGGTGGTAGATGTTTATTTCATTTCCTTAAAGTGTTAGTAGGGGAACCACGTGACATCCGACTCTGCCTTGTGCCCGCAGCTACATTCGTGCAGGGCTACTGTAATTCACTTACTTTTAAAGGAGGAATGCAGACTGCCCCAGAATTTGACGATAGCCCAGCTGTTTTACAGGAGCAGCTATGATTTGTACTGCCTGCAGGCCTCCTGGTAAACTAAGCTTTACTGGCGAGTGAAGGAAAGTTCCTCCAGGAGATGAAATCATGAGAAGCGGCAGATGGTAAAAGAGTCATACCTCTATCTACAATTTCCTGAAATCAGACCAATGCAAACTAGATAAAACTACACCTTTGGAAAACTGACCCTGCAGATCAAATTGTCTCATCGAAACAAGGGCTTAAGACCGGCTCCCGCAGCAGAAGATCACGTACCGAGGCACGAGGGGCTTCGCCAGGTGCTGAGCCGCCATGAGACGGCACGCAATCAAAGTCTGAGTATCAGAGCTGACACCCAACGTATTTATCAAGCTGAAAGCGCTGTCGTGCGCATTTGGCACCGCGCAGCTCCCCGCCTCTAGCTCTTAGACCACAAAGTTCACGCGCAGAACAACGCGGACCGAGCGATGCCGGACGCGCGCTGAGGCCGGGGCCGAGGTGCGCCCCTTGGCGAAGGGGAGGCAGGGCAGAGCGGCCGGCGCGGGCGCTTGCGGAGCGACTCAGCAGCCCCGGCGGGCAGCACAATGGGAAACGCTAGTGTTAAAACGCCCTGCAGAAACTGGGGCCGTTCAGGTGCAGCGTTAAAGCCCTGCCAAAAGGGCTCGCGTGTGATTTATCAGTGTAACACTCGGGCCAAAGCTGAAAACCAGACTTCACCGCTGTGTTAATTTTGATACAAAAACCAGAGAAAGTCTAAAATATTATTGTCCAGCTTAAAAGAAAACAAAAATTGAAATGGCAATAATAGCCACAAGTGGATAATACTACTTTGTTTAAAGGGGGATTGCAAGATTATGCTAAAAATGAATCTAAATTCACTGTATTTTCCACTAGTTTATCAGACAAAAATGCATGTTTTAACTACAACTGCTTGGCCTTCCAGTGCAGTTTATTTTTACCAATTCAAAGCCATTTTTGGCTCACAAAGAACTAAACACCTCACCCACACACTTTATGAAAGGATCATGGACATTTTATGTAGCATTTTTCTCACTAGACTGGACAGGGAACCTTTCCTCCGGAGGTCTGACGCTGGCTAACAGACTAACGTTCAACAGGAAGAAATCTCTAAACGCTGCGCGGGAACCTTTCCTCCGGAGGTCTGACGTTGGCTAACAGACTAACGTTCAACAGGAAGAAATCTCTAAACACTGTGCCGCGTGCATCTACATTAGCGAACGTTTGTTTTGTGGCGCACAGTAAAATGTGCCAAAGCCTTTTGTAACCCCTCCAGCAGCCTCTGCTGGCTGCTGGTGCTCAGTGTGCAGTTTTGCACCGTTTGTACTTGCTGCTGTTACAGGGAGGCCGTACAGCACCAACAGCCTTGCTATAAAGAGGAGATGCTTCGGTACTGTTAGTTTTGCCGGTGAGAAGTTTTTTTCACTGGAGGAAGGGGGGGAAAAAAAAAAGTAATGTTATCTCAGCTTTTCTTTCCATATGTGCTTTATAACCTTGAGATATAACCAGGCCACAGGACTGGCAGCTTGTGGATGGCAGAGGGCTACGTATGGACTTTGGCTGAGACGCCACCAAGGCTTCAAGCTCTGACAAGCCGAGGCAGCTCAGCTAGACAAGCTGAGGCAGTTCAGCTAGTAGGACCACACAAAAAATTGTCAAACATGGTTACATCCAAGATGCAGAAACTCCTGTTCATCCAAGAATCGTCAAATATCTTTTTGACAGGTTTTTCCCCTCACTGAACCACAGTGCCAGTATGTGGCACCCAAAGCAACTGCCCTTGGACTGCGACTCCTGCATTGTGCCCTGGCAGTATTTTTAGGTTGCTTTCCCTGAAGGAAAAAGAAAAAAAAAAGTTTTCAACAAATTTGCTTACCCATAAATGTGGCCAATCTAAAACCTGCAGGAAGGTGAAAACCCGTTTTTCCCAGAAACAAAGTAGTGGCTGAAGGTAGTGACTAAATTAAAACAAAATGCACCAGTTGTTGGGAATTAATGAAACTTTTAGTTAAAAAAAATTGTAATTTTTGAGGTTGAAACCATCTCCTCCAATTGCATAGCAACACCTGCATCACGCTGCCTCAGGCAGCTGCAAGTGAACAGATTCACTTATGTGACTTTACCCAACAGCAAAGGGTGTTCAGTTCCGATCACCAAGCAAAGCAATTGAGCAAGGAACCGACAGCTTGTCCCATTTCAAGGAAGATGGTTTAAGCTTTGTCCTTAAGAGCAAACTTACCTCCACCTTCCAGCTGGAGCAATGTGTTTCCGTTTATCTGTTATTAAACCACAAACATGTTGAGGTGTTGGGTCTCCTTCAATCCCTGCAAAAAGATGTAATTAGGTGATTGCTGCGGTCTAGCAGGAGTGATTTTTCCTTATCCAGGTCTCATGCGTTCCACTGCAGCCAGAATCTCTAGGGACTGGCAGATTTTCTTCTCTTGTGTTCAGCTTCAAAAAATTAAAATATGAGGTTTGGCCCAGTTGTTTGTGAAGGAGCTATTCACATGCATGCCTCAAAGTTGTGGTTGATGTAGCATATAGTCCAGTCCAAATACAGCGTCACTGCTTCTGCTGCCCATACAGCTTTACTAATTGGTAGATTTTTAAATAAATATTTTTACTGAATTGTTTCCTCATCTGTTGCGTATGAGATCTAACTGAGGGGAAACAGCCACTTTGTTGTACACCTAAAAAGTGCCAATGGTCAGAAATCGGCTGAAGAAAGCATCTTGCTCTGTTCTTTCGTCAGTAATCTCTTCTAGGTTAGTGGTTACCATGCCAGCGTAACCTTGGATTTTGAAAGTGGGTCTCTCCGAGAGCAGGATACTTCGTTCCTGCAACTTGCCCTCCCCACAGGAGGAAAGGCCAGAAAAAACAGCTCCCTGGCTGTTGGGGGAGCTCTTCTCTTCCTAAAAAGGCTACTCGTTCAACTGAGCAAGCAAAAGTATTCCCAGTTCATCTCTCTGATTCAATCTTGACCAGCTGTTTTGCTGCAAGACTGAAACATCTCTGGTAGATGCCTACTGGAAGCAAATTCTCCTAACATGGACAAATTTAAAGGAGCAGAACAGACCAGTTGGTATCAGATGCAGCTGGGAGGCACCAGAAGTGACTGCACCCTTGAACAGAGGACAAAACTGCTTACAGAAAGAGGGCTAGCAGCTCTAGTGCAGACAGATTATGTAGATGCAGGACATATCGCAAACTGGAAACTATATATTTTCCCTGCCTTTTAAAGTCACTCCCTTCCTAACTAACCACTAGAATAAAGATAACACAAACAGCAACCCTCTCAGAAAACTGCAGTTTAATATGTAGTTGTAAGACAACAAAACAGACCGTTCAGTATTGTTATACAAATAAATGCACTTTTTTTAAACATCTGAGTGCAAGGTGAAAGCAAGAGGAGGTATTTTCTTATTACGAGATTGATACTGATATTCTTTATGTCTAGTAAAATCTGATTATCACAAACATTGACTGACAACTCCAATTTTAAAGCTGAGAAAAGCTGGCTAAAACAGCAAAAGGCAACGCTGTGATCTTTAAACCCAGTATAATTGGGCAAAGTCAGATCCTCAGGTCTTTTTACATTAACTTTGAACCCAACTGAAGATCTCTTCCTGACCCACAGTCACGTAAATAATTCACAGAATTAGCTGATACGTTCAACACTTTTTTAAAAAAAAGTTGATTTCTTCCAAACTGACTCACCAGTGGTTATGCCACCTAGTGGCCTGTTTTTTCAAAGTACAATGATCAGTTACTAAAGCTTTGGTTAAAACTGTAGAATACTGACCACTACACGTTAAAACAACAACTATTTTAAAAGAAAGGTTAGAATAGCCAATGCTGAACACTACTGCTGACTGGGAGTTCAATCAAAGAGAAATTCAGCCTCTTCTCTAGGTGTTAGCAACCAACATGAACTACATATACTAAAAAAGGGACACTACAAAAAAGCATTTTCCCCTTTCTTCAGAAAGGCCCCGTATCACCTTCAAACTTGTAACCAGCATATAGAGCAAATTATCCGTTTACGTAAAAAACACTGGATCCTTAGCAGCAATACTGTTCCCTTCACTTTCAATTATTTGGGTTTGAAAGGCTAATGTAAAGCTTCGTATCTTCATGCAGACCTAGTTTTTCCCATACATGTTTTATTGGAAAAACAGAATTACAGTTTCGGTCTGGATTCTTTTGCTTGCAAAGCTTTGCTTGCCAGTTCAGCTCTTTCTTTTAACAAGCTAGCTTCTTCACCACTTTTGTGGGCTTGTACATTTTTCAGTAAGAAGTGGGTAAGGAAAAGCTTCAAACCTTCCCGTAGCATTCCCAATTTGGGGTTCTCAGATATCCTGTAATGATACAGATGAAAAACAGCATTAGTCTATTACCAAGCCAAGTTTTTAAAGTTATTCTTCTTCAAATACAGCTGGGGGGAAGGGGGGAACACCAAAAAAAAACAAGCTGTAAAAGGAGCTTTTCTGAAGAGGCTTTCAAATTAACAGTGAGTCTACGCTGGTTTGGGAAACAGCCCGACACACTCTACATGCAATTGGTCCTCAACAATAAAACGGAATATTACAGTATTTGAATTGCTTTATGTAAACAACTACACTACAGCCAAATTTTTGTGAGGCAAACACCCTGTTTGAACTTTTTTGTGTTTCAGCCTAACGGTTGAAACATCATCACTTAACTTTTCTAAATTTACATGACACTGCAAGTTTAATACAACAGAATCACAGGATAGTTTGTCAGAACAAACCTCTGCAGGTCACCTTGTCCAACCTCCTATTAAAGCGGGGCTAATCTTCAGGTGTGGTCAGGCTGCTCACAGCTTTACCCACTCAAGTCCTACACATCTCCAAGGATGGAGATTCCCCCAGCCCGTCTGGGTAACCCACTCCTCTCCGTGACCACTCCCACTACGAGCACCTTCTCCTTTATGCCCAATCAGCACTTCCCTGCAGCACTTTGTGATCACTGTCGCTTTTCCCTGCACGCTTCTGAGAAGAGTCTGGTTCCACTTTCTTTATAACCCTCCTTTAGGTAAGGTGAAGTCTGTCCATCAGCCTTCTCCTCTCCAGGCTGAAGCCCTGGGTTTCCTCAGCCTCACCTTGTATGTTAGGTGCTCCAGCCTCCCCAACCATTTTGGCTACCCTTTTCCAGACTCCCCCTAGTTTGTCAGACTCTCTAGCGCTGGGAGAGCCTGACACCAGACACAGTATTTGGGGTGCAGACTCATTAAGTGCCAAGCAGAGGTGAACAATGCTTTTGCTAATGCAGCCCAGTATGCAATTGGTCTTCATTACTGCAAGGGCACGCTGCTGCCTTGTGCTCAACTTCTTGTCCTTCAGGGCCTCCAGATGCTTTTCTGCAGCCTTGTTCCCAGCTAATCAGTCCCCAGCCTGGACTGCTGTAGGAGGTTACTCTGTCCCAGGTGCAGGACTTGCTTTCATCTTTGCTTCACCTTGCCATTCCTGTTGCCTTGTACCTCCAGCTTGTCAAGGAGCCACTGAATAGTAGCTGTGTCCTCCAGTTTATCATCAACTACTCCACCCAGTTGGAGTTAATCCCTGATGACTAGTAAAAAGTTATTTTATTCTGGTTGAACTATTTCCAAAGAGCAGAGGCCACTGTTATAGCTCTCACACTAAATGTTTATACAAATGACAAAAGGTCAGCCACCTTAAAAACAAAAAAAATAACCGTCCTCCCTCCCCAAACACCACCACAACTTTCTTCCTGGATTAAGTTACAGATTAAGGCTGGCTGCTTCCACAACAAACGGAGTACATGTGAGAACACTGGCTTTCTTGTGACCCATATCGTTCCGAACTGCACTAGGGATGAGTTCAGAGAACTGTAGGAAACTTCACAGAACTTGAGGATATTTATCGATTTTTTTTTTTTTTTAACTCACTACAAGCCACAAACAGAAGAGTTGGAACTACATTTTAGCCTCCTCAGCAGAGCTGTTATTTCTTTGATCACTTTGGAGAAGGATTTAACAAAGGACCCCTTCCCACATATAAAAAACATATCCGGACAATGTTATTTTCAAAGAAAATTAATCTTTCCCTCATTAGCATTTCTTTATTTCCCCCTCCCTACACTAAATAAATTTGTGAGCCAAAGACTGCTGTGAGACTGAACCTCACTGCACACAGACGATAAAGCAATAAGGAAAGCAGCTAAGTACAGAGCTCTGCTCATGAGAGTCCAGTGACCGACATGATAAATAAGGCTTGCACATAGTGTATTTTGTGTAAAATTCTACACAGTTGTGTTAGTACAGGGTCTGGTATAAGTACAAATTATACACCTCCCCCCCACCCCTTGCCTTTTAAGGGATGAATGGTTGGTATTTGGAAAAGGTATTGTGTACTCCCAATAAAACAGGCAAACCTCTTATCTGTTTAATCACTATCCACCAAGGGTTCCCGGGGATCTCTCTGATCACTTACCTCCCAAAAATGTCACTAAGATCTTCAGCATCTGTTTTGATTAACAGCATGCTTAATACTTGTCGCAAGAAACGAACATTGGGTTTATCTAGCTCGCTGAATTCAATTACCTAGTTAACAGAGAGAGAATTAGATTAACAATTCAAGTATTTCAAACAGCCTAACACTCTTTACAAGAAGCAGCTTCTAGCACATGGACTGGCCTCCCATATATACTGAGTCTGAAGTTCAGCACAGAACAGTAAGGTGAGAACATTGCCCCCTAAAGCCAAACAATAAGCAAGCAATGACATTTCTAAAGAATAACCTGTCCACTAGTACCAGAATACCAGGATATATTTTTCCAGAGAGATATATACTTCAAAATTATTGAGGACGATGTAGAACGTTGCCTGCTTAATACGTTTCAGTTACTCTTTTGAAATAAATTCTACACACTGCTCATTCCGAAATCAAGCGCTCAGCAGATTTCTGCCTGTTCTATAAGATCAACATAGGCTAAAGAGTGTGGCGTAAAATCCACTGACAAAGCTTGCTAATGTAGGGGTCTTAGTTCCAAATCTAGATGCTGTAAAAAGCACAAAACCAACACTCTTGTAACTGCTCTACATATGGAATGATACAGGGTAGTCAAACCATTAAAACCCCTGTAGGTCTAGCATTAGGGTTTCATTAACACGGCCTTCAGCAACAGCCATGGTCAAATCCAAATCCCGCATCAGCACCAACAGAACCGCTTGTAGCTCTGTACCATCTTTTGCACTGCTCTAAGGTGTTTTACTGGTTTGGGAGCAACTCCTAGCCCAAGCTGGTTCTCTGGGTTTATTAATACAGCAAAACTATCCTTCCCAAATTAGGGAACACATGGTCACATGGCAACCCCCCCCCGCCAGTTTTTGTGCAGGAGCCACCTGGGAACTAGCACAGACGGTGGCAAGTCAGAGCTACTGAGGCCTCACTAGACTCAAGTTATCTCCTGATATTTTTATAAAAGGATGCTTCTGCACCATGTTCTCCAGGATTTCTATATGCTTGGGTCACCCCAGCCCCCCTTTTTCTGTAGATTACTAGGGAACATTATTGTGATCAATGGGAACATTAAAACATTTATGAAGTTGGCAATTTTAGGACAGCTTTCATCTTAGCCTATGAGCATAAACAGCTAAATTACTAGCTAGATAATGGAGAATATATATTTTCCACATAATTAGCAAATGCAAGTAGAGCACAGAAACGTTTTGCAAAGAAATACACCAACCTTGAGAATTGAAAGTGGTAACGATTTTGTCCTTAGCAAGTGAGCTAATAGTGAAACCAAGTTGGAGATAGCGGTGGTTGTCTGATTTCCCAAGTCTCGTATTTTGTCCCAAATACTAAACTGAAATGTCATCTAGGTGTTAAAACAGGAAACACTACAAATCAAGCAACTGTTTAAACAAGTAATGACACAACAAAATCTTTTTGCCTTCTATTCTTTACAAACACCCTCCTGATTAAGAGATGTTCAGTAAGACAGTTCAATTATTTTAAAGTGTGCAAAACAGAAAGAAGCAAACCTGTTGCAGAAGTTATCTTGTTTCCTACTTAGGTCTGACCATGAGCATGCTTTACTGAAGGCACAGGTATGCCACTGTAATTTTGGCCAGGCTCAAGATCTAAATAGGCAACTATCCGCCCTCAGGTATGTAATGACTGTGTTTTTAACCACAATAAAGACACTACAACAAAGCATACACGTATCTTTCTTCACCTGGAATCGTCTTTCATATGCACAAAACTTGCTAGCCAAAAAAGCATAGAAAGGGTTATACGTCTTCTCCTGTAAGCAACAGTAAAGGATAACATGAACAATTTCTCTCTCCTGCTGATCTTTCAGTCCAAGCCTAAAATTCAGTAAGAGAATAAAAATAGTTTAGTAAGGGAAAAAAAACTGCCACAAAGCAAGAGCTACAATGAACATATGAGAATAATAACAGGAAAAAAAAAGGCTGCATTCAATTCTAGCTGTCACAAAGCCCTTAAAACACCAAACGGAAACAAACTACTAAGATTACTAACCCAGCATCCCTGTATGGCAACGCTACAGTAGCATCAGTGCTAAAGGACTGGCTGCAAAAACAAGTCTGCAAGGACAGGAGCGGAACAGTACAAGTATAATCAGCCCCGTGGGAGCCCACTGCATGTTTGTACCTCTCCACAAATGGAAACAGAGAAGAGGGCCCTGCTTTCACGGAATCAGTCCCTACTTGAAAGTCTCTAGCCTTTGAAAGTTGCAGTAGTACTGCAGCAAGCACTGCAACATAGTGAACCAATATAGAGGATAAATAGTGAGGCAAAAACTGTAGGATCCTATTTTGGTTACCTCACACTTGTACCTGTGGTCATGGGAAAGAAAAACAGCCTTTGGATCACTATAAGCCCCTTAGGGGAAAACATATGCCCAGGACTTTTCACTTCTGTGGTACTTAATAGTGATTAAAAAACATTTTCAGGTTTTATTTTTTATTTAATTGGCGATATGACTCTCTTCATCTCTATGTCAATTCAACTCCACGTTAGATAATACTTGAAATTCATGACTGTTTGATAGTAGCCTAAGACGATGCAGTTAGAGATTTCAAGCCACCTTTAAAAACAATCCTGAAGAAAACAATCAGTATCCATGAGCACCTCTGCTGGCTGTCTCAGCATAAAGGCCAAGGACTGAGTAGCCTTCACACTTAATAGCTGACCGGTCTTAAAGAGGACTGAGATACTTTGGCAAGAAACGGTAACTAACTCATAATGCACCTGCTCTGTGAATAACATGCTTTAGCTTCCAGGGCCGTCAAATGCTTGGCAGCATTAAAACCAATTAAAATTAAAAATGCTTAATATTATAATCTGAAAAATGTCAAACAATTATTTTCATTGCTTCAAGCTCAAGTTTCATCTGGCATTAGTAAACTCAAATGTATTTTCTAAGTAAATTAGACTCCACTGGAACTTCATCTACAGATTGCAGAGTACAGATTGTCAGAGCTTGTGTCTAATCTCCATTGGTTGTGTACCCCTCCAGACATCTGTCATTGCATTCGATCATAGATACAGACCAGATTTATAAAGAAAATATTGTCATTCAGCCAAAAAAAAAAAAAAAAAGAATTTAAGGTTTTACAATATCAAAATCTGGGATATGTTCTAGGTCGATTGCTAGTGAGCAGCAACAACTCCAAGCTTCGTTCTTCAAAAAGAAAGCATCACTGTAAGTGCCAGGCCTGTACTGTTATTATTCTTTTGCTCTCCCATCAGCCAAGTTCTATCCAATTTTGTTACAGAGCAACTAAAGTTTTTTGGGGGACCCTCCCACTAAAAAATCCCCACATAGATTTTCAGCCATCTCACATGCATTTAATAGATGACTTGTGAAATTACAACTCAGCCACTAATTTGGTACATTCTACTTTTCCTCGTTCCTCATCACTTCTGCCGCACCTTATTTATTTTGGAAATATTCACGTTGTCAGATGGCTGTAATCAAGTAAACTAATATTTTGATATTCAATTTTGTTCTTACTTTCAGTTCACAGACCTAGCAGTATTTTCTCTTTTCAAACCCGACATTCCTAAACATCTGGAATTGAAGAGTCGGGATTTTTTTTTTCCTCCTCCAATGCTTAGCGCCATCATAAACCTGTAAAGATTTGCTAAGCCTAATAATCTTGGAAAAAGAAGCTACAGCCACTTCACCTATCAGGTCATTTGTAAGGTGCAATACGACCACAGTTCTGTGTCTTGACCACTTTAAAAAAAAAAAAAAAGATTTCCCTCCAGTATGGAACAAATGCCTCTAAAGTAGGTTAGCTATCACTAGTGGAAGGCTGAGATAATGGTTTCTAAGATCAAAAATACCAACATTTCCAGACACTTTTAAAGTCTATTCAAGTGATTTTAGTAGGTTTAATCACATACTCACAATCCTGAATTATGCAACATGCTACAACAGGATATCCATGACTTCTACAACCGTTTCAATTCTTTGTGAAACGCTAACTTTCTCAAACTCTGAAACTCTGAAGTAGCTTAAAAAATTCCCTCTCCACCAAACCTAAGAAGCATTCATTCCCTCCCCTATATGGATTTGTGGTTTGTTAAGGAAATACAGACTTTCAGCTGCATAAACAGATCAAGCCTCCCTCTCTCCAGACACACTCCCAACCCTCCCTTCACATTGGCACTTCTGCAATCAGAGGTTGAGGCACTTCAGGGAGCTGTTCTGGCTACAAACTGATCGCTTTCATTTGCTGGAAGGAGGAGAAAGACAGGCAAAACTACCGAAGCCTGGATTTAGAATGGTTTGAATTGCTACTGAACCACATCTCAACTCTGCCAGAGACCTAGCAGCAGATTAGTCAACAAGCACAGTTAAAATGTACTGATTTCTCATGCGCTTCCTCAAGAGACTGACACCAAACATATGAATATAAATTCCCATACACTTTGGAAAGCACGTCCACACTACAATTTTAATTCCTTTACTGACAGTCCTGCGTACTTTCCATTACTCTGCCAGATGTGGCCTGATTTGAGAACTCCTCTCTCTGTGCATTTGCTGTGTAAAAGTCAGTTCCAACACACACCAGGCAATCTGCAGACACAGTTTTTCTGCCAAGCCTGTGTGTATACAGATTTGTATACTAGTTTAAGTAGCAAGGATAAGAGTCAAGGATCAATTTGCAAATTGAACTACCATGCCTTGGCAAGAACTGCAGCAGCAGCTAATTTAATTGAAAAGGCCATATTAAGATACTGGAATGACTCCATCACAGTCTTAAATCCAAGCTGTGTTTTGCAGAAGTGGCATTTAATCAAATATTAGTTGACTTCATTACAAAGTCTGCTTTGGTTTGGTTAGCAAATTAAGTAATTGCATGCCATCCTGGTAGGATAACTCCCTTGAATTACAAAGCTGGAACAGAAGAGTCCAGACCTAATCTCTCTCTGCTCTCAGTTACTACAAACTTACCACTGGTATCCCGACAAACACAAAGGATAGCTTAGTTTGAGCTCTTCCCTCATCACATCTTCTAAAGAGCTGTTTGCCAAATGGCAGGGGAACCAGTCTTAACATAAGATGCGACTCTGGAGCAAATCCCAAGCTAAAAAATTCTGCAGGATGGAAGTGGAGGTGCTAAAACGTTACCAGGTGAGGCAAGTACGGACAGAGGTCTACAAGATGTCCTACCATGGCAGCAAGAGGGGGCAAGGAGTAAAGCAAGTGGCAGCAGTAAGGAAATCCAGCCAGAAAACCAAGAGATGTTCAAAAGGGGCTTAGGGACTGTCTCTATGAAGTAGTAAGCCTGCAATAAAGTTGCATATGCTGAACTGGGATCCCCACCTCCACTGCAAAAACATACAGGCTCCATAAGTTAGGAGATGCTGTAAGACACAGTTCTAAACACGAGCAACAATAACAAGGGCTACTCCTTTCCTGACTGCCATACATGCCTCTTGCTCCTTAAGCAGTCCTTACTCACATCAGGATTTTGCTCCCCCACCTCACCTCACCTTTTTACTCTAGCCGCACGTGAATGCCAAGCTACGCACTCCTTTGATTGCATTAGCAGTTATATGCTCTTAAGTGCAGCTGCAAAAATTCCCTCTGCACCAGACCAGCAATATTTTATTTTCCAACCCAAGTAACACTTTTTAGCTCTGGGCTTTCCTCTGTCCTACTGTGCACTTACTTTAGAAGCTTTTCAAAGGCATCCAGGAAATCTTCACTTGTCATCAAGACACAAAATATACCTCTTCTGATATCAGTGTTCATTCTCTGCTTACGGGCAAGCTCCATTATCTTTGAACTCACCTGGAAAAACAAATAAACAAAAAATTAATGCCATTTTATTTATGCTTGCTTTAAGAAAGCAAATTCAGCGCAACGTCTAGTAAGACCATTGATGAAGACTTCCAGCAAACTGTGAAGCATCAGTCCAAAACTCCTGAGCTCTCAGGACTTCAGGCTTCATCCAGCAGATATGCATGCATCATCAGGACCTGGCTTTCAACTAGGGAGATCTAGTTCAATTGTGCCAATTATTTTTAAGAAGTACTTCTCTAAAGGTAAGTGACCACACTACATTTAGGATCCACTTAGATATATGCCACCCATTCACAACACTGCCTTGTGAGATTTCATGCTACCAATCTGCTCTAAAGTCTCCTCTTCCACTTCATGTAAGAAGTTACTTCTGCAGTTCTACAGGATTAGAACCAAACTTACAGTATTTGTAATAACAGCTCTCAGGAAGGACGTGCACACAGTTTTTTAAGAGTAGGTTTTTGCAGTCTAAAGGCTTAATCTTACAAGAGTCCATCAAGATTTTTTTGTGGTGGACTCTGAAACGAGCTCATCCACTCGTACAAAGAATATTCAAATACTACTGACAACACTAAGACTAATAACTAGCACTGCTTGGATTTACCTTTCCTATACGCAACTTTTGCTGAGTCTTGCTGTTGGTACCATCTATCATCGGTGCTCCACTCCAGGACGAGCCTACAATCCACCAGCGACCGACCTTATCGGCATTGAGGAGAGATTCCAGGGAGACACGGAGTTGAGTTTCTTTTCCGGAACCACTGTTGTGAACCTTGAATAACAAAAGTCAAAAACTCAGAAGCTTTTAGTTGAAGCACTTGTTCAGGAACATACTTCAGGGCAACAGCATGACTTAATCTCCATAAAGGTCTTCACATGTTGCTTCTCACAACCTCTTCTTTTAGGCAACAAACTGAAAAGAACGTACAAGTCTTCCACATAATCGAATTTCTCAAATACAAAAAGTTGCTTAAATCTATATTTAGAAACTCCTGAAATTTAGAATGATCATCAATTAAAAAGCAACCAAATTCAAATTTTATGTTAACACCAAAAATTGATTTTCCTATTAAAAAAACTTCTGATCAAATAACATAATAAAACTGTAGTAAGTTTTGTAGTAACAACAAGACAGTCTAAAAGAGTTGTTAAAAAAAAAAAAATTGTCTGACCTATTATTACCAGCCTGCCAAACCTGTACCGAGTCTCAGAAAACTAAAATTCTCTAGATGTCGTTGATACGTAACGCGATTTTCAGGTTGCAAATACATGGAGTCTAGAATGAGATTCAAGTCTAGTTACAAAGAATTAGTTCTCAGTGCAATGGAACAGAAAATTACTGTCATGCATTTTATATCGGGTTGTTTGAGACACCTTGAAAGAACCCCAAACAACCTGAACAATCTAAAGAGTGATTTTTTTTTTCCCCAAAGGAGTTTTAGAGTGTTAAATGAATTCCAAAGTGATATTCATAGCTCATCAAGTCTCCATATATTACTTTTGTTACTTCTGAACATATGACTTAAGAACAGCTGTACTACACACGTCAAGAAAGATCTTACCAACGTTCTTTGCAATTTGCGGAGTTTTTCAACTGGTTCAGGATCATAACCAGGAATCTTACGCATATCGTTATTCCTCAGGGCCAACATAGTCTCTAGCATAAAGCGAACCTATTGGCAAGAGAAATGCTGCTGTGGATTATATGCTGAAGAAGCTTACTTAAAGTGGAAAGTGTTCTTTGACATCACTATTTTGTGAGAATAAGCAGCTCAGCTGGCAACGTACGTTGTGCTCCAGTGATCTAAATCTCAGAGAGCAATGTTTCCTTTAATTTCCATTATTTCATTCGTGTTCAAGTTTCAATTCAAGGCTTAATCGGCTAAGTAAATAAATACATGGCCTCAGCCAACATTTTTTTAAAGAACAAAGTAACTGAACACAATAACTGGATACTAACAGTAACTTAGAATCTAACTAGAGTATAGCAAGAAACTTGTTCCTAAATTAACATATTTAACCAAGCACTTACTAAAGTCTATTCAGAACTGAAGTCTATTCAGAATAGAAAATCTTAACACACACGTACCCTAGTCTGGTCCTGAAGTTTCTTCTCTACTGTGTTTGCTTTGCTCTGCGCTTCACTGATCAGTTCCTTCAAAGCCAACGGATCATCTTTTCTTAAGGAAAAACCCACGCTTTTCAGAAGAAACAAAATCAACTCAATATCCTTTTCTGTGAATGTGCTAACAAGCTTCTTCAGAATATCAAAGATTAGGAGGGAATGAACTACGTGGAAGTTATACAAATGGGCAACCAAGGCAAATAGATTTTCACATTCTTTCCCTTCAGCATCACTTTTATAGAGTTCATCAAATTTCTTCACCACAGCTTCCAAGAAGTGAGCACCAACCTATCGATAATTCCATTAAGAAAAAAAAAAAAGCATTTAAACATTAGTAGATTTTAGAAACTTCTGAAAAACACTCATTTTGGGGGCAACACCAATGTTAATTTTAAAGTAAGATTGTTGTTCCTCTTAACCAATATGAATGCTCTGCATTTAAATTCACAAATAGTATCTAAGCTGTATGTGTGACATCTTCTAAAAGTGTATGTTATACCACACATGTGCCATTCAATTGCCTTTTAAAATCTAGGTAGAAAAAGTAAACGTTATGAAATCAAGGTACACATCTATCAGAATGTACTTGCATACACAATTTTCACTCCCACAGCAGCATCGCCCCAGGTGTCAGGTCCCCATGCTGTTACTGCTGCTAGTCATTCATCCATTAACCGCTGCATATCCAAAAATCAAATGCATCAGAGTTCAGCATAAATTTTCTTTTCCTTGTTAAATAAAGAAATCAGTAAAGCGTAAAACAACCCCCAACATAGCAAGTTTTTCCAGTTGCTGACCATAATTTAGGCTGATTTTAGAGTGGAAATAAGACTTAGCCAAACGTCAGATACACAATTGGAAAAAAATATTGGAATCTCCATCTTTGTAGTTATGAAGAGAAAACTGATGCTAAAGACTGAAAGAAGAAGTATACCAAAATAGATTTAGATAGGTAATCAACTTATTACTGCTAAGGTAAAAACAAGAAAAAACACAACCGTTATTGTTGTGCTAACATTTGCTAACTGATCTTACATAAAGCTGAAGTCCCCACAGCAGCACTGACTTGTACTACAAGTCCTGAATGGTTTAAGCTTTATCCAACAGCGATATTGCACAATCACAGAAACAGAGCTATTGGATCCCTAACTTCTCCATTGCCTGAACTAATTTTAAATGTAGCTGTGTTACATTATCGCAGTTTTGCGCAGTTCATATTCTAGGTTTACTTTACCCAAAAAAATAAATTGGACTTTATAACGTATTCAAATACTGCAGACTCAAAGGCTGTATAACAGTCAGTGGTACAAAGATGGTCTGAATATCAGCTATTATTAGGTATTTTTAAATTTCAACTTGAAACTCACATCTTCAGCTCTTGAAAAGGTCAGGTTTCTCTTATTAAAACAGTGTTATAACACCCTCTCATATTTGCAGTCAGAATTGCCTTTCAAGCAGTAAAGGCAAACAAAAATTTAGTTTAACGACAAGGCTGCAATTGCATCCATTTGATATTACATACGGTGCTTTCAGGTCAACATACAAACTGAAGAACTTGTATTGATGCATCTTTTGCATTGGCTCTTATAATCATGGTTCTCTCAATGTAGAATGAGAATACAACTTGATGGGAACATCATGCTGAAACACCTCAATCTCTTGAGAGATGTTGCATTGAAATTAGCTAAAAATCTTGCCTTCGACACTACTACTTACTTCTTATTAGTAAATGAAATCTCAGTCATTTGTCAGCCTTAAAAGTGCAAAAAACTCCCCTAGATTTGCCATACTTCTTGAGACTTGTGACGTTCTGCATTCATTTATAACGACAATATACATGATTGGGCTTTAAAGAATCTCTACTGACGTAAAGGGGTTTCTGTAACTGCAAAGCTTTCCTCACATGCATACATACAATTCAAGAATGATGGTCTCATATATGCAAGAGAGCGGCAATGCATTAGTGTAATTAAGAATGAGAAAACATGAAGCTTAAAGAAATTCAACACCATAAATGGACACAAAAAGAAGTATTTATGATTTTAATGAAAGAAGCGATGCTTTTGTAACAACGAAGAAGTGGTAATTCATGGAGAAAATTAGTTGGATCAAAAAAAAAAGGATCAAGTCTGTTACGTCAACTTGGTAATACCTAGCTGATAAGCTACAAATACAGCTACAACTCAACTAGTGATGCTATATAGTGACACGTAAGCAGAAATTAAAAGACCATCTGAACAAAATATCAAGGAAAACAATGCACAATATGCATCATAAAACAAAGTCAGTCCCAACCACAAGAATTACCTCAATTCCTACTGTATGATGAAGAACGCTGACCAAAAGGACATGCTCCATCATCAATCTTGCAGGCATTGCAACTGCAGTAACACAAGCATTCATAAGAATATCTGTCAGAGTTTCATTCATGTCCTTTCTACTGTTGGCCATATAGAGCTCTTCCAGCTGTCCACTGATGGAGGACAAATTTGGTTCACTCAACCTAGTCAGAAAAATAAAAAAAAATCCAAAGAGCTTACTGTTCTCTCCACACAGTCCCACAACTTTTATCCAATCCGCTTTGCTTTTTAGAAAAACTATTTGAGCTTAAGAACAGTGAAAAGATGACTGAAAGGGAACTTTTGTATTTTTTTTTGTTCACTAACCTGAAAACAGCAGCAAATATTTAATTGTTTTCTTTAGAAAATATTGACATGTGAAACCATAACAGCTTCAGTATTTGCAAAGCACTGTCAAGAGGCTTATTATTAAACTGTGTAGCCCTATAAAAATAGACTCTATTCTTAGCAGTTCTAACTATGGTACATCATGTTTTTTAGAGAAAGTAAGCATGAAAATGTTTCATGCTTTTCTAACATATGAGGTATAGGTATGGCAAATTCTAAGTGAATGAACAAACTGCACAGTATTTTATGGTTGTAGAACTTATAACACAGACCAAAGAAAAGGCTGATAGATTTTATATGTTAATAACACGTTAAAGCTAAAACATATCGAAATGTAATTGTTTTTTCCTGTTCTTCAGTAGTTTAAGCTATGTAGTGTTGCTCCTCCTTAGAGACATAGCTGGAAAATTTTAATCCGATTTAATACAAAAAAAAAAAATCATGTTTTTTTTGGTACATAGTAGGGATCTAACATTCAAGGGGCACATTTCTACTGACACGTAGAGAATTATACCCAGCACTGATAGGCAACAGGTGTGTGGAAATCAACCCAACCTTAAATTTATTTTTGACCTTTTCAGCTTCTATAACTACCAACTTTGAAGGATTTCTACCAAAGATAATTATCATTAGGGATGGCAGACATGACTGCCAACTTAAAATCAGTTTGCAAAGAGAGAAGTCACATCCATGCCACTTTTCCTTGAATGATGAGCACTGTCACATAGAACCGACGATTAACAACTTGTCCTTATTGCATTACCTATTAATGAGACCATTCACCATTTTCTTCAGCCTTCCCAATTCTTCTCTTTTTTTGTCATCCAGTGCCTCCTGAGCTTTTCTCACTTGAGGGGGGACATACTTTGTAGCACCGTGACTATGACTCTTACCGAGAAAAGAGAAAAAAACCACTAAGATAGCAGATGACAATAGCATTTGAAATATTGGAACGCAGATTCTATTTGAACACGTTTCTATTTACCATACCAAACTTTCAGCTAAGCATGCGTTCTTCCAGCCAGTAACTACCGCTAAAGGAACAAGCTCATACAGAAAAAGCATGCAACAAGTTATCTCTTACAATGAGCTTGACGGCAGCGAAATCCTCTTCCCTTTACACGAATGTTTCTTTATGTTAGTTATTAAAGCTGACATCTCAGCTCTTCGTATCACCCAGGCAGACAACGGATGCCTCCAGAGGTGAAGGCCTCAGCTGCAGATAGACTAAAAGTTTAATTTAGTACCATGCAGGCAAACTGACTGGGTTAGCTCCCTCTCTTCCACACACCACTACAAAACCCAACACACGCAGAACTGCTAGGGACACCTGGAGGAAGTAACACTGCAGTTTGCAACTAATACTCGCTTTAACATAAGCTCTTTGCGATAGCAGAAGCACTTAATCTTGCCAAGTCTCTGCTCTTCAGGTCTAAATCAGGGAGAGTGCCACTTTCCTTTTTTCCTTCTGTTCTTGGTTGATCTTCTATATACGGACAAGGCCACAGAGCTCCTGTTTTCGGGTGTGACCTGCCACGACACCGACAGGAGGAAACCCTACCCTTAGCAAGTAATACTTGTTACTAGGACCTGGAAACGCTCACAAGCAGCGGCTGCTGGACCCAGCACCGCTTTCGCCCACGACAACGCCCTGCCGGGCCTTGACCAGGCGGCAGCCGTGGCTCCTGGCGCCCAGCCGGTACCTGCTCCCGCTGCTCTGCGGGGCCTGGGGACGAGGGCCCGCTGCCCTTGCTCTCCCGGCGGCCTCCCGCCTCAGCCTCCTGGGATGTGTCAGAGGCGCTCTCCACCTCCTCCTCGGGCCCCTCATCGTCCTCCTCGGGCCCCTCATCGTCCTCCTCGGGCCCCTCATCGTCCTCCTCGGGCCCCTCATCGTCCTCCTCGCCGCTCTCCTCGTCGCTGCTGGCGTAGAGCCCGGCGAGGGCAGCCCGGGAGCCCAGGGCGCCCAGCACGTAGCCCAGCCCGTCCCGCACGAAGCTCTGCGGCAGCTCGGCGGCCTCGGCCTCCGCCGCCTTCCTGCGGCGCTTGCCCAGCCCCAGGCGCCGCTCCAGCCGCCGGATCTCCTTCTCCTCCGCCGCGTTGGCCTCCAGCAGGGCCCGCTTCCGCGCCGAGGCGACTGCCGCCGCGCTGGGGACCGAAGCTGGCGGCCGCGCCGCCTTCTGCCGCCGCGGCTCCGGCCGCTGCTGCTGCGCGGCAGCGAGGGGCGAGGACGGGGCTGCGGGGCGGGCGGCCGGAGCCCGGCTAGCCGGCGCGGCGGGGGCCTCGCCCGGCTCCTCGCGACGCAGGAGGCGGCGGCGGCTCCGCTTGAGCCGGCGCTTCTCTTTCCTCACGTCCCGGCGGCTCCGCCGGCTCTGCTTCCCCGACCCTTGCGACGGCAGCGGCGGCGGCGGCTGGTCTCCGGCTGCCTGCACGAACTCCTGCACGGCCAGCCGCAGCCGGTCCAGCTTCCCGCCACCACCGCCGCGGCGGCCAGCAGCCCGGCCCGCCCGCTTCATGCTCCCCTGCGCCACGCCGCGCTTGGGCGCCGCCATCTTGGGGAAGGGCCGACCCTTCGCTTCCGCTGCGCGGCCGCCATTTCGCGCTGCAGCGCCCCCTGCCGGGCCGGGGCGCGGGAGACGGCGAGGTGGGGGAGGGGGAGCGGTACTGCGCCGCTCTCCACAGGAGCCGAGAAGCGCTGATGTCCCTCACCTTCTCCCTGCCTCGTCCAGCTCCCCCATTTTAAGCCCTTCCCCACGCTGCCGAGCTCAGGCGTCTCTTCATGCAGAAGGCAGCGCGTACGTGCGTCACCGCCGTTAGCTGCTAACGCCTGCGTGGCGTTTCCACGGACACGCAGCGCGTGGGCCAAGGCGGAGCGGCTGCGGGGGGCAGGCGGCCGCCGCCCCCGGCTCCCTCTGCGCAGGCGGCCATCTGTGGGATCGCAGGGAATTAACTGTCCCCAGCCGCTTTGCTGCTGTCAGCAGGAAAACCAGTTGGCAACTTGGTCTTATTTACAGTATCCTTTACTTTCTCCCCCTCCCCTTTTTCTTCCCTCCCTTTTCCCCCAGCCCACTCAAGGCTTGCGCAGCCTGCTTGGGCTGTGTGCCACGGCCTCCGTCTGCCTATGTGTCTTCTCCTCCGACCAACTTTGAACTCTACTGGCCAGTTTCAGTCAGGTTTGCCAGATGCGTGGAAGTTGCCCAAGCGACTGAATTTCCCCAAGTTTCCTGAAAATATCTGGCTGGGTAGAAGACAGAACTTCTCAGCTGCAAGGTGAGCTTAGACCGTAAGAGAGGCTGGAAAATCCACACCCATGCGAGCCCTTGGGCCTGACTCCGTTTCAGAAAGAGGGTCAGGACTGAATCTCCTGCGGACCCTCAATCCCAAGGAAGCCGGGCTTTGTCATGGGCTTCCTGACCCCTTTTAAACAGTGAAGTACTGCACAGGCGTTGTTTTAGCTGAAAATTTAATATGGCATTATTATGCAGAAGATTGTTTTTGATCTTTCTATGCATCTTTCTGTACTCCTATTACATCATACGTCCTATATGCCCTTTGCTTCAGAAATCTGGCTTTCTCAAGGCTGACGCATAATGAATCTTTCACCCTCAGTGACACAATATGTTTCACTGATTTGTCAAGGCATTCCTTTTGCTGCACTTTAAACTATATATTACGCTATAATTTATTGGTGGGCTGCTCTATATTCATGTACAGACAGCTCACATGCATTTTGCATCCTATTTGTAGATTTATTGATAACACTGTTCCAGCAGCATACTGGAATGCTAGATAAATACAGCTGAATATAAAATGAGTAGCTATTAGATGCTTTCAAAATTCTAAGATTTGCATCCTCCTTCTGTCTCATCATGTAATTTGTCATTTAGAGCAACACTTCCAATAATCGGCAACTTCATACATCTTCAAAGAAAGAAAAATTTAATATTTGCCTTCCTCATTACTTCACGGTTTATAGGAAAATATGGAAAGCATGCGTTTTGCTGAACTATATAATCACAAATTTGGGTGAAAATGGGCATTGTTACTTTTGGGAAAAAAATATAAATAGAGTTACCAGCACCTGTTTGTGAAGTAAAAATACTTTCTAAGAACTACAGAAAAGCAACATTTCAGATAAAATATAATCATCAGGAAAATCGCATACTGAAAGAAATATCAATCTGCTTAATAGACTAATTCATCATTCAAATCCAGCGATGCTATATCTAAATTAATAAATTGCTACAAATATTTCAGAAACTATTCTGGAAAATTGTCGACTATTATTTTCCATTTACCTATTTGGCTTGAAGTACCTAGTGAGCACAGTCTTCCTGCTCATGGTAGTATAAAAGTTGAAATGTCAGTAATTAGAAACTGCTAACAACTACTGTTCCAACTTTCCTAGATACCAAAAAAGTGGAGAAATCAAATTGCCCTGCTCACATCTGTACCTAAAAGCATTTTATGGATTTCACACTTAGGTCTCTGTAGCATATCAGTTCCACTTAGCAAATAGGAGCTCTGAAGTGAGGGAACATTTTGTAATTGTTCTTTGTTTTGACAGTGAGCCCACAGCAGAGAACAAGTAGCAAGGGCAGGTTTCACATTTAGATTGAAATTGAACATAATGGCGTGATTCACTGGAAATAAAACTGTTGCTCCAGTAAATTTTCACTTCCTGCTGAGATAATCTTTGTTAGCAGATTTCCTTTGCTATTACATTATATTCATAGATTTTTTTTTCTCCCACAGAATGAATGGAATATTGCTCTTTTATCCAGGTGTCTGCTACTTTCATCTGGTCACCTCCCACATGCCATGAAAATGTTATCTAATAACAATATAATATGCATAGGTAGATACTCATTCTTTTGTAATTTGCCACTACTGAGAACGTCTTGCTATTTCTCACTATAGGAAAAGTCGAAGAAGCATCAGAAAGACTGATCTCATACGATCATTCTTATCTGTAGAGAAAACAGCCTGACTCTTGAAAGAATATCACTTTACATCCAGCAAAGCTTTTTTTTGACTCTACAGACTGAATGAATTTATTCTAGCCAAAGGGAGCCTCAAAACAGTGAAAGTTACTTGAAGACTGCTGTGACTTTCTGGCATGGTATTTGCAAACTTGAGATACTGTTTCCCCCTGTATCATACTGCCACCACTGTGATCAGCAGAACTGAAATTTGGTCTCTATGAAAGGAAAGGGCTGCTGGGAAAGATTTTTTTGTGAAAGGACACTTTTCTGAAGTATTTTTTCTAAAGTCTCAAGACAGTACCAAGTTGCTTACTGTTTCGATGTGCTTCAATTCCATCTATTTCAGAAAGCATTGGTGGATGAGGAAAGGGATTTCCTAATGTTTTAGGACAATGTTTCCCTCTTGCCCAGAATTTTGTTCTTTCGGGGTGTAAGTGCTAAGCAATTTCTGAAAGCCAGGTCCTCCTGTTGGTTCTTTTTTCAGGCATAACGAAAACTGAAGTACACAAACGCTGTAGAAAAATATGTGTCGTAGCAGATAAAGAACAATTCCCGGAATTTCCACAATCTTTGTATCTGATCTTGGACTGGTCAGTTAACTTCTCTGTGCTGCAGTTTTTAATTCTGTGAAAAATAAGTTACCTTCCTTCATTCTGAGTCTAAGGCCAGGGGCACATATCCTCCTTTACCTCCACACCTGCCAGGTGAAGAAGTTACCACGCTTAACTGCCTCTTTTCTGGACTACCAGAACAGATTAGCTGGCTGAAAGTTGTCTGCTGAGTTTCTTGTGTGATTGCTCTCTCTCAGTCACTGCAATCAATGGCCTTTCAGTCAACATTGACAGGTAATGTTCTTTAGTAAAGATCTACAGTTTGTTTAAGCTAATTCAGATGGTTTTGATTGAAACAAATTAGGAAGCACCCATACGAGTAGCTCTGCAAGCAGATGTAAGGGGTTGTCAGTAGCTCCCACCCAATAAAGAAGGGAGCTGTGGAAAGTGATAATCTCAGCTGGCAAAACTACGGTAAGGAGGGGACACGTATTCACCAACTTTAATCATTGCCGTGTTTTAGTTCCTTTTCGAAGGAAGGAGCTGGGTACTTATTATTTAGATAAATGGTCTAAAAGACAAGCATAAAAAAGACAGATATGCTGTGTGAAAGCAGAAAGCTATTTCCTCACCCCATTAGCATTTTTAGTTTTAAACTGTAAGGAGACTATCTAGTATGTGACACAAGGATGACTGAAAAAAATGTAATCAGATGACTGTCTTGTTATTAAGAGGAAGAAGTAGGTTGCAACTAAAATGAGCTTCTAAATTAGTGCTTTGTGCATATCAGTTTAAAAATACACAATTATAAATCAGGATAGCATCAAAGTCCCACATTATGGCACTTTGTGTTTCCTTTATGAAATGTACATAATCAATGTTTCTGTGCCAAGAAATGTAAGAAGAGTTAACTCTATGCTGAAGTTTGTCCTTACCTAAGGAACACTTTTATTATTTTGCCATTTATAGGACAGTTTTCATCCCCAAAAGGAGGTAAATATTTAACAAAGAACATCTCCTCTTCCCTTTGTTCGTTCTCCTTTTTCATTAATTACTTGAATATATCTCACATGTAATGCTCTTCCCTTACTGTCAGTCTTTTTTTCTATTAACTATTTCTTTAATTCTGACAGGGCAACTTCTAAAAAAGAATACTTAGAAGTAGGAATGAGACTCAGCAATAGATACCTATGAGTGCATGAGTTCAATAAATAAATCCCTTAAAATTAACAGCTACTGTTACTTAGTTAAAATCACCTTTTATCAAATTGTTTATCTTTAAAAAGCAAAAACACTGGCAAGGATAAGCGTCATGCACCCACAAAGGAGAAATTGCACCAGTAGTAATGTGCACTGTTATTGTTCATCCAACTGTTAATGCTTTTTTTAATAGTCAGTGTAAGATAATTCTTTTCCGGAACAATTAATTTCCAGGCAGTTGTTTCTAGCCGAGTGTGGTGTTCTGAGCCACTAGCAGAAGTCTTACTCCGTTTCTCCTGAGGCTTTGTTAAACATGCAAAATAGGATACGTAGCTGAGTCAGAGTACAATGAAATATTTGGAAGTCTTTCCAGAATGACAGTAGGCTTTGAATCAGGTAACTTACACTGTGACAACGATAGTATGTGAATCAAATTATACATGTTGCAAGCCATACCATATCTTATTCTCAGTTTCTATAATATATTATTGTTTATAATATGCTATTAACCTAATACGCAGTTCCTGTTCAAGAACCGTACTTCTTTTTCATTTGCTGATTATAAGTAAAATGTAGCCGTGGACTGTGCATACTGGGTTTTTAGATGAAGATTTTTTTCCATCTGTTTGCAAACAAAACCTAAGGCTTAAATGTATTGCAGCTTAAATAGAAAGGACAGGGCTCAATGAAGCCTTAAGTAAAATATAATGGCAAATCAAAGAATCCGTATTTATCAGGCTTTTCTCCAAGTTTGGATCCTTGCTCTGTATGCCTTAAGGAAAGGATCTTCCCAGCTAACTTCCATTATCTGTGAACAGACATTTACAGTTAAGCACATTAACCTCGCATCCATTTTGACTCAAAGGAAAGAAATAGGAGCTTCTGCGTGTGATGTGATGATCTATTTTAGAATGAGATCAGTGCCTCTGTAACCTACATTGACTATAAAGGGAACCTGGAGAGACCAGTTCAGCTAAAGAAATATTTTTTGCTCTTGAATGAGATTAACCCCACCTGTTAATATTCTCACCTGTAAAATGGGCTTAGATGTAGCCTCTCACCGATTGTGAAGTTACACTCACTAATAATGCTAGCGCTCTGAGATCGCTGCCTGGAAGGGCCAACAGAGGTTCCTTTTGGTACGTTGAGAAAAGTAGCACACGTGATCTTGTAGATCAATTTTTGTTAGGAAAAGTGCCAGCGTGCATATTACGCACTCTGTGTGGGGGGAGGGGGGAGGTGTCTTTAAAACACAAATCTTTGTTCCTTGCCCATAAAAAGAAATACAGGCAGCAGTAGTCTGTTCTCTTGCAACTTCCATGCATGCTCTTCTGGTCACTTCTGTACTCCAAAGAGCTCCCTGAGAGAGCATTCTGGTAAGTTATACCTTCTCTTTGTTTCTTTCAGTAGCAAAGCCTTCATCTAATGTTTCTGACAGCTGGTTTGTACCTCCAGCATTTTAGCATGATGGCCCCTGATGTTTCTGTGACTATGCTGAGAACTGGGTTAAGTGACTTGATCTGGGTTAAAAGTAATACTTCTTGCCATCATGGATTAATTTCTAATCATAGAATAATTTCAGCGGGAAGGGATCTCCAGAGGCCATCTAGTCTAACCATCCTTGAAAGCCTGGCTAACTTCTAAGATAGATCACATTTCACAGGGCCTGTCCAGTTAAGTTTAATCTTCAAGGAGAGAGATTCCACAGCCTGTCTGGGCAACCATAGGGTGCTTGACCACCCTCACTGGGAACATTTTATTCCTTATATCCAGGTGAAATGTATCTTGCTGCAAGTTGTGCCCATTGCCTCTTGTTACTTTTCTGCACACCTCTGAGAAGAATCTAGTTCCATCTTCTCTATAATCCTACCTTAAATAGTGGAAGGTATCAATTAGATCCCCACTCAGCCTTCTCTTCTCTAGGATGAGCAAATACAGCTCTCTCAGCCTTTGCTTTACATCACGTGCTTCAACCCCCTAACCCTCTAACTGTTGTATAACGTGCTATTTTTGTTTTTCCTATGTATTCCAACAGGGATCTGATTGTTTTTTTTTTCCCCAATATGCGCCTCTACCAGTTTTAACATGTATCCCCACTGTCTTCAGCCAAGATATTCATGATGTCCGTCATCAGCGCTTTCCAGCCTAACAATGCTATCTCCTCCCTGACCGTTCTTCAAAGTACTACAAAATAGTAACACTGTGATGTAACTCTGATAGATGAGATGAAGTTATTCTCCCCAAGTTTAAATATTTAACCTGCAACAGAGACATCAACAGCAGAGCCAGCCACCCGGTGCTTTGCTTATAGTCAGATGGAGAGAAATCAGCACTTTTACAGAATAACTCACCTAACTTATTTTAGGCATCTGCTTCAGGATGAGAGGGGCAGGGCCTTAGACTCCATTAACTGTATGGTTAGGTCTCCCTCGACTAGAAAGAGGGCCTTGCCTGACTGGCTCAGATGCAAACAATTCCACTGTAGATGCCTAGTTAGTCAAGTGATTCCCACCCAAAGAACAAGGTAGTGAACCAAAGGGATACACGTAAGGACTTGAATAGTTTCAGGTTTGCATAGTTTGTGCCTGGCACATCTGTCGTTGGAAACCACCCTAATCTACTCCTACTAATGTCCCTTTCAAGCAATCACCACCTTTCAAAATTGCAGTTTTGCAGCTATTTCACTCTGCCATTCACTTGTCTTGGTAGCGCATTTCCTTACCCTTCTGCATGCTCACATCAGGATTTGTGACACAATCCATGAGATCCAGGATGGGACCCAGATGAAACTAATCCGTTTTTCTTTCTGCTGCATTAGATTTTTGATTCAGCTAGCTATAGGAAGATGGCAGAAACAAGTAGCCAGCAATGGGGAAGAGCAGAGAAGGGAACTGCTCCTTTCAGTGGTAGTACAGGCCAAGATTACCTTCAATCAGTCATGACGCTGCACTATTAGCAGATTACAAAAACTTACTATTTCAGTGTAGCCTAGTAGGTGGATACCTCTTTCCCATATGGCTTCAAAAGAAAATTCAATACTGTAACAAGTACAGCTGGTTCTTCTGTTTCCCCATCTGTAAGTATTAGCACCTGTGCCCAATATGAAACAGGTTCTGAAAAAAAAGGTAGGTGAAAATAGGAATAATTAAATCCCTCTTTTTTAATTACCTTGCTTATCATGAAAGGTTTTTCTCTTTCTTGCCTTCCCCTCCCCGCCCCCCAAAGTTTATTATTTACAAAATAATTTTGTAAAAAATAGTATACTCACAGATCATTACATTAAGAACAAAACCCTGCAAAACTGTGTGCATCTTGAACTTGCTTGTTCTATGCAGCTTGAATTTTCTCTTTGTCAGTGGGGGTTTTCTCCTCGCTCACTGGTGCCCAAGGTAAGGTGTCTATGTTGAGGACAATGCACGTTTGTCTGGATTCACTTTCAGAGTGGCAGTGTTAAGCTTACTGCAGCTCTATATAATCTCTATATAAACTCTATATAATCATGGGAAAACCAACACCTAAAATGAGGTATGTGTTAGTATTGGTTAGAATCTTATGATTACAGCGATTAACTGAAGAGATGCAGTTTTATCCTTCATTTTATAGTTATTGTAAATTCTTAGCTGCAGGTGCCTTATTCTCATTAAGAGTTTAAATAATTCCTGGCAATATGGGCGCCTGATTCAAGATGGGGGCCTCCTGCAGTGCCATAATGATTAAAAAACAACAAGAATGAATAACTGTGCCCTTGCTTGTAAGCCATACCAAGATCAGAGCAGTAGGTTTGAATTCCTAAGCCCTTAATTAATCCTGAGTCCTGCATGTGAATGGTTCCAGCTCTCAGACGGGATAAAGTTTATCTGCTTGGTGTAATATTTCTGCTGTTTTTGAGGTCTGTAGATGTAAAAAAGTAAGCTTTAGAGGAAGACAAGCAGACTGGCAATTTGACCGTGTATTGTTTCAGTACAAAGGATAAGCACGTGTATAGTAATACATGGCCATAATGATGATGTTACCTGTCTACAGATGAACTGCATATATGCAGGACTCATTGCTTCTTTGGCATTCAAGAGAAGTAGAACAACACAAGATAGATGATCCTCGTCTGCTTTGTAAATTAATCATGGGTTCTTTCCATTTCAATTTCAGTATTGAAGGAGACTTGATCTAACGTGTTTGAACACAGGACCACAGATCAGAAACAACTGAGTATTCATCCTCGCATAATAACTCTCTGTAGCTTTGGGCAAGTCATTTCATCTCTTTGCTTTGAGTTTTGCTATATAAAATAATTATGAATATGTTAACAGCGTTAACCTAACTCACAGCAGAAATAGCAAAACTATTTAGATGTTTTTTTTAAAGCATAGTGAAGAGGCAAGATGCTACGCAAGAACTGTTATTAGAGATTTGTCCAAGCAGCGCAAATTCGGATACTGCACTTAATTTGGATTTCCCTAAAGATGAAGGAATACCAAAATTTAGGGTTCAATATCACCCCCCTTATTTTTTATTCAGAGATGCAAGGAGTTGACCTGTTTTGTTAGAGATTTCAAATTCCTTATTCTACCACAACTTTCACGTGCCTGAGTTCAGTTTCTTTTTCCCTGCAACAGCAAAGGTCATTCTCATTAGGACACAAATAATGCACATTGGTCATACCTGATTTGCATATCTGAATATGTAAATGAACTTGCTTCTAGTTTTTCTTCAGAAGAACTGACCTCTGAGTCAAATGAAATGTATTCTACTCTAAACTTAAAGTGAACTTCTGTACAATAAAGATGATTGGGTGTCACAAGGCATCCGACTTATTTTACCTACTCATGTTTCCAGATATTTGATGGCAAACAAAAAGCCTATGGCTGGATTTCAAAAGAATGACAAATCAGGAGTCAGCCTACTCTCCAGCTTTTGTGTAGAAAAAGAGGTGATTAAGCGAAATTATTAGACCTATTCAAGGCCAATGTTGAACATTGTTTTAAAGACCACAGTTTAAGATTGATGTTACCAGCAGTCTCTTGATGCAGACTGGGAATGTAGCCATGGAACAATCCAAACCTCCAGCAATGAGGAAACAGATTCAAGGTCACTTGTAAGCCTAGATGCTTTATATAGCAGCACATTTCAATACCTCTTAGATTCTAGACTGACCATAGGTTCTTATAGTACCAAAGATGGTCCTTTTATTAGATAATTGTTATGACTGATTATTAGAAGAGTGTTGCCTTCATTATCTTGGATGGGCAATACAGCATTATTCTGTAATAGAATTTAAAAATACGATAGCATTTTATTCTTCAGTAACTAGGGTGAATGACTATGTGATCCAGTATTACTCTGCAGTTCCTTCAGAAATAATTACATGCTAAAAACTGTAATACATCAAAAATTTAATTACACTAAAAGTGCTTACTAATGTTTTGTCACTAATCTGTTTAATCTTGGCATCTGCATGCTATCCATTAATCTATTTCAGTTTGGTAAAAACTATAGGTCACATTGTGAAGTCCTTATTACATTTCTATATAGTCAAAACTTCATTTTTTTCCCAGAATACGGCTTCTGTAAAGACACTGATTTGGGGTCCATAGCTGTGTGAATACCATGATACATGTAATAGAGGAAGATAACTAACATAATACTTTAGTTAATGCATATTTCAGATTTCTGTATAAGCATAATTTTTCAATTTATATTACTTAAACTTATCAGTTCTTAGAATTCATTCAAGCAGCCATTTAAATATTTCCTCTGTCTTTAAAGAAATGGTTTATTTGGGTCATGTGATTCAATGTTTTGCTTAAGTAAATAAAATATAAACTGCGTAATAAAATAAGCTGAAGTGACATCCTAACAGTTTATTAAACTAAGTTTTTCTTTCTGTCTTTCATATACATACCCACACAGACTAATATAAAAGAGTACTATCGGCTGCTGCTTCTTTACAAATGTCAAAACCCCTTTCCCGGTAAAGTCAATAGACAGTGATTTTGGCAAAAAAAGGAAGTATCAGTAGATTGATTCAAATTCATTTAGCATACGCATCAGCATATTTTGGCTCTTGTAAAGAAATTTTGTAGAAGACACTATGCAATACAAAGTCTTCCACAGCTGCTTATTGTTATACTACATTTTTATACATGTGGGATAACAAAGTATTTCAGAGAATTTTACACATAAGTACAAATAAGCATACATGTGCACACACACATAAACACAAATATGGAAGTATATATAAATACAGATGTATATAAACATGTATAAGTATACATATGACAAATATGTTTATGATTTAAAAATGTATATATTTATATGTGTATTTAAACAAATGTTTGTAAAAAATGCAATAAGCTTGTGCTGCTGACATTGTGGATGACTGTCTCTTATTCCATAATGTAGATCAGGAAGAACTGTTTTAAAATTGTGATCTATAGCTATTTCTTGATTCGTGAAACTTCTGTGAGGATTGTGTGTTTGCCGACCAAAAGGACAACATAGCTTCTCACATTTTCTATTACTCTCAGTACTTAAAATGGCATAGGCCAGACAGACGAATGTATCTGTGATTGCTTTGACCCTATACCATATTGCACAAGCATTTCTCTCTGTAACAGTGGTGGCTGCAGTAGCTCCCTCTGCTCAGTTACACCATTTCTTCTATTGTGCGGCTGGATAATGAACTGGCTTGAGGATTTATTCTGATTAAAATAGCAAAAATTTTATTTTTGATGGATTATTTTCCCTTAATCTGTCTGGCCATATCCTGCTCTGTCAACACTGCTGAAGGGGTAGTGGGAACAACTGGAAAGAGAACACAGATGGGCAGGATCAGCCTTACAGCACAATATATATTAGCTTAGGTACTGTTATAAAAGGAAAGTAGCACTTGAATTTTCTGAGGTTCTGTGGAGATTGTTAGCCTGCACTAATATAAAAATAAATTAGATATGCAGAGCTTGGAATTGCACAGTGTCTGCTGTAGAACTACTTCACAAGTGCCAAATTATGTAATAAATTTCATAACATGAAGGGTCAAAATAGTTCTTCATTCAGTTCTTCATTAAGGTTCTTTAGGCCATGGAGAAGGAAGCTAAGGCTTTCTTCAAAGCTGTTTACCAGGAAGGCTGTTGTTCCCTCCAACCTGTCATGCATCAAGGTATGACCAGACAATAAGATGCACAGGAGGATGTACTTTCAAGTTTTTCTCCCACTATTACACTTAGGTTTGTTCATCTTTTACTGATAATAAATAGTTATTATTTTTCCAAGTCACTTTTATTACTACAGAACGTTTACAGAAATATGTTTTAGCACAGACCTGATTCTAACATCAGATGAAACACATCGCTGAGGACTCATCCCCACAGTGAGATACAGCACAGAAACTAGCACTTGTTAAGTGGTATGCAGCAGCTGCATCCCAATGGACCAAGCCTTTTACTTTACTTCCAAGGGTTGCTTGTACAAAGTTGGGATTTGCCTTGGCTTCTCTGTTCAGCAGTGTGAGCAGATACTCCATACTCCTTTAGCTCATGTTGTGTGCTACGCAATGCACTTTTGTTTCTATCCCATGGGATCCCTTGTAATGGCTAGTTGGAAGCTAATGCAATTTTGTGCCTGTATATGAAATCTCAAATAAGCCACTTACTTTTAGGCACCTACTGCTATTTCACAGAATCACAAAATGGTTGAGGTTGGAAGGGACCTCTGAAGATCATCTAGTCCAACCTCCCCTGCTCGTGCAAGGTCACCTAGAGCATGTTGCACAGGATTGTGTCCAGACAGCTTTTGAATATCTCCAGGGAGGGAGACTCCACAACCTCTCTGGGAAACCTGTTTCAGTGCTCAGTCACCCTCACAGTAGAGAAGTTTTTCCTCATGTTTAGACAGAACTTCCTGTGTTCCAGTTTGTGGCCGCTGCCTCTTGTCCTATTGTATGGCTCAGTGGGTACCATTGAGAAGAGTCTGGCCCTATCCTCTTGACACCCTCCCTTCAGATATTTATGCACATAGAAAGATTCCCCCCTCAATCTTCTCCAGGCTAAACAGTCCCAGCTCCTTCAGCCTTTCCTCACAGGAGAGATGCTCCAGTCCCTTCATCATCTTAGTAGCCCTTTGCTGGACTCACTCCAGTAGCTCCATGTCTCTCTTACACTGGGGAGCCCAGCAGTGGACACTGTACTCCAGGTGAGGCCTCCCCAGGGCTGAGTGGAGGGGGAGGATTACCTCCCTCACTCTACTGGTAACACTCCTCTTAATGCAACCCAAGACACTATTGGCCTTCTGTTTCTATATTCCTCCCAAGTGGCCTGTCCCTGCTTCCACCTCCTGTACGCTTCCTGCTTAAGTTTGAGTTTTGCCAGTATTTCCTTGCTCATCCTTGAAGGTCTCCTGTCCCCTTTGCTGGACTCCTTGCTCATAGGGATGCACCGTTCTTTTTTTCATGTTATTAACTGGCATTTTGCATGAAACAGAGATGCTGGTCACTGTGAATATCCACCAGCTTACCTAGATATAATTAATATCAGAACAGAAGGAAAGCTCAGCATGGACAAAACTGAATTTTGCTACTCTAAGGGTAAGGTCAAAATGAATTCTCTTCTGCTTAACCGGTATGGTAAAATTTCATTTTTGGTTCTTTTTTTTTTTCCTTTTTTTCCGCAAAAAGGAAAGAGAGGATAGGTAAGATGAACGAGTGCTTGGGAATCCAGTCTGTGGGTCAGGGCAGGATTCTGTTTTCTTCCCCCTCTTCATTAGTTAACTCATTGCTGAGAATTGCTGGACTGTGAAGAAATGCCTTTTCGTTATATGACGCTTGTTTCAAATGACCTGTATGCCTTTATTATTTTATTTCATTTTTTAACTGGCAGGCTTGTGCTTTCTCTGCACGTGCTTTGGGTTTGGGAGCCAAAAGAACTTTGCAGAAAAGATTAGCCCATTTTTGAAAAGTCATCTTTTTTTTTTCTTCTGAAAGAGCAGATCTTGTATTAAAAGTGCCAAGCAGGGGTTTCCAACAAAGAAGTGTCCGTTTAAGCAGCTGCAGCAGGAATGCTCACACACTTGTTGCTCCAACTTTTGTCCTTCATAACTGCTCAGGCTTTGGGGGCAGAATGCTGTGGACCCAACCTCACGTTGGGGTTGAAGCAATGGAAGCAACAATGCTTGTGTCTTCATTCTTTGCAAAAAGCTGGAAGAACATACCATGTGGAAACCTTGCCAGTTTTTTTTTTTTTTTTGCCAGTTTATAAGCATCCTTTGAATGACACTGTCAAAGGCCTGTGCAGGCCTTTGGTCTGATCCAAGAACAGCTGTTCATTTATTCCTTTTTTTTTTTTCCCTTCTGTTCTAAACGGAGTTCACTTATCTCTGCGAAGAGAAATGCATGATATTTTGTGCATGGAGAAAAAGTTTTGTTAAGTTTTGTACTGCGTCAAGGAAAAAAGTGTTGCTTTCTAATATTTTAAAAACATATTTCTGTATCAAAGTACAGACATAATTTCTTATTAAAACTCACTATACAATGTGCTTTATATTAGAGCTACAGAATGTTCTACTTTAGAAAGCACGTTAACAGCTTTTCCTGTCTGAAGCTGGCACATTTGCCACCTGATCATGCTGTTTGGTGATAGTGGTGATGACAGGAGTCGGGGTGGTGATGTAAGAGCCACCATGAAGGCATGGTTTGTATTTCAGCCATGCAAAAATTGCAACTCACGGACTGAGATGCTGCTAGTTTTTGACTGTAGGGTGTGGGGTGAAGTGAACTTGGAAAGGTTACAAGCTCACTGCTCTCTAAGGGCCACCTGCAAGGGAAAATCCAAATACATGTCACAGCACATAGAATTATTTAAGAAAACAACAATGGTCACTAACAGTTTCTTTCACAGATTTGCTGGCAGCCTAAGTGTTTCCAAGACTGAACATCAGAGCTGAAGAGTGGAGAAGACCCATCTGGGAGAGGCTGGTCGTTTTCTCATTTTGTTGATTATATCCACGCGCTAAATTTGCAATGAAACAGTAAGTAGGTCTGAAATTACATTCTAATTAAGCCATTTCCAAGTGTGTGCATCTCTAAAGGCCAGGACAAGGAGATGAAATTAGGTCAGCCTATGTCCAGAATGATGACACTTGGATACCCAGAATGATAACAGGACAGAGTGCAGTACAGGGAGGTGGCTGTAAAGCTACAGAAAATGTGCTTAGCGCACAGGTAACTACACAAATAGTAGAACTCTGTCATATGGTATGAAGTGTTAGTGGTACTTCATAAATAGAACAACATAATATGCAATACTTCACGAGTGACTTAAAACTGCTGTTACATTTTATGGTTTGGTGCTTTTACTGTGCAAGATGAAGTAAATATAGCTATCAAGTAGCTATGTCTCCAATCTACTAGGCTATTTCTTAAGCTGTTTTTTGTGTGGCCTCTTGAAAGTTGTATATGCTGATTTTTGTTCTATTTCTGAAATAAAATAAAATTGCAGTGAAGAATCAGCTGGATTTGAGATGGTTAGCCTGTTGTCTCAGAAAGAGCATTTGCTAACTGCTGGTGTGGAATTAGATTCGTTTTTATGGCAACCCATTTGTATCTAGGTTTCCCAGTGTGCTTTACCGTGAGTTTGAACATTGCTTTTTAGCATTTAAAAGATAAGCTCAAGTTTTGATTTTGGCAAAATAACCATCAATACCAAAAACATTGCATCTGTAACAGCAAATAAAGCAGCTTTCGAGGTTTCAGTACACAAGATGCAACGCAATATGAATGTATTGTATCAAACCTTGTTAACTTTGTGCTAGGCCTACAGTTTAAATGAGTGATTGCTCACAGAATGGCATGATTTGGAAACAAAAGAGCACCTGTCTCAAACGGATTACATCTTTGTAACTTTATCAGCATCAAAAATGGATAAGCAAGATTCTGCAAATTTTATCAGCAACCAGTTTGAAGGGAACCAGTTTCACAGAATGAGGAATGAATGCTGCACCTGCTTTTATACTGGAGAAACTCCTTGCCTGTGTGCAAGTCCAAAAACTCTGCAGGCTTCTCTCCTGTCATGGATAATATAGAGCCAGCGTGTTTGTGGTGAGCTGAGCTCGTCAGCAGCTTTGAGCCTGCCACATGATGGGCAGCATAGAGCTCTATGTATTTTTCTCTGTAAGCTCGGACCAAATTTTTGGGAAAGCCTGATTGCAACAGCCACATCAGCGTGCATTGTGTGGAAAATAGGGGGAAGTGGCTAGAGATAATAAAGCTGAAGGCATGTACACCAAGGCCAAAGATACAACTATCTCCTTGGACAGAGAGAAGATTCACTTCTGTCTCAGTATGAGATATTACAGGTTGAGCCACACAGGACCACATCTTTGATGGGACATGGCATCAGTGACCCTTATCATCCACTGAAGAAAATGAGAGGATGAATATTGACATTTTCAACCTTAAGGGGATAAGGCTGAGAGCCACCCCATTCCTCTCGTGTCTGCCATTAACAGCATGTAGGGGATCAGGGCACAGCTGGTCAGGCAAGGAAGGCCTTATCACACAGTTCAACGAGGTCAAGATGCAGCTGAAAGCCAACAATCTAGGCAGTGGCTGGGAGGCCTTTGCAGAACGACCCAACCAGTTGCAAGGCATTTTGCTGTGGTAAGGTATTTCAGTGGGCTCCGTACACTAAACGGCTTCAGGTGGCTGTATAGTTGTCCCTACTCCTTCTGGATGAGTTTACAGTTGTACTGGTTAACAGGTAAGTAACAAAGTTTACTGTTTATCAGTTCATTAACAACTATAATAATATTGATAACGATGTACGATAACCACAAGGTATTAACTTATTTACAATGGTATACCTGAAGCTTCAGTCTAAAAATAAACAGAAATAATTATATATTGATACATACATAGGTTTGAGTTTAGAAGACAATCAATGAATACACACTGAATAAGGTGGTGGTGGGGAGAGGGTTAAGCAGGCCACACCCCGAGAGGGGAGCACCGCTTCCAGGTCCAGGTCCCTGTACTCTAAGCAGACCAACCTCCACAGAGGAGGTCGCCACCCAGCATGAAGCTCTTCATCTCTAAGTGGACCAAATCTCAAGTAGGGGAGAAGGTGCTGCCTCATGGCCAGAGGCCCTGTGATTAAGTGGGCCACACCAGAAAGGGTGTGCTGCTTCACACCTTGCAGAGTTAACTCACATGTCTGCAGTAAGCCAGGATCATAAAGCCCTGACCTGGCGTCCCAGCTCAGGGGCAGGGGAGGAGTGCGGCGAGTCCCTGAAGCCCAGTGTTGGTGGTGGACCTCCTCCACTGGCTGTCCCACAGCCTCCAGCAGAGCTGCCCTCAGTCAGGGAATACACTCTTGGCTTCTTCAGGTCTTGAGAAAGACTGCCCAGGTTCCTTCCTCCCCCTCCCCAATGCCCTTCTTGTGATGTCAGCTCTTCTCCTTTTTCCTGGATCACAGACAAGGAAAAAGGGACCCCCCCCCCCCCCCCCCAATTAAGGGCACTGGCTCTTTATAGATGGACCACGTTGTGACTGCAGGCATCAAGACACTGCCATTGGTCACATGTTTGGATCCTTCATTAGCATGTGGACCTGCTTGCTGACTAGTGCCCAGGCCTGTTCCCTTTCTAGAACGACTCCCTTGATCGGCAGTCACTCCCCACCAATGATCGGGTAACAGAAGGGTGGGACGCAAGGGTTAACTGACTAAGGGTCACACAAAGGACAGTATGATTGACACAACACACAAATTACAAATCAAACCTTTTTAGCAGGTTTAAAACATAACTTTCAATCTATTAAGGGTCCTACTATGACACCAAGACAGAGTAAGATGGTGGCATTGCCCATCCATCGTGGTATAGGCTAAACATGCATCACTGGGGAAAATCATCAGGCTCTGCTTCTGTAGTTGACCTATATTGGATTCAGGTGCCACCGTGGATTGTTCAACCTAGCAAGCAGCCTCACATATTAGGCTTTTAACAGGCTTTCGGATATCAGTGCTATGTGACTAGGCATAAGATGGGGTAGAGAGAGCATCTGTAACATCTTTAACGTAGGTAGGGGCATCCCCAAGCTTATGAGATCAGAGGGGAAAGGGAGATGCCAGGTGTGGGAACCAGGACAGCACTGCAGCGTGACTGAGGCCCATACCCCACCACTCCTAAAAACTGTGATAATGGACATTTTTAAATCAAGATATAGACAGACATCCTCAGAACTGGAGGCCTGGAACAGCAGGTCCGTTATTTAGATTTTCTGTACATATACAGATGTATGCACAGGACCTTTCCCCGGGGTTCCCCAAAGCTCCAGGTAAATCTCCAAATCCTGGTGGGTACTAAGCTCAGCCACAGAGGCAAATCACAGCCCTGCAGGCTTCTGAACCTCCCTCTAACCGTAGCAATTCCTGCTCCCCAAAACCTTCATTGAGGAGGCTATTATTCAGAGGTGGCTAATCTTTGTCACCTGCTTGGGGGTCAGTAGGCAGATGTGGCATGGGTGGAGGTCCCAGGTGAAGCTGATCAGGGCAGTTAAAGCCTACTGGGGCACTCAGGGCCTTGCCAGTCTGCCTTGCAATGGGCTGAGTAGAGCCTCTGCTCACGCATAGCCTGAATGTGCTTTGAGAGATTCCAGGTGTCACAAAGAACAGGGGAGGGTAGAAGTATGTCTTTCAGTGTGTTATAAGTCTCTGCCTATTTTGAGCTGGCTCCAGGAAGAAGACTGAGTTTTATTAAATGTCTATTTTGAGCTGGCTCCAGGAAGAAGACAGAGCTCTATTAAATATTTTCTTATGCTATTTTTTTTTTTATTTCCTCCAGTTCTCTTGTTAAGTATGGCCTGGCATTCAGGGTACAGACCTTGGAAACAATCTCTCTAGGTGAATTACGACAGGTGGAAGTGAAGAAGGGGGACAGCAGATGAGAAAGGTGTGGACAGTAGTCTCTATGCAGACCTTGGATTTGGGGGGTTTGCAGGACAGCTGTATGTTCTACTGTATGCTGTGTAGAATGACCTTTTTCCTTGCCCAAGTTAAGGGCTCAGGGTAAAATAAGAAAAAGACTATGCAGGGATGGTGTGATAGTGACTTTCAAAGGAGTGCCTTATGTGAGGGCACACTCCATGTAAAGTCTGGTCAAGCATCCTCTGTGTGCCTTGTAGCTTAGTTATATATGGCACATTCAGCATGGCATACCTCTGCAAGTGCAATCACTGAATATGATATAGGGCTTACAAGACCTAAAATTAGGAAGATGGAAACATTTGAAAGATTTGGGTGAATCACATTCCTCGTTCTGCCCTCCCATCGTGAGACAGTTTGAAATCTCTGGAGTCTTAGATTCCGCTCTTTAGGGACACCTGCAGGTTTTAAGTTGCTAGAGATGCCTTTTGCTTTCATGTGAGGACGAAAGGCCTATACATCATCCCAGAGGTTGTGAAACCTGCCATATTTTCATTACTTGGAGGTGTAATTATTATAATGTAGTGTATATTTGAGAAAGGAAGTTAAACCTTCAAAAACTTATTAGCTAATTTGACAAGTACTGGCGTGCTTTTTGGTAAGAGACAGGTATGTCTGAGTCCAGTTAGTGAAAAAAAGTATTGCCCTATGGTATAAGATAATCTATTTTCATAATGTCAACATTTTCTGATAGGCTGCTGGTAGAACTGATGAATGCTGTATGTTCTGTGGAGATTTCCTGTCCAAGTACTGATCACTGGGATGCTGCTTAGAGTGTAGTCCTTGAAGTGATTAACAGCATAAAGGTGTCCGCAGTGGTCCTTTTTGGCCTTCCAGCCTTTGAAGCTAGCTGTAAGCTTATACACTAAATAATGGGTAGAGCAAAGAGAAACTTAGCCTGGCAGCTAAGAAATACACTGTAAAAGTGCATTTTATATATGACTACTGCATGAAGGAATACCTACTGAAATTTATTTGGAATGCCCTTGAACACTATTGAATTCTCCAGATCAGGTGGTGCCTGAGGAACAAACCTATTCATTTCGTTAATGAGACAGAGGAGGAAGATAAAGATTTAAAAAAGGCCTGGCATCATATTTTATTAGTCACCCAATATAATTATTGACAGGGATTGAGGATATTAAGTTCCAGAAAAGGACTACTTATTATCTTACCACTCTTGAGATGCATTAAACACATTTGAATTTAATTAGAAAGGAGTATCCATGATTTAAGAATAAATCTTGCCCCTATTAATTTTAAGAATGAAGATGATTTATTTCCTTTAAAATTTCTAGCATTTTGGATAAAAGTCATTCATAAGAGGTGCATGGCTTGCTGTCAAAGACAAAATTTATACAATATGATTTTGAGAATCTGACTGAAAAACTGGTGTGGTTTAATATTAGATGGATTTTTGAAATGCCTTCTGTGTGGTATTTAGTAGTGCAGTCACTTTAGTCATGATGAGTCAGATACTGAATTTAAAGAGAGAAAAATATAATGATTTAACTACTACCAAAAAATGTTTTTTATTGTTTAAGGATTTGGCAATGCAATCGATCTTCTCCAGAAATTACTGTAAAATTTCATTTGTCAAAAATATAGAACTAATGAAAAATATCTTGAGGGTAGTTCAGCATAAGCACAGATGGTCCAGCTGATTAATGATTTCTTTTTTTTTTTAAAAGGACAATGAGTTCAGCCATGCTAAGTAGTCAGGAATTGATAATATGGGTGAATATTTGCATTTTCATCATTTATAGTACAGCTAATGCATGGTCATGTGTTTCAGAATCAATAGTAAAGTGGCAGATTAAGATGTCCAGTGAAAGATGCTGAATGGTCCACAAATCAAAAGAGAATATTCAATAAGGACAGGGAATGAAAGGTAAACAATCAGGAAAACTTGTGGAGAAAGCACGACCACAATGATGGGTGAGACCGCATAGCCTAGGCAGCATGTTACGTGAATGTAAAGCTGCAGTGCTTTACACAACAAAACAATGTGGAGCTGAGGCTGTAGTCATTTTAAAAGGTACTAGTAAGCACTTCAAGAGTGGGAACTTAAAAATAGAAACTGAAGAGAAGGCATAGGCCTGTAAGACAGAAAATTGTGAGACATCAGCTTGAGACATATGCTGGCTCTGTCATACAACCAGTGGTGAAACATCATTAAAGCTTCTAATGATTATTTACTAACACAAAATATATCAGCTCCAAATCAAATAACTCTTTTGTATGCCATTATGAAGTTGCCATGGAACCCGTGATACTGGCACGATCATATTCCATGTGGGCAAACACCACGCTCCCAACTAGTAAAATAAGTATTACATGTACTTGGCAGTTCAAGGAGTTCCCAAAGATGAGAAAAATTATGAGCAAAATTGATTTGGTTAAAACACAGAGATGGAAAAGATTTTTTTCAAGGGTGTATTTATTCTGGCCCACAAACTACCGCCAATAACACCGGCAGATGACACAAAGAAGTTGGCAAATACTGGTAAATAACAGAGTGGTAAATTACAAGGATGAGCTAATCATTCAGAGCAATCTGGAGTGCTTGGGGAGCAGCAAACAAAATATGCATGAATTCGGTCAGGTGTAAACTGATGCACCTCGGAACAAGGAAGCACGGTCCTATCTGCAGAGTAGGGGCTGTATGTGGAAAACAATGATTCAGAAGAGGAATGGCTTGCTGCTGAGTTGCTGGTTGATAGGAGCTCTCAGTGAGAAGACAGCTCATGAGAACACTAGCTACATAGGCTGGATTTACTGACTCCAAGTATTCCCCAGCTTCCAGGAGCTAGAGCTCAGGCCACCACTTTTTTCCCCACAGTGTATGTATGTTTTGTTTTCCACAAGACAAGCAGGCATCCAGCCTGGGCCTGTGAAACACCACAGAACGTATGCCACAAGGCTCAGGGGTAGCCACTGTTTTCTAACTTGAGCAAATGATTACTATAGAATTTGGATTAAAACGTCCCTAGAACTGGCTTTGCTCTACATAAGCAAACAAATGGACACGGCAGTCCAAAACAAATATAAAGAGCCATTAACCTTACTTTGGATCAGGCATGAGCAAGTCTTTTATCTACAGCAAGACATGTTAGCAGGAGGAGAGGAACAGACCACAAGTTCCTTCTATTGCAAATCCCATTTCCTTCTGGGATAGGTTCCTTTACTGTTTGTCAGGTAGGAATCATATTTCTCACCTGTTTCACAGAAGCTGTGTGCTGTTTTCCAAGGTAATGACCGAAATGATCTGTTACAGGGAGCATAAAATGAGAATGAAGAGGCGATTTTACCTTTGTTCGTGGAACTGCTCAAACCAAGACTGGAATGTTGCATTCGGTTTTTCTGCCTACCTTTTAATAAGTATGTTAAAAGTTTGGAGAGAATTCAGGGAAGAAAGAGGAAAGCTTGTGTTCGTGGTTAGGAAAAATCTTTAAAGATACTTAGAGTCAATCCTTTTAACTGACTGAAAAGAAGATTCTGAGGTGAATTGCTCTGATTAGCAGGAAATATTGAATATTAAAAGGTTCTTTACTGTAGCAGGGGAGGACAGAACGAGAACCACAGTTAGAAGATGAAGGGCAGTAAAACTGTTTTCAGAAATAAGGCACATTTTTTAATTTGGATGGTAATGAAATGTTTGATACACTGCAAAGGGAAGTAGTGAGTTTTCTCTCTCTTGGTCCATCCACTCTAACTGAACATCTTTCAGAGACTGTTTTAATCAAACACTAATTTCCGGGGTCAAAAAAGACAAAGGTGGGTGAAAATAAGGCCCTGGCTAGAGTCTTTCATGGCTCCTTTAATGGTTCTATTTGGTTTTCAGCTCTGTAAAAAATATTGTTTCTGGTGGGAGTTTAGGAGTTCTGTCCATAAATATCTGCCTGAAGACCAAATGAGACATGGATAGACAGCAAAGGAACAAAAGTCGCTGGCCTTATTCATATCATAAAATATTAACCAGACTTTCTCAAGAAGTGTGGTTGAAGTATATGTACAGTAGGTGAACTCTGACTCACCTATACGTATCCTTGGATATTTCCTTTTATCTCATTCCTAACCAGCTAAGTCTCGCTCCTTAAGTTTAAATAGCTATTTATTTATTTTATTGTGTTTTGATTACTCACTATGAAATATAAAAGCAGCAGCCAAGGAGACTGGAAGCAAAATGAGCTTTCAATCACTTTGTGCCTGCTAGATACTGAACTGAAACTGTTCTAGCTTACGACTTACAGGACTTAACGCTTCCTTTACTTAACAGCACCAAGCTGCTGCAGAATTCATGCCTCTCCATGTACACTGCCCTTAACACTATGGCACCGAGGAACAGGTTGGGCATAAATTGCTTTCCCTTAGCTGTTTCAAAATTTTATATATTTTATGGTACAGTATGGAATTTAGCTGGGGAGCTATTGCTACTGAGTTGACACAATGAATTGACACAGGCTGGAAGTATGATCCTTGGAACAAAACAACACACGTAAAAAAACAAGAAACAGACAAATAGAAAGAAGGAAGATGGGCATGAATCGAAATTAAATGCCAGGCAGCAATAGTTCACGCTGAATCCAGAGCAGGACTGATGGATCTGGCTTTCTCAAGTTATAACACACTTACTGCTGTTTTAGCCTGCAAGATATGAGCCTTTCAAATGATCACCCAATAAATAATCTTAACGTGCAAATTATGATAGCGTAAAATAACTCAATCATGGTATAAAATAAAATGTAACTTTGTAACCTTTTTTCTCTTCCATAATTGGATTTTGAGTATGTAAAGTGCTGGGTATCAACTGTGGCATGTGTATATTCTTACTTCTCCTTAAAATAAGTAGTCACTCTAACCATCTTACTAACTTGGGTTTTAAACTTCAACCTGGCCAAATCTTAAGCAAGATGCTGAATGTAATCATGTGAGTAGTTGTATTAACTGAGAGAACTGCTTCTTATTTTCTGTTTAGCTCAAACTGCATTTGGCTGAAGGAAGACGGGAGAAGAAGGCATCACCTATTCAAATGATACTAAATAAACTTAGATTTAAAGGGCATGGTGCCAATTTTACTTTTACAGTTACAGATGGTAATCTAAAATCCATTGGCAAATTCTGTGGGAACCTTCCCAATAAAATAGTTCTAAGTTTAGCAGCTTCAATTTTAGCCAATTCAATTAATTTCATTAGTCTGTACTAGCTCTTTCCTGGACTATCTCAGAGTTAATCCAGTGCACATAAAATCTTCCTTGGGGATTCAGAATACCAGACATACATACTGGGTCATCCAGAGGTCGAAAAACTGTTCTTTTAAAACTTGGCTGTATTTACTGGGGGGGGGGAGGGGGGGAGGAATAAAACGAGGAAGATCTTTTAAATCCTCTCGGCTTTTACACTGAGGGATTAGGCAGCAGTAAATGTTGGCTTAATAGAAGTCTCTGCTTCATACGTGTATGTTAGCAGTTGGAGACAAGACTCTATATACACCTAAATCATGTTTAGGTAATATCCCATGACATCCCAATCAAGATCCTTATGCTTACTGAGGAGGTGATAAGAACTGCTGGGAACAGTCACTCCATCATCTTCTTTATTCTCTAAGCGTGAAATAGGGAGGAAAGAATTTAGACCAATAACAAGACAGTAAGTCTTTAAGCACTTTCTGAACAGATGGGTGCCTCAGGCTTAATTTTTGAGTTTTTCTTTTGGTATGCTTCAGAATACTACTTTGGTATTCCCAAATCAATAGGTTCATCAGTCAGTTTGTTTGCCACAGCTGTCTACTCTAAACTGCATTTCCTTAGGTATAAATAGATTCTACTGAGGTGGCAACCATGGCCTTCCTTCTTGATGTAGAGACCTAAGGATCTGAGCAAAGACTTCTGCCCAAGAAAGGAACGTGGCTATTTTTCTTCTGTAATACTAGAAGATTTCTGCCTTCTCAGAAATATAATAGTGTATTGTGTTTCTGATGATCCATCTGCGAGAAATGGAAGAAAGAACTTGCCAGTCCATAGTATGAGACAAATTATGTTTCTGTACCTTCTTCTCAGGTATATTTCAAATTCCATATATTAAAAAGGAAATATTTAGCGCAAGTGGAGGAGGAAGGTTCAATTCTGCTATGTCTTAAAGTGTATTTCTCTAACAGTTATAAAAGTACTGCTCCTTTTCCTTCTAGCCTTCTGTTTTAGAGGAGTGTTTAGCATGTCTGCACATAAAGTTGGTAATGTATAAAATCCTTGGCACCTCAGTACAAATTTCAGACCTCATGAATGAAATAAACCTAATGTCAGATTTAATGAGCTGCTCCTTAGCAGCTGGTGGATCATTTCCCTGGTAGCTCAAAAACTAAATTTTACCTCAAGCCCAGCTTCCTAACTAAATGGCAGTAAGTAACTGTATTTACTGGCAGAGACTCCCTAAGAGCCTATGGATTGCCCTGTCCTGAGCCTAGTTCCTTTTCCTGACTCCTGACCATGGCTTTCTTGGTCTTTTTCTCAAAACTGCTGCAGTCCTGCTACTGCTTCTGGCAGGTCCTTAAATCAAATGGCTGCTTGACTGTGGCCTGAACTCCAGCCACGTCCCTCCTTTGTCTTTGTATTAGCATATGTAGACTTTTTGACGTTACTGATTTCTGGTCTACTCGCTGACTATCCCCATGCTTTTCCCTTGTGAGTGCAACCTTCTTGCTCTCCCCAGGACTTAGCCCTGTTTTGTTCCGACTACAACACTTGCTTTTGTCTTCATCACAAATGTAGTGAAGGCCTAAACCCTAGGCTGCTCACCTCCTGGTTGTAACGCCATTGCAATTTGCCTTTTGTATAGGATGATGAAAAGTGGGAACCTGTCCCGTACAAACATTAAGCATGACACTTTGTAAGAGCAGGGCTTGTCCTCGAGTCTATTGACATCATTTCCATAGACAACTCCGAGAGTTTGGATTTGATTTCTCTGGGGACAGGATTTTGCATGACAAACACTTGCCTACTTTTTTCCAATTGTATTTCTCGTTTTATAATAAAAGATATTACTTCTGCCTATATACCTTGTCTTCAGTTACACTGTTCTCTCTAGATCTCTCTGCGAGAAACACAACCCCAACAACTCTCAAAAGCCAATCTCTCACGTAAACACCGTCTTGGCAGCTGCAGATGCATTTAGCACTCTCATCATCTTTGGTCTTTTCTTCTACGAATGTTAAATGACAATAGTTGAAGAAAGCAGCAAATGAGTAATAATAATATCTATCAGACACAATCTAACGATGTGCAGTGAAGTGTAAAGTAGGACAGCTTTTCCCAAAAAGCATCTCTGCCTCTAGGCTCGCTGTGCTCCTTCAGGTCTGCTTTATCTTAGTGAACCTCTCTCATTCCCACAGCCTGCAATAAATACTCAGAACCTCTCCTGCCCCAAGCAGTGGGCTTCAGGAAGGAGACGGGCTGCAGATATTTCTGGCCTCCCATGTAAAATATCCATGTTGTAAATCTGCCTGCAAATACCTTGTCCGCGTCTTTCTAAGTATCAAGAGAACAAGGGTGAAACCCCTGGCATACTGAAACAAGTTCAGCATCCATTCAGACATGAGGCAGTCAAAGATGACTTGACTCTGACATTCAATAAATGCTTCCATATCTGCTTTTAACAAAGAAAACAGGCCAGAGGCTGGGAAGTAAATATAATCTGAATTATAATTGGCATGGATGTTCATGCATAATGTATCAATAGATGTAAACAGGTAGTAAGTAATCACATCTATTTTAAAGAGTTATTTGGAATAAAGCCACATGTTTGGACAGTAGTAAGTTTTTGATTTGCTAAATCACCATCTGTAGTTTATAGTGTGTCCTAGATTTAATAGTTTTTGTGTATATCTAGACTACTGAACTATTTGTAAACTGAGAAACAAAGAAACCTGGCGTTGGATGTCTGTGTGTAGAGGGAATTAAGGGACAGTGAAAGAAACAGTTGAAAATAATAGTCTACATAATCTCTTTTGTATTTTTGAAATGTACAAAACCAAAACCACGCACTTGAGCAAAGAACAGAAACAAACTTGTCCGTAGATATCGCTCAACAACAAAAAGCTGCTCCAAACAAGCGAAATCTCATTTTTCTCTTCAGTACACTCAAACTAGAAGGTCCGACCGAGGCATTTACAAGGAGGACTGAGTTCGAGGAGGAACGACTAAAACCAAATAACCTCCAGCTCCCTCGCGTTGCACGAGTTCAGCGACAGCCCCTGCTTCAGCCAGTGCCCGTCCTGCTCCGTTAGCGGGACAGCGGCCCGAGGTACTCCGGTGAGCGGTGGACGCGGCCGCTCCCGGGGCTCAGGACGGCTCTGTTTACCTCACTTTCCAGAAGGAGGGCTCCCTGCCAGGCCGCAAGCCTGAAGACCCAGGTCCTGAAGGGGCCCAGGCGGTCCCTTCGCCACCAAGCCCTGCTCTCCCAGGCCGCCTCCTCGGGCCTCAGCAGCCTCCCTGCCCCACAGCAGCTCAGGTGCCTCCTCCCGCACCTGCCCACCGCCCCCACCCCGCCAGCGCTCTCCCGGCACGGGCGCAAGGCGTCGCGACGCCCCTAAAACCAGGAGGCCGTCCGCTCCCTCACCTCCTCCTCCGGCCCCGCCCCTTTCTCTCACCGCCCCCCGCCCGTTTCCCTAGCTCCGCCCCCCGATCCGGCCACGCCCCCTCTCGACACCCGCCTTCCCTTTGGCCCCGCCCCCCGCCATCTCGGCACGCCCCCTTTCCCTCAGCCCTCGCCGCCGCCCGGCCGAGTTTGGCCACGCCTCCCTGAGAAGGCGGAGCGCTGGCCGCGCTAGCCCCGCCCCTCCGCCGGCGGTTAGGGGCGGGGCCGGTGTGCGCGCCGGGACGTTACGTCGTGACGCAGCGGAGGGGTTGAGCCGGTTCTCTCCGCCCTTCCTCCTCCTCCTCCTCCTCCTCCTCCTCCTCCTCCTCCTCCTCCTCTTCCTCGCCCCGCCGGTCGGTGACAGAGCAGCGGAGCCCCTGGGTCGCCGCCGCCGCCAGGGCTCGGGGGAGCAGCCGGCGCTGCCGCCGGCCATGGTGGCCCGCCTGCCGCCGGCGGGGCAGGAGCAGGAGCAGGCGCGGCGGCGGCGGCCGCCATTGCGCGCGGGGGCCGCGGGACTATGAAGGATGGAAGCGGACGAGGTGACCATCCGCGAGCAGAACTTCCACAGCCAAGTGCGCGAGTACACGGTAGGCGCCGCCGCCGCTGCCGCGTCCCCCCCCCTTCCCCCCCGGGCTTGGGCCCCCGTTTTGTCCGCGCTCGGCCGCGCTGCCCCTCGGCCCCGACCCCCCCCACCCCCCCGCCAACCCCGCTCCGCTGGCCTGGGCCGTCGCCTCGCCTGTTAGCAGCAGCCGCCTGTTGTGTGTGCCCCCCCCCCCCCCGCCCCGGGGCGGTGCGTGGAGCGACGTGCTGGCTGGCAGGTGAGGGGCACAGCTCCGTAGCGGTGCTTCCCTCGCCTCGTGCCTCCAGCGACGTGCCCTGGGCGCCGCGCATCGCGCTCCTGGGCGCTGCGGCACGCTTTCGTGCTCTTCAGCCTTCAAGCGCGACGTTGTGACTGCGAGGCGCGCATGGGACTCCGTGTTGTTGCTTGTGATGTTACAGCCCTTCTGTGTTTTGCTGCTGGCTGCGAGAATACGTTGGTCACAGGGGACGTGTATTACCTTCATTTTTTCCTAAACCCTGCAGGTCACTCTCAGCGCTGCTGTGTGCCCCACGTTCTCCAAAGGGAATAATGCAGGGCACAAGCAGCGCCTGGGCCGTCTCATCCGCCTCAACCTCTTGTGGTGAAGCGTAGAACTAAAACTTACACCTAGAGGTGTAACGGGTTTGTTGCTGGACAGCCTCATGACCTTTGGAGGACTATTCAAAGCCTGTAGAGGTGTTCTGATGAAGACTGTCTTTATGCTGCTTCAGTTAGAGGACAAAAATGTATGCTACACATACGAGTCATGCAGTTTTGTTGTGCCACGTGCCATCCTAACTTGGCTGGCTAGTTGTTTTCTCTTTGCAGTTCCTACTATATCAAAATGGATTTCCTGAATAAAAATATGATTTCATAGTTTAGATTTATTTTTCAGCTCTATCAGGAGACAACAATATATATCACTGTTAACTGATTTATGTGGGCCCATGGATAGGTTATTTTATAAAGGAGATTTGACTGGATGCCTGATGTATTAGTTTCTTCTTAACGTTTAGTTTCTTAATATATATAGAACTTTTTTTTGTTTGGCAGAATTATATTTTCTGGAGCTTTTTGTTTAAGAACACCAAACAAGTATGTATGAAGGACCCTCTTAGATTTTTCAGACCCTTCTGTTTTCGGTGAGTGCATGTGGGGTATGTCATGAGAGCAGTGAGCAGTGGAGGGGAACTGAAGGAATAATGTTTTCCTATAAAGAAGTCTTTAAGTGTTATCTTTATCTTGTTAGTAGTATGAAAACATATATGTATATGCAAATCATAAACCTCTTCTCGATTCTAGCATCTGTCTTTTCCCTAGTGTCCGTTTTTCCATTTGTATTATTTTGTACTCTGAATACATCCTTCATTCTATTGTTCCTCAGAGTCCTTTTCCGGTATATAGAATGCTACATACCACGTTTTTGTACTTTGTGGAGACGAACAAATTTTGAGTGGCTATGTCCAGCCTCTCCAGGTACTGTTACAAATAGTCAGGATCTATAGAATCCTAAAGGAAGGAATCATCTATGTTGTGGTTACTTCTTTAAAGCTTTTTGAGCCCCCTAGAGTGATTGTTAACTATTCTTATCCGTGTAGTCTTATGAGAAATCGCATATGACATGAATATGTATTTTAGAGGCAAAGTGATGCTTTATTTGGACAGTGGAGTCCGAATATTTAGTGAAAGACTTCTTATTCTTGAACCTGTACTTTGATCTTTTAGTTTAGTGACAATCCATCTATGTTATTGTTTTAGAAGTGGGGGTAATGCTAAGAATATCAGTTCTAAACCATGCATTGGCACAAGTTATGTTCTTGTCTCTAACTTATATATAAAAACCACAGGGTTTTATGAGTGTGGAAAATTGCTGCCATCCGCAACTGAGCAAGACAGTCTCATATATAACCTTCTTGTAGGTCTTAAACAGTCACAGAAGTATATTGCAAGTACGGTTGTTGCACAGACTTGTTTCCCTTGTAGTCAGTTGAATCATAACGAAGTAAATAATGCTACATGTAAGTGATGTGCTCTAGGATAACGTCCCCCCACAACCGCTCCTGCCCTTGCTGGTCATGAAGTTACCCAGTGAATATCCTTTCTTAAAATAAGCAAATAAACAATGCTGTGCAAATAAACTGTACTGTGAGCAATGGGTAATGGATATAATAATCCCTCTCTCAACTAGACAAGGGAATGTGTTCCACTTCCTTACACGTGCAGAGGGCTTTTATTGCAGGTGCAGTGGGGGCAGTGAAGCTGTTAATAGAAGGATGTGAAGTTTGCTGTGTAATGTTATTGTGGAGGGAACTTCTACTTCCCTGTTTATACAAAAAGGTCAAGTTTATGCAATCTGGCAGTATTCTAGTGCCTTTGGAGACCTTTTTTTGTCTGGCATAGACTTTGATTCCTTTTCTCATGAAAATATTATTTTTATCTTCCAGTAAAGCACAGTGAGTTGATGTCGATAAAGTTTTTCTTCCTCTCTTAAATTTTTTCATTTTCTTCCTTAAGTGGATGTAGAATTCATAGATTTTGCTTTTTGATGAAGTTAAGTTTAGCGTGACTTTAGAACTTCACTGTAATGCTTCATTTCTATTTTATCTGTCTTTCTGAGCTGACACACCACAAACTTTTCCATAAAGTTGTGTTATATAATAGAAATCAAAGGCTTGTTATTCTTCTCCTCTCTTTTTCTGTAGGTGCCAACTTCTGATAATTCCAGTTTTGAAAGAGAAATGCTTCTGACATGCTTATAGATAGAACAAGGGTGGTACAAGTTTTTTAATAAACCAGGAGTCTACTTCTAGCGTGACGGTCTCTATGACCTAATGCGTAATTGAACAGAGGCCCATTCATCTCTTGACCTCTTGTTTGGAGTGTCAATGTAGTACTTGTTTTTGCAAGAGGGTACTTGTTTGCAAGAAACTAGCCTACCTTGTGTTTTGTTGCCTCGTTACTGGTAGGAGGTTAAATCTCTAATCCAGTTTCAGAATGGTTCTTCAAATGTTAATCTGTTATTTTGAGGACCTCTTGTCTGGAGGAGTTACTGAAAAAAACCCAAACGCTTTCAGAATTGAAGTCATCTTAAAATTCAGAATCAACAGATACACTGGGCTCTCAAACTCCATGTTTAATAAGAGACTGGAGACATAACAGAACCATGATTTTGCTCCAAGTGAGTGGGAGCCCTGACTTCAGTGCAGCTGGAGTTGTGCTTGGTCTTAATTGGAAGGGACATCTTTCTGAAAAACGGCTTTAGCTGGTTACAAAATACAGGAAGGTGTGTGTGGTTTGTATCTGATCAACAGTTATGTAAAAGAATAGTAGTAAGTTGCAAAGGCCAGGTGATGTTTTGTGCTCGTCTGATACTATCTGTTATTTTTGTACTCTTGGTTTGCCTTTTTTCATCGCATGGATTCACTTGCAATGTGCTGAGATCCTGCACGCCCATGGAAGATACTTGAGCTTTTGGGGAAACTGTTTTTCCTTAGTGTGCTGTTATTATAATATCTGTTTATACAACACAGTGTTCCAATTTCTGCTGGTATTGTTGTGCACCGTTTATTTCAAACCAAACCATGTAAGTGCAGTGGTTTGTTTCAGTCTCTTTGTGTTCCTCTATATTTACTTTTTAAGTTATTATTTCATTTTTTTCTACTTTGAATCTCTTTTTTTTTTTTCCTGTGATGTTAGCTTTTTAATTTAGATGTAAACGGAGGAATAATATCAAAAAGTACAGAATAGAGGATTTTGAGTTTGCAGTGTGCTTGCAGTTAAGTTGTGGGGAAAACTGCGGAAGAAAACAATTTGATAGCCATAGAGTTATTAGTCAGAAAGCTTAAGAACAAGCATGGTACATTTGGAAATAACGTAATTATACTAAATATATCATGAGAAAAATCAGTCCTGGCAGAATAGGTTCAAATACAAAAGGGTTATTATAATTCTAATTGCTTCATGCAAGTCCAGGCAGATGTTGAAACTGGTATAATATGTGGTTTAATGATTAATGTCTAATGCCTTCATACGAAGGACTAAGTGTTTTAGGAGGTGTTAGACTTCAGATGCTAGATGCTTGGAAAAACTTAATTTCTCTACTTAATGCAATTCCCCTTAAAAGAGGGCTCTTCTCAACCACATCACTTTTTAACTTATTTTTACTTCAAGTGTATTAAGGATTTTTTTTCCTGTTACAACTGATAGATATGGATTTTGTCCCCCTATTAAATAACTAAAAATAACTTCCAACACTTTAAAAGGGTTTTTTTAGATAGTTGCAACTGTGTATGTGTTTTGGATTTCTGACTGCAACTTCACACTGATATCACTATGATATCACTAGCTTCCCCCCGCCCCCACCAACACTTTTCAGGGCGGAGAGATGCTTGGGATTCTTCTTCTGTATAAACTAGCGCAGTGTGATTGCTGCTGGCATTTGTCCCATATATGGCTGTAAAATGAGTAAGGACGTTAGAGCCCTATAGTCCTGTTGCTAACGTGTAATTGTTTGTGACCAGTTCTGTTTCCTTAAATTTGTGCCACGGACAAAAGCTGTAGTCCTAGCAGAGCCTGTTTTATGCCAGAAGCGATGCTATTCTAGTGGTGGGCCGGAAGGAAAGTGCTGACTAGAAGCATTGGTGATTCTTTGAGAACAAACTTATTAAAAATGCTTAAATCAATTTTGTTTGAATATTTGTACAAGTTCATCTTTTGTCCCACAGAGCCAATGCCTTTCAGTTTTTAATCTATGCTTTGAAAACCTGAGCGATAATTTGTATTGTAAGCTGCTTACATCTCGTGTATAATTTTTGTCCTTCATTTCTCAGATTGCTTTTTTTTTTTTTTCCCTGTTTTGGAAAGGAATTGTAACAGTGAGTAAAGGAGTATTTATGACAGTGGCATGAGATGTAAACCTGAAAGATAGGGGCATATATAGTTATGTATATAAAGGGTTCACATCATTGTATCATTTTTAAAATATACCTCTACTTTGTAAACAGGGGTGCAGTACTGCACCCTTCTTTATGAAGTGTTGAGTCATCTTCTGGCTGCCAGTGCCTGAGGTCAGTCCTGATACATCCATCTGGAATCAATACAAGTCTCTAAATACTTGGCTGAGACAAGTGGATAGAGAGATGCTTATTCCCACAACAGAATCAACTTTTGGAGAGTTCCACTTTTTCCATTTACATAAAAGCATGGAAGACTGAAGTGTAAAAATTGTTTCCATCACTTGCAGTTCAGAATAACTCTTCTGGAGTACTAGTGTGTTTTATTTTGTAGTAATAGTTGACAGAAGGAAGGATATGTTTCGTGGAATGTACAGACATCTGTTCAAGGTCTCTCTCTGTCCCAGAAAACTTAGCCTTGATAATGACAAGGTGCAGCAAGGAGTTGCGTTAAGAGACAGTGAAGGAACTGACAGCAAACACATCCACCTATTGTATAAGACCACAGCTGTTTTGTCTGGTGTGATTTCTGTTGCTCTGAGTGGGTAACTGAACAGATTGTGTCACTGTGTTCTTTACCATCTGTACTGTATTATACTTATTATTCTACTGTGTTATAGTTGCAATTATTTGTTATGAAGGAAACAGGAAAGCGTGTTAGAAACTGAGCCAGGGAAAGCTGTGGAGGTACTGATCTAGCGCATCTAGGTTAGGTTAGTAAAATAATGCTTTTCAGCTCAACAGCCGAGACGAATCATAATTTAAAAAAAATGAACCAACTCGTATTTCCACATCACTGGTTAATTTGATGCTTTTTGTTTTGAATTTTGTGAGATTTTTGTGGGTTTTCTGTTTTTTCTTTTTTAAAGAAAAGTAGTGGAAATAAAGGATAGGATTAACTAATTGGAGAAAGATGGCTCAGTGGTTATAGTGCTTACTTTGAATGTGGAAGGTTAGTTTAATTCCTTTCTTGATGTGGATATAGGGTGGACTTTGGGTTATGACTTCCAAAAATGATGTGTAAGTTTTTTTTGCGTTTAAGTGCAGCAGGTGCTGCATCTGGGGTGTCCTACCTGGCTGAATATAACTAGGCTCAGGAGCCATATTTACTAACTAGAGATAGTGACTGACTTATGCGGAGTGAAGTAGTGTCAATGCAAACTTGAGGTGGGCGAGGCTCTTCATGGATATGAAACCTAAGTGGGGGAAACTCTGAGTGGAAATTGTGGTGTTTGTTTTTTCTTTTTTTTCCCTCTTTCTTTCCTCGCTGAACCTAAGCCTGACTACTTTGTTTTTTTCGTCTAGAGTTGCTAAACACATTTGCACTGAGTTTTTAATAGTTGTAGTCTGTGCTGAAACCAACTTTTCAGTAAGCTTATGTCTAATTTCTCCCTATCTTCCTGCCCCCCACCAAAAGACAAACATATCCAAAATAAGTTTTTATTTGGACAATTGGTCAAGTATTAGATGGATCTGGATGAGATGATGGGTTGTAAGTGGAACAGGGTTATAATGAACATCTCAACCTTTGCTTCGGTGTAGGGATGCTATGTGTGACTGACTGTGTAAGGCAAGAGTGTCTGAAAAGAGGTGTCTCCAGAGATGTTGAGGAGGGTTGAGTGGCAAGCGAAGTGTATAGCAAAGTAGCAGAGGAGACGGTGGCCATGTTAGAGCGGAAAGGGAGTTGGAAACGCAGTGCTGATGAAGTTATGATAAGTGAGGGAGACTTCAGTTCTGATGTTACGTCCAGTGGCGCCTGGGGTTAGGGAAGACCATCCAAATGAAACCTTCAAACACTATTTGAAGGTTATATAGATGTGTGTGTGTTTGTTGTTGGGTTTTTTTTCTTTTAACTGTAGTGCTTTCTCCTGTCTTGTCTTTCTCCCTGCCCCATTGGATTTGGTATTTATTATCATTTAGGAGGGCAATGATAACTCTTGTTGAGAGTCTTAACTTTTGCAGTATTCTCTACTCTCCCTTTCTGCCCCTCCCTGCTCCTCTTACCTTGAAAACCACTGAAGCTTTCCTATAAACGTGAATTTGCGTCAAATGACGTGAGACGTTGACTCCTTTGTAACTATAAACCATTAATGTTTAAGAGGTTGCATAATTTGTTGCACTGCAACAGGAGAGACTTTGAAAGTCATCGTTATAGTTTTTATACAGTAACTGTTAGAAGCCTTGGTTGTTTACACTGTAAAATCTAAGCGTACAGGTGGGTGGAGATGACCTAGAATAAGATGCTCTGGTAGCTTCCTTGTTAGCCATTCGTGTGACAATTAGAATTACTTCATGCTTTCAGTAGCTTTGATCTGTTGCTTTTTGAGGCCTAGTGTGCTCTCATGAAGATGGTGGCAAAACACGTGTTGACATTTCACCAACTTGGGGGTGAATATGTGCTGTAAAGTTGCTGAACTTCTTCCCACACAAAGATTCCTACTCTCTTGATTGACTGAAGATGGCAAAAGTTGTTTCTAACTTTAGGCAACAGGTATCTAAGAACCACCCCGGTTCCTTGTGCTGTTTTAATATTTGAGGCCTCTGACAACTGGGGTTCAAAGTAATTTGATTAGCTGGAAAATGTTATGCTGCAGAACTTTACTTCGGTTCATCTGTTTGTATTTCGTGTTCTCTGCAGCAGGTAGCACGTGTATAGGTAGCACGGAAGTCAGTGTGCCAGTGTGAAATCCGCGTGGAGTGGATAGAAGCAGCAGATGTGCTGGATTCCCCTCTTTCCTGCTGGTTCCCAGTAATGCTGTTCCTAGTGCTAGGCTCCATGATTATCATCTGAACGCGCTGCTTCACAGTTTTGCTGTTGACCTTAAACCCTGTTTTGTCTCCCATATCCCACTTTTTCCATTACCTAGTTAAACTTTCTATTTTTGACGTGCTTAGCCGATATGGTGAGTTAATGATGGATTTGTATTGAATTTGACAACAGCAGTGTGTCTAAAATTTGAGTTTTTGAGACTGTGATAACTTATAAATGTCCGATTTTTGTGGAATAGAAATCTGCATAATTGGAGGAATTAAAAATATATGCATTGTAGTTTAAACATGGTTTTACTTATGGAAAAAACTGAGATGTACTACTTAAATTCTGAAATATGTATGTGTGGGAAGAAAAGGAAGAGGATTTTAGATACATTAGGAGAAGAAAATTCAGTAACTATCTTCTGAGATACATCTGTCTTGCACTGGAAATTAGTATTAGCTGAAGAAGCTATATTAATGCAAACAGATGATGTTTAAGAGTTTTGCATCAGTGATGCTTTCCTATGAGCTTATTTTTAACAGAAAGGAATAGTCATAGAATGACTGCATATACTGTAAATGATTATTGTAATTTGGTATAAACACGTTGAATAGTGCTTTCATTTGATGCCAGAATATTTGCACGATGTAGGTCAGTGGTGTTGGTGTTAATTCTAGAAGGTATTTTAAATCTTACTCTAATTCTGAGAAAATATTCTTGAATTTAATTTTGATGGCGATGTTGCAGTCCTTCAGCGGCAGAGTAAAATTTTTCGGAGGTCATAGTTTTTGAACGTATTACTGGGTGTAGAATACGCTACCCTCTACAAAGTTGTAACAGGCCTATTACTGTGGTTCGTAGAGGAATCTTAGAAGATGAATGTTCATCTTTATACTAGAAGTTTAGTGAGGAGATGAGAATAACTTGTTTTTCTCCTTTTATCCAGTAACATAAATACTTTCCCATTAAGCATATAAAAGTGAATGTAAAAGTTAATGGATCTGTAAACTGCTTTGAATTCATTAGTTTGAAGTGGGGCTCTGCTGCTGGTAAAGTTAGCTTGAAGAACGTTTTAAAGTGAATGATATATGGAAACTACCTTCTATGGGGCTGTAGAGGCTGTTCTTTATTTTCAGTTGAGCCGTATTTCTAGCATGCAGGATGTGTTTTGCTTTTTCCGACTTTATTAGATCCTGGAGTTTTTTCCTTTGTGAGCAACTCTAGACACCCAGCTTCTGAACCACTTATATATTTTTTTGAACTTAGGAACCAATAAAAAAAAGTCTGGGTCAGCCTCATGTGCATGTGTTAGGCTAATGAGGTCCTGAGAGAAGACTTAAAATGTTTGTGCGGGAAATCATAGTTTTAGAGAGCTGTGTTAATGAGTAGGCCATCCATAGTCATAAAGCATGCTTGACATTCACAAGTTTGAATTTTGCATGTTATATTAAGTATATAAAACTACTTGATTGAATTAAATTGAACAAAGCTAAATGCAAAGTACAGTTTTCAAGAATAAATTGTTCATATCTCATTTTGAGTGAAATGGCATGTCTAAAGCATGTAATATTATGAACGCCAAGGTCAAATTTAGAGCAGAGCTTAAAATTGGTGTTTTCTTTTGGGGTGTGTGTGTGTATATTAAAATATATAATAAAACAAGTGTTTTCTAGGTAATTTACTGTTGATGTATCCAAACCAGATGGAGCGCATTGCTTGCTTCCTTGATGTCAATAGGATAGTAGTTATTAGAAGTAAATTGAGGAAAACTGTTTGTCTCCACCTGTATTTTTTCCACTCATACTTCCTGCCATCCATTCCACATGTAAACAGAAGTTGTTGCCAAGTAGGACAGCGGGCGGAAGCTTTTCGGTTGCTGTGTGGCTTTTAAATACACAGCTTGAATAATGTAGCAGCATGAGAGCAATAATAGGTGGGTGTACAATGCTATATTTAGTTGTTTTATGTTATTGAAATTAAACCTTAGAAGTACAACAGTACTACTTTTCCATGGGTAGTGAGCACGTTTAAGCAAAACATTCAGAGTTCTGTTTCTAATTCTTAAACCTATTCTTAAGCATTCTACAGCGTGGTATTAGGCAGGCTGACTTCTGCCTTCTCTTTCCTCTGTGCTTTTTCTATTTGGGGGAAAGGACACATTCTGTAGAAGAGCTGCAAGCAGTGGAGATAGTCTTCAGTATGCGTATAGCCTTTTTCTTCCATACCTTTTGAACAGCAATGCTGGTTGGATGTAATAGCATAAATCTTTTTTTCTTTTTTTCTTTTTTTAAATTCTGGCATTGATAATACTTTAGAGTTACACCCTTCGTTCCTTTAGTTCTCTGGATCTTCTTGATCTTTTATTTCATACATAACAAAGTAAAGTGCTGTTGACTGCTCCGTGTCTGCTTTGCTGCTCCACATTTACTCTCCCTATTCTAGTCTTTAATGTGCGATCAGGAAGGAAGAAACGATTGCTTGTTCGCTTTGACTTCCTCATGCTTGAAAGCGTGCTACTCTCATTGAAGTTAGACACTTTTAAGCTTATCAGGGTCAGATAACTTTTATCTACCAGTCTTAAAATTGCCAGTGGAAGAGTTCTCTAGAGTGTTATTGTAGATTTCCCCCACCCATGAACCGATGGGGAAATCCCTGAAGACTGGAGGAAAGTGAGTGTGCTGGTATTTGGTGAATGAGGTGATGGGTAATAGTCCTGTCAGTTTGCAGACTCTGTCAGTCATGCAAACCTGACAGCTGACACAGAGTCTTTTTTTAAACGCAGGAAACGAAAGGGTAGAAATAAAAAGCTCGCCTTTTCATAACAGGAGGGTGTTACCAGCACAGTCACGCAGGGGTCTGCACTTAGACTAATATTTTTAAAACACATTCGTAAATGAACTGGAGAAGGGTCTCAAACTTTCCATTGGTATGAAATTGTTCAGGATAGTAGAAATGAGTGATGACTCTAGTCTGACCTCCTGCTCAAAGCAAGCTTTGCTATGTGATCAGACCAGGTTACTCAAGGCTTTATCCGGTCGAGTCTTGAAAACCTTGAGGGTTGGAGATTGTACCTCCTCACTAGGCAACTTGTTCTGCTGCGTGACTATTCTCATGGGAGTTTCCTCTTACATCCAGTCTGAACTTCTTGTTTCAACTTGTGCCTGTTGTGCTTTATCCTCCCACCATGCCCAGCTCTGTTTCCTTAATAACCTCTTCTTAGGTACTGGCAGGTTGCTTTCAGGTCCCCTCCCCACCCCCCAAAAAACCACAAAAAAACCAAAAAAAAACCCCAAAAAAACAAAAAACCTTGTCTTCTTCAGGCTGAGTCAGTTGAGGTCTCTCAGCACAGAGCAAGTGCTCCAGCCTCCAACCGTTTTAGTGGCCTTCCATTGAAATCACTCCAGTTATCGATGTCTTTCCTATATTGGGGAGCCCAAAACTGGGTGCAGTATCTAGATGTGATCTAACAAGTGCTGACTAGAGAGGGATAATTATTTCCCTCTATCTATGGTTGTGCTTCTGTTAACATAGCCCAGGATGCTGTTTGTCATCTTTGCTGCCAAGGCGTGCTGTTGGACAGGAACTGGGCAGTGCAGCTGTATGCTTTCATACAGTAGAAACTACAGTTGTGTTTCCTGTACAACAACTGGGGAGAATATAGTGTCATGTAAATGAAAGTTGTCAATTGTTCTGTACACTCAAATGTAGCTGTTAGTATGCATGTGCTAATTACAGTTGGGAATGATGGCTGTATCCTGTGTATCAAGAAAACTTACAGGATTTGCATTTTTTTCCTCTCAGTTTTATTCACTCAAAAAAGCAGCTCATGCTTCTCGAGCAAAGGCTTTCTTAGAATGAAAGCGTGGCTCTAGCACTCACAACAGAAGAGGATGATTTACCAAACCAAACCATAACTTTCAATGCTAAAGTGTTGAAGTTCATCCATATGGAGAAATTAGTGTCAGTTGATCTTTAGTAACTGCCGGGGGGTAAGTACAAAGTAATTTGAGTTATTAAGACGTTTGTTGCTTGCATTTAATGTCAGAATCTCCAGCACCAGCCCCTGTGATGCACACGCTGAACCATATGCAGTTTGTCTGCAGCTCCATCCTCGCAGGAGTTTAGAGCTGTCTAGTAAGGGCTCAAAAGTATGAGCCTCTCTATGGAAGAGGTGGATACGAGATACCTAAGAACGTAATACAGGGCATCTCGAGAAGTAGCCTTGCTTGGCAAGCCCCACGTGTAGCCTAAGTAAGAGCATAAAGCACTTCTTTTTGCAAAAGAAGGTGAAGAACTCCAAAGGAAGATGGATTTATTTTAGTTGACCTACCGGAGGCTGGTTTTCTTCCACCCAAAGAGATGTGAATGAATTGCATGCTCAAAGTCCACAGTCGTCATAGCGTGCCACTTGGTGAATGGGAGCCCCTAGAGCAGGCATAGAGTTGATGTATTTTGTTTTCAGCTGCTAGGTGGTGTGGAGTGTGAAAATGAACCCAGAAAAAACTAAGAATTGCTTTGCTTGGCTGTTTGGGTCTAACAATATAAAAATCTCACATTGCTCTTAATTTCCTTTATTTAAATTTTTCCTGGGTTTTGAAATCCTACGACAGTTGTAGTTGGGTTCTTGTGCAACCTGTACTCGGTAGAGTAAGATAAGGTGAGGCAGAAAATGAAGAATTTGTACCAAACTGAGAATACACTCTGCAGGCAGCCTGTGTAGTGTGTTTTTTTTTTTTTTTTTTTTTTTTTGATATGGCTGGTCAAGCTTGTACTGAGTGTGTTTCCCCTATAGTGGGAAGACATACCACAGTTAAGTTTAAAGTAGCTTCTTAGCAACAGTCTAAGTATGGCTACACGGAAGTGATCATGGCTAATGTGTTCCACTGTAAAGTTAAAATATCAATTTAAGGAAATTTTAAAAGGGAAAGCTACTTTCTTTCTCTCTTTCAGTTGACACTGTATCAGTGAAGGTTGGTAATCCTGATTGATCACCATTGCTGTGTACATTCTCTGCACAGTGTTTTCACTGTTTCATCAAATCAAACCTCAGATACTGGAAGAGCTTAAATCAAGCACCAGTGAAAACACCTTTTTGCAGAGAGTTTGAGGTTATCAATAATGTAACTTGACCCAGATTTGCTACATTTGTAGCGTTCTTGTCTTTTGGTAATTCTTATTGTAGAAATGAATGACGTCATAAAATACTACTTTTTGGTTGCAAACATTACTTGTATGATTTGGGTTTAACAGAATATCCTATTTGCTCCTATGTGTTATTGTTGCATATTAAAGGATTGAAGTTGTGGATTTTAAAGTATGTAGATTCTTCTTTCACTGAAGGTATTGATGAAGTTTTGTGTATGATGTGCTTCTTGGAATCATGTCTTATTTCACTATGTCTACTTGGCTATGAGCATTTGTTTTTTTTTTTTTTTTAAAGTTGGGCTGTTAAGATGGATATCTTTGAAGCTGTAGGAGTATTGTTAGATTGTCCTTTTTCTCCCAAGCCAAGGGCTAAATCCAGAAAATATATAGGCAGCTATTGGCTAAACTGGAAGAGCTGTGCCTCAGTAGAGGAGCTATGAAGTAAACAAGAACCGTCTATAGTGTACGTGGCAATAAGTGTTGCCTTGGAAGAAAGCTACATTGGCTTTTCTCAGGTATTGGTATTAAGAGCAATCTTACTTGACTTTCATGAAAATGAAGTAAAAACTTCTGTTGTTAGACCACTATCCGCTTTCTAGAAGATGCGGTCAATACCAAAGAGGGTTAGAATGTCTCTCCGTGTTAGAACACGGAGAGAACTGGATTATCCTGAAATGATAGATGTGATATAAAATTCAGGTATGCATTTTTTGTTTGTTTTTCTTTTTTTCTTAAGAAAAAAGATGTGATGATGTACTCGGACCCAAATAATGAGTTTCTGCTGTAAGCTGAGAGCTCCTCAGCTGGAAGCGATTGAGGAGAACAGCATGGATGAATTTAGTGATCAGAGGGTAATTCTAAGCTACTACTGTGATTTTTCACGGTGAATGGGCTGAAGTGATTTCAGTAAAGAAAGGCAGGGTTAGTACTATTATATATAGCCATATGACCGTATCTGGAGTACTGCATGCAAACCTCATCATGCATAATGAAGAAACATGAATTGAAACTAGAACAAGTACAGAAAGGACTGTATTTTCTGCAGTACAAAAATATCCTGAAACAAAAAGCAATATGAAGAGTAAGAATGCAGGATTGCAGCGTGACTGGACTGCGGAGTCTATTCTCCTGCTATCATGGGCAACACATTCCTTTTCCCCAGCTTAACTGAGTTCAACTCTAAAAATAGTTAGGATGCTGGCTTTTGCTACTTGCTTTAGAAAGCTATTCAGTGTGCATCGTTGCAAACGCTTCAGGATCATAGCTTTCACTAAGCATAAACTGAGTCTGAAGGAATATTTCTGCATTTGCTTGTTGGCTTGTCTAGATTGTTATAAGGAAATTTTAGTTTCTGAATACTCTCTTTGCTTCTTAAGATCCTAAAGCCTTTATTGATTAGAACTTCCTTATTGTTGTGGTGATCATTGTGTATTCTGTAATAAACAACTTCTATCAAATATTTAGTCACAAAATTGTTTGTAATTCTGGCAGAAGCAGAGGATTAATTACACCAAGCTATATGATTACACCTTATTGCTGAGTTGCAGAGTAGCTGTCATCTAAAACTAGAAATGCAGCATTTGACAGTTTGTGTTACTAGACAGCTTTCTGCTACTGTGCCCTCAAAATAACTCTGTTATCTCAGTGGTACTTTCTAAGTACAGAACTCCCATTTTTTACATTGCGAGTGTGCTACAGATAGAGTAAGTCAGCTATTTCTTTGAAGCTGCAAACAAGATTTCAGTCATATTAAGACCAAAAATGAGCTTATCTGTATTGTATTTGTTTTTTTAAAATGTTTATTTCATACAGGAGCAGGATTATTTGGGTCTTACAGTTTGCGAAGATTTTTACTGATCCTGTGTATGTGATACCTAATTTTCGAAGGCAGATGCCTAAAATTAGACGTCAGTATCTGTAGGCTTGGTCTAGTTTTCAGAGTAATTGGAATCTTGGAGAAAGACTCTTTTTCAGCAGTGGCATAGCATTATCTGTTCTGACAGGAAAAGCTGTCTCAGAGTAGTCAGAAAACCTAAGGTTGTTCTCAGTTTGCCTCTTAGTCTGATTTAAAAATAGACCAGTGCATTTTTTGTTAAATTGTGTTTTTTAATATTGAAAACCTTTTTTCTCTTTGAAGCATCCTCTGGAAAGTTAGAGCAACGAACTCTATGCAGATTATATATTTGAAGTTAGAGAGCTAGTTAGGAAATTTAATTTTTAGCATCTATATCTGAAATATCACTGCTGTGCATTGCTTGCTCAGAGAATGAGCTGAATTGCCGGCTTCAGACCTATGGCACAGTCATGCTGCTGGGGGAAGTCAGTAGGGCAGTAGCAGGCATCTAGACATCGTGCTTAGATACTGGCTTCGCTTTGTTTCCTTTCTAAAATGTCCATCTACGTGAGGCAAATAACTCTCCCAGTGTATTAGTATTTAAAAAAAAAAAAAAAGTCTTACCTGATGAGGCAATACACTCTTTTTTCCCCTCTGATCCTAGTGGTTTGGATGTGATACAGTTCTTTTAGATGTAAACGTTTAAGGGATATAATTACCCTCACTTCTCTTTCCTTTCACTTAGGGTAACTTCTCTGATTGTTTGAGAAAATAAGTTTTTAAAGGCAGCCAATCTGTAAATGCCTGATTAAAGAAATAGTTTAACTGTTGCTCATTAAAGTTGTCTTGCAACTTCAGATCTCAGAGGAGGTTAAAGCTCAGGCTGAAGTAAAACACGTTTAAGGATGTATATTGTAAATTGCAAATATACGCACAGCCATTAGAAACCTTTTCACAATAGGGCAAACTCACTTTAGGGGGGTAAAAACCGACTCGGTTGGGCAAAGGCTGTGTTAGAGGCTTACTTGGTCACTACTAGTACTGTGTGCAAGCAAGAGGATCTTAACAGTTTAGATACTTGAAATAATTTCTCAGCTTGTGGTGCGGAGGTAATGTTTCCTGCAGGCTTATAAAAAGAGCAAATACACTCAGTACAGCACTGAAGAGTGTACAGCACTGTTCACTCTTACTGTTTGAGTACCAGTGAAGGTTAGGGGCCACCAGCATTGCAGAATGCTATGCTTTGCCATTGTTTAGTTTCTGACTGGCTTATATTTTTGATAGGCATCAGGAGGCAATGTGGAGCCATTGCTGTCTCATTCAAGAGTAAATTACTTGAGCCCTTCTTAGTTTTAACCCTGCAAGACCTTGAAGAAAAACATCTTGCCGTACGGTTCTTCTCTTCCTGTCTCTGCAACATACAGTAGCTGTTTTGGTCTTGCCTTATTGTTCCTGCACTCCAGTGCTGAATCTTAAAAACAACTTGATGCCAGTCACGCTGGGCCTAAGTAAAGAAATGGTCACCTCTGACTGGAAAAAGATCCCTATCTTATAAGAAGGGGAATTGTACCCTAGGCTTCCCTGACTGTAAGGGTTAACTTAGTGTGCAGCTAGCTCATGCTTAGACACCAACTTTAGGCAAATGAAATTCTGCTGTGTATATGTTGTCACCTAGAATTTGTTAGGCTTAAGACAATGGAAGGATAAAACAACTGTTTGCTTCTCTCTGCATCTACTGATAGCTTACTCCAAAGTAGATCTTCCAGAGCCCATTGCAGAACATAACAATTACCCTTACCTTACATGTGAAGGGATACAAAAGGTGATAGCTTTCACAACTCAAGAGATTTAAACTTAAACAAAAATTGTGTAAACAAAGTGTATTTTTTTCCCCCTTAACTTGGAGAAAGCTTGCAGCTGTGTAGTTGATATAACACCATCTGGACTGGTTGAAATGTTATTTGCATGATAGTTCCGGTAAACTGACTTGATGTGTCAGGTCAGTGCTTAACTGAATTATCAGCTGGCTGCCTTAGGACTGAGCAGCAGTGACCTTCATGAATCTTTTTGAATTGATCTTTAATACAGATGACTTTCTTTCCCTTGTGCTGATAATTCTTCCCCCCAACCCCTGAAGGAAACAAAAAGACCCCAGAAACTTCATTTGGGAAGTGCAGTGTTACTTAGAAAATGATCAGTGCACTAACTCTAATACTTGAACCATTTGGATCTAGGACTGTTACTTAGTTGGCTGTTTTTCAACAAATATTGTTTAAACTGAGCTGTTCTTGCTCGTTCATGTTTTATATATTATTAACAGAAAGTTAAAGTAAGTGTTGACACTTACATATATTGCAGTTTTGTCAATCTGACAGCATACCACAATACCACTTTTAAATTGTTGACATATTATTTTCTGTTTATTCATATTATAATCCAGGCATTTTTTCACAACCTAACAAGTGCAACTTTTTTTTTCAGATTTGTTTTCTGCTATTTGCTGTTCTCTACATAGTTTCCTACTTCATAATCACAAGATACAAAAGAAAAGCAGGTGAGCATAGCCTTTTTTATGCATTCAAATTTCATCTTATTTTTCAGGTGAGCAGGTGATTCCTTCCCTTTCTGCCTCCCCAAGAAAAGTAGAACAACCTGTTTAGACCTCTGATGAAACATGTTTCTCGGTCTGCAGCTCCACAGCAGCCTGAACAGGCCTGACAGCGCACGCTGCAACCTTGCCCTCCACCTGCTGCTGTTGTCCCTGTGCTGCAAGTTGCCATCCCCTCCCTTGTGCCAGCTCTGGCGCTTGTCAGACCCTTCCCTGTGCCCTCTAATCACTCCAGCTCGGGGGCGGGGGGGGGAGCACATTGAAACCCCTGCAGGAGGATCGGCAAATGTTGTATCTGGCACTCCAGCCCTGAGTGCGAATGCATGGTCGGTAAGGAGGAGGTGTGGATGGCAACCGTCGTTGGTTATGCTGTAGCTCCTTAGCAGCCTAAATATTAAAGGTTTTGAGGAGGGAGGAAACAGGAGAATTTCAAGTAGACACTTCTGCCTCCCCTGCCTCTAGCTCCTGTTGTTCTACTGTAATGCTTTCTTTACATTTTTGTTTTATTTTAGGGTAAGTATCTTCAAGCTGTGTTCTAGCATCAAAATTAGGTTCAAAGCTTTAGCTGGTAAAATGAAAAAGTAGCCAATCCTACAGAAGGGAGAAGTAGTGGATTTCTTCTAAAAAGTCTGATTTTTCTCTGCTAGAGTTATTTCGGTGTCCTTTAACCTGTTCCTTAGGATTTCACTATTGAAGTCTTATTCCCCGAAGAAATCATCTATTCACCTGTTTTTTTTCTTTAGAAACATTCTGTCTGAAACCAGTCTGTAGGGACCCCTATCACTCACCTCTGTATCTCCTCTAAAGACAAATACCATAAAAGCACAAAATCTTTGACTCCCGAGTGCTTAGTCACACTCGGTCAGTCGTGCCAGAGAAGCATGCTCATGCGTGAGGAGCTTAGGATTTTGAACTTTGACTGAAAGTGCTTATTGAGCTGTAGTGACCTGTGTTATGATGGAGCTACTTTCTTAGATGGATTCATCTATAAAGATATAAAAACCTCGAGAAACTTTTTTCCAAAAAAAAACCAAAAAACCCAACCAGCCCAACAAAAAACTCCTGCCTTTTTAAACATAACGAATAGCTAAACTAATGAATAAGACGGATACTACCCTCTGATTCTGATATGTACCTTGGATACTCCAAAGTTACTGCCATTTGGAGGTACGGAAGTATGGGGGTAACTGGCTTGACAAACAGTGAGGGATGTAGTGATGCTTGTATTTAACTTCTTGGCAGGTGATCTCGTGGGCTGGTGAAAGGAGGTGCTCTGTAGCCATCATGACTTTCTGAAAGCTTTCTGAGCATTTAGCTAGGTAGACTGCAGAGTCTGCCAGGATCTTCCTGATGACAAAAATTTAAAGTTTTAATTTAACTTAGCACTTCTGGAACTACTTCAGGAAAACTTGCTTGCAGTTTCCACAGCAAGCTCTTTAGCAGAAATAAATCACAAGAGACCTGGGCTTAGTCTCTCAAAACACCGTGAGATTCCTGTCAGAAGCAGGAACAATAACTTCATGCTTTTAAGAAATTCTTCTGTGAAAGTAAATTACTTTGACTACATGTTTATTTCAAGATTATGCAAGACTTCTGTAAATCTTGAAAACCTGACTTTTTTTTTTTTAAATCCTTTGATGAGAAGATAATTTTTGAGTGTTCTCTCAAGGAAAAGCTGGGAGACCTTAAAAGTACAAGAAGAAAGCTGACTAGAAAATGACTTCAGATGTGGAAGAACCACCAAGCTCTGTATAGAAACAGATAGATAAAGGATGTATCTGTGTTTGGCCTCTGAATTAGATGTTAACATCCTTACTTCTTGAAATATTATTAAGAAATAAGTGGGGGGGGGAAAAAAGTCCAAAATGCAATATACCTGAAGAGAAACCAGGGTATGACTTAAAAAAAAAAAAAAAAAAAAAAAAAAAAGGGGTGGGGTGGGGTAGGAAGTTAAAATGAATAAGGGAAAGCAACTAAGTGGGGGAAGTTAAAATGAATAAGGGAAAGCAACTAAGTGGTCATTACTGCTGTTCTGGGCATGCTTTCTTGTTTTGAAAAAATACATTAACCCTGAAAATGAAAGAACTATCTAGGGATTTATGTTGTTTGTTAGTAAGGATCCTATGACTATTTTCTGTAGCTTGTTTGCCCTAGAGCCCTGTGAAAGACCCTTACTTTTGGTCTGTGTATTCAAATAAAATAAGGTCAAATAACTCTGTAGTTACATTGATTGAAAAGTACTTAAAACTAGCAAAAGAATATGAAAGCATTCTTTTTTTTATTAGAAACCTTTTAAAATTTTAATGCTAGTAACTTATTTTTGCTTTAGTAATCCTAAATTTTAAATTTCAGCTAAAATTATTCCTTCATATATATGTTTTAGCCTAAAGAAAGAAAACTAAATACTGAATGTAACCTGCTGTAACTTGATTTTTCAGATGAGCAAGAAGATGAAGATGCCATTGTTAACAGAATTTCGTATGTATAGCTCTTTTTTGCAGTACTTTTTTTTTCCTTAAATGTGTAGATTTAATGGGAGTGCGATATGCTTCCAGATTAAATAACAGTTCCTTTTAAATGTTAAATGTTATGGCAAATGGGTTATGCTGTTGGGGAGGGCAGAGGAAAAATTTGATCAGATGGCATCTTGGATAATGAAAAGCATGACGAGCGAGAAGGCAGTTTCTTCTAGGGCTTTTTTACCTACAGGTTTCATATAGGCGACAGTTGGCGACAATGTAGCATGAGAACTTGATGCTAGAGGTGAAATTCAGTGCAAGACCTGCACCTAAGTTTGAAGGTTCGAAGTGTAGGTGTTTACATGTGAGGTGCTTAAGTTCCCACTGCAGTCAGTGGAAATCTCATCAAAGGAGGCAGTGAAGCCTGGAGAGCAAGTCAGCTCATCCTAAAGTAGGCATCTGCATTTGGTCACCTGAACAGTGCTTTTTTTTTTTTTTTTTTTTTTCTTTCTAAAGGGCAAATGGAAATTAAACACTTGCCAAACCTGCTGGTCTGCCAAGTGACTGTCTTCTCTTCCTGTTCCTTTGTAAAACTAGATAGTAATTTAACCTCTCCTATTTTAAATACATGACTGAAGACTTACAGAACACTTGTGAGCTGTCACTGACCTCTCAGTTACCTATTTTGCTGAGTTATGTGGATTTGCTACTTAGTAAAACATTCTTAGCTCTTCCACAGTGTTGTTGTCATGCTGTTGGAAGGAGAGCTTGTTGCATGTTTTATTGATTTGCCTTGTACCCTGGGAAGTGCCAAGTACATTGCAAGCTGTTCCCTTTCAGTTGTGCATTTGTGGCAAGCTCAAAAGGTGTACAAAGATGCTGATATGAATTTTAGATGCTCCTCCTCCCAGTAGTGTCTGATTGTTTTTTATGAATTTGAAATACTATGTTGCTAATTTGCTATAAAGTTTACTTCAGATCTAGAGAGAGAAATACATATTCTGTTATGCTATGAAGGTCTTGGCTCTCAAGGAGAAAGAAAGATCTCTCTGCTTTTAAGACTGCAGCTCATTAATTAAGGCTCTTCTAGATTGAATGATTTTTCAAGCCAGCTGTAGTCATAGCCTGAGTCTGAATTTTTGAACATCCAAAGAATAAAATTCTTCTTGTCTTCTTGATCCCTGTATCTACTTTCTCGTGTAGCTTTAAAATACAACAAATATCACGAGTAAATACTGTTTTTCTCTGCAAGATCACAATGTAATTCAAGATTAGCACTTCAGAGTAATATCCTTCCATTAAAAGTGTTCAGTTATGAAATGCTTTCTCTCCCTTCAGCTTAAGCGTTCTTGTTCCTCAACTGTGCATGTAATTTTTCAGAAAGTACTAAGTGTCAGATGTGTGCACGTTGACATTGTTTTGCACAGTGTAATTGTCAGGACATTTAGCAATAATAACAAGGGAGGTGGTGGTGGTAAACAAAGCCAAACTCTAGCACCTTGAAACCCTTTAGCATGTTATACGCTATAGCATCTCACAGTTCTGGCTTAGAATACCTAAACTTCCTTCAAAACAAAACAAATCAAAAAAAAAACACTCCAGAAACTAGCAACTAAAACATGTAATAGTATTTTTTTTTCTTAAATAAAGGTAGTTGGACTTTAGTAGGTTTTTTCCTTATATAAGTTAAGGACTACTTGAATGAAAAAATAGGTTTGTAGAGAGAGACAGTTATGAATAAGTAAGAATTCTATAAGCAACTTACTGACTTTCTTGTTGTAGGAGTAGTCTTTTTTGTCATGTGACTTGAAATTTTTTTTTAATTTAGCCTCAAACTAGTTCCAAGTTCTTTGTTGGTCTTGTTTTCTGAAGAACACAGTTCTTAATGCCACAAGATGGCATTCAGTATAAATTGCATTTCAGATCTAAAAAGAATAAGTTTAAGCATTTTAAATAATTCTAGCAATTTCTTCATATTGATTTCCAGCTATCAGAAAAACTGTAGGCTATGTGATACTTGTGAAACTTTCTGCTTTGTGAAAGAAGAGCAATGATTTTATTTCAGTTCAGTGTTAAAATACTTATTCATGTATGAGCCCACTCACCTTGTTAGTCATTAAAAAGCTGCTCTACTTTCTAAAGTTTTAACAAGAAATTAGAGAGAGAATAATTTTCACTGTAGTTGTGGGGAGGGGGAATGAAAAGTTAAAGTAGTTACCAAGAGATATTCAGTGATTTATGTTATCCTGTATATGACACATGAGTTTGAATGTATGCAATTCCAAAGAGGAAAAATTGTGGTACTTAGTAGAAACGAATTATTTTTTACTGAATTCTGTAAAATACTTAGTGTTTGCAAGTTGCCTTTTAAAAAGTGATATTGTAAAATCATGGCCTCCCCTCTCTCCTGCCCCTTTGCAATGTAAGACTGCATCACCCTCAGATACTGATTATCAGGTAACTGCTTCCCCCACCCCTGTTTGGAGCATGGTAACGGTGGTAACAGTGGTGCCTTTCTTTAAATTTCAGGCTGTTCTTGAGCACCTTCACTCTAGCAGTTTCAGCTGGTGCAGTCCTGCTTCTGCCCTTCTCAATAATCAGCAATGAGATCCTGCTCTCTTTTCCACAAAACTACTATATTCAGTGGTTAAATGGCTCACTAATTCATGGTTAGTACTCAGCATAATGTAATTAAAATGGATGTTTTCATTATACATTCCCACATATGTTTTTATTTTTAAGCTAATAACCCCATTTTCAATTAAGATGGTAAATGAATTGTTGATGTGTTGTTGGTTTTGCTACTATGTCCTAGATCACAAAAGTTATCTTCACCGTGTTTTTGCCGGGTGTAGTGTGGTCGTTTGCTTGTTTGTGTGGTGGGTTTTTTTTTTTTTTGAATTATGCAGATTTGAGGAAACAAAATCAGTTTCACTACTTTGAATATCAATAAAGAATAAGAACTACCGGAATCTAAGTAACTTAAACATGTTCAATTTCTTTCCTTGGGTAAATGCAAGGTCCATAAGCCTGTTTGTTCATGATGATGCATATAAATTTATTCTTACAATTATAGCATTGTTTCAAGAAACTTGTTAGCTATGAGCAGTTGGGATTGATAGCTAAATGCAATTGTTAATGACCTGTCTGTAAACAGGGAAAATTGTAAACCAAGCAGAGTAAGGAGGCACAGTCAACATACATCATTTTCCTGAAATAATTTGAGAAAAGAGTGCAACTTCTGTACTTGCAGGGGTGATGCCCTGATGCCTGACTGCATGAATTTTGTATGCAAGTCCTTGGTAAAGATGCTTAGGACTAGGCAACATGCGTAATGGACACAGCCTCTGCCAGAGGATACTAATATTTGAAAATCATTTGGACTCTCCCGTGGCTCTGAGGGAAATGCTTGTGGAAGCAGGACGTATTTACAGTAGATTTGGCTCGAGAAAGGAGATAGTACCGAAGCTATCTGAAACAAGCAAATAATGTACAAGTTAAACTATGCTATGTGTTTTCTGTTTGCGTGGACAGATGGTACTTTGGTTTCGAAGGTATTTTTCTCTGAAGACTTGCATGAATTTTTTTCTGTAATACACATATTTGTGGAATATCTAATAGTCATGAGTAGCAAATTGATGAACTTCTGTATTCCTAATTTGCAGGGTTTTAAAAATAAGGTTAAAGGACTTCACAACAGATGAAACGTGGATAGGTAGAGGCAAGAAATGAAGTATGTTGCCCGTCATTTCTCTTCTGTCATCTTTCTGAAACTAGTTGAGTTTCTTTTGTTATCTTGGCAATAAATGACTTTTTTTTTTTTTTTTTCCTTACGAGTAAGGAGGAACAAATTGCCTTGACTGGGTGACTGTAGTTTGAGATCTGAGGGAAGCGAGGAATGCAATTAAGACATTATACCTTAAGAGAATAGACCTTGTCCTCCTCAGGAAATTTGTATGTGGGATCCCATGGGTTTGTATAGCTATGTCAGCACAAAGAAGACGACCAAAGAAAACATTGTCCTGCTGCTCATGTGGAAAAGGCTGAGATCCTTGGGATTGCCCTTACCTCTGTCTTTGCTGGCAAGGCCTGCTCTAAGGCCTTGGTCTCTCTGCCGGGTAGTGAAGTTTGGAGTGAAAAGGTGTACCAGCTGTCAGAGAAGACTGAGGAAGACACTAGAAGGAGGATGGCTAAGCACTGGAAGCCCTGAGCAACCTGGTTGCACCTGCATGTTGCCTGCTTTAAGCAGGAGACTGGGCTAAATGACTTCAGAGGTTCTCTCTAGACAAGTTGTGCTGTGATCAGTAAAACGTCATGCTTAGGAGACCTGTCAAATTAGCAACCCCCCATTTTGAAAAGATAAAGCTCATTTCACAGCGATTTTTAGCTGCTCAGATTTATACTTTTCAGTACCAAGTGTGGAAAGGGAAATTAATCTGTTTCTCTGTGTTTAAGTTGATTTTTTTGAAAAAAGTACAATATGATATTACAGGGAGTGGAAACTACCTAATAAGTATTTCGAAAGTTTTCACTCTCCTTTTGAGTTGCTACAGTACTAAAGAAAACTTGAGTTAATATAGAAATCTGCTGTAAGAAGTAGCTTTCACATAGAAAGGCCCTTGAATTTTCCAGTGACCCTATTGTTTGGATTTAATGTGATAAGTAATCTGTTGAAAATAGTATATTATGCATACACAGTGTAATTTATATTTCATAAGCTCATAACAACGGTTAGTGTGGACATAAATTTAGCATCTTTACTTCCAAGTTTGGCTGTGTATTGCAAAGTTTAGACTAGGTATAGGCATGACTGAATTAAAAAAAGCCTTTTTGGAGCTGGTATGAAGACTTTATAAACACTAGTACGCTTTTGGATCAGGTCATGGGGTTGTGTTATTGCAACTTGACAAAATCCAAACGGCTTTGTGTCAAACTGTTTTCTTGGGGTGCGGCTCCCTCGTGTGGTGTCTGCTAGCTCTGCGTAATAATATCCCACTGCTCTGCAAACACCTATTTCCTTATATTGGCATAGCGTTGTGAAGGTAATTATGAAATGCATGTGAAATTTCTGAGAACTCCTAGTGCTATCTCAAACACGCAAATTCAGGAAATGCTTGTCCATACCTCTGTAACTCTTTGTTACATCTGGTGTAGCCTTTACATACCCTTTGCTTAATGCTTTGCAAGTCTTATTAAATGGGAAAACTTTTCTGTAGACATTTCAAATTTCTTAGCCTATATCTACAGTTGATAAATTTATCATGGAGATACTTGACTGTAATATTAAGGGATTTTTATGCTGTAGGACCGTTAGATTAATTGTGGCATATAGAAAAACAAAAATATGCGGTTTTAAATTTTAAAACTAGGCAGAAAGCGCATAACTCTACCAATATAAATAATCTTATCTAATGAGTGTTGAACTCGAGCCAGAAATACTTCTGACAACTGAAGGTGCTCATTGTGCTGTTGGTAGACATAACCACCAGGTGGAGGTAAAACTTAATGAAACTGACAGGAATAAGAAAAGAAAAATTGCAGAGTATCTAAATCTTTTGCCAGGCTGAGACATTTTTGATTTTTATTAGCTTGTTTTATGGGAGACTTTCTTAGGTTGCTACCCATGCAAAAAGAATCTTAGTAGAATGCTTAAAGCTTTTATATGTTGTGATTTGCAAGTGTCTCTTAGGCAGTTTTATCATGTAGTCAATTTACTAGGAAGTAAATATTTTTCTTTTTTAATTTGACTTTTGAATTATCAAATTAGGATAATAAATATGGTAGGGGAACAAGGGAATCATGAAGTTCTGAGTTCAGTGAAGTGGGTGGTGGGTAGGAGGAGAAATGGGTATCTGTTGATATTTATCTATTAATCTAGTGTTCTCTTACATTTACACTTCCCTCAAAAGTATGTGATCAGCATTACAGTGCTGTCCTTACCTTGCACAATTTTACATGTGTACTGTTGCTCTGTATTTTGAAATTCTATAAATGTGATTCCTGTCAACTGTTAATATATAGATTTTTGCGTTTCTGCTTTTTAAAAATCACTCGAGGTATGCACTGTGCCCCGTTCCCACCCCCCCGCCCCCATGCCTCATATATACTGCGGATGCTTATTCTTTTAAGCACTGTCATACTCTTCGTGCTTTGTAGACGTACATGTAATACAGGTTTTTGAAATTTTGACAAACAGGTATTCAGCTTTCCATTAGGTAACAAACCACACCATCTCCCTTTAACTAAAGGAAACCACTTAAATTCCTCCTTCCTCCCCACTTGCCCCAAAATCTTAACAATATCCAATTTCTGGAAAAAAGAATGACATAGTACTTTCGTGTTGTAGTAAAGAGTCACCATGAAATTCATGCTGATGTTGCTAGAAGTGAATGTTCCTTGTGGTAGCAGGGGCTTCCTCACTGAGCAAATTCTAAAGGAAAAATCTTGTTTTATTTTTATTTTTTTGTTAATTGGAATTTGGACACCTTTAGGCATTTTCTTCTTTGGTATTTGCATATTGCATTTCGTACATGTTTTAATTTTTTTTTTGTTTGTTTTGTGTAGCTTATCTGGCTAAGCATATGGTACTATCAATTGCTGATAGCTTGCATTTTTTTATTTTAAAGTTGATTTTTTTTTTTTCTTCCTCCTTCTCCCCCCCCTTCTCCATTAAAATCAAAAAGGAAGGAAAAAGGAAGTTTATATAGTGAAAGAATTATAAAAGTAAGAGGGATTTAGGTAAAGATAGTTGCTAAGCCATTTTGCCTTTGGAACTACATACAGAACTCAGTAATGAATTCTCCAGATATACAGTAAATGCCTCTTTCTTTACATATTTTTTCCAAAATGGTCAAATTTTACGAAAGAAAATGAACAAGCCTGCCCATCAGAAGGAAGAAATAAAAAAAGTTATTTTAAGTCTTTTGTTATTGCTGGGGATTGTTCTTTGTTGGATTTCAGGTGATACAGTCTGATAGGATTGTGGACATGCATACTTTTGGGGAAGGTTAGGGGCTCATCTCTGTTTCTCCATTGGCTAATTCTGTCTTTTTGACTACAAAATAAAAGCTGTGTTTTCAGGATATGGAAAGCGTGACACTAGCTAAACCTGCAGTAGTAGCATACCCGCAACTTAGTGCTGCTGTTATAAAGAAGCATGGCATCCTGCACAACTGTTGATATGGTGATAATAGGTACATGTTTAGCCACCAGAAATTATTGGGCTGTTCAGAAAGTGTTCAACTCAGAAAATATTAATAAAGCAGATCTCCTTAATGGAGATGAGTTGTCAGAGTTTGCCCCGAGGGTGCTTTGCTGGCTCGTGGTCATCTCTGGTGTCTACCAGGACCTTTTCTGCAAAGCTGCCCTTCAGCTTGTTGATCCATAGTGCATGTTGGTACATGGGGTTATTCCTCCGCAGGTGCAGGACCCTGCATTTCTCTTTGAGCTTACTGAGATTCCTGTTTACCCATTTCTCTGGCGTGTTGAGATCTCTCTGAATGGTGACACAACCATCTGCTGTATCAGCCACTGCTCTGAGTTTTGTATCATCTGTAAACTAGCTGAGGGTGCGCTCTGTGCCCTCGTCCAGGTCGCTGATGAAGGGGTTGAACAGTGTTGACCCCTTGGGCACAACGCTAGTGACTGTCTTCCAGCTGGAATTTGTGCTGTTGGTCACGACCCACTGAGCCCTGAAGTTTGGCCAGTTTTCAGTCCACCTCACCTAGCCCATGCATCGTTAGTTTGTCTATGAGGATGTTATGGGAGACAACGTTGAAAGCCTTACTGAAGTCGAGATAAACAACATCCGTTGCTCTCCCCTCATCCACTGAGCCGATCATCTCACCGTGGAAGACTGTGTTGCTTTATCATGATATCTTCTTTTAATGGGGAGTTGATGACAGTGCTTGTTTATTGCTGATGTTCAAATCCATGATTTGTCTTAGTTTCTCTTGAGGAAAAATATGGGTAGTAGGGATTACATAGGACTGAACTTCTTGAGATTCACTGGTGAGAGAATACTTTGTTCTGAAAAATTTTAAAACATATATTTAAAGATCCCTGCAGAAAGAATGGGATGTTGTGGAAATAGTCGACCTGAGTTTGCAGTGTGTCTTCTGAGTTTCGGAATGTTGCTGCTGTTTAAATTGATATTCAGTTTTTCTTTAAAACTGAAGAGCATTACACATAGAAATTGATTTTTTTTTTTTGTTTTTGCAGCAATGACTTGTGAAGAACCCTAAGCATCTATAAAATCCTAACTTCTGTTAGTACTTACATGTACACCACTTTTTTATATGTAAGGGATGAGAATATAACATCTTTACCTTTTAAAGCTAAAAACTTATATACTTTTTCTTATTTGTTGCAGGTTTATGGAATCTTGCTTCTCTTTTTTCCAATTTATGTTTGTTTGTGTTGATGCCCTTTGCCTTCTTCTTTCTGGAGTCGGAAGGATTTGCTGGCTTAAAAAAGGTAGGAGCATATGGAGTAATTATAGTATACTTTCAGTTTCAGCCCTCGTTTCTGATGAAACTAATATTACAGATTTAGAGTAATTTTTGTCACTGGGATCTGTCTAAATATGTGAATGTGTATATACACACATGCACTCACACAGACAGACAAGTGAATATACAGCATCTGACTGGGAGTAACTTCAAGGGAAGAAGTCTCTTGAAAAGCTACAGATACTGGTATCAAGAAGGATTTTATTTATTTATTTTAGAAAAGCTTTAACTTTTTTTAAAGACTTTATTTTTTTCTTTGAAGAAAATTGGTAACATTTTGGTAACATTGTCTCCTTTTGATGAAAAGAGATAAAAAGCAAACTTTGTGAATATCTTTAGATGAAAACAAAAGAGGAATATGGGCTTCACTTTTAGAAGATAATATTATGGAGAAGAACGTATCGCTAACTTCATTTGCTTGCTCTCTTTGGAAGCAGAACTGCAAAGAAACCAAAATCTTATTTATATTAATTTCTGTAAGTAACTGTTGGTCTGATAACCGTCTGACTTCTGAAGAAAATGTGAATGTTTATAAAACAGATCATTTACATATGCTGGAAGAAGAAAAAAATAAACCCACTGAACCAACAGTGAATTCCTGAAGTGATCTAAGAGGCTAAAGACTTCAGGCCTAAACTTAAATAAGATATTACAGAAAATTGGAACTTCTAACTTATTATTAGAATATTCTGTCTTGTTTTCATAAACTAAATTGCTGCATGTTTTTAAGAGATAATAAGGAGTGAAAACAAACTTTGCTAATTCAAAGGAAAGGTAGGAAGTATAACATACAACCAGTAAAAACAAATCTCTTAAAATTATTTACAGCAACTCCCAAGGGATGTTAGAAGGAGAGAATGTTGAATAAATGTACTAGAAATAAAGTAACAAGTAAAAGTATAGACCTATTAATAGGAAGGGTGAGTGAATAACAGATGACCCAGAGAAAACTAACAAGCTTAACTTGAAATTTGTAGGTGTATCTTCCAAACTTTGCAAAAAGAGCTTTACAGTGGTCAGATCCTTGCTCGGAATTAACAATAATGTGTGAAGAAAACTGTCTAAAAGGGGCAGAGAATCACTAAAATTCCTTAGCTTAGTCGAATGTATTCAAGTTGACAGGGCTGACGGGGTTTCAGCAAAACATGGAACTTGGCAAAGCAATTTCTGAACAACTAGGAATTAGTAAAGAATTTGACTGGATACAGTAAAATGTGTATCTGTCATTTCACTTTGGAAATATTTATAAATTACCTGGCTCTGCTAACAGGAAAATACCTAGGGCTAATAGTCAGCAATCCAAGGTAATAAACAGCCAGGAACATCGTTATGCTCCCATGTAACAGTATGATAATAATAGCTATTAACGTGTGAACTGAAGAAATGCAATGAAGGAGAAATTACTATAATAGGAGGCACAACAAAATGAAGTTCGAAGAGTAAATATCAAAGAATTCAAACTGGAATGGCTGTCTGGGGACCAATACTACTACATCTTTTCGTTATTCTTTATCATTTGTTTTCAATGATGCTACATTTGAGGGAATTCCAGGTCTTTTGGATGACAGCATTAGAAAGCTAAGTGTCTTGAGAAATGGCCTGAAATTAGGAAAATGAAATGCATTAAGCGTGGGTGTAAAACACTACTGAGTCATTGGTGGATCACCTTGAGTATTTACTTGTTACTGCTGATGGTTGGTGTGGGAAGGAAAATGTAGTTTTTTGTTGCATTCATGAGAACGTGGCATGGAGGTGATGAAGTTGTTTTTTGTTCTTAGTGGAATTGGGGAAGCCTCAATGGGAATACTGAATCCTATTTTGGGTTTTGAGCTTCTTGTAGAAGCTTCTTGTGCTTAAGAGAGCAAAGCAATGAAAATCAGATACTTGGAAAGTATCCAGGAGGGTACTTTTTCCATGAGGAAAATTTTAATTGGGAGAAAGTAGTGTGAAGAAAGAGAATTTCTTCTATGGTCGAAGCTTCTGTTTAGGTAATATAAGCTGAGCAATATAGCTGTGAGAATTGCCCTGTGGGGCCCAGCCAAGATGCTGTGCAAACGCTTGTTTGGCTACCCTGTTCTGAGCTCTTTGTTGCTGCACTATTACATCTATTGTTCAGTCAAAAAAATATATCCAAGTTATTTCTATATAATTTTGGGTGACTAAGCTAATGGGTTCCAGTGTAGAGGAGTCTGGGGTTGGGCAGAGTGTTGTTTATACTAATACGTTTAACCCCGTTTAGCCAGTTCCCCTGGGAACCACTCTCCTCTTCCCTCTTCATTCACATACTGCTCCGGCTGGGAACCTTTTGGCAACTCAGGTTGTCCTTCCAGCTTTCAGGTGGAGGCTGATCCTTTTTCCTTTGACAGTGAAGGTCTAGCCACAGCCAATGGTATCTTTTTAAAAACAAAACCACCAACAACATAACTGACTTTAGTGGGGGTCGAGACTGTGGGAGATGGTACAAGCAAAACTGTGGAGAGGAGAAAAAAGGATTCTTTTCCATTGAAACATTGTATACAGTACTAGCAGTATATGCCTTGACTTGCAGATTTATTTTCATCTCCAACAGATGCATTACGTATTGCAGTTGCATTAAACTTTATGTAAAACGTTACTGTCAGTAGACTTAGCTTTTAAATTTATGAATGGGATTTATTGATAGCCAATATCGAGATAAGTAGGGTCACTATTGCATATTTATACTAGGAAACAGCATTTATCACTTCAGATGATCTAAAGAAACTATAATCTCTCTGCAGATGTGAAGAAAAAGACCACTGTTGGCGCTTTAGATGCGAAGTTTTGTTTCTCTATGGGAAGAGATGAGATCAGAGGCTCGCATCAAAACATACCTTTTGAAAAAAAAAAAAAAATTGGGGATTTTCTTACAAGTATTTTTTTTTTTTACTCTGACTTCTCCTGGACCTTTGATATTGCCCTAAGGCAGAGCGTGATTCCTGGTGAAAGTACTCCAAGCCTTTGACCAGTGAATGTTCTCCCTGACTGTTCCAGTTGGAAGTATGTGAAATGGAGGCAGATGGAGACTAAACTATTTTTAACAGCTTTGAGTGAGCCCTAAGCTGTTCGTGAAAGCATAGGAATTGCAGCCCTTTAATTTTTTCTTTTATTTTTTCAATATGAAAGTATCTTCAGTAGTTTTTCTTATAAAGTAAGAGTGGCAAGTGTCTACTTCTGGACTAAATTTGTAGTTAAAGTTTTGAGAGGTCCTCAAAACCTTCCTTATGCCATTCTGTTCAAATTATGATGCAGGTAAATGAGCCTTGTTGCAATAAATAAAGCAAATCTTTTTAAACAAAGAATTAAATCAGATAATAGGATGATTTGAATCTGGTAAAAGTTATGTTTCATTGAACTAAGGAACGTATGTAAGATCTTCAGTTCTGTAATCCATCAGGACTACTCCTCATCTGTTTTACTCTCCTCAGGTTTTGGCACATTGGTTATGTTTCTCTGAAGAGATGATTTTAAGACTGTGACTACCTTGTAGAATTCTGATACTTTTGCAGATCACTTTGGTTTTGATTATACTTCTGCAAATTTAAAAATGAACAAATACAAATAAAAAAAAAAACTCCCTCAAAAACCTAACTGCCATTCATCACATTTGACTGGTGGGCCAGAGAGCTAGACTATTCAAATGCCATTGCTGTTAGATGCTGTTAAATCGGATTTTAGTAATCCCGTTTTAAAGGAACGTATGCATTTGGCAAAGTTTGCAGCGTTTAATGAAAGAGGAATCCGCTGTAAATGTGAAGGCATTCAGTAAAGAGGATTGTCACAGGATGTGTGATCTTTAATCTTTCAGCTGGAAATTGAATGCCTGGAATAGGGAAAGCAGTTGATTCTAGATACCTAACTTGGTTCAAAATTTAGGTGAAAAGACTGTTCTGATGGAAGCACTTAAATGCAGATCATGTTAAACGTGTTGTAGAATGACCTTCATTATCATGAGTAAATAGGTGATTTGAGTCAAATTATCCATGAATTAATGAATTAAACCTTTTTCATTTTGTTAATGGATTTCTTTGAGCTCAGTTTCTATCAGTAATTCTAGTCTCTATCCTGTATGTGCCCAACACCCAAGTTGTTTTTCTGTATGTTTGAGTATTTATCATAGATTTTGCTTAAAATTGATTTTATTTATTTGCTATAATACGAACTGGTTGCAAGCTATGATATAGTTCATAGGTTAGTTTTGAGTTTTGTACAATGTGTTTTTCCGTGTTCTTTCATGGAAGTATTACCCCTGCTTTTTAAGTTCCATGAATCTGAATGGGTTTGATTAACCATCTTCCAATTTACTATGTCTCTTTTTTTCTTGGTTGCTAATATACTTTCTAAATGGCACATGGCCCCTCTTACAGACTCCTTTTGATTCCCCAGGGCAACAGTTTAAAACAACCAAGTGCTCGCATATTGCGCAGAGGAGAGAAATAAGGAAGTCAGACACTTGCCATGGACGGATGCAGTGTTGTACTGAAAATCAAACCGAATTCTCTGCCTAATTTTTAATTAATACAAAAAGGGCATTTTGGGCCTTTGACTGCCCTTTTAAAGAGCCTGAGTGCTCTTCCTTAACGTAGTTTGTTTATGTTGAATGGCAGTTGCAGACTTCTGTTACCAGGAAAATAACTAAAGAGACAAAGTTAGTATATGATATGTGCCCATGCATACATGTATGTGTGCACGTATGTATGTATACACACACACTTTTACATGCATATATGTGTGCGTTAAAGTTTTTTTCACGAACGTGGAAGTAGTCGGAGTGGTATGTCAAATCTGGGCCACTGCTGTTAACTGAGCTATTACGGAGTACTCCGAAATAACTTTAAGCTCCTGTATCAATACTGAAACCTTTTTTATATCTCTGAATTCTTCATGTCTTCCTTTGAAGAGTCTGTGCGTAAAGACATTTCTTGTTTAGATACTCTTTCAGTTCTTCATCCCTGGCCTTCACAGATTCTGTAGTATAATTATGAAACAAAGGTGTCAATCGTGTTTCTTAATGTCAGAATTAACCTCATCTTTTATCATTCTCTGCAAAGGAAAACTGTGGTGTTTGCAGTTGGGCATCTATAGTTCACAGTGCTGACATTTCCATGTGTGATAACAGACTGCACAGAAAACTACATACGTGCTGTTGTGTGAAGGAGGCGAGCATCTTTGAGGAGATAATTGCTATACCTTTTCTTGACCTTAAAATATGCTTTCTCCTGATGTAACTTCTACCAAAATTTGTATTTGTTTGAAGCTGACAAAGATGGAGACGTTTAGGAGTAATTTGTAAGAAAATACGGTGAATTTTACCACCGTGAGAAACTGGTATAACTAGGTATTGCATACTCAAAAGTGTAGAGTTTTAAAAAGGCTTTATAAAGTATTTTACCTTAATACTGATCTTTGAACTTGAAGTCATGGCATAAAGTTTAACATGAGCGACAGCAACATCCTGACCAATTATCCAAATTATCCAGACATCCCAAAATGTTCAGAACACAACACACAGAGTCTGTGGATTAAGAGGTTAACTCCTGGAACATCAAAAGAAGTGCATGATAATAAAAACAAATAGTACAAAAATTTGAGGTAACTTCCTTGCTTAATTAATTAGGTAGACCAGGTGGAAGCGAAGAGGCCAGAGCTGGTGCTTGGAATGTCTATAAAGCTGAGCAACATGACAGCACAATGGAGGAGGAACAAAGATTTTTTTAATATACTTCTATCCTGTGTCACAGTTTGAAATTGTCCTGGTTTATGTCCCTTTTGGCAAACTTACATAAAAGTGACCCTGTACTGTATTTTATGACCAGATGACTTTTTTCCCAGTGGCTAATTTGTATCAGACCCCCATCTTAAAGAGACACAGAAATGAGTAGGAAGTCCAAGCCGGTTTGTCTCAATGAGCTTTCATTGCATGCTTTCATTATTTTTGCTCGTTTTTGCCACTGATCATCCATAAATTGTTGGAAATGAGTGATTAAGGAAGTGCTGCTTAGTGTTAGTGGCACATGCACATTCTTGGTATGTTTTTTGTGGGTGAGAGGAAATCGCGTACTGCACAAACAAAAAGGAAAACTCCTGCTGGGAACCTTTCAAGGAAATTTAACTTGCATAATGTTTTGATCTTGGTGTTTATTACAGAAAATAAGAGTAATATTTCACCAGCTATTGTTATGTGTCAGCTAGTCTCTCCCTCTGCTTGTCTTTCCTTGATATTTCTTCACAAATTCTCACTGAGGCTTATTTTAATAAAAACATCACTTAAAAATGTAGCAATTTATCCATGCACTTAAGGCAGGTGAGATGGACCAATGCTGAGAACAGTTTATTGCTTGATGCTTGCTACTGTATAAAGGTTTGGCTGTCATGTCTGCAAAGTCCTGCCTGTGTTAGCTGTTGCAGCTTAGCCCTTGCAAGTAAAACTTGATACATAGGTTCCCTTCCAAATATTGAAATGCTGTGGCTTCTGATGTTAAAGGCAGGTTTTTTTTCTTTTCTTTCCCCTCCCCTTTTTATTTACAGTGTGACTTTAAAAAAAAAAAAGGAAATAAAATTTTAGGAGGAAGTGAAGTGTTAGCACTTTGCAGAAAATGCAGTTACTGGCACTTTTAAACAAAATTGCTTTTTTTTTTTTTACCAGAAACATAAGCTATTGTAACTTGCTGAGTAGCCGCAGTGTATACATCTTCCACCCACTCAACATATTAGTATTTTAGAATAGTAATGACTTTTCCTAGTTGGGTTACTCTATATAAAAGACTGAATTCTGTCTAAGGCTATAGATTCCTAAGGTGTTATGTCGCAGTTTGTAGTATTTTGAAATTCTAGGTAACTAAACATCATATTAAACACAGCTAATTAGTAAAGCTGCCACTTCTTTCTTTCGTGGTTGATGTAGACATTCTTATTTCTGTGTTTTTGCATGGAGGGAAAAAAAACCAAAACACAAAAAGAAAGGCTCTGAAGTTTTGCTGCGTGTACCAGTCAAACTCTGGATTGACTGGAAGTGTAGAATACTGTAGAAGACCTTGTTTTCAGCGTGTCATGAAGCCAGTGCAGGAAATCCACTTAAAGATCGACTTTGAAGTATTTCTTTCAAAAACTGTTTTGCTAATCTCAAGATATATTTCATGGAAAGTAATTGTTTCCATGATACAGAAGAAGCATGGTACCAGGGAAGGGGACAGGAGGGTCTTTTCTAATATCAGTTTATTTTGAATTTTAAAAAAAACAGTTTTCTGCATCTGTCTTGCTTGACTTTTTTCCGGAAAAGTGACTTGGAGAGTGTAAAAGACTTGAACTTTGGATGGAAACAGTATTTGACTTCAGTTTATGCTTGCATGTACCTCTGACTGCAATACCCACAGGCCACTGTGCGTAATGGCTCACCAAATAGTCTTGAGGTACCCTGTTAACAGTGTATGTTTATTTGGCATTTAAGCTCATATTTATTTGTCTATAAAATCATTCAGCATGAACTAAAACTTTAGTGCTCTGATCTCAGTGAAATGTTTACTAGTATGTAACTGAATTATTGTACATTATGTTACAACCCATTTACTCATTCCATTAGTAATACCAGAGACAAAAGTTGTTTAATCAGTCACATCAAAGGCAGCTGTTTGGTTTTGTATTTTTGACATAAGCTAACATGTCAAGTTCAGATATGAGGTCCAGTTTTTTAAACTGGAGTCACTTAAAATGACACTACTTAAAATTTATTAGTGTTTTTTTGTTGTTGTTGTTTAGAAGCAGATCCTGATTATTCTGGAGTTCTGATCTGGCAAGTAGCTTGGTCAGGGTCTCCTCCCGCCCCGTTAAAATAAAAGCATATTTAACTGACAGTTATACAAACCCATAATGTATTCTGGAAGATACAAGGTGGATAGTTAAGAGCTGTACTTAATGGTAAACTTTGTGTTTAAAAATAGTGTGTATCTTGGCTCTTAGTATAGTTTTTGCTTCCATTGAAGTCTCTGGAATAGTATGTACACAGCAAAATGTAGAATGTTTTTATAATTTGTAACACAGAGGACAGTTTAGGCACCTCTGATATTAAATGTATGAACTCCTCAAAATGGTAGGAAATGGAAGAGGAAAAGGCTTCGCATACTTGTTAGCACGTCACATTTACAAGTGCAACATGAATGAAAGCATGCTAAAATTATAGTTTAAACTTAAAGGTCCTTTATTTACAGTTCCGCATACACAAAAAAATGTACCCTTAAGATAAGAATTTTTCAGCAAATTAGAAAAAAAATCGGTGTATGGCCTGCCTTTAAGGATCTGTGATATGTAACTGTACTGGAGATCTATATGATATGAAAATAGCTTTGTATAGAAAAAGTTCACAGGGATTTCTGTGTTCTTTTGTGTCTTCAGAATGGCTATAACTAAGGCAAAATTCATGTTAAAGCTGGTGAAAACATTAAGATTAATACATGTACATCAAAAAGGGGTTGGAAATTTTGCTTATATTTTTGTAATAAAAAAAGAAAAATATAAATATAAGATATAAAGTCTAGACTCTGAAAAAGTTACCATGCAAGTTGCATGGTTTCCCTGTTTGGACACTGAGGAACAAAGGCTGTGCGGGTCTGCAACCTGTGCCTAAATAGTGTGCACACCTTCTTCAGGCTAGAGTCTTGTCTTGATAAAAGCAAGATAAAGAAATTCAAGAATGAGTGGCTATGACAGAGACACTTGCAGCTGTTGAGCAAGTATGGCTTGATGTGAGTTTGGTTTCGTAGGTATTTAAATGTTCTAATAAACATCTTGCTTAACTTGGTTGTGGACGTAATATGCAAAATCTGTCCTTATTTTACCGTAAGGAGATCGATTGATTATTGGAAAAAAAAATATATATATATATATAAAAAAACAGTTGTGTATCTGGGGATGGTTGGGGGGGGAAATAAGTGGATGTTGGTTGTTGCACACATTGGATCAGGATGGGATGAGATGTGATCTGGGCTCCGTTTCACTGAAATAGTTAAAGGTCACTTCGTTGCTTCCATAAATTAGAATGTCCTTGTTTTTAAGAAGGTCTCGCTGTCTGTTACAGAAAATAAGGTAACAGAAGACAAACTGATGGTGTAGTTTACTCTGCATAGCTTTTCTGTGCATAGCTCACCTGCCCCTCCACAATTTCACAGATGAACAATGATTCTGCCTCCTGGCATAGTTTATGTGGTTGAGAGTATGGTTACTTTTTTTGATTAACTTCTTTCAAGTAGCTAGAAAAGCAAAATGCGTCAGGCTAGCCTATCTTCTTGCAAAACTTTCATCCATTTGAGCTATAAAAATTAGGAGAATTACAGGATGAAAAAAGGATTGCTAGTGATACTGGGGCAAAAACAGTGTGCAAAGAAAGTCCCAAACAGACTTAACGTTGTTTCATAATGCAGTTTTCTAACTGTTACTTCTCTAACATACTGTGAGAAACTGTATTAAATGACTTTTGCATTTGAGTAGGTAGAGACACCTGCAAAACTGATTAGTTTTAGAAGCTGGTACTGGAGCATTAGTTAGCCTGTCTGATCTGAGCTAGGAGGGAAGCGTGGTGCTGAACTTTTGTGCTTGCCCCACTCCTATGTCTTTCAGAGCTCAAACGTTTCAAACGCTACAAAACCGCTGTATTTAGCGTGCTTGTGTTTTGTGGAATTCTGATAATTCTTTGCTAAAAGCTTTAATATAGCTGTTCCCTGCAAACATAGTAAAAGAACCTGTGAATATCTTTTCCCCACTGCTCTCTTACTGAATAAATTTAGTGCTTTTTTTTAAAAGTTCAGTATTCTTGGTTTTAGGCTAACTGACTGAGTTCCGTATTAGTAAAAACATACAAGTTAAATGCATCAATGCTAAAAATGGGAAGATTCTAGTATAGAATTGATAGTTGGTCCACCTGTGTACTTTATGGGCAGCAGTAGTAAACTGAAAGCATTAGGTTCTAGAAATAACATAATCCCATATAAATTGTATTTTATTCTTTTTATGTAGTAAAGCATTTAACTTGGAATTGGTATCTTTTTAAATGATTGAGAGAAATGCTAGATACCATCTCCCTCCTGAGCCCTTGTGAGCAGAAATGAATAGCTGTTGAATTTGGTTTTGGATGGAGCGTTTTTAATGCCCTCCATAAACCCTTTTGTTTGTGGTAGATGATAGCTGTATATCTAAAAACCTTCTGTTAATTTTTCCTATTGTTTGAGGTTTACAGGACAATTCACTTAAATTTTTGCCTTCCTTTGAGAAGGGAGTAAGTATTCACATGTGTAAGATCTCTAAAAGGACTGATTCAGGGAACTAGAAGTCCCTTGTTTCAGTCAATGTAAGGAGGCCTCTGCCTCCTTACATGAACTTAGCGTGTTGAAGTTAGATGCTCCAAGTAGGCAATGTGAACATGCCCTCCCCTTCCTCTCAGTATTTGGGTTTCTTTTCCTGAATGGTAAGAAATGTTAAAACTGGGCTACTGCTGTTTTTATTTGAGCATGGCAATTTGTTTTATAAGAATGGCTGTTTTATTTATCAGGAATATTTTATTAAAAACTTTGTGGGTATTTTCACATTAGCCTCTGTGGAAACATTTGTCTTCATTAATATCAAATAATGACCTTTCAGGACAAACAAAAACGTTGTTTCTATTTTAAGTCTCTTTTATGGGCTTTTGGGTTTTTTGTTCATTTTAAAGACAACTTGACAGACTTAAGTCAGGTGCACTCTAACTCATAAGGAGGATTGCCATATAATTCAATACTGATAGTGCATTTTCATATATGTATCTTAAATCACAGACTTTTTTAAAAAGCAGTTTTTTAATAGGCTTTACTAAATGAGGCCTTACTAGGTAAACAAACACCCTTTTTGATTCCGTTTATAATGATGCAATGATTTTTTTTTTAATTAGTATTCATAACCAGTAGTTTGATATTTAGACCTTTACTTAGAGCTATGTTACTTGTTATGTGTTCCACTCGCTCCGAGCTGACAATGCAAGGAAGGCTTTAAGTCCATAGTGTGGATTTGTGGGCAGCCTATTCCTTTAATAAACAATTTTGGGGGTGGGGGGAGACTAAATGTCTCCCACTTGTCTCCCATTCCCAGCCACTAATGCCACGTCCATATGTTTTTGGTTTGTTTGTTTCAGTATAGCTTTTTAAAGGGTTTCCAACCTTACAAAAAGGAACTTCCAGCAGTCTGGGGCTTTGGCCAATTCCTAGAACTGTGCTTTCTTCATCTCTTTCTTCGTGCACGCAGGGGTTTAGTGATAGATTGCCGCGCTGAAAAACTTCAGGTTTCTGTTCTAAAACTTTGTTAGTGACCAGTGTGCTTCTAATGTCTTTTGCGTCATTTGCTTTGGCGAACTGGTCTTCCAGTTCATGTGTGTGTTTTTGGTTTTTTGTTTATTTGTTTTTTTTTCCTGCCAGAAACACTGTCAAAAATTCCAAATCTTTTCGTTCTAAACACAACACTCTTGATTTACTTATTTTAATCCCCTGTCAGGCCGCGAAGAAGATGGAAAATATCTGTTTAACCTCTTATCACTGCAGCCTAACAGGAAGGATGCCCTCTGATCTGAAAGTAAATGGTTGGAGGGAGACTCGGTGTCAGAAAACCCACAGCTCCTGTGGTGTTATGGTAGGTGGCTTTGGAAAGTCTAGGCAGCTTGAAGTGGATGGAGGCAGTGGTGCATGTAAGAGCTGATCAGCAAGGGCTGAGCTAGCGAATGGAAAGCTGGAGAGAGCTGGTGGGGAAGGGGGGAGTGCTGGGGCAGTCATAACTTTCTTGCATGTACCCTTGCACTTCTTCCTTTCCCTCTCCCCGAAGGGTTGCACGTTACTTTTACTAGTGTGTCAGTAGGAGATCTGCGTTCGCCCTTTTTAGTGAGAGTTGTGACGTAATCCCTTTGTAACAGTTTTGGTAAAATAGGTAAGGGCTGCCTGCTGCAGCAAGGTGGCTGTATTGCATCTGACAGCTGTAGGCTGTACTAGGTAATTAGTTTCTTCCAGCTAGTAGGTATTGCCCCTCTTCCCCCCCCAATATTCATTCTCTGTTGCTTTTTCTTATTTTAAGAAAGTAGGATGTCTTTTGTTATAAAATGTTGAGGGAATGTTATTTTTCCAATATGCTATTTCTATGTTAAATATGCAGGAACAGATACTTAGACCTAGAAGAGCAAGGTGTGTCCTCTCTCCTTAAGTAATTTGGATCCACACATTTTGAGGGGAGTTAAAAACTGCCTTAGCTGCTAGGCAGTAGATGGATTCTCCCATAATCCATCTGACTGGAGTCCATTCTGGGTGGGTAAATATATCTTAGGAACAAAAGTGAGAAAGAACTGTTCTCTATCCTGATAGCTCGGATGCTTATCTGCGAGGGGTACGTCTTGGGTCTTAGGTTATTGCAATGAGTTATTTGCATGCAATTGTGTCAATGGGAAAGCTTGACAGATCTGGATCCCAGAATATACTATAGTGCAGTGGTTGGGATGCTCTTCTGGGACATGCTAGAGAGGTTATAAGTTTTCTTTGCAGAATGAGCGACTCCAGGGGGTGAACTGCCTCTGGATAGAGATCCTCTTCATCCGTCTGCTAAATAAAGACATCTTTGTCTTGCGCTCTAGTTCTGTGAGTTACGTCCTTCAGTTGCTTTGTTTATCTTGGAGATCCCTGAAAACAAGGGCTCTATGTCAAGCTAAGTTAACTTTGTTTGGTCTCTTACCAAAGTTAATTTCAGTTTAATCAAAATTGATTTTTCCGTGTGGCAGCCAAATGAAAAGTTTGGTTATTTGCATCGTGCTTATGCTTATTGGTTTGTGGTTTTTAGCCAGTACTGAAAGATTTTATTATGTCTTTAGCATCAAGTTCTCTTAATTTTGCTTTTCTCTCCTGGATTCTTACTTTCTCTTTGAAAGTTCTGGATTTTGTTAATTACAGTGTGTCAGTAAAGGATTTCAGCTGCCTCTTCTTGCTGGTGGTTGACTGTCATTAGGATTTCTCATCTCCGTTCCACTAACAGAATGGTAACCATGGCGTGTGAAATCATTTGGGAAAAGATATTACAAAAAAAAAGCTTACCTGTGCCCAGCCCATACCAAATTCTAAGCCTCAATTTCACTTCTGTTCAATGCACCACGTTAATAAATTTCACATGCAAGTTAGCATTTAATGTGAAGTATTAAAAGTGTTTATAAGCCTTTAGTTCTGTTCAGCTATACCCACAGCGTTATGTGGCTGATCTCCTGATCCCAAAGGTTACAGGGTGATCTGATGCGCTATATTTTATAACTGATTGCTCCTTTACAATTAGCGTTTTTTAAAGCCTGAAATAGAATGAGTTCACTGTCAGCTCAGCAGTGAAATGGGAATTGTATTGTCTACCTTGCTTGGAAAGCTTCGAGAGTATGAATTTTAAGAATTGCGTTGTGTGGAAAATGTCTGCAAACTTTAAAATATATTCACCGTGCTGTGTGGAAGAATGTTCATTTTTGTCTTTAAAATCTCTACAGGCCAAAAAAGAGTCTGTGTGTAGGAAAGACAGTGTAAAAGAAGATACAGTAAGCTTTGGTTACAGTTAGGAGTCTTTGGTTCTTGCGTGGCCAAGGAACCTTTTTTCTGATTGCTTGAATCTGACTCCTGAATATGTTATTTCTTGATAGAAATCCTTAGTTTGCTCTGTCCTAGTTCTGAGACATTGGCTCTGCGTTTTTGAAATGTGCTCTTAAAATGACATCTCCTGTTTTTTGAGTCAGTAATTTGCACTAGTTAAGGATTTCCTCTCATAAGATAATGACCCCTTGACTAACATCAGTAAGCTAAATGTAATATTTCCTTGTTACCTGTTGGAGAATGGTACTTCTCCTTTATTTATTAAGAAAAGTGCTCCTGCGCTGTGTCCTGAATATAAGTCAGGACAAAGATTGTTCAAAGGAAAGATTGCTTCAAGCATCCCGTGCCCAAGTCAGTAATGTTACTTGGAGTTCATCTTTTTGTTAACACTAACAAACTGAGGAAAAAGGCAAACATCAGGTGCTAAAAACAGAAGTTTATGTGAATACGCAGCTTTCCCAGCCCCCACCAAAACCCTGATACCTGCTTTAATTCTAGTTCTTCTCTTAGTGCTGTTATTTATCTCTTGCAGATGTTAGCATGTGTGTGTGTTGCAGTCAAGATGTCTCACTGAACAAATCTTAAGGTTGCTAAGACTCCTTTTTGTCACTTGAAAACAATAGGCTTCATATTTATTTTAAATGTGCCGTGATTGCAGAAGTGTTTCCCAGGCTTTCCTGATGGGTCAGGGCATAGTGTAAAAAGTAGTGTTTATCTACCTTGCAGGAGGTCAAGATGTCCAAGCAGAACTATGTTTAAATATTCAGCACCATAGAAACATTGTTAAGACTCTCTGTTTTTGTGGGTAACACGTCGTAATTTTTATTTCGTTGATGTTTTGTGTGTGTTTTTTTTTTTTCTTTCCTGTGCAGTCTGCAGCCAAAACAAAATGTGAAGTAAACAAAAATTTGTGCATGGTGTATTTTAGTAATATGCCATTGGTATATTGGTATCAAAAAACAACTGTGTTATAGGAGCTAATAACTTGTTCGGCGGTACGACTATGGCCAGATAGTGGTCCAGCAAAAAACCTTCTTTCCCGAAGAGGGAGGGGAAATATAATTTTCCCTCCTTTGTAGTTCTTTTATTACAGGAATTTTTCCTTTTCTGGAAAGGAATTAACTTATTGGCGGTCTTCCTACTCTAGTTCATTAGTTCAGACATAAGAACTCTGGGTGTAAATACTATCTGTACATATTTTACATGTTGAAATCCTTGTAATTTATGCATTATTTCATACAACTAGAAAATAATATTTGTGTTCATAATTACAACTGGAACAGTGAAAATTAGCAAAAAAAAAAAAAAGATCATCTTGATTGCTTTGGTTTATGTAATCACTCTTTCATGAAAAGTCAAAACTTGTGAATTTCTGGCACGTGGTTGTGCCACTGCTTGGAAGATGCCCCAGTGTGTTCCCGGCACATAGGATCCAATTTGTACTGCAGCTAAGCAAGAACGGCAGTTGTCGATGGCCTTTACAGCCTTTTAGAGATGTCATCTGTGACCCTTAATAGAGAGATGAGCAGTCAGCAGGCTTCTTGCCTATGTGAGAAACTATCCTTCTGATTCATGGTAGTGATGAAAGAGGTCTGTGCTAACTGCTAGTTACCCAAAACATCCGAAACCTTTTGGGCAACAAAATGTTTTGTATTGTTAGATTTATAAAATCCAAAATAGCTACAGGATTTAAAATGTGTTTAAAAAAAAAAAAAAAAGTTATTGTCTCCATTATCAGGAAATCTTCCTCTCCCTTACTGAAAAAGCTGTAAGAAACTACCACCAAACATATGTTCTCTTATAAACAGCCTCTAGGTTTTAAGCGTGAGCACACTTAATGTGAAGCATGTCTTAGTATGTTGCAATTGGCATGATACTAATCCTATTTAACATAGATTTACTTGGGAGGATAAATGGTTTTCTTAGTAATTATACTTTTTGGCTTTTTTGTATGATATCTGTTATCCCTTCAGGACAGTTAATTTGGTTGCCATTTGTTCTTCGTTAGGTTTTCCAGCTGAAGAATTACTGTTTTTAGCCAAGTGCTGTTTTATAATATATATTGAATATTTGTTATCCAGGATGACTTGTTTTCTGGTGTTAATCATATCGGGAAAGTATGGTAAATTTTTGATGATGCCTTCCAGAATTGCAACTAAAAATTTGTCAGAGCATTTTTTATGTTATTTATTTATTTTAGAGTAATTTAAATGTCTCTTGCCAAAACTTGGCATTTTTGGAAACACGAGCCCTTAGGCTGACTTCTACAAGCAGTGTAAGTAGCTCAGGATTAAGCAATATGAAAAGTTCTGAATGCCTCAACAATTGATTTTTTTTTTTTTTTTTTTAAAAAGAAGTGGAAGTCTGAGAGTCAGGTATCTCCAAGGCTTTACAAACCACAAGATCCTTAGAATGTGTCCTTAGGAGAGCTTTTATTTGTAGGCATGCCTTGAAAGCTTGAAATGCTCTTTTTGTTCAACCTTTGTTTTTGTTATTTTTCCTCATTAGTGTTCAGAGAAGATGACAGATATTACTAGGCTTCTGGCAAGTTCCAGGCTGCTGAGATTGATGCATTAAGTGTCTTTAACAAAACATTTCACTTAGCTAAGCGCACGCTTTAAAGAACTAGGTGAATTTTGAAAATGTGCTGTGTGGAAAAATGCAGGTGAGCTGCTGCGCCTTGGTTGTAAAACTTTGTTTGAAGTTTAAAAAGGAGGGGGATTCACATGTCAGTCTTTTTTCCAATTTTCTTAACAAACAAGTTATTTGCTATTTCTATCAGATTATAATAATTAATTTCTAAAAGTTTCTATTGACCAAATGGTGGTTTCCATCTCTGCATGAAAGACTGTGTGCGTGTCAGACTGGCCTATATGATGCCAGACTTCTGCTTTCCTGCCAACAGAGAACCATGCAGGTAACTCCCTTTCAGCAGTCTGGTTTGCTTTATGCATCATCTGAAACTTATTTCAGGAAATTGCAAGCTGTTTGATGTATTTAGATTTCCTGTTTAGCACTTATTAAAGATCAACTTACGTGCTTGTAGTGTTGGACATGTAGTGACATGTTTTGTCAGATGTCTTCGTGGCTAAGGACTTTAGAGCTGATCTACTACAACTAAAATTACTGATCAGTAAGAGAAATGCCACCATCCTTAAAATTGTGGTTCATTGTTCCCAAAGGATGGCCTCAACTAAACCCATGCTGGGAACAAAATTCCTCTCATTTTTGTGCCTACAGAGGAAACATATATACAGCTGGAATATCAAAGATCAGGTGGTTCTTCCTAACTCTTCTGATCCTCTCTTTCAATTCACATTATTGCTATCCCTTTTCCTTTCACTCTCTTTCAATTCCACTGCATCTCTTTTTCCTTTTTTAGTGTTTATAGCCTTTCCTGTTCTCTACAGATCCCTGGGGAGCAGGAGCAACACCTACAACAATGAGGAATCTCTCTGAACTCCTCTATAGCAGAAAATCTTTTTTGTTTGTCATGCTTGTTTTCTGGGAAGTAGCTGTGGTCCGTATTGCTTCATCTGTTTACTTTGGGGACTGTATGTCCTAGTTACTGATTCGGGTTTTCTAGTCTTCCTGACTGGCAAATGGTCTTTCTAATCCCAATTTTTGTTCTAGCTGAGCTTTTTTAAAAGGATTTTTTTCTAGGTCTTCCTCCTTCCTTTATTTCTCTTGTACGCTCCCCTTGTACACACAGATGTAAGGTGAAGTCACAGCAATATTTCTATATATGGCAATGCAAGTATGAAGAAGTACCGCCTTAACATAAACGGGAATGGGGAACGGAAATAAAGAACTTCAAGCTCAATTATATTTTGTGATTTTCTTCTGCATATGTGATATTAGTAAGAGGATAAAAAAAGATTTTAAAGTGGTGATACTACTTTTTGTTACTTCTCCAACTTAGTCAGCCTCCCAGCAGCTAATTGGCCAAGAGAAGGCAAGTGATTTGACCTCCTTGAACCTGACACGTTAATAAAAGTACTGCAGTGAAATAGGTTGAAAATAAAGCAAGTGCATTGCTTTCCCCCTATTCTTCTGTCTTTTAGAATTGTCTTATCACCATATTTAAAAACAACACAACTTAAACTAAAATGAAGATGAAAGGGAGCATGTTTCATTAAGGGCCACAATTGTTCATTTTGGAGGTTTATGGCATGGGAGCAGCAGTTAGGGCTGTGCAGTTAATGCTGTATTAAACTGGAGTTTATTTTAATTGATAATGATGTCAAGGTTGTTGTCAATATGCCCCCCTTCGTAAGCTGTGTATGTATATTTGTAACTTGTTTCAGTGTGCGTCTTAATTCTGAGTTCTTTTTTAAATACTAGAATATGGAATAAATGCAAAATAGAATCTTTATTCTCACTGTGTAAATATCGCGGAGCTGTCGTCTTAGCGCTTTACTGAGTTATCCACACTTGCTTTGGAGATGAATCTCTCCTCCTCCTAAAACACTGCAGGTTGAAGTGCACTGAATAATTCATAAAATAGTGAATCAGTTATGTTCTGTTTTTAACAAAGGACACCTTAGGAATGAATTAGTATTTGTGTTATCAGTTGCACTTTTCTAAGTCGTGATCTAGACCAACTTTCTGAAAAACCTGATGCAAGTTAGCTGGCTGCGTATTGCTTGCTGTCCTTATTCTTACCTGGCTGAACCGTTAGGAAAGGAAGACTAAATGAATGAAGAATTGGACAACTTCATTTTCCTTTTTGAAAGCAATGTGGAAAGCTAAAAATACGGTGCATCTTCCCATTGCTCTTCCTTGTAATCAGTTTATTTTCCATAGGCATTGTAAACAGTGATGATTAGGAGCTCATGAGACAACTTCTCCTGACTGAAGTGTTAAACTTGAACTGTGATGTGAAAGGTGACTATTCCCCCTCCTCCCTCAATTCTCTCTCCTACTCCTGCATGCACTTATTACATCATGGCAAGCATTTGAAGCAGTTTTCTAGGTAGGTCATCTCACTCATTTGTGTGGTAACAGTTTCCTTTGTTTCCCGTTGCACGCTAATGATGACGAATCAAAGCACTTTTTCCACTGATTCAAATGCAGTTGGTCTTTTTGACTTTAAGATTTGATGCTGTATGACTGGTTTTCCTTGTGTAGTTGGGATGCTAAATTGAAGTAGTTTGGCATATCTACACTGCATATTTTTCCATATCCTACTCCTTCATTAACTGCGTCCTTGAGTCAGATATGGCGTAGACTGAACACCAAGAATAAATGTGCTGGTCTGAAGCTTCCAGTTTTAGACAGGACCTTTCCTCTTTTTTGAAGAGTTTAATGAGTGTTAGCTGCAAGTTAAATGGCCTTTCAATGAGAAGGTCTAGTAAAGAAGAATTCAGTGTGAACATACGCTCTCATCTAAAATCTCTTATTTTAAATGGGATTGTTGCAAGGCTGCAGTCTCTAAATTTAGCGCTGCACTTTACCCCCAAGACATTGTGAAGAGCAATTGGGTTCAAAAAGCGCAACAAGCGTTAGGTGAAATAGAATTGACAATATCCCTCGCAGAAAACATGCCATGACATTTTCTTTGTCTCAGAAATCTGAGTAATGTAATGGGGCTGTGGGAGAGAAGAAAAATGAAATGTGTGAAAGAAGAAATGTTGAGCCAAAAAGAATAATCGGTGAAGGTGTTTCTGCTCAGAAAACAAAGAACTTAGTGGTGAATTTCAAGGTTTATTTGCATATCTTTGCCTTCACTGAAATAAAATGGAATGTTTTGCAGCTCTTACTTAAATTGACCTAATTTTTCTCTTTTCCCAAAGTCAGCAATGTAGTTCTTGTCCCATTCTCAAACTAGTGATGTTAGTGACCAGAAGATTCATGCTTTAAACTTATGAGGTAGAATTATGCAAAACTACCCAAACAAACAAAAAACCTACCTTCAGCAAATAAAAAGTAGGAAGGGTGTCCTGAGGCTCACTCCTCAAGGAATTTTCTGTAAGGGGGAAGAACTGTTGATTACAGATAGCAGTTACTTGACAGGTATACTAATGTATGTAAGTGTGGACAGATGTGTCTGAAATCCTAATGTCTTAATAGGACATGTTCTTATGGGTGCCTAATTGAGATTAATTGTTTATCTATATTCTTAAGCTTCTTTAAACAAACAAACAAACAAAAAAAAAAAACAGGTGTTCATTAGTGCTTATCCCAGAATGTTTCTATTTGGTCACTTCAAAGAAGTTTTTCAAAACTTCATTCCTCAAATGATCATCAATATATGAATCATGTTGTATGCAGATGATGTCTGGAGTGACTGTACCATACAAAAAATTGTTCTTCCCTTTAAGTGAAGAGTCTATCCCACTTTTCAGTGCGGACATGAGACTCTTCGATACTCATGTGTTGCATGTGATGATAGGTTTAACCAGTTAGAACAAAAGAAGATTGGTTTAATTAGTTTGGGAACAAATTTACTAGTGCGGGAGGTTTATTAGGCAGGTAAACTTGGTTTTCGTAGAGTTTGTGTTGATGATACTTTGGAACAAATGCAGTGGTTACCTCGGAAGACTCGCTGTGGTTCTCTCTCTTTTTTGGAAAGTTATTACTTATTTTTACTAATCTGGCCTGTTTTCAGAGAACAATCTTCAGTAAAGATGTTAAACCTCCCCCCCCCCACACACACACCCCCAACAACCCTTAAATTTGGCATTCTCTATTGTTTCTTCTTTTTGACAGTTATGCTCCACTCCATATCAAGGAGGAAGTTTTGATATTCTAGGCTCCATGTGAAATGAAATATTTTCCAGGTTTGCCGGGAAGGATCTGTTGCTATGAAACTTGAACAAATATCAGCCTCTCTCAGGCTTCGTGGGTCCATTAGAAAGGAAGGAAGGAAGGAATCCGCTTTTTGTGACTAAAGTTTTCAGAAAGTCAGGAGGTAGATTTGTGTTTTTCCTCTTCCTGGGAGAGGAAAGGAGGCATCAGGGTTTTTGGAAAGCTTGAAGCAGAACACTCTGCCTGCCTCCTTGAATATTGTTATATTTCTGTAATGTTGTGGGTTCCTATTATCATAAAATAAAGGGTCTATATCAATGCTCAGTGCTTATGTGAAGAGAAGGACAGATGCCAGATAAATGCGACTTTTAACAAATTTTACTTTATGTACCTCTTAAGGTCAGATCACCAAGTTTTATATAACTGTTTTTGAAATCAATGAGAAATTTGTAACTTTAAACAACAAGGATTGGACTGTAATAACTTGTTGCTCAGGTTCAAAACTCTTAGCATACAGCTATTTAATGTCTTTAATCTTCAAACGTATATATTTGGCTTAGAAGCCCACCTTCAAAATAACTCATGGAAGACTGAAAGCCAATTGGAGTGCTATAAAAAACAAAATTTTCATTTTTAGCAACTTCTAAGCATGGTTATTATATATGAAATACATTCTAGGAATAAATACATATCTTGTCCATACTACTTTTAATTTGAAATTTAGTGTTGGAGAGCCTCTATGGAGCTTGACTTGATCTGCCCAATTAATCTTTAAGGAGAATTTTGTGAAGTTCTCTATTTGTCTCCTTTTTCCTTCTTACTATCTTAGATGTTCTGCAGAGGATTGATAACTAAATGAAGAGTTGGCATTTTATAGGAGATAAGCGCATGTGATTAGGTTATCTGAGGTTTCCATTCATATTTGGATGCTGGGGTTATGAAGGGAGCCTAATTTTCAGGGTAAATGCCATGTAAAGATTATCCTCTTGTTTTAAGCAGTGAGGGAAGAGGTGATCAAGTAGACAAAGAATAAAGTGAAGCAAACTTCTTTTTAACTACAAAGTAGATTTTTTTTTTTTCAGTTGAATGTGCATAAGTTGCTGTGAACCTGTGTGATGGACAGGAGATTGGGTTTGTTTGTGGAGGTGTATATTGAAAGTTCAAGAAAAACAAAGGTCAAATGATTATATGAAAAGCAATCAGATGTTCCGTTAATGGTAAGGATGTCTGAAGAAAGTGTCCCACTATTATGTCTCAACAATATATTAGTAGCCTAATTATTAACAAATATGTTTCTAGGTAAAGTTTGGTATATTCAGATTTGCGATTGTAACACTGCACTACTTGTGTTGTGACATTTTAAGATTAGTGAGGAAATACTGGAGCGTAACTGTATAGGCCCGTGACTTCTGTGTTGTAAGTGGGACCTGCTCCATTCATTCTGGAGCACGTGAAGGTGGGCAGTATGGATGTGACCGCGGCAGCAGTATGTGGGCTGACTGCGACTGAGCAGTACTCTAACCGTACACTTGAGGGCTCTGTAGACTGTGAGGAGTGGTGCAGAAGCAGTTTCAATTGAAGAGTGTATTTTAAGTAAATTGGTGCATTGTACCTGTGCAGGGTTTAATGCTTGCTGGGCTATTTGGCTATTTGCCATAATTGGCTTTCCATTCCCTTGATTGGAATCATAGATAAAAATTTGCTAATCCACTTTCTTTGCTGAAAGTGTTAGAAAAGTAATCCATCTTTTAAAAATGCTCAAGCAAAATCATACAGTATAAAGAATATTTTATGGAATAATGGGGTTAATGAGAACTGTAAGGCATATGTAATTTCAAACAATTTTCTGTGTTTTTTAAGGGGAAAAACACAATCTGGACAGTATAAAGCAATAAGTACTTCCTTTTTAATGCATGTAGAATGAATTTTTGAATGTGCATTATATGTAATGCTTTTGCGTATGTAAAATATGTGAGTATATATTTCGGTGTAAGGAATAGTTATTTGTTTATGTTTTTCTTGTATTTGAAAATATTTGATTTCAAAGTTCTTTGCTGTGTTCTTTCCTCCCTCTCCCCTCTTCTGCCCACAGGGGATCAGAGCTCGCATTTTGGAAACTCTTGTAATGCTTATTCTTCTTGCATTGCTTATCCTTGGAATCGTATGGGTTGCTTCAGCTCTCATAGACAATGATGCTGCCAGTATGGAGTCTTTGTACGGTATGGAATTAAAAAAAAAAAAAAGGCATTTAGTTTAAATTATGGAAGTGGATGTTTTCAATTAAATGTATTTCTAGTAAATACTATGCCAGTTCTACACAGGTTGAGAAGATGTCTAGTCAATGCAGTTGTTCACTGTTCAGTTTTTTTGGTTTGTTTTTTTTCCTCAGTTCTTAGCATGCTGAGAAGTTCTATGCTGTTGTGGACAAGCTGTTGTATGTCTATGTTAAAAACAAGTTACTTAAGCAGGAATAGTGCTAGAGGATTTAGTTGCCTGCAGACTAATAAACTGAGTAAGTTTTAGGTTATACTTCAGAATACAATTGTTCAGTCTTGGAGAAGAAAGCTTAAGAAGTTAATTCAGCTGTGTTTATGACATTAGCAGCCTGTTCCTAATAAGCTAAGGCTGTGCTTAATATTCTTTTTACAGATCTCTGGGAATTCTACCTCCCATATTTATATTCCTGTATATCACTGATGGGATGCTTGTTACTTCTGTGTAAGTAGTTTCCTGATTCTTCCAAAAGATGAATGTTTATTGTTGTGTTTCTCAGAGTAAAGAAAGCTTATGTTCACTGTGGAAGATAACCTTTTTTTAGAGGTGAAAAAAAGTATTTTTATTTTTCATTCTTAAGTTTAAATTTCAATAGAAACAGATTGTGTATAAATTTGAGCTTCTGAGGTAAAACAAATGCAACCTTACACTTTGAGGTTTTGAGGTCTTTAACACCTCATCCAAAATCACTGCAGTTTATAATTTTTTTAAAGCAGGTACTTGAAAAGTAGGGATACCATTCTGCAGGGGCACAAACTTTTAAATGAGATGTCTGGAATTACAGGAGGTCAGTAGTGGGGAAAGCAGTTATTCTAGAACCGCTTAGTTTGCCCTATATTCAGTCAGCTATCCTTCTTTCTTTTTTTTTAATTGGAAGCATTCTTGTATAGGCAGAAACTGGAACATGATACAATTAGGTTTCATAATCACAAAACCAGTATCCAGTCTGGACGTCAGTTTTGTCACTGTATGCAAAACAAATGTGATAAAGAAATAATCTTACACCAAGTGGTCCTATGCAGAGTTCACTAATCCCTGTTTGGGGGAATAGGAAAGACGAATGGAAGGCTCCAAATCCTAATTAAAGCTTCAGTTTCCCCTTTTGAATCATTTCTATGAAATTGCTTGGGGGGGGGGGGGGGGACAGAAAGTCTCCCTTTCTCGGTTATGATGGTATCACCTGTTCTTCTCCAGCTTTTGTAAGTAAGTTCACAGCTAAAATTTACTGAGCTGTCTCTACGGAGAAAGGGTGGGAAGGTATAATTTATAAGATATTTACGTAAAACTAAGTAGATAAATCTTAAAAGTATTGCTCACGGAGAGCTTAGTGAGTTTTGTTAGATTCTCTGAATGTGGAGATTCCAGCATCCTCTTTAACGGAGGGAGAGGAAAAAAGTGAAAAATGTGGTTTTGAACATCCGAGGCTGCCCAAGAGGGTGATTCACAAAAGTTGCTGAAATAGCTTTTGATGGAGAAGTTGGCTTGCAACCTTCCTACATCTGTCCTGCAGTTTGTTTTGGTAGAGCTGAAAATGTAGCGTGTGTTTCAGGGCTATTGTAAAGCAGATCATCAAAATAGTTGAGATTAAATAGCAATTTTTAGAAGAAGTATTTTTAACTTAATTTCCGTGACTTCATTGTATAAGGCCCTCCAAGCTTTTGTTTCTGTGTAGCTGAAAGGGCATCATGCAGCAGTGGGAAAGAGGTAGAGGCTGCGGTGGAGGTTCTTAAAGTTACTTAATTGCTGAAGCAGAGTATCGATAATTAAGTGATTAGGTTTTTTTTTCCAGTGACTTAGAATATCTCTTCCTTTCCCTGTTCTCTTTTGGCGACAGGCTCCCTCTGTAGTCAAGAGAGACTAGCTGAAGTTAGCCTTTGTGAATACTCAAACCTTGTATTTATCCCATAATATGTAATAGTCATAGTGAAATATTAATAATAAATGTGATCACCTTAATTTGTGTGCTTTTCCCTTTTCTGACAAGACTGTCTTACAATAATAGAAACTATAAATTTATGTTCTCATCTATGCTGTTACGAATCCCTTGTGTCTCCTACGCTCTTCAGTACTCGAAGGCCGTTCTTCCTACGGTGTTGATACTGGAGAATTATTAGTAAAAATCATGGTTTGTGAGCCTTTCTCCCAGCACACACTATACCTGGAAACGCTCTCATCTCAGGCTACTATCAAAAAAGGCCAGTTTTTATTTTATAAAAAAAGTAGCTTAAGAACTAATAGCTAAGTTTATCAATTGAAGTTGCTGTTTAACTTTTATAGCGAAGCAGCTTCACGATCTTTTCTTAACACTATAGTTACATCTGTATTAATGGATTAAATGCACAGGAGGTGACCTCTGGCACTGATCCATCCATATCCGTGGTACTGCCCTTCCCAGAAGGAGGAGACTGTGTGCATGTTGCCCTGGTGTTAGTGGTTCGTGAGCTGTGGAGCTGCACCTGGGAATTGTTTGGGAATGTGCTAACTGGCCCAGGGCAAAATCATGCCAAGGATAGTTTTAGCAATTTACTGGTGTAGACAATCAAGTCTTAATGCCCAGGAATGTTTCCTGGCACTACTGAATTCACTTGTGTAGACATAGCCTCTGGTGCCATATGCTTTGAGTAAATAATTACCCGAGCAGGTTCAGATATCTGATTGTATGTTATTCCACGATGACAAAAAATTCAGTTACGTTCTTGGAGAAGTGCTCGTCTTGTTCAAATTCATACGGCAGCAGTAAGTTCTAAAGTTTGGATTGGAGTTTGAAGGTCTCACAACTCTTCAAAACTGTGTTCAGTTATGTGTGGAGCACGTTCAACGTGCAAAAAAAAAAAAAAAAATTAGTCTTGGACTTACAAATTGCTCTTTTCTCTGTTATCTTTCCTCTGCAGTATGCACACCAGTGGGGCTTTCAAGGATGTTTACAGTAATGGGCCAGTTGCTGGTGAAACCAACAGTAAGTGCAACATAATTCTGCCCTCATGTGCTATCAGTTAGCAAGTGCAGTAACATAATCACATTAAGGATTTTTTGTTAATTTTTTTTCAGAATGTGAGTACTGCTATGTAAGTCTCTCTTCAGGTCATTTGAGTTTCACAGTGTTTATATACGTGTTTAAAATTTTTTTTTATAGAGCAAAAGACTGTCTTTACACAAAAAGTTTTAATAGTATAGACTTTCTCTGGTTTGCCAAGTTTTACAGCTGTTGCTAGTATTAACACTTTTTTCCAGTATTGCCTACTATGTCCGAGTCTTACATGTGCCTGAACTGCCGCCCCCCCCCCCCCCCCCCCCCCCGAAACCAAGTTCAGGAGCTAAGTTGATAAGACCAAACTAAGGCTAGAGGACAAGGAGAAGGGAACTCCTTACATTAGTGAAGTTGCCTTTGCTGTAGGAGGTTGACAACCGTAAGAACCTCTTCAGCGTAGACAGCGTACTGTCCCTGTAGGAAACTCCGTGTGAGGGAGGGGAAAGTTGTGTACATAAATGTTCTGGTGGTCTTGCTGCTGTGTTTCCTAGTTTATATTTATTGAAATCTGGGTGTGTTTAGGTCTTACATCTCTTTTCCTTGTGTTTCCAAGGTTGAACTGAGTAATGGAAAAATATACAAAGCTTTTGCCATCTATAAGCTTTAAAGTCAAAGCACTTGACTATACTAAGGCAGACAGTCTATGTATTTGGCTTTTAAGTTCCAATAGCAACAAACATAGCTTGAAATATTGGCTTGTGTGAAAAATCGCTTTTGAATTTACTTTTGCAAAATCTATAGTTTTTATTTAAAGCAAACTGAGTAGGGTTGATAGGTTATTAATCCTCTTTTCTAATGTAGAATGATTTGAATGCAGGTCAGACATCCTGTCCCTTAACCTGTTCCACAAATGTCTTTGGATTGAGATTAAATGTACAATTTTAACCTGAAATAAAAACTTAATAGAAGTTTATAGTGAAGAAATAGCTCTGTAATAGAATAGAATAGTCTTCTCTGGAGTTCAACCAGAACCAGTGTTGTAAAGTAGTAGAATATATACTCAAAATAAATGTTACTGAAACGAAACAAACTGGACTAGTTTACTGCAGTCATAGAAACAAGTGAATGTTTCTGCTGATATTCGGTGAATTCATGTTTCTGTTTCCCAATACAGATCCTTGAAGACCTAGATGAACAGATGTATATCATCACTTTAGAGGAAGAAGCAATTCAGAGGAGGCTTAATGGTATGCATGTGCCAGTATTGCTTCAGATATAGTATTTAGCGTAGAGAGCTTCTGGTCATGAGTATTGATCTCAGCATAACGTTGCCACTTTTCTCAGGATAGAGAAGTTCAAGATTTTAAGCCTGTATTAATGATTGTTGATTCTGTGGGATCATGAAGATAGAGATCCTCACTTGTTCAAGATTGAATTTTTTCTTTTTTCATTACTAGCATGTTCATCAGCAATAATGCATGAATATTCTGAGACTGAGGAAAAAGTAAATTGAATAATCTGCCAGATCCACCACCCTTATTGCAAAATAGTCTGGGCTGGTAAATGACTGTATTTTAGCCTTGTCTGAAGAAGAGAGAACGTATTAGCAGGAGGCTCAACTTACTGCATTGAGGGTTTTCTGAGGTTGTTTTTTTTCCTGTTTTAGTTCAGTTCTGTTTAACAAATTATTGGCTTAAATTCTAAATACCAGAACGGTTCTTCATATTCTAAGAGCTCCACAGTGAATTTAATAATTTCTTTGCATCCATTACAATGAATGATTGCACAACTATTTTAGGTTTCATATATGTAGTATTACAGTTTTGTACTTCTTGACATGTGTGTTTCTTTTGAAGTATTTCAAGAGCAATGTGACGTTTTAGTTTGTAAGATAAAGAATGCTGCAGCATTGTGGACAGCACTTGCAGCAAATGTATTGATTCTGACTCTCTAAATCTGGCAATCACATGGTTCAAGTTCTCTTCTGAATTGCTTTTAAATGCATGGATGCACCATCCATCCACGATCATCCATGACTTACACAATTACTTCAAGTTGGATAAACAAGGAATATTCATGTCATGGCTTGTCTATTTTTATGGCTTCTCTGAAAGGCATGTTCCTCTCTTTTCTTTTTTAAACGTTAATTTCCTCCATTTCTCTTGCACTCTCCATTCTTCTATCTCAATCTTTTCTTCTCATAAATCTCAGTATGTCTCTTCTTTCTAAATTGCTTGATCACGGAATCTGTTATCTTCAGGCTCAAATTTCAGCTTCAAATTTCCGTGTTAATTTTGGCACTTTTGGTATGTCTGAGTCAACACTCTCTGTGGGGAATAATTGTGTTCAGTGACTTTGATAACAACAGAACGTGGTGGTTATCTTTATTCTAGGGTTGAAAGTTTGGGGGAGAAGTAACGACTTATTTTTTTATTAAAATCAACCACGGTTTCAGTGCTTAAATTCAATACTCAAGACTTTTATTTTCCCTTTCCTTCTCACTCCCCTTTCCCCTACCCCCCCAAAATTGCTGTGTTTTGCTAGACTTTTTTTTTTTTTTTTTTAAGGAATGCTCATAGTGTTGTGTAACTCCAGATGAGGAACTGGAGAAATTGAAATACTGGTGGTGAGCATTAGGAGTAACTATTGTTAGAAAGGGCAAATACTAGTTTTCTTAAATACTTACTAAAATTTCTGAAATTATAAGCATCTGTACAGCATTCATCATTATACTTTGATCCCAAATAGTCTGAGGCTGTTAATCTTCTGCTCATTTTTATCAAGTCTGTGTGTATTTCTTGGCTACTTGTGACATTGTGTCCTGCAAGTAATGTTCACCTTTGCTGTTCTGGAAGCTGTATTTTTTTTATATTGTCACATGCATGTGTATGCACACACATGCAAAGGTGCATGCATTGAACGTCTTTGAAGCTGGGATGGGGTAATTATAATTGTTTTATGTGTTTGATGTTAGATAGCAACTGTAAAATATTTGTTGCTGGATATTTTATATTGTCATGGTGATGATGCTTATGTACCAGAAAAGCTTTTCTGGAAAATGACACCAGTAGTTATTCAGGAATCTATTAGAAGTAGTGCAGAGTGGTAGCAACTGTTCAGATGGAGAATATTTTAGATGATTTTGTTTGCTGTTTTTCTGCTTAGAAGTCTGTGCAACAGTTGTTACAATTCTGTAATATTTTTTGAGGTGGACCTAGTCAGTTTGTAGGAGTCTATGAGCTGGAAGCGGAGTTAGGAAACGTACCGGTGGCCTCCTTGACCACCAGTCAAAAGATTTGATTATTTGTCAGAGAATAGTATGGAATTCAACATAACGTGGAAGTGCAGCCCATCCGTACTCTGTAGCGCGCTTGCCCTCCTGCTCTTGGGAGGTGGAAGACATGGGGCTTAAAGGCCCTTAAACAGGAGAGGGAATTGAATTCTTTCATGTTTCACGTATCGAGGGAGGAACGTTGGCAGCACCATCTAAAGGGATGCTTGAAAACCTCCAGTTTGGTATACAGAGAAAATTAATGGGCTTTAGCTGAAAATTAGATAAAAATCTAAACTTGAATATAGCATGTAGGTGGAAGGGAATATGCTGTATGTGCAAGCAGATACTGTTCTGCCAGATTTTTGTGAGTAATTTTTAAATGATTTTAAGTATGGTTCTCATTTATGTGGCAAGGATCGAAACCTTCATCTTTTCGGTCAGAACTCTTTCTAATACAAATTACACTGGGGCGGGGGGGGGGGATGTTTTTGCTAGAAGCATGGAGGCTCGTAAGCACCACATGCTTACAAGACTTATTGCATTTTGTTAAAAATGTGTGGAGGTTAAGGTATGGTACTAATCACACTAAGAAATGTGGTCCTCCGATGTTAAAGACCGTAATCTGTGATGTAACGTGAAGGTTATATAAAGTGCATAATTTTTGTTGCCATATCAGAGCCAGTATATTAGGCTAAAGACGTCTTGTGCCGTGGCTGTTGCAACTCTTCCACAGTTTTAACAGTGGAAATAATATGTACTTGAGGGATTTAATTTAAGTAAGCATGCTGGACAGCTTAGCAGTAAGTGTTCTGAAACACACGCTCCACTTACATGAATAACCGAAGAGTTGAATTTTTATTAAAACTAAGAGGATGAGAGCAGCACAGGCTTACACAATTCTTGGTGATTGTAAATACTGATTAATTCTTGGTGGAATAATTGCTGTCACACTCCTAGCACTGCTTTGGCCTGTCCTAATGTTTTTTCAGACAACGCTAGACGTGGCAAAGGGGTAACATGAATCACTGTTTCCACTGGCTAGGCTGGGTGAAGCCTCTGTTTTTGGAGGAGGAGGAGAATTTAGCTGTATGAGCTGTGCTCTTCCTTATTACTGTAGATGTAACTATTGTGGCTGTGGTGGAGTTGACAGAATTTTCTGTAAACCTCTTGATATTTGAAAAGAAATCCAACTATGGAAAGCATGTTTTCCATGTGGAAACGAATTTTTTTCCTTCTCAGGTATCTCCAAGGTATAACTGAAAAGTGAGGAGGGAGGGGGAAGTTTAATCATGTTATCTACCCTAGTATTTTTGTCTATTGAAGAGATACTGGGCTTTGGGAAAAAAACATTTGTTTCCAGTGTATTATATTTCAGTGCCCACATCACTCCTACAGTAGAAGAATAAAGCTGGGACTTTTTTTATATTAAAAGAAAAAAGTTGCCTTCAGCTATTAGTTTTCCTGAATCCAAAGAGACGGGTGGGGTAGGATCAAAAATACTTACTTGATCAAAGTTATTGGCTCTGAAGGTATCCTTACCTATGTAAGAAAGATGAAAGGTGTTGTTTTTATTGCACGCTAGTAACAGTGTAATTTTGAACTAATTGGTGTTGAACTGCCAATCACCTAGGGGGAATGCAAATAGATACTCTTACAATTTCCTTTGAGGTACTGAAATCTTATGTCGGGGCTGGAAGAAAAACAGAATAATACCGTTAAATTGACCTTAAATGAGCTGCTTTGTGGCTTTCTTGGAGAATCCCTTCTAACTTTTCATTGCTAGTCCAAACAAGTCTCGTCTACCAATTTGATTTATTGGCTAGACAGCGCTGACATTGAACTTTGTGCGTGTTTGAAATAAAGCTAATGTTATAGAGCTTTAAGAATTGAGCTGCATCCTTTCAAACACTCTTTTGACTGATCTAAAACTCTGCCTTCCTCTCTTGTAAAATATCCTTTTGTATAACAACCTGTTATTTGCTACTAGTTTTAAGGAGGAACTACAACAACACTTATATATGACTAGGAATTTCTACTGAAGTGTTTCTTGGGGACCTAACACAGAGTTCTGTATGGAAGGGGGGGAAAAGCACATATCTCATGAGTGAGGCTTTTCCCAAGAGATCTATATGTTAATTTAGAAGAAGAAAAAAAATAATCAAATGTTAACTTTGATTTTTCACGTGATATTTTCAGCTGCTTCCATTAAAGCTCATAACGCTCTTCCCGCTGAGCTCTTTGTAGCTAGCCTCCTGACTTAAGTCGATAGTTGTTCTATAAAACAGGTGTTTTAGACTTTATAAATCGATGTGCAGGAAATATATCGTTACAAAAGCTTATTTTTATAATGATAACGAGACCTATTTAAAAACCTTTTCTAAAAAACTCTGATTTTGCTTGCTTAGTTTCATTTCTTAGTGTATTTTAATTGAAGTGTCTACAATATAAGTGACTAGAAGTTGTCCCAAAGCTGCTTTTGTGGATCTTACTAGTTCACCTCATTTTGAGATACTTGTATATTTGGTGACTTGTTGTTTATGTGCTATGTCACTGGTGTCAAAGATGCGAGTTTACACACAACACCGAGGTGATGTGTTGTATGCAAAAATGTATATCAGAGACACATGCAATTAAGCATTTCAGAAATAGTTTTGAAACATTTGGATGCCTGGTTGAAAAATCTCATTGCACTGAAAAATTAACACTGAAATAAAAAGAGTAAAAGTTTCAAAAATTGTCCAATAAATACTCTTATTTATCTTGGTGTTCAGAAAGAGCCTCAGTGTATTGGATGCTGCAAGAATATGGAGGATGTGGGGGTTAGGTGGGATGAGAAGCTTATCCTCTCATTGTGGACTGAGATTGCTAGATGGATCAACAGGCGACAGAACAAGGGAATAACGAGACTGGGCTGTAAAGTAGCGTTAGCGTGCCAGCAACTGAAGTGCCATTTAGTTTTTGTAGGCAAATGATTAAGATAGGAGATAATTAATACTCTTAATACTGCCCTCTTAATACTGTCACCAGAGAATAAGTTCAGAAATAAAAAGGATATGAGTGGGACAAAGATGAGCATGGAGCCCTCTTTCTGACGGCTCTTGAAAAGATTATTTGCAGTTTGTGACTGTGAAGCGTAAAAACTGAACTAGAGGTAATGAGATCAAGACTGAAAGAGAGGATCTTGGGTCAGCTTTTCTAAACTGTAACACTTGCTTGAACCCTGAGCGGTGTTTGAAGAACTGGAGTCGAGAAGAGAAACCACTGTATACTTGCGTTGGAAAAGATGGGACAGTTGGAAGAGAACAGGAGGTTGAAGAGAAAAGGATGGATGGGAAAATGGGCTGGGTTTCTTAAGGAAAGGGAGAGACTAGAGAAAGAGATCAGCTGCTCAGCTGATCAGACAGAAAATGAATAAGTGAGAGAGGAGCTAATATTAGTTGCCCCTTTTCAGCTGGTGTAGAGGAGAGTTGGAGGAGTTTGTTGCTAGCGACTTGCACACGCTGTAAATTATAAAAAGGGACAGGAAAGAATGTGGTGTAACGGGTGGTAGTGAGGAAGATGTGGCTGTGGTCATCAGAGGCAGCTCCACAGCACAGAGACTGACCAAATCAGGCAAACTGACTGACAGACAAAAAACGATACGAGCAGATGGCATGTCAACAAGGAGGCCAACAGTATGGAAACCAAGTTTGAGTATAGGAGACTGAGGAAAAGGAGGGAGAGGCAGAAGTTGAAGCTGGAGGTCCAGCCACCAGCTTATCTAGTTTTGAGGAAGATGTACCCTTTTCAAGTTGCTAAGTATCTCTGGATGCCCTTCAAAGGCATTGTTTTTTGCATCTTAGTACATAAATGTTACGGAGATAACAGAATGAGGCATTCAAGCCATTTTGTGTCGGCTGCCACACCATAACTGTTTTTTGGACCTGTGCAACTCAGTTCAGTATCTGTTCTTCTCTTATGTCTTGCAGCTGGTTAACAAAATAGAAAGGGATCCCAGTAGATCACGTGGTGAAACCTCTGATGTGAAGAACTCCTCTGGTTAGACAGAATTAAGGGGTTCTTGATTAAGCCTCTGTTTTGTGAAAGGTATTAGTGTCTCAAAGAACCAGTTGCAGTTTCGAGGCAGAAATATTAATGTGATGTTTCGTAAATCTGAATTTTCAGTGTATCTGTCTTGTGTTGTAGTTAGCTTCATCCAAAATAAAATTGTGCCTTGCCTCTTGAAAGGTATGTCTTCCGCAGTGGAATATCAGACAGCAGAGCTGGAACGGGAGCTTGAAAAAGTGAAAAGCAAGAAAACAAATCTAGGTAATAAAACTTCTTTCTATGTTGTTTCATGTGGATTGCAGTTTAATAAGCAACTTTAAGATATCTGCAACTTGTCGGTGTCACCTGACTGATAACAATTTTGATCCTAACCGAACTGGTGCATTTGCAGTCCTTTCAAACTTCTGTAGTTTCCACAAATGGAATCACTGCACTCCTCTAGCAAACATATTTAAAGAGAGTCTGATTTTGAATACTATCGCTAACATAATTTTAGAGAAGCTTTACCATTCTTAACTTCCTGATATGCAGCTTAGATAAGTCCAAATAATCATAAGCATATAATGGTTAAAGAAATAATGCGGTACTAAGACACTACTTTCCTCTTTGAATTTTTGAATTACTTCTGTAAGAGTCAGATTGTGCTTAAAAACAATAAAACAATTCTTAGCAGGTTTGTGTTTTTTAAAATTGAAAATTGATACTTCTCATAATGGCAGTGATTAAATGAAAATCTCTACTTACTCTAAAGCTTTTAAGATTTTTGCATTGATCACTGTATTTTGTGTGAGGGTAATACTATGGTAAGAAAAAGTTGTTGGATTTTCTTAGAGATACTAGTGGTGATGTCCAGTTAGTCTCATCTTTATCTTATTTCATAAAAGGATAGGTTGTACTAAAACATGCATAAAAAGCTTCTACTCCTTATTTTATGTCTCTATATTCATGGTAACGTTATCTTATGGAAGCCTGGGCTGGAGTACAAAGTACCTACAGTTATACTAAGAGTTTACAGGTATCTGAAATAATTTTTGTTTCAATCTAAAGTGATCTAAGGTATGAAGCTTCTAGTTTTTTTTTTTTTTTCTTCTTCTTCTGAACAGAGCGGCGAAAAAAAGCTTCTGCTTGGGAAAGGAATTTAGTCTATCCAGCTGTTATGATATTGCTACTGATTGAGACGGTAAGAATTTTTGCTCCTTTTTTTTTTTCTCATCAAAGAGCATGTAGAATTCTTTAGTCATTTGGGGGATGGTTTTACAACTCTCGAGTGATGTGTATTTAAGCAACAAACTTGATAACATTTTCTTCACCTTTTTCAAAAAAGCTTAATGCTGTGAAATCCAGTGAGGATAAATATATATACATTGTTTAAATGAGGAAAATCTTTAAATAATGAAACTCTTTCTACTTTTTTTATAGTCCATCTCAGTCCTCTTAGTTGCTCTCAACATTCTTTACCTGTTGGTTGATGAGACTGCAATGCCAAAGGGATCAGGGGTAAAGTAAACTTTTCCTGTATGATTTTGATAATTTTAGTAAAGCTTTGGAGCATTTACAAAAGTGCACAGTAGAACTTCTGCTTTAATATTGAAGCTAATGAGCCTCAACCTTGACTTGGTTCTGAGTTTCAGTCCTGCACATGTGTAAGCGGTTGTTACATGATTTGTTATGGTGAGTTCTTAATAAAACCAAGCCCACATCTTTATGAAGATAACATGATTCAGTAACATAAGTCAGAGGAGTAATAGCAATCTGGGGTTTGTGTTTTACTAATGCCTCCTACTATTAAATTGAACATTTCTAGGTTGCATATGAAAACAGATTAAAAAGAAAAGTCTGGGTAATACTTATGTTCCTCTTTCAAAACGTGTTTTTTTTATTACCTCCTTTATGATAAAAATCCTTCAAAAAATAAAGAACTTGGTAATAGTGAAGGATTTTTTTTAACCTGGTAAGTTTTTCCTGCATATAGCTATGTATGTACTTTCAGAGGCATGAAAGGTGTTAGTGGTGATAGCTGCTCTGCTTGTGGTATCGTGAATGTCCAAAAGAGCGTGCTGGAGGATCTCTTAATTTGGTTCCCAAAGTAATGGGGTGTGCATAAAACGATCATGGTGGGTAGATACAGTGTGCATAAAATGTGAATCCTAATATTAGAAAGCTAGAAATCGCTCATGTGTTTTGATAATACATCTCACTCGAGACTGAAAGCTAGCTGGTGCAATCGCATCGAATGCGAGACCTGCAGATTAGCACATCATAATGAAACATTTGGATGAAATAAAGCATTCTCCTAAATTAAGATGCCAATTTTTTGGTACTGATACAAGTTAACATTATGAACAATTATGTGTGTCTCATTAAATTATGCAAAGTATTTTTCTCGTTGCAGGGGCCTGGCATAGGAAGTGCCTCCCTGTCCACTTTTGGTTTTGTGGGAGCAGCACTCGAAATCATTTTGATTTTGTATCCTTTCTTCAAGAATTCTGTCTGTTAACAAGTATTCTGTCTAGTTTTCTGGGACACTGGTAATTTACTAAGACACTTGCCTGGAAAGAAGAAAGAGATAGGTCAGTCCTCCTGAAGCACTCGAAGTGTTTGTGTTTTTTTCTTTTGGTTCTTAAGACTTTCAGGAGACTGCTGAGAACTTGAGTGAAGCTTGCATTCCTCGGAGGTTCATTTTTCCTTGATTCTCACAGCTATCTTATGGTATCTTCTGTCGTCGGCTTCTACAGTCTTCGTTTTTTTGAAAATTTCACTCCCAGGAAGGATGACACAACTATGACAAAGGTAAAGTAAAGTCTGTGACGGGGATGCCCCCCTCCCCTCTCTTTTGCCACCCAAGACAAACTGACTCTTTTAGTTAGTAATTGCCCTGAATGGCTCATTTGCAGTGATCAGTATTTGTTTGTAAGCTGCGTAAACACAAACTGGAAGATTTTCAAAATGCTGAATGAGTGGGAAAAAGGATGTGCTCTGTTTAGTTTGGATGGCATCCATTCACTTGTAAAAAGCTTGGAATAGCAGAGCTTGTTAACTAGCTATAGAAAAGCTAGTGAAAGAACTTTTTTCAAAGGAAATGTATTGCTAATGAGTAACTTTGATTGTGCTAACTGTACTTCAGGGAGCTTGTTTGAAATCTGAAGAACTTGGTTGCTACAAGTAATACAGACAAAATAATTCAAATTTGAATAATTAAAGCAAGACTGAGGAGGTCTATTCAGCAACATTTTGCAGTCTGCGGCTAATTTGACTTTCTACATTTTAACACTGGCCTCAGAATAACAAATGCCCTTACCTAATGTTGAGGAACATGCATAAGTTTTTGGCAGAATATTCCCACAGCTGACAAGGGGAGGTGATCAGTAAGCAAGGAACAGATGTTAAGTTTGTTTATTCAATGTGTTTCATTGTAAAAACTAATGGATAAAACCACTTCATTTTTTTTTTTTTTTTACTATAAATTATTGGAAGCAAGAAAGTAGGTAAGAGGGATAAGTAAGAGGGAGTTGAAATGTTCTTAAAGTTTTCCATTGTTTGTTTACAGGATACCAGCAGTAACTTAGAAATAAATAGTGAATGCAGAAATACCAACTGACTCATAAGGAATCTTCTATTTTTTTTTAATTTTGAATTCCAGTAGTATTAGAGCTGAAGATGGTGATTCCCTGTGACAGAAAAGTTTCAATTACTCTTTATAAGAGCTTCAGAAAATCTAGAATAAAATCTAAACAGCTGTGAATTTTTTCATACCATTCAAGGTACTCCATAGGCATTCAGTTGCAAGGAAGCTCTTTGTAAATTTGTAATGCTAATCCTGCAAGCAGTTGCATATAAAGCTTAAGCTGATGTATAAGTCATCTATTTCAAGTTCATGGAATGAGTATTATATAAGAAGTTTGCAGGAATCAAGTAAACAGATGATGCTTTGCAATATGCTACTTTTGAATTATTTTAAATCTAAGCATACGTAACAACTTAAATTAAAAACAAATGATTCCATGTTTACTTTCTCTCTCTCTCTCTTCTTTGGCAATCTTCAGCTGTGTAACCCCATATGGAGAAGTGTGGCAGAGTAAGCCAGATTAACAGTATGTAGTTGTCAATTACTTTAGGTTAAGTTTAAAGTATGTAGCTTTCAGGAACAGTTCTTACCTGGACCGCTGCTTGTTTGGGACATTCCCATTTATAGTTGAAATGCTGTCTGTAATTTTTAAACAGATCATTGGAAACTGTGTGTCAATCTTGGTGCTGAGTTCTGCTTTGCCAGTCATGTCAAGAACGCTGGGTAAGTTGAACGGAAGAACAGAATTATTAAAATAAGGGATGCTTATTTGTTGAATTAAAAAAAAAACAAAGCAAACAAACCTGCAGCTGTAGCTTTTATGCTATTTATTTTGCCATTGATTTCGGTGAAAATCACATGCATGTGTGGCCCTGCGCCAATATGGCTGTGTATGAACAGCAGAGAACATTTAATAAAAGATACCAAACACTTTCTTGAATAAGTTCTTTTAAAAAAGCAGATGGAATTATCAGCTTAAACCAGGAGCTGGTGAGAAGAACACATGTGGAGACTGCTAGATCAGAGCAGTGAAAAATAGTTTCATATTTACTGTCTCTAAGTTTTTCATGAAAAACTATGTTTTGAGGATTTCGGGAATTAAATTTGAGGTAATACTGAGGAGTGCAAATGTCTTTTAACAAAGTTGAGCGCTCTTCGTATCCTAATTTTGCAACAGCAGTATCAAAAACCAGCCTATTTTCCTTAATGATCTGCTTGCATTCTTTGTTCCTTCAGTTTTCAAATATTAAAAATTTAGAATCCAGCGTAATAGAACTGGAGAAATTCTGATTTTATTGAGCTGGTAGAAGTGCCTGGAGTGAAGAACTGTTTTAGCCAGTTGGAAAAACAAGATGTTTAGTGCCTTAGTTTTATTTAATTGGTTAGTCTTCAGCTTGAATTCTTGAAGTGAGCCTGTAAGACTATCCTGAGTCAGATAAAGGTATGTGTTTAAGCAGTGCAGAGCACTTGCAGCTAATGTGAATTTCACATTATTTATTGCAAGCAATAAAAAAAATGTCCATCTCAGGCTGTATGAGTCTTACATTGAATTTAGGAATTTAAGCTCAGGCCTGCAGCCTGGTAATGCATACCCAGTAGTTTTGTAGCTGGTTATCTTTTCAACTACAGTATTGTCAAATCAAGAGTACTTAGTATTTTTCAGTAAACTGTACTGTATTTTCATGCTGTATATGTCAACACATGAAGAGTCTTATTTACTAAATCCAATCCATAAATAAAAAACCCTGATGGGTAAACAGGCAAATGACTTTGTAATATAATGCATTTTGGAGGCTCGGATTCTGAGATATACATGTGCATGTGTGTGCATGTATGTATCTGCATGCGTGTGCACACACTCTAGAGCTCACTTTTTAAAAATCTGTTGTGAAACTTCACCAACGTTCAAAAGACTAACTCTAGTATTTAATGTAATCTCGTTGTAAAATATAGCTAGTATGGTAAAGATCTAAGATATCAAATTAGTCTATCAGGTGTTTTTCAGCATGACATATTGTTCCAAGTGTTTTATAGTAGAATTTTAACATTAATGTTATGTCCACTAACTTATGGCATGTCATTTGTTTAAAAAAAAAAAAAAAAGTCACTGTTAATGATCTGTGAGATTAACAGTTGATAATAAATAGATTCTGTGGAAGAAAGTATACATGCTGGGTGCATTGTTGTCACATAGGAAACAGATTAATGGTAAAAGTCACTTTAAAAAAAAAAAAAGCCAACAAATGAAATTCCTGAATAGTTTGCCATAGAGATAAATAAAAGAAGAAAAAAGATGGAACAATTAACACACAGCTAACAAATGCACAGACACAGCTGTCCAAACAGGATTAATAGTGTATTAGAGTACAGTGAGTCATGTGGTGCTTTCAAAAATATCAACATGTGTTGCATTACATGCTACTGCCCTGTGGCACTGAATAGATGAAAGGAAATAAATGTTAAGTAGATTCGTAGTCTTTTCACATTATTAAAAAAGCAAGTTTCTAGGCTATACAAAAAAAGCTGGACTTTATCATTATGGGAAAGGTAAACTAGCAAAAGTTATCCAGTACATGTACTGACCTCTTTCAAGTTTTAAAGATGGAAATATGAAAATCATGTACATGTTTTGTAGCATTCATTAAATATATTGGTGGATGTCTCTTAATCTGTCACTTTTGAGAATGCCAAGATAGTTTTTACTAAAATAAACTCAGTTTTCCCAGTACTTTTCAGCCTTTTAGTAGTCCTACTTTGACAGACGTTTTGCCAGCAGCACTGTATTGCTAACCACTGTTAAACAAATTGGGAATAGAATGCCTAGCAGCCAGGAGCATAGAAAAAGAATTGTAAACAAAATTGAATTTTCTGAAATGAAAAAGTTTTCCAACAATTTTTCTCTTGATTCTTACTTCTTGTGGTTAAGTAAATATGATTTGAAATTTACTATGTTTTCAAGCCTTACATACAAATATTTTCTTCTTGTTTTTCACCTGTACAATTATTTAATATACTCTTTGGTAAATTGTCACTGACTTTCTTGGCTATGTATTTGTATCTGGTAGAGAAGTAGCTTTCTGTTCTGGTGCTATGCAGCCTTTCAAATGCAGTCTTGGGAAACCTTTTCTCTAAGAGGTGTGTAGTTCCTTCCTCTGTAGGAGAGTTAGTAGAAACTTATTAACCCTTCTCTCCCCCAAAACCTACAAAATGATACGGTATCAGTTTTTTTTCAGATGAGCAATGAATTTTTTTTATTCAGAAGAGGAAAATGCATGTAACTTGTGGATAATATTTTTCCCACCTGCTCTAACAGATGTATCTGATTTCATTTTTGTTTATCCTTCTAACAATGCTTGCTCTGTTGCTAGCTGCTCTTCTGAGCCCTATGAGTCAAGGAATTTTTTTGTCTTTTCCAAAAGTCTTCAGCCAAAGTCCTACTTGTTTTGTTCCTTTTTCTTTAAAGCTCTGGAAGCCTATACATTCAAACTTGACTTTCTCAATTTTTCCTATAGCTCTGCAGTCTGACTAAAACACTCCTTTGAAAATGTTAAGGACGCTCTCTGCTTGGCTTCAAGTGTGAAAATGACTGTTGTTTATTCTTTGTGTATTTACCAGTGCTTCAGTCACGGTTTCTTATGCTATGAACTTCTGTGCTTTTGGATATTTCTCCCTCCCTCTACTTTGCTTTTTTAATCAACTTCAGTCTTTTTTTTTTTTTTTTAAATCCTTTTAAACCTCTCGTTCGTTCCACTTTCTTCACTTTGGCATGTTTTTCTTAGAAGCCAAAGTTGATCCCTGTAGTTTTTATTTAAATGACTGATACTGAAGTCAAAGAAACGTGCATACCTTTTAATGCCATGATGGCTGGCTGAGGAGTCTTAGGTTCTGAGCCAGGATCACTGTGCAGCAAGGTCATACATGCCAGGGTTTACCCTTAAAAGGAAGGTAATTCACCCTTAGTTGTGTCTCCGTTTATTATCACCGAAAGCACCATTTTCAAAAGCCTCAGAGATGACTCTGAACTCGCTTCCAGGGACTTCAGAGTTATTTTCTGTCGAGAAGGTTGCCTGAAGTTTGCTCATGTTTTGATTCTGCGGCTAGTTAAAACCTCTTTCCTTCCCACCGTTAGTCTCAATTCTGAGCGTGTGTCACCGACATCTTCAGAGTTGAGAGTTTTTGGAATGTAATGGCTCATCAATCCTAGACAGCCATTACTTGGGTATTATCTCCATGTTTTGCCCTTTATTTAGTTGTCTTTCTTGAAGCAGACATGGAAAAGAAACGCTCTGTGGCTCCACCTCCTCTATCTCCTGGGATGCGCCCTAAAGTTTACAAATGCTTACACAGGTCTGAAAAGTCTTGCTCAGTTAGCTTTAGCAGTTGCCTAACCTCTGCTCAGTACAAAGCCCAAGTGTTGGTGTTATGAGGTCTTTCAGCCAAACGCTTCCTTCTTCTGAGCAAATACTCTCTGGCCTTAGTGGTGGCTGCTAAAAAAAAAAAACAAAAACAAAAAAAACAAAAAAAAAACCTGCAGTGGTAAAGATGTCGAAAGCAGTGGCTCTGAAAAGCACACTTAAAAAGGCCTAATGCTTACTATAAGATTTTTGTCTTTCTCATGGAAAGGCTCTTTTTGCTACCTGAAGTTTTTAGTTTGAAAGCCCACAATGCCTTCCATCACTTTCAGAAATAGGTAAGGATCTCATAGAAACTGACATTTCACACAGTTTTCATACTGATATTGGTTTTTTTCTAGTTACTTATTGAAATTATGAAGGGGAAGTTCTTATCTAGAATAAATAACTTTAACTCACATTATTCAGGCCTTTTGCTAGGAAACTCAAACATTTTGATAAGTTTGTCTTACAGTTTTATGGTAGACAATCAAGAGGCAAAAACACTTGAGAGCATTGTCTTATGTACTCAACCTTACATTACAGCATGTTGTCCGAAAGAATTTTGCTTTTTCTCTCTCTCTATATATATAAGTAAGAGAATGAAACTTGTCTGTTTTTATAAAAATGTAGTCAAGATCTTAATGTAAATTGTAAATGTAATTTCAACAGGAATTACCAGATTTGATCTTCTTGGAGACTTTGGAAGGTTTAACTGGCTGGGAAACTTCTATATTGTATTATCTTACAACTTGCTCTTTGCTATCATGACAACGTTATGTCTGGTCAGAAAGTTCACCTCTGCTGTGCGAGAAGAGCTCCTGAAGGCATTAGGTAATAATAGCACTGAAAATTTAGTTTGTGTTTTGACTCTTCCTTTTTCTAGCATAAAGTTACCCTTATGTGCTGCTGCTAAAGTTCTGCACAAATCACAGAAAACTTCTTGCTTTTGTGCAAGTTTCTCTAAGTTGAGATGAGAACGCGTAGCTATGCGTCATTTGAAGCAATGAGCACTGAGACAGTGTTGACGCGATACATGCTCGCTGTTACTCCTGTACTCCTGAACCAAGTTTGATTATACTTCAAAGGAGTGGTGATCTTCAGTGACTTCTTTAAGGGGAACTTTGGGTTTTGTTGGTAGTTGAAGGACAAACAGAACCAATTCTAATCTCTAATCCTTTGTTTTTACACCAAGACATCTGAGCCTTAAACTCTCCCATCTCTAGATCATATTGTGCTGTTCTCATAGCCTGCGTTCCAAACTAAAACAGACTTTTAGCGTTGTTTTCTTGTTTAAACCTATTTATTAATTCCCTAAAAATATCTTAGTGGAAATCTTAACTTCCTCGTTGTGATGTTTTTCTTAAGCTCTGCTTGTTCAGAAAATCAGGATCTTTGCAACTGGCTGAGTAAAACCTACGGTTGAGTAACCAGGACTCTAGCTAGTCTAAAATGATCAAATTGTGCATTCGTGTTTCTTAAGAATTTGCAATATGGCAATATAAGAAAGGCTTGAGACATTTGATAAATACTTAGAGGAGAAAATGTACGCACTGTGTTGTTACTAAATTTTATCTTGACTAATTAGTGACACTTCCTACCTCCTTAGAATCCTAGAGCCAGGCCTTGCTTAAATTGAAAGGGTTGATAGTAAAGCTCAAGTAATGTGCATTTATAACCTTGGATTCAGTTTGTAGTGTCTAAAAGATACATGCCTTAGGCTTCACTGATACTGCTTTCCAGAGTTGTGACCATGGTAAACAAAAGCCAAGCACTTCCTAGCATGCACCTCTACTGGTAGCAATTAAGTGTTTTAAAATATTTACAGTTCTACTAGAAAGTCACTTTGTAGAATCAGACCTGCTAAATAGGAAATGAAATACAAAATGCCTGATATGGTAGCGCTAAAACAAGCCGTATTGTGGTGGGGTTTTTTTTTAATGTTTAAATTTCAGGGGAAGAAATTAGTGGGCCAGGAGTGTGTAAATCTGTCCATAGATGTTCATGCTAAAATTATTTTCAGAAAAGTTGCATAGTTGAATGAGATAGTATTATGCGAGTCAGCTGATAGAGATGAATCAAGGTCCCCTCATAAAATGACTGTAACTAAAAGCTGAGGAAGTAAGTCAAATAGATCATACCACATCATGCATCTATTTTTTGTCACTGTTTTGACTGTTCAGATTCCTTTGTATAATGTAATGGCTGTTGTAGAGCTCTAGAGGAAATAAATTAACATTAGTCAGCATGGGCTTATAGCAACAGATCTGGTACAGCTTTTAAGTTTCTGACTTGAAGCAAAAGATGGAAAGCATTTAACTTGATACTTCATGACATTTTACTATATTGTTTAATCAAACATTATATAGATTGAAAGCAGATTGGTAAACTTTAAAATGTAGACGTAGAAGGACAATGGCCCTTGTATGGTGTCATTCTAGTGGATTCTTTAGGGCTTCTCTTTTCGGCTCTTGCTGTTAAATATTGTGCAATTTTGTGTAAATATTGTGAACAAAATGGAGAAGCAAAATAATTGATAAAAGGTTTGCATTTGACATGGAGTTATAAATCCTGACGAGCGCAGGTCCCTCAAATGGACTGGCTGGGTTTGCTAAGCGTACTAAGCATAACAAGCACTATGTTTTTTTAAAATGGTCACATGTGCATTCAGAGAGTGTGAACCACAATTTGTGTCCTCTTCTCTCCCCTACACTGAGAGCTGTGGCTCTGAGGACTAGAGTTGAAGTCATGAGAGAGTAGTTTAAATACTTGCCTGGGAAAGGACAGGAGACTGTAATTAACACTGTCAAATAGGAGAGACCTATGCAATAAGAACAAAAGGCTGTAAATGGAGCTAAAGAAATCAATCACAATGTGTGTCTAAAAATATGATTAGTCTTTTAAACAGTTTAGAGGTGATGATTGTAACTAATGATATCAAAATCAGAAGTGGATGCTTCTCAGAAAGATGCTATTGCTTAAAAGAGTTATTTATTCTTTTGGCCTGTGGTATACATCGACACACTAAAGAACTGAGGAAGAATTGCAGTCCTCAACTCTTAAATCTGTGATTAAAGCAACCTAAAGTCAGGCTTCTGTCTCTTCCATGTTTTGTTAAAGCAGAAGTCCGTTGTAATGGACTTTTCTCGCTTATAACACAGTTGATGGAATTTCCCAGAAGTCTTTTATATCTGAGCTGGAATATCAATTCTGGTCTCCAGCAAATGTGGAGACCTTCACCACAGAACAATTTGGTTTGTGTGCAAGAAACATAGAAGAATTGTAATTTTTCCTTATTGTATACTGTTTTGCAGGATTAGATAAACTTCACCTGTCAAACAATCCAAGAGACTCAGAGGCAAAGCCTTCTGCAAATGGGCATCAGAAATCACTGTGATGAACAATCATCTGCAATCAACAGAGCTGAAAACACCAACCTCGTGGCATTCCCATCATCTCATTTCTGTATTGACTTTACTTGTTGATAGTGTGGGTCCAACCTTGTCTCATCTTTTGATGCTGTGGGCTTCTGAGGAAGTTTGCTATATCAGATTCTCCTCTTTCCAGTTAATTTTTGGTCTGCTTGTATATTTTCCAGTAAGTTAATGCAGGAGGTGCCTTGAAGACTGGAAGCTGAAGAGAATAATGCATTCCTTTTTATTTTTTTGACAGTTTCATATCTTTAGGTATTAACTTGCTACCATTTACGTGTACAGTACCTCCTGTATAATACAGAAACAGCTATAAAGAGTAACTTTGGGACTTGGTTTTAAAAAAAAAAAAAAAAAAACACTTGAAGTCCAATATGACCCTTACTGGAAACATAAACTACCTAGAGGAGGTATCCTTGACAGTAGATGAACAGTTCCACTAAGAATGTGTTACAAAATGAAGGTGACTGGTAGAGAGAGATCACAGTTCCTTTCATGTAGGATTCAGCCGGCTGTTTATAGTCTAACATTAAGCTTTCTTGGAAGAGCAGCGTATTCAGCTTTCTGTTCTTAGCTCTAAATGTCAGGTTGCTTTACCGGTAGTCAGACAATGTCTTATCAAATAGAGTGAACCACAAGATGAAGATTAACTTCAGTGTTAAATCTGAGCCTAGTATGCTTTATAAAAAGCTATGTAGACCCCTCGTCACAGCTCTTACAGTTCTGTAAGCTAGCGTGCCATGGAGGTCAGTACCCTACCAAGTACACCCCGGTAAAATTCTTAATGAACTTCTGTGTATCAGCAGTACTTGGAATCAATGCAAGTAGCATAGGCCTAGGAGGCTGCAATTGCACAGTTTTTTACAATCTTTAATTTGAAGTAAATTATTTCTCTGAATTTATACTAGAGTTATCAGGATTTCTGTTCCGTGGCATAATCCAGTGTCTTTCACTAGTCTGTTTTTTTTAATGTATAGACATGAACGTGTATATAGGCCTGTATGTGTAGATATCGTAAATTCAATTCTAAGCTTATAGAAAGGATGTAGGTCGCTTGTAAGTAAAACTTGCGTGTTCAATCTTGCTAGTATAAATGTTTGCAGTGTTGCAATTTAGCTGCTCAGAGGCCTCAGATTCAGAATGGCATCAGTGGGTGGTAATGTCCTTTTCCTTAGCATCACTGCAGCTTTAGGAATCCTATAAGCAGTTTATTTAAAAAAACAAACAAACAAAAAAAAACAAAACACCACCACCACCACCACCAAACCCAACATATTATTCAAAATCTGTTTTCACTTTTGTCCTGTTCTGCTGCAAGGAATCTTCAAACAGGTTTGAATGGGGACAACTTCAGTATGTGCCTGTTACGTAGTGGATCAGTCAACGTTACTGTCTATCTCCTATTTCTGTAAAACCAAAATACATCTATCTGAAGTTTGAGGTCTTATGCTTAAACCAGACTGTGACAACTAGCTCTCCAGTGTGGCTCTGAAATGAGATGGACCTTGTGTCAGATGCTTTTTGGCTGTTTTCCTGAGATGACTGCACTGGGCTGTAGACCTTATTGCTGTGTGAGTGTGATTTGTGTGTGATTCTTCCCCCCACCCTGAGTGTTTCAAAAAGTAAGCTCCAGTATACATGAGGATTTCTCAGTTTTTTGGGGCTGCCTTTTCTAACTCGAACTGGGACATAATGTAAATACTGCTGTAGTAAACATGACAGCTAGAGTTGCTGCTTTTTTGTGTGTCATTAGTATAACTTCAAGGCTAATTAAGCTGCCTATGGATGTGTCGTACAGTCTTGGAAGACTTAAAGTAAAATTGGTCGATTTCATTAAGATTTACAAGCATCTTCTTTTATGTTGTTTGAATATAATGCTGAAATTTTGGACAGGAATCTTCTCTGACTCAAAGTTGCCCAACCAAGAACAGGGAGCTATAATTAAAAGGTTTTCTGTTTGTTTTTTAATGTGGTCATATTTTAAATGTCAGATTTATTAGGGGCATCATTCAGGTATTCAGAGCTTGTAGCCTTATGTGTTAGCATTACAATTAAAAATTGAAATGTATCCACTTGTCCATGCAAGTGATACTAGGACCAAAATTGTCCTTGTGTCTTAATGGGGCTGATGAATTGTGGTATATAATGAGGTTAGTTACAGTCATTAAAGTTTTTCTATTATGACCTTAAGACAGTTATTTGAATACACTCTTTGAATAAATGAATTTAAGGAAGAAATCTGGAGAGCGTGAGCCAGCGTAAGTCTCATTCTCCACTCCTTTCTTAGTAGGCAGACTGACATGACTTTTTGGGTTGATGTTTGCCCTGGCATCAGTGATCTAAGAACCCAAGAACCAAATGGGTTATAATGTAGATGTGATTTCCAGAAATGAATGGGTTTATCTTAAACTGAGCAGAGACAGTTCGTGCTAATAAGCATGCACGTTTTTAAGTGAGATTTTGAAGCTTATTTATTTTGAGGAGGGGAAAAAAAAAAGAAGTTATGGCCTTGCCTGCTGCCGTTCTTCCTACTGGATTCCATCGTCAGAGATGGGCATGGGTTAAGATTACTTAATTGAAGATTTTACACAGAAAAAATGCAGGTTGGTTAAGATACTGTGGTTTCTATGGTGGATTAGTCTGCAGAGAAATTTAGAACTACTCTGTGCAGTTACTGACAGTGTGTTTTAAACTCAACTGTTGTGACGCTGTCCACGTGAAAATACTTGTTTGGCCTTGAAAATGACGTTGCTTATGCAAAGCTTCTTACAAATACAGTGCTACTTTCAGATAAACTGAGTGTAAAATACAGGTCACTATATATTTTTCACAGAAGCATATATTCACTTAAATACAAGCAACTGGTAATTCATTAATGGATATTAACGATACATTCCTAGTATTTTGACTCATGTAGAGTCAGGTGGTCTATACCTTCAAGGTATATACAGCTGATCTTAGTAACATCAACATCTGCCTCGCTTCTTATGAGGCAAAAGCACATAAATGCTTCCATCTTAAACTAGATACCACACATCAGACCAAAAAAATGTAAATTTTTTTTAAGTTAGCCATTTCTGGGCTTTGTTCTACGTTGGTAGCACAGTATTAAATACAGTGGCAGAATTGTATTATTGTGGGATTTTAAAGTGTAAAGCACACCTTCAATACTTAACACTTTAAGCTTAAAAAGTATGGGTTACTGTACAAGTAAGCTTTTGCATTCATAGAAAACTTTGTTTACTGTCTGTAATGTGATACTTATCTTTGGCCCTGTTTCTCCGGTATCTTTTACACTGTTGACTGTTTTACAGTGTCATAGAAATTAAAGGATTTGTCAAGATATTTTCCTTGTTTGGCTCCAGAGTACCACCTTGAGTACAATGCACAGTAACGGCTTTTCACTACACTTGAGCTGGGGTTAGCAGGACCTCATGCCGGCACGTGCTGGAGGGGATGGACGCGTGCAAGGGGGTGCTGCAAGATGACACTTTCTCCCGTATGTGACCTGGCAGATGCGCTGCTGGCGGCGATGACTGCGAGAAGGCTGCAGCTGCTTAGTTAAGTTTGTCCTACTAGTTCTCCCCTGCTGGTACTTAAACCCCTGACCCAGCTTTTTTAGTTGCTCAGGTGACCCATTGCTGTGTGGGAAAGACAAGATGACCCTTTGCTTAAAAAAATTGATGATCTAAATGAGAAAGAAATAAGACAAAAGCAAAGAGTAATTGGCTCCTTCATGTATCTGACTTTTCTTGAGCTTTCTAAGAACAGTCTAGCCTTTTTCCTCCTCGCTCCTGTGAGAGGAGTAGGAGAAAGAACGGGCTCAGCTACTCTGCAGCAGCTAAGCTGTACGCTTAATGGTTTCTAAGCAGCGTATATGACTGTGAAATACAAAGCTCAGGAGGATAGCTAAGTTCCGTTATTTTTCATATACCCAGAGTTTTAAAAGAGAATTTTTTCATCTAGGGAAAGTCATTTGAGTAGGGACAATACGTTAAGGATAATTGCATAACCTGTGCAAGAAATATGCTTAGTTCTGTTTGATCAGAAGAGCATTGATATGAACTATGAGCCTTTAAATACTTTAAGTAAGGCAATAAGATCCTCTTACCCATCACTGTTAATGCTTTTTTTGTTATTTTGGTGCTGGCTTGAAATAACCTCTTCAGTGCTAATGCAACATTATCTAAAGATGCAAATGTACTAACTTTTTTGCAGAATACTTCAGGAGCTGATATTTTTGGCTTCTGAATATTGAATCTATTATTAGTAAACTGGCAAGCTATTTCAGTCACATCAAGTAGCACTTGAGTTTTCAAAAAAAAAAAAAAAAATTTGCCTTTAAATTCATCCCATCCAGTAAGAAAGACCTACGCCAATAGCCATCAACCACTGTTTTGATGTGGATTCCGAACCAAGCTAATGTACAAGGGAAGTCTGTCTGTAGACGGTAATAAGCTCTGCCACCCAGTGCCCTCACTTAAAATAAGCAAGTCCCCACACCGTCACAGAGAGTTGTCATGCTGCTTTTTGTTTTGTTTGTTTTTCGGTATGAGGAGATCAGCCCACAGCTGTCTGCCTGCCACGTGCAATTCCAGTTGCTGAATTTGACTGCAAAAGACTGGAGACCCTGAAAGAGTTTCCAGGGAATAGCAGTGCAGGCTCCTGAATTACAGCTTTTCACTTTCCGCTCAAGTTTGCTAAGACTAAAAAGTCATACGCTGTTTTCTGGTTGCACTTTTCTGTGCAGGCAGTTTGTTTGTGTCACTTCTTGCTGCCTCAGAAACGCTGTATGATTCAGAAAAGAACGGTGTCCCCTCAGATCTCATCTAAAGGTGGTCTCTTACCTATTTCATTTTAATGATTAAAACTTGACAACATCTGTCATGTACTTAGGAAGGAGAAAACATCTCATGGAGAGCTAACATCTGATTTCCAGGATCCCCACTGTGCCCAATCCCCCTTTGGAGGGGGAACCCTCCTCCCTCCGCAAAAAGCATGGTGGTGGTGAAGCCCACTGGTTCAGAGGGTCCGTTTTCTGTTCTTTTTCTAGCTGATCTTTAAAAATCCATTTTAGTTAAAAAAAAAAAAAAAAGAGAGAAAGAAACGTGTTTTGATAGCATATGAAAGTTAATAGTTTGTATGTTATCTAAATATCCTGTATTCCACCTGCACTGAAAAGAACCTCATAAATTCTTATAATACCTGTTTTGTGACTCACAGTGCAACAGTACCCCGACTTCAAATTCATAGAAGCCTGTGAATTTTTGAACATAGCTGTCTTGGTAACAGCAAGTAACCCTGAGGATGTTTGCTAGTTTTAATTACTGTATTTTTCTAAGTAACTTTTTCGGTTTCCTTTATTGCGAATAGATTTTTTTCTATCCACAGCTTTAAATGTTTAACGAGTGCAGAAGCTGACTCCAAACTGTCAAAGTGAGAGTATTATAATTATTTTATCCTGTAAATGCTGATAATCCTGGCTATTTAAATCCAAACTATTTAAGAGCTATATCTGTATTCAGACCTCACATCAACATTGAAATTGGGAAATCCCAGTTTGTAAAGGCTTCGGGTATCTCACTCGTCACCTGTACCTACATAAGTATCTTGGGATACTGTAAAATTGCTTCTGAATGTTGCATGTGAACCTCAGGTGTTTGCTGTTGCTCCCCACTGCCCCCCCAGTTGCATAGGATTGAAAGTCAATGTTACTGGAAATGCAGTGATGAGGCTGCTTTCATGAACAGTGCTTTATCTTGCGTTCCTCATGTGTTCAGTGCTTGCATAGGTATCGGCTGCTGAAGGGGTTAGGGCATTTGCTTTGATTTTAATATACGTCCTTTCCCACACACTCTGTACAGGGAAATTCCTTAGTTACAAATGTTCTTCCATTGTGAAGATATTAATATTTAATCATTCATTTGCACTTAATCTCGGTGTTACCACTGGATTCCATTAAAACAATCCTGTCATGAGGGTGTGGGTTTGCTAACAAGCTACCAAGAGGTCATGTAAAGTTTGAATTTGGAGCGAGATGGAAATGCTGTAGCCATTGGGCATATACCTCCTTTTACATTTAGCAATGTGAGGTAACCATCCACTCCTCACTGAAAGAGGTAACTTGGTTTGTACAACAGACTGAGAACGTGCGAATGGCAGATACCTGTGGAGTAGCTGATGGGCTGCAGAACTCCGCTGCCGTTACCTTTTGTGTAATTTGTTGAGTGCAGCTACAGTTCTTGATGTGCCTTGTGGCCTCGCTTTATCGGTGATCGAGAGACATTGTTCTGGGGTGCCAGCACCACTCTTTCCTGTTTCGATCGAAGTCAGATTTTGCATGGTACCAAGGTAAGACTCTTCTGTACTGCTTGGATTTCATGTGTGTGAGTATGTGTTGGACCTTCTCTCTCTCTCTCTCTCTCTCTCTCTCTCTCTCTCATGTAAAATGATCATTTAAAAAAAAGCATGACAGTGGCACCTGTACTGTGAATGTAATGGACATGTTTAAATGCTTTAGGAAAAAATTGTAACTGCTGCATGACTTTTTTTTTCTCTAACAATAAATTTTCCCATTTTAGGCAAAAAATACTTAATTTCACCAAATCTGTGCAACTGCCTCCTCCCTGACTTCTTACTGGCTTTATGATATAAAATAAAGCTGAGCCACTCTTCAGCTTTAAAAGGTAGATTTCAAGTTTACTTTTGTTGTTTGGCCTGACTCCTGTTGCTCTAAGAAAACGTATAAAAAAGGAAGGTACGTTTGGGGTCATGGATTCGAAATTTTAACATGTCAGAAAACATACACACACACACACACAAAAATTTAGCTTTCCTTTACTTTCATGTGAGGTTTTGAACCTAACCCTGCATTACCTCAATAGAAAACACTTGTTGCGCAGACAGGCTCGTCTTCACTAAGCTAAAATACCTATCGAGGAGAGGGAGAACGGTTCAGAGAGCTGCTGAGGGTCTTCTCACGTGATAGCAGCTTCAAGTGGCCTTCGGTGATGTGACTATAAAAATACAGCGTTAACCTAGGGTTTCTGTTGATGGCAGTGTATGGCAACAGATAGTTTCCGTCTTGCACTTACAGGTTTTTCACTGCTGGGTTACTGGTTAAGATTTTAGTTTAAAAAAAAAAAAAAAAATTACGCACAGTCTTAACTTTGTGTGAGGTTGAGTGATGTTGAATCAATGGTCTGCTCTCAGATTTGTGCTTAAGGGTTTGTAAGTTCTAAGACTTAGCAATAAGTTTTTTTTTTTTTTCCCCCACATACATGAATGTATCTTGGACCAAGGTAAAATATGACTGAAAAGGTATGCTTTTACTCTTAATGTTATCGGAACAGTTTTCTTCACACCTTCTGCCCTCCACACCCTTTCTAGTTTATTTTAGGTCATCCAAAAAATGTGCTGTATGAAGTTCTCCGTTGTAGATACTTCACTGTGTTACAAAACTATGAAAATAATTGCCTCTGTAGCCAGTTTGAATTTTTATGTGAAAAGCAGTGGTAGTTTTTTTATTTGTAATGTTACATTTTGAATGTTCTGTAGGAATTTTTTTTTACTGTGTTTTCAATAAAGTTAAAGCATGATTCATAGTGGGGTTTTGATGCTTTTTTTTTTTTTTTTAATTTAAAGCAATGAAAAAAATCTCAGTGGAGGTTCTAAATGACTCTGTCGTAGGTGTACCTGCTTCCATTCCTGTCCGTTTCCCCCCTCCAATTTAAAGTACTTTTGAGATTCTCACTGTCAGGTTTTTTAAATTATACGAGGTATGGGATGTGATAGAGATTCTATGTTCAAAAGCATTACAACCCTGTTTTTGGGAAGACAGATGCACAGTTAAATTGAACCCTCTACCTAAATTTAAGTAAGCGTGGCTGTGTGTATGAGAATATCACAACTGGATAACGTGTAAGTCATTTTCAGTAGTTTGACTGAAGTGCAATTTTTATACATTTAAAAACCTGACCACTGCGTTTCCTAAACTATTTGAAACTTGCACAGTTTCAGACTTTCCTTGACACTTCACTGGAGATTTTAGGCTTTTTCTTAAAGTTCAAGAATCTTATGGCTGGAAGGGACCTGAAGACCTCTAACCCTTTCAACTGCACAGGAGCAAACATACCTACGACGTTATTCCTGGCATTTAACTAGCCTGTTAGGAACTGTCTTTGATTTCTGTGCTGTCTGTAAGCAAGGTCCAGGGTTTAATTGTTCAAGGTTTCCTACATGTCAAACACGACCGGCCCTTCCCACATTTTAAGCTTTAATTCGGTTCTCCATGTTCATAGTGAATAAGGCAAGTCTTTCTGCTTGCATCAGCTTCTTTCCCTGCTTATTTAAAGTTTTCACTTCCCTTTAACTTCTTTGTAATAAGTGACCCCGATTTGGATCCTCACTGGTTTATGTAGCCCTCTGGTCATCCTTGTTGCTACTTATAGGACTCGTGGGCAATGCCAGTGTTTCTAGAAAAGCAGCGCTCAGAACTGGTTACAGTAATCTCCCTGCTGGGCCTTAGAAGACTCCATGCCTCTGCCTCGCGTAACATCGTTGCTTCGTACTGAGCTTGTGTTTGAAAGCATTTCTGATGTTTTTCTACAGAAAGCCTGAATACTGCTACATATAAAAGATGTGGGTGATCTTATACATATGATCATTATATACGTAAGTGAATATTTTGCACCTGTTATGGAATTTTACACTTTTTTTAGATATTTCCCACCTTATCTCGTCTGATATTGATAATTCAAAGCTTGCTCTTGGAAATATGAGGTAGAATTTTTGAAGCCATAAAATTAGTGTGACACTCATGGTTTCTGTCATATCTGCAGGACTGTTATTTTAGAGAAACAGAACTGTATTGGTTTGATACGATTTTGTTCTTGGCAAATCCCATGGCAAGTACTAGCTCTATTTAAGTAGTTTGTACCAGTATATTTCCCGAAAATGAAGTGAAGCTAATGCTACAGTTCTTCAGGTTCTTTCCTCCTCCCTTGTTTCAAGACAGGTTTATCAGTTCCCACTCCTTTGGAGTGTCATTTCTTCTCTTCAAGTGCTTAGAGATAACCAGACCTGAAAGCATGGTATCCAGATTTCTGGATTTGCAAGAGCTGACTTCAGCAGCAACTGATCTGTAAAACTCTTCTTACCTGAGGATTCTTTAATATAACCTTTTCCTCTTCTAGCCTGAGATTTTAAACCTATACACCTGATGCTGTGGTGACTTCTCTCAGAAACCATCTTTGGTGATGTGACTTAATTTCAGTAATGCATACCTGAAAATTCATAATCTCTTTTTCGTTTCTTTTGAAAGCGGTCAGTACTTTCTGATTCCATGGTTCTCAGTAGTTCTCAGAAGTTCTGGGATGATCATGCTCCTTTCTATCCACACACAGCTACCTTTGGATTGGTCAGAGTCATTCAAGTGGAAGAGGCAGCCAGGGTAAATAGTTCTGGTTTGTGATGTGTGCTGAAGGAAAAAAACTTATTTCTTGCCACAACTATCAGTAAAAGTACTGGCAGCCCTTGTAAACTGCTGCAACAAATCAGAAGTAAAAACCACAGGTGAGGTATACAGCAAGGTGCTGCTGTATGAACACAATCACTGAATCGACTGTGGCTGATCTCTGGGAAATGGGAGAAGGTATGAGTGACAGAGGGAGGATGTAGCTGAAAGATGCTAGAAGACCAAATGTGAAACTGAATATAAAAGAAAAACAGAAGTAGGAAGCAACATCACCCCTCTAACTTTTATTTCTCTAAATATAAGGTATCATTGTCCATAAAAAGTCAGTTGTTCTTGCAAAACCTGGCTCGAGTTAGAAGTACAATCTGTTGTCAGCTAAATGCCATTAGGTAGTTCATTATAAGCTACACATATCAACATTCAAGAATTTTCTTCTGATAATACGAGCGACATAAAGGACAAACGTGTCTTTCTCCCAAGGAAAACTCTTCAAATGCTTGAAGACAGGTATGATGAAACAAATGTGAACACGAAAGCAGAACAGTCTGTCGTGAAAACTGATTGCTGTTACCAGAAAATATACAGGGAGGATGAATAGTAGGACTGAGTGGCATAATACAAATAGGACAGTCAAATATCTCTTGCCGAAGGGCCTAAGTGAAAAAACAAAGCAAAACAAATCAAAAACATACTGCAGACTAACGAAATAATGAAAGGTAAATATAGAGAGAAAAAAAAAGCAAATTAAAATGTTTAAAATGTTCAGATTTTATGACAAGGCTAGTGAATTTTGATTAAACCAGTTAACACTTTAACTCTCAATTTTGTCTATGATCTCTGTAGGCTCTTTAATTGAAGTAGGAGCAAATCTGAGTTGTAAAATCTTTTTAATATCTCTGATTTGGAACAGTTGGACCAAAATATAAAAACAGATCAAAAATTTTGCTGAAAGTCTCCCATGCCTCTAAATAGATTAAGCCTCTAAATGCAAAATTGCCTGAATAAAAAATAATAAAAGCACCAACCAACCTGCATCTGTATCTTCTCCCAGTCAATTCTGTTTAATAAGGTTTCTTTTCCTTCCAACTGCTGAACCACATCTTGACTTGCAGCTATAGAAGAATCTATTTCAGAAAAAAATTCATCTAGGTTTATATCATAAGAACTCAACAGACGATTGCTGATATGTTGAACCTGAAAAGAAAATGGATTGCAATTGGAGCAGGATTTTGAATTATTTATAGGTATATTTATATTTATACAATATATCCACTTTGTACGTAGAATCGTGAGGGACTGGACAAGTGGGCCTGATTAGTTGCATGATCTACCCAAAGTTTTCTTTTGTTTCCTCTTCTAAAAGTATAGAAACTGGGTTCTTTGGAGGTGGGAGCACTGATAGGCAGCCTCTCTGAGGCTCGGACTCAACTGATGTGCACTTCAGGCTGATACAGAGAAAGAAACTGCTGGTTGGAACAATACTTTGCTCAGTGGTAAAGGAATCTGTTGCAATTCACAGCTGGTGTCCAGGGCTGACTTAGAGGTTAGAAGCATCAGGAATTCAACCTCTACTGATGGACCACTTACACTTCAGAGAAAACACAAGGTTCTCATACCCGAAATTCTGCAGGATAGATCTAATCTTCCTAACTCGTATGGGTGCAGCACAAAGATTACAACTGTGTTGTAGAGAAAGGCTGTATAAACTTCCTGAAGTATCGGTTATATGGTGGAAAACCAGTCTATCCACTGCAGGGTTAATCAGTGCATGACACCCAATGACAGAAGCATATTAGTGTTGTCCTTGGTAGACACTTTTGTGATCTCACTCTTTAAATATGTTTCTGCTTGTTGTGCATAGGTCTAAACAATGTGATCAGGCTTATTTACATTGTATCATATTTGAGGATGTCCCAGTCAGTGCTCAGCAAAATAAGGACCTAAAAGCAATGAAAGTGTATCTAAGCCCCTCTGAATTTCTCAAATGTAATGATCTTAAATGAAATCCAAACTCACAGTGGCTACTGTCTCTCATTACTACCACAAACTCTGAAAGTTCTGTAGGGAGTCACGCAAGTCTTAGACTTATCCTTTGAGACACTTTTCTTAAAACTGCTGAAACCATTTAAGGAACACCGAGTGGTCATATTACTGGTATGAAATGTGAGCCTTCCTCTACATGCATTTCCTTGAAGTGGAGACTTAATAGGGAAAAAAATGAGCCATTTTTTCAGGGATGATGGGATGGGAAGACAGGTGAGGGAGCGTTGTCAAGGTGAGACAGCTGGATGGGGAGCTGAACGCTTTCCTATTGTGTTTCACTTTGCTCCTTTTGTAGTTCTTCACCATCAGGACGTATGCTCTATTACAAACGCTGAAGTGACCCCCTGACAGCATGTATCAGAATATTCAAAGGGAATGTTTCTAGACCCAAAGAACCCAAATCCCGCAAAAGCTACTCTGAAAGAGTCAGTTACGATTTTGAGATATCACTTAAACTTTGAATTTCCCAAGTTTCCGTCTAAAATTATGAAAAAGCTCAGAGTATCACCTAAGGCATTAAAAATACTAAGTTCATATGATGTGCAAATATGAAAGCGTCTTCTAGAGAAACCCATGTTTCTCTCGAAGAAAGACTTTAAAGACAAACTTTAGAAGTGTCCAAACTATCTGGTAGCATAAGTCGTTTGCTTCTTGATGTTAGGTTTGGTACTGTGTATTATTTTTATTTTAATGTCTCATTCACTGATATTTTATTATCTTACTACATGTGCAAATGATCTTTAGAACACTAGTATATTGAAAGGATGTATCAGTTTCTGTTTCAATGAGGTTTAGTTATGGTATTAGATACTGCTAGCATAAGAACACAGTGTAACTTAAGGAAAAATCTTCAGAGGCCCCTTGTGTAGCATCTGAATTTAATAGCAGTGTGCTATGAAAACAAGCAACACCTTCTGACGTTTGAGAGTAAAGTACTATATCTAGCGAAGAGTGGATGGATAACTTCGTGCTCCCTCATGACTCTTCCCTGACCAAAAAAAAAAAAAAAAGAAATTCTGACTCCATCCCATGCAAACATGCACACTGACCTTTAGTGGTATGTGTAAAAACAAAAAACAAACAAACAAGAATCCCACCACAGGCCTCCTTCAATATTTACACTTTGTGGTCTCCAAACAATCCCAAACGATCACACTGTGGGCTTCCTGAATGAGACATGAAATACTAATGCATTAGAGTTTACTTTAATCAGGTTGTCTTGAATGTTTTAATGGGATTATGTATGTGTTATAAAAATTACTAGGAATGTCACTGCTTAATCTAAACTGTTGTTACCCAGGTTCTATGGCTGAATTATCCCACTTTGTAATGTTAACTGCTCTTATTGGCTTTGTTTTTAAATCTACTGACTTTAGGAAGGATAAGAGAAGATGAGATCAAAACCTTTTATTATTCATGGTTTCTGTTCAACATCAACATTTCCATCCTGATTTATGACTGGTCTTCATTTATATTGGTATCAAACATGAACGTACCTAAATTGTTTTCATAAGAAAGCTAGAGAAATGTAAAGGAAAGTTAGAGCAGCCACGAAGATGCTTTTACTTTCACTGAAAGTGAAATTTGAGAAAAATAACACTATTTTAACTCAGCCCTGGTCCAGTCTCTATTTCTACAAACATAGTACCAACACAGAGTATGTGGTCAGCTCTAGGACTCAGCCTATCTTTGAACAGCAGTATGACTAGACAGCCTGCTAAGGAAAATGAACTAATAAAGAGCTATAAGCAGGAGGCAGATAGAAGCAGGGGTTGCATAACTAAGCAATGCCCTCTTTCTTTCTCTGGCTGCACTGTTTGTTCCTTTCTGCTCGAGCAGTGAGAAGCCCTGCATTTCTTCCTTGAGCTTGCACTTATGCTTTTCTTCCTCCTTTCACTAAATGACTGAGAGTCTCCTCATGAGCTTCCTTGAGCAGAAACTGTAGAAATAAGGAGAGAAAAGTGCTTCTACCACCTAAGACAGTGATCTATTAAGTTCCCCTGCTGCTAAGATACTATCTGCTTTGAGCTACTCCTGTATTTTCTGCAGTATGACCTGACCCAACCCATGCCCATCAATCAGCAAATGAAGTCTATGGTTGGGAAGAAAAATGTAACTGAAATTTAATCCCAAACTTATGCTAAACGGCTTATCAGTATTAATGTGAACAGTGGACAAAGGAAGAAGCATTTTTTATAATTTGGACGTTATGTGCTAATGTGTAAGGTATAAACTAATGTATAATTTAAATGCTAAATCCTGCTGTGTTTCAATGCATAATACTGAATTTTTTTCAAGAACAACTGAAACTGATTAACTAAATTCATTTCTGAAAACATCATACCTCTACATTTTATGTCTGTGACTTCTTAAAACTTAAATTGCATGGCATAAACTAAATATCTGAACTCCTATATCAATATGCAAAACTACATCAGTCATCTGTACAGCAGCACAAGACTATGATAAAATAAAACGACGAAACAAAGCACAGAGGTGAACTTTGTCCACAGGGAAGCCTTTTTAAGTGATCCAATGTCAGCAAATTGCTTACTAATGTGTTGACTTATGGCAGCCCTCAATAGTAAAATGAAAAGGCTGGAATTTACAGCATATCAATGAATCAGTTGATAAGCTTTTACTGGTTTAATATCCTTCTAGTTTTGCTGCTCGGAGCCACTTCAAGTTAGCAACAGAATGTTTACCATCTCCATGTGATAAAGGAAGTCAAATGACCAAACAAATTCCAGGACCATTATACTGTTTGGTGAGATTTAAATTAAAATTGTTTAGAGAAATCATGTGGAGGGGGATGAGGAAACTAAAGTCAACTACACCATTTCACAAATGACTTACCTGGCTTCCTAAACAATGGTCAAGATTTTTAGCAAAGCTGGAGATAATGTAATGTATTTGAAAAGATTTAACTGCACCAATAAAAGACTATACTACAACTAAATGACATACGCAAGTGACATTTATAGGCAGGATCAAAGAAATTCACTACCTAACATGCTGCCTTCTAAGTAACGCTTTGCTTTCTGTGCATAGTGGTGCTAAAAAATAACATCATTTGGTTTCAGTGACCCTTCTTGTCTCCTTTGATCTAAATTATTAAAAATTTGAATGACTGGTGTAACAAGAACTACTGTATCACCATGAAACAAGTAATATGCATCTTTCCGAGTACTGATGTTTCTGATGTTTTCTTATTTTGTGACATTTATTCAAGAGTACGAAACTTAACATTTAGCCTTTGTAATCCTTCCGAAGGAGGTAGGGTTATTAAAAAATCTAATCGTTAACCTCCACCTTTTTTCCCCCCCTCCAATTGTGATGCCTTTGTGATGCCACGCTAACGAGTGACGTTTTAAAAGCACAGCACAAGTTTGAGAGGCAGAATTTATTCTAGAAAAGCTTTTTAGGATCTGGGAGTGGATAACTCATTGTGAAAAATTACCTTAGTGTTTTCGTTAACCAAAAATAAAAAAAGTATAAGAGTGAACAGCAGGAAAACTCATCTACAATTCTCATTTGAAAGCCACTAAGAAAAAGGAGTATATAGCCTTTAATCATAACTGGTACCCAATAACCCGTATGAGAACACTTTATAAATTTATTTTTAATAGAAGGTGGAAAAAGGAGTGCCCATTTTGTTCCTGAAGTGTTACATATGAGAATTATTTCCTAATGCTGTGGACTACATGTGGAAACTATGTTAAATGAAGAATTCACTGTGGGTTACAATCGGCTAATGAAATGTAGGCAGTGTTTATCAATTTGTTTCTCCCTAAAACAGACATCTGAAGTGCCCTGAAAGGGAGCCCATGCTAGGTAGCTCGGGAGACGGCTACTGTAGCCATCTGAAGTTAGGTGAAAAAAGTTTCAGCATATAACTCTCCGCTGCAAATTTCAGCATGTTTAGAAGCTTTCTCCGCTTCCCCTTACTGAGATGTTGTTTTATAACTAAGCATGGTATTTTGAGCCCCGAGACAGTTGAGTACCTGGGTCGCATGAGGAAAGAGACATAAGATTTTGTATCCCTAAGGCTCCATGCAGAAAAATCTAAACATTTGTGTTGCTCCTTATTATCGAACTACTTGAGGACAGTCACAATTTGCCCAAGGTGTTCACTTTTTCCAAGCTTAAGCGTGTGAGCACTTTCAAAAGTAACGCTAGCTTTCGTTAGTTACTTCCATGCTCCGTTTCTCTGTTACGCAAAGGACTTGGCACTTGCTGATTAAAAGGGCGCATAGCAACCATCAAGATATCTCAGTATTAAGGCTGAGACCTATTTCTTCTCTCTCCCCTGCTCACACAAGCACAACAGTAATACCAATTTTGTTGCACAGGTGTGTGAGATCACCTCTAGGGTACTGATCTCACTATCATACAATTCACATAAGGGATGGTTCCTGCCTCCAAAGCTCTGTTCTAACAGGAGGCAAGCAAGTGTGACAAGTAATGAAAGGATAGGCAGTAACAAGCCTTTTCCTGCAAGCGCTCTTCTATTTAACAAAAAAAGGGATTTAAAGAAATAACCCATTTAAGTATTGGTTTAAAGCTTCCACTGATTTGACTTGCAACCTCAGTGAGAACTGCTTTCTTGTGTGGCTTTGTTAGTTTCTGTTACTTGGGCTGTCTGGTATTTTAGAGTAGAAGATGACTTCTGTGGCTCCTTGAGGGATGGTCTGGTAATTGCTGAGGAGGTGTCAATAGTTTTTGTTACTGGAGAGTTGAACTGGGTTGGCTGTCACTAAACTGCGGAGAGAAGGGAAGTTGGCAAAGAAGGAGTTGAGGAGTGCACAGGGTCTTTGCAGGTGGCTGCTTCAGGGGACACAAGGTCATTGCAAAATCCTTGCACCTGATCTGGCTTCATTTGTATAGGGGTCAGGACTATTATTCTCCCTGACTTTTTATAGTCTTGCATCTGAGCAGAAGTTTGAAAAGGACTAGGCTATGGAATGGCCTGGAACTATCTAGTTCATGGTCAAATGAGGGAACAATGACAATGAAACGTATTTATGACTGTTTATAGATTTGATTTTTGAACTACTATATCCTCTTCGTATGTTTCTACAGGAAAACAAACTGTTCTGACTTATCAAAAAGGAAAGAGAAACACAGGACCTCACAAAAAGCCCCCTCATCCGCCCCCCATTTTTAAGCCTAAGCACAAGACAGCCTTAAAATTAAATATTCAAATTCTTTCCCTCACTTTTACCTGGAAAATAAGGTGAGATGGATAGACTAATAAAACAGCTGAGTGTTTCCAACACCGCTTGTTTGATATGAGTGAGGAATAAAGGAAACGGTTCAGAGCTGATGTTGAAGAGTTTTGATTTAAAGGAGCTGAATAAAAATGGCAAATAAATAAATGCAACATACCTTTTCTTCAAAGAACTGTTTTCTTAATTTGCTGTCTTTAGGAGGTACTGTTTTTCTCAAGTTTTTATACCATTTTCTAACAATATATCCCCTCCAGGAAGCTTGAATTCTGTGGGAAACAAGATGTTATTGCTCAAGGAGAAGAAATACAAATTTATCCAATTTTCTCTTTATGTGAAACAATCATTTCATGCATCTAAATTTTTAAAAAAACTTTGACTTTGGTACTGCATCTATTCTGTACAGTTTCTGATTAAATTAAAATTTTAACATATTTGGAACATTATTTAACACTAAATATTGTCCAGTGACAGCATGCCTAGCAGAAGTAGGGCTTACCTAATAGCGCACTTTATTTTAAATAAGCGTGCCCCATCATGTATTACTCTGGTCTGATACTGCTTTTTTCTGCACATAGGACAAGACTTTTTACCTGCAAATTTTTCAAAGGCTTTCAGACATGCCTGAAAAAATAATTGTAATTACTTACAATATATTTACATATCATTGGAACAGAAGAAATAGATTAGATTACACATAATGTAAAAGCTGTTTATTCATCAGCCCGTAAACACTTTATAAGATGCATATATCTGTAATAAAATGTTAGAGAATTTTGTAAATTGCTATATGTTTTCATGCAACTTTGTGAATTAAACTATCCCTGTTTAGTATATAAATTTATAACTCAGTTACAAACTACGTTTTCGCACATATTTGTCAAAAAAGGTAACAAAATGGAATAAAGCATCTAATGACAAAATAGCCTTAAATTATATTTCTTATAATAAAAATCTAGAATCAAAATTACTTTTCAAGATAGTTACATTTAATTCATTAAGATATTGACTTAAGTAGTTTAATTAAAATACTCAAGTATTATGGGCTTGAACAGTTAAGTAAAAATATACTCACTTTATGAAATACATGGGAACATGAAAGCAACACCTGTTTTTCAAAGGAAAAAAAATAACTTGACTTTAAACCATTCTAAAAACTGAAAAGTAAAAGAATGTTGACAACAAAAATTCTGACTGCCTGAAAGGTCATCAGTTTCTTTCTGTTATTATTGTAATCCTTCTGGTGAAAGTAGTATTAGTCTTCCATAGAAATTACTTTATAAACTACATCTTAAACCAACGTGTGAATTTTGTGTTAACACACATAAAGTGGCAGAAAGCAAGAAATGCCAACTGCTATTGACTGGAGGAAAAGATTATGAAACAAGTACTTAAAATGCAAGCTGATTAATTTTTTTCCCCTTTCTCTACAAAGACATTACATTTCAAGAAGTGATATACATCAAATGCAGCATTTCACACATACAAAAAAACAAAAGAGAAAGCATGTTCACAGGCTACAAGAAAACTTCACCTTTATCTGACCTAAATTCCCACCAAATGCTGGTGATCTCCATCTTGACAAAAGATACAGAGTTGGACAAAAAAAAGCAGTTGGTTCTTAGAGGAAGGAAAAACTGGGAAAGGAGTGAAAACCAGAACAAGTAGTGTGCACTATTGAGCTGGCAAACACAAAAGGATTAATGGCTAGCAGCCAGTTGAAGGGAAAGCTTTCAGATACAGTGGCTTTTTTCCCTTGAGGGAGGAAAGCTAACGAAACATTCAGGACAAAAAGAATTCCAGAGGCATTTCCCTTTTTGTGCCAAATGTAAAGTAACCTTTTGAATGAGTGCTGTCTTTTGCTCTCTCTTGTCAAGGTTTAGATTTTTAGGGTAGCCAGAGACTGGCAGAATGGTCTTGTTATGCCAGATCTATCTCCACCTGTCTTTGGACAATTGTACACCTTCTGTTAATGCTGAGGTAAAAGGAAGCAAAAGCCCTGCTTCTACAGTTATTAAAGACCCTGATTCACATCACAGACTGGATAGCAAAAATCTTCAAGAAAAATTAAAACGGGGAACAGACAGAAAAAAAATACCATAAAATTCACACGGAAAGAAACTTGCCATCAGTTTGGATAGTTATTCTAACCACCATCATCGCCTCTCTAAAGCAGCACTTCTCTTCAATTAGTCACTTGTTCCTTTTGTTTAACATTTTCAAGATGATGCATGAGAGAATCTAATAAACATGACATAAGTATGCTTATGCTACACATATGCATTGCATAAAGCCAGTGAGGTAAAATGTGAGCGTTTCTTCAGATAAACAAAGTAAGTGAGTGAACGTTATTAAGAGCGCATGTACTTCATTTTCAAAATACAAATGTCTATTGGACTAAACTGAAAAATAACAAACTTGTGAGAAAATAAAATAATCTTATACAGTATAATTAGTGAATATTCACCGTTCCGATGAACTAAAGCTAAAAATCATAGCTAACTGGAGTTTGAATGAACCTATGCAGCAGCCTATACTTGCTTTGCAAGAACGGAAAAAAAGGCTGATGACACTCTTCCCTACTGACGTTTCAGCAGTGAAGAAATACTACCAACCTTTCTCTATCATGTCTTTGTTCTGAGTATTTTCAGAGTTGACCCATAACAGCTGGGCCATGATATTAAATACTAAATGGCACCTTAAAATAGAATCTTTCATTTTTTTCCTTCTTTCAGCTAATGATTTTTAGCAGTAATCGTGGAAAATCTTATTTAAATATGCCTTTGTGTAATCCACTTGACAGTTATACATGTACCTGAGGCTGCAGCGCAAATTCTTCCCTGCATATTGCACAAGGCTGTATAGAATCTCCATGCTTTATGGATCTCTGCTTTATTTTTGCCCATTCTTCAGCAGTGAGTGGCAAGGGAGGAGGCTCAACTAAGCCTAATTTCTGAGCTGTGGACAATAACAATAACAAATCACTGAATAAAGCTCATTGACAGATGCAGACAACGGAGTTCTTTTTTTCATGTGAAATTCATTGATAATGCACTTGTTTAAGAACACTGTATACAAATTTATCATCAGACACACTACCGGAAGGCAAACTACTTCTTACTATTAGTTAGTTATTCAGTAATTGTCAGAACCAGGTCCTCTTTTACAGACTGGATTTATACGCCAAATTTTTAAATGTAAACTTTTATTTGCCAAGTAATATGAATCTATTTTGATACCTGTTCACAGCTATTAAGATAGGGATTATTAACAAGATTGTCACAATGCACAATAATGTAATTTCAAACAATCAATATGAAGATAATCTGTTAGAATTTATTTCTCAGGGTTTTTTAACACTACATTCTTGTATTCTCAAAATTAAAAGGAAAATGGATAAAGTAATACAATAACAAAACAGTTGCTGCTGTAAAAAACTGAAGTACAATATGAGACGCAACAGGAGGAGCATAAAGAACCAAAGAGACGGTCAAAGGATACCACTGTTAGTGTCACTGTAATAGCTGATCTTGTCAATCTCAAACCATAACAGTGAGGTCCCTTGCTGGAGGTATGAAATCTCTACCTTCTCAAGCAGGGAAACACTGAAGATGCTTGCATAATTTCCCCATAAATTGGTAGAAAAAGGCTAGGGTTGGTATTTCAACAGGGAATAAGATGCAAGTATGTACAACAAAGAGTAGGCATTTTCATCTTTGAACAGCAGAAGCAGCAGCTTGTGTGGACTGAGCAAAGTCAATGGAGGGATGTCCAAGGCACATGTACTAAGCTAAGGAATATTAGTCCGTGATGGGGCCTATGATGACACCTCCTAACACCAGAAAGGAAGAGGGACTTGCAATAGTTAGAATGCAAGCTGACGAAGCTTAGATGGGAGGTTTAGTTGTGCATGGGGAAGGGAAAGGTCAACTCGTTCATTCATACCAAAGAACAGATCTTACCAAAATCTTTGCCTAAAACAGGTATCATTAAGCAGCATGTATTTGTTCTGAATAAGCTTTCAAAACCCAATTAGACTGTGTCCCCAAACCAATTATACTGACTAGTCATGAAGAGAAAGGGAGTCCTGACAAACCAGTCAAAGAATAGGGTTTTGGTGAGCCACTTGCCCAAGTATATGATTATTCTGGAATAGGATCTATCAATTTTGGGGACAAAAATTCTGCTCCTGAGCTCACCTATCTGCAGATGTATATTGTTAACAATTTAAAATTTGCACAAAACTACCTTTGATCTTTTTGCTAAAACTTGTATGAGGAACTAAAGGAATTCTAAGGAATATTTTCTTCCTTTTGGCTCAAAGACCTCTATGTAATCTACTTCCTTGTGAGCACACGACTTTCTTCAAATGTACACTAATTTGATTCCACATCTTAGAACAAATGAATGACTTTCAGATTTCAAGCTGTGTCAATTTATGCTTTTGGAACTTCATCTCAAACCTACTAAAGGAAAGTGCTTTCTTTTCTTCAAGGTAAGTTTATATTGCTAAGATTTAATTAGCTTCTCAGAAACTTGATACAGTCCAGCTTGTTCTAATTTGGTCAATATAACTATATGATTTTTGGCTTCAGTGATTTTTTTTGGGTTCTTATTCAAATCCAGAAAATAGACTTGCACGAGAAGCTTTCCTGAATGATCGCTAAAGGGTTCTACTTTGGCAACCTTAGCAAATCTTTGGCAGTCCTGATGAATCCAGGCTGATGAAGTCCAAGTCCTGAAGTTGAATTTTTGAATGTTATGTGTACTAATCTGAATTATAGGGATAAAACGATTCTGATTCTTTAACCAGTCACACATATGTTTAAACCATACACTCCACAGTGCATATAACCCGAAGTATGAAAAGAAAACTTGAACTAGTGCCATAGATTAAACTGGTGGCCATATATGATTGAATTGTCTTACAGGCACACTGTGTCAGTTCCCAGACAACTTGGTATCCAGACACTAAATGCAGCACCTCCTGACATGTTCTGAAGCTCACAGCTCTGCCTACAAGCTATGGGCCAGAGTTCAAGCCAGGCAACGTCAAGCAGCAAAGTGTATACATATATATTTACAGCACTGTTATTTTCAAAATACAAAAGTCCATACTGCATTGACTTAAAATAGCATTGTCGATCCATTCTGGTGCAGTAAAATACACTCATTCTGTGTTATTATTGACACCACAAAATAATGAGAGCTTTGAGAGAAATAGGAAGGATCCTGCAAGCTAGAGTCTAAAAACTAGTTTAGAACATGTTCTTTTTTTTGCTTAAAGTTCATGTGTGAATTGCTGAAATGGGTAACTGAGTGTCAAAGAAGTTCTCCTAACCAATAATGCCTTCTCTTTTTACCAACCTTCTCTTGAAGAGCCTATATCGCATAGATCAGTGTTTCCCAAACAAATGAAGGTAACAAACAAATCATATAACACACGGTAAAAGTTTCAGAAAAAACATATATCATTTTGTCTTACGGCAACACCTAAGGGTGAATGAGTAAAGAAACAAGATACCATTTGGATAGTCCAATATACACGATGCCTGTCTTTATAAGGACAAAATGTGGCTACACAGGGAGGGAACAAGATAGCAAGCCAGTCACAGCACAAAAGACAGTAATACAATATACAAAATGCTTACCAATGACTTTCTTCCAAGCGCTGTGGTCAGAGAGTGTTTAAAGGAAGGCAATGAGATGGCTTTGTGGAAAGCCTTTTGTATACTCTCGGGGTAAGAAAAAATGCTTATTTAAAATTTCCATAAACGGATGATTAAAGCTGCCAAATAGGAAGAGATTGGAGGTGAAACCTGACTTCTAAATAATATAAACCAGATGGAATACTTGTGAGAGTCAGGCTATGCAGGTCTTTTAAAGAGAAGCTTTTGTACAATATAGTTGAGGAAGCAGAACTGGCAGCAGGATACGCAAGAAGTGATATGTGGTTGAAGCAAAAGGCTCTATGAAGCAACGTATTTATTCAAAGCAGCACTGTGAATAAATACAAGCAATAAAAGCTGTGAAATACTACATTTACCGCGGCTCAATATGTGCAAGAATTTTCACTCTTATGCACCAAAGGTTTACAAGCCCAACCCATTTGCTGACACACCCACTTATAACTGAATTATTTATCTTAAAATGAACATTAGCAAAGCAATTACATACATTAACCTTTAAAACTTTTATTACTAGCTTTCAGGACGCAAGTCCCCTTTGAGGGAAAACTTAGTGACGGGGGCCTCTGAGATGTTGTTTGATATCCACAGACTCAAGAAGAGAAAGTTGCACTAAATTACCTTTTCAGAGTTGTTTCACAACTGTAAGGTTTAAAAAACACAATTCCTATCAAAAGAGAAAGGCTGATAAAAGCATTATAAAATAAAGAAAATTATAGGTGAAAATACTAATAAAAAAACCCAATAGAAACAATTGAAATGGCTTTTAAAGATATTTCAGCACATTCTTGGGAATCACTTGCACAAACATTCATGTGGGACCTCTCAGTCAATGCTGTGATTTAAAGAGAAAATACTTTGTCTTTCTTATAATTGCAGAGGAACATGCTCACACTTGGACTACATTTTTTCACCACAACCTTTAGCTCCCATTATCATTTGTTATTTATATTTGTGTTAACCTCAGTCCCTCTTCACTGTTTTTTTTTTTCCACACTATCCTCTCCTCTTTCAAATTCCTCTTCAAACCGAACCAAATAAAAAAACCTCCCATCTTTAGAATTATAACCATGTAAACATACTAATAATCACCTTGTCTTGCTACCTTTTGTCCTTTCCCTTGTTACACTCATTTGTTGTGTATTATCTTAAGTTACCCTCTCAACCTTCGCTTGATTCCAAAGGGCAGATGCCTGTGCTTGTATGGAGCCTCATTGATTTACACGGTTCACTTTAGCGCTGGGACTACTGTGACAGTTACTATTGCAAAGGCGACACGATCTTCAGAGAGGCCTAGGGACTTTTTTAAGAAAAAGAACAAATAAAACAATTACTGATGATGAAGGAAGTTTATTACACTTAGAATTGCCAACTGTGGAGCTGGAAGGTCCTTTAAAAAATCCTAATCAAGACAACCACAAGGATGGCGACAAGAAGACATTCACTGCAAGAACAAAGAACACTGCAGAAACCTTTAGAAAAGGGAAACAGATGACTGAAACAGATAGCTGGGAAGCATATTTGGACTCCTGGTCTGCTAAGATGCTCCTCGGCGTTGTTTTTTAATAGCAATATTATCTGTCGCTGCTGTACTATTATAATGCTTTTTAAATGTGAGCTTTCTCACCAGGCATGATTCCAAGCCCTCACATCTGTGACTTTTATCTTGCTGCATGTTTGCTTCTAAATTTGAAAAAGGTATTTAACTACAGGTGTTAATTCTTCCTAGGTTTAGCCCCAGGACCATTGTAAAAACAAACCTTTTTAACTTTGAGCAAAGGTGGGTATATATTAACAAAGAATACATTTAATGCAGCACTAGCCATGTCTTCTTACTAAGTAAAAAATCAAACAATTTTAAATAGACTTACAGAATTATTGTAATCCTAAAACATACTCCTAAATAAATACAAAACCAAAATAGCTGACGCTTTGAGAATACAGGATAGTGAAAGTTATGACTGTTCATATATAAAACTTATTAAAAAACTGTAAAAAAAAAATCCTGCCTCTTAATGAAGAATTCTTCTTCAGCAAGACATGCCAGTTTCTTTTTTTTAAACCTTCACTGTTACAAGAAGAAGAAGTTTCAAAACATTTCGGACATAAAAAGACGAACTCAAGCCACTGATGAAAATTCTGTTGTTTAAATGACTGCTTACATAATGACCTAAATTGCTGAATTTTGACAAATTTTCAAGTCAGACTGTATCCTGTTTAGCATTATATTGGAACAGAAAGTTTAGCTTCTGCATTTGAGAGTATTTAAATAAAAACAACAATTTACAAATCAGAATATAATGGTTTACCTAATGTTAGCTGTGGAGGATTGGGATCAAGAACATACTCCTTTTCTGAATCTTCCTTATTTTTGTGGTGAGCGCTCTTTTTACTTAGTCCAGTATCTACTATTGCTCTGACCATCTCTTTGTTCACAGGTTTGTAAATGTTCTTTATATTCCTTGACTTTGACTTAAAAGGATCTGCTAATGAAAGATTCTGCAGCTGAAGACTGTGTATAATATGATCCTGTAAAGCAACTGCAGTAACCGCTACCGTCTCTTGTTTGGAGGAAGAGCCCTAAAAAAAAAGAGAACAAAAAACCCACTTTCCACAATTAATTCTATAAGTGCTTTTTAAACATGTATATTATACTAAATTAAAAGAAGTTCTGCTCTTCGCCAAAGTTTTTGACTTGTCAAAGGCTTTTATACACACACAACTCCTGTATTTGAAACCTAACATACAATTACCATAATGTGAAATTTAAGATTGATGTTTCTGACACATCCTAGTTTCAACTTATAAAAAGTCAAAAGAAATCTTTGATTTATCGTTTATATTAAATAAAATAGGAGTAATTTTAAAGTTTTAATTACTGAGCCTATAATTATTATATGCAATAAACTCATTATAGACTACAAAAGTTTGGCATGCCCAAACACATTTTACTTCAATATAATTAAAAACAATCCCAAAGGCTAGCCTTGTCTTCCAAAACACTTAATATAAACAAGAATATATTATTTCTATAAAGGGAAAGGTCTTATCTATCTAGTCCTTCATCTCTCCCCATCCTGCCACCTTATTTTAAAAGATGTGAACTCGTACCTTGCAAAAATCATGATGGTCCATTGATAATCTTTAGTGGATTTTGTAAGTCTTGTGGCTCTACGAACAAAAATGTACAAAAGCTTGAATAATGTTTATCAGAAGAACTAGCTTCCTTGACAGCAGAACAGAAATTTACAGTTTAATTCATTTTTTCTTAGGCCTGTCTGCAGGAAGAGGTTAACATAAAATGTATCTGACCCACAAAACTGTGGATCTGTAAACACCAGATTATGCCTCCTCTGCTGCCCCACCTTATCTTACCCACAGTGGACTGTACTCTGTAATGCATACAGAATACCTTCAGACAGGAACTTATGTGCCCCTCTTCTGGATAACTTCCCTTTCCTCACATGTATACCGGCATACATTATTTTAACGCCCAGCATGCCTACAAAGGATCAGGAACCTAACGCACTACAAAAACACAAAGAAAAGGGAAAGAGAAATCCTCTTTTCTCAAAGGAAAAGGACAGGGCGCTTACTGTGTAAGATCTACTTCTTCGTTTCACCTGAGGATCTGGCTTCTAGTTAAACTTCCACTGTTTAATACTCTCTCTCTCCATCTATTTATATTGTACCTCACCATTTCTATCACTGCTTTCTCATTCTCCTGCGCTATTTCCATAGACATTTTGTCTTCATTATGTATTGTCCTCCACAAAGGCCAAAAGCTGCCTACTTGTAACTTCATGCAGATACTTCGTTTACTCTCTGTACGTGTAATTGAAATGTTTGGTTGTTATGCTGTACAACTACTGCTGAGATGTTTGACATGCTTTCGCTTTCTCTTACTGCTCCCTAATCCCAGGCCCAACTTGAAACACGTTACCCTACCACAGATTGCCATGGCCCTTTAAGCTTGGAAAGTCCTTACAAACCCGCTGCCTTTTCTTAGGACTTCTTTCCTAACAGCTTGCTTAATTCTTTGCCTGCTTTTCCCCTACATGCCTCCAAGGCAAGGTAACATCAGAAAACGAAGACTTTTTTTTTTTTTTTAAAAGATGAATGGCAGTAATAATAAATTTCAAGTGGACCGAGGGGAAAACAGGGCCTGTAGCAATGACTCCCGCTGAACCGCTCCACCAGATCAGTTTATTACAGACAAGTAAGCCTGAGGAACAGCGAGAGCAAAGAGCACGTTAGCAGCTCCTCTGGATGGCACCACACCGCTCCGCCGCCATCTCGACATCCTAATCAGCACAACAGGAAAACGACCACGAGAGATCCTTTACGCTGCCTGTGGGAAGGTGTCCGGCAGCCGCTGCTTGTGGCCTCGCTCTCCCTGTCGGCTGCCGGCGCCTCCCGCGGGCCCCCGGAGCCGCGGCTTGAGGCCGCCTTGGCCGGCAGAGCCAGGGCCGCGGCCCCCCAGGCGCAGACCGCCCTTCGCCTCCCTCCTCTCAGCGTGGGGCGAGGGCGCGCCCGCCCCTCGGGCGGCTCCTCCCGCTCCTGGCTTGACGCCGCTTCGCCTAGACGCGGCCTCGTTGCTCTTTTTTAACGCCTTTTTATTCGGGGCGGGGAAGGAGGAGGAGGGCACAGGCCTGTCCCCTCTGCGTGCCCCCACAGACCCCTCCTCCGCCACCCCCCCCCCCGCCAGCCCCTCACTAACGGCCCTCCGCACCTGCGCTCGCCCCGCCGCCGCTCCTGTCCCTTTAAGCCCAGCCTGCGCCTCCCGCGGCGGGGGCCGCGTTGCCTAGCAACGCAACTCCCAAGCGCGGCAACGCTGGCGACGGGGACGCCGCGGCGCGTGCGGGGAGGGGGCAGGGGCGCGAGCGAGGGAGGCTGCCGCGCAAGCGCAGTGCGCGCGCACGCGCTCGGGGCTTGGGCGGGAAAGGGCTGTGGGGCGGGCGGCGCTCGCCTCTCCCTCCTCTTCTCCCTCCTCTTCTCCCGGTTTTCCTGGCCTGGCACCGACGGCTGCCCACGGAGACATCCCTGCAAAAGGCTCTTTGCCGGTTTTGCCCCAACACCGAAGTCGCACGCTGTCGCGTTGCCGCCCCTTGCGGTGTCAGCGTTTCTCCCTCAGCTCTGGTGGCGGCACAACATAGCTTGTGGGTTAGCGCAAGCGAGTGGGTGTCCTCCACGGGCGATAATTTTGAAGGCTATATTTTACTCTGTGTTTTTTTTTTTTTTTAAATAAAGAAGGTTTACTTCAGAGTTGTTTTTGATCTGTCAGGTGGTTAGACGAAAGGGACGCGCTGTGATTATCATATGCCCAAGGACTTCCTTCAGCTAGACCTTTCAGCAGCTTCTCCTAAAACTTTATAGCGATGGAGGCTGGGCCACGCAGTCCTTGGCCAGTTGCCTCAGGAGCCCCCCAGTTGGCAGTGAACACTCTTGGTGTCATTTTGGATGGGACATGGTTTTGGCAGTTCTACAGAGTCATCATTAGAAAATCTTTTGTATACATGGGAATCATCCATGACCAATATCCTTAAGGGCATAGGAATGGGTCAGGCCCAAAGTCCTCGTAGCCCACTGTCCTGTCTCTGGCCATGGCAGAAAGCGAGGGCCTTGGGGGAGACTTGGAGTCCCTTTTTCTCTCAAGTGGAGAACAGGTATAGAAGCTGCCTTAGGTCCAGGTGCACCTTTCTTTTAGTCTTTTGGATTTAAACACTTTTCATGGTTCTTAACTGCTACTGACTTGAGAAATTTGTTTCCTTGTAAAAGTGATGGTTCCCCAGGGGGAGGGAAAAAAAACCAGGGAGGCTGTCCTGAGAGTCATCCTTCTAGCAGCATATAAATGGAGTGATTAATCCACTGGATGCATTTCTTCTCTGTAATTATAAGTAATTACTTTAAATTCAAATCTGCAAATGAGAATAGCTCCGTGTACTGTGGGGGAAGATGTAAAAAGCGACTGAAGTGGTTATCTTTAAAATGATGTTAAGTCACTGATTTTTTTCTAAAGATAGGGATAAAAAAGATAAAATAACCTTTTTTTTTTCCATAAACTGACAAGTTAGCTTGACAGCAAACCTGACTCAGTAATATCATAAAGGGAAATTTTACGATACAAACTTTTAAAGGATTTTCATAATAATTTTTTATTAGGGAATAGAAAACTTAATCTGCTACCATCTAAAATTTAAATGAAAGGGTAAAGGCTGCAATATTTGCAAAAATTAGCCCATTGATATACAGAAAAATCCTTAGGATGTATCAATTTTAGTACAAAGATGTTGAGAAATATGTCACTTATGTGTATTTTGATTTCACTATTTGTTGTGCTTGAACTTGGCCCAGCGTTCTTGCGTCTTTTTGGTGTTACTTTTTTTTGCAAGATTCCTCAGCTGAGTGTTTTACAGTTGCTGGTAAGCTTTTAGCGAAAATGTTTGCCTTCTCTTCCATTTCTGTCATACTTCATTAAGGTGATCCTATACACATGTATGCCTAATTAAGGCTTTTCATTAAAATAAGCCTTTAATCCAAAGGTGCTGGGCCTTAACTGAAACTCAGAGAAGATTAGTCTCATCTCTCATTTTGGTTTTCACTGTTTCTATACTTCCTCCTGCTTCTAAACTAAAATGTCTGTATTAGCCCTGGCTGATACGTGATCGTGAAGAAATTAACATTCATACAGCAATCTTCTGGAGAGTCACATGCCTCTGTAATTGCCATTTCTTATTAAGTGCCACCTTTTACCAAGAGCCTCCACTTCAGATGTGAAAGGTTACTTTAAACACTCTAAGGACATTAACATAATGAGCATGCTGCCTGTTTCAAAGGTGGCTAATAAGTGACTAATGATACCTGTTTTTATCCATGTGTATAATGCAACTTTAAAATGTTAATTGTATGTTTAAACATTATTGGAATCATGCATCTGTCTAGAATGGATGAGTTTTACAGAATTCTTCTTAGCAGCACTCAACGGAGATACCATGCGGCATAAGTTTTAAAATATTTGTAAAGGATGAAGACACAGATTCAGCAGTTTCTGGTCTTGTAGTACAAAATGCACTAGCAAAGTGCACTTGCAGAAGAGCCCATCCATATTCTTCTTGTAGGGCTGCAACTGAGGTGGGCACTGCTAATTTACAGAGGCAGGTGGCCTGTTGCCATTGATGAGATGAGAGTAACCTTTTAGGGTGGGCTGATGAAGTGTGTGGGTTGAATGAGATTAATGCAGAAACCACAGGAAAAGCACTGCTAAGACAAAGGTCTGAACTAAACTAAAATATAGTGACTGTAATGAGCCCCACTAAAACTTGATCTTTATACATTAGTATTGCCTGTTACATATTTTGACAGTTTGCCATGCCAGAGGAGTGTAAAAAATGGCAGATTTGATTAAAAAATGGTACTTTTGTGCAGTTTATTTCAAATTGATCAACATTTAAATGGTAGTTTTAAGTGAGCATGCTGTAAAAATATATATTGACAAGCTGAGCAGAGCCCTGTGCTATAAACAGCAGGAATGCTGTACCCAGCTAAACCTTTTGTAACCTTACTCCTGGGAGAGTTGTAGTGTAGTGTTGGGACAGTGATGGTAGGCTGTGGTTTTAACTCCAAACTAAGCTCCAGGGTGTTGACACTGAACAGGACAGGGAATGACCTTTGTATGTGTAAAGGTATAGGGTTTGTTCTTTTTTTTTGGAAAGGACATTTGTGCTGCTGAAAGTTTACAAACCGATAATTCTAAGAATCAAGTGCGCCGCTGTCATAAACAGCGCGTGGTCAGCTTGAATGAGTTAAGGAGGAATTCCAACCCGAAATACCTCTGCTGGCTGAGGAAGGCAGGTTTTGGCAAATCTGCAGATCTAAGCCATGCCTTTGACTCAGCAAGGAACACGCCGTTGCAGAGCTTTGTAGCTCCCCAGCTAAGAGTGATTTTAAGAGAACTGAGTCATACGTCCTTAACTATAAAAATACATTGACTGCTCTTTCTTCTAAGAAGTTTGAAAATGTTTTATCTTGTTTTCTATTTGGTCATGCATATATAGGTAAAGTGTATATATTTGCGTATTTTTTTTGTATGTATGTGTGCACACACAAACATACACTATATCTTTTTCGTTGTTGTGCTATTGGTTTATTCTTTGCATTTTCTGTGATTTTCTATTAATTTCAGGCACGTGCTCCCAACTCAGTAGCAAAGCTGCAGAATTTGTAGCTTTTAAGGGTAGTAGAGATGTTATTAGGTCCCATTTAAAGCTCTTTCAGGTCGATGAAAAGCCTGTCATTTCTTACAGTTGAATTCAAAATCTGTCCTATTAACTGAATATTGTTCCCTTTGCAGGGAGTAAAGGTTCAGTTTACGGGAAATTTGTGTATGTGTTTTTTTGAATAGTATTAGGTTCAGGGTCAAATGTGACTTCATGTGTAACCTTTGATTTTTATTGGATGTATCTCTTTCTTTGAAAATTTTCCTATACTCTGATAGTACACATATCAGTAAGGATTTATAGTCTGTAGTACTTTAAATTTCTAAAAACGCCTTTCAAAGATGATATAGGATGCATTGAGAATTACTTAGCCAAAGTTACTGTAAAAAAACAAAAACCAACCCTTTTGGCAGCATTTCTGATGCCTGTGTGTGTTTGCGGTGTAAGCTACTTAGATGCATAGCATTGTAGATACATGAATGTTTAGTTTTAGAGGTATCTAGGAAGCATCGCATGTGTTCTATTCTGTAATTTCTAGTTGGCAGATGAAAATTTTCTTAAAGCAAACGTTTTTAATTTTGTGGGAAACCCATTTAATTAAGTGAAAGCTGAATTTTCTACAAATGTGTATTGTGGAGTGCAAGTCTCGAATTCATACAATTGGAGCGTTTAGTGCACTGATTTTGTTTCTTCCTCTCTGTTTGTCTTTTGAGAGGCTCTCATTCCTTGAGAGTGAAGTAAAGCTCTGGTTCCATCACTGCAGACTTCAGAATTAGCACTGAAAACACAAGATTCTTTTCCTGGGTTGATGAAAGTAATTTCTTGTTTGCTGTGTCAAACAAAGCATGCTATTTGTCACATTGTGGTTTGTGTATCTTTTTAGAAGCTTTCAACTTTGATCTGAGTCAAGGTACACTCAGTAGCACAGATGACAGAAGTAACAAACCAGTGATGTGCATTGTCATTCATACAAACTCTTTAAGTCAACAAATACTGAGACTTAGATGTAGAAAACCATATTGCTTTTGAGGGGGCTTGTGCATTCTTGTGAGAAAACGCAGACCTTTGCTTTTCTTGTTTCAGACAAAGGTGTGGAACAATTTATTAGTTAAGGATTCAGTTCAGTGTCTGCAATCAAAAGGTGCCTCTTCTAGTCCAGATTCTGGCCCTTGCTTATATTTTCTGGGTAAACAGTTGCATTTAAAAGACATTGTAGAGGTGGGCTCAGTAGCACATAAAAGCTGCTTTCTTTAAACTGTCATCACAGGTTTTCAGAATGTGCTTTTAATACTTCCAGGGCTCATGTTTGAGTGTGTGTGTGTCTGTCTCTCTCTCTCTCTCTCTCTTTCTCTCTCTCTCTCTCTCTGTCAAATGCTATTTGAAACAGTTTTTTAGTGCAACTTTCACCTGCCTTTGCCTGATTTGTCTTTAGGGAAATTAGCCTTCTGTGTAACAAGATAACTGGTTAGAAAACTGTTTCACAAAATTATCTTTTTAAAAGTCACAACTTTATTAAAAGCTCCTGGGCCAACCCTGCAGAGGAGAAGGCAAAAACATAACATCATGATAAACAAGCAGTTGTTCTGAATGGTCATGCTGTGTGAGGCACACTGATGTTTACGGGTTATGACATTCAGTTTTGTTTGGGATTTCAGTTGTCTCACTTTTTGAGAATTGGCTTTGATTATTTTTAAAATAAAGTCCACAGCTAGAATGAATAGGATTTGACATATATATTCATGTAGCCTTTGTCCTTAGACTGCTGTGGGTCCCTAATGTGGTCCTGAAAGTTACGTCTTTGCGTATCAAATCTGAAAGTTTTAATGTGACATTTGATCATCTAATCCGACCTTTTAACATTGTGCAAGTAATTTTATGCAGTTGGCTGAGTTTAGAACTTAATACGTTTGTTTGATTAAAGCATATCTTTTCTGAAAGCCTAAATTTCAAAACTTGGGGGGGTGTTGTTTGTTCAAATGGTTAATCATCATGACTGTTATTCTTTTTTTACTATATCTCATTTGAATTTGTCTGGCATGAGCTTCTAGCCATTTGTTCTTTTTACGCCTTTCTCGGCTAGGCTGAAGAGCTCTTTATTAACTGATATTTTCTCCTTGAAAAGATACATTAACACTGTCATCAAGTCATCCCTCAATTTTTCTTGCTAAGCTGAATAGATTGGGCTCATCAAATGATTCTCTCTTAAGACATTTTCCTAGGCCTAAAATATTTTGTCTTTTATTTTCCAGTTTATTTTCCAGTTTGTCAACATTCTTTTAAAAAGTAGGATACCTGAACTATGCAGGGTATTCTGTTCTTTGTTCTATTGTCTTATACAGAAGAAAAATATTTTTTATTCTTTCTTAGTACATAACATTTCCTGATGCAAAAATCTTAGAGCAGAAGCCCAGGCAGCACAAAACTTTCTTCAGAAAAAGGAGTATTTTTCCAAAATTATTTTGTTCATTTTCTTTTCTCCTCTTGGTATTTTCAGCTACAAATGCCCAATTTTTTAGTTGCTATTCAGACCTCTCATTATTACAAAACATACGTGTCCAGGAATAGGAGATAAGATAAGCAATTACAGTTGTGCTGGAGCAAAGCTTAAGAGATTCCTTTAAAAAGGAACCTTTCAATAAGGTAATAAAACTTGCACATACTTAATAGACTGGTACAAGGAGCTTAAACGAAACTCTGGGTAAGGCTCAACGTCTGGCATAAGGTAATAGAGACATAACTTACCACTTGTGAAATATGGTGCTCATGAAAATAACCAATGAGTGAGGTACAATAATTCATATCTGTATACTGTGTAGAAAAGACAGAGCAGGATGTGGAAGTGGGAGATTGATTCTATAAATTTAAAATCCCGTAGATTTTTATCAAGCAAGCAAAGTGAAGAGCACCTAGGGCCATAAGAGACTATCAGGGCCAAGTACTGCCGTGAGCAGGGTGAGCATAACAATAAAAGAGCACAAAGCAAAGATCAGTTTCTTCTCCGGTGGAAACTTGAGGGTGGAGGTGGATGACATCAGTCCACATCCAGTCAAAATGTGACACAACATAAACTAAACACTTAATAAACCTAAAGCTTTGTGACACATCTAAAACATGGAATAGAGCTTTTGGTATGTGTTTTTAATAGTAGGTATTTATTATTATTTCAAAGTTACATCCTTCAAATATAAGAGTAATTTCAAATAAGATGGAGGAAATCAGAAGAATGCTTGGAGATGTAATGATAATTTATATGCTAGAAGTATGACAGGAAACACATGGGGATGGATTAGTTGGCTGCTGGATCACCAACGCGCAGAGGGAACAATCTGAAAAGACAAAGAGCTGATGGAGAAACAAAACCTTGTAGCTGTTTAAGTCTTCAGCAGAGCAGAACGTAAGAAACTACCTATCCCAGCGTTGCTATTTACAAACAGAATGCCGAAAGGAGGGATGTATATACAGAGTTCGGAACAACCTAAGGAATTAAATGTCAATGAAAGTCAGAACAGATGGCATTTGTCCAAGGAATCCGAAGGGGCTAAAGAATCACGGCTGAATTCCTGTTAAAACTTAGGTACTTAATCAGCAAAATGTGATACAACAGAGGAAAACTGAAGATAGCCAGTTTCATAGAAAACTGTGGAGGAGAAGTTGTTCTAAGAAAGATTCCTGGAATTAGGTTGGTGAGCCTTCCTTTGGTGTTAGGGAACTTAATTGATAAAATCGTTAAAGATAAAAAACTATAAGGAACATAGGTGGCACATAATTCTAAGGAGAAATCAGTGTGACAGTTGCAACAGTATATTATGCTTCTCCAGCCTTATAGTGTCTTTTAAAGGTTAACAATTCAATGGAGAAGGTTGCCAATACAAATACCAATAGTTTTATCAAAAAGATGTAAGTTCCACAAAAATACTAGACTGGAGTTTTTAGGCAGTAGCTAATAACACAGCTAATAGTAAAAAAGAACTTAATAATTAAGATGGAACAAATAAAGCCAACACGTAGGGGAAAAGCTAGGTTAGTGACACAAAGCTGAAGATTTTATCAGGAAAATATATCAGTCAGTGGAGTGCCCTAGGATCGTTGTGGATGCGTTTAAACTGTGAGCGAAAGGAAGTACATGCCACCTCTGGTGCTGAAGCAGCACAGCCGCATTAGCAAAATAGCACTGGTGAGTGGGTCTTATTACCCGAGATGCCGCGCAAGCTGCATGCACTGTGTGCTTCCTTTGCTGCACCATGCCAAACCGCCGGGCCACGCTAGCCTGGGTCAGTGCTGGTGCAGCGATTTATGTGCTGTGCCCTATTGTGAATCTGTGTGTGGAGCATTGGCTAGAAGTGATGACTAACGACATCTCAATTTGCTGATGAAACAAAATAAAGCGTTTTCTCACTACGTTTCTAAAATAAAAAAAAAAACAACCCCAAACATAGGAAAGGTCAAGAGGGAAAATAGAAGTGATTAGAGACATGTGGGGAGCTTCTTTACAAGTAAATTAACAAGAATGGTCGAGATTTGCAGCTGATGAAAATTGGCACGGTGCCACTGAAATCAGTGGCACCGTGCCAATTTGCACCGGCAGAGAATTTATCCCAGTGCCTTTTTAATATGAAAAAGCAGGATGATTGTAACGCAGACCTACAGCAAGAGAGCAATATCATTACAAAAACAAGGACTTGAAGGTTAGGAAATGCCAGAATTCACATTACTTGACTTTTTAGAGCTGTCTTCTCTTTTGTGTGTGAAGATCAGTTTTTAAAGTAAACGCAAAGTTGCTTCCGATTTTTGTGCTAGAATCCAGGCTTCTGTTTTATCCCAGTCTACTCCAATCTAGCCTGTTCTCCTGTCTTCTCCCAGTTCTTAGTCTATACTCTTTTGGTATCGGGGAGGTTTTCCTATGTGTTCTGCGTAAGCACCACATAGCAGAAAAAGGGGACCAAGGAGAGCACTGAGGCACAAGAAGTAGCTACACTGCTGTCAAGGTGCGCCTGCTGGGCTGCAGCCGTGCCCACGCTCACTTTAAGGCGGGTAACTCAGCTATTGCCAATAAGACCCTGCAACGTAGAGCTTAGAGAGCGCTGTAAAGTCTTCCTGGAAAGCTGAGTTAGCACTTAGGTGGCTGGCCCATGCTGAGCTCCGGGCCATCTTGGCTGTGCTGTTAATTTGCCTGGGCTGTATCACTCAGGTGTGTATCCACAAACCTTCGTCTGCAGTGTCAGGCTAAAACCCATAGCTTTCCTAGTCTCAGTCCCAGTGCTCCATGCCTTGATGTCCCCTGGCAAGAGGGAGGAACAATTGCAGAAAAAGTCCCATGTAGACTTTCAGGCTAAGAGTAGAGCAGTCAGTCAACTACTGGGCTCGATATACGCTCCATGTGGTTTCAATTTAAGAGCTTTGGGAGGAGCGAACATGCTAGCAGTAATGTGCCCCCTTAAACATACGTAGAAGGATATGCCCAGAAAGTTGTACACTGGTGAAATATGGGTGCATGTTCACAAAAGCAACACAGGGCACATCACCAATTCACAGATTTTATGTCTCTTCTCCAGTTGTGGCAACAATAATATTTGTAAAAGGCACAATTTTTTGAGAGTAGACAAAAAAAAAAATTCCCTCTAATAGAAGGTTTCTACAGAAGCGTCCCAGAAAATTTTCTTCCTGAAACAGAAACCTGGCATGGAAAATAATTGAAGTCTGGCAAGGTTGTAAGCAACTGGGGAGATGTAATAAACTGGTGTTAAACCACTTAATTATAAACATAGTTACCAGATAAATAATTTGCATTGGGAAGACTGCTTAATGCAACTAATTGCACTTCCTGATACTACCTGAAATAAAAGGTGAATTAATGAGAGGAAAACACAAAGCTAATGAGAGTTAATAAGATACAGGAAAATGTGCATATAGATATATCCACACGGGGGAGAAAGAGAGAGTTCATGTTGCTTTTATAGGGCAAGCTACTGTATACAGTAGTATTCCTTTTATTATTCACTTTCTCCCTGTAAAATTTCCATTTGTTTTTCCAGTCCCCCTTTATTTTATAAACTGCCATTGCAATCTCTCTGGGTCATTTCCTCATCTGCCCTTACCTCCTTATTTTTTTTGTTTTGGTCTGAGTAGAAAGTTGTTCAGGGAGTCAACATGCGCATCTCGGAGAGGACAGGGATAGCTAAGACTCTGGCTATGGACTTGCTGGGCGCTGTTAGTGGCTGTCCTCAGCTTGTGTGCATATCCAGCTTGATAGAGGATAAACAATTTCTTGGGGGTAAGTCTTAACTGAAGAACAATTTCAGATGAAATAGTATTGAAAACGGTTCGTTTCTAGTAACTGTGATAGTGTCTATCACAATTTCACAAGTTCAGATAAAACTAAGAATTTTCTATTTTCTCTTAGCGTTGTATTGCAAAATAATAGATATTTTTAAAGGACTGCTTCTTCTTTGGAAACAGAAGTCACTTCAAGTTTTAGAGACTTGTCACTGAGTTATTGGTGCACTCTGGTGTCCTAGTATTTTTAACAGTTCTTGTTAAAAGGGAGTTAAAAAGATAATAAAGCTACATTTTTGTCCTCCCTTTAGAACTTCCTAATGACCCTGATTTTCTAATCAGAGTTTATCTCATTAAGATGGACAAACCAATAAAATATTTATTGTATAGGAGACCAAAGTTTGGAGGGAGAAACACTTTTTTATCAGAGCTGAGGAAGGGCTTATGTGCCTGAGAACGAATAAGTATTTATTTCCAGTATATCTGTCGGTCTAATAAAAGTTATATCTCTCTACATATATCGTCTCTCCTAAGTAGAACTTTGCATGTTTACATTTCAGTCTTGCAAGAATGAGTTTAAAATCAGACATTCTGTCAAAAAAAAAAAAGGTGGACATGTTTATAGTAGTACATACAATGCAAAAAGTAAATCACAGTTTAGGTTTAGCTATTACACTGTCAATACTGATGGAAAGGTAGCTGTGCAGTTCTTGTTGGATAAGATTTTCTCTAATGTTTAAGCCACTAATAACACCCCCGGTTAAACCCTTCATAAGAAACTTAACAGTTGACTGATGGGAGTCACATGGTTAAATCAGTGCTTGTTATTCATAATTTATTCAATGGTTGATGGAAAAAAATTGTCCAATTATTTGACAAATACTGCTTGGCAAGATGATTTACAGAGAATAATGCAAGTATTTGTTGAAGAATTTAAAGTGACAAAAAACGGCAAAATTACGGCCTTTATTCTCAATGCAGTGATTAGAGCTGATTGAATGATATTCAGACAGTTTGACTAGTTTTGAATAGTCCTTACACAGGCAATATTCCCATTGACTTCAGCTGGAATTTTGCCAGAGTGAGGACTGCAGGATTGGGCCTTTGAGTGTAAATGTCTTGAAAGGGTCCCTTTATAAAGCGGCAGCTTAAATACTGAACTGCAGTGAAAACCCATTTTCACTTTTCTCTGTTACTTTGCCTGTTCTGTGGAATTGCTCTGTATGAATGTTAATCCCGTTCCCTCTTTATCAGTAGAGGGTGCTATGGGAGTTTTGTGCTCTCCAGTAGTCTTTTGTTTATGCACAGTTCAATCTAATTTAAGTAGAACTGACCATTTCAATGGGAGTCAAGTGTGTATTTAAATGGTGTGTGGGAGAGCCATAATTTAATGGCAAACCATTTCCTTAATTGATTCAAGTTAAAGAAGGGAGACATTTTAAAGTGGATAGTTTCAGATTCCTGGCCTCTACCCCCGTAGCCTCCTAAATGGGTCACTGCACATGGTCTTATAGCAGATATATATTACTCCTATGCAATAAATGATAGCATTTTTGTGTATGCTTGAATGGCAGGTTCAATATTCCAAGTTTCTAGAAAAGTATCGTAAACAAGTATTTGTGAATACAAAATAGAGTGACTTGTTAAGTTCATGATTTTTTTACATTAGTAGGACTTCAGTACAAAAAGATGTTTACAAATCTCTGACTTGGCTATATTCAGAAGTGGAAGAATTATTTGGATAAATGAGCATATCGTATGCCATGGTAAAGGAGTGCTAAGGTTGCAAAGTCAAGTGTGCAGAAAACAGAAAATACATAGGCAATCTTAATTCTAGCAATTTTTCCCATTGTTCATCCACATCCTGACAAGGATATTAAATTACATGATTGCATAGTTACTTTTTTCTACAAGACGTCTGCGCCTTTAACACATACAATAGACACCACTGAATAGGAGCTTTATTAAATGTTTCTTTTTATCTGAATTGCTCAGTGTATTGCCACGGAGTTATTTGCTGCTCACCATTCCACCCAGCAGTGAATGCGTGATTATCGACTTCCTCAAGTACCTTTCTATAGCGCTGCCATTTTAATCACCGTTTAGTGTATTTTTACTCTTTAACACATAGGGACTGAAAAATGGTGAAATGCAGGTTAAAAGTGCATGCTAGTTTTGTCAAAGCAATTTGAGATGCCTTAAACCCGACACGTTTCAGAATACTTGGCACTTCGTGTGGCCAAAGCAGATCTGTGACCGGCTTCTGCTGCAGTTCTGAATTCTCAGCCCTTTCATAAATCAGACTCTGGGACTTCAGAAAGTCTGGATTTTCAAAAAATAAAGGCTGTAAAATCAGATTTCAGCAATAAGAAGTTCAGGGTGATCTGAGAGGCTATAGTCAAAGCTGAACGATCTCCAGTCCTCTTGGGTAGTGTTTATATTTTTTAACCTTGCTGTGTTTTTTCTTTTCCTTGTGTACTACCTGCCTTTCAGCTTCTGCTGCAAGTGAGGCATGATCTTACAGATGCCAGTCTCCTTTCCTGCATAGCTATGATGAGTTCCCAGGTTATTAGCTGCTTGGTACAGCCAGCGAAATGGGCTTATGCGGACGAATGTCCTATAGTTTAAAAACTACCAAGGGAGGGAACTAAAGTTATGGAGGGATTCCAGAGTGTTGATATATTTTTTTTCAGGCTTAATATTTATCACGTCATTCTTTTGAGGGAAGTAACATTTCAAAAATGTTGGAAAGGTTGTTGTAAAGCGACACCTGGGAACATGCTGATGGCCTGAGACAGTGGCAAGGCTGGGATCCTTGGAGCCTGCTGCTGGTTGCCGTTCCTCTTTACATGGCCCAGCTTCTGATGCGTGCTTTGCAGTCCAGCTTTTTACCCAATCATCCCCCAGTTTTTTTTCCGTGTTTCTCATTCCACTGCGTGCAACTTGCAGTGTTTCTCTCCTACCTTAACTGAAGAGAGGCAGGATAACAGATGGAGGCAATAAAAGCTCAGGAGGAAGACAACTGACTGCTTTCGTTCTTGAGCCTAGGGCCTGGTGGGCACGGACCTGCGTCCCTGAGAGGACGGGGCATGAACAGCTCAGCTGGCCTCACAGGTTTGAGTGGGTGGAGCGTGTTTATTATTATCTGCTATATACTTGAAATTTCCACTCTGCCTGTGTGGGCAGATTCACAGTAGCTCATAACTTGGCTAAATTTGTGGACATTTTCCCAAGACCAGTAGAACATTGACACCACAGCAGCTCCCATGCCATGTTTCCAAATCTTGATCTGAGTCACGCAGGGAGCTGTGGCATCTCCACCAAACAGATGTGAAAGTCATTTTTTCTTCAAAAAAAAAAAAGAAAGGGAGGGAGGAAGAAGTGCATTCATCCTCTCATATGTCTTTGAGAAAAAGCAGAATTGTTTTAGTTCAGAATTCCTCAAAATGCTCCTTAGTCAGAGGTGTTTTCAAAAGTTTCAGCCCTAACTATTAAAGTCTGAGAAAGTTGTGACCTCATAGTCTTTTAATGGGAACTCGGAAATACTCTTGTTTAAGAGCGCTGTCCTCTGCAGACAACACGTTCTCCACGCAAAGTGGAAGCTTCTTGTGGTGAGAACTTCTTTTTGTTCACTATTTTTTGTAGTGCCCCCAAACAACTGAGCCTTGTTTATGATGGGGGGTGATGAGCAAAATGTTAATAAAATAGCAGTACAAAAAGAGACTTTTTCGTTATCGTAGGTGAATGTTGTTTGGTTTTAGTTAGGAGTATGTATTTTAATGTACTCTGTTCCTTGTTATTTCTACCTCGCACCCAAATTTTGTTTCCTCTGGCATGGTAGAAAGTCTTTTTATGTGTGGTGGTGGTTGTTGTTGTTTTTAATAGCAGTTTGAAATCCAAAGGGGACTTCTTATCACTTGAGGCTGCTGCTAGGACAGATGTGAGCTGGTGAGTTCCCTAAAAATGTTTGTAATAATAACAGAAAAGGTTGGTTTTCTAAATTGAAGAGTATTCAGCTTTTGCGTGGCAGTGACTGTAACTGATCAGTGTTGTGCACTTCCAGATGTGTAGTCCAAATGTATCTGAGCGGAAATTGTGCGTATTGCTCATTTTCACAGTTGAACTCTTAGTGCTTGCAGTAATACAGAAGTTTCTTGTAGGTCAAGTTAATGTTGTTCTCACTTACTGGTCTGCAGACGGCTGTCTTCCTTTCCAGCCCCTAAGTAATAAGGATATGATTGTTAAGTATATTCTTACAAGGGTTTCAAGTACAAAAAAGAGTATTTAGGAGAAGTGATATAATACTCTTCTTAAACCTAATGCTTTAGGAAAAGATTTGTTTTTTTGCTCACTTGCTCATAGTCAGTGGGCTGGAAGAGGATTTTAAGTGATGATCTGTACTGGAAGGAAGTAGGCACAGGGAAAATATAAGAACTGAGCCTGGGGAGATTTCCCAGCAAATGTCTAACCTCCTGAAGTCTTTTGTACTAAAGGGATCAATAATCAGTGACTAAAGCCGTCATCATTTGAGCTGAATATAAAACTGTTGAAATCATGACTGTATCCATACTTTGATTTTGGCATAGAGAATGGTCAGATTTGGTTATCTGGTTATGGTCTCCTTTTCTTAGGGCCTGACCTATGCTTTTAGTTGCTTAAAACTGACATTTTCAATGTAATAAGTGCCTCATTACTGCAGACTTCATCTGAAAAAAAACCCCTTGGGCACGTGCATAACTTTGGGCCAGTGAACCAGCTTATTGACTTAATTTGCACTTAAGCGTCTGAGTGTAAGAAAGGTTCACTTCCAGGTTCAGTCCTGTGGCATGACACGTTATCTGCAGTGACAGTTGAGGTGATCAGTGTCTGGAGGCATAAACTTTGCAGTGTAACTTTGGATAGTGGGTTACCGCAGTTTATTAAGTGATATATCTTTAGAGACGGCCCAGTTAAGTCTCGTAGGCATCCTGATATCCACAAATTGTCTACGTTTTTCTGTTTCCAAAGGCTCTAGAGCAAACTGCAGCATCTCAAACCATTTTTGAACTAGATAATTCTAAGAGAGGGTGTTATCTATAGCTATATATTTTCTGGTATGTTGTGTCTTTTTCATGATAAGGGCCACAAAATTGTAAGCAATTTTACAAATAAAGGACTAGGCCCTGCGCCAGTGAAGGCGGTGTTATCTTGTCATTTGCTTCTCTAGCCCAAGACCATTTGGTAGGACGTTTTCCTTGTACACATTGAGGAGGGTAAGGAAGGACTGAGCTTCTTCATTGCATGTAAATATTAGCATGTGCATGTTTTTCCTACCATTATTACCCTGTTTAAGAAGTGCTGAGCACTGAAACATAAGCAGTCAGGAGAGAACAAAATGACAAAACTCTGTCCTTGCTTACCAGAAGGAGCTTTCTTGCAGTGTTCTGTAGCATACAACAATTTTGATTTTACTTATTCTTACTGAGAGACTAAAATCTCTTCCATCTGCTATTTTGCAGCCTGAAATAAAGAAATCAACAATTTTCCCATATGCCTTCCCAGTTCATTGAGGTCACTTGCAAAATTATTAGCAGTAAACTTACTTTCCTTTTCTTATTCTTATCCTTTTCTTATTCTTTCCTTTTCTTATTTTGTATGTTGCCGAGCTCTTCTGCCACGCTCTCTGTTCTTATTTCATATTGTATCCAACATGAGCAGAAGCTGTCCTCATACTGATCCTTGTGGTGACCTGCTAGTCGCTTCCCTTTGCCTTACGCTTTTTCATCCACAAGGGCCTTCTTCCTTTGATATCCTCCCTGCGCAACAAAACAGCTCATTCCCAGTGCTGGGGATGTTTAACATTTAGATTAGGGCATCAAAGGCCTTTTAAATCTCAGGCAAATTATATCCAAAGCTGTTTGATATCAACCTTTATCAGATCTGCCTTGGCTACAGTAATCTAAGTGTTTTTTCCCTTTCTGTGTCTCAATGTTTCCGATATCATCCCACATATTGTTTTGTTTCATTTTTAATTTACCAGTAAACAAGCCCCCTGTTTTCAAGGATTTTGATTGTTTTTACAGAAGGTTCTTACTTTGAAAGCATTGGGGATCCTTTCCAAGACAGATGGAAAAAGGAGGCACTATAGTAGAGAAAACTTATATAGGTGAAGAATACTGCAAGAATGAAGAAAAAAAGAGAAGGAGCAAAACCATCTAGCTATTGATCTCCCACACATAAATGCTTAATAATTAGGAGTCACAGCTCCATGTGAAAGGGATCTAGTTGTTCCTTCATTACTTTATATAAATGCAATGTAATGTCCTTTTGCCAGGGCACTGTACACTATATATATTATACCTGCAAAATATTTATTTGGCATTTGTGCATTATAGTGTGTGTTTGGATTTTGGCTTGAACAGCAAAGTGCCCTGGACAGTTTTGTTCATGATGATCCAAACCCTCTAGAAGGCCAGATCTTTCCAATCTGAGTCACTTAGGTTCGACAACAATATCAAAAGCCTAGGCGTTCAGAGGGAAGAATACTTATAGGCTGAATTGGGAAGAATGGGGAAGTGGGTGTTGCTAAAAATAAGATCCTTTACAAGTAAAAATGATCAATAAAACAAACTGTGAAGAAAATGTGCAAGGCTTTCTTAGTACATTGTACTATGCTCACTGGTTATTTTGTCTGCTTCTATAAGGAGGAAGCAAACAAAAGAAGACTCCTTGCATATACTTGCTAGACATATGCTAGTGTGATTGTTCCTGATTTCCCAATAAAGCCTTATAAGGAAGTAGGACTTAAAATCCTAGTTCCCATCTATCTACCCCTGTTTCCTTGAGTCAAAGGCAGACTGACTGGGAATTACCAGAATGTCCCCGTTCAGTAAACAGTGTAGGAAATTCCCGTGTATCCTGCTTTTGGAAGCTTAGACTTAGTCTAAAGGCCACATGAGGTCATTATATATTGCATTATCTCGCAGCGCCTTTATCCTGGGAATTCCAGGAAGTCGTTTATCTCACGGTACAATAGCCTTTGGTCAATAGCTTGTACTCTTTGTACGAAGAGTGGATAATGGCCACAACTAACAATATTGTCATGGGAGTATGGGTTGTAAATCCCTCCCAGGAAGCTGGGCAAATACTTGGGTATTTAGCATGAGTATCTGAGCTAACTCCTTTGAAGGTAGCTTGCGTATGACTTTGTGCATGGCAGTGACAGTGGTGTAGACTTGTGCCAATATACATAGGGTGTGAGTAGATGTTTGCCAGCGTAAACTCCACTTGTTTAATTACTGGCCACATTTCCATAATGTGGAAAAATGTAGCAGAGAAAACTGTCCGCAGTACACTAGCCATTCCGTAGCTGTTCTTGGATGTTAATTAAGGAGAGCTGACGTTTCATCATTTTGAAGAATATTTCATAATGCCGATGTTATCAGGTTGCCGCTTAATTTCTCGTCTCTCACCTCTGACCTTATCCTAGCGGTGGCTGAATAAATACACGCCCTTCCTTTGTAAGTATATATAGAACAGTCAAATAATTGTCTAATATTTCAGTTATTCTTTCTGTAATTACCCACTATCACTGTGTAAAGAGCCTGTTGATGTCGTATTTCTGTCACCCACATTAAGTGAAAGGACAGAAGCTGAGATCTGAAGTTCAGAAGCATGAAGTGTTTTGATGTTTGCTTTTCCTCGTTGTACTGCATTTAAAAGAACAGAACAGATCAGCTTCTGTTACCTTTTTATTTACTGCTTGGAAAACCCTTGAGAACTACTTTCCTGGAGACCAAGTCTCGCATTCAGTCTCGGCTGAATTTGGCACAGGGAGGGGAAGCGCATTCTATGTGTTACTTCTTTACTGTCTCTTCCCTCACTTTCCAGGACTGCAAGTTAACACCAGCAACCTTGGAGAGACAGGGTATGGATCTGGATATCTAGGCCTGTGATTCACACAGCCTAATCTCCACTCGGTCCATAATTAGTTCTTTCTATTGCTTGAGAACCTTGAAGGCCTAAAAGCACCTAGAAGCAGCTGTTCAGATTAAGGCTGTAAGAATCTGGTCCATGAGGTATTAGGAACTCAAGTGTGACCCTGAGAGTGTTTCTTAAAGATATTGATATGAATACCTTTGACATCAGAGGGGAAAGGAGGAGCTGGTTTTTGTTAATGGCTTTTGAAAAATATAAAAGACTCTACTAGTAAGAGAGTAAAGCCACCTTGCAGCATCTCTTGATGTTCAGATTGGAATGGCCAGCTTAGAAGGCGCCAGGTCTGTATTCCGTCACAGACCTGTGAATTTCAGAGGTACGTCTTATTACGCGGTCTGTTCTTTCTCAGATCTTTGCCACAATGCTCTTGTTTATCTGCTGTAATGAAACTCTTAAATGATTTAGCTTCTTGGAAGCCACCTGTACACATCTGAAAATCACAGCAAATTTACTTGAGTATCCGACTCTAGTACTCCAAGACTGGGAAAATGCTTTATTATATTTTCATTTGGAAGTGGGAAAAGAACTTTGCGATCATTTTATTTTTTACATTCAAACACTATTTTAATTCTCTGCAGTATAAGCAAAGGAAGAGACAGTGTTTCTGGGTAGTAACATTCTTAAGTAAGATGTAGAAGTATTTCTGGATGTCTGCAATCTATCCCGATTTCCTAACTTGAGTAGGATTTGGCCTGTGTTATATATCGTATATCCAGCCCTTAAGTAATGACATCATGTTGCATAATGTATTTTGTTGGCCAAACACTTCTCTCTGCTGGGAGGAAATTTCCCAGACGATATTCTCACAAGAAGTATGTTTTAATATGGGTGTCCCTGCTCCTTTTTTCTTCTGTTCAAAGAAAATATCAACTCTCTTTACAACTGGCCAGGAAGCATTTGTAAGAGGTTAAGCGATACTACAAATATTCCTTAATTGAGTTTAGATGCATTCCATGCATTTTTACACCAGCATCAAAGAAAACATCTTCCCCAAGATAAGCAGCTTCTTCTCTTATTTCAGAAAATCATCACGTATTTTCATCAAGCTTTCAGGAATGAAAGCTACTGGATTGCAGTGTTGTCATAATAAAAAAGAAAGGTGCGCGCAGAGGTACTGTGATCCGAAGGTGACAAGTGCTGAACAAATAGTGCGTGAAGATTTCTGCCCAGCTGACAGCATCCGTCTCCATCAGTTATTGCTCTTGTACACCAGTTCAGATATGTTTGATCAACCTTTAAATGATTATCCTGGGTGAAGCAGGTGAAAGCGGTGATGATACTTTGACACAGAGAAAAGCGCAAGGCAACGTGAAGGAACCTTTCATTAGCAGTTGATACTGAGCTGACAGTGAGATTCATATGAGGAAGTCGGGTTGAAAACAGTTGTCTGCTTCCCTCCTTTAGGAGTCAGGTTTGGTCACCGTAGTTTGGATGCAGAGAACTACTGACCAAATTTTATATCAATAAGTCTGGTGTTCAGATTTACCTTTGCCAGATCTGAGTGTAGAAGGAAGGCCTTCTATTCTTTTTCTAGCATTCATTTATTGCCATCTAATATTTTCATCTGAAATGATTATCCTTTCACTTGGCTTTAATTTTTAAAAGTTGCTTTAGAAACACCTGTTCCTTGTGACAAAACTCATGCAATCGTCTATGTACAGTTTCAAAGCACTCCAGCTGCGAGCAGATCAAACTAAAACTCAGACCTCCCACAGGTCCTCCCAAAAAGACCTCCGTCCCTAAAAGAGGTCGATTAGATTAGTAGTTGCGGTGTTAGCGAATGAAATCAATCCTTTTTTCCTCACTGTAAATCATTTGGCAGGTAGATTCAAATTTCTACAAATGTATTTCTTTTTCATAAGTATTTACCAAATTATTCATTAAAATTTATTTTCACTTTATGGCTTCTTGTGAGCCATTTCCCTATAGTATCTCTGTTCTTCACCATGTGGTTTGTGGCTGATTGTGTACTACACATGATAATGGTTTTGCTTTCTGATTAGCTAACATGGAGCCACGGATGCACTTTCCAAGGTGTTCCAAGTCTGAATCTTTGAAGCACTCCCCATTCGTGTAAGTGAAAATCAGGTCAGGTGAATATGTGTGAATGACAAATAGAAAAGATTGAAGACCTAGTTAATTAAGTAATTTTTAGAATATGAATACTTCTGCATGTAACCAGCTCTACTGTAAAATAATTGGTCTTTATAAAACATTAGGATTGAAGTTCTTGTTGGCACTGAAGTGATAACATCATGTCACTAGCGTCAGCGAGGTTATCATTTCACTGTATGTTTCATTTAAAAATTCTTGGAACTTGCTTTTTTTCATTCAAGGCCGGCCACCTTACACAGAGAGAAAGGAGTAAGGGCTCCGCAATATAAATGAGGATCAGGCCAGTGGTGTAATTTCATATCGCTAATATCTGCGTCTTGTCAGCGCTCGTCTGACCTCTTTGTTTGGTGATAAAATTTCATGCACCTTCCATTTCTTGTACCTCACATCGTCATGTTTGTCTTTTAATCTCCAAACAGCTCATCCTCACCTCTAGTACTTTACCATCTGATTTGATCCTAAACTTTGTGTGATGCATCCTAGATTAATCAGGGAGTGGGCTGTAGTTGGCTGCTAATGTTACCTGCTAGCATTTGTGATCAAATGAGAAACTGGAAAAGCAATGTCTTCTGTATTTCCACACTTCACATTTAATTTTTACATTTTATCAGATATTCATACTTTATAATGTTTTATATGTATTACAACAAATTAAACATTTTCCCCTCTGCTATGGAAACATTTGATTTTATTAGTAAATAAATGCTGCTACAGGCTCTAATGACAGAGCCTCTAAATATGATTTTTGCACTTCCTGTTCACAATTTCCGCAATAGGAAAAGCTCTTCGGTTGTTCTGTATCTTCCCTGAACCCCAAGGCTACCAGGAGTGAGGTAAGATTGAGCCATGTTGGTGTATCATGGGCCACGAAGGCTGGGAAAGCAGAGCTGTGAAAAAGGGCAACCAAACCCATAGTTCGAATCCTCTCTCATACCCCATTTACAGAGCTGTGTGAAAACTGGATTATTTCCTTACCTGAGCAAAAGATAATGAGATATTAAAATTAAACTATGTGTAGCCAGATTTCACATACCTTCTTTTTGCTATTAAAAACAGGAACTCATATGAATAAATTACATTTTCTGTGATAACTTCTCAATTGCTTCTGCAATGAAACAAGACCTACCATGAATCAAAGATTAATTATTTATAAAATTGAAAAAGGGTTCCACCCCTTATTTTGGATGCCTTGGCATAATATTCTTTAGCAAGCATGTGAAGGTAGAGTTCTCTTCCTGCATCAATAAATAATTACAGTAAGCACAATGAACTAAAATGCAGAGTGGTTATTAGCTCCTATAGGTAACACCCTCTACAAGGTCTTCCCTTAAAGACAAAATCCTCAGCAGCTGAAAGGCCTCAGCATCTTGCAGTGGTTGTCACAGGCTTGTGCTCTGAGATTTGTAGTGAATGTCTCCTGGAGAGCTCTGAGATCTTCACAGATATCTTCTTTGTTATCTTTGTTGTCCATTCTTACGCTCTTTGTTCACTGCACTTGCAGTTAGGACCCTCCGGTGTCCTAACTCCTTTAGTAGAAATGTGGAGGAGGAAGAGTCTTGAGTCATTTTTTTTTCTTGTTATAATGAGGCTGCATTGTTGACTTTGTCTCTCTGTCTTTTCCACAGAGGAAACTTTGTTCTAAAGTATATTAAATTGCTAGGTTGGTAGTGTGATGTTTAGGCTAGCTATTTTAAATTAAATATACAGCGTTTACCTTGTAGGGAGTACCTGATTCTTGATGCGAGGGGTATGAATAGGTGAATAATTCCTTAATCTTTCCTAATCAATATTCTCTTCTAATCTAGTTTATGACTGTGTTGACAGCGGTCTTGAAAACAATGGAAAGCACCTAAAAAATACGAATAATCTGTAACCAGCAGAAAGCCATGCAGCGAATAGTATGCAGCAAAATTCATGCAGCAAATTAACTCCTGAAAGTTGATCAGTGATAAGTTATCATAATAAACAAAGCTGTTTAAATCACTCTAATGGCATTGAGAAAGGGTAAATATGACCGTAGCACACCATGCACAGGTATCATTCAGGAGAGGATGGGTTAAAATTATTTGGAAAGTGTGATTCTTACATCCTCGGGTGGAGGGAAGTAAAGTGAGATGCGTTTTCATGATGATCTTTTGAAGACAAAATGAATTTTGACATAAGAAGATGCACATTGAAAGCTGAAACCTTGAAATTCCCACAAGCAGTCTCCCAACAAATGCCTAATTCTCTATTATAGGTCACAAACTTTTAGACTCTTCTATTTTTTGGACAGTGACAAATTAGAAAGCAATCTTTGAGCCTTAACATGGTCATGTTCACTCTGCGTGTTAATTGAAAAAAGAATATAAAGCCAAACGTCACCCCAAAATATATCAGTAAACATTTCAGGGACTATAACAATTGTGGAAGAAGGGATCTTTACTGAGAGGTAACATTTTTCATTCCCAAAGCAAAAGTTTTACTGGTCATTTTGAGGACACACCATTTCATACAAAGCCAGTGCAGCATAGGACAAAATGCTTCACCGATTTGGGGCATCTTGGTTGTAAGGGGGTCTCTCCTTACCGAGGCGTCCTCTGCGGCACGGAGGCCCGCGCAGTTTCAGCTGCCTTCAAGTGCTGCCAAGACCTTACAGTGATAGTGTAGACACAGTAAATTTCAGCACTGAAAAATTTCGAGAAGAAAGTCGCTTTTTTTCACTGGCATTTAATCCTGTGGCACATCCTTTTGCTTTCACAACTGGAGTCATCGCTGTTAATTACAAAGCAGTAAAAGCTATACCTCTTTTTCAGGCTGTCCCATTTCTTGGCATGACGTCCAGCACTTCACTGCAGTGGGGACAAGTCGCATTTGGAAAATGTCTGATTGCTCTTAGGCCGTTTGGAGTTTTTACGTGCTGTTGGATTACTGCACTTTAAACTGATATCTTTCTTTATTTTACCAAGTCTGTTTTCCTTCACTGAGGTTGAGCCTAAGACACTTTTTTCAGCCTCCTTCTGAGAAAGGAGGACACCCAAGGCTCTTCTGACTGTTCACATACATAAAAATGTGAAGAGAGATCAGGCAGAATATTTAAAGGCCACCATTTATTTAGTATAAAATTGTGAATGTCCACAAATTAAGGCTAATCGATGTCAGTGTCTCCACGAATTGGCTATTCATATTCTGTCCTATTCCAAAAATGTCTCTTAAATGGGAGATTAGCTAGTGACTAGCTTATCAGATAGCTGGCATCAAATAACTTAGCAAAGAGATGTCCGAAATTCTGCGATTCCCTGGAGCTGTGTATATTTTTCCAGCTGGGGTATGTGCTCCTCAGTTCTGGGAAAAGCAGGGAGGGGAAGTAAGCCACAGCTCCAAATCCCATTTACTTTCGCCTTTCCCACAGGAGAGAATCACTTTGCTGAGAGAAAAGGTGGTTAGAAGTTAATTGCAATTTAATTACTCTGCATGTATACCTTTGCAACTGAAGGAAAAGGTGGCCTCTTAGTTACCACCTTCAGCCTTCCAAAAATGGCCCAGGAAGCTTTTAAAGGAGAGAGATTTTCAGAAGAGGTCTGTAAAATTCGGGTGCACTTTTTACATATACGGTCAAGCAGGTCCCCTGCTCTTGCTCCCACAAGTGCCGCGGGGCAGCAGCACCCTTGTGTTTTGGGAAAGGTGTTGTGCATCTGACTGAAAGTGTAACACAAATACACTTTCTGATTGAAAGTGTATTTTTCCAGCTTAGGCTGGATCTTGTCATCAATAAAATTAACTCAATGCTAGTGAAAGTATTGCTGTTTTTATTTATTATTTCTGCTGTGGTTACTTGTAGGACGAGCTGCTCTTTCCTGCAGATCCTGCACAAACGTGAAAAAAATAGGCATCCCTTCTCCCAGTGAACTTAAAATTTAAAATATTCTCTTTAAGGGGCAAATTTGCAGCTACATCTCTGAAAATTTAAGCTATTTCTAGGGCCTAGCCTGTTTTAAGAACAGGGTACTTTTTAGGCTGATAAATACTACCTTTTAGCAGGTTTTTTTTTGTGCCATTAACTTGGAAATACCATTATTGTAACATAATTTTTACTATTACAATTCAAGATTGACTTGATTTTATGGGATTGAGTGTAATTTGATTTTATAGAAGCTTCTATAGTGAAGTTTAAACATCTGAATTCAAAAGCGCGTTCAATGGTAGAAGTTTACTAAACTGAGGTGGTAGAGAAGTGGTGCGAAAATGTGTGCTACAAATTAAATGTCCGAACCTACGTTTTCTGGCGAAGATTGGTGTGTAGTGGTTGAAACAGAGAACTGAATTTCAGGAATCAAGTGCTGCTTTTTTTGTTGTTGTTTTCTTTGTAAAATGTTTCAAATTCTTGCGTGAAAAGGCCTTTCTAAATGCTAAGTATTGGCTTGTTCCCATTTCTTCCTCCAGCTCCTTGTTTAATCGGGGACTAATAATCACTTAGCTTTTGTATGGCTGAGTTTACCCATGAATGTACTCACTATGACTGTTTTGTTAGAAGTGTCTTTGGGTTCATTTTTCTTTCTTTTTTTTTTTTTTTTGGAATCCTCAGATGAAAGGCTTTTTTTTAATAACTATCTAATTCCTGAAGTAACGCTTGCATATTAGGTAGAACAGTAGACAATTTTTATCGTTTCTTCTATTAAGAATAATAAGGCCTGAATATATTTTAGAGCCATATTTTTCTCCTTCTTCATCTTTAAAGAAGAGGAAGGAAAGATGAAACTGAAATACGGAGGAAAGGTAAGGCCAAATGTAATGAGACACCAAAGCCCAACTTTATCATGAATATCTCTAATTTAAAATTAAGCATATGAGCACATGTTATGCTGCTCTGGGGCTGAGTTGCTTGTCTGAAGTCATACAGCAAATGTGGAAAGGAAGAAGAAAAAAGAATGAAGGCTCGCGCTTGGATCTGTTGACTCTCACTGCTAAGCTGTTTTTTTAGATCATGGGTAACGAGAACAAAGGTGAGAAAACTCCATCATTAGAAGAGAGGCAAACCTGACTGATGCTTACTGCTTACAGAACAGGACATTTTCCATCTTTACTAACATAAGTAACCGAGCGACTCTGATGGTCATTGCACAGAAGAGAATATCCTGTGAGAGAAAGTGCAGATAAGGACATTTCATACACGGTTCAGGACTGTGTGCACTAAGGAAAGACCACTGAACTTTCCTGAGAATTGATAGCATGATATTGAGAGACGATTTGCTTGTTATGCTCTTCAGAGATTGTTCGATATTAATGCTCCATTTTGTGCCTGCAGATGCGCAGAATAAATGTATGCATTTGCCGTAGAGAGTTCAACCTGCAGGTTCGTGACATTTATGTCAAAAAAAGTGCGTAACGGTCAACAGATTTGCTAGTGCTAGTGTATTTTTTCTGCTTTTGTAAAAAAAGGTGCAAGTTGTTGAGTGCAATGTGTTTGTATAGCTAACATATAAGCTAACATATGTTACTGTTATCAAGTTGCCCCAAAGTCCAGCTTTGGGCTTTGGAAGGGACCAAATGGTTTCTGAAGGTTTTTTTTTTTTTTTTTGACAGGATAAAAGAATGTAAAGGACTATTTGTACTAAACAGATTAAGCTGTTTGTAAACATGTCCCTTTTAAATTAAGTACTGGTGAAGACAAAGAAAGTGCTTTGTTGTTGTCAGCTGGATTTGTCTAAGTCAAACGGGCAAACAAGTTAAACATCAGAGCTCTCTAAATCCCTAATGGCTGTGCAGATTAAAGCTGAAAAGGTCTGTAAAATGAGTCAAAAAATTAAATTGCTTAACTTTTTCCTCTCGTTTACTTTGGCTAAAGCATTTTTGCTTCTTCCTTTTCTTTCGTCTTCTCATCCAGCTTTAGCGAACTTTGTTTTCAAACGGCATTAGCATACGGACAAATATTAAACAAGAATTTCACTTCTCTGCAGTCTTGTCACTTGTGATGAATACATCCTTGCTCGGTAAGTGCTGGCGACACATCATTGTGGCAGCTTTTGCCTCTCAACAGAAGGATAATTAATCTTGCTATCAACACTCCTAAACAAGGGTAGCTAGTTCAAAGTTTTATTCCACAGAGCGGCTTTGTGTGAGGTGGGATTCCTTCATTTGAAATGGCTGCCTATGAATCACGGCCTTCCTGCGATTAGCTTTTCTTTAATGCCGGGGGTGTTGACCTGGGTGGGAACAACAGAGTGAGCAGGCTTTGTGCTTTTCTGACATGGCAATTTTTTTTTTTCCTTAATAAAATGGGTGGGTGCAGCATGCAATTCAGAAGAGGTATCTGCACCCGTGTGGAAGTGAATTCAAGGTGTGATCCGGCAGGTTCCTCTTCCATCCTCCTGACTGCAGTGGGAATTCAGGTGGTTCAGTTTCTGCCAGGAAGAGATCCTAAGTGAACACACCACTTCCTTATCCCAGCTATGAGTGTGAAAAGATTTTCTATGAGCTCTCCAATGGCTGTCAGCGTTACAAGTGTTAGAAGGGGCGCAGACTGCTAGTTAGCTAAACATTTAACACTGAGTATTCACAACTTTTTCCCCCCTGAATTTCAGCATTCCAGCAGCTATGAGATGATGAAAAGCAACCAAGAGCGTATTTGCTTCGATTGTCTTTTCATTCAGTTTAATAATAATAAAGAACCCAACTTCATGCATATTAAAGGAGTGTTGATTGAAGGTCACAGAGGTGTTAGCTGTGGTGTCCTGGCTAAATTCCAGTTGGCTAATTGCAATCTGCCTCCCTAAAACTACCTCGTAGTTTCATTATTTAGATCATCAGCTCTTTATTTTTTGTTCCAAACTCTTAGTAGCATGGCTATATTTCTGTTAAAGGGCTGTTGAACATGCTTGTTTGTTAGAAAGTGAAGAGTAAAGACAACTTTCTGCCTATTAGAACGCAATATCACTTATGGAGATGTGATATGTAGGTGGAAATACATCTTTCTGCCCCTGGTAGTTGTTTATTCCATAGTCTCAGGCATCACACCATTCCTGCAGTAAAAAGCAACTGAGGTGTTGTTTTTCAATGTCAAGTCACACTCTGTGATAATGACTGTCATTTGCTGTACAAGAATCAGATGGCACACATATGGAAAGGTGCATTTTTTTGCTGTTGAGTCTCTTCCAATCATCTGAACCTATCATTGGGCAAGATTTTAAATTTTCCCAACTCCTTCAGTTTTGAATTCTGTGTTACTCCTTGCCTGATGCTTTCTACCATTCTGGTGAGCATCCTTTTCCTGCAAAGGTCCATTCAACCAGGAGGGTCAGATGGGCAGCCCTCTTGCCCCTTGCCTCATACCAGTTGCTTTTTCCAAAGGCATATGAACTATCTGAGGCCCTTCTGAAGGGATTTCGCTGGGAAGAGCATATGAATATGTTTTCTATGGAGCTGCAGAATATGATTGCCCTCCACTGCAGCCAAACTTCTATTTTGTTGGGCCTCTCTTGAGTTACAAAGCACTGCTGTCTATTCTACTGCGTCATATCTTTGCAGTCAAGCCTAGGTAAATACCACTATGAAAGCTTCCCTCTCTATAGCAAAAAGATGGGTTCTGCACTCAGCTGACAAGCAATCATGTTGCAGCTTGCAGAGCTGCTCCGTGAAGTTATCTGACATTTAGCATCTGCAATATTGATTTCACTCTTAACAGGTGCCACACGTTAACGTTTCTTTCCATATAGGTCATGCATCCTTGGTCTTCATTAGCTGCAAGACTGCTGGTTTAAACTTTGGTCAGCTAAAGGAGTGCAGCCAGCACTCTAGGGGAGCCAATAAGAGAAAGAGAAAACAGAAGCAAAATAGTTTTCTCATGGTTTTCTGTACCAATCAGTGAAGGTGATATCAATGATGTGTAAAGAATCTTTTTTTTTCTTATTTTAATTATTTGCTTATGCTCAGTCACTGATACCCGCCATTATACTACTATAAAGTTTGCTTTCGGAGTCATACCTTTTAGGAGCAGTGGGCCAAATCTGCTGTTGCTGTAGGCGTGGAACTCGCTGCAGTGACAATAACACTGATTTATCCCGGCTGAGAATGTGGTCAAACACTGAGTTCAAAACTGGCCTTCATCTCTTTGACTTTTTTTATGCTATGCTTCTATTTTTTGGTTCCTAAAGGTTCATTGTGAACACTGCTGAAGGAGAAGCAGTGAAGCAGCTTTTTAGAAATGGGTGCAGATGCAGCTGAAATAATTGTCTCTAGAGATTAGGTCCATGCTATTTCTTGTAAAAGGGAAGGAAAATGATTTATCAATTATTCAAGATGTTTTCTTTGTACGAAATACTGAGGTTTTTTTTTTTTTTGTAAGTGTACGTGTCTCAATATAGTGTTTTTATTGAACTATTAAATGTGATTAGAAGCCAAAAGGTAAATGGTGCCTCAGAGAGTCGAGAAGGCCGTGGAGGAGCTGAGTGGTGTCTGTAGTGTTCTGAGTACTGTCAGTTCCTGGTGAAGCCTGTCGAAGGGCGATTAGCTCTTTACTCGCACTTACTTCAGATTGTTTCCAGCTAATGATGATTTACCATTTTGCTAAATGCTAAGCAGCATTTGTTTGACAGCGCAAAGTGCAGGCTTAGAGAATAACAGGTAAAGATTCTCTACAAAGGGCCTGTCAAAATACTTCTAAAATATACTGTCATAGAGTTAAACAATTTATTAATAAGCCTATTAATGCCCAAGGATTTTTTTGTCTTGAGGTTCTGTTAAAAACATCAGTGTTTAAGATGCTATCCACACAGGCTTAATGCCAGGGAAAGCAATCCCATTAAATTGGACCTCATAAATATTTCATGAGGTCCAATTTAAAATTAATCTTGGCATGAAGCCAAACCAGGCAGTATACTTGCTACTGTATTAAAAAGAAGCAGCAGATGAGGTATCTTTTCACAATAGTAATCTGACTGGATTTTTGCACAATCCTAACAATATTTTAATAATACAGCTGTTATTTTTGGCAGGAAGAAATGCATTTCTTTCATCACCTGTTCGTGCAAGACTCATACTGCAACTAGCATATTTTAAATGTCATCATTCTAGAAGATGTTCTTTTTTGCAGTGATGAAATCTGTGTTTTCTGAAAAACTCTTCACCTTGTTACTTGAAAGGAAACGGACAGATCTATAACTTCACAGTGAGAGCATAGGCTTCTTTGGGAAAGGGCTATGGAGTTTTCCATTTTTAAAAGGGGCTTAGGCAGATAAAAGGATGTAATGTGATTTAAGTCTGAAGTACTTAGGAAACTGGGAAATAAAATTTAGGTTTTTAAGCCATTTTGGCACGCTTGTGAATTTTACTCCTGGCCTCAGTATTAGTAGGCAAATTGGAAGCACTGAGATTAGATAGCAGTTGAGACCCGGTGAAAAGATATCCTGAAGTATGATGGAAATCTTCTAGCAAAGCCTTTATGTGTTTTTCAGAGACAGTGTGTCCCAATCTTATGCCTTTTTGAGTCAACAGGGGTTTTAATCAGTGCTTACAGCATACAGATACTCAGAAGACAGAGAAAGGGCAACTCATTTACTCTGCTCATTTAAGAGATCAGATGGTTCTTCTTGGGGACTGCCTAACGGGAAAAGGCTTCAGACTGCAAAAAAACATTCAAATAAAAAAGACTTCTCCTATCCTTGGCAATATGCATCAGATGAGATGCCTAAATAGTTGTTCATTTTTGACAAGCATGTTAGGAGCCTTTCTCTTTTCTATCTTTCATATATTGCTTATCCTCTTAACGTGTGACCAAATTCCAGTTCCAAGAATTTTCCTTGTGCATTTGGAAAACACCTAAAACTGTATGGGGGCGTAGAGAATAAGTAATAAAAACAATGACTATAAATGAGCTTGAGTAACTGTTGGTGTTGTATGGCTTTAAAACTGGCTTGAGGATGAAGAAGAGAGCCTTTTATGCTGAATAATTTCTGGGAGACACTGGTAAGGAACAAGATTACAGGGTGTTTAGAGATGTGCGTTTCAATAAGGAGCAATCACCATTCATATGCATACGTTTCATTTAAATGCATTATATACGCTAGCAGATTGGGAGGCAATCCTGAGACATTGAACGTAATTTATTTGGATTTGAAGAAAGCCTTTGCTTTTGTAGCGTACAATGGATTTGATTTACCAAGTCAGGAGACATAGTGGAAGCAATTCAAATGGACTTGCATTTGGCTGAGCAAAGGGGAAGAGCAATAATATCTATGCGGAAATGGACAATGGTAGCAAGTAGGAAACAGCAGAGTTCTTTATGACACCCTTAGGTCCGGCTCACCTGTCTGTAGTTGCCTGAAATTGTTTTTCAGGAGAAGTGGAGTGAAGGGGGAAGGGGGAGCTTTGCACTTGCATGATGGGTAGCTCGTGTGCCCTTTCTGCTGAGGGACTTCTACCTAGCAGAATCCTCTTGCATCTAGCTGGGCAGAAGTGTCTGTGGTTTTATATATCTCTCTGAGTACAGCCATATCTACACCTGTCTGCCTCCATCAATGGAGCTGTATTTAAATGTGCTTGGTCACCCGGACGACATCTTCTGCATAGGAAGAGGGAACTGTTTTAGCCATGACCTACCTGAAAACCTTTCCAAACTCCAGTTTCCAAAGGCCGGACTTATTGAAATCCCCTCTGCTTTATAAAGAACTAGTTTGCATCAGCAGTTTTGGAGCCACAGAGTGGTTGGTTCTGCAAACTATCAGGCTCTGAGAAACCCGTGCTTCTTAGTGACCGTGAGATGGACCTGTAGGCATCTGATTGATCCAGAAAGGATACCATTGCTTTCTTCTTGCTGTGGGGCTAAAGGTGTACAGGAAGAAGAGTTAAGACACAGAAGCCTCTTTGTAGACATTGAACTATGCCAGAAATACTAGCAGAAATGCTGGAATACAAAAATACAGGGGGAAAGAAAGCTAAGATAGCATGATAAAAACAGCAATATGAAGTCCAGGAAAGCAGCTACTGCTACTTCTGTCCTGAACCAGCTGTGTTAGGGAGCCAGCTTTGCAGCCTTCATGCTAGTGAATATTTCCTGTTACTGGTAGTGCCGCCGGGAGAAACAGATGAGGAATGCAATCTCAGGAAGCAGTCTGAAGTTTATAATAAAGTTCACTCTGTTGGCTATGGGTGTAAGGACAAAAGCTAGAGTTCCCTCTTTCCTCAGTAGTGATAGTGAATTTTGTTGCTTCACCAGACATTTTTGGAGAATCGGAAAAGAGCGAGAGAGAAGCTAGAACGCACTATCCACTCTGGAAGTTGTGTTATTAGGGCTAAGTGAAACTTTGTACGCACACTTTACAGTGAAACGTTTCATAAAAAATGGGTGATACTGCTGAAGAAAGGTTACCGAAAATGTTGACGTTTTTATTGAGAAAAAAGCTTTATAAAAACGTTGTCAGTTTAGTTATGTGTATTTTTCATTTCATGAAAATCGTACTTTAAATTCAGAAAAATGGAAACTACCAATCGTTAAGTAACAATTTGTATGTTCACACAGTTTTTAGAAAAACATAGCATCTGTGGAGAAAAGTTAAAAAAAGTCAAGCTAGTTCAAATTGTTCAAAGTAAAAAGGACAGTTTTCTTTTAAATAATTAGATTTTGACTTAAAAACGTAATCCCACAAGTTAATTTGGCTAGATCCAGGTAAAAGATAAAAGGTGGGGACGTAGGGTTAAAGGAAAGGGTAAGGGAAGGTATATCAAAGCTGAAAGGTCAGCAAGAAAAGTGAAAATCTCAGGTTCTGAGATTCTTCTGCTAAGATCTCTCGCTTGCTAGGACTAGAGGCTGTCCAGGAGTTTAACAGCGGGCGACTACCGATGCCATCCACAGGAAAAAAGAACCTCTAGTACTGGATCTGCTTGCCCACGATATATGTTAATCTGCCAGTGTCTGGATGAAGATGGCTATTTTTGAAATACAAGTTTTTTTCTGTGGGACCATCCGTTATTGTGTATGAGCTCCCTGGAAAACAATAACGCAAATGGAAGATTGTGTAATGGGAGGTCAGCTCATGGTTTGTACTCCCTTACATACTGGCATAGTACAAGGCCATGGTATTGCCCCTGTTAGGAGACTCATCAGAGCTTTTAGCATTGTTCCCTGTGAAGTCTCAAGAGCTTTTAGCATTGTTCCCTGTGAAGTCTCAATGCCGCTTACAATACCTAGCTCTATGTTCTGGATTTAAATGCCAAATTCAAGAAATCAGATTGCCTGAACGGTCCAGAGAGAAAAGGGAAGTGCTTTACAGAGGGGGATTCTGAGCTCCAAAGTGGAGAATCTCAAAAAACATTTCTGAGGCCCTAGACACTGTTGCTCACATAGGGAGCTTTTATCACCTAGCTGAGGTGCCTAAGGCTCCACAGCGTGCCTTATCCACCTTCAACCTCTTTCTCCAACCTAAAGGCTTCTTAGTGCATCCACAGCACTATATGAGTTACCTGCTACTGAGTTGTGAGCTAGGATCATCCAGCTAGATTAGAGCATGTTTGATCCAGACAGATATTTTCCAGACCTTTTACAGCTCTCCCCAGCTCCAAGGCATATAAGATGGCGTTAGGAAATCTGTTTGAGAGGTTCGCATTAAACTACCCTGTTGTATAAACTCCCAGGTCTGACTGACATGAGTTAAAGCAGAGCTGTTCTGTAGTCACTTTTTAGCTAGTACCCCTTTTTCTTTCTCCAGTCTACAGCATTTCTTGCTGGCCCCCAGCGAAGGAATCTACATGAGCAATCAGTCCAAGAAGAAACTTTAACCTGTCCAGACAGACCCTCTGACCCAGTCTTTGCTCCTGTTAATCTCTAGCCCCTTGTGGGGCAGGAGTGGGAACTGTGCACTCCATGCACTTTGGAGAACTGCAGTTACTGCAAATAATTGACTGACTTCATCTGCTTTTTCCTGCTCCTTTCTTGCTTGTATTCTCTCAATAGAAAGTAACTGTGTTCTTCAGCCCAGGATATAAATTCTGCAGTAGTAGAGACTTTCCTCAGTTAGGCCGAAGAATGGAGAGTTTGCAAGGATTAAAAGTGAAGGTTTGAACTAGTGTTTTATCAAAGAATATACTGAACTATGGCATAAAGATAACCTAACTGGATGTATATGAAGGAAAGAGAGAGAAAAAAATGAAATAAAATCTTATAGTATAAATAAGAGTTAGTAAAAAACAAATCTGCTGTAATCTGGAAGCTCACCCACTCGAAATGACAAAGGGTAGAAAGACCTAAGTCTGCTAGATAATAATGGGATGACTGTGATTCACCAAAGTGACTGCAGAAAAGGCAAATAGAAAGTCTCAGAGAAGGTATTTTTAGAAATGATAAGGAGTATTAATGTCATCATAAAAAGCATTGTCACAGCCTAGTGCTGTTTAGCTTAGCAAACCCGTTGCTGTAAGTGGATATAGTTGCTCTCTGCAAACATATCAAGGGAGGAAAACACCGGAGCTATTTAAGCTAGAGGATAATGTTGGCATTAAAATAAATGGGTATAAATCACCCGTGAGTAAGGCTGGCAATATGAACAACATTTGTAAGTATCAGAAAGAGCAATGAAGTTCTGGAGCCACCTCAGATTACAAATTGTGAGGAGATAGAAGTTTAAATAGCTTTATGATGGAGGGTGATGAGTTTATGAAAGAGTATGGTGTAACAGCCTATGACAGCAGACACTGTGTCCCAGGAGCTTTCTTCTAGGCCCTATGTTGTTAACATCACAAGGAATGGGATTCAGTTGTCTAACCGCACGTCTCTTATGCCCTTTGAGGTGCCTTAGGGTCTGCTGGCTGGCCTCCAGCTGCCACTCCTGAAGGGTGAAGGTTTCTCAAGCCCTGTGTCACATCTGAGGGATGTCAGATGAATGTTTCAGAGGCTCTGAGATTTCAAATAGCACTAGATGCCTATGCCTGGGCAGCTGAATCAAGTCCTAAGAGTCAACAGAAGAGCAGACATTTAGAAGGTTAGGCTCAGCTTTCCTTCTCTCTGTTTTGCACTGGTAGTGCAACATCCAGCACGTTACACAGATATAGTGTGCTCTTGCACACTAAGGAGCTAATGGTCATTAGCTTTGGTAGATGTGTTTAAGTTTTTGGATGAACTTGTTAGAAATGAAGGAATTAAAATATATGAAATGTATTTTGTGAGATTAGTGACACCGAATATTAAAGTATGCTGTAGAAGACAACATAAGAGCAGCTGACAGAAAATTGTCCTATACAGTACAAATATTTTCTTCTATCACAATCAGTAGTCTATACCATCCTCTCAACTCCTGCAACTCTTTCTTCAGTAGCCAGTGTTCTTTCATATTTGAAATTGCTGGGTAAGCAGTGAACTCTCCAGCCTTTCTTAAACATATCAGCTTCCTGAGATGCTAATATATATCTTTTCCAATAGCGTTACTGTATAAGCCCATTTTAGATCTCTGTTAACAATGAATGTTTGTCTACAGAAATGAATAGTCAGTTGGATGTTATATTGATTTAGTGAGATTTAGAACAAGCTGTGCATATGGAGACAGGATTAATTCATTTTTAATGACTGCAACATATAAGGAGAACGTTCTCCATGAAAAAGAGGTAGAGGTGCCCTTAGAAGTGGGACTGGATGGTATTAGGTGAAGCTCTGGAGTTGATATTAGATAAATCTGGCACGCTATCAAAGAAGATCAGCATTCCACTCAAACTGTCGTGCTTGCCTTTCAGAAGTAAACTTTTATCTTTTACCTTCAGAAGGAAAGTATGTGATTTTTGCAGCCAGGTGTTTCTGACCATATGCCAATATTATTAATATCAACACATTAATAATATTATTAGGAGATTATCCACTGTGCATAAGGACTTACATAGCATTTACAATTTCACATGTAGATGAGCTCTGGGGATAAGATGGGAGTTGAAATACGTTTGTATCGCTACAACAGCATGAAGTGTCCTGATAGCATGCTACTGTTTCTCCATTATATGGGGTAAGATTTTTACCGGATTACTGGCACAGCAAGTTGAAAGCATTATCTCTGGCTATACGTTTTATAGGGGAATTTTTTGAATAGAAGGAACTTGCTTGATATTAGATAAGCTTTTCTGTGGAAGTTAGGGAGCCGCAACTCTGGTACTCTATTTATGGAAAAAGAGGGCGTTTGACTGAGTAGAGCGTCTGTGTAGTTCGAGAGTGGGTATCGGATAAAGGTGATGATCACTGTAATACTGAAGCTTTCGTTTCTGGTAACGATCTAGTTTCAGTTACGGTTCTGGCAGTGCTTTACTCTCACCTCTCTTCATTCCCTCTTTGGAGACGCTAGTGCCAGTGACGAGGACATTGCAGAATTATGGGGTTTTTGCCTGTGGTGATTCTGTCCTACACTAATGATTTAGATGTTTAATGCACGCTCAAAGCAAAGACCTTTTAGATTTCCTATGGCACGTCTAGATTCAGCCAACATTTTAATTTTGACTCACTTTATGGTGTGGGATCTTTGTCTTTGGAATCCATTTCCTTTCCCTCCTCTTCCCGCTTTAAAATAAGCCAACAAACCGCAGTACCTTTGAACTGATTTCCTCTGCAGATATATTTTTAGACTGATCGGTGTTGTCCTATTATTTATTAACTTCCAGTCTTCTTTCTTTCCTTTTATGGTTAGATGACCCTAATGTGTTTTGATGTCTTCATCTTTTTTTTTACACTAAATACCAGGATATGTCTCAAAACACAGAGAATCTCATTAAAATACTTACCTTTTAGAAAATATCCTTGACTTAAATAAATGAATGAATGAAAGTTCTTTTGTGCAAAATCCTCAGGCTGAGTAGTCAATTTAGGCTGAGTAAGTATGAAATGTTAAAGCATAAGGCATGGGAAGGCCAGTCTGGACCCATATTTTGCAGTCCAAGCTGCAAAATATGCAGCTGAACGTGCATAGTTTATATGCATATCACCTTGTAGATTCCAGATATCTGCGCAGATATCTGGAATCTACAATGTGATTATGTTTAGGCTTAGCAGAGAGCAAATCGTTGCCTGCTTAGACAGGCTTGGGACACGGCAGAGGAGCTATTGCTTACCCTAATTTTATGATTTTTATGTAGCAGAGATAAACGAGTATTCCTAAGTTGAGTGAAAGGTCTTTTGAACTCTCTCTGAAATCTCAGAATTGAAATTACATTGTTCTTCTGGTGTAAATGGGTATGGGCAGGTGATACAAGGCCAGGTGAATTGTATCAAGGAGGCATTTTTATTAATTTGGCAGGCTTACAAAATGCTTTTAGTCTGGATGGCAATCAAAGTTCTGAGATCTGAATTAATGTCAAACCCTTAGGACAGCTTCTGGGTATTACCACAAAGCATGATGCTTGCAGAAAGCTACAGAAATCTGGCAAATGTCATGTGGTCTATGAGTTTGGCATACCGAAAGCATTTTTTTGGTTCCCCCAGAGTAAGTTGGGAGGAAGAATTAGGTGTTCATTTTTACAAGTGTGAGTGGGTAAAATTCTCAGTTCTGATAAGGGAACTGATGTATGGAAGTCAGTTTTAAAATTTATCCGTTTTCAAATGTTTCAGGGAATTTGAGGAACTTCATATATATGCTTGGAGGTAAGATTGAATATTTCTTAGATAGGGTATTATTGCAAAGTTTAAGATTTCTAGAAAGAGATATTTGTGATTTTTTCACATATTTGTGATTTACCCTTTTTAATACCTATATCGTGTCAGCCATAGATACTTCCCCCCCAGTTCAGTAGCATGCTCTGGGTGAGACATGAGATGCACATGATATGTGGCCTTGCTAACCAGAATGGCTTATCTTTCTCACAGTGATGCAGTTTTTATTCCATAGATAAAGAAGGAGAAGGAGAAAATTTGATAAATAATTGAGTTTGTTCCAAACAAATTGGGTGGCATAAAGTAAGGAATATACATGAAAGGTGGTGAAGAGGATAGATTTGCCAGAGCTGAGCGTAGGAGGAGATGAAAGCAGAGATGTGGGTTTGAAAGAAAGCTTTGAAAGACAGAAGAAGAAACATGGATGTGGGAGATTTGATAAGACACACTGAAAAAGAGGAGCCGTGGGGAGCTGAGTTTCAAGTGGAACAGAGCTGGAAGGGTTGAGAGAGCGAAAATGTAGTATGCAAGATAGGAACTTAAGTAAAGTCTTAATAATGAGGGCGAAAAATACAGCAAGAGATGTAAAATGCAGAGAAGCTTCAGGGTCTGGATATGAGGACTCCACAATGGAAAATTATGGGGATTTCAACAAAAAAAACTGCTAGTGTCTTCAAAAAAGTAAAAAGGAAAAGAAATGCAGAATTATTCATACTGGGTCGTGTTCTGTTTGAGTTAAATGGCCTTTACCAAAGACAATTTATCTACTGAGGTACACTGCTATCTTACCTTGAGGATTAATGATCTCATAAAAATATAGAAATCTTAGGTATAACGGATCTGCAGAAAGTGGATAGGCAGACCTTTAGCTAGGCCAGAGAAGGTCACCTAAGAGACTGAGAGAGGTAATTAGTCTGGAGGAAATTGTCTTAGAGAAAAATCAAAAGAAGAGCTTCAGAACGCAGGCTGAGAAATGTCACTGTTTTTTATCAGTTCTGCCTTTTCTAAAGATTTGTAGGAGACATTTATTGCACCAAGCAGTTGCTACTATGATAATGGACTACAGATACAGGAGCGTAAAGACTGGTATTTAGAACAGATTGCCTCTGAGAAAAGTAGGTGACAGTCTGCATTTTGAATTTTGTTTTGAAATATTTATTTAACCAATTTACATTTTCCATTAAAGAAGATGTAGGTTTGATCCTAATCACGTTTTTTCCAAAGCTCTCAGATTTTAGATAAAAGTTTTGGTTTTGTCTCAACTCTTCTCTTCATGAATGAGCGTGCTGTTAAGAAACCTCATATTAAGGCAGACAAGGTTGCATTTTGTTCTGTTTTACAAAGTAAAGGTCTGTGTGTGTTTGTAGTAGGTAAATTCAGACAGACTTTATATTTAATCTAAATCGCTGTATTTCAGGAAATGATCTAGCACAAAGTCTATAGTTTCTATTCCCCTCTTCATTTTATAAATAGGAAATCACTGACGGTGGTTTGTTGTGAAAATAAGGTGTTGGTTTCTTATAAACAGCTGGATGCTAAAGGTACTCAAAAGAAGTGTGGGAGTTCAGTAACTCTTGGTTTTCTATGTGTTTTTTAGTCTCTTGCGCAGATTTCATTTACATTGCTCCTTTTCAGCATTAAAAAGGGCCCAGAGAAAGCCAGTGACTTTTCGAGGATTTCACCATAAGAACTTGCTTCTACTACACTGACTTAAATCAACTGATTTACTCCACTCTGAAACTGAGTAAGCCTTACTCAGTCTTATCGCACATATTTATCAGCACAGTTCTATTTTAAAATGTTATTGGCTGTAGCAATTACAGTCTTCATAATTTATGATATTATAATATAAGTTCTTATTTTGCCTGGAGCGCTGTAATTTATTTATGTGTGTTTTTATTTACATAACATATTTATTACTTATAAAAGACATTTCAGTGGTAATGCTGAAGAACAGCAACATGGAACGCATGCACAGAACGGCGGTTTTAGGGTATGTTCCCTCTTCCTGGAGATCATCTTGCCAAGCTGCTGATTCTAAGAAGAATCCAGAAATGATTCATTCCTTTCTTCTAACCCAGTCTATTCCCATTTCGGCAAACTGCTACGTAAATGGTACGTTTTCGGCATGCTGTGCGCGTATGTGCATTTAGCATTTGGTGTCTATTCATATTAAAAAGAATGAGGCTCAGCTTTGTCCATCCGTTTAGGAATATATCTCCAAAGACCTATGGAAAATGGGCCTGTGTAGGAGTGTAAGTTTGGTGTTGGTGAGCATACCTGCAAGGTGTTGCTTTTTTCTAAAAATTGCTACTTTGTAAGCATTCCAGGATCCACTAATAAGGAGATGTAAATCTTGAAAATGATAGCAGTGGGTGTAGACTCATCCCTTAATGCTTCCAGATTCCTGATTTGACTGTATATTAATGAGGAAGTCAGAGGAGCACATAGTCTTTCAGATGGATGAGACCCCCACTGTAGTGTCTAGATTGCACAGCTGTTGATGGTCCCTGAAATTTGTCCTCTAAAGAAGCAGAACTAAGGTATTGTCCTTAGTTTGAAGAAGCTGCTGCTATAAATATGAATATCAGTAAAGGAATTCAGTAAAATCACTGAACCTAACTGGACTCCACGCAGTTGTGGCATAAGATAAGATTATTAGATGTTCTATAATGTAAAACTTGTGTGAGTCCGCTACCAGTTTTTAGGACCTGTTCCTTGCCTGTAAGAATCCTTCCTACATATATGTGCAGCGCCAGGGAAATCAGTAGAAATGCTAAAACGGATAATGGTTCTCAGATTGTGCCCCTGTTTCTAGTAAGAGTAGTGGGCAGATCTTAATGCCAGACATCATTAAACAAAACCTCATCTATGCACAAAACTGTAGCTTCCATGTATCTACATCACTGTACATGTAATGAAAATCTTACACTTACTCTGTATTTTAAATTCTAATGGAATATCGGGAGTTCTCAAAACGTGATCAATAGGCTAGCCTTAAAATATGACATATTAAAGAACAACGTAGTGTCTTACTTTTAAAAATGAATGGGATCGATATGTTTTGTTTAGATGTCCACAATCGTGGAATTGATTAATCTTTAATTCTGAAAGGTAAGTGAAAGTGCCTGAAACATTTAATATAATAATACATTAAGACGATCACTATAAACGCAGTGAACCCTGTGCCCTAGAGATGCCCGGAAGGAACGTGTTTATCATAGGTAATGCTTGTTGCTCTGAAGGCAGTGTTTCTTCTGCGTGACATATTAATGTCACTGGGATTTCTTTTTAGTATCTGATCGCTTGGTATTCAAGCGTGATTTTTTGCTTTTGTTCAGCAGGGTGGTGTCATGGGCTTCCATACTCATGCGTGACTTGCAGATTAAGAGCTAAACAATAATTGAAGCTCAAAATGAAAGTGCTGGCATCACATTTTGGCACTATACTTTAGGTGGTTCCTTGCTACAGCTGCGTAGGAAGGTCATGCAAAGAAGTTGCTGTTGCAAAAAAATATTATGCTTCAGTTAAGGGGAGGACAGCTTCAGAGCTGAGGCAATTTAATCACCTCTGTGCCAAAGGAAGAGTTGTACAGTATTTAGCTGGAAATAATTTTTGGTTTTTTTTCCCAGCCAGTGAGGTCACAACTGGTACGAGATCCTAGGCCAAATCAGTCAACAGCTGCTGATATGTTATCACTGCTGAATGTGGAGATAACTTCTCTGAGGCAGAGTGATGCAATGCAGAACATTTTACTCTTGTTACTCATATCAGGGAAGGAGACGGTCCCACTTTGCAAATAAACTTGCCTTGGCTGTAAATGTTTATGGAACACTTTCTTCCTGAAGTGAGTACTATGTATGCATTTAGAGGTGGTACGGGATGATTTGTAAAAGTCTGAAGCAAACCTGGCTAGAAACAACCATCCAATTTTAGTCACAGACCCTGAATAAAAAAATGATGTCCCAGCAAAGTATGTCTCTAATATGACTTGAATAATCCTTCCACTACCTTCTTTCATTTGCTTTGAAAAATGTTATTTCAGGTGAGTCAGAACAAGTTGTGAATTTAGGTTAAACAGAGTGAATGTATTTTCCTGAGGAAAGTATCAAGAAAAAGAAGCAGACTCCGTTCTAATTACCTAGTCAGGCCATATACACTTTACAGTGCCTATGCCAAGGTTTGAAAGCTTATTTGCTAATTGCAGATGAATATGCCACTTAATTAATTAGGTACTACACACCCTCAGTTGTATGTATCTATCATAACAATTTAATTTATAATGATATATTTGTCTAGATAATTTATTGTCCTCGGAGGGAAGTAAATCACACTGTTTATTTAAGGCATCTAATTTAGGTGTGATTCAGAACACCAAAGTTAGGAACTTCAGTTTCCCTGTTTTTAATGGGAAAGTAGCAGGTACCTCCGGAGGGCAATTCAAAAAAAGCTTGTACTTCTGGACATAGGAAAACACCCCTCTGCTGGGCAGTAGTGATGCAATTAAACAGTTTGTCTTACGAAACAGGATGAGGAGTCTAATAACCGGGCATTCGCAGGAGCTGGATTCAGTTCCTTTTCATCCCAGTCTCTATGCGTCCGTGCAAGCACCTAAGCCCTGCTTCTCTCTTTCTGCATCCAGCTCCTATCAGCTGAGTGACTATCCCTGCTCCTGCGAGGTGACAGGCACCTGTATCGAAAGCCTGGTTCTTGCTGAAATTAAATTATCCCTTTTTTTTACTTTCTCTCCTCCGTGTCTATCTGCATGCCATTGAGAAACATGAAGCAGCTGTGCTTTAGAAACGACCATAACTGGAGAACAAGAATGATTTGGTATATATGTATGTGTGTATGTATCTAAATATCAGCTTATATGTATGGTACAGGACATTGCAAAGGCAAAGTGGTGTACGTGGTGTTATTGTTTTTAATATAAGCCTTTTAAGAGTTAGAAATTTGTCAAGGAAGCAGACAGAGCCTTAAGTTTTTCTTGTATGAATTATCTGTGATCATAAAGATTTTTAAGTCAAAATTTTTGCTGAATTTCGGAGGGGAAACTAACTACGAAGCATCCTCCAGAACAGAACAAAACTAAAACCAGATGAACAATAGCTCTATAAAAAAAGAATAGAGTTGGTATACATCCTGTTACTGCAACTTTGTTAAATTAACAAAGGAGGCTTATGGTGTGGCTGTGAGAATATATTTGCTGGCCAATGACATATAAATAAATAACAAATCATGTCAATACTTTCAAGAGATCTTAATATTGTTAGAGAATTGATTTACTAAATACATAATTTGATGGTTTTAATTAATAATATGCTGTAGTGTGGAGTTCTGTCACAGTGACCCTAAGGTCAAGACCTGTAGTTTATGGACTATTAATTAGCCATTAAGTCATTCGCTCATCTGACCTGCAAATCTATCAGATTGATGGATAGCAGAGACCTTTATGGTCCTAATAGGTATTCTATTCAACTTTCAAAAATTTCAAGCAAAGTTTGATCACTGAACAAAACGAAATGAGAAGAGTTCTTAACAATTTTTAAGGCTATTTCATCACTTGAAAGCAGATATTAACTTGAAGAATACCATTGCTGTCTTCACTGTTCTCCTAGGACTACTGCCTGAACAGTGCAACTAGTACCTTAATTTCTTTTCTTTAAAAAGAGGAAATCAAAATGATTTTTACAGATCTTTTGAATGTGTAATATCAAGCATAAATTTTAATTGCACCTCATTTACTAAGTGGTGCATTACCTCATCCTTTGGTTTTAACAATGGATTTTCTATAAATCTTCTTATGGTTAAACATGATAAACTGCTCAACATATCATGCAACATGGCAGTGCTTATTAGCACTTGAGAAGTTATTGATTGCTTATCTTGATTAATCTTTTATGGGTCTCTGTAGTATTAATTCCACAGAAAAGACTTTGGAAGTTCTGTAGCATTAGTCCCCTCATTCATACATTCGCCTTCAATTACATGAATTTCTCTGACTGCTATTGCTAGATTAATTATAACCTCTCTGTCACCAGATCTTGCTTTCAGTTTATCAAGAATTAGAATTTTAATGAAAAATAAATATTTAAAAGATTCTAAGGAAAGAGTAGCATTAATGAGATGAAATGTTTCCTGCAATTTGGTAGAAGGAAGGAATCCTTGGATTTCTGGCGTAGGGAGGAGAAGTGGGTATCAATTTTAGAGGCATGATTTACGATATACAGGTTTTGTGAGATATTCAGCTACTTCATTTCAGGTACAGCCTGGGAATTTTCCTCTCATTTTTTAACTTAATGACAAACCTTCTCTAAACCAAGCAGTATCAACTTTATCATAAAGAAGAGAGGAAGATTGACTGCAGGTGGCTTATCAAGTTTATCTGGGGTACGGTAGGCAAAGACGCAAGATCCGACTGGACAAATGCTGAGTGTGTCCTTGAGCATAGGTTTCCTCTGTCCCAGGAAAGTACCTTCTCCACTCAGCTACAGGCTATTTTAGAACCTCTTGTCTCTCATTTTTAATATGGAAATCTTAGTATGACTAGATTTTCTTTCTGATGCAGAATAAAAACAAATTCAACGATTATGAATTTTGTAATGTCTTTGTTTTTGAACAGTTCCAAACTCAAAGACAATAATATACTCAAAAGTCATTTGAGGGCATAAAGACATGGTAAGCAGAGTTTACAGAGTTAACAGAGTCCGACAGAGACGTCTTGGCTCCAGATTTGTGAAAGTGCTTTAAGCCACTAGATCAGAGAATCTTATATCCCAGTTTTAATTGGGTAGAATAAAATATGAATGCCATTTGTTTCACAGTCAATTACTGATGAATACTGGAGCGCTGTTGGGTTTTTAGCACCTCCATCCCACTGTATTCTTAGTCTTAATCTCTGCTCTCCCTTTACTCTTGTTTTACAGTCACTTTGCAAATACACAGTTATTGAGCACTGAGATTTTGGTAAGGGGAAGAGATGACTTTCTAGCCAGTCGGCATCCAGCCTGGGCTGTCGCATGGCGTTACTCTGTGCCAGGTGCTGAGCTTTGCATTTGCCACCTCTTTGAGTAAAGACGTTAAGGAAATCTCCTTACTATCTAGCATCGAACCCTCTGTGGATTTTGTTATGGAGGATTATGTTATGGAGGATCCACCCTCAGTGGATTATGTGATGTTATGTTATGGATTATGTTATGGAGTGGATTATGTTATATTATGTTAAGTTATGGAGGAGTCTTAATCCGGTGCTGTGAAATAGCAACGGGCGGGATATGGAAGTTTCCAGTACTTTACAGAGGAGTTGGCTCTGCTGCAATTCAAAAGAATGGGAAAACTCTCACTGGCTGGCGTGGGAAGGGGTCAAACTGGTGTCATTGCAGGAGCACTGGTGACGATCTAATTTTCTTACAGGTCTAAAACACTGGCAAGAGCAACAGAGCTCTGAAGTAAACAAACAAAAATCCCATAGCAATAAAAGACAGGCTTTATTCTGGCGCTAACATCTCAATGAAAGAGTAATGAGTCATCTACCTCATTAATAACAGGCAGATTTTCAATGCCAGCGTATTTTATTGTCATCAATCCCTGTTGCATGTGTAGGTGCTGGATTCCAGCCAAAAGGAGAGGAGGAGTAGAAAGGGGCCTTGGTTTCCTAGGTTAAAAGAAAAAAAAAACAAAAAACAGCTGACCTTAAGTTCTATTTCTATTTAAATCAAAAGCAAAACATATTTTGACCTTGGAAAGGCCAAGATCTCACCTTGCATCAGGACTTCTCCATTCTATTTTCACCTTTATATTCCAAGCTATCTGTTGAGAGCTCTGTCACCTTCACAGAAGTGCTGTGATGGACTTAACTAATCTTGGAAAAGGGCTTTACGTGAAGGTGCTGGGCGAGTGCAAGGCATGTGCAGTATTGATGGCTAATTAGGTATGCACAGATATCTGTAGAGGAATCTCTATGTCTGAGATAATAGCATAACATTCCTAGGGATATTCTGTATTATGTATCTGTTCCGAAAACTGCTGCATGCTAACTATTGAATATCAGCAAAGTTATTGCATACGTGGAAAAATTCACTCCTTCCAGATACACTGAGCAAAGAGATGAAGCTAGGGTGACTTCCTGGCCCTAGGAGTTTTGTCAATCATATCACTAGGACTAAAATTTCACCATAGAAATTACTAGGATTTCATCTGCTGTCATAAAGGAGTTAAATTTAGATACCTTACTGTATGGGGATGTGCAGGCCGCACAGATAGATAGCAACCTACTATGAAATTCTCGGTAAGTTAGCATAAAATAGGATTTATACTTGGGCTGTAAACTAAATGGATACATTAAGCAAAAGATCTCTATAGGGGAAAGGAAGTGGGCCATGACTCTAGTGTAGCCTGAGGGTCATGGCAGCAGCTGCAGAGCAATTGTTCTTTGTGTCATGCAAAATGTTCATCTTCTCTTGTTTCCACATGGGTCTCTACAGAGGGAGGAGGATTTTATTCTTTAATAGTATTGGGATATTATTCTAGTTGTTTTCAAAGGGTAAACAAATGATGTTCCTTATTAAGCTATCCTGTTAGATTAAGAAAAAGTCTGGTCTAGAAGAATCCTTGGGTTCATATTAAGCTATTTTGAAAAAGTAAATTGGAAAAATGTCTTTCGAACCCAAGATGGTAATGTTAAATCTCTAGATTATCTCACTACCGAGATTATATGAGAGGGTTCACAGTTTTCCAGCTGGCTTCCTGAACTTTCTAAGAAAATCGGATAAATAGGTAAATAAAATGGAGAGCTGGAAATACTGTATGAACATATGTGGAAGCATGTGAAGTATGTCTGTATGAACATATGTGAACTTTGCACAGGGAGAAGTTTAGTTTAAAATTGAGTGGGATAGTTTACAATGTCACTCTTCGTATCTGCAGTGTTTGCAGGTAAGAGCATTCAGCTTCTACTCTGGCTTAGACAAAAATACGCAGATGCTATACCAGTATGTTTCCTGAAGGTGCTACGGCAGTGTTTGACAACACTTGTGCTCTAGCATCTCTCACTGCCCTTTAACATCCGCACGCTCAGAACATCTGTAGCTCTCATCAGGAACCCCTGCCTTATGGGGCAGGGTCCCCTTAAAATCAAGTAAGGAAGTTAGGCAAAATGCTTTGCAGTTTTTGCTATTTGAGGCCCTTTGCGCTTAGACAGTTTCACTAGGCTGTACCGTGTTCTTCTTTATTTAATGGAAGATGCTTTTATTTTAAAAACAGTTTCAGTAAGAAAGCTTTTTTTGCTCAAAGTCATGCTATACAACATCAGAAATGAACATGTTAAATTAATTTTCACTTACAATCTCTTCACTTAAAGGGTAACCCATAATTCTCATAATACTCACTTGAACTTAATGTTTTCCTGTCTTCTAATGGACAGTAATTGAGAAGGATCCATCATCTAAATTATACTCTAGTGCAGAGAATCACTTAGAAAAATGGTGCTATAAACTGGGATCTCTATGGTAAAAATCAATCCCTGGAAGCTGGTTAGTTTTAAGGAAAGGTATTACCTAACTAGCAGACTTACATGTAGCTCTATTGTGTTTATATTAATTTGCATATGGAGTTTAAGTCCATCATTTTTCTAATATCCGGTAAAATGATGGCCCTTGTACTATCAATGTTTTATTTTATCTATTTTGGTCTTATCCCTCTTCCATGTAAGGTATTACCTTTTTTTTTTTTTCACTAACATAACTGGGTGCAGCTAAGAAGATTTTAATGAAGTGCTTACAGCATTAATTAACAAGCAAAATTTTTCTGTGAAGGGTTTCAAGAAGGGCCCAGGAAGTTCTTTCTTATTCAGCTTGTGTCCACCTCTCATTTTAGCTGAGTGCCATTCACTAACTTGTGGGAAAATCCTTGGAAAGGGAAGTGGAGGTAAGAACACTGGTATTTTTCCCTGTTGCGGAGAGCGATCTTCTCTGGGCTGAGTCCTTCTGTAGTGTCAGAACTTGATCTTCTTTGCTGCGAGACCATCAAAAAGGCTGCAGGACCCCAAACACCTGTAGCAAGCCCCTAAGCATGGGTTATCTATCTGATGTGTGAGAGCATACTGGGAGAGGGATGGTTTCGTACTTGCCTGCTCCTCAGCTGTCCACTCCTGACTGCCACCCAAGACTCCGCACTGGGGAGATATGGATTTAAGCAGCCAGCAAACCTATTCGTAGTGGTAATTTACTGCTAGAGGTAGATCCTTCCCCACTTCCAGCCTCCAAACATCCCTTTTCTAGGTCTCTCGTGCCTTCCTTGAAGCTTTCATCAATGTCTGGTAAATTCACTTCCCAGGCAGCAGAAGCAGAGTCAGTAGCAGTTAGCAGGGCTTTGGGGTATTTGCCTCCCCAGGACATGATCAACGCCTACCTTTCACATGCCTTTTGCTCGCCAGTGGTAATCAAGTGGGGAGCAGGATTGGCCAGGAACTCACAACCACGGAGCCGCTATTGAGAGAGGAACTAACGAGGGCCTCCAGACTGTAATATAAACAAAACCAAATATCTCTGCTCCCCATATAAATTTTAATGAATGTAGTGCAAAGTGTTATTATCCCTGCTTTACAGATAGAACTTGGAGGGGAAATTTTCTGCAAAGCAATTTAGGAAATCTGTGGAAGAACCAGGAATAAATCCAGCCCTGAACCCCAGTCCAATAATTTAACAGAAAATACTTGTCTCTTCACAGTTTTTTATAAACTCCAAGAGCCATCAGGGCTAGACAAAAACTTTAGCAATACTTACTGGATGCCATCTTTGAAAATTATTAAGGAATTCATCATAAAAGACAGAAATGAATCTCCTCTGACCGGCTGTGACCTTGAAGTATCTCAGTCCCCTGACACATCGGTTTTTGCTTTCAATAGCTCTGAGAAGCATCTCCCTGAGAAACTGTGGATATTCCTTTTGCCAGTTTGTAAGCAAAATATGAAGCAATTTTAAAGACTGTCAGCTGCAATGACTTCTTCGCATTAAAAAATGCGTTTTGTTTTTTCCAGGAACTACTAGTGGCTTAAAGCACTTTCATAAAAATCCTGTGCGAGTTGAGGAAAGGGCTGGTTTTATATATCTTTATTGGAAGCAAAACTTCCAAAAAATCCTGCAGCCTTGATATATGAAAGATTTTCTTCTCCCTTTATAGAAAGCTGTACCGTAACATTTTTTTTTTTCAAATTTAGGCAGAGCCAGCCTGACTGTGTCTGATGCTATTCTTCTTCTTGCCGCTTATGCATGCCTCCTCACAGACTATGATATCACGACTCATCAATCAGGCAGCAGCAGCCTGGCTTGAGTGAGATCAGTATGTGGGCCAATGCCAGTGCTCCTTTTGTCTGATTCATCAGGTGATTTTTTTTTTTTTTTTTTCAGTGCGGTCACAACAAGTGTATAAATAGGAACAGTGTTCAATATTTCATCCTTAAGCTCAATTTACGTTTCACTGAGATCAGGTGTATGTGATGGGCTGAGCATCTACAAGTAAGATTTGTCAGGCAGATAAATTAGGTGGCAATTGTTAAAATACTGTGTAACTAGTGTAACTTTTGTTTAAGGACATGATAAGGGAGTCTGTGCTAGGCTTTTATAAAGAAATATGAAAAGAAATAAGGAGCTTTTAGTTGCTTTATATGCTCATTTAGGGGCCAACTGATTTGTGCTGTTTTTTGTTAGTGATCTACAGAAGACAGATCACTAACCAATGTCCAGACCTGCTAGCAGAGTTACCTGGCTGTCAGAAAAGCCAAATCCTCCCAAAGTCAGGCAAGGTCTTCCCCCAAACAAATTAATTAGGATGTTCAGCATTACTCACATTACTATTTATTAATAGGCAGCACAATCCAGAGGATAGCTTTAGACTTTAAGAAAATAAATTAGTGCAAGGGGAAGGCAAAGAAGTTGTGATAAGAAGCTCTGTTGGTTTAATATACATCTTTAGAGCACCTTATAAGTAGGGTAAAGAAGCTGAGGAGCTGAGTGAGTTCATGCCGCTGTCACAAAAGGATGTTCATCTTGTTGGATGTTCATCATAATTTTCCTCCCTCTGTACCAGTTTTGAAGAGCTGCAGAAAACGGACACTCAGTGGTTAAGGAACGAATTGTAGCTGCCTTGTACGTAGTGCAAAGGCTCTCAGGGCAGCATGAGGAGCAAGAAATAAGCTCTACCACCTACAGATGTCTATGAGTGACTGTTCTTGGAAGGACAGAGAGAAGTACGTTGCAATTTTTTCACTATTCCAATGTCAGCCCAGTGTACTCTGGGGAGGTTGTATCATTGCCAGCAAGATCTAAGATGAGGCCCCACAAAGTGTGGAAAAACGCTCATCGGTTTGAATTAGAAGTCATATTTCCATCTCACTGGATGCAGAAATCTTTGTTTGCTTTCCAGGAATATCTGACTATTCCAGGCTGCTGAGCTTGTGTACTCACAGGGCAAACCAGTATTGATTAACAGTGAATTTCCAGGTGTGGATTCTGACTCTTCAATGAGCTGTTTGTTTTCACTTTGATGGCGATAGCATAGCTGCAGCTGAGTGCTGTTATGGGGGACCAAAGTGTCACCTTGTGACATTAGGGGGTCATGGGTTGTGGATTCCGAGGATAAACTGGAGTCAAATCAGCTAGCAAACTAAACCTCAAAAGAAAGCTCTTACCTGTCCGCATCTTGAATACTACAAGCTTTTCTATTTTCTTCCTTTGCGTCCCATCTCTCTGTTGCAGTCCCTACAAATAAACCTTCCTTGCCTATCTGTTTCCTTCAGGTAGTTCATTCTCACCCACCTCAAAAAATTCAGGCCTTGCATTCAAGCTTTTCTGAACCTCTGTCCTTACCATTTGATATGCTCCTCTCTATGGTTTCCCTGCTTTCCACTGATGCCAGCAAACCCGCTTCTCCAGATGGCCATGTTCTTGTTTTCTCTTCTCTGATATGGTGAACTCTGATCTATACATAAGGAGTCTCTACTCCTTATGCCTTAAACCTTTCTTTAAGACCTATTTCTACCATGCACCATCCAGAAACTAGCTCACAAGCCTTAAGAAGAAGGCTGCAGGAGCGTAGCACTGCTTATGTTAGCCTAATAAAAAAATTAGCTAGACTGGGAAAAAAATGTTCTTGGCTGGTTGAAGTCCTTTGCTTGTGCGTTATGTTACTTCTTCCTTTCACTCTGTGCTTGGGTTGTGGGTATTCTTAGATACTAAGGTTTTTAGGCAATGTCTTTAAAAATATTTGTACGTCGCCTTACACTGAGTATAGCACAGGGACTATAGTCCGTTCTCCCAGTCAGCAGTATCTGTAGCTGTTTGCATGCTTCCAGCATGCAGAGGTGCTGTTTCTTTTCCCGCTGTGTCAAATCGAGCCGATCTGTTTACAATGATTTAAATAAAAGTTGAATTTGGCCCAAGTTTTACTAAAACATTCTTCCTAAAGTATCACAGTGAAGTCAATACTCTTATTGTTTCCTGCTGTGTCTTTATTTGCATGTTAATGGCAGATTATTGTTGTCTTTTCCAGTGTACTTCCCAAGAGACTCTATGCATGTTTTTATTGATTAGTTCCTCTTCATTTAACATTTAAATGGATATTTCAAATTGGTACAAAATTATAATAGTGTGCTTGCTCAAGGCACTTAACTGTGGTATTAGCAGAATCATCCGTGTCTGCTGATTATGCATGCTCTGTATAGAAGAGTTTAAGGGCTGCAGTGCGGACCTGCAGGTCTGAGTTACGTAGGTAAATGAATACTTGGGCCAAAACTACCAGCCTCCCGTTATATCTTCTCCAAATGTTAATGCAGGTGGTCTGCCAAAATAGATAGTGTATACATTACTGTAGGAAGAAAATAAATCTGAGTATGTAGCCTGCAAAAGAGTTCTTAATTTTGTTTCAATTTAAATACATCTTGTATGTCAATCCTATGCATTATCTAAGTTGACTCTTTCTGATGTTGGAGAAACTTGGGAATGGAAGCTGTTTAAAAAGGGGGTTTTATAGGTAGGCATGCATGCACTTACTGCATGCAGTAAAAGTTTTGGCTACCTGAACATCTGCTGTAATGACTGGTTTGCAGCTGCACCAATACGGGCTGTGATCTCATCAAATCACATAAAACTCTACTGGTCTCCTGCATATCTTCCTAGAAGGGTGAAAGCTGAGGATTCAGCAGGTAACATTTAATTCATCTAATTTTTTTGGGGGGGGAGGTGGGAGTTTTTCAGTATGTAGGGAGCATTTATAGGATCTACTGGCATTACACGTGGGCTTTCTTTATTGTTTCTGCAGGGCTGGCCGAAACAATGTTATTTTTCTATTGTTTCTGAAAGGCCTGAAGATAACTCTGGATGTCTTTGCGTTGTTTCTTCTGAACTAATCTTTTCGCTTCTAGCCAACGCTTTTACACAGCCTTAGGGTACTATTTGATGACTGCTAGAAGTGCCCAGCTGGCAGTCCTAACCTGTTGAAAATAAATGACACAGTGGATATTTTCATAAAAGACTGGCTGAATTCAACCTGCTTAATTGTGTCAAACCTTACAGGGTCCTGTGATCTTTCGTCTGCAACGCGTGGCTTCCGTTCCCTGTGCTAGATGTATTAAATATAACCGTTCTGCTAAACAGCTTCTAAGTTCTGCCAAAAAGAACAGCTTTGAAGTTCTGTCCTTCAGGGCTGAGCAGGGAGCGGTGCGGGTGCAGCTTGGAAAGCGTCAGGATGCTTAGCAGAAAAGGTGACACCTATATCAATAATACTCGGTCTGTATATTTCTTATTTCATGGTATATTTTGCTATTAATGTCTAAACAGGCCTGAGAGAATAGGCTCCAAGTGTACGATGGGGAAAAAATATGGTTCACCTGGTGTGGAGGGATTAAACGACACAGAGATCTCTGAACGAGAGGCTGTCTAGGACCAGCTGACTCAGATAACTCTGCCTGTCAGCGAAAATAGAGGTTTCTACATGCAGATGCTTTTTGTAACGTGACAAGTAAGGAATCTGAGTCTCCTTCGTTCCCTGTGGCTCTTCTCTTCTCCTACCATGGGCACATGAGTTACTTGGGTCACTTAGGCCACCAGAGGAACCTGCAGCATTGGGGGACACCTAGGGCTCTTAGTTCCATGGAATTGGAGCTTGTATTAGAAAGGTCTTGTAAGAAGAAAATCACTTCAGATTTCAAATAAGTGGAGTTAGCCTATATCTGTAAAAATGACTTAGTCCTTGACTGTGCAGTCAAAGTAGTTAATAGCATTTTTTAAAAACAAAATTTGAACGCACCGTGACTTATTCACAGGGTGCACTTGCATTTGTTAGGACACTTGAGTGATCCTATCTAAGTCCTGCTTTCATGGCTATAGGAGTATGTGCGCTCCAAGCACAGCAAACAGCGTTGTTTCCATGCTGGATAATTCAGGACGGGTGGCACCTGCTGCAGAAGGAAGGTGAAGGGTCTAAATTGCTGCTCTGCCAAGCGTGGTGCCAGGGAAGGAGGTGAATGCAGAGCTGGAGTACTACTTGTGTACGTCTCTTCTTCAGGAGGTCGTTAACAGATTTCTTTCCATTATGCATTACACAAGAGTCAATTAAAGTTTGTATAAAGCATTTGGGCCTGCTATAACAGCAAAAGCCTAGAAAACTGGGGCACTCGCTGAGACCTGGCTCTAGCTGGCACAAAAAGCACACATTGCTTACGGAAGCTGAAATTACTGAAGGATTGGTTAAAGATAGGGTTTTAGCCTTTAACTTTACATTTCCTGGCTGTTGTCAGCAAGGCCTAATGTTATTTTAATGTAGTTTGGTGTGTGGATTGCATCAAAGTAGGTTATATATTGATTGCTCAAACCTCAAAGCTCTAGAGGTAAATCTCTGCTGAAAAGTGTCAGAACTTCAGTTAAGACATGTACTGAGAGGCACAAGATGTCACTATTGTGCTTACTGCGGAGAAAACATTTGTGTTGAAATTTTAATGCCCGTAATGTTTAGCCTTTCTAGACTATGGCAAGCTAATCAGAGAACCTTCTCTGGTATATGATCACGGGACATCACTGAAAATTGTAGACAAGATAAATCAAGATTTTCACAATCTGATGTTCAATCATTCTTTCCAGCAGCACAGAAAATATAGTCTGTGTCGTGCTTACAGTTTGATAGCAAGGAGATGTTTAACATCAAGGCTCAAGATTAATGGTGACAAGTTATATTGTGGAGAATGTGAAAGGGTGTGTAGACTGAATTATTAATTTCTAGATTGATGTAGATTTCAATAATTGAGGCTATAAATCCACGCTAAAATCAACTGGATTATGCATCATCTAAGCTAATACTCTCAGTCAACAATTTCAAAATATGCTATTTAATATGGGAAGATGAATTTGTTATTGCACAATGTATTATAGCCTCAAACTTTGGTACTGTTCAACATATTAGATGAAAAGTTTTTTTTTCCTCTTCATTTTCACAGACTATTTCTCTTCTTTTGAAGGCTTATGAAGTATTTTATTAGAAGATCTCTATCTAATCAATAAAAGAGGTGGTTTATTTGTAAAGAACAATTTATTGTAGAGCTCAGTCTCTCTTGCTGTTTGTGGATTATCTATGTATAGTTTTTGACCTTCAACATTTGTTCATTATATGGAAAGATTTATTTGAATACATTCCAGCCTATGGGCTGCACTTACCTTGAAATCAGAGTTTATCAGTGTCTGCTGTTTATTCTGCATGATTGGTCACCAAGGGCTTTTTTTTTTTTAGTTTCTGTGCTGAAAACCACAGAAAGCTTTTAGGCTGGAGCTGGTTGTTTTGCCTGGGAGTTTAGGTCCACAGTGGGTAATGAAGTACAGAATAATCATTATATATTTGAAACCTTCCCCAATATCAATAACGGAGGCATGTGTGGGATAGACATTTGCAGTGATACCTGGAAAGGTAAAGTTTTTTCATTTTTGTTAACTCCCCACAGGACTTTCTTGCACGTTTGCCAGTGGAGGCCTGCATGGGTAAATGGTCCCACAGTTGAGGATCTAACTGGTATTGCAACTATTTTTTCTCTTGAAGTAGACGCTCAGTGTGCAACCAGTCAGAACTACGTTTCCCAAAATACAAGCCAAAAGGAAAATAAATGAAAAATGAAAAGCTGCCATTGATGTGAGCTGGAAAGTTGCATGCTGGGAATGGTAGTTTTGGCTGGCCAGGCAGGTGTATTTAAAAAACCAAAGGTGGCTGTATGTAGTGTTTTGTCAAACGTAATTGCTTTGGGTTACCCTGGTTACCACGTGCAAGACTTTTGGCCAGGTAATCTCTGTATGAAGTCAATGGAAGAAAAATAAAACTTTCAGAGACTTTGAGTGTTTCGTTTCCCTTCATGTTCCGGGTGGCTCTGCGAAGCTGCTAGAGGAAAACGGTTCGGTTCCCCGGGTGGACAAGAGGGAAAGCGCGTCGTGGTTTTGGCAGATTGCGTGATGAATTTTGGACAGATTAGAAAATACTCTGCTAATTAGGGGAATTCCAGTCATATACAGGAAGCATGTTTCAATAACCCAAGATTATGCTGGGTTTCATGCAAAGCTATTTGTTTGGCTGCCAAAGCGTTTTATGGTGGGATGCCAACTGTAATATATTCAGAACAGAACCTAAAAAATGCCAAACTTTGATGCTTGATGAGTTCATAGGATGGGAACACAAAGACAAAGAACCCTGAAAACCTCAACATGAATAGTTAAGGTAAATAGATAGACTGTTCTGTATTGTAATTAAAACAGGAGTAACTTTTGGGCGTTACCTAGCTCTCTAGAAATTCAAAACTTTTTAAAACAAAAGCATGTACTATATTATCTATATTATCTCACTATTATACTACACAATTTATTATGAGCTAACTTACTTGCATCTCCTTCATGGAAGTTGTACGCTACTATTCCTGCATGTTTCCAGCCTCAGAGAAATACTGGCAGCCTTTGAAAATACATCAGAATAAAAGTCACCTGCATGCTAAATTTTCCAGGAGAATCCGGAGTGGTTTAAAGGGGCTGGGTAAATAACACAACAGATTATGTTTTTAGGTATGTTCTATGCATTAAGAAGTATATAGCAGAGTTTTGTAAGTACCAAACTTTGTACATTCATACTTGAAGCGGAAACTGGAGCTATGCCAGAATATCCAAAGCTCTTGTGGAGCCAAATGGTTGTGGAGAAAAAGAAAAATGAAAAAAATGAGAGGAGTAAGATGGTATGTTGCATTGCAGCTGGACGCAGAAACGCTGGCAGGATGAGGGGGGGAACAAGCGCGGTGGCCCATGCCTTCGCAGGCTGCGGGCCGTAGTCACGGACCGGCCCCCGATGGCGCTAGCGAAGCCGGCTGCCAGGCACCGCGATTTCAAGTCACGGTTTTGATACGTTTGCGAACAAACTGGGACCACGGGGAGCAGGCCGCTGGGAATAGGCAAATTCTCCCAGGCTTTGATTTTGAAGGCTGCACCGAAGGTGACGGCCGGCTCTGCGTTTTGCCGGGCTCCTTCTCCCAAGCTCTTGACCTTTCCCCAGGAGACCTGAAACGGCCGCGGCTGCAGGAGCAGAGCGATCCCCGGCACGGGCCAGCCCGCGCGGCGCTGCCGGCGCGCGCCGGCAATAAAGAGTGCAATGGCATCTGCTGCCCCGCTCTCCCCCTAGGCCCCGGGCAAAGACGGTGTGGTGGCAGCCAGCTGCCACATTAACGAAGTGGGAGCTGGCGAGACGTGGAGCGACTCGCGGGCTGCTCGCCGGCACGCCAGGGTTGCGCCTGACGCTGGCCGGAGCCGCGGGACTCGCCGGGAGCAGCTGCTCTGCCCTTCGCAGGTGACCTTCGGAGATACCGCCGGGGGCCCGGCTCCCAAAATAGTTTTAATGGGCTGCAAATTTGTGGGCGGTGTTAATTGCTTGGTTTATAATCCAAAACGTCGAGGCCGTTTATGTTTTACTGGATCAGTTGTCAACCGGCAACCGAACCGTCACTCCGATGCCTGCTTGTGTCGCCTCTGCCTCGGATGCAGTGTGAAAATGTAAATAAGCGTTTCTCTTCTCCGGCGAAGAAACAGCCGGATCCCTGGCCGGCGGGCCCGTAACATAAGAGCAATATCGGACTGAAGGACGGACAGGGAGGCTGCAACGCTGGCTCTCCCTCCTGCCGCTGTTGTAAACTCCTTGTTTAGTCTTAGTGAAACCCTTTGAGCCCTGTATACCTCCATTTCCCCCGTTGTGTAAAGGCTGATCTCTGGGCCCTCCAAGGGCAGTGCTATGGGAAAGGCAAGAAATCGTCTTGATTTTATTGTGTCGTTCAGCACCTAGTACTGGAGAAATTCTCCAGCTGCGATTGTGGTCCCTGCAGAAGCTGAATCTCTGGCATGGGGATGAAACAAATTCCTAGAGAGATGCATAATCGCACAGCAGTAGGACTCACCGTAGCTCGAATGCACGTTTGTTGTTTTGACCTGGAGGGCCACGGCGGTTCGCCCGTGTAACCGAGGGCTGAAGTGGGCTCGCACGCTATGAGCAGCAGCATTTGCATAGCAGCATCTTCAAAGATGAGGCTTGAGAACAGCGTCTGATCTGTTCTTTTTTTCCCCTCAATGCTGGAAATTTCATGTTTACTCTCCCCTTTAAATAGGTGGTTCTGGATTTGGTGCAGTTTGGAGGCGATGGGTGCTCTCTGCACATGGGAGCACGGATGCTCCGCTGCCCTTAACTGCAAGCAGCAAAGCGCACCCTCCTTCCTCCTCTCTGCTCATCAGCGAGTGACTAACGGAGGTGCAGGAAGAGAGACCCAGGCCTTCAGCGCTCCGTCCTAAACACAGCTGCCGTAAACAGGGGTGGTTTACACCAGAGTGCTCCAGAATTAAGAAGTCCCCAATTCCTGCTGTTCACCTCTTTCCTCTTTTGGAGGTTACCATCCTTGGAAGAAGGTCGGGAAGAACGCCTGTGTATACTTGCTTCTTGACAGCTGCCTTCTGTAGGCCAAGCATTATATGCTATTGATTCCAGGGCAAACCAATGCGCTGGGGTACAAACTGTGGTACTCACTTGCCTGTAATGGCTCTGGTCCATCCCCGGTGGAGGAGCCCGGGGGGCAGCTAGGAAAATGCCGGTGCCAGCATCTGAGATTCATAATCTCTAAAGAAATCCTAAGTATAAAAAACTCACTTATCCAGGATAATGGGGTGAGGGGGAGCAGAGAGGTGGTATGATAACCCAGTTAAAGCCAGAAGGTGCAAGGGCAGGTAAAGCCTGTATAAATTAGGTCACGAGAACAAATTTAGTACATCCACTTAGGAAAAAAACCCTTCTTTTTAGAGAATGGGAGCAGCACTGATTGCAGTAGTACAAATTGTGACAAAGTTGACAAACATGGAAAATTACTCGATCCTTTTATTTGTTCCCGAATCTCGCCAGTAGCGCAGTTTCTACAGAAAGGATCTCAGAGGGATGAAGTCCTTCTCATGACGGGAGGGTCATTCAAGGCTGCCTTGGGAGGAGAAGTGACTGATGGGGGATCCTATGCGCACGGCACGCCCCGAAGCCAATTCAACAAGGCTGTGGGTGGGCCCAGCGCTGGAGAAGACCTGGCGTTCGGGGCTGTGGGGCCGTGGGTGGGGGCAGGTGGGCGAAGGGTGCCGCCAGCTGCTGCCGTGCTTCCAGCCGCCGACTCTTAACATCTGGGGAGCTGCCAAGCGCACGCCTTGCCGGGGCTCTTGAGTCGCAAGTTGTAAGCACTTCACTTCCGAGAACATCCTGCATGTTTGTGTACCTGCAGTAGCCATTTATTAAATCATGTTATAATCCTGGCGTGCTCCTCAGCCTGGAGATGAAAAGGAAATTTCGATCCAAGATGGGGTTTGCCACGGTGTTGCAATAATTGTTCTTTTCGGTGCATCGTTTCTATGAGGCCCTGTCAATCAAAAAGTTCAAGGTCTTCATTATTCTGTAGGTGCATGTCGTGCTCCGGGGGAACACTAGCAGGCTTGGTGTCAGGACTTGCCCAGAAACGGCAATAGAGGTAGCTTCACCAGGAATCAACAGCAGCTTGTCTATACTGCAGGTCTTTTCTGGAACGTCAAAGGAACATCTTAAGTTCAGAAGCCCTTAATGAATGCACCAGGCCAAATTCTGCTGGAGAATATGCATGCGCGGCTCCTATTGAAGTAAGTGGGCGCTCTGCCTGCGTTTGAGATAAGGATCTGGCTTGTAGCAAAACTTAAAGAGGTATATGCTGAGTTTTAATGGACTGTCGCCGACGACAGAATTTATTCTTGTGCTATTTTCGGTTATTTCTAATGTTGCAATCGGGAGACTTCTCTTGTGTTGCTGCTACATTTTCTGCATACCATTTTAATAAGGAATAGAAATGGAAATAAAGCAATCCAACCAGATTGTTTATTGTGGTTTCTTTAAGGCAATGTCAAGATATTTTACAAGCTTGCAAAATTAAATTTATTACACTCCAATCATCTGGCAGACCATAAACACTCCTCAATATTTCTGTTGGAGGAATGGCAATTTTTTTTAAACCGAGATAGGGAATATGAGTTTGTTTGAAGAATGAGTGAATTTGGTTCAACATCTTTTCATTTTCCTTTAATTTGGCCTGTTTGGCCTTTAAGAGCTGTGCCTCCGACATCTGTTTTTTCTTTACTGACACCATTCAGGCAAGTAATCAAGGAAAAGTCTGCCACTGCTGTGCACTGCACTAAATGTGTGTGTGTATGTGGAAATTACAAAGCTTTTTCAAGGAGGAAAATCATGAGATGTAAGCAAGAAAGGATGAAAAAGATTAACAAGGTAACAAATAACATAAATTCCAAATGTATTAAGTCAAAATATAGCAATTAAGAAAGAAAAGCCAAATATAAATGCTGTAATAAGGGATTACATATATAAGGAAGAAACATAAAACTTACAGGTGTGGATTCTATTTCCTTTCACCAAACCTGAACACGGGGCTTTTTGGGATACCATACCTGAGCTGGATATTTGACATAATAATCCTAGCGCAGAAATAGGTATGGAGCCCAAACATCAGCACCTCTGGATCCTACACCATGTCTGTGGGCCTTGCTGTAATGCTTTTAATTCAGCAGATGCGAATCCTTGTCATACAGCAGGAGACTGGTAATTCTGACCCAGGATAAATGTCCAGGGGTCCTTGGCACCACTGAGCTGTGCCATGTAGTTGCTATATGTGCAATTCATAGACAAACGGATTGTAAAAATATGCCAAATATGAACAACCACATATCTAAATCCGTAGAGAAAGAGGTAACGCAGCCTTTTGTATAGTACTTACACCTGGGAGCTTTAGTATGTCCCTAACTGGGCTTAATGCCAGTGTCAGTATGTGGGCACGGCCCGTGTGAACTAGGTATTTCTTCAGGGCTGAGTTAGAATAAATCGCGTGTTTGTGCTAGGGAATGTGCCAGTTCCACATGATTTTCTGCAAGACTCATGATATTTGGGGCTTCTGTCCTTCCAAGTCTTACCAATACGATATAGGCCCCCCACAAAGGTATTTCTGAGCGCTCATAATTTTTAAGTATATTGTGCCTGTTATGTTGAATTGTTGGAAATGCTGCGTCTCTCATCAAGGTTATAAACCCTCCTTTACAGCAACAAGGCAGTATATTTAGCAAACTTCTAGAAGGGGCCAAGTCAGGAACATTTCTGGCAAGGCAAGTGGATAATACTCCAGAAAAAGCTGTGTCAATCATGTATCATAATTTGGGCTAATGTGGAGCTAATGAAGAACAGCGCACAGTGGCCGTGCCCTGAACTATCCCATCTCTATTATCATATGGGCTCTAATATCAGCCAATAACATGCAGACAAGCCTGGAGCTTTTTCTTCATTGGGGCATTGGAAACATCTCCCTTTTGGGGCTTCTCTAACAATATAGTCGTGCTGTAGCCTTTCTGTCTGTGGGAACACAACGCTAACTTGGGTGCTTTTCCTCAAGACGGTTGCCTGCTTTCCTGAAGTCTTCTATGAGCGTAACGTTTTTGAAGCTCTGCTCCACTTTCAGATATGATTGAAAGTTGCCAGTAAGCTTAACAGTGATTAAATATAAACTTTGTTTCGTTGCTGAACCACAGTATAAGGGAAAAAAAGGGAAAGAAAAGAAGAAAAAGGAAAACCGATAGCAACATAGGCTGTAAGGAGTTGGGGGAAAAAACTTTCAAAAATGGCAGGAAAGGGATTGATGCTTCCTATGTTGGGCTTAGAGCTTGAAATCCCCTGAAGGGAAACATATCTGTGAAAGTGCTGAGAAATACAATGAGTGGATGTGCTAAAGCTGCTTGAAGGAACAGGTGAATGTGGGAACCTGGGATACGTGTTGAAGCCTGTAAATAAAAACATTTGAAGGAGTCCGAGCTTGTGCCCCCCAACAGAGGCACCCACAATCGTGAACGTTTTCGGGGAAGCTGTGAGAGGTGGTAGGCCTGTATGTGTCACCCTAAGTAAAAGACATCCATTTGTGAGCTTTTATGGATTTCATATTGACGGAGGTAAAGATATACAAGGTCTTAGAAAGGTAACTGTAGCAGGTGGAAGTTTGTGCTTCAAAATATTTACAGCATAATTTCAATACACGGAAAAGCAGGTCAGATAAACACAGTACAAATAAAGGAAGGATCTGCGCAGGAAAGCCTTTCTCTTAAAAACACGATAGGGATGGTTTAGAAATCTGATTATCATTAATAAATGTCAGGGAAACAAAATTATACCATGAACTAAAATACAGCCAAAGCGTTAAAGGTGACCAGACTATTTAATAGGTTAGAAGAAATAGGAGAAGAAATGCTTTCTTAAGGTGTTATCCCTTTCCAGCAAAATACACAGAAAACAAGAAAGAACAAACACTACCAAAAAATCCCTCGTCATCCAATCTCACTGACTTGAATGGGATGGATTTTTGAGAGCGATATGGGGTTTCAGTTACGGGAAGTTTTGTCCTACCGATTTTTCTGTTAATGTTTCAAATACAGCCCGCACAAGTTCTTGCAAGGACCTCGAGTCCCGAGCCAAGTCCTGTTACCTGCTCGGCAGCTTACTATTTCACAGCCTGGGACTTCTGCCAGGAGAACATATGAGTGAAGTAGAGGAGAGAATATTTGTTATTCATCCGTGCAGAAAGTATTTCCAGCAGAGGTTCGCAAACTGAAAGCAAAATTGAAAGAAAAGGAGGTATTAGGGAGATAGAAAGGACAGATGAACGAGTCAAGAGGATTTTAAGACTGATTATGTGAAGTAAAGCTTTTTTTCCACTTCTTTAAGGTCTGTGAGACCTGATTAGACTATGAAAAATGCGTATTTTTTTGTCTTTGTAACAAACACTCCCTGAAGGCGGGATTCGCCTGTGCCCGGCTTTAGCTACCTAAACAGAAGTATTTTGTTTAAGGCAATCTTCTGGCTTTTTCTGCAGCCGGTGAAGAGAAGGAGGCATCCTCAGACAACCATCCTACATTAGAGGCCTAACTCTGAGACAGCTGCAGTTAAGTAAATTGAGTTTCACCCTAATTACCTGTGCCAGAGCAGGTATTTTTGGACCGAGCAGCCTCTGAAAGGTAATCCCATAACGTGTGAGCCCTGCCTGGCACGCAAGCGGGACGCTGGCTCGGACCTCTGCGAGAGGGCAGGGGCCTCCCTCGTTTTCCTCCTTATTCAATGGGAGGCTGAGGAGGCTGAAGGCTCTGCTACATCCACCCAGGCAAATTAGAGCTGGGGGTGGAGGGCTGGGAAATAACCGAGGAAGGATTGAAGGTGGCTACGTTCACCTCTTCCATCCTTGCCACTGGACACAGCAGCCCTAGTTTGCTCAGTCTGGAGGATTTTTAAGCAGCAGGGTAAAAATGCGTGTGTTCACCCTGGCTTTTTAGTAGTTCTGGGCTGGAGAGCGAGGCTGTTTTTCTGTCTACTGTGTTTTGTCCTGCTGTCTCATGCCAGTTAATTGGGTAACCCTTGTTTCTTTGAAAGGGCTTTGACTCACCGTATGAACACTGTAAGTATAATAAAATCAGGCTGTTTAAGAGTGTGTCTGGAAATGGCGATAAACAGCCCGTTCTCCGCTCTGCAGGTCGTTACGTCTGTGGAGCACGGCGAGTCCCCATCCACCGCTGGTGGCCAGCTGAACACCACAGTGGCGTTAAGGAGGTGCTGCCTATCCCTTCTTCCTTGGGACGTTCACTAAGTTTCTTAAACTAAAGGCATTTTGCAGCGTAGGACGGATAAGTAGTGAAATACAGCCGTGCCCCAGGAGGGACCACTCCTCCTCCCTGCGTTAGCTGGAGGTGCTCTTTCAGTACAGGCCTCTCAGCGTGGGAAAATCGGTGAGCGGGAGGGTTTCGCTGTGCCCAGGAGGTCAAACAAAGCACCGTTTGCTGGTAAATCTGTAGGAATAATGAGAGGTGAAGACCAGTGCCTGGAAGTTCACTTGCGCTAAGTCGTAAACCTGTGTATCTGGAGGGAGGAGGGAAGAGTGATGCAAATAAAGGGCAATGAGATTACTCTGGGTCACAGCTACCTTTGGACAGGCCAGTGGGTACTAGGATCTGCCCTAAATTGCACTGAATAGCTTAGGGATGCTGTGCCAGTGAAACCGGAAATAATAGCTGTTAACGGAGCTAAAAGTGTCAAAAAGATACAGGCAACGCATTCTGTTGGTGTATGTCTTTTCAACGCTGTTTCCAATTTTTTGGGCCTAGGTTTAACCCTTAAGAAATCGGACCTTGGCAGAATGCAGAAGTTACTCTTTTCCTCTACTATCAGATAACAAAAAATGATGCCAGTTGATGACCTGGCAAAAATAAGAAGTGGGGCCAAACAGCAAGTCATCATACAAGGAATAACATTAAAGGGAGCGCCTGTGCCTGGCACCTGCGACGCTGCCGGAGCGGCGGGTACGCAAGGGCTGGGCTCCGCGCTCTTCGCCGCCCCGCGAGGATCCGCCAGCAGAAGGGTGGCTAACACCGTCAGGTCCCTTTAAAAATCCCAACTTTGGCATCTAAATCAACAAACAAATCATTCCCATTTTGCTATTTGGAGGAAAAAGTGCAGAGTGGACTCGGTTACTTGATACTAATTATTTAGCAGCTATAAAGGAGTATTCAAGCCCCTAATCTCCTTTCTGAGCAGGCAGGCATGCTCATGTTCAAATCGTTGCACAACTTGCCCATCTCTAGTTGACAAACCCTCCTGACTTTGCTTTCAGATCTAATGCAACCCCACCCCCGGACGAGCTGGCCCGAATTAGCGCAGCTCTCGCTGCAAGCCTTGTCCGCTTTGCTCTGCTCTCCCTACAGCGTGTTGTCTGCTTTCAGCAGGCGTTTAAAATAGCAGCTGCCCAGGAATGATAACGCTGCCCTGCGTTAGTGCAGCACTTAGCACCCTGGGGGTGAGGTATAACAAATAAATAATATACTGAAGGATGAAATTGTGTACTGATTTGCTATGTAAGAGAATTTCACTGCTGTCTCTCTCTTTCTGCCTCTCTCTCCATACATCTAAATATCTTTATATGTCCGTGTTTGTGTGTGTTTATCTGTCTCAGAGCAGTGGGTATATAGCACCAGAAATACGTGGGCGAGATCCTGGATGTAGTAAGATGAACACAACTTGCTGTCGATATGAACTGTGAAAGGTTTCTAACAGGCAGGTCTTTACCTCGACTCTTCATATCTTCCATTCGATGAAAGCTGACCCAAGTCAGTGGAATCACATAGGAGTCAAATAAAAATAAAACTTGGACTGAGCCTGATAACTGGGAATTTCTGCTGAATTAAGCATAAATTAGATGTTATCTTCGAGCCGGTTAAGGAGACACTGAAAGCAGATACTTCAAACTATTTGCAGCCTGTGAGAGTGTCTAATCTTCTTTCGTATAATTTAAAAACCAGCCCAGGGATGGAGTTGTGGTTTCAAGTTGTAGAGGGAACAGACACCATATTTATCTGCGTGCTGAGAAGGTCAAGGAAATAAAGCAATCTTCCTTCAGCTCCATGCATTATTCCCACAAACAATAGCCTACTGGCACTAAACAAGTTTTAATTGATTGTTGTTATTGATTTTACAGGAAGCAAAGCAGAAGAAATACAACTCGATTTTTGTAAGCCAGGGTGACCTGAAAAATACAAGGGCGAGAAAGAGAATATAAAGCCCTCTCCTATTCTGCCCCGCTCTGTGGGCTTGCAGCTGAGCGCTCCATAAAAGCCTTCTCCATTAATTCACTATTTACGTACTTTGACTGTATTGATTTACTCTTTATATAATCTCCATCTGAAAGTTTTATTCGGATTGCCCATTTTACGCTGTCACTGGGCAGATCAGTCTTGTTTCTTATGGCTCATAGTTTAAACATGTCTCTTCTTCCTCTCTTTTCCCACCTGCCCCAAACCTGTGTGGAGAAGAAGAAGCTGCACATAAAGTTTTAAGGCAATTAGTGCCATGATTCGCACTTTTCTGGTGATTGTTGCTTTCTGGAGCATTTTCTGTTCAGGCTGAATCCAGATTATTGAATTCACTCCTGCTCTTGCTGCACGCCCAGAGCCTGGCTGGGAGCAGAGGTGCTATAGAGTGAATAATCATGAGTTACTTGACTTAGTAACCCTGTTAATTAACCTAAGTGGGTTAATGAACCCACCCAGCGAGGGGATATGTTAGCCTTTCTCCGTGGTCGGGAAGGGAGGAGATGTTGAACTTCATGGGATGCTATTAGGATCCTCTGCTTTCCCGAGCTCCCCTTGGGCACGGATTAGGAGGCTAAGTGGGTTAAGAGGGAGGATTTTACTGGTGGTGGATAACAAAGTTTTTGCAAATACTGAGTTGAAAGAGAAGAATTTTCTCACCGTTCAGTCTTACATGTTAATTTTCTGGATTTTGGGGTGGATATGTAGCTTGAGGAAGAAGCTGATGGGAACTGCAGTGCTTGGCACTGTTACAAGAAGCTCCAGCGGGTCCTTGAATTTTAGACAGACTCTGAATGTATATGTGGAGATTAATTAATTCACGTGCATAGTATCATTTCCCAAAGTTTAAAAATGATTTACAACACTGAATATTTTTTATTCATTATAATATTAATCATAGCATTATTAATTATAGTATTATTAACAATACTATTGCTAGTATAATCAGTGTACCCAGTATTTCTCATAAGGTACTGACTGTGTAAGGAGCTTTCCAAATGCAGAGCAAAAAGATGGTTACAGCCACAAGGAGCTGACAACGTGAGTGTAAGTCACGCTTCCTTTTTGTCCTGACGTATGATTGTTACTGCGTTGCTACCTTGCATATTTACAAACGAGTATTAAAAAAAATCTAGTCTTTTTCAAAATTTGCCTTCTATTGTTTATTCTTTGGCTTACATTTGCAAGATTTTCTCCTCGGCAGCAGTGGCTAAAAACTGCCTCTCTTCCAATAAAAATAATTGAAATAGTATACTTCGAGGAGCTGGGCTTTTAAGGAAAATATTAAGTTTCTGCAGACCCTGTATAAAACTAAATATTTGATAACTTTAAAGTTACCAGTTTTAAGGCAACAAAGAACGATATATTATCATCCATATCCTGAAGTGAAATCTTCTGTGATGTTGCTTTACTCTGACAGGACCCTGGTATTTCTGTCTATGGCAGCTCGGTAACAACATACTTTCCAGAATGGTATACAAGAAAAAGATTTCTTTTCGCTTTCGCAGCACCCACCCAACTTTCCCACCAAGTGATCTGTTGTTAACGTGCAGGAAATCCCAATGAATGCACATCATTTGGTGAAAGAATGACAGCAGACACCACAGCTATCCTTAGCAAGCATCCACCTGCTCCTGTGGTGTCTTTTTAAAGCAAGTTCAGCTTACCTCTTCTCCTCTTAGTTTTCCTTTGCTTAATTGCAGGTGATGATTCCAAAGAAGCCTTCACCTGTTTGAGTGCGCTTTCATCTTTCTAGACAAAGCAGGCTTGGGCTTGGTGCTTGATCTGTGGCATAGTTAGGGCCTTTGGTATTAAAGGCGTTGGGATCACCCTGAGGCTTTTAAGGTTTTAGGGTTAAATTGATGAGCGTGTATAAAATGTAAGCTTTGTTGTTTGGCAGAGTTTTTCAACATTTGTTATTCTTTTTTTCGTTAAGAGGCCAAGGGACTATATTGCAACCCTTAACTGCCTCCTACCTATTAAACAACGCTGTCAAACGGAGACCTTGCTGACTTGCGTAAAACTTACGATTCATTATATTGCCTTTAATCCCGGATAGCTATCTAACTTACCTGAGCTGTCCAGGTATGCCTTCGTACTGCATCCAGATATCTATTTCTCTATCCGTTTCATTCATGCCTAATGGATAACGTGCACTCAGTAGACTGTAAAGCCGTTGGATACACGGCCTCCCGACCACTGAACCTGCACTTTGATTCTTAGTCCATCTTCTCAGATAAGACTACCAACATTTAGGAGGCCAGAGCCCTTCAATGAAAAATCCATATCAAAACCCAACCAGCCCCAAACCACTATATTTTTTTTCTAAAAGGCCCAGAGGAAGGCAGTGCTCTGACCTTGACACTGGTGAGCAGCTTTAAGGACTGCTGCCCATTGGGCTAGAAGGGAAAGCTATTACTTCTGGAAGGAGGACGTGCCTGGTTTTCTGGCAGAGATCCCAGCACCTCAGCTGTATCTGCTGTGAAACTGTCCCCCAGCCTTGCTAGCTCTCCACGGCAAGGCTGGCTCTATTAAGGAAATTGCAGTTTTGGGTGAAAGGGAACGAGCTGTGGCCTCAATGAAAATTATCTGAGCATAATTTGGAGAGTTGAAACGGAGATTAAAAGCTGGGTAAAGTGATGTTTTCGCACTATTCTACTTTCTCTCCCACTTGTATATGTTGCAGACAGGAATTTACCTATTTTCTTATTAATCACTACATCAACAAAAAGTTTTTCATTTCCAGAAGACATATCTGGATGATGGGGTTTGAGATAAAGTTTCCTCTGGTATGCACCAAACCTTTTGGATGCCTCGTGTTGTATAACACAGGTGACATGCCCATACGAAACTTTATACCATATCATCACATGTAATTTCTTTACACAAAATCCCAGGAAAACTTTTGTGAAACATGGTTGGACAGGCAAGTTACTGCAACTTAATGCATTACCGCATTTCATCTACAGCAAATGTGAAGTAAACTGGGAGAACACAAACAGCCATGTATGTTTGGTTACGTGATGGTAGTTTAAATGAACGCATGTTATTTTACACATCTAACGCAAAAGTTTTATGTTTAAAATCAAAAACTTGGGTAGTTATCATGTCTCAGCTGATGAGTGGTGACTTATAAAACTTCAGTAACGTGATCGTGGCTTTCCGCCCACACTAGCAGTCAGGACGGGACTGTGACTGGTGTCCATGTCCATGTCCGTGTCCGATGGGACTGATGTCCCGCTTGAAGGGCAGAGACTTTTTTTCAACAGAGAATAAAACGGAAATTTATGAAGAGCTAAGTGTGAGGAAGGACAAGGTGTTAGATCTGCTAGTGAGGCTGGGCATCATTTGCCCCTCGTATCCTCATATCCAGCCCTTGGTCTGGGAGCAGATAGAACCTCTCCAGAGGAAGGCGCAAGTCCCTCTTCCCTGAGGAACCCCAAGACGGGCCACCAGACTGCCTGCCCCATGGTGCACGCTGCTTCTAGACACTGTCATCGGGTACAGACCCTCTCCGGCCTAACTTGAGAACTGGTCCTTACCAGACCTCAATAGTAAGGCCCAGGAACTTGGAATAGCGAGGCCTAAGACTTGGAATCACTTTGCTTTTCATATTAGAGTTTGGCACATATTCGTGTTATGCTGGTGTTTTCTGAAAGAGTTGTCTCCCCATGAGGGTTATATATTTACAGACCCTGAATCATCTCTTAACTTTTGCTTTGCCAAATGAAATCCTAAGTCTTTTTGTGTGAGTTATATTTCTGATCCTTTTAATTATTTTAATGGGTCAGCTCTGAAACTTCTCCAGCTGTCTGAGTGTGGACTGTAGTGCAGGATACGGCATTTTAGCAATGATCTTACTCAATGCCATGTTCAAATACATATGTTTCTGTTATGTTTGCAAGCCCTCGTAGCTATAGCTTTAAAAAAGATGGTCAAAGTTAGTTGATTATCTGTCTAAATCTTTTTCAGAGTTAATATTTTCTAGGATATAGTCCTTCATCCTTTATACCCTATGCATTGGCAATTAGATGGGGAAGACTGTCAACACCTGAATTTGACTGGCCAAAAGTAAGCATCAACTTAGGATCCTGAAGTGCATAGCCGATGGACTTTGTAGGCTTCATTGACTGTATTGATAAGCTCTCCATTGATTAAACTGAGAGCCTAGGCACTAACTTTACAGGTAGATGCCAACATACAGATACCTACCATTACTTATTTAAGTTTGGAGCTGAGTCTCTCTCCAGGAGGTATGTACATGTATGCTTGGCAATACTCTGGAATATACTATAAAAATATATCAAATGAGTAAATTTTTGGTGACATAATAAAAGTGCACTTCTAAATATATAATTACAAACTTCTCCTAGTTAAGATCACTGGCTGCAAATGTCTCATGCCTACTAACAACCTGAAAAGTTACATATTCTCCTGACCTTCCTTGACGAAATATTCTGGAGTCAAATGCTCCTCACCGAAACGTATACACTTCAACTGACTTCAAAGAAAGTGAATGAGTCGCTCAGCAGGGCAGAATACAGGCTTGTTATTCCTGTAAAACTTTCTGTGTGTCATCAATAACCCTTTTTCTTCGTCTAACTCGTCTAGTACTTATCTCAAATTTAAGTGTTTTGTACAGTTGGTTGATTATTATTTTTTGCATTTATAACTTGGGAAGGATATTTGCCCCCTCCCTTCTGTTTATATTTACATTTTCAGATAGTACATATGAAGCCGAATCATATCACTTTGAAAGTGATATAGAAAGTTCTGCTCTCTTACTCAATCAGATTTAATCAGTTTGGCTAGATTCCAAGTACTAAGCATTAATCTCACTTAAACCAAACTCCTGATGGTTCATCTAGCCTGAGTATTCATGTCAAAGACATAAAACAATCTCCTTTAATGCCCACAGTACTTTTTAAATTGAGCTTTCACCGTCTGTTAATAAAACCTGCTTTGTGCTGCTGGTTGTGTTCTGTGGAATGTGTCAGGGGTGAGTTTCTCTTTCCCTCCAATTCTTAAGGGCTTTTTTTTTTTTTCAAAAATATATGAAAATTATGCAATATAGTAACAAGGAATTAGTCACACCTTGGCAGAATCTCCATTACCTTGGCTCACATCAAAGGGAAGGGGAGAAGCATGGTCCTTACAAGCTTATAGCATTCCTTTGCCTTGGAGTTTGCTCTGTGATGACAACTAAATTGGACACTGATGCTTACTTATTTTTCAACATGTGGGTGTAAAGCACACTGACCTTGCAGTTGACTCTTTTAGAGCACCTTTCATCGTGAGCCCGAGCCCACAGTGTCATGCAGACCTCTCTGTTGACTGTCAGGAGCCCCTGGGGTGCCGGGAGGGAGTTACCCAGAGGCAGAGCTGCAGAGCTGAAGTCCCTCTTTGAGCTCCTCTACATTTCAATGGTGCATGTTGCTACTCCTGAAAATGGTACTGGGATGCCTACCTATCAGACTATTATGGGTATCATGTTCAAAATAAATGATGATGACCTTAAGATGACATTCTGAACGAAGCAGTCCTTTAAGATCATCGTTGACAGCAACAAGGGAGTGAGTTGCAAGTTAGAAAGTGCAAGAACAATATTTGATTTTCTGAGGTATGTTTTTCAGAGCACACCATTGGCTTTACAGGCCATTTCTTCTGGCAGGAGTGAGCTGGGTGCATTTAACTCTAGCTTGGCCTGATAAAGCATGTGAGGTGCACGTATTAGATGGTTTTATAGGTCATGGCTAGTCTCATTTTCTATGATTCTGCATAAAAATAAATGAAAGAGGGAAGTATTTTTGTTGATTTCAGAAAAAAACGGAGGGATTTGAAGGATGGATCAGGTTTCTTTCTTGGTGAGCGAGAGACTCAATTGTCAATTAACCTGAGCTATGACATGGGGTCTCTAAGCAATGAATAGGCACCCAGGTAAAAGATCCTTGGGAAGACATTATTCTCCACAAGAAAGAGGCCTCGGATACTGCGATATTTTGGAAAAGTTTTGCAGTTAATGAGATCATTTGCCTAATCTTCTGACTACCCCAAAGCGTATTTTAGAGCGTCCTTGGGGATTTTGCTGGTTCTAGGCAAGTACAGGAGAAGTACTAGAAGACTTGCTGCTCTCAACCTTTCTCTGCTGCAGGGCCTTCTTTGAGCCACCTCCTTCCCTGTACCAGGGAGAAGAAGTGCTGCCGTAATGCTGGCTTTACCCACGATGCCAGGCCTGCAGCACCAGTCAACAGCCAAGATGTGAGCACTGGGACATGTCCCTTTGTTAGTGCCGTACTTAATTTATCATCTAGCCTAAGAACAAGGTTGCAAAAACTGCGAGGAAGCAGTATAGCCTGCAGCCATGTAAGTCATGTAGACCTCCGCTGTTTCCATACTCATACTGGGATATCTAGTCCTAAGACTTGCTTTTAAGGCAGACTTCTGTGGAAACAACAGAATTAATTTATTAAAAAGTAGGTAAACCACATGTACTCCTTCATCTCACCTAGCATCTCTCAAGTCTACTTCTATTCTCTCAGGATTGTGAGGAAGCCACCGACGGCAAAGCTGGTGGTGCTGTGGAGTTGTTGGCTGTGTCTTCAGACAAGCTCTTTGAGATGAGTCATGTGTTTAGCTGGGTTTAAAAAGCCTTCATTGATCTCAGCTCCGGTCTTCCTTGAGCTCTTATGGCAAGCAGAGAGTTAAAAGAAGGGCCAATTCTGCCCTCTTTATGCTGACTTTAAATCCTGGCAAATAGACCAACGGCTGGGGAGTTGTTTTAAAGTAACTACAGCGGAATTTAGCTGAGACGATAGCTATGATGTTGAAGGTGATTTTATGATTTTCTAAACGTAACTTGAACATGGCTTTCACCTGGCAGATGTGTTAAACAACAAAATACACCCTGGAATTCAATTTGTATTTGATTGCACAATAGCTAATTTCTTCAGCTACTTTTTCAGCTTCCTCTTAAGACTTATGTTTTTGCTTGTAAGTTTTTGTTTGGATATAATGAGGCTTTGTATCTCCTGATTCCTTATCTTCTGTGGGTGGTAGAGAAACTGCTCTTCTGCTCCAATATTTGTGGCTGCGTGGGGCAGGTGATTTCACGTAGAGCTGTGCGAAATGTCTGTAGTAAAGAAAAATAGAAGGGAGAGCCTCTTTCCTTGAGATCTTTTTATATATTTAGATCCTCTGCCACAAATCCTAGGAACACAAAAGGAGAGCTGACTTCAAGGATGGAGAGGCCTTTTGCCAAACTTTGCAGTTTCCAGTTAGCTGGAGCTGGATGGGTTTTTCCTGAGTAGCACAGGCCAGGACGCCCTGAATTCCAGCTGCCTGCTGCATCACCCTTGGGGGTCCCACTCCTTTTCTCTCCTTTTAGGCTCCAGGCAACATTTTCTCCCTCCCCTCCCAGACTCACGCATGGAACAGGTCAAGACTAGCTCTATGGGACTTGTGTTCAAACACAAAATATGGTGTAAATCTGCATGACCTGGTATAATCTCCAGAAGAGTCAGTCGTGTGGCTCCTTGCATAACAAGCATACAGAGAAGGATGCTGGATGTTTGTCAGCTGGAAAAAAGAAATTCTGTCTAGATACTCCACTGAGGATTGCTCACAGCTAGCTGGCAAACAGACCATGTATAATAAATTCAGATTAACTAGTGTAAAGACATTAGCAATTTAAGTTAAATTGGCTGTAGCAAATTTGTCAGGAAAGATTTCACCCACAGAATTCTTGTTAACGGTAAGCTCCAGGACTCAACCATTAGGATGTACAGGACAGAGAAAGGTTCGAAAGTCATCCTTGCTGGACTTACAGGTGTCTCTGGAGCTTCATGCCAGTCCCCTTTGGGGCTGCTATTACATCCTACAGACTCATAATACCTGTCTATCCCCTGTACCTATTACAGCAAGGTTGCTCTCTGGACATCTGAAATCTTGGATCCTGTGGCTTTTCTCTGTCTAAGATGTGTCTTTGCAGGGCTTAATGTGGAGTTCCACATGCAGTTAGAAGCCCGTGCACAGCTAGCCCACCTTCGCTGACCAAAAATACTGAAAAGAAGGCAATGTGACTCTGAAATCCATGCTTTGTCCAGGGACAGGTTTAGCAAGGGAATTGTTGGGGCAGGTGAGTAACTCCTGTAAAGCACAATGTCTTCCCAGCTGGGTGCAGTGTGTAGGCCATGGCCAAGGAGCTGGAGAGCTGTGAACCTGTGAGAAGCTGCTGTGCTAAGCTGGAACGGCAGGTTGACCCCCGGCATTAGCCCTGTGTCCATGGTGAGGCTAGTCACACCAGCATTGCATCCAGCATCAGTGCTCATCTATGCTAAGTGCCTAAGATGTGACAAGTCTAAGAGCAGTTGCCTTGATACTGGGTCTCAGAGCTGGATGACTATATGAATCAAGACCCTCCTTCATAGACTCATATATGCGGTGAGGCACACAACATCTGCTAAAACTACTCAAATCCTTGCTTTTATGGCTATGTATATGAACCTTAATATCATTTTTTTTCAATTATACACCTGATGTATACAGAACTCATTATTTAAATGATGATTTTAAAAATATTTTGTATACAAAAAGATGGAGGCAGGACCGAGCAGCAGTAACTGTACCATTACACTTGGATGATAAGACATTAAGTTGATAGATAGAGAGGCGAGATTTTTTGCTTCTAGATTTCAGAAGGTCAACTTCAGTGCAGAAACTGCCCAGTGGTGGCAACCGCAAATGTCGGGAAGAATTGCATTTCCAGCAGCTTCCTGAAACAGGTTTTCACAGTCAGAACCATTTATTTCTGTATACTGTTGAAAAATATCAGAAACGGAACCTGGGTATCAGTTTGAGACAATTTTGGGGATAAAGACAGAGACATATAAATATAATCAAGGGACTGCAAGGAAAATTTTCACTCCAGTTATATTTAGCGTGTAGATAAAAAGAATGCCCATAGTAGGCACTGATCAAATACATATTTTTTTAAAAGGATGAAATTCAAAATCTGAAATGTCTGCATGGCATTTGTAATAATGCCATGGTCCTAAGTATGACTGTAACTACATACATATTTGACTATGACAATGTCAAATTTAATTTGGGGTAAACCATACAGCCTGGGTATATAATAACATGGTACATGTATTCCACAGTTACTGCACACAAGCTTGTCTATTTGATGCACTGCAGAAATATTTATTTATTATGTACTTTTGATATGCACATTGACACTCTACCTCAGCCAGTCAACTGGATACTTTTGAGTTGTTTCAGATCCCTTCAAATATAAAAAAAGTGATTTATTTTGCCAGATGTGGGTAACAGCTTAAAATCACAGCAAAGACCCAAAATATTTACGAATGAGAGCTTTGCATGCAGAACTGTAGTGAGATGTTTCAGTGCCAGGAAGTCTCTGTTTCCGTGATCTTTCTAGGGTCTAGGGGATGAAACCACCACGATCTTTCTTGTCTCCTTCATAAGCTCTTTTCAGCCAACAGATATCAGCTCCCCTTTTGCTTTTATGGAGCTGTACTCCCAGGGTTGCCTATGGCAGATATGTTTCTCGTGCTGCCTTTAGTGTGCAGCAAGAGAGATTGCTAAATATGCTGGGGTTCCTTCCATTTGTGTTATTCTCTTGAAAGTCCCCAGGCGCCTGCATAAAACTTAATTTTACAAAGTAAGGACATGCTCTGATGGTTTATACTGACTGGGCTAAGTCTTCCTCTCTACCATCAGCAACTGTATAGTAGCTGGTGACACAATTCAGAACAGAGGATTTCAGGTAGCACTGAGGATTTTTTTTTCATATTTTGTTGTAGAGACACATTCACTGATATTTTCTCTGCTGACCTGTCAGGGAACCTTAAGAGTGCAGATATGTTCTTATCTGAGCAATAACACAGCCAGCTGCCTTCAAAGGGAAGGGTGGGTAAGCGCCTATCTCAGCAAGAAGAAAGGGGTGGAGAAAAAGCACATTCGCAACTGTGGCCTATTTTTTAATGACTAGTGTTCATTGTTTCCTGTTAACATGGACAAAAAGGGTGAATGCAACTCTCTCAGTATTTTGCCAAGGAATTAGGGTGTCGAGAGAAGAAGGTGGCAAAGGTACTCCCCCAGTACTGAAAATGCACAAAAGCCAGCTCTGGTAATGCCACCACCTCTTCTTGCATGGCTAGTTTCCCTCTTTGACGGTCTTTTACTTAGAATGAGTGGAGCAACGTAGGCAAGTTTTTCTATCTGAATCACCACAAATTTTCTTAGGGGTATGACAGGCTGGAAGAGGGAGTTGGTGACTCATGTCTTTAAGCTCTCTGGTTCCTTTGGAGAGCGAAGTTTCCATGCCCCCTGCAGAAGATCCAGCAGGTAAGTTTGTGATAGCCCATCCAAATACTTGACGGGTCACACAAATCCTCCTCCAGCTTCCAGAGCAGATCCCTGACAGACTGGTGAAGCTCTATATCTCAGGGGAGATAACAATCTCTTTCTGAAGCGAACCCTAGACCAATCAGCTACAACATCCACACAGCCACTAAAACCACTCTTGACAGTTTATGAGCACATAGTTGATACAAATCTTGATGCTACCTGGAGGTTAAAGCCTAAGAACAGAAGAAACTTGAGTCTCCAAAGCATCATTTTGCAAACATACACTCAAATAGACTTCATTAATCTAACAAACCATCAGCTTCAGTGACAGAAAATTATCTAGTTTGTGTGAAACTCTGAAAACATGGTCATAGGATAAGCATAAGAGCACAAACAGTATAGTATGTGCATTCCTATGTATAGTATGTGCAGAATGGTGCATTTCTGATTGAAATGTCATGGATATTTTAGAATTAAAAAATCCACCTCTCTAAGGCTTCTGAGGTGCCATTGTCTGCTTGATAGGCAATATTTTGGTATTGTCAAAAAGAGCAACTCCTGGAAACCAATTAAAAGAAAACAGAAAGTATCGGTGAATAACATGCTGCAAGCATGGCAGAGGAGATTTTCTAAGGGAAAAACAGCTCTTAGATGAACCCCTATTGACTCTGAAAATTTTTTCCAATTCCTTACTAAAGATAAGCAGAGGTTATACATGGTGCAAGTGACACAGTTTTGCCTCTAAGTTTTGGTATCCTACCATGCCTGCTGAAGTCTCCCATTATCTTGCAAAGTGCTCTGTATGGAAATCTGTACAGGCTTGATCTTCACCTGGTGCTGTTATTTTCCTGTGTATACAGTGAGTCTGAAAAGCCTTTGCTTTCAGTGGGCACCCATAAACCCCATTTTTCACTTTTCTTACTCAGATGTCACAGTCTGCACAAAGTCATGGGCAGTGGAGAAGCAAACCTGTTGGCTCTAATTGTCTTCTCTTACATTGTAAAATATGGACAGGACGTGCTGTCCACCTGGGGATGCTGGGAGCTTTAAACACCAGCTGGGAGCATGCCCTAACATGCTACAGCTTGCACAAAGGTTGCTAAGTGACTTAAATCCATTGCACAGAGCAGAACCATATAGCCTCACAACTGCAGAACCTGACTTAGTTTCTAGTAACTCATTAAAATGACTCTACAATTCTTTTGATGTTCTGTACTAGTCTGGTCACATTCCTTTCTGTTTTATAGCACGGTAATAACAACATTCTTGTAAACAGTCATATAAACTCTAACCTTCATATTGCTCTCTTTGGGTCCTCTAAAAGCATTTTCACATGAGGATTTGGCTGTCTTGCCCCAATAAAGTGTAGCCCACCCTAATAACCCACTCCATCAAGGAAGCAGAAGGAGAAAATAGGGATGCAAAAGCTGGATCACTTAGTTCATCTTGCTTAGGGCCTTCACACCATCCAGCAGAGGTAGAAGTTTTTAATGACCATTAACTTTATAAATTCACTGCTTGGTGCTACTGGGGTGTCCATTCTTCTTCAGCAGAAACTCTTCTGTGGACAAGTAGACGCTAGCTTGGATGTCTTTCAATTGGTGCATACTCCTTTATGATTAACAATTTGTTGTCTCTCCACTGTTCTTGATAGATTGTCATCCCACTGCTAGAGCAGATTTATTACCTAGCGTAGTATTTCCCAGACACTTGAGGTCCGTATAATGTGGTTGGCAGTGTAGAACTGTAGAAATAAAGAAGGCCTAGGAGGCAAAAAAGAAGCCATTCTGGTTTAGCCATGCTGATCTCGCCTAGTGGTAGCATCAGATAAAAGGAAGACCATTGACTTTTGTTACAGAAGTGTGCGCTGTATATGCTATGGGAGGATATGCAGCAGTTTCCAGATGTCTCTGGCCAAAGGCTTGGCACTTAAGCATTTGCTCAAACAAAAGGGCCAAGGATAAGGGACTGCACCCTTTGCAAACAGCACGGCACATGGACATGCACTCACATGCAAAGAATTTGCGTCGGCTGAACAGTTTTCTAGGCACTCAGTAAATACGACTTACGCCTTCTCTTCCTCCGTCACTAGTTTAAACAATCTAGGAGCAAAACCAGATACAATGATCTTCCTGATACTATAAAAGAAAGGGAAGCTTGCATATACTTTAACATTTTCTTAGCTTGCTTATTTAATTTTCTTTGCCTCTATTTCATTCTACTCCTTTTTTTTTCTTTTTTTCCAAGAAAACTCCATGTCTTCCTTTGCATAGTCCAGTTGGAGTAGAGAAACTAAGTAATTTGCTATAAACCTATCACAGAGCATAAAAAAGAAGCAGTAAATACTCAACTGAATGAACTGCCAACAATCTCTAAATAAGCAATGTGTTACATAGCATATCTGCAACGGGTGGTACATTTATAGTAGTTGCAATCTGTTGGAGAATTATTTGCAAGTAGAAAAAAACTCCCTAGATTTGACAGATAAATTTTTCACAGCGTTACCCTTTGTTTATAGACCTTCTCTCCTTTTAGTGTACCCTAGAGCAAATCTCTGCGTTTTCAAAGGGCCTCGCCATTGTTCAACTGAAACACTGTTATTTCTTCTCTCAAGTTTGATTAAATTACTTGGCACTCAGACAGAAGTTGATAATAATACAAATGCAATGATCAAGGTGGCAGATGTGCCGTTATTCCTTTAATGGCAAATAACTAATTCTTTAAACTGTAGATACGCTGCTTTAAAGTGATTCAGTGGCTAAGTGGGGACCATTATAGTCAGTTTTGTGCTTGTTAATTGAAATAGGATTGAAAATTTATTGGGTAACATTTAAATAATTGCTCTCCTTAGAAAATATGGTCTGGCTTTTAGTTTGTGGATTAACCGTGTGTAGAGATTGCATAGATTAGGGCCTTAGAGACAAACTGAGGTTTAGCCAAATTCTCATTTGCAGGAAGCTAACAGTGTGCGTGGCTCAACTGCCTTGCAGTAATTTGCTCGTGTGTCTGAGCCCTTGGATAAAAGGTGTGTTTTTAAAATGTGCTGTCTAAAATGATGTAATTAATAACTTCTAAAGCTCTGGTATATGCAGCACAAAGAGTATTCTAATATATCAGAGGGCTGAGAAGTGACCCAATTAGGCTGAGGAATTAATGGAGACTTTAAAATACAGTCTCCTCTTCCTTCACTGGGGTTCTGATTCCCATTTATGTTAAAACAACATCACCTCCTGGTTCTCTGAAAGGACCTGCTGGTGAAAAAACTGCTCCTCTACACAGCCTGAGGAGAGTAAAGTAGCCATGGTGTGAATAAGGATAAGAAACCAGGGGTTTTAAATATATTAGCTCAAATGTTTGAGCTAATAAGTTTTAAAATAAATCTTTTCTAGACTACACAAGCCCTGAGGGAAGAGCAAACAGATTAAGGTAGAAATAGAAAACATAAAGTGTCTAATAATGAACCACACCTGTTTTGTGAAGTTACCATATCTTTCGTCTGGTCTACACCCAGTTTCTATATCACTGTGGCTGGCTTGGCCGGGAAAAGTGCTTTTCTATGGGTCTTGGAGGATGAGCAGGCGCCCACCAGAGCAGTGGCAGTAGTGGAAGCGCAGAGGGCAGCCGTGGAGGTGTGTGCACGGAAGATGTTTGCTTCTCGCTTACCCCAGTACTGGATGAGTTTTGCTTGTGCCTCCTGTGCAGATAAAAATAAGGACTTTTCAAGAAGATCTAAAAACAATTTAATAATTTAATTATTTAATAATGCAGAGACAAGTGGTTTTCATTTACTACAATGGATCCCAATCTTGTTGGCCTCCAGGCTTTATTGTACTGTAAATATTATTACTCATAATAAAAACCAACCTGACATTTTTCCCCAAAACTCTAAGCTTTGGTCTTCAGCTGCTAATTCTGGTTCAAACTAAAGGAGGAAGTATATAAAGTAACACAAAAGAAGTCGTCTTTGAGATTTCTGATGCTATTTCACAGACCCCAAAGCCCAGATAACCTCCAGGGAAGCACAGGTTAGCGTCCCCCAACCTGCAAGTCATCTCAGATCTGTCCTTTCTGTTTGCCATAAGAGGCGTCTCAGCATATGGTTATGTCTGACTTTGCCCATGGAGGCAATTTACACTGCCGTGAGGCAGCCTACGCATAATATATACCGGCTTCAACAGCAGGCAGCTCATAATGTTGCACTTGTCTTTATTTTGGAGCTGTAGATTTCTATTACAGACAGGAACCTGTCATTCCCTTTTGAAAATTATTTAGATCCTTTAAAGGAAATATTAAAAATTAGGATAGAGTAAGGGAAGTATAGTTTTGAGAACTGAGAATTTGCGCATTATTTGCATTAATGCTAGATGACCCTTCTCCCCTAAGCCTTCTGGGCCAAATATTTAGCTCTCAGAAACAAGTGTCTCTATCTCCCTTGTCTGCAGAGGAGCTATGGGAGTCTGGGGTGTCCAAGTGCCCAGACGACATCCTGGTTCCCCTGAAGTCAGCTGGAGTTCTGCCACTGGCTTCTCCTCCATAGAGTCTGCCATAGACCCTTGTCAGAGCAGGCAATAATCCTGATGAACTTGTAGGATAAACTCAGCCACAGTATAAACTGAGATATACATTATATTTGGGGTTAAGAGGCACTGATGAATATATGTTAGGTAGCTTACATAAAATAGGAAAGGTGCCATAGAGGCTTTTTTTCCTTACACCTTTTTATACCCTTGTCTCTATCTCTTCCTCTTACAAACTAGCTCCTCAATCCCACTAATGTGAAAGGTGAGCCAGCATTTACTCGCTTATGTTGATTTTTAACAGTTTATTGCTATACTCTTCAAAAGCTCATCTCAGTTGCCTGTCTATCTAATCAAGATGGAGATATATGCTCCATTACTGGATTATTAGAACCTGAATTTGGTTATATTTCATTGCAATAATAAGACTTAGTCCTTCATTTCTAAGTGATCTACACACATTTAATTTATTAATCCTCATAAGAGCTCTGGTTGTGGTCTCAAGAGTCACCAATCCGAGCTGATGACTGACCAAAAGGAGAGGAGATTTTTCACCATCCTCTTCACCTACTCCTTCTTCCTCTTCCATCCTTTTTCTTCCCTTTCCCAGCTGTGCAGTCCCACTCCTTTGATGACAGCTTTGGTATGGTTGAATTCTGTTGTAAAACAGTTAAAACTCACTAAACAAGCAGAAGTTTTCCAAGTTTTCTAGTGGGATTAATTTCTGTTGGGTTAATGAGTTGGAGCAGCTCAAGGGAGGTCAACAGCATCAGAAATGGAATCAAGTGAGTAACAGGAACGGGAGAGGGTGAGGAGTTAACTAAGGAGAGAGAGAAGGAAATTCTCTATTTTGGTGGCAATGAGCCATCAGATTGGCTCATTTTGTCTCGTAAATTGTAGCTTGAAGGTACAAGTTTATTGCTGCTGAAAAGGTCAATTCTATTTCCTTCTCCCCTTTGGACTCCTGGCAGATTTCTGCCAGTTTGGTGAGATGAACTGGCTCACCAAAAGGGCAGAGGAGCTTCTGAGGCCGTGCAGTGGAGGAGAAGAGGAGGAGGTACCCTTGGGTGGCAGCAAGTACCACGGGATCAGCCAGTACCTCTAATTGCGCCCTAAGTGTCTTGCCCAAGACTGCATGGGAAATCTGTGGCAGAATAGAAAACTGGCCCCTCTCTCTCATAAGAACAAGGAAATTGCCATACCTGAAAAAATCTGAGAGCCAATTAGCTCAGTGTCTTGCTTCGCCCGGCCCAGCCAGGATCAGGTACTTTAGAGAAAGGTGAAGGTTTCCCACAGATATAGGATAATCTGCACAATCCAGCATTTATCTCATACTGCTTTCTATAAATCAGAGACTATGTTAAACTTTTGAAAGCATAGGATTGTGAGTCCTTCCCAAATTTGTCAATAAAAACAGTTGCACTGGGTAATGCTGACCTCAGAACTGCCTGAAACTTTAATGAATTCTAATAAGTTCTTGGCTTTAGGGTTGTCCTTTGATAGTGAGCTTCACAGGGTGAATGGATAAAAAAAACATTTCCTTTTTATCAATCAGTTTTGAATTCACTGTGGTTTAATTTCACTGAACACTCCCTATTCCTTATGATTAGTGACAGGGAGAACAAAATTTCCCAGCTCATGTGTTAATACCAGGCCATGAGATCCACACTCCTGTTAGTGCTCTCTCTTTTTGGGTGGATATTGGACAGGATTATAAATCAAGAATCCGGAATCCAGTCCTAATTTTCACATTGATTCCCTCTGTCGTCTCGGTAATTCAGAATACCTGTTTGTCTCCGTATAGGTATTTGCAAAAGGAGATAATGACACTTATCTAACTGCCAGGGATATTGTGGGATGATTTATCTCATTTAAGGCAGTGAAGTGCCTATTGCAACTGCTACTTTGTATAGACTAAACACGTATTTTTTTAGAACTTTTATTATTCTTTCTTTTGACAGACTATTCTCCATGTGTGCACCAGATGGCACTGCGTTGCAGGTTCAATTGTGCCATAGGCGGTAACGACCTTTCTAATTTGTATAACAGACACAATTTTTAACTATTTTCTTCTATTCCTGGAAGAACTAAGTCAAAAAAACAAATCTGAGGGGGAAAAAAAGCTATATTGTATTTCATTCTACAGAATTTTTTCTGAATTTTTCAGAAAGATTTAGCACATCTCCCTTCCCTCAGATGAGACCCCTTCTAGACTCAACAAGACACTAACAGCCACCATTTCTGACCATGGAGACTGAAGAATATCACATTAGAAATTGCAATTTAACGTGCTTTTTTGTTGACCATAACTACACAATATACGTGTGAATCTAACGATAAAGTCCAGGATTTACATAGTTCCTTTTGGATAAACACAGTGCACTTTTACAGAGGTATGAATAAGATTTATAATTTTTATATATTGTCTCTGGGGAGGAATAGGAGCTGTTAACAATTTGCCCAAACACAAACAGTACAATAATGGCTTGGGAAAGAAAAGAAGTCCACTTTCCTTAGCTTCATTGTCTTACAGGTCTGAGTTACTTTCAATATTCCCCTTTCCAGTTTATATTGGAGACAAGAAGAAGAAATGGAATGTTTCAAGGGGAAGGAACTTGTGTATCCACACTGTAATTTTCATAGTCCTGCCTTAAAACACAATTTATCTTTATTGCTCAGGTAGAAGTGATATATCCTCTTGCACTGTAAATAAGCAAGGTGGACTCTGTGGTAAAATTTAAACTTACTTTAACATTTTCTTGGGTTATAAAAACATTCTTCCCCACAGCACCCTTAATTTGAGATTAAAATGTATCCTTTCCACAGAACACCTTTGACGTCACAATTCTGAGCACTTGTTTTTTATGTCTCTTTTTTTTTAGAGCTGGAATTGAGGAGTAGTCAAAGGAATGAAGTGTAAGTATTGCATTTTTTAAATGCATGCAAGTTTTATGAACCCTATTTTCTTCTCTGAGACATCACAGAGGATACCTAGGTAATGGTGTGCGCAAGGCATGCGGCTGCATCATTTAAGAAGGCCAATGGTATCCTGGGCTGCATTAGGCAGAGCATTGCCAGCTGATCGAGGAAGGTGATCCTTCCCCTCTATTCAGCCCTGATGAGGCCACATCTGGAGTGTGGGGTGCAGTTCTGGACTCCTCAGGACTAGAGAAACATGGAGCTCCTGGAGCAAGTCCAGTGAAGGGCTACTAAGATGATGAAGGAACTGGAGCATCTCTCCTATGAGGAAAGGCTGAGGGAGCTGGGACTGTTCAGCCTGGAGAAGAGAAGACTGAGGGGAGACCTGATCAAAGACCTGATCAAGAGTGGGAGGTTGTAAAGCAGTTAGGGCCACACTCTTCCCAGGGGTACCCAGTGACAGGATGAGAGGCAACAGGCACAAAGTGAGAAGCAGGAAATTCCACTTGAACATAAGAAAACAGTTTTTTGCTGTGTGGGTGACTGAGCACTGGAACAGGTTGCCTGGGGAGGTTCTGAGTCTCCTCCGTCCTTGGAGACATTCAAAAGCCATCTGAATGGGGTCCTGAGCAACCTGCTCTAAGTGACCCTGCTTGAGCAGAAGGGTGTGCCTAGATGATCTGCAGAGATGCCTTCTAACCCTAACTAGCTGGTGATTCTTTGACTGTATTGACTTCACAGTAGAGGCACTTTTCAGGGCATGTGATATGAAAAACCATATGTGATGTGTGAAATGTACCTCGGTGGATAAGAGGTTGCTCATGGGATCATGATTTTTTCTCTCCTCGGATCCCACAGAATAAGGACCCAGGTGGAGGGCATGGAAATTTAGACAGCAAGGCATTTCTGTGCTGTATACAGGGAAAAATATCTCAGCTTTCTGTGTTCATCTGAATGTTGTGTCTTGGCCTGTCTGTTCTCTGGTAATTTGCAAATCTATCTCTGAAGGCTCTAGGTGAGAATAAGGCTGTATCTGGCCACCTCCTCTATACAAACACCCTCCTAGAATGACACAGAATAAACATCCTGTCTGGAAATACAACTACCAATGGGAATAGATGGGAATTTGGACTTTCACTGCTATTCTCTGAGTATTCGGCTAACATCATCAGGTTTGTTGCTGGAATTACAGTCAGGGCCATTGAAGCCAGATGTTCCAGTAGCCACTGCCTTGGTTCATACCCTGCAAACTCTCCTTCGGAAAGCACAAGTTCAGGAGGAAAGTCTGGGACTGGTATAGGACGGGGGGCTGAAACTCAGAGGCACAAATCTCCTTTGGGCAAGTCACTTTGGATGACAAGGTGAGTCATGGTAAAGACACCCTCGTTCCCTTTACATAAACAATCCTACACTGGATATAGATTATCTGCTACTTACTTCTTCGCATGTGTATGAAGGGATAAGTAGAGGCAGGGCTATTGCCAAGCTCCCTGGACCTCCCTGGTCCCTTTAATCAATACTTGGTCCCTCCGATAGAGGTAGAGGTAGTGTCCTCTGCTGCTGGTGTGGTCCATAGCAGTGTCAAGCCCTCCAGCCATGGAGCCACAAGGAACTGGGAAGAATACTGACTCAGAGGGTGTTCTGCTGTCCTGAAGGCTGCTGTTGGACAGATGTTTGTCAGTGCTAAAGAACAAGCTACCTTGTAATTTCTCTGTATCTGCTCTCCTTTTCTCAAGGTGAGGTTTTATGCTCCAGCTCATTTTACAGGTCTGTCCTTACTTCTAATGAAGCTAAAGGTGAAACACCCACTGAAGTGCAATCTGTTGTGCATTGAGAAGCAGCCAAGGACTGATGGAGATTTTAATTACAGTCATAATATTGTTTGCTATAAAAGAGAAAAATATTAGAAAAAGAGGCAGAGAAACTTTCTAGTTAGGGCAGCTGTCTTTTCAAATTTGTTCTTAAATCAATAGAAGAACAGTAAAAGTTTGTTCCTGTTAATAAACACACATCTCAGATAGCAATAAAGCCCCCAAATATTCTTATGTATGGAAGTTCAAACACTGCTTTTCCAGAGCGTATTTAAGACACTTTGAAATGAACCTGAACATAATAACACTTAGACCAAAGTCATGCTTAGGATAAAAGAAAAACACAGCCACAGTAGTTATAGTCTAAAAGTGATTGGGGTACAATAAAGTATAGTCACAACTAAATTATGTCTTGGACTGAAGTAGATACATGCTATTAATTGGATGTAGGCCCTTTAACCTTTTTGCAGGAAGCAAACTTGAGATCTAATAATTTTTGTAAAGATGAGCTTTCTGTACTTCCAGTAATATTTCTGGCTTTGAAAGGATCCTGACTTTCTGCTCAGATTGTTTTGATGAGATTGGCTGTAATATTTCAGCAATGCCAACTGAGCAGAGGTAAGAGAGGATAAAGGAGGGCGGAAGTTTGATTGCCTCATTCAAAGGATAAAAATACCCTGCTGGTAGTATCAGTGCTCCACTGCTGATCCTTTTAAGATGCTTTGTTGCCAGACATTTTCATAGATGTGAAAAATTGTGGCAGAACCAGATGATCGCTAATGATTCACACATCTCTGCTTAAAAATTAAAAAATAACCTACTGGTACAAAAATGCGAAGGCAACAAGGTTTATAACACACACAAAACCGACTAAAATTACATTTCTCTGATGAGTTCAGCACCTTTTGTTCTCATAAATTGTGTCCAGATTTCAAAAGGTCCTAAATTATGCTCTATGCTTTTAAAATATATAGGAGGAGTTAAGCCTACCCTCTAACAGCCATCTGCTGGAAGCAAACTCTTCATTTTAACCCCAAGCTACTGCTGACTTCTCTAAGAAAAGCTGAAACCTTAATTCAGGTTGACAAACCCACATCCACAACTTAAAAAGTAATGGGTGATTTTGTGCAGCTTGCCTCTTCGCACTAGATTTGCTCCTTAAAGGATCTAGGACCTCGAAGTGAGGTTCCTCCACTGCAGGAACGAGATATCTGAAGTGGCTTCTCCACCCTGAAATTCAGCTCTGAAAGAGTTTTTAGGAGCCCAGGCAGCTTCTGATGTGTAGTTTTCAAACGCTGGTAGTTATGGAAGATGCTTCCCTCTTGCTCAATTCAAGCTAATCCCACCATCTGTTCCACAGACGTTGTTCGGGAGGTGCGAACGGTGAGCAAAGGAGTAGGAGCAAGCAGCTGGGGAGCTAGTCACGTCTCAGGCTGTCATCACCATTTCTTCAGTGAAGGTCTGGCCACAGTTGAAGTGGGTTAAACTGCATCTTGTAACCTGATAATTGAAGTGGCCTAAATGGATATACAGTTACTGCATCTTGGCTTACTGGTGGTCACGTATTTGGCCACTGTAAAGTGAAAGTGAGTCTGAGCTCTGACATACACGGGGGAAGGCAGGAGTTGTTGCAGTATTATCTAAACGGCCACAGGCCATAGCAGCTGAAATCCTTATGGATCGGCTGCAGGCGGGGACGGCTCGCCAGTGGGCTAGAGAAGCATTTGCTGTTAATTTCCCCTTGTGCAGATGCTGTTTCATCCCATATTTAATACTAACAGCTGAAGTGTTACGAAGGATCAGATTTAGCTTCCTCATAAAAAGAGAAATGCTTAAAAAAATCCCCAAATCTGAACAATGGAGGGTGATGACATCTGACAGGTTTGCAAAAAACCACTACGGCTACGTTCCGGCACTAATGCTCTGAATATAGGAAAGGAGTTAAAACTGATAACACATGAAATATAACTAAATATTGTTGAAGGTTAGGGCAGGTGCTATGCAATCCTTCAATCTTTTACTAGCTGTCAATGGTTGTTTGTAAGTGGGGTCAACAAGATGTTTACTGAATGGTTGCATGCTTTATTTGAAGTAAAGATGTATGATCTTTGAATGAAGATATTAATGATGTGACAAAAAATCTTGAAAAAATACTACTCTCAATGGGATCTACAGTTAACGTCATGTATTAACAAGCTAGATCCCAAAAGTAGCTGCAAGGAATGTAATAACACGGATATTTGCTGCAAAAATGGAAAACAGGAAAAGCAATAAATCTACTAATCTGTTCAACTTTTTTTAACCTAGATTTAGATATGAAGTTATAATTCTCTGCAATTATTATAGCTAGTGATTTTCTTAATCAAATCAAAACTTTCTTCTTGGAATTTTACACATTCTTGCTAAGTACAGGTGATATTAACTGATAAAGACAAGCTGTTTTCCTTTTAACTTAAACGCCATTTCTAAAGTAACCCATGTGACAACGCAAGCTATACAATTAGGAAGAATAAACGAAGGAAAAGTTTTAGCTATAACTGCTAGTTAATGTCTGGATTCAATGAACTCCCACTTCTTGTAGCGTAATTCATACAGATAATTGTAATGATACATTTGAGTGACTTTTAAATGTTATATTCCGCAAATTATGATTGTAGATAATACACGTAGACAAATGAACACCCAAACACCAGCCTACTTTAAAAGAGTATGACTTAATCTCCAATGTCAAGCCACGAAAGTCAGGGAATGTTAGAATTAAGGTTACCTTTTCAATCTTAATTTGGAGTACTTAGTGGGCCATAATTGTTAATTACGTATCTACACTTTGGTCCCTCTGCTGCTTCCCTTCCTCTTTCAGCGCACAGATTGGCCAATGCTCCCATAACAAGTAGTATTTTATTTACTTTTCACTGTTCAGTTGTGATCTCAAGTCTTGTCTTACTCCTGTCAACTCCTCGTCTGAATACAGCATTACTCTTTTTCTCATAGACTTTCCCACAGCTTTCAGCTCTCTGCTATGTTTGAGTTTCACAAAAACGAAAGCATTTATTTTCACAGCAGAGCACCACATGAGGGATGGTATTAACCTGACTCTACAGCTGGAGCACCGCAGTAGGCCAGAAATGTTTACTAAATTTGAGTGCCCGGTTTCTGCCGGTCAACGTTTGATTTCGCACAGCACATAGCATGGGGCAGCATTTTACGTGAGAGGCGACTGTGAGCACTCAGCACTTCTGCAGCTCAGACCCCAGCGTCTCAAATCAGGGACCCAGAAAATGAAGCAGGACAATTTATAACTGTGAGCGAAAGATCTGGTTTAAATTGCTTGCCTGGCTTTGCATAGGAGCTTAGCAGCAGAAATACAACCAGCTCTCAAGGACAGCAGTGAAACCATCCTTCCTCTTCTGGTAAGCCCTAGGAGCAGATTTAGTGAGCGAGGCTGTGAGCTGTAACCTCCTTCTATTAGCTTCCCCGGTGCGGTACCTGTGCGCCAGGTCGCACCCGGGGAACGGCCATGCCGCAGCGCATCTCTTTTATTGCTGTGCCTGAACCCTCTTTTTCTGCTATTGTAAACCTTCTAGCTTTTGATGTCCACATTGTAGCAGCAGCAGTCTCCCGTTTGTTATGTACCCTGTATCTATCATCAGGGTAGTCCGTTTTGTGCCCTGCAGGAGGGAGAAGTATATAATCATGCTGTTAAAGATAATGCCTATGTAAAAAGGGATTGAATCAAGGCTAGAGAGGCAATTTGATTCTGGCACTTCCTCACATTTGATTGCATCTACAAGACTCTTTAAATACAGTCTGAGGTATGTAATTTCCCATATTTACAAAAAAAAAAAAACAAAAAAAAAAACAAAAAAGGAGACTGCCAAAGTAGACATTTTGTTATGCAGAATCACAATGACTCCCAGAGGAGCCACCGGGGCTCGAGCCTGCGTTGGCGACTCAGACCTCTGTTACTTCAGGAAACAGAGTAGCAATGTTAAAAATCGCCAGGTACCAGAGTGTCCTGCTGACAGGGCTGAGAAGCTGGTTTCCTGTGTGGCTGGTTGGACATACTGTTAGTGGACCTCACAGGTATTTCAGGGAAGCAGGGGACAGACAAAGCCCCAGAACTACGCTTTCCGCTCTGGGTTCTGGGAGTTTGATGGTATCCTATTTCCCTAAAAGCAACCACTTTTACTGTGCCTATCCAAATGAGACGGGGACACTTCACTATTCCTAATCTCTTCACTCAGCCACATCCAATTTCCTTCAGATTTCTCTATTGCCCAGGAGGTTCCAGGCTGATTGCTCAGGCTTCACCAGTCTGCCCTCAGCTCTTAACGGTCTTAACAGTCTTTCCCAACCACTCGTAACTCAAGGACCCCTTTCCCACCAGCCTCACTACCTTTATTCCCTCAAAACTGGCATTAAGCTGTTGCCCCCTGACATGCTCTCCATTCTCCTGAGCAAAAGTCAATCTGCTGTCAGGTTTCCAGTCTGTTTAATATCCTTTCCTGGCCCCTATCCTCCCTCTGCTCACCTCCTTCTCCAAGTCAGACTCAACTCCGTAATCTCCACCAAGGAGGAGATGGCAAGCACAGGTCATTGTGTCCTCCTGTGTCTTGAGTACCCATGTGGGACTGGAAATAGCAGATCTGTTTAGCTCTGATCTGAAGCATTTGTGTTGCGGAGGTAACTTCAAGGAATGACCAAGATCTCACTGTTCGTGTGTGACCTGCAGTTTTCCCATGGTATGCAGCCTAGCTCCTTCAGGCAGATGTGTACACAAGTTATAAAAGTGGCATTTAAGGGACAAGCAACATCTTAATGCCAAATTTCACGTATCTCTTCCAAAGCATAAAGGCATTAGAGTCCTGAAAAAAAGGTTGCCGGGGGTTTTAACATGGACAATGCCGGTATTTTTCCAGGGTCTTGTTCTTGGAAATAGCAGAACTCTTTTGGTTGAAGTTTTCCAAAAAAACATTTTCAAGTTCAGACAGGTGTTTGACACGTCAGATTTCAGCCTAGTTGTCTGAAGTTTTGCAAAGCTGGAAGCCCCGACATATTGTCTTAAAATGGGAAGAGTTAAGTAGTCTTAATAATTTTGGTGCTACCAGTGCTCCTTAAGAAACTCATATGCACTGTGCCTAATTCACTGTCACATTAGTCCAATTTTAAAATGCTCTAAATGCACATAAATTGAGCTGGAATGATGCCACGTAAAATTTGGCTCATGGGTAATATATTTCTAGAAATGTATAAAACTTAAGAAACAATGGATGAGTTAGAGATTTGTTTGTCATGCTCTGGCTCATATAGTTAGCAACAATAAAAATAACACTTAGTCTGAAGGAAGCTAATCTGAATTTATTGCAATTAAAAGGAAAGCTAAGTGACTTAAATGGATACAGGGCAGTGGGAACTGGGGAACATCCGTGACATTTGATAGATTCGAATATTAGTTGCTGTTGACAGATAACATTATGTGAAAATGTTGAGGAGGAAAGAAATATTATCTCTATAGAAAAAGTTATTTGTATGAATCTCATAAACGTTTTCAAGAGGCTTTTTAAACCTAGGCTAATCTTTACAGAGGCAAAGTTTAACAGTCATCTACTGTCTTATCTATTAATAGTGTCTGATGATACTACTTATTTACTGAGTAAGTGGTTTGGTGAGAAAACTGTAAAACTCTCCATTTTAGCGTTAATCAAACTACAGTCAACACTGTACACCATCATGACGAAAACTGTTTACAAATTGGGAAGGTGAAGTTTTGTTGAAAATGTGGATAAAAAGGCTTTAAAATGGCAGGAAGTTACCAGAATCATGGGGAAAAAAAACCTATCAGTATCTCTCATCTTCACTCATTAAAGCACTTTCTCTACAGCATCTTTCAGCATCAGACTTTCTGAACGCATTTGCAGAACTTCACATTAAGCCATCTGTTGATTGCCTCTCAATGCTGGAAGCATTTGGCATTACCATTCAGCTAGAAGTTTAACTGTCTTAGATAATGGCTTCTTAGGGCTGAGAGTTGCAATCAGGTTACTGTAAATGAACAGGCTGCCATGCAGCAGCAATGGCCCATGCATGCAGCCTTGGCCAGTGGGAAACTTGAGAATTTTTTCCACTCTGAAAGAGGTTCTTAAGATAATGTGTCTTGCAAGGGGCTTGGGATGATAAGCCTATGGGACGTTGCCAATTGTCTTGATATGGCTGATACAAGGTAGTTTTTTAAACTGTATTACTTGTCTGTGAGGCTGAGCCCTTGCTCACTTAAGGACCTGAATACATGGTGGTCTTAAAACCACTAAAATACAGCTCCAGAAATAGGCTGTATATGAGAACTTAGCATAATGTGAGGACTTTGGAAAATCCTAAATAACTTCTTTGAAATTATGGGTATCTGATGTATATCTCTGTTGGTGAAAAAAATTTCTATTAATAACTTCGACCTCCTGCTGACAGGTTCTTTTGTTGACTTGAACATTGTGGGAGTGGCTGCATACTTAAAGGTGGAAATTCCCACCCATTTTTCCACTGTCTCTCCCAGTAGACTGACAGATGTTCCTTATTAACTTTTAGCAGAAAGATTTCTTGTTGATAACTGAGGGTATTATTTTGTTACGTGGAGGAAGCTGAGAAGTGCCTTGCTATGAAGCACAGCTTTTTAAAAAATTTCCAAATCCCAGGATTTTTTAAAATATTTCTGAAAAATACCATGATTTCAAAGCACAGAGATTGGTCTTACTGGCTGGGTTTCAGGAGTCTGTTGAAGTTCTGAATTAAATGTGGAATATGAAGTAGTATCTTGATCAAACAAGTCTCCATGTGTTTGAAACTTTGCTTGGTATTTACTGCAAGAGGCTCTACAATCTTCCTTGCAAAATCATTTGAAATTTTTATGCACTGAGGATATTAGAAATTAAAATTTCATGGCTCATGTGCTCCTGTAGCCATATCAGGAGGGTGTTTCCACTGGAGATTTTTTTTTGCTTAAGGTAGGTCCTGCACGGAGTCTTCTCAGTGTGTCAGCATCTGATCCCAAATGAGACTTCTTGGCAATTTTCCTTTGCAAGTGTTTCTCAACCAAAAACTGGATTTTGAAATAGATAACTAAAAATTGCTTTTTCCTAAACTATTTCGTAAAGAGACCCCATTTTTATAAAAAAATGTTAATTTTTCCTGTGTAAGTTAACGCTGCGTCATGATGTATGATCTGCCAGTAAAACTAACGCTGCTATCACACCTATTGCATCTACTTAGTTTAAGGTACTGTTCGAGCCATCTGTCTCATCTCTTACACGTAAGGAACTCAGATGGCACTGAGGCTTCTCTGTGCTAGAGACACATAAGATATTAATACTAATATTTTTCTTTAACTTCCTGCCAGAGCTGTATATTTTCACTGTACCAACAGAGATGCCATCAGCTCTTAGTGGTTTAAATTACATTCAGGGTAACAGAGTTCTTAGTCAGTGCTTTGGCCAATTAATGAAATTACACTATTGACAAACAGCCAAAGAAGCAAGCTGTAATGTTTGATTAAAACATACTGAAACCTACTAACTAGTAGGGAGAGGTTAAAGGCCTAATTACTATCCAAACCAGTGTAAATGAGAAATTATTGTGAATCTCCTATTAAAGTATAAAACTATGCATGCATGGGGACACACCACTACAAGTGCACAGTGTTAGGGTGGTTTAAGACATGACTGATCTTCTGCATATACCTGTCAGTGCATATGCGGTGTGAACTGTTTCAGGTGAGCTTGAACCCCAGCTGTGACCAGGTATGCACATTCCTCAGCTGGACAAGGACCACATCAACTTCAGTCCTGTGTTTCAGCAAAGTGGCAGTTGCAACTGACACAGACTCGGTTTCTCATCCCGATATTGAAGCATCCTAGAAGGCTTCATCCACAGAAGCATATCTCACTGAAAATCTGATGAGCGCTCCCACAGATCACTTACCCTTGCCCTTGCCGTACCACGTTCTCCTGCTTGGTCTATGTCCACTTAGGTCAGATGCTCTGCATGTCCAGGACTGTTGGCTGGAGGCTTGTCTGGTGTTTAACATAACGGACCTACTCTCACCTGCTCCCTAGGCAGTTGTGTAGTAAGTGTAAGTAATAATAACCTGTAGCTAGCACAGTTAATATAGGAGAGGTCCTACTCTTTGGCCTTAGCGGAATGAGTCTCAGTCTAACAGTGTAAGAATACTCAAGTTGTCCACTAAACAGGGGACAAACTGTATTGGGAAGCTCATAAGCAAATACGTCACTTTCCCCAGATTTCTTGCCTTCAAAGCAATTTGCTAAAATGCAAGTGTCTGTGGAGATGTGGGATCATTTAACACTGGTTAACACCTCGGGCATTCTGGAAAGGCTCTGTTACATGAGGTGCATTTCAGAGATCTGTATATGTGCTAAATGAGTCCTGCATCTCTGCCTTGTAGCTCTGGGAATGCTAGGCAGGTAATTAAGAAATCACACGGCACAGGTGTGCCAGGTGAAGTTTGGTAGCTTGCTTTTGATCTAAATTGAGATGCTCTGGGGATTTAACTTCTTAAACAAAAAGGGCATAAATAAATAATCAGGATTTTTTTTTGAGGTTGGAACATGCAAGCTATAAAATTTTGTCTTGGATGTACACAGGTAGGCAATGCTAAAAGATTGTTTAAGGCTAGGGCTTTGTTTTAAATGGGGGTGTTGTTTTCATTAACTTGGGTCTGATTAGTTTTTCCACTGGGACTTTCCCCACTACTATGAAGAGGAACAGTGTTTGGTTGTTGAGAACTAACTCAGGAACAGGTTGTGAAAGTGCCTTTAAAAATAGACCCCCAAAACCAACAAACCAAACCTAAACCTGTAATATTAATTATAATACATAAGTCAGAGCATTTCTTTTTAATATTCATAATTGAGAATGAGACAGCTTTAAAGTCTGTAATGAGTCCTGCAATGTACCTCACTCTAGTCAGAACATTACTTTATAGCTGGAAGCCAAAAACAGACTGACAATCAATTCTTAAATTACTCTAAGCCCACACAATAGCCTCTTGCCACAAAGTTTCGGCACGGTGCCTATTTTGCTACCATGTGGGTGGGGTGAGATTGGGATAAACAAGAACACAACTGCCCACTTTTGATTTTTCATCTTCACTGAAGTTCAGTCTTGCATAGATATTTTGTTTAAGTTTGAAATGTTTCAATGCGTTATCTTTTCTCATCCAATTTCCTGATAACATTGGAACCAAAACACTTCTGAAAAAGGATCTTTAGAGTACGAACAAGAAAATGAAGTGCCAGAAAACAAGACTATTGCTCTGAAAGTTTTAGCATGGTTCTTTGGTCTTCTGAAGTACAAAAGCTTTCGTATACTTTCTCCATACAAATTGGGTGGCTATCTCTGATCTGTCAGAGTGCCCTTAAATTACTTCTTTTGATACCTTGGGGAAGAAAGATAGTGCAGGTGAGGTCGTAGGGCTCCTTCTTGCCCTACTTGTGTGATGCTGGCTCCTCTCTTTCTTCAGAAAGATAAATGTAAGGGAGGTCAAATGCGGCAAGGATCTATAGAAGGGTACCGATATAAAACAATAGTAATAGCAGGAATGACACTCTTGCAACGCTACAGATATGCTACGGATATTTTTCAAATGTTAATTTTATGCATATTTAAAAAAAAGCAACAGATCAGTTCACGTCACGGGTTACAACCTCTCTTCAAGAAGACTACGACAGTAGGTAGGATTTCCAACTTGCAGTGTGGTAGTGAGGGAAAGTTGTGACTGCAGCATGCCTGTATAGTACATGATTTTGGAGAAATGTCCTGATGCAAATAGGAATGAGTGGAGGAGTTGGTCTGGGACTCTGAAATCCGGAGCTAAGTATTGTAATTTTGCAGAGCCTGGATTCTGGTTTGGGTCAGATATAGAGAGAAGCTGGAGCAGCAAAGAGCTGCTCCAGAAACATTATTCCCTTCTTCTAGGGTTTGGACCACTGGTGTAATACATCTCTAGCAAAAGTATAACCTGATGTTAGGTTCTTCTCTGTGTTGTGTCCTGAGAGGAGAATCCATCACCATAAAGTATCATCTGACAGCTCATTGATTTATATTTTGCTGAAATGTCCTCTACTGTCACTTACCAGGTTTCTCATAAGAACAAGGTTGTTCTGTCACTTTTACTCTTAGAAATTATGCAGGGTTAAAGGGGATTTCTTCCATCTCCCTCACTCTGTCACCTCCTTCTCTTATCAGTCGTTATTTAAAAACTGAAAACCAAAAATCAAGTATTTTTATTTGAAAGTACTTCAAAACATTACCTCCTTGTTTTTGAAAGTTAAAAAAAGGATTTTTTTCTGTAAATATAAAGTAGGAAGTAATTCTTTTCCCCCTTACCAGCTGTAGCATAGGAAATTCTACCTCTTTATTGCAGTTAGCAGAGTAAAGAATTTGCCTCTCTTCCTTTTTTGCTACTCATCAATATTTCCCACATCCCTTTCCCCTGAATTGCGTGGAAAGTGGACTGAAAGTGGAGCTTATTTTCAGCTAAACATTTCAAGTTTGAATTTCTCCCCAGCTGCTGTTTGTCCCCCCTGAAGCTGTTGGAATTCTCCTCAGAACAAAGAGGTTCTGGTGTTTTTACTCTGAGAAGATATGGAATATTAATGACAGTGCGGGAGTAATGAGGAAATCTGGACTGTGAAGTAAACTCAGAATGTACTTCTATAAGCTCCTGGACACGAGTCTCTACTGTATGCTTGTAGGTGATTTTGCACATATTACATTTCTACTGGCCTCACTGGTAAAAGGTACAGAGAACTGAGGTAGTTCTCAGCTAGGAAGACCACACTTTTGTTCCCCCAGGGCTCAAAGACTGCTTTCTTTTAAGTGGACTTCAGCAAAAATTTCTGCTCATATCTCAGTCAAAGCAAGACAGTTTGGTGAAACCACCCAGAGGACCTCATTTAAAATGAGCTGGGTACTCTGGATATAATGTCCATTCGTCTCAGGATGCCATAAGCATATTTACGCAGTTGACACAAACCACTCTACCTTGCTCTGCCCGTGATCCAGGTTAGTGGGATGTAAGGTAGAGCTGGGATTAGACACAGCAGCGGGGAGCTGCACCCTGGCTAACAAGGGCTCTCATCAAGTCACATTAGTACAGAGCCAGTGATGAGCCGATGTGCCTACAGAGCTCCTGGGGAGGCTGAAGCCTGGAAAGGCGTGCATGGAAGATGGCTCCCATAGGAAGGGATGTGGTTCATTAACGCCTCCTCCTTGCAAGAGGCCTGAAGTGAAGGCTGGCTGACCATCTTCTTCATAGACATGGTTAAAGCAGCAACTCAAAAGCGCTCAAGTGATGCAAGTTACAATTGGCCCTTTCGTGAAAATGGGCGTCCAGACAATTTAGCTGCTTTCTGGAAGAAATGCAAGGACGTATAGAGCCTGCTCCACAGGCAGCACACACAGGCTTCCTAGAGCCCATTGATTAGGGCCACTGATGACAGGGTCCCAGCAAAACACACAATCAAAGCCAATTTCTGCTTTAGACATGTTGCCCAGAGTGTGGAGCCAGCTATCACCTTCTGGATCAGATTTACTCCAAGATCATTCTCCCTCTTTCGTGTTAGTCTGTTATCGCAGTGGCAGTGTTTTAATTGCCAGGAAAATTACATTTCCTCTCCTGCTTAAACAATGAGGGCCCAAGCCCCGCTGGACGCGATGGGAACTCTCCTTGGTTTCAATAGACTTGTGATCTCTTACATCAATAATATCCTCAGCAGGCTGACGTACTTATTCTCCCAGCAAATTGAAAGTCAAAGAGATTATGTGGGATCATGCGTCCATTGCAGCATTAATCCAAGGCACTATTTCCCCAAATGAAACTGACTTTTCAAGACTGCATATGCTGGGTTTGAGTTTAGAACTGTTTTATGTGTTGTAGTTATAAGTGCATGAAATAAAGAGGTTGACACGAGGGCCTATGGCTCCTTAACATTTGCATGCATACATGCATGTTACTGGGTTAGCCAGCATGCTTGCAAAAATATTTGTGCAATAAGAAACATTAAAGAAAACCATATAATTGTTTTAAAAAATGCAAACAATTGATCTTTTGATGTTTTCAAGCATATTGAGTTTTTACTTTTAAGTAGTTACTATCACTAGTATGCTTCTTTTGTTTTTTGGCTGGGCAAATTTGCCATTTGATAAAGCAAAAAACAAATAAACAAAAATACAAACAAAAAACACAAGCATGGTGCTGACTTATAGCCAGATCTCCCCCAGGTAAAAGGCTTATTTTCCTCTGTTTTGAAAATGAAAACTTAATCTAATTCGATCTTGGAGGAAAGTAGCTGTGATAAGTTTTCTGTAGGTAAAAGGACTCGCTTAATGTACTTTGTTTATGTTACTGCTTTTACAGTAAGTAATAAAATTTATTAGTGGTATTATCCATTTATAGAATCTGTTTGACAATGGCTTTTTAATGAAGTATAAGCTTCTCTGGACACAGGTTAATAAAACAGTATTATAATAACACAAGTTTTGTCAATAGGTCTCTGAAACATGGGAAAGTAAATTGACCTTAGTCCAGCTATATATGGCTATTGATTTTGGTTGCAGACCAAGAATTGTGTCTTGTGTTTCTTTATCTCTACACTATACCTAAAAAAGTTGTTCCTGTTCCTCCCATTGAACCACTTTCCGTGCCCCACTTGCTGGGTTCTGTGGACATGCTTTGAGTTGCATCCAGTAGACCAAGGATGCCTGATATCTGAGCTCTCCCTTCCTGCGGACTCCTGCTTCGAGCATCTGGAGCTCTCAATAGCCTGACTGCTCAACCTTATAAAAGACCTAATGCATCAGGCAGGTGAAGAGTTTAGAGATAGAAACTAATATTTTGAGTTGTACCCAGAAAAAAATCAAAAGCAGGTGCAAACTTTTAAGGGGCAAAGCAGAGTAGACCCTGGTTGAAAGGAGCCAAAGGCACAAATGGCAGTGGTGAGGGTCTATAGCCCATATAAGAGGTCGCACCTTCTTTGCCACGTGTGTATTAGAAAGAGAGGATGTTTGTTTGGACAGGCTGCTGACATTTCTGTGTGATTCCTTTGTTGCAAGCTGGGTTCAGAAAGGATGGACAACTGTCTGGAAAGGGCCAGTTGTTACGTGCCTTTTCATTTGCTTATTTCCCTGCCGGCCATCCAAATCTTTGTACAGGGAGTTAAGAGGGGAACATCATTGATGCATGGCAGTGAGGTCCCTTTGGACACCGAGCCAGATTCTGAGAGAGGAGTAGCTCCACTAAGCCTATGATTCCAAGAGTTGCAGAAGTATTCATTGTAGTTTGCTGAGCAGAGTCTTGCATAGACCATGAGCTTCAGCATATAGCATCCTCTTAAACCAGATAGCTCTTTCAGATGACCTCTAGACATTCTTACAAGTACTCTCAAACATTTCAGAGAGTAAATCATTCCCTTAAGGTGTTGTTTATTGGCTACCTTTTGTAATGCTCATGTAATGTATAATAAATAAGTTAAGTGGTCCAGGTTCTCTACTGAAACAATAGAAAGCGACAATCAGCACCATATATAGGCATATCCTACACCCTTACCTAATACAGCAGGTCTGAAAGGCATCATTTAGCCCTTTCCAAAGAGGGACTGCAAATGCGGCAAGGAGTTTTCTGCAGCTGTTAGGTGGAGTGCTATATCCTATGGAGAACTATTAGATATATATAAAAAAAATGTCAGCCGCTGGGCGTTTGTTAGATTAATGTCCTCTCCTTAACATGAATGCATAGAAGGTAGACCATGTGATTATGCAGGTATGGTAATTATCCTTCAAAGAGTTGGAAGGCTTTGACGTAACCTCTGAGTCCCAAATGTGCTGGTTCCAGCACTCGCTAGAGGGAAGAATAAGGACTTGAATCTGCAAGCCTTTCCCATGTGACAATCTGGTATTGTGCCTGTTAAAATCTGGTAAAATTGAAAATGACAGTAACCTTTATAAGAACTAAATGACTTAGCAGAGTTTGGTTTTTCTGATAAATAAATGCTCTGATGTGCTGTTCTAACATGCAGAGACATGCACGAACTATTGTAAGTACTCCAATTTATAACTGCTTTGCAGCAGGCCTCAACAAGCTAGCATCATCTTTTAAGTATTTTAAAATTATTTTTACATGTCTTTACAACATGTTATAATACATCTTATAATAAAGCAATTTCTCTGCAGCATATTATGCATATAATAATTATTATTCTCCTGCATTGTCTGCAGTGCAAGTGACTGGGAATGGGTTAGACCATATTCATGCCTTTCCATTCCCGATTCTCAGACAAACACAGTAGGCATCCAGCATCCGATAACCCTTCAATTCTTTGAGTTATTTTGGTTTGACGACACTTTGAATGTGTTTTTTCTACATCATCAGCACTTTTCCTGGTACCATTTTTGCATTGTTTTAGGTTGAAGTAGATGTTCTTGTCTAGAAGGGAATCTTCTGAATCACTAGAGATGATTAGAGATGTAGTTTTTTTTGGTCTATAGCCTCATACCCATTATGGGAGATTAGGTCATGGAAAATTCGTTCCTGCCTGGGTCTTTCTTGGAAGAATTCTCACATGTTGTATAAGTCTTTAGGCTATTTTCCTACAAAGGAAGCTGTCAGGGCTCTGGGAGGCCCCCGACCTGGGTCATGGTTTGCCATGTCGGGGGCTGCTGGGGGCCCCTGTTACCAGCACCCAGCTTTGCCCACCGTGCTCAGCCCTGCGGGAGGGTGTCCTGTTGGGGAGGGCAGGGTCTCTGCTAGAGTCACCTTGGGTCCCCATCCCCACGGGAGCAGCTGGCCTCACTGTGCCCTGATAGAATTACCCAAATTGTCTAGGAGTTTGTGGCATTTTCCGTGACTTTCCCTCTTTTCCAGCTCCTAGTAAGCACAGTGCTGAAGTACAGTCGATGATACAGGCATATTTTCCAAAGACACAAAACTTTTCTCCCAAACACAGCTATTTTCTTTTTTTCTGTCAGTCCATGCTTCCCTTGTACAGTTTTAGGTCTAGCTCATCTAATTTTTTTCCTTTTTTGGTGATTCAAGTGGAGCTTTGCCAAGAAGAAATGCTAATTTTGGTTTCTTGTCAGTAAGAACAGGTATGCCAGGACACCTATGAATCAGTTGATCTGGGTTTTTATCCAGTAAGGATATGCTTTTTAATATGAAGTCAAACCAAACTAAGACTTTTTTTTTTGTTCAGAAAACCTTCTCAGCTGCCAGGAGATAAGGTCCAATCCCTGTGTACAGTGGAGATACTGTGAGCTAATGTTAGCATCAAACCTCATTGTGTATATCCAAAGAGACAAATGTCTGTTAAATTTTCAAGATCAATGAAGATCATCCACTTTCATGATACATCGTTCTCACTAACAGTGATGTGCGGGAAGCACCTGAGAGTCAATCTGGAAACTTCGTTGGCCGGAACACAATCCCTTTTGGTTGTTGCTGCGTGGTCTGGCAGCTGTTGCTGCTAATCTAGTTATCAGGGCCTGCAGGTGTATCCGTATTTACACAACTGGCTTCTAAGGACCTACATTTATCAAGTCATGATTTATACTTTACAGAGTGCCTTTTTTTTTTTTTTTTTAATTGAGCACTAAGGATAAGACAGAATGAGGGAAGCCCGGTCTTATTTTCTCGTAGGCTCAACGTTTATTAATTTCCCTTGCTTCAGTTTACCTTCCTATATGTTTCCCTGTCTTTCCTGGATGAATGGCCATGGAGCAGCTGCAGCAGGAGTGAGGTGGAGGTCCTGTGCCCAGCAGCATGATCCAGTGGAGCACAGTGCTGCATCAAGCCCGTGCTGCGTGTTACTGCTCCATACTGAGAGAGAATTTGTCATCTGGGTACAACAGCCTGTGAATATGTGTATGCTGCCTTCCTGACTTCATACAGGGCCTCCTCCTGGAGCTGTACCAAGCTGGTACAAGGATGGCGGCGCTGCTGCCAGAACAGACATGCCCACTTTGGCCCCATCACTTTGCATCCAGATAGATGAACATTCTGGCTTTCTTTTCATGCTTTTCTCCTCTAGATCATAGGGAAGGCAAGGGTGGGTCTGGCAGACAGTGCCCTGAGCGATGGTTTATTTGAACAGTCTCCAGGGTATACAAATGCATGTTAACCTCTTGCATTATACTGGGACAAAGTTACTGCATGTCATTTCAAATGCCCTGAAACTTTCAGGAAGAAAGTGACTCTGAAAACTCTGTTTGGGGTTTGCCAGGTGTAATTCTGTATCTGTCCCTCCCATTAAGAGTGAATTCTTTCTCCTCCTGACTCTAAGGACATCTCGCTTCAGCCGTAAGGTGAGAGGTGAAGTTCTGCTTCCAAACCATTAAATTCCCTGGCAAAACTTCCACTGACTTTATTAGGCACCTGCCCGCTCCACAAATCAGTTCATCTTACGACTTGGTTTTCAGGAGAATTCAGGCTTCTTAGAGCCACTTTTATTAGCAAGTTACATCTGTAATGTGAAGTTATAGTCTAAATAGTTTGTCTTCTTACTGGTGACTTTTTTAGATTATTTTTTGTTCTTGACAATAACCTTGAATGCCCTATGATACGATCAAATGTCCCTTGGCAGCTAGCTGTCTTTCATGCAAGGAAGATCATATTTTTATTCATCTTATGGTAAGTGACCTATAGACATTTGGATGGGAGTGTATATTCATAATCATGATCCGCAGGTGAATGAGACGACTGAAATTTCTGTTCGCACTAGACATCCTAAGGCTCCTCTTTTTTTGTCCCTTCTTGAATCTGCCACTGAAAGCCCTTTCATTTTGGCAGTGAAGCAGACCATTAACGGTGAATCTTCCAAAAATAAGTATTCATAAAATCGTACGAACAGTAGACAAGCACCATCAAGCAGAAATATTGCACTAGATGTTAGAATCCGTCCAAATTCATGACTCCGCTCTTCTTGGAATTTTGTCTAAATTAGAAATTTTGTCAATATTTCTTATCTTCGTAATCTTTCAATTTATATATGGCTGTACTTTTTAGATATAAAGAGAACTATTGATTATTTCAATGACAGAACAAAACCTTTTAAGTTATCCTGTCTGTGGTTCCTGGTGAAATTCCAAGGGCCAGACGGCTGCAGATTTCAGAAGAACTCTATGACTGCTTAGTGAGACAGGGAAATATCCCCTTCTGGATCTCTTTGTCAAAAAGGCAGCCACCTGGAGCTTGATGCTCACCTTCGCAAAGCACAATTCTCCGGATCAGATCAGATCACTCATCTAGAAGGGCAATGCTTCAGTTCCCTTGTAGCTTTTCTGCTGATGATTAGCCAGCTTCCTGCAATGGAGAACCGTAATGAAGAAAAACAGGATCATTTACTAAAGGAGCTGTTCTCAGAATATCTTACCTTTTAACAACCATATTGACTTATTTCTGCTCTGTAACTAGTAAGGGACATGCTGGAATTAACAAGATGAATTTCTGCTAGGGGGAGCCTCGCTGTCTTTCATTTTACGGGGCTGGAACAGGCCGGCTTCCAGGTTTCACGCTACCTGTTCTGGAGGCTGTTGCGCTGAGTTGCAGCATGAGCGTTCTTCAGCGCTGCAGATCTGCAGAGGCAGTACACGGAGAGATACTTCTGGACAAGGAACAAGAATAATTTGAAGATGAGTTGTTTGGGCTGTTCTTGCCTAAGTCATTCCCTGAGCTTTGGCCCTGCTCCAGGGGAATGACAGGGTGACAATGACTCTCGTTTAGCAGGAACTCGCTGTGCGAGTTACAGGAGTCCCGGGCCATATGTGGACAGCATTACTCCCCCTTGAATCCCTGTGCCTAGAGCTAGGCATCTCTGAAGGCCTATGAAGAGGCGACCTGGAAGACCTAGTGAGATGTAGGAAAGGAGCTGTGTAGAGCAGCCATTGGAAAAGAGTAAGGGCAGGATTTATTACAAAGAAGCTGTCCTAACAGGTGCCTAAGTTGATACTGAATTTTATATCCCTGATTCTTGTTCATACATCCAGAAAGCATACGCAAATTAAAATTGTTGCAAAGCTCTTGTTGCACTGACTCATAACCCCCATTGGAAAGACAAATAGAGATAGCTCATCACATTCATTAATGTATGTGGATAGACTGCTGCTCCCCAGCGCTACACATCATTTAAATGCCTGCGAAAAATAAATCATGTACTGACAAACGTAGACAAAAGGGGAGAAAAATCCAGGCAACGTTTTATTATTGTGTTGAGCCATATTTCCTCAGCAGAGTTTCCTCTCTCAGCTGAAATGGGCCATTACTATATTACACTGCAAACCCTACAATATTTCAAGGGAAAATAAAGGGACATTGTCATCGAATTGTCCTTTGCTAACAAAAGTTACCTCTACTGTTTAAATAATATCTTTAGTCTTTGGCTCCATGCATTATTTAATAATCTTGGAAACTTTTGTGACCTTTAAGCAATAGTAAACTGTGATTGCCTGACGAATAGGTCAATGTTTGTATAATAGTTGTGTCTTTGGAGGTACAAAAATATTCATCAGAATGCTTTGACTGACTTCCCCTCCCACCTTCATTTCTTTGGCTGTTTTCCAGCAGCATTGCCCTCTGTTAAACATTATTCCACTTCAAGGGTATTTGCAGGACTAGGAAGCAGGCAGTATATTATGGTACTTGAAAATATAGGGTGGGGGAGGTTGCCTCTCTCAGAGACACACTCATACATGCACACACCTATATGCCATGAGTAGCTGTTACTGCCGGTAGAAAGAATGTAGTAAAAAAAAAAAGTCTTAGTAAAATGATTGGGTATCTCATGTGCTAAGCACCTTGGTGTAGATGTGTTGGATTTATTCCTGGTTAACATGCACCCTGTTTTAGGGGGATGATAAACTGGTATTTGGTGTTTGAAGGGCATACTTGAAAGCAAGGAACTGAGTTTGAACTTCTGGTTTTATTGTTAGCAGTGTTGGTTGCAGGGCCAGTTAAGCAAACATGTGGGCTCCTGCATGCTCCTTAGCAATACTTAAAGGGAAAGTTGTATTGACACATTCTCTATTACTTAAGTTTGAATTAGAGTGATCATAAAAGTCAGAACTGGCCTCAGACAAGAACATTGAAGAATGCAATAACTTTGTTCCATGGCATTTTATTTGAAAGTGGTTGCAGTTTCACCATCAACTACTTTAAATGCCTCGGTGATATCTATTTTACCCTGAAAAGAAAGTGTGCCCCATGCATAGCCACGTGAAAATAATGAAATATCTATTTCCCTTAAAAATCGGAATTTTTCTGCTTAAAAACATTTTTATATAGGTAGACTATTTTGGAGCTTTGAAAAATTTAGCTTCAAGGTTTTTAACAAGTCTTTGTAAATATTGTGCTTGTCTTTGTCTCCCCGCGCACACTCTCAAGGTACAATTATTGATGTTACCTTCTATGAAAATCTCACCCCTCCTCCTTACCGAGAAATCATACACGAAACATCCGAGTCTTACCATTTAAAAATTCCTTAGTTGCAGTTTATCTTGCGAAAAAAGATAAATCCTACCTCCTTCTTTGAGCATCTAATGATCAGAGAGCATAAGAAGATCACTTTGATAATGACCTTCAAGAAAAAAACTAGATCATTTTTATTTGAAACAAGAAAGTTCTGGACCAGTCCATAAGCAGTCTATTTACTATGCTTACCCTTTCAACCTGAAGCACAGAAGAAGCAGTCGTTTGCATTGTGGTGCCATCTTCAAGACGGACGTCAAGGATAAATTCCTGCCCTCTGCTTGGCTCGCACCGTTATTAACGCTCTACCTGGGGCATGCTCTGAAGCAGCTCTTACTCGATAGTTCTCCATTAATTAATCACTAATCCTGTATCTCAGAAGACTGCCAGGCCACAACAGGTGCTGAGAGCCCCGAAACATTTATTGCGTTCAATAAATACAGAGGCTTCAAAGAGGCTACCTGGTAGTGAGGTGTAGGCTTTTTAATTACTTACAATATTCAAGCTGTGAAAAGCAACTGCAAATTTTTTTACTGCAGTTTTTAAAGCTGAGCAAATGATCAGTTTTTTAAAAAAATCTGCATTTTAATTTTTCATTTCTGGAAAAAAATGTCTCATGTTCTAGATTTATGCTTCAGCTCATAATACGCAGTCATTTTGCCTGGCTGTAACGCAGAACCACCTTAGCTAGAAGAGTATCCGCAGCAGGAAAACAAGAAGTAATAAAGCTATTTTTGAGAAAAAAAAAGGTCTTAAAACCAATGCTATAAAAAATTAGAACTGTTAGAGAAGAAATGTGCCCAGATAATATGATGCCATTCAGTGGCTGTAAGAATTCCTAGATGAAACCATTTAGCACTTCCCATGTTTTGGGGAATGATGTATGGAGCATTCCTGAATTAGCCTGAACTCAGTCACTAAACAGGTCTTTCATATCTCCAGCTTCTTTGAACCTATGTAGTTTGGCAATGAGCGGTAACAGTAAAACATTCAATAATTTTAAGATCTCTCTGACCTGAAAATATAATCAATGACGTAGTTTCTTTTTCTTCTTACAGATCCTTTCGCACTCCCATGTCTTGAAAATTGTACATGTTTCGAGAGCTTATGGAAACACCTTTAACTGAAGAGCTTAAAATAGACTGTCTCAGGTCTTCAGGGGTGTAGTCACAGCTAAGAACCAGGATTTTGGTGCTGTAAAACCCAGTGAAAAACTGATTGCCAGTGGACATATACACTTAAAGATCCTGGAGAAAGTTGTGCTGTTATATAGATAACAGTTAGGAAATAACAATCTGCATTAAGAAATAGTAAAGAAAAAAAGAGATAGTTGGTCTATTACAGTAACCTTTTGATATATTAGCACAGGAAAAATGATTAATTCATGTATTTACTCATTAATAGTAACTTAAATCTGCAAATGATATATTTTTACAAAATATTAACACTATTCTGAACATTTGTTGGAGAATCAACCAACTTGACACAAAGGAGCTAGGCATGTGTTTAGTTCTCTCCATCTTAATACTTAAAAAGTAAAAACTTTTTGCTGCTTTAAGGAACAATAACATTTTCATGAGCGAATCCCCAAATAGAAGGACAATCTTATAAAATTCAAATTTTACAATAAAAAATTATGAAAGCACAGAGCATCAGGCTTGACAGGGAAAATAGATATTTCCAGACAGCTGGAAATGTTCCTTGAGTGTCACTATTTATGATAATCCCTCATTGAGAATATCTATATTTACACACACACAAGGAAATAAGATAAAGTAAACAATAAAATAAAAAAATCCTCTTGTTAACAATTACTGGTGTGCTCACTGGAACAAAAATGAAGCATTATAACAGAGCATTTATCTTCCTCATCCTTCCCGCTGTGCTAGACCCTCATAGTTTCATTTGCTGTCTTCTGTTATTTATCTTACTTTTATTCCTCTGCAGTCCCCATCATTTCTTCTCATTCTTTTTCCCTAATCTTCATCCTAATCTTCTTTCTCCTCCCACATTTTTGCAGTCTTCTACTTCCTCCTCTTTGCCCCAGTTACGGGTTGCCTTTTCTCCTTACCCATCTTGCCTAACTCCAGAGCAATGTTCCTTGTGTAGAAACGATAACATTACATAGGATGTATTCATACCACCTCCTGGCAGCTCCTATTTATCACAGAGGCCTAACTTTATTTCCCTAGCCTAGTTCTCAGAGTTCCCCTTTCTTGCTGAAACCTCTTGTTGTCTAATATTCCCTGCCCACACAGATTATGTCTGGGCATTTCTTTTTTTTGATACTCCCAGGACTTTCCTCCTGCCTTTTTTCACCTTTTTCATTGCTGTCACCACTGGCTACTTAATTTCACCCCCATCAAACTTCTTAGAGATGGACTTCTCTTCCTGTATTTATCCTGTCTCTCTCACATGTGATTCCCTGATGGATTTCATTTTACTCTTGAAGAGACACCTGGACCTGATTTCTCACCTGCTTTATTTTAAGCTTTCCAATTGCAAGGAAGGCTATTTATTCCCTTGACTTAGACAGCACCGGGTACCAATCTCTTTTTTAAGTTCTCCAGTATTACAACACTTGGACTTTTAACTTTCTCGTCAGCCCCATCATATGCTTCTCAACCTTCATCTCTGATCTGATTCTTTCATGAGTGTATTTCACTGTAGCTCACCCTCAACTGTTATGTCCCTCTTATTTATCATATTTTATACCTGACCAATTATCCTATGAGATTCTTTTTTTTAACCTCTTGTTCACATATTGAGACTGACACTGGCTGAACATCAATACGTTGGCTATGTGTTTTCCCTTTCAGTTTTGCCATCTTCCAGACCTAATAATCCCAGCTCCTTTTCTGCCTCCTGAAGCTCATGCCTCAGATATGTTCCTCTGCTTCTTCCACTTCTCTCTTAACAGGGCATCATACCAAGTTCTTCATGAGAAAACTGGTAAACACAGTGGAACCTTTTTCCTTTCCTTAGCTCTTTTCATCCCTTCTGTTCCTGTCCCCTTCCCTAATACAGATACAGAATATTCTTGTTTGTTCTTGTACTGTAAATTCTCCACTGGAGAATCCATCCCCTCTGTCATCCTCATATCCTCTCACTTATTCTGTCCTGATGCTTAACCACAAGAGCATGTGTGCACCTTTCTTATCTCAAAGACTTTCCGCGTTCAAATCATATGCTTCCCCAGCTACCCAGCCATTTTTTTTCCTTTCATCAGTACATTATTTCAATCAATGATTAGCTATGTGCATGTAAGACAACTAGAACTGTTATTATTTTCTGCTAACCTCTAGAATCTCAATTATTGTGATATCTTTATCTTTTTCGCTTTTTCTTTTTTTTTCCTTTTGCTCTTCTTTTTTCCCCCCTTTATTTTTTGTTGGCATACACAAATACAAACTCTTCTTTCTTATTTCCATCAAGAATATTGTGGCAAATTTTTCCCAACCTCAGCTTTGAATCATGTAACTTCTCCTTTGCAACATTCAACTTCCTGCTTCTTCCCTATTTCCTCAAATGGTATCTATGTTCACCTCAAAGGTCGTTCATAGCCAATTCCTGTCTACCTGCTATCTCTTGTCCAGATCAGTACACACCTTCAATTGCTCCCACATCTCATTCTTGAGTGCCCTTCTTCAAATTCACAAACAGAAGTTATCCTATGGTAGTTTTAATTATTGGGATAAAATTATTACCAGCTCCTACAAAAAAATCATTGATTAATTTTTAAAACCTCTCCTTAAAAATCTCTTTTGCTAAGATTCTTACAAAATAAAAGTTAGGGCACTGGTACACAGAGATTTGCTGATTGACATTGCTTCATTTTCTTTGTGTGCTTTCATCCTTATTCCTACGGAGATGATAAATTGTGTATGCAAACAGGTAAGAATCTCTCAGTTCAGTAGGCACAGCACTTACTACAGCGGGCTTCTGTTTAACGAATCTTAGGCATTATGTGATCAGTGTTCTTTTTAGTGAAATTTAGCTTGAGCAAACTCATAGTTAAGAAGAGTAAAATTTCCCCAACTCACGATGCATTATGGCAACTAAAACAACTGCAAACCATGGGTTAGAACGAAGCTTTCCAGTATATCTGCATCCCAGAGCTATATCTTCATTGAATTAGCACTATATTACCCCCAAAATCCTATGATATTAGTGTAAAAGGATATTTCACTGGAAGAGGAATTTCAGGAAGACTTAAATTGCATTTTTACCAAATCAGCTAATTTTGAAATAGTGAGAGGTTGGCTGGGAGAGTATTTAAGGAAGGAGAGAGAATATGCTGTCCTCCCTCCCAAGCAAGTCAAGACAGAGCATGCTCTGAAATTAGCACTCCAGTTCTGCTTTAACGACTTAACCTGCACACCATGCACACCTGCACACCACCTTGGTGGAGAAACAACAGTTTCTCAAAAGAAACTGTTGATTTGTCATACTTAAAACTATCATTCAGGATTTCAGGAAGATGGATGCTGGATGATAAAGCTATTGTAGCTTTGGTGAGTAAAGTCTTTAACATAAACGCTATATTTTAAATCAATTATGATTTATATTAAAAATGAATTTATTTTAAACAAATAGGATTCAGAGCACAGCACTGTAGAGAGCAGATCAAGACCTACAGCAATGCTTCCAGAAACTCACTGGTGCAAACACAAGTAGAAGGGCAAGTACATGAATTACACTAACTGCTCTGCACCTTCAGCATCTGTTGACATTCATGGGAGCTGAAGACACACAGCATCTCACAGATCAAGACTTTGCTACCAACTTTTATTTGGTTCCGTTCCCTCACCTACAAGACCATCCTTAAAGTAGTGTGCTAGAAAACTTAGCTCTGCATCACATCTGGGAGTTTACTAAATGTCGTAGGCATGGAGTCCCTCATAAATGAAAAAAATTTTCCTTTTTGTGTTGAGAGTGCCAGCTGCATTTATTTCTTGCATGGTTCATGGAAAGACCTGTTGCAGGTAACTACGATAAGTGTCCTTGGGAGAGTAGGAGGCTATCCCTCTGTGTGCCTGGATGGGTGCCCTCTGCACAGAGCTGGAAGGGGCGCACAGGAAAGCAGAACTGTGATTCTGACTCCTTTGTACCCTGCTCTGCAAAGGGAACCTGCAGGGCCAGTAGTTACATAAGTCTTATGAAACCATTCTGGATTGAAATTACTGTGAATGGGGGAATGTTTATCACATAGTTTCTTCTTGTACTGGAGAAAATACAGAAAAATAGGATGTTTTCAAGTAACTATTTTTAAGTAACAAAAAACTGAGAAATCATTACAAGGAAATAAATGTTCATGTATGAGGCATGTGCATCAAGATGATGAAACAGCAGAAGCAGAGAATGACAATTTTCATGACCTATCTAATATAAGATGATGATCTCAAGAAATTGTAATCTGAAGGAAAATATATTAATTTTTTTCTTGGTGGTTATCATTTTGACTGTTTTTACTAATATTGTTGAACATTGCTTTTTGGTAAATGTTATTCTAAATTTGAACATCTTTGTAAATATCTTCTGTGGACTATCTTATAAGTATAATATGATTTAAGTTATGCTTGTAAGAACTCCACTTAAAATGAATCTCCATGTGACAGGTAATTGGCTGTGGGCCTGTTTTTTGTTATTGATTTAACTTTATGCCAATGTACACAGGTGTGTTGGCGGGTTGTTCAAGCTTCCAAGGCACCCACATTTGGCAGGACAATAAATTGTTGCATAATAAGATTATTTTCCCCCTTCAGTCTTGAACCTTTTCAAAAGTTGTATTTTAAACCTTTGTAGGTATGTACGTGGGTGAGAGAAAAATACCCAACAATGTTACTGTGAGGCATCTTTCGATTTGTTGTTTGAGGTGCTCAAGGAAACAGCAACATGTAGATAAGATACCGGCAAATATATGCTTGCCAACTGAAGAGAAAGACCAAAATCTTTATATAGATTAGGTTATTTCTTAGTTTGTTTTTCACACTATGCAAAATTTTGCGTTGTTGTTGGACTAAATTGTTTGTTTTAGAAAGAAATATACCACTGAAAATATCAGCTGCTCAATGTGCTTTAAGTGCAGATGGCAGATGTGATTTGCCCTTGTGCACAGAAGTATCTACATCACAGACGTCCGACGAAGGCCTCATTTGAATACTTTGAGCAAAATTCTGGCTCTGTTGAAGTTGATGGGAATTTTGCCATTAACTTCAGTAGGGCCTCATTTACTTCTCAAGGAATAAAATACGTGGCAAGGTATGTATCCTTGAGGAACACATCGGGTAATATGTAGAAAACGAAGAATGCCACAGCAGGTTGTAGGTAATACAAATCATCAAGAAAGCAATGACCTTGGAGGAAAAGAGGAGGAAGTATTGCTGTGGGAAAGCTTTGTGAAGAGAGGTGGGAGGAGATCTCACAAAAGGATATGGACGATTGTTCCAAGCATAGGAGGTAGCATGATTGAACATGTAAAATCAAGAACAGGAGAAAGCACTTCTACTTTCACAAGCATGAGGAAATGAATGAAGAATGAAAAGTGCTGTTTCCAAACTTCTATCCAAAACTTCTGGGAAAAGCTTTATGATGGCTCTTCTTTCACCCAGATGTTTCTCTTGGGCTTAGTTCAAGAGTAAGAAGGATTTGTTTAGCCCCCCCCCCCAGTTTCACATTTGTCCACCAATCTATGTTTCATAATAAAGCGTAGTTAGTTCTCCCCTCATAAGAAAAAGGACATAGCTGAGAAAGCCAGGCCAACGGAGGATAGGACTGAAATGTTTTTTCTAAATGATTCAGAGCAGCTGCATTGCACCTAGGAGGACAATCCCCCTCCTGGGCCAAAGCTGGTTTTTCACCCTGGCTCTTCATTTCAGGAGACACAGAATACTCCCAGCAAGTTAATGTAATGATAAAATCCCAGTGCTGCCTTTGGACATACCATGGTGGGTTAGTGGTTTCCCACAGAGATCTCAAAGGGCAGGGACCTTCAATATGCGCACCATTGCAGGTCTACTATATTTAATAACGCTAAAGCTATCCTGATAACTTCTTGAGAAGGAAAATTCTTGACAAAAGCTGCAGTGACTCCAAAGAAGCAGTTGTAGCTGTCCTGTAAAGTTCTCCTATGAGATGCCTTGGGTTAGAAATCATCGACTCCATGGACAAGAAGTCATTTCAATCTGTAATATAAAAGCGGATGACGCACATTCACTAAAAATCCTTATGAAAATATTTATCAAAAGCTCATTGCTCTGGATGCCTACTAGACACTACCTGAAAATTAAATATCTCTGTTGTTTTTCCTCTTTACATAACCAAAAACTTTATTCCATGGTATATGGTGATGGATTAAAACATATCAAATTAAAAGCTTGTTAGCATTAAACTTTAATTTAAAGGAGCACATAAACTGATTAGAAATAACCCTTCTTTTTCTTTGCAAAGGTTTACCTCTGAAAGATGCTGATCTGGAAAAATGAAATGCTGCACATGTATGTGTGTGAAAGATGGGGAAAGTGAAAGTTTACACTCCTCTGAGGGCTTTAGAACAAAATTAAAGCCAGATCACTATTTTCAGATGATTTATTAACACTGGAAGAAAGGGATGGGAAAAGCAGTTTCACACATGGAAAATCCTCCCAGATGCTGTTATTACAGCGTGGAAGGAGCTATTGCTATGTATGCTATCACGGATAGCGGGAAGTCCCCTCCCTTTCCCTGTGCTTTAGAAAAGAAGCAAAACAAAACTCATTTTCTTCAACGTGCACAGGAGAATGTTTGGCATCTGCTACTACTGAGCAGCATTCTTGCAGTGTTTTGCTATCTATCAAATGGCATGCTCGTCCTCTGCCAAGAAAAATACTTGTTCCCAATACTAATCATGCTCCCTTACTACCCTCTAGTGTATATTCTTCCAGGACTTCTCTCCATCCACGCAACCATTTGAAAGATATTAAAATGATTATGATGAAATCTCTCACTTACTGTGCTGGCAAGAACTGGGATATGCCCCAGAGTCGATGCACACGGTTCCTGGGGAGAAAGAAGTGTCTTATGTCTCCCTTCATTGACTTACCCCATTTAAATGCAGGAACATCACAGCAAGGGCTCCACAGGGAGCCACAGTCAGGCCTCTGGTTTGGAGGGAAGATTGTCAAGATACAAGCTGTTGGAGGAATGAAAAAAAAGGGATAAAAAATAGCACTCGGTAGATAGATCCCAGAGCCTCTAATGACTGCATGTTTTAGGTAAAATACCTAAAGATGCTTGAAAGGCAGGAGCTGGGAACTCAATGAGAAGGGTTTTATTTCCTATTGTTTATTCAGTGAGGTGGACTCACTGGATCCATGCAGGCCCCAGCTCCTCCGAGAGGGGACGATACAGCTACGAGAGGCATCCCTACGTGGTCATGTCCTTCAGGGCGCTCCTAAGACTAAAACTGAGCCTATTATTTTCAGCCTTTGGAGTTTCTGGAAGTAAGAGCAATCTGTTCCTCCACCTAAGAAATTGCCTTGGATTTGACAAGAAGAAAATTGCTTTCTGGTCAACTTATTGCCATCTCTATCAGCAAATGAAATGTTCTAATTGCTATTTTGTCCTTCGTAGTCCAAGAACTGCATCTCTTTCAGGAATCGCTAAACCTTTTCAAATTTGGGCTCCATCCTACCAGTAGGCTAACAGGTGCTCTGAGACACCTCTGTAAAATGCAGATGCTGAGAGGTAATCAGAGAACAGCTAGAAGCATCCCCACATATTGCTGTCAAGTGCTTTGCAGGCCACAGCTAAACCTCCATCATTATGGTGAATTCTTCAGATGTTTGTACAGACATGAGGGTGGGATTCATGTCATTTATCTTTCAACATCTACAAAGTAGATGTCTACAGCTGTGCTAATCACTCTAGGCTCCTTTTATAGTCAAGGGAAAGAAATAAGTGCTTTTAGGGTGCAATTTGCCTGACCTATTATAGACATTTACTTTAGGATGACATGTATCACACCCAAGGTTCCTGTGCTTCACCTGCTGAGGTCCTCACTGACTATACAGACAGCCTGGGGTGACTAGCTTAAGTGTATATTGTATGCACATTTGTGTCTCTCTGCTTAATTAGCTGAGCCCCACCCACTGTCCGTCACAGAACTGGCTTTAAACGTAGGTGAAGAAGGCAATTTCTGAGCATCACAGAAGGAAGCAGGCAACGGAGCGTCCTTTTTCTGTGGGTGAAGGAAGCACCTCTGATGTTCATGGTAGGCATACTGCTCACCCCAGCCTGTCCAGGGCTGCTGCTGGCACTGTTGGCAGTTGGCACGAGGACCAGTTACAGCAGCTGCCACCACTTGCTCCCCACTGCCCTCTTCCACCTAGTGGAAGGGTAAGTCTCTCGCAGCCCAGAGCTCCCCTTCCCATGGCAGCAACAGGACCTGCCTGCCTGCTTGCTCTCTTCTTCTCCTTCCCCTTCTCCTCTTATATGACAGCAATCGAGGAGCGGCCAGTAGGAAAATAGTGGCAGCTGAGGAAGGCAGCGGTGTGGGCTGTGGGGGAAGGAGTTAAGCAGGCCCAGAGTAGTTTTGGGATGCAGTAGGGTGCCCGGTGTCTCGGAGGACCAGGGGAGATGGGGGACCTGGCCGGGGATGTGCGGAGGGATTGAGAAGACATACCACCCACGCCTACTCCAGAGGCATCAAAAGTGCCTGTGCCCGCTTGGCTTTTTCCATCCTTTCTTTCCTCCTCATAGCCTCCTGAAACCTCCTTCTCATACTATTTATCCTCACCTTCCCCTCTTTCCAAGACTCAGTTAACACCTCCAAGCCTTCTTACCTGACCCACCGACTCACCTTCAAATACTTACATGGTCCCTTTTGGCCTCCTTTCCCCACAGCCCCCTCTGTCTTCTTAGAACATTACTAACCTCCCTCAGGCCCTCAAACATGCACTAGCTCGTCCCCCCATTTGTGGCAAAACTTTATTCTTTGAGCCCCTCCAGACTTGTCGTTTTTGGTGTGGCTGGTAACTGGAAAGCAGATGCTGTAGCTCAGGAAGAGGTACCTCCACGCTTTCCCCATGGGATTGGCTCCTTGCTCACCTGTGTGTTCACAGGCCCCTAGGAGCACTTGGAGGTGGGAGCGCCAAGGGCTCAACTCGGCGCTCACCAAAACCTTCCCTCAGACTGACCTGGGACCTGGGTCAGACCCGCAAAGAGGGGATGTTCCTGCTGCTGTGGAGGAAAAAGCTGCAACTGCAGATTCTTTGATTTTCTGATAGGGAACATCCTTATTAACCCAGATTTGCTGAAATGTGAATTCCTGAGCGTGGGGCTTTGTTAGGATGGGGTTATGCCTAAGCTGCTTCTTGTTGTGAGAGTCCTGGATATCAAATAGCATCAAGTGGTGTATGGTGGGATGCAGCTGTCTGTGCTGATTTTTATTTTCTCTCTCCTGGGCATGTGGGATTTTCAAAGTATAAAACAGGCTTCCAAAGTTTGGATGAACCTCTTTTAGGGAAGTGGTTCATGGCTCGTGTACAGTTAGAAATCCTAGTAAATAAGCAATAGCTCTTGAAACAACCCAGAAACTTCAAGGGAGAGCATGGAAGTTTCCTCAGAGGCCCAGAATTATGCCCACAAAAAGTGATTCAGATGAATTATTACAATTATTTTTAATTTAAAATGCACCATGAAGGTTCATAATGTTTAATATAGTGGTAGTAGTGCAGTCGTGATAGTTTAAGGATATAAGTAGAGCAAGATATATAGGAGGAAGAAATAGATTTTATTAGCCTGATTGATGTATTGGGAAAAGCAGACAAGCTTTAGGCACAGGCTCTTTAGGTAAATGGTAAGAGCGAGAATGTGATTCCCAAACTGAGTTAATGGACAGCAGGACTCCAGGGGGCTTGGAGTCAGAGCACACGTTCTAGGAGATGCATAGATGGATGCTTGTCTTCGGAAGTTTTGAAAAGGATCAATAAAGAATCACCTCTAGGTTATACAGCTGTGAGACAGAAATAGATCTGGAAAATATTCGGCATTTTGAAAATGTCCCCATCTGAACTGCAGTGAAAAGCAGAAACTGTAATGCATTTATGAGTCAATAATGAAAAAATACAATGTTTTGCTTTGACAGCTATGGAATATTTCATTGAAGTTTTGATTATTGATATGTTTTCCTCTATATATGCTAACTTACATTTAGAAGAAAAGTTATTTTGAAGAGGGAAAAGAAAAAAAAAACTTAATAAAATGTCAAAATGGAGAGTTCAAATGAGAAAATTATTGCAAAAATGTCAGATTTGAAAATGGAAATTTTTCCAAACACAATTTTGAAATAAAGCAATTCATAACCGGCTTCATACCCACACACAGACCCAGCACAGGCACGTGTACCACACACACGACACATGGCTGCCTGATTCTCAGCCACCCTAGTGCTCGTAAATAGTCAACTCCAGATCTTTAGTCATGGGACAGACATCATGTCAGTGCTGCTACTGCAGATCTCGTCATCTTTCCTGACCATACCCCTTGCAGTGCTTTCTCTTGTGCAGTTGAACCTTTAAGTTTCTTCAGTTTTTTTGTGCTGTATAAGCAACTCTAATGAACTAGAGAACCTGAGCCTCTTCCCTTCTGTTAATATGTATAACTGTTTTTCTAAAATCCTTGATATTTACTGTATATAAGCAGCCCGTTGGTAACCAATCACCACAATTTTGAGATCTTAGAAATGCCTAAAGAATAGTTATGCTTTATGCTAAGCTTGAAATGAAATGTCCCTCTATTTGCACGTGTTGCTCCTCATGACAACTGGTGATGAAGAAGGAAAGGAAGTGGTCTGTCTTGACATTCCCTGAAACATGCAACTGTATCACAAGACCCTGAAGCTCTATACACACATAAAAAGAAAACTAACTGATTACACATCTTTCAAAGAAATGTAGGCCTGATCCTGAATTCATCACACATTTCAGGTGAGGAATTTTTAAAAGACTTTAAAGAATCTCTGTAAGATGCATGGCATATGTCTGACCTCTTAGCCTCTCTCCTCCCCCCCTCCCCCACCTTATAAAAACTTCTTTGCTATGAGCTTTTCTCTCTGCCAGAGGCAGCCACTACTTAAGCATCGATGGGAATAATCCATGAGAAAGAAGATGCGGGGACTGCACGGTCCCTCCTCGCCCTGTATGGTCATAGACGTTGGCCGTCCCAGTCCTGATCCTGTCTGAGTGGTATTTTCAGACATGCTAAACGCTGGCTGATGGCCTCCCTGGGAGAAGAGTCCCACCAGCTGAGACTTTTAGGGATTTTACCCTCATTAAAACACAGATGAAGAAAAAGAAAATAAGAAAGCATGAATGTTGACAGGTTTTAAATGTGAGCTGGACTTTCTGATCCAGAGGTAGTTGGACACATGCTATAAAGATAAGTGAGGTTATAGTTAGAAGAATGCTGCTAATAATTATAATAATTATTTCTAAACTGTTCAGAAAGTTCCTAAAATAGATACGTGAAACATCCATAACAAAGATCAGTATTCAAATCACTCACAACCAAACGCTCTCCCCACTATACTTTCTTAGACTCTATCACCAGCTTGATATATATTTTCAGACAAGTCTGAGAAGAATATATGTTGAAGGACCCACTAAAAGGAAAACTGTGGTGCAATTCTGGCTGTTGATATAGCCATAAAATATATATTTATACACAGCGTTATACATACAAAATGAAACTCACAGCCTACAGTATCTTACTGGAGCTCAGATGCAGTGCATGACATATTATATTTGTGGAAATGGGATCTATAACCTAATGTATTCTTGCATCAAAGAATAATGTCTCATAAATAAATCATTACAGCCTGTCACATCTATGGTTTCACACCATAGTGTATAAAATTATGTATTTTGAGATATGGAAGAAGGTGATTATCTAATGTTTCAACAAAAAAAAATTAGCCAGTGCTAATGCATGTGCTGTCTTGGAGGTGTTATTGCCTTACCACTGTTCATTGCAGACTAATCCATAATATCAAATGAATGACAGCATTTCTGTTTTCAAAAACTGATGCAATTTGTGTGCGGCTTTTCTCTTTCAGTAATTAAGAAATCAAATAAGCCTGAGTGAAACTATTTAAGAGGTTCTAGATATAATTAGAACACCTCATTCTCTCATAACTAATTCCTAATTAAAGTAATTTGTCTTTTTGCCCTTCTTTTCAAGGGTGAAGAGCGAGTGGTGATGAATGCTCAAAATCAGGAAAAGTGAAAATTGCAGTGTGTTGATTTGCGGTGATTGAGCACGTTCCGGTTTTTAACAGCCACCTTTGACTGAAATGGTAAATGAATCTCCAGTCTCTGTTTGCATTGCATATGTGTTATATTGAGCTTGACAAACAGCAGAATTTGTTATATAAAATAGTTACTTCAGTCCAGCCAGTCTGAATATAAAAGTTAATTCTTTTTGCATTAGCACATTTTAAGGGGGAAAAAAGAGAGATTGCACAGGAGAGATAAAAAGTCTGAAATTTGTTCTATAGGATGGAAATTGTCCTTTAAAATTTTATTTGCAACTGTGCCCAGATGATGATGGATTTATCATATGAACTAGGGATTAGTAAACAAAGTGTACCCTGTAAAGAGCAAAACAAGTTCTTGCTCATCACTGCACTTAATTGCAGTGGTTATATCAAAGCCATATAAAATTTAATCATCAACCACAAGTAAGACTTTGCTTTACGTGTGTGCTTGCTTCCCTGTTTTTCCACCTGTTTAAATGAAAGATTCTTGGAATATCACAATATGTAAATATTGTTTATGATGCAAAAATATGCTCTTTCATCTCTTAGCTGCTTTGATGTCGTGATACATAAAGCTTTTAGTGCCACCACCTACCTGACACACAAAGGTCTTATCTGATTCATAAACATGTGTGCCCAGTGCAAACAGCCTATTTCCAATAGACGATTTTTCTTTCTCTTGTAATGTTTTTTTAACAGACAGAAAGAGAAGGAAAGTGTAAATGACAGAATCACTCAGGTGAAAAGAATATTTTAAGCATCAGTTAAAGATAAGCCTATTATAGTAGAATAAAAAGATGTAGGTCAAAACTGATCCTAAGAGGTTAGTTATATATATAGGCATCTCGTAAAATACGTTTTAAAAGCTGAAACTTTTTTTAAAGAGTTTTGATCCAAGTGGGAAATAAGCAGCAAGATCAAGTGACCTCCTAAGAAATACAAATATCCCTAATTAGTAAGAGAAGAAAGAGAAATGGAGGAAGCAAAGTCAAAGCTAGAAACGGGACGGAGGAAGCTAAGAAGGGAATAAGGTGTAGAGGTTATTTAAAATTTGTGGTTCATTGGTAACGATTTTAAAGGAAAGACAGCTGTCTATTACATAGCTTGCAGTTTAGTATATAAGTCTCATAAATAGCTACATCTACATGTGACTCCACTGCTGATAAAACATAGGGTCGAAGCCTCAGTCTGACATAGGTTGAACTGTGTGGAGGTGCAGCCGCTGACACCTGCTGAAAATGTGGCACACACTTGGGAGAGGTGTGTCCTCTCGCCCGCAGCGTTTTCCTGAGCTTTTTAGGGCAAATTCAGCTCCCAGATCCACAGGGATCCTGCAGCCTGTTGTTGCTGTGCTAGGACGCGCAGCTCGTGCGCTAAGGACTGCGACAGCAGATTAGCACAGCTCAGGCTGGCCCCAACCACCCGAGAGCAGAATTTGGCCACTTAATGTCAGGTGAACTGCTACCGCTGCAAGAACTTCAAGGTGCAATGCTTCCTTTTATTTTCTTCTTCTTTTTTTCCCCTAGTTTCTGAGAGCACCCTGGGAAATCCTTTAGTGTTCTTTATTTCTAAGCCCTGGGTTGCTTTGAACACCAGAGGTAATTGTGCGGGTGAACTTCAGAGATTTGAAGGGATCAGACTTGAAAGCCTTAGACTGAAAGTGCAAGCTCCAACTGGAATCCTGTCAGGTGCTGCTAGATGGGATGTGGCGGGGTGTTACAGCAGATGGGATCGTTGTAGCAAGGGCGACCTGAATATAAGGCTCCCTCGCATAGCCTAAGAGGCTGACAAGAACATCACTCTTTGCATTGACAGCCTCACAGTGGGCTGTAATAGATTAGGAGGTACTACTCTTTCCAGTCGATCAGCTGACACATGCAATTATGTGACTTGACTAAGGGCATCTGTGGAAGTTTGTGACAGAGCATGAACAAACCATCCAGCAGTCTACTCTTGGGCACACGCTGATAGACTTTCTCTGAGCATCAGAGCAGAACAGCCAAAGGGGAATAAGCTGCAGGTTCACATGGTTTGTGAAAACTGCATGTTCCTCTGGCTGGAAAATCCTTGGGAATTCAGTAACAAAAAGAAACAAGGAGGGACCCATAAATAATTTACAGGAGTTTATAGACAATTTTAGAAACTGGCAGAATGTGAGAAAGGAGTTAGTTAAAATGAGTAAGTTTAGTAACAGGTTATACATTTTTCAAAGTTTACATGACAGACAAAACAGTCCAGATGTGTTACCTTTCTCTGCCGGGTTTCACAGATCTTCCCTTCAAGTGCAGGTGAAGCTCCTTGAGTTGTTCTAAGGCAGGGCTGGGTATGTTGTGTTTCCGTTCGGCACAACCTACTGCTGCCCAACCCGACAGTCGTCGCCACTGCAATTGAGGAGTATAGGAAACATGAAGATGCATTAAAGCTGGTTGAATTTTCCGAATTTTCAATGCATTTTTGTGTCTGTCCTTTTGGAAAAGAATCCAAAACCCCTAAGAAAGTAACGAGACAATAGTTTTTCCACATTGGGTTTCAAATAAAATAAATGAAAAAAAAATTTATATGCAGGTGAAAATGTTTGTTTTGACCAAGAAAATCTGTCTCAGTAATCATGTACTGTGTCAATACCATCTGCCTTCTTGTAACAGTAGAAATCACAATAGACAGTCAAAGTTTCTTTCCTATAGTGAGAAGCCTGAGAAGTCTTTTTTATTGTATTTTAATCTGTTCCATGCTATCATAAGCTATTTGTTTACACAGTTATGTTTTGGTTCATGACTCTCAAAGTCCCTTCTCTTCACTTTGGGGACTTTTTCAGCTTCTGAACATCTGTCAACATCCTGCAACCTTTCTGCTCAAAACACAACAGGTGCTGCCAATCTCTTTTGGCCTGAAACATCTTGCTTCTTAACTGACTGACAAAAGAATCACTTCCCCGCTCACTTCGATGAGTCTCAGCACGGTTCTTGGTGCTTGGTTGATCTTCCAGCTTCTGTCTAAGATGCAGAAGTGTGGATGTAAATGCCCTGAAGGGATTCAGACCAAATCCAGGTCAGATCTGCCACTTTCAGCTCTCCTGCCTGTGCAGACCCACAGGCTACAACCTTTCTCCCTTAATAATCAATAAGTGGTAATACTTTTGTGGAAACTAGCGTAAGGACTACGACTGAAGCTTGTTGCCATTCATCTTTCCCAGCCTATCCATTCCAGCCACAGTGCGTAATGAAGAGGTGTATAAAACCTTGGGCAGCGCAGAGGGACACTTGTGCTTTGGTGAGAAATGTCACAGCAACTCTCCACTAACTGTTCTGAGCGCCAGTGAGATGGTTGGAGCTGCAGCCTTGGAAACACATGGACAAAAGTTCAAAGACTGCCATGTCCTAGCTTTCTCAAAAGCTAGTCAAGAGCAGCTCTTGGTGACTGAGCAGCTGGTGACAGCTGAGTCTATGCAAACCTGGTAGGAAAAGGGAAACTAGGCAAAATATGTTTCTGATCTGCAAGTGGGGTACATAATTTGCTGCTGAGACAAAGGGCAATCATCCAGCCCATGGTCCATTTTTTTCATTTGTAGGCTGCCTGAATTGTCATAATAATGGCAGTAACATACTCTCACTTGCTGTTTTCCTTGGGAACTGTTTGCATCCTTTCATATGCAGCCAGCTCTTATGTATGGACAAGGGCCACAGTGGTGTAGGGTATGGATGGTTCCTCCCTAAGTACCTCCTGTGCCAGAAAGGGCAAGCTCTGCAGATCCAGAAATACTTTTCTAGCCAGGATATAACGAGACCCATTCAGACTACTCACTTTCTTGATATGATTAACCATATAATTATGGAATTAAGACTCTTTGCAAAGCACATATTATTATTAATGATAATTTGTACTACAGCAGTGCCTAGAGGAAAGGACGCCTTGCATGAGGTACATAGAAAAATATAGCACTCCATAATCTGAAGTTCAGTTTCAGATTCAATTACAAATGTGCAAAGCCAAGGAGAAAGGAGTAGAAAGGACAAGCACAACAGTATGAAATAAGACTTTGAAAAGAGAGGATTGCTTAGGACCACAGGAGCTGATTTACAGTAGATCCAGGAGTTAAACATATATCTAGTGAATCCTACTGTAGTGTACTAACCACTATATTTTCATTCCTCCCTTGCTATCATTTTGCTATGTAAAATAACGCTTATTCCTGATCATACATACAGGACACAGACGCACTGTGTTTTGGAGAATTTCTGCCTTGCAGGAAAGAAATACTCAGATGTCTAAACAACAGTATCAATAAAGCCCATACACACTTAGATTTTCTCCTGCCAAGATTAAAATAGAAACTTATTGTCTACATTTTTCAAATCTTTCTGACATTAGCTAATGTCACCGCTAATGTCAATGTACTGAGATACCTTGGTGCCAACTGCACAGCCTGGACTGCTATTGCAAAGCAACTAATGATGGACTGCAGTCTCAAAGGGATCAGTGCTGCCAAACGCTTGTGAAGGACAAGGAATAATTTGTACTTTGCATTTGAACCTTACATTCCTGTGCAAAAGGCTACCTAACTGGAATGAGATGCACACCATGAGCTCAATACTTCTTTCAAATTCCAAACATACTTCGCTAACTCCACTTATTATAAAAATCATGATTTTTATCACTCAAGAGCACTAACAAATCAACAGAGAAGAATGTAAGAAAATTCTACTGCTGAGGATCCTGCCCCTGTTCATAGGAAGGTAAAACGAAACTATTATAAGTGGAGCAGAGATGCTTAGCAGTGCCTGTGCGCTAGCAGAGAAAATATATTTTGTTTATCATTTTGATCAGAAGAATAGGTAGACGCTGACAGATTTTTGAGGCATAACACTAATTTCTACCATTGCACCTAATTATTATGGCCATTGGATGCTAAATAACTACAGGGAAATGGTAGGAATTTTATATCATTAAATCCTTAACTTGACTGTCTCTAACATATCCATCTCCAATACAGTGCTCTGCAACTGGCAACAAAACTGCAGGCACACAAACACCGTGGAGAAGGGAAACTGAGGCCTTTTCCATGAAATATTAGGAAAGGACACCTGAAGTGCAAAGATGCTCTCTTTTAGTGCTGAAAGGGTTATGTCTTCATTAAATTACTCACTATGGTGACTCATACAGGCTTGGTGCTTAGCATAGCACCTAATATCAAGAGATGGAAGAACAATTCAGGCTGGCTGCTCTCCAGGGCTGTGGACCCTGTCACCCTAGGCATTCGATGGAGAAAGGTAGCATGGCTTTTGTGCCATATGTACACGGCAGATAGACAACGTGAGTGTAGTTCTTGCACTTTGCAGATTGCATGTGAGCCAAAGTCTGGCATTCCTGAGTAGCAGGTCTTATAATTTGCTTCTCGATATTTTGGACTGAAATGCCATGTGGGCTTTATTGTTCCATTTTAGATGTAACAACAGGTAATCCGACCACAGCTCTTTCCTTCTACATATATATTTTTACACTACAGTACCTCTGAAGCTTCAGTTAAGACTAGACCATTCTTGCTTCTTCTCCTAAACTGTGATCTGGAGCATATCTGTCTGCTTTGTGGATGCACAGAGAAAAGAGAGAAAGGAGTTGCCAGGCACAGTAGAAATCTTTGCTCTCTGCTGTGAAATAGCTGCTCTCTCCATGCTCTTTCGTGGCGCTGCGCTCTGCACAGCTACCTTGGGTGGATGCCAAGCAACTGGTAAAAAAAATTTTTTAAAAATTTACTCTTACTCTTCTTAAAATGCAGTGATTTTTCCTTTTCCTTTTGTTATTTGGGTTGTAGAGGGAGGAATGATGGTGTCCACGGGAAACATGGTGTAAGGTGAAGATAAAAAAATAAAATCCCTCAAAATGGGAAAGCAGCCAAGCTTCAAAGATGAATTTCTATGAAACAATTACATGGAGAGGGGACAAAATTGAAAATAACTTCGACTGCTGCAAAGTCCTACAGTTGCCTTCCTGGATAAAGTGCAAATGTTAGAGACATCATCTTCAGATCCAGAACATTACAGAGATTCACCATTCACTCCTCACCATGAAGTAACCTGTAAGAAGAAATACAATCACTTATCATCCAACCATGTCCAAGGAACAAAACTATATGGCTCACCAATTCTGTATTGTGTATTTTATTTTCAAGCAGCAAAAAGATTTTCCTCACCTGATAAGTTTACCTGGTTTATTCAATATATGTTTGTGCTCTTCCAGTGAGACACTTTTCAGGGGCCCTCATTTTTATGTTCGTATCATAAAGAATGGGTGTCCACTGATACCAGCAACACTCAATGTTTCTTTACTACATTTGATCTACTGGGACAATTGGACCCAAATTTGGATTCTCTTGTAAATTCCACTTTCCACTGAAATAATATAATTGAATTGTTCCTTTGTGGGGTCTTGGGTGCACCAAAAAACCCAACACGTACCTTTTATTAGATTAATGATGTGAGGTTGACCTTGCACAGGAAGGTTTGCGGGCTTTCCACAAACATGAATGAAATAACATGAATGAGTAACATAATGAATGATGTTGAAAATAATAACATTGTTGTTGCTGCTTACCTTAGCAGTGGAAGATGCATTTTCAGAGCGCATACTTGCACACCTAACTTCCAATCTCATTTTTTATTACTACAGACTTGCTTATGATAACTGTGCTTGAACAGGGCCAGGTGAAGAGATCATCATTTGCTGCAGTCATCACAAATGACTGCTCTGCCTTAGTCAATGTAAATGCAAAGAAGTGTATATTTTTGCATAGGTAAAGTTGTGTAATTTTAGTTAAGATCTTTAACCTGGCCTCGCTTCTAACCCTCTTTATCGGCTTTCTTTGCACAAAAATGGCAGAGCAAAAATGAGTGTTGATTTTATTGTTAGGGCAGTCTTGGCTCTTTGCAAAGTTTTACCCTGTGAGATCACTTTGATTCTTGTTAATACTTTTTATTTGTCTTTGTGAGGCATTTAGAAAGCCTTGGCAGGTAAGCTGCATATAAATAAAACATGTTCTTATTTTAAAACTATTTGGAATAGGAGAGAATTCCAATTAACTGGTGACGGAGTATTCTTAGGGAATGACCTTATCTCTTTGAAACTCTTAACCCATGTGTTACTGAATTTAACCTGCAGCTCTGTCAACTTTTATGGCAGCATAGCAACGGGCCAGGGTGGTTTATCACGGGGGTGACGGGGGACGTGCCGGGTAACGCTGCAGGTGCATGCACTGCTCGTGGCAGTCACACCCCTGGAGCTGCTGCACTCTGGCAAGAAACACTACTTTCACCAGGATCAATAAATCATGTAGACCTCCTAAATGCAATTTTTTAAAAGGGCGAAATCATGATTTGTGTTCCGGATATTTATCTTGCTCCTCCTGATACTTTCCTCAAACCTTCCCTTGAAGGGGAGTAGAAGGTGACAAATGATTTTTTGCCATAATTAGAACTAATTGCCTGCTAAAGAGGTTTTGAACTTGTTTCAGGCCTAATCCTGCACTATTTGGAAGCAGTGGGACTGAGTCTGACTGCAGTTAGACCAATATAAATCAGAATAACTGCTGAATGAGAGAGCTGACTCGGATCTGTGCCATGGGTGTGCCACGGATTGAACTGGAGATGGAGCTAAACCCGAACGAGCTGGTCCCATGAGGAATGAAATACCTGCAGCTCCTCACGAGTGCAACCGAATTGGTGAGCTCTCGCACCTCCAAGGACCAGGCGCCCAGGTCAGGCTGGTGATTTGTGATCCTGCACCCTGGGTTTAGAGATGTTGACTGAAGTGACAGAAGCAGGAGGAGGAAGCTGACTCACCAGCTATTTCCATGGCCTCCATGCACGTGGACCTGAGTCCTGAAAGTGATGAGCTGTCCTTACTCCATGCCCCAGCCACCCGCACTCAGGGCTGCTGACGGGCGAGACGGGACAGCCGCCTCTTTGTGCCCGCGCAATAGCAGACGTGAGCTCTGCGTGCCCCCTCTCTGCTCAGCAAAGCAGCGATGTGGCCTCTGCTGTCGCCGAGGCTGGGCTGAAACCTCCGAAGTTTGCAGAGAAACATGCTGCGTCAGGCACAATCAGGCTGGCCCCACTTAAAGTCAATACTTGTATGAAAACAAATAAAATCTCAGAGTACGAGGCAGAGGCTAAAGAATGCCTTCACCTCTTTCCTTCAAGCAACTATTTTGTTAACTTGAAAGACTGCAAGGGTGATCTTACTCCATTTTTTTTCTCTACAGGTCAAATACTTGTCATAGGAGACACCCTAGTTAAAATTAAACTAAAAATTAATAGATTAGATAACTATTACATGCTTTTAGTGCCAATTAATTTAATAGCTGTTTTTTTTTTTTACAAGGTAGGTGAATATAGAAGCACAGTTTACTGTGTCTGTGTGCGCTCTCAGATAGGTCTTTTGTGCTACAATTACCACCAATTGATTGGGCTGACACATGTAATCCCCTTTGGATCGCCCAACGATATGATGTCAGTAAGAAGTCCTTCAAACAGGGCTATTAAAAAGCACATTAAACATGCTCCTTATTGTAAGCTTTATGCTAGCTTATGCTAGAATAACAATGATACAGTGGTATTTGTTTGAAAATGAAAGGATTATATGGTCTTTGTAAAATGAGGAATTTAGCATTGGGGAGGGGCAGTGAGATGGTGATTTATTTTTTGTTTATGTTCCTCTGAATCCTTTGATATGTCAACTTCTGTCACTAACCGTTAGGCCACTTGTAATTTCTTGTATCAACGAAGATGAAATACATACTGCCTCAAATAATTTATGTCAAATATTGAAGGGCATAGATGGCAGTGCTTATTGTGAGATTATAATGAGAACTGAATTGGGGTCTTCAGAAATCCATAGGTAATTTATTGTTAAAGAGCACATATGAATCATGCTACCCTTTAATTGTCATGTGGATTGCCTTGCTTTCAGCTTGTGCTGGAAACAAATTGCAAAAAAGAGTGATACCTGGGAAGAGAGGTTTCGCCACGGCCCTTTAATTTATTAATATTGCTTCAAGAATGCCGTGCGTTCCCTTGGGTCAGATTCTGGGGTGCAAGTGAGCGGGAGGCTTTAAAATTTGAATTGCTTTTCATGAAGAAGAAAAACACGGAGTAGTAGCTTATATATACCTTTCAAATATTGAATGGAGGTCAGTAAGAATTGTGATATTTAACAAAACTGCACCAATAAATGACAGCATTTTACAAAAGAATTTGACACTGCGCGCTGTGAAGTGAAATTAAGTCATTTTTGAGATCTCTCAAAATGTGTTGGTAGCACACCAACATCCTCAACCTTCCTCTTTGCTCTCTTCTCTTCTATGTAAAAAAGCCAAGGTAACTCTCCAAAATAGTTAACCAACTGCTCTGCATGTGTTACACAGGTGCGCTTTGTTAGCTCATGCTGCTTTTCACAAAGAGAGAAATTTCATTGTTAGCTTGAATACTGTTGTAGAATGTGTTCTTCAGAAAATCAAAGCAACCAGAAAACTGATACAAATTATTTGCAGGTTTTCCTTCTGCTTTAATATCACGTAATCAAAGGCCAGATTACTCAAAATTACTCATCTTGAGTACTTTGGTGTAGTCATCACAGCGCTCCTCTGTGACTACTTCACAATTTCTCATAGTGCAAGAATTAGGGGGTATGCAGTGAAACTATGAAGCTGCAGGCTTAAGACATACAAAAAGATTTTTTGTGTGTGTGTAGGATGCATGATTATACTACGGTACACCTCGACAAAGAAATTTGCGGGAACCAAAAGGATAAATGGATAAATAAAGAGAATTTAATAAATTAATGAAGGATAGAGTCACTATGACTATTAAACATGACGGTTGGATATGATAAGCATTTCAGGGAGTCCCTAAACAAGAATGACTGGGAGGAGGAATTATGCTGGGAAAGGAGAACTCTGCATTTGATCTATCTTATACTTTCTCCTTAGTGATCATCATGAGAGATTGTGCTAGACTGGTTTGACCCAGTATGGCAGATCTTACATCCCATTTGATATCACGGAAAACTTAGAAGGATCTGTTATTTTGAATAACAAGATTTTTTTTTTCTGTGCTTAATAGTAATAACAAAATATTAAATAAATACATATTAAATATAAAATAATAAAAATACAACATCATCAAATAATGTTTAATATACTATATAATGCTATCTATAACTTAACCGGTATGCTTTTCATATGCTCCTCTGCTCTGAGATCACTGCATGTGACGAACGTAGTAAATGGGGACTGTCAGGAGACTGGCTTTGGAAGTGAAATTTAGTGTTGTTCGGAGTGGTAGTGTGGATTTGAAGCAAATCCTCTGGTTGCCACTGCATACTGATTGCTGTTCAAGTTCACGTCGTGATTTTGTTATGTTGCAGCTAGATTTCTTTCAGAGAAAAAAACCCAGCAGCTCTGCTCCCCAGCGTGTCTCCAACACGCTCCAGCCCCCAGTGGGGATGTAAAGGTCCGAACGAATGACTAATCTTTCAGATAGCTTCAAGCCACCTGTGCGATGGAGTTCAGATCATAGGATCATGCTAAATCGAGACTGAAAGAAATTTTTCCCAGACAGCAGGTATGCTGCCGACAGAAAGGCTCAGTTCTAACTGGTTTTGTATACTGATTCATTTCTAGGAATTCGCACCAAATTGTATGTTAACATAGACATAGCCTAACAATCTCATCAGTTGCCTAAATCTCAAAACTGGACCCCACGAACGCTGCACAGCTACGACAAGTTACTAAAGGCAGTAGGCACCTCAAGTTCAGCTTCTGGGTGGGTCAAAAGTATCTTGGCCTTGATGGTGACATCCAGCAAGACATCTGGTTTATACATGAGCATAAGACTGTCCTCCTTACCAAGCTCACTCCTGGCACTCTGAACACACCCACTTCATCAAGATTTATGCAAGGCGTAACTGAAGGAAGACGTAGCACTGACCTTCCTACCCAAAACCGCAAGAATTGCAAGGCTCATGGTTCAAATCCCTCTGCAGAAGTGATTTGTCCCTGCAGAATCACAAAGGTGAAGGATCAAAACAGAAAATAATAAACAGTGTTTGGGAGGAAACTCTGGAGGTCCCTAGTCCAACCTCCCATTTGAAGCAGGGCTATTGCCATCTGTGGACAACATCAGCCATGAGTTTAGTTGAGTCTTAAAAGCCTCCAAGGACAGAGTTTCCATAACCTCTCTGGGTAGCTACCTGCTCCACAGCTGCACCACCCTCCAAGTGTGTTCGTTTTTCCTGATGTCCAACTTAAACATCGCAAGCTGCAGTCTGTGGGCCCTGCCCCTTGTTACACTGTCTAGCACCGTAAAGGAGAGTTTGGCTCTGTCATTTTTGTAACTGCTTTTCAAGTAGATGTAGACTGCTATTACATTGCCCCTTATCACCCTCCTTGCCAAATTAAACAAAGTCCAGCTCCTTTAGGCTCTCCTTGCAAGTCATGTGCTCTTGGCCCTTGACCATCTTGTAAGCCCTTACTTGACTTTCTCTGGGCTTCCCATCTCTTTTTTTAAACTGTTCCTAAGCTTGTGCTTCTATATAAATGTGCATATAGCTTCCCATAGCACTGTAGTGGAGTATTGCATGTCTTCTGCACAGGTCTGTGCCATGTGAGGGCAATTCGTAACTGTTAATTGGGAACTCCGTGTTTAGTAGAGATTAAAAGAGCAAAAATTAGGGCTCAGAAAGGTGTCTGTTTAAATCCAAATGAAAATCACAGCGAACTCACTTTTTATGACTTGTGACAGGAGTGAAAATAAGGCTGACTTTTTCTGCCCTTGGTAAACTGAGTGACTATGGCGCATAATGCTAAGGAGTCACCTTTAATATCACAGGCTTTATGTCCATAATACTTTACGGTTTTACTCTTTAAAACACTTACCTTTTGGCAGTGTACCTAACCTGCATAAGTAGCTGTTATTCCAAGAGCTGACACATTTGCTGACTGAGCCAACAGTTGCATGACACTGATGAACTACAAAAAGGCAAAATAAGCACCTGCGGTCGCTCTTCTGTTTCAGTCTTGGCAAATCGATGCGCTGGGATCCTTAGCTGGCACTTGTGGGTGTTGTTACGAAGCTGTTTGAATGCCATTATGCTAAAGCAGCTTACAGAGGTTTACTCACTGTGTGTTAGAGTTTGGTCTCAAGCATATGCTATTTGTGGCAGAACCTGAAATAGTTTTTATCTGTAATTAACTGACAGGCCCGAGTAGGCAGTCACTGTGCTGTAGCAATTTCTAATGGGAATATTTGGTAAAAGGCTACCCTGGATCAATAAGTATCTTCACCATTGTTCTTACGTCCGCTTCACAGACAAAGTAATGTTACATTATTCTAATATAATAAATTTGCTGTCAGAAAGGAATCCTCCCCAGAGTAAATAGATTGGGGGAAGTGGCAAAGATCCTTCATGTACTATCCCTGTGCTGTCTTGTGTGTGGGTAGCATACCTAAACCATCTTTAGCGAAAGAAGCAACTTAGCTTTCTGGGAGCACAAGGAGAAATCCTCGTGCCCCTGCTCTAACAGCTCAGACCCAGCTGAGGTCTGTGGAGTATCTATCTCTAACTTAAAAAGTATGATTTCTAGGAGTACAAAATGATGGCTCGAATGCTTAGCGCAGGTTAGTCACCATCACTTTTACTTTCAAAAAGGTGGAGATCTGAGAAACAAGGTGAGAAAGGGACATTTTTCACTAGCAGAACATCAGACCTGTCACCAACAGATACACAACCTGCATTTAGCACAGAAGGAAATAAAGTTACGCCACTTGAAAAAGCCCTGTGGCACTGAAAGCAGTGTTGTTTGGTGCTGCCTGTTTGTGAATCACGTTGGAGATATTTCCCTGCTTCTGTCCAGGGACACGCAGAGATGCACTGCGGTGATGCACTGAACTACCTCAGCTCCCGTGAAAGGTGCTGGGCTTTCGGGGCGCTCAGCCCCTGCTCGAGTCGAGCGTGGAGGAAGGTATGAAGCATTGCTTCTTTCCAGGCTTCCGCATAGAGACAGCCATCTCAGGCCAGCATGGCAGAAAGGGTGTTCTGAGGGAGGGAATTAACCTCTATGATTTAATGAAGATGGGAGGGGGAGAAAGAAAAGGATAAATTCTTAATAAAGAGAATCAGAAATTACTTATAGAAAGCATAGGAGCGATTCAGGTGCCAAAACATAAGCATGTAGCATCATTTTCAATGCCTGAGGCCAATCGAGACATCCACACAAGGTGGGCAGATACGACACATGATCTGTGAAAGACCTACTCCCTTGTGGAGCAGCAGCTGGGGGCCAGATGTGATACCCTAAGGCATCTAAAATGGCACTAGATACGTATGTTTAGGCAGCTGAATCCCACCCTGTGCTTCCGGACTTGTAATGAACAAACCTCTTTTTAATTGTCTCAGACTCAAATATTGGGTTCTTGAGGCGCTTTCCCTAGGGCTCGGCAGTGTGCGGTAGCAGCAAATTTCGTTGGTTTAACTTGGATAGAGTTGTTACAGTCCTTTATTATATACTTTAAAATTGGTTGTAGGCTATAAAATCATGAAGCAGTTTCTGCTTTCATAGGCTGCGTACATAATCCAGGTGAGACCAAAGTGTTTTCCTCACCACAAGATGTTGATGTGATTACTCCGAATCCTGTCTCCCTTGAATACCTATTCTGTCGCAGCTTCCCATTAGGGGCCTGCTGTCACATAGCCAGTTTTGCTCTGAATGCTCCTGGAGAATATTTCTCTGCTGTAGTTATTCTCTCAGGTAGTTAAATAAAAGGTAAGAACTTGTAGGAATGGTCTTATTTTTCCCCGAACTCTGAGTCCCTGTTCAGTTCAACAGGGCTTTGAGTGAGGAAGAAGTTTGGCTACTGCTAATCCCACGTTGTGGGGGAAAGAAGAGGAGGGAGGGACTGAATGACTCATACAGGTTAGCTCAATGTTGTCAGGAGGGAGACATTGCTCCCATTTGGATTATATGGTACATCCTTACAGAAAGGTTATAAAGATCCAAAAGAAAAGGAAAGTTTTGCAGGGAGGGTCTATTTTTGCCCTGTACTATCCAGGAGGAAGGTGATGGCTCTTGCATTGCTCCAGCTCAAATGCCCAGCAACAGCTCCTGCACTTGAAGCCTTTGAGGTGAGGAAGGGACTAAAATGTTTCCCTGTTTTGCTAGCTTAACACATTAGTATATATGCAGATAGGTAGAGTGTGATGCTTTATATTATTATTTTTTAACTTATTATTATTTTTTAACTTATTATTATTTTAACTTGTTATTTTCTAACTCTTGCTGCAGTAGCTTCTTAATGTGAAGATAAGTTGTGAGATTGTGTCAGCAGTCATACCATGCGGGATACATGTCTCAGCATCTAGAAGGAAGATCAGGAAGATGAGCTAGGAATGGACAAGGGAAGAGAGAGGGAAGAAGAAAGAGTTACAGAAAAACTGCTGAGGTTAAAAGCACTGATCTCAGCTGTCCGCTGGTATTAGATGTGGAGATATGGACACATTTGTCATATGCTATGCTGCATTGCAGTAGAAAACTAATGACCACATGTGAATTTTGGAATCTGATTTTCAGTAAGCATGTACAAGTGTCAAGTAACATAAAGGAACAGAAATATATACAATGCCCTTGGTGTCCACTTTTCTCTGTACCTCAATTTGCCTTTCTGATGACTACAGCCTGAACGCTTGGTTGTGCATGGGATTAAATCTCAAGGTTGTTGCATATGAAACCCCTATCATAAGTGTTAAGAGCTACTGCCAAGGAGCTTCAGAAAAAGCAACAGACACCCACTAGGCGCAAGCACTTAATACATCCTCAAAAATATTTGCAAGCAGTTTTAGGGATGCTTTGGTTTAGCTTATCAAACATATGCAAATAGAAGGCAGTAAATATATTGATACCCTTTGAAAATGTTTACATGTTGCTGTATCCTTTGATATACATTCCCCTCTGATTTTATGGCAGAGGTTGTTCACACATTGCACTAGCTTTTTCCAGAGCCTAAGGAAAATGAAATCCAGACGCTTCCAAACTTCTTCAAAAAAGCAGCAGTGCAAGAGTGCTCGTCGACAGTGGCAATTGCAGTTGCTGAGCCTACAACTGATGGCCTCCCTAGTTTCCAGTGAAGCAGGGAATGTGAAGTTCAGCGTGGCACTGGCACATAGACACATATGTCAAACCGCTTTGTTACTTGGGCACCAAATTGAAGGACTGCCTACAACTGCTATTTATAACCATTTCTCTGAGAATTTTGATGGGCTTAGCTCTCAAGATAGTGAATGTACATTAAGTGAAAGATTGCTTGCCCTCACTGGCAAATGAGAATAAAGCTCCAGAGAGAATTACAGCATGTCCCTTACACACCGTACCACCTCTCTAGAGATCTGTAAGTCAGGCAAAAAGCAAGCTGTGGCTTCATGATTGCTTTAACCAAAACTCTGTATGAGTTGCTGGTGAAAGGTGTTATTTTGCCTTCTCCTTCTTCCAAATACGAATTCCTGCTGCCTCCACTGTGCCTGTACTCATGGGAGTCCACAGTGGGGTTGAAAATTACCTCCCTCCCCAAACTGTTCTTAAGGGAAATCATCAGGCTCATCACTTGTCTGTGTGAACACTGGTCCCGGCACAGTGGGAGCACTCAGCAGAAACGAAGTGAGAGGAGAAGGAAGGATGCCTGTTGTGACAGCAACCTCCAATTAGATCTACTCAAAACAACCTCAGCTCTCCAGCCTCAGCTGCTTTGCCCTGCTCTCCATGCACGTGCGAAGAACCCTAATTGGAACCCATGTTTGCTCCCCGGTTCTTCTTACTCTCTTTGGACTTTTAAAATTGCTTTTATAACAATAACATGCTGCACTGTAAGCCTAAGGGCTACACAGTTGAACATAAATGTGCTCTGACTTTTTGCATGTGCTTTTTTGGTGTTCCACTTCTCAGTTTGCTTTGACACACAGCCTTAAAGAGCTGGAAGGATAGTTCTTTGGTTGCATGGCTTGGTTACGTGATTCTGTTGCCTTGCACGGACTTGGCACCTGATCCTCCACGACTCTCTGATCACATGTACTTGCTGTCTGTATGTCTGGTACTGTACAGCCGACATTCTTCCCACAAATTAGGGAGGATGGAAATAACCAGGCCATGGAATTTTGCTGTATGTACAACCCCACAACCTCACTTCATCCCTTAGGATGCTCTCCCACCGTTATTTGGTGGCTGGTGACCACAAGCAGTCTGGATGAAATCAACATTTCGGGACTGGCACAGGAAACTGGGAGAACTTACCTGTTATCCTTTCTAAGGCCCCACTACTGACCACTATCTGTAACACTAATTTGGGGCTGCTGGAAATCTGGTCTACCCAGTAGAGCAGCTATGATACTTTTACGGCTTCTCACTTGCTTGAACTTTTCTTTTACCAGACCTATTAGTAGACTGGAACTTCAGTGGTTTTAATTGCTTGACCTTTCGGCACATTATCTGCGAAGCTGATCTTTATGATCACACAAGAAGGGCATGCCAGCTTTATGAATATTCCGAAATTACCCTGCTTTATTCTCTCTTCATTAAGAGTTTACCTACTTCAGATTAACCCCCGTATAACTAAAAGAACATAAAGTTCATTATTATCTGCAAAATTTTGGGTCTGGGCTTGCTGAACAAGTTCTTTTTAGTTTCTTTAATGGTTTTGTACTTTTTCCCTTACCCATACAGTAGTGGAGCCTGCTAAATTTTAGCCTTATGTGAAGTCTGCCTGCACCAATGCTATATCTTCACTATCTGTCTACGGGGGTGTTCTGCCTGCAAATGTTCTTATTGATAGTGGATCTATTAATAGTCCCATCAGCACAGAGGGGGCTAGTTCAGAGCACATGTAAGTTTGAGATCAGCCATTGAGGAGAATGGTGTGAATTGGCTCTTCTTCCTAAGACGATGTGTGACTTAACAGCAGCCAGGAGTGCCATTGTCATACCATCCATCAACTGCCTTCTGTCCTTTTTAGCTGAACCCATGAATTAAGCAACCGTGCTTAAAAAGCAATAAAATTAAAAGTTGTAATGGGGAGTCATTGACAAAAGGGTTACAATGCACTGGCCATATATCTTTTAACTAGCTAAATATAACCATAGGTTTCCATAAGTTCAAAGAGTGGTGGCCTGGAGATGAATACAACTGTTCCAACTGCGTTCTGGGCTAGGAGCCAGAAGATTGTTAAAACACCTTAGAACATGCTTATTCCCTCTTAGAACATTTCTTGGTACTTGCTCTATTAGTGTGGATTTCATTTCCCCACCAAACGAGTTCTCTGCCTTTGAACCATAAACAATAATGGCACATCTGTCTCTAGGCTGCTGTACTTTGAAAACCAATGCTAAGGACACAGAGGGGTAGATTTTCAAAGCGTTGCGTGGGAGTTTGTACCAGGAGTCTAGCCAAATATTTTTCACTCATGCTCATCCCCGAACCTAACCTTTCCTCACTTGTTAGAAAGGCTCTGTTTGCTCTGCCCACATGGGGACATTTCACCTCCAGGGACAGAGCTTCAGCTGGTCAGAAAAGCCTATAAATAGGGTTTTACTGATGGCCTTTCAAATCTAGCGATGGATCTTTTTTCTGACCTTTTTTTATTTTACCTTTCCGGGTTTAGCTGTGGTTGTGTGTGATTATTAGTTTCTGCTGAATTATTTACCATTAGGCCGTAATCCTTCTAAGATGTCTGGTAGCACTCAGACAGGTGGCGTGAAGTGATTTCTGCCTAATATGTTATTCAAAACTGTGTTGATGTTGGTTGCATCCACCTGTTTTCTGTGTCTCAGAGTTAGTCGGCAGGCTCACTGGAAGCAGCCCATTTTGTGCTGCATGTTCACATGCAGAATGAACCCTGGTTTCTGCTGCCACTGTGATAAAGCAGCAAATAAACTGATAAATAAGAACAACCCCCATGCATATTGCATGCTGCTGCAGTCATCTCTTTGGTTGTGTAAATCAGCCCAGCTCCGTCGCGGCTTCCTGTGCATGAAGGAGCTGCCTCTAAGGCTGCTTCCTTACCCCTGGCACAGGAGAAACAAAATATAACCCTCCAGTAGCCTGAATAGCTGGAAAATGGGAACATGCGCAGCTTTCAATTATTAAGATTGGCCAAACTACTGAGAATGATTCTATTTTTACATTTTTTTTTACTTTTTATGAATTACCTCTGATAAGACAACTGTATTTTTGAATAGACTTTTGTCATTGTCCCATATGATTTGGCTTACCATTCAGCAAATACATCTCGGTCCCCAGGTCTGTGTATTTTTATGGAAGGACTTCGCTCTACTGTGGAAATTTCCCCTTTCCAAGATAGTCTTACGGTGTTTCTTCACAGATGCAGCACATGGATATTAAGTGTATCACAAGAAACTGTCCTTCCAGTTACTGCTGTTCCAAAGCTTATTTGATTCTGAGGCCCTTCTTGCCATGGGGGTGTTATCATTTTTCACAGCTGAGAATCTCCTTTGATGAAGTTAGCTCAAAGTTCTACCTTTGGGTGGTTCCCCAGGAAAAACCTTTTGGCTATTAGCAATTTTCCATGTAAAAATGTTTGCCGGTTAAATTCAATTAGTGTCCTTGGAATCTTCTAATCTTTAAAGATATCATCACCCTATGTTTTTCACTGCTGATTGTCAGGCATCTTTTTGTATTATTGGAGGCTGAGGCCAATAGAAATCCTGCTCCACTGTGACCCAGGACTTCCTTTTTCACAGAGACATGAAGATGTGAGGAAAGGAATACTTGTGGATCAGCAAGCTGGTTAGGGTTGGAATGAATGTATCCTTGTGAGGTATTTCCATGCCAGGGGAAATCTCTAAAGACGGGAATATAAATTGCGTGGACTGCCAGTCGTACGGCTTGGTGCAATTGCATCATACTTCTGTGAGTCTTCCACAGAGGAAATAGATGCTTTTAAGAATAGTCTTTGGCATGAATAAAAAAACTCCTGAATCCAAGCACTTATGAAGCCCACTCATGAATTTCTAGTTCCTGGACCAAAAAGGATAACGATTGTTTTGATTGCCATATACGCTCTCAAAACGTGCAAGTCATCTCCTCGACATTAGAGAAACAAAGCCAAGCCCTGCCCTATTGAAATTTTTGTGTTAATTCACCTTTGCTCAGAAGTTTTCACATAGCAGGACAGGTGTCCTGTATGCACGGCTGAAGATATGAGATGGTTTAAACTTTTCTGTGTTGTTCCAGTCATCTATTCTCACAACATTCCCCAAAAGATCCTCTATTTTTTGAGTAATAGATACATCTATCATTAAAATGTAAGGATGAATAATGAGCAGGCCTTCAAACGGTATCAAATCCTCAATTTTCTGATGTGAGAACTCATTCCGTCTGCCTGTTATTAAATAAGTCTCATAACAATATTTTAATATGATTAAAGATGCTGCACCTCATCTGGTAAGAATTCTGGAAATTAATCTGGACAGGCCATTAATGTACTGGGAAGGGAAGGCATGTGAATCTTTTTTTTTTATTATTAGTTTCTTTCTTTGCTACTGGTTGTATCAGTGCCTTATCAGTTAAGTGCAGGAGCTTAACAATGGGTTCTCTCAGCAAAGCGCTCTCTTTTCGCTGGGTGAGGTTAAAGAACAAACACGTCGCCGTGAGCTTTTAAAAGCTTGATTTCAATTACATGGTAGTAGGGCAAAGCTCTCAAACACACAAAACTTTGACTTTGTAAAGATTGTGACCTCCCAGGTACACGTGCTTTAAGGAGAAAAAATGTACTTGACATGTCCCACTGCTGTTTCCATGCACAAGGAGCCATGTGTATCAGGAAGAGGGGAGGGAGGCAGTGGCATTCGCAGTGGGATGGAGGAAAAGAGTTCCTCTGGGAAAGCAAAGCTCTTCTGTTTGACTAGTAAGAATTTAAAAGATAAATATATCCCTTATCATGGAATGATAAACAACAAGGTCCAGGAAAGACTCTTTGAATAATTGAGTCTGATCTCCTGCATTTTGCAAGACTATTTACCTTCACATTCCTATTAACATCTTATAGGACTTTGTCTTTCCTAATGTTTGTTTGTGGTAGTACCCACAATGTTATAGGCACTTTCTAGGCTTTCAGGAAGAGCTGATGCTTTCAGTCTCTGGATGGACAGACAGACAAACAGACAGAGGTCATGGTAGAGGAACAGCAAAAGGACTTTCCTGTGCAAACGGAGATTTGCTGTAGTCGGTCTGCATTTCCCGCAGAGGAGCAGGAAGCGGGGTTGAGGAGGTTGTTTCTTCCTTCTACTTTGCCCTTCCCATGCCTGGGCTGCCAGGGGGGCCCTGGCCTGCAGTCACAGCCCCACAGCCAGGCAGCTTCGAACCGGGCTGCATCTGGCCCTATTCAGGCAGGAGTGAGTGAGAAGAGGGGCATAAAACTGAGCGTGGGAGGCTGCAGAACGTGCATGGCTCCCGGATAGGTTTTGCACCTGTAGGGGGATATTTTGTAAGGCTATTTGGAGAGGTAAGACACCCAGTGAAAGCCAACGGAGCTGGATTCCTACCCATCCTTTGAAAATCTGCCCTGTATTTTAACAGATAGAAACTGATAAGGCTACACCGTTGATATTGCTCAGGGCACTGCTAAAAAAAAAAAAAAAAAAAGGTAATGCAAGACGCTGAGATGAGCTGGTTTTGTCCACACTGAAAATTAAGTTTTCCATCCCAAGCCTGTTACAGGACTCTGCCTCTGAGTCTGTTGGAGGGAAATTAAATAACATTCCTAAACATAAAGGGAGATGCCTAATCCCCCTGCTTTTCATAGTTCACTCTGTTCAGTACAGCAGCCACTCTGGAAGTTGTGTTGGAGAGCTATACGCAGCCTTGAATATTTTAGATATAGAAGAAAACTGAAAGACACATACAAAACTAAACCAAACGGCTTGAAAAGGCATCATAACTGCTGGCAAATACAACAGGGGACAGATCAGCTGGAATGATAAAGCAGCCCAGAAAAGGTCCCAGGAACGAGGTGTTGAGCACCTTTTTGATTTGCAGTTTGGTCCCCTCTCCGTGCTCTAGCAGTGGTGCAAGGCGAGGGCTCCTGCCCTCCTCCCTCCCTGCTGTGTGTCTTCCCTGGGGGGTTTGCAATACCCCTCGCTGCCCGAAGCTGGCTCTCCAGCAGTGCCTGATTCGTGGGGTCAGCAAATGACTGTCATGAAGTCTCTTTTTATGGGTTTTCACCTGCCTTTGGACTGTAGCAGCCTTGAAGTACAAAGTTGGCGTGGCATGTGCCAGGAGAACAGAAGGAGTTAAAAATACTTCTCTTTTTGGTGCTGGGTCCACTATTTGTGCGAGCAGGAGCTCTCTATCAGGGCTGGGCTTTGTAATGTATTCCATCTATTGATAAGGAGGCAAAATAACATTTCTAAATTGTTCGGGCTGTTTGCAGAATGCCAAGGCACTCCAGTGGCCTTCTATACTGAGCGCTGCTGATGATAAATAATAAGAGATATCCCAGAAGTGCCTATTTGCTTGTGGAAATATCTGAAATATTGGAAAGCTCACAGATTTCCCAGGGTAGGTGAAGAGGCTATTCAGCAAATTTCACCTCTACTTGAAATGCAGTTTTCAAATCATTTAAAACTCTAAGTGCCTAATGAAAATATAACACAGTCCCTATGGCTTCCTGTAGCGGTGCACTCCAGCCTCAGACCCACGTAGCCCAGCTTACCCCCTATTCATATTGCTTTGCGTCAGGTGATTCCAGGCTGCAGTACATTTTGTTTGAACTGAGTTCCCATAAATGGCTTTGAATGAGGGCAGGAGCCTGCCCACCGAGGAATAAATGCAGGAACAGAACCTCCTGTGCAAATATTAGTGTTCAGCGTCTACTGTAGCTCCAGTGAACATGTTCCTAACACATGTACAATTCAAACGAAAAGGTTACGCGCAGTACATGGACGTGTACCGACACGGCCCATGTGTTTCATGTGGAAGCACATTCACTATCTTAAAGCAACTGTTGTCATCAAAAAAAACACCTCATTTTCATGATGTTATGGATGCGCAGGATTGAAAGAAAGAAGGCAGATTTGTCTGGAAAATGGGGAAAGTTTGACCTAATTCTTGTGAAGCTTAGTCCAACATGTTTTGCTAAGTTTCTCTGCTAAAAGACAGCTATGTCAATAAATTGCTTCAAAAGACGGCGCTCACTGCAGCAAATCAGCGCTGTGGTTTCTGCATTCCCCGCTCTGGGCTCCAATAGCGCTGTTTGATAGCAGTGCGAGAGGAAGGGGGAAAACTGACAAAAGGTAGATAAGTACAAATAGGTGGAATAACCTATAGATAAGGAGCCTTCTCTTACTCCAGTTACAAGTTTGCTTCTGCCCTGAAGCTTCGAGATACTTGGAGTGAAATCTAGCTTCCAATGATGCTGATAGCAAATTGGCTGCTATTTTCAATGGCCTTAGATTTTCATTGCTGCTATTTTCTTCTTTTTCCCACTTGACGCTAGAACTGAGTGTTTCTTTTCAGTATTCAAATGCCTAAACATTTTTAATTATATTTATTTAACTGAATGTATTTAATGCATCGCTGACATAGGAGAGCCACCACTAGGTACAGTGTTGGGATGCGGAATAAAAGGCAATGCTGATCTTATGAGACTGTAGTGTACTGTATGTTTACATATGAAAGCAGGTTCAATATGCACCATGTTCTAGAGTCTCTATGATGCCTCTCTTCATCACTTGTTAGGCCAAGAGCCTTCTTATTTCCCCAGAGCTACTTCTTATGCATATGCATATTTATCTCCTCATAAAAACACCATAAGGCTGCTAATCTATTCTCCTTCAAACCCCTCTTTAAAACTCACTTTTTCTGTGGTGGCTGGAAAACATCTGACAATAGCCCAGCAGCTGCTGTGCTGCTACTTATTCTGCTGAAGATGATAAATGCGCTGTTACCCTCAGTCCTTTATTTCCTTTTTCATTGTATCCACCTGTTGTTTTCATCCCATGCTAAAATGGCAAGATCTTTGGAGGAGAAACTGCCAGGGTTTTTCTAAATACATACTGTGTCACCTAACATCACATGGATCTCTGAGTAGGGTTTCTCATTACTATCACAATACGAATAATTATGGATATATTGTCTAAGTAATTTGATATTCTTACACGAATGAAACATGCCGTATCCCTTCCATATATTCTGCTAAGTATTCCAAATATTCTTGCACCAGTGTCTGTTTTTCCTGCTGCAAAAGAACTAAATAGGCCTAAAATACCAGTATTTTGAGGGGAAGCAAGCAGGATGCTCTCTTCATATATGGTGAGTCCCAGTGATAACTGCCACAAACTGGGCACTGATCCCATAACTGGGATCAGTGGCACCTCCTCAGCCCTTTCTCTGATCCCCTTCCCTTGTGACCAGCCTGAGCCTCTGTTCTTCTCTTCCCCTTTGACTTTTCCTCCTTAGCTGCCAGCTGTGATGCTCGGCAGTCCCACCATGCCTTGCACGGCAAGTGTTTCCCTTTCGGAGCGTTTGTACAGGAGTGACACTCTGTGTTTGAGTCTTGTCCTGGGAAACTCTTTCTGGGTTGCTCTGTTTGGCTCTCCAGAGAGCACCTTTCTGCTCTTCTCCACAGAGCATAGGCAAGTGCACCAAAGCATGTACCGTATTCATAATTAAAATGGAAATATTTTCCAGTTTCTTACAGCAATATTTACAGTTGTTGCGATTTCAGTGTGATTTTTCAACGGTACATTCTTTTTTTTTTTGAAATTCCTAAGTCTTGGAGTTACATTACTAGGTGAGAACCTCAGCTTTCAGTTTTTCATAAGATAAGCCTCCACTCCACCTCTTTGGAGAGGAAAGCTTGCAACTGTCACCTCAGAACTGAGCAGATAAAAGAAATAGCATGCTGTTGTTATGTTTCTAAAAACTGCATTAACTTCAGGCCTTTTTCACAGGTTTCATACTGCAGTCTAAATGAACTGTTGTTTTCTTGAAATACTATAAAAGGTCAAACAACATTTTCAGTTTTCACTTCAATTTTTGTTTGTAAAAGCAGAAATTTTAATAAGAATGTGAAAACACAAAACATGGTATATCTCTGACATATTTTCTGGAAAACAGTCATCTCTTCTGGCAAGTAGTTAAAATAATGGATAATTTAGAAAGGATGATAATTTTCAGATTGAAGTGGACAATTTACTTGTAGAAATGTTTGTAGGCAGTCAATTATAAAAACTGTTTTAAAATTGAAGATGTGGGTGCTTTTGCACTTACCAATCTGGAATTTCAAACTTCACAGACTCGTATGACTAGTTCAAATGGAACAAAACAGCCCCAATTTCACATAAGTGAGCCACCAGAAGAATCAAAGAATAAACAGATATTTGTCGAATCTGAACAATGAACAAAAATGAAGAGGCTGAAATATTTTAGTACTCCAAGATGAAATAATTAACTGAGTAAGTTATAAATTATTTACTCATCGTAGGATGGCACCTAGAAAACTGATGATACATTCACAAAGTGTTCAGAGAAAAAAAGAAAAGCCCATCTTTTACAGTCTTAAAGTTGCTCATTATAAATTGGGATAAACTTTGGACTTTGCAGATCTGCTTCAGTGCATGCCACAAACAAAGTAAATCCTTCCATTTAATCCAGAAGGTATTATAGGCTTTTATAAAACTTGAGTATTTTTCTAATTTGAGACACCATTCAGACTTTACAGGCATCGGCTTACTGGGAAAAATGGAGACGCAGTTATGGATGTACAACCAACAAACACCGCCTTCAGATAACACGCAGTTTTCCCAGATTTGTATGTTTGGTGTTGCAGACAAGAAATGCCCGCTGATGATTCTGCATGTCTGAACTTACATGAGGCTACCTTTTTATTTCAATGAAATGGTGCCATTTCAGTGGCTGAACTGACAAGGAGCTGGTACTGCTGCTCAGGTATGTATCACCCCTGAGGGCCTTCAGCACAGCATCTTCCAGGCTACCTAAAAAGTTTTGTGTATAAGGCTACGATGCCTATGAACAGCACTCAGTTAGAGTTGAAATAAATCCCTATTAGCTGTGGAAACAGTGTTCCCTCAGACTTTCACTCCATCAAAGGGTTTGAAATTGTCTTCCAGTAGAGCCACAGCTTTTTCTAAGACTTTGCCCCTCCATGTATTATGATGCCTATCCCTGCATCCAGCCATGTCAGTCCATTGCCGTGCCGTTTGGATGCGCCTTACCACCTTCTTCTTCTTTTCCCACTTCTGTTTTTCTGTTTTCCCACCTTGGCTTGCTTTGCACTATCCCTCGGATTCCTATCTCCTTCCCTAGCCCCATCCCACTTCTCCCCCTTGAGTTCCCTTCTCCCCACCGCTGCTCCTGCCTCCTCTCGATAAGACCAGGTCCCAACAACAGTGGGAGCCGCATGGTCTGGCAGAGCTTATTGAGGTTGGTTCCCCTCCTTGCCTTTGCTGGAGGTGGAAACTGCTGCTCAGGATGTGCGTGGGTGAGAAAGCTGACCACTCACATTTCAGTAAATGGGAATTGACTCAAAATGACCTAAGAGATGCTTGGTGGTTTCTTGGATGAGTTGCACTACACTCATGCTTAATAGCCTGCAAAATGGGCACTGTAACTGTAAGACTAAAAAAGCCACTTGAATAATTATTATAGAGCGGTTGAAGCCATCAGGTTCAAATGCAATGTGTTGATACCCTTATCAAGACTAATCTGTAATACCATTGTAAACCAGAGAGACCGAGGGCAGAAGATGAAGATGTGGGTTTTGTTATGTGGGTGCCTGCAGATACCTCTCATTGCTGTCAGGGGTATGTGCTTTGCACCAATGCACACCAAGACTAACACTAACATTGACAGGAAGCTCTGTGCAAGCAGAGAGGCATGAAATAACTAGTGATGAGCGTAAAAGAAACAACACTTACCAAAGCAGAAATTACAGTTATCTATTGCGTGACAATGACCTCAGTGCTCTTGAAGCTTTCCACACAGTTAAGAAGGGGGTGACACTTGCTGGGAGGAACTCACTAAGTCAGGGCCAGCCATGGGGCAGGACCAAAGGAGATGAAGGCAGCAAAAAGCAATCTCCAAGTGGCCATCTCAGTTCTCAGTGTGCGTAGTGTGTCAGCAGTGAATGTGTACTTATTTGGGAGCTTGTGCGTGTACAGGGAGGTTGTGCCATGCAAAGCGAAGAATGCACTTGGAAAAGGAGATTATGGAAGACTTGCTGAAACTGTATCAGAAAGGTTGCTATGCTATGGCAAGGTGATATGAAGGTTCAGCTCTGTTAGCAATAGCATTAACGGTTATTATTGCTTGAAGGAAGGAAGGGGGATGGTATTTCAAATAATTTATAATATAACGTCCATTTTTTTTTTCCAGCTTTGACAGAAACACTACCAGGACATTCACTTCAAAAGAGTGGCTTGTCTAGGTTTAAATTATACTTGAGGCCAATTCCGCAGCTCTGCAGTGATGTTAAGTAGCACAATGTTATATTATATGTAGATGCTTGTGTCTTTAAAAATACAAAGGCAATTCTATGGATTAAAATCCAGCAAAACAAAAAGTTATTCAATTAATCAGCAGCACTTCTTTTCAAGAGCCCCATGCTGAAACTGGAGGCATGAATAGCCTACCTTGTACTTAGATGCTGCTCAAATCATTTACCTCGTCTTTTTCTGAAAGAACAGGAGGAAAAAAGCAAAACAAAATAATCTTGTGCCAGCAGGAAAAAAAAATTGCTTTCTGTCAGCTGTGGCACGTTTAAACACCCTAAATATTTCATCAGACACTCCACTTACTTCAGTGTTTTAAATAAGATTTAATAAATAGGTGCAAGTTCAGACTTGTACAGCCCTACTTTTGTCTGTAGCTGGCAATGCACTGCTGTATGTTTGGCTGCGCAGCTAAGAATTTTAATTACTTACCTGCTCTATGCAGACACTCATTCTCTTTTAACTGTTTATTAAAAAATAATACCATACTCATTGTGCAAGAAATCTTCTACATGCTGCAGAACTGCAACCTTTTCCATACTGGTCCACTATTTTCTCTACACACCCTCACGTTCCCCTGGTCTCTGCTCCCAAACTCCAGTCTCCGGAATTCCTTTAGGCCTGAGATGTTCATGAAATCCTGACACTGTTTTTGTGACCATGTTAAGTGCCCTTGCTATTAATTATACCTAGAGATCTGGGATTTTGCTGTCTGTACATTCAAATGGATGGCATAAGTAACGTTGGGCTTACTCTCAAGAAAACATAGCTGGAGCTGGTAGTCCTTTTTCTTCCTATGTTTTTCCAACTTCCAGCCTCATTTGGGGAAAAAATATTGAGGAGAATGGACTGAATTCCACAACATTTGCATTAAGAGCCATCTGCATCATCCGCATCAACTTCTTTTGTATTCTCCCTTAGTATTGTTGCTCTTTATTTATAACATGGATTCACTATCCTGTTTTACACAACAAAATCACAAGTATTCAGTTAACACAAAACACTTAGACAGCACAAAAAAGAGAGCAGGGTGAAAAAGTTCCTTCATTTTAAGGTGATGGTCAATGAATGAACCACAGTCAGAACCTGGCACTTTAAATAAAGTTGAATTATTCGTAGCTGTGTTTCTCTCTTCACCACTGTAGAGGAAGCCTACGTTGAACTAGCTATTTAATTTTTAGATACTTAAAGTTACGTGAGATGAATGCCACCATAAAGGCACGTTGACATAGGTGGCTGAAGACAGATACCAATTCCTATGCTCCACTCTAAGCTGATCAGCCTTGAGGGACCTCTACTCTGCAATCTGTGTAGCTGTATTTGACACTTTTTGAGTGGAGATATGTTTCCACTTAGCATGAAGCACAAGGATAAGAAGGGTCTGTACTTACTTCTGCTGATGGTATGCCAGACAGCCGGCAACTATGGAGTCTGTCCCATTCTAAAGCAATGGATGCTTATAAACAGGTGTATATAGGTAAATATGTAGACAGGCATTTATTTTATTTTCTGATTTATATCCTATTTATGGTTTCATATTCCCAGATGATTCCTGGATGCAACAGATGTGTTGCGACTGATCACATCTCATCCTGTCATTTTAAGTTTCTATAATTTTGGTGTAAATGGAAGGGATGTTAGGATCTGAGCTAAAAACTTTATTGGTTTTCCTCTATATGTGGCTCTCGATAGTGGTGTACTTGCTATTGGATTTCGGAGTACAACAAAGGCATTGGAGTGAATCATTAAGGAGTGAAGTCGGGCTATTTTAGGAACACTTTACGTTCCCTAGCACATTGAGACAAGTTAGCCTGTGGCTGTTCTGCCGAAATGTTCTTAGACTTTGGTCAGATGGGACCAGTGGGCTGGACCCTGCACTAATGTATAGCAAAGCAGTACTCTGAGTTTGTTGTTCTTTGACCTCAGAGCAGCTCTGGGGTTTTCACAAGCTGAAGTCTGGTGGCTTTACCCGGTGAGGTGAGATGTGAGGCCTTGCCTTTCCTGCTTGATAAAGCAAGGTTTTCAGGTGACAATGTGTTATTTTCAGAGTAAACAATGTCTAATTTGGTCCACGTGAGCACATATGATGATTAGTGTGATCAGTTCACGCCAGATAGCTGAAGAGTGGTATCCAGACTCAATCCGTGGGTCATACTTACACTTTACAATGGATGACCTGCGGACACCCTCAGTCTAACGTTGCACAGCCTGTGATACAGCACAGTACAACTCTACCTGGAGGTGCCTGCTCAGTGCCATGGTGTAGTAAAGTGATATGAGCTCAGTGTCATGTTCTGGTGAACAGATCCTGTCTCTCAGCAAAGCTAGAGAGCACAGGTGTTATGCCATCTCAGTGCAACTGGCACAGGTTTTGATCCTGGAGCTAACCTGGCTGGTGCCAGCTTGGGGTACTCCATCATTATGTGCAGCATAGCAAGCTCTTAAACGGTAGCACATGTGGAGTTTCAGTATGTTAGAGTTAATATGTAAGTAAGTGGATCCCACCCTGTCTAGTTATTTCACTTTGCTTTTTAGATTGCGTGAAAGTACTGAATGCATGGTTTGGGATTAGCCAGTTTTAAGTGGCCTTCAAGTTTGTCCAGGGACCCTGCCCCTAGGATTAAATTTAGCATGCCTGGAATTGCTGTCTCCTAAGAAATGTGTTCAGAAAAAAGCTCCAACCTGCTGTCTATAAAATGTCTATATCCACTTTTTTTTTTTGGTCTAATCTTTTTTGGTTTAGATATGTGAAGGGCAGTAGACCAGCTCAGGAACATCCTCTTTTATTTTCAAAGGAAGTAGCTTCTAATTCTTGAAAATTCCTAGGAAAAAGATGAAAGGCTTCTTCTCCAAGAACAAAACGGAGTGGAAGGAAGGAAGTGTGCTTATTTGCATCCTCTGTTCTTTCTTTCATCTGAGTGTTTTCTCCTCCTTTCTCTTGCTTTTCTCACATTTACTGTTCACCTTTACTTTCATTCACTTGTCAGAGAAAGATGTGTGCCTGCTGTTGATATTTTGCTGGCCTATTAGCTACTGCTTTGCTTGATTTGCCAGATGACTTCAATATGTTTTAGCTGTTTTTAGGCAGAATAGCCTTTACTTTTTTTTGGTGTGATATTTTTATGCTGATTCTTTTAAACTAGGTATATTACAAGTAATTCAGTTTATAAATAGCAAATGCTGCCTTTGCAGCCCCCCAGGAAGCTGGCAACCATTTCCCCTCCACCTCCTTTTCTCATGCAAGAACAGAGGGAAGCCAGAAAAACCCCTTGGAGAGAAAAAAGAAATCTCTTACTGCTCACTCTTCTGGAGTGAGGACAGGTGCTGGAAGCATTCCTACCCCTTCCTTTGTTCTGCATCCACATGAAAGCAGCAGATAGTCGTATCAAGTCATCTTGTATCAGTAGTATAAGATGATATAATGTTTAAGTAGAATTATTAGGAAAGCTGTGCATTGATATAGCTAATAACAAAGATGGTCTGATAAAGCCAAGCATTTATCATGAAGGAGCTGGACAGATTAAACTACGGAAACCGAGGTACATTCTCATTTTTTTTTAAATTTTGATGAGAACTGTGAGACCTTCTCGTCATTAAAGAACTCTGTTTTTCCCTAATAGGAGGTAAGAGTTAAAAAAGAAGAAAAAAATTGATTTTTGGTGATAATTTTGGCTAAAACCTCCAAATAGGCTAAAAATGGTGTCTAACTCTCACTTAGAAAAACCTACAAGTCAACAACATTGACCAAAATGCTTAGATTTGGCTTTGTCTGTCCAAAAATTAGGCACCTCAACTGGATTATTCGGTCTTTCTCATTAGCTAATGGAAAAGGACAGGCACACCCAGTGACGTTATCTCAAGTAAGTGGGATTAATTACCTTCTGAAAATGTCTCTTTTTCCTTGGCTATCAAAGGAGCTCAACAGCTCATCACCTGTTTTGTATAATATACCTAATTGATGTGTTACTATTAGGCCTTAAGTTGAGTTGTTCATCTTGACTCTGTCAACAGTCAACAGGAAGAGGTTCATCTCCCTGTGTCTCATCTCACCTCTTCTGCAATGGGTAGAGTCACTCTCTGGAGATACCTGCATCTCTCCATCCACCACAAATGGTATTTGGCAGAATTTTGGGCTAGCCACCTACCTGAGTGACTGCAATCAAGTCAGATGAAACAGCCTCCGTCAGAATTCGGTTTCCTGCTTTCTTGGTGTGTGGTGTTGGCCACTTTCCCACAGAGTAATTTTACATGCCAAGGATGAGGGCCATGGCCTGTCCATGTGGGGATGCTCCAGCCTTTGCAGCAACCTGCAGCCTTTGCTGGTTTGTTTATGTCCCAGCTCAGATATTTAAAGTGAGTGATATGCAGAGGAATTGCCACTGTGTTCCCAGACTAAACGTATTAAATGTATGTGACATACACTGCATTTTAAGGGGAGTGTTTTCCTACTCTGACCACTGTGACTTCATACATTTAAGTGGTTACTTAAAATATCTTTCCTTTCTTTGCTGACAAATTGATTGATATGACTGAAAAATATCTACAGCAAAAATACAAGAAGCAAGCATAAGACAACTGAAATAGAATGAGGTATTTTTCTGTTCTGCTTCTATTTGTATGTCTTCCTATTTTTGCTACAGGAATATCTCTGATTTTGGGCAGTATTTTCCAGCGGAAAACTGTTCATTCAAAACATTTAGCCTCATTCACCTAGTTTTGGTGTACCGTTCCTGCAGTGCTTTGCTAACTTAAAATGATGTTTAAAAGCTAAATATTGTTCTTCTATGACTTAAGAACGCAATCTTCCCTCAAACAATTCTTCAGCGATAGTTTATTGTCTGTAAATGCAACTTGCTTATAATCCTGATCTGCTCATAATACAAAGATAACACCATGTTTAAGTCCAATTCATTCTTTGTGGTCTTTTTTGTATGAAATTTGAAGGATGATTACCTAAATATCACTGGTTGCTTTTCTGATCTCTGCCATTTTCTCCTCCAGATGATAGGTTTAGCTGGAAGCAGATTGGGATACAGTGGATCTTATGCAGAATTTTTTCTGTGGCTTTAACACACACTCCCTTGTTTTTGAGCCGTAGGTCAGTGTATGATATTTTACAATATTTCACCACGCAGGGACTGGCCATGTCGGGGAGTTGGCTGAATAGAGCTTCCTTCTGTGAGGCATGAGGTTCTCTGTGGTTCCATCTTCTGGACACAACGTGCCCGGTGAAGGGGGGCTTCCTTTTCTGGGTTAGCATCATCTTCCTTGGCCTCTGTGAATACCTGATCTTCAACTATCAAAATCAGAAAATGCTGCAGGATTAAAAGTTTATTTGAAAATGTTGAAATGTAATGTTCTAACTCTCTGACTTTCTTGTTGGGAGAAGACAAAGAGTAAGGAATCCAGGTTTAATTGTCAAATGTAGCCTGACTTTACAATTAGTTTCAGAGGCCTTCAGATTGCGTTGTTGATAATTATTCTATTTACAGAAAAAGTACATTCCAGTTTACTAGGACTATAGTCCCCACCTCCCTTCCCAGTTTCATCATCCTTGAAGAACACAAGCACCACAGTCACCAGATCATTTCATAGCTCTCCAGTACCGACATCTACAACTCAGTGGACTCTATCCCCGATCGTTATATCTCATTGAAAATATATCCTATGAGCTTTCCATCTTGTTAGCAAAAGATAATTTTACTAAAGCACTTAGCAACCATTTTATAGTTCACTTTTAAATAAAAATTGGTTTATATAGTATGAACCTGTGATTTGAAATGCCAGTGACAAGGATTTATTTTCAACTTTATTTGTTGTGTTATTGCCTTAAGAGGCCTAGCGTTTAGGTGTCAGACATATTTCTTCAATTTGCTTTTCTCTTCCAGGACATTAAAGGGCACTTTCAAGTTAAACTTATCACAAGACTACGTGAAAATGAGAGTGTCTGATGTTTGGTGTAGGTGAGTTGACCAAAGAGATTGTGAGGCTTCAAATTTATCTTTTTGTTCTGAAGGAGCAGAAGTCAGATCTTTCAATTAGAGTGAATTATGGTTCCGTTCCCAAACCATCTTTTCACCAGATACACAAAAAAACTATGTTTATGTTTGCCACTGGTGTTTGGTGGAGACGAATGTTTCTTTAGTCTTTGTTTGCTTATGGGAAGCTTAAGGCTTATGCAAAGATTGGCACCTAAGTATAAAATAGTTTCCTGCGCAGCAATAGCTCAAGGTTTTGAAGAGAGGTCAGCTTTTAGGCTTTACTTTAATTGTTGCTCTTGTAATCCCGAGATGCTGAATGTTTTTTTTAATGCAGACATGGGCTGAGTAGACAAAACTTAAAAAAACCCCAGCTAAGTACGGTGCTAAGCTTCTGAATGTTTTCACAAGACACCTCAGGGAATGTGGAGCTACAGTAGCTTTTAGTCAATTCGGTTTTGTGCAAATTTGGTATTGTAAAACCTTTCTCCTGCTATTGAGGTTGAGGATCTCATTGTTGGGGATTAGTGTTACAAAGGGGCAGAGTTACTACTGGGATCCTAAAAAGCAGTGTCTCTTCTTAGGGAATCTTATAACAGAGTTGCTTCAGCTACAGAGTGGAGTGCAGGTTTTAAATGTCAGCTCTGAAGCGCAGCAAAAACAATTAGATGAAAGTTCTAGTTAATGTTAAATCTTAACTAATTGATTTCTTGTTTTCCAACCTGCCTTTCCTTCTGAAACAAATGTCAGAGGTATAAAGTCTTGCCTTTTCATCTGGTATGTCTTCTATTGTGTCATTAATGTTTCTATTAAAAATGCAGAACTTTGTTCTAAGCTTTATTGTAGCTGTAACTTCATCCTTTAGCCATAATATTAAGAAAATCTTAACAGTTGATTCATTTCAATGAAGCTACCATTGTGTGCAGTCATCATGGTACAACCGGCTTGCTAAAAGGGGGTCTTTATAATCGAGCTGTGCAGGCTGCTGGCGTGTTTCAACATCCATCTCCTCTCTTTCCTTCTCGAGCTGAATTACTTCACTAGTGGCTATATTCGCCTTAAAAATTGAATACAAAGTTGGCTGTGTTTCCTGCTAATACCACACGATAATTCATTGACAGATCTCAGCACAGGAATGTTCTGCACACTTCTTTGTTCCCTTGTGATAATACCCTATTCTCAGCCAAATGATTGTTTATTTTCTCTAATAGATATTCTTCTTCACTGATAGCATCGCCTTTCTTCCGGAATTCTGGGCAGATTTGTGACTTGGGCCAGATTTCAGCCAGTGTCGTTTACTTATTTATTTTCTATTACGCCTTCTGAAGAAGCACCAATATTCAAATTTTTAACAGGAACTTTATGTCTGAGGTCTGATCTAGTGTTTGACTACAGAAAAGACTCAGGGAAGTCAGCTATTAAGTTTTTCTTTCATCATTAACTCCTCTACATTTTGGGAACTAGATTGTGGTTTTATCTGACCAAAATGAAAAAAATCATCTTGGTTTACCGGCCTGAAGTTTGAGTTTGGTCCCTGGTCTCAGCTGTTAAAATCAGGGATCAAATAACTCCAGAGAAGGCAGAGGCCTTTTTTCTCTGGCAAAGGCTGCTGTCATGAGATGTGAGAATTAAACTGAGTTCATTCTCCAAGGGAGATAGTAACTTCCATCTTCAAATGAACCTTAGGGTATTACATGTTGTTATGCTACAGGTTATCGCTGAACCAATAGAGTCTAACCCTCAGCTGGCTACAGTGTTTGTCTATTTTAACTTCTGATATTTCACTCTTCTCATTAGGACCAACTAATTGAAGAAAAGCTATAATGTGGATCTGAAAATGAGCAGGATACAAACTAATAGACATAGCATAGCGTAGTGCATAGTACAGCATGATGTAGTGCTGTAGTATTTATGTTGCAAATGACTGCACCACGTTTTTGTGGCTGGGTTATCGGCAAAAATAAGGCACTGCATACTATGTTATGGCTTCAAAATGGGGAAACAGGAAGCTCAGTTGCCTTCAGTGCTTGGATGCCTGTCTTCAGGTGCCTGTCAAGGGTTTGGTTTTTAGGAAATAAGACTCCTTCTCCTGGCTCTCAAGCCTGATGCCTACAACATGGATCATCCAGTAGCCTTCTAAATTTTGAGGCTGTGTGCTCTTAAGTTATCACATGACTTTTGCTACAAGCCAGATAGGTATTTTCATACCTGTATTGTACTGCTGCTTCCAAGAAATGAGCATATGTAGCTCCTGGCTATGACATGGCCTCCATGGGGACTCCTCAGGAGCCCAGAGCTCTTTGCAAATGCACCAGTCCTCTGTGCACACCTTGCTACAACCACAGCAACAGAGGCAGCATTTCAGGGTGTGATCGCATTTGTTATATGCAAAATACTAGAAAGCTAATAGATATTAACCTAGAGAAATGTATCTATTTCAGGTTTATGCTAGAAATGAAATTTGTTAGGCTGCCTAGAAGTAGCTCATCACAGAGTTATGAATAATGTATTACACATTTTGCTATTAGTGAGGCAGTGTTAGCTGAATTAATCCACTCTTTTTTCTTTATATATATAAAAAGCCTTAGCTTCTTTTCAGCCTTTATTCTTGCTGTAGTGCAGTAGGCATTTGAGTAAAGTCAGTGATTTTTCTTCCTGTCTACTTTAGAAAACAATACTAGTAGGCTCTTTCTTTGACTTAAACACATTCATTCTTCCTAAAGCTTTTAAAAGAAGCAGAGCTTTCAAGATCAAAGATATTCATACAACACCTGTACCAACACTATTTTCAGTCGTTATTGACCATTCTTTGTGATATTGTTTTATGCAGGTGCCTTTCCAGTGAGCTCTTTAGAATGTGGAGAAATACAAAAAATAAGCATACAGAGCATCTGTGTATCTTTTTATCACACTTTAAAAAGCAGAGCTTGTTGACAAATGAAAAAAAAAGCACGTAAGTATAATCACTTCACTCCTCTGCTCCTTGCGATCCAGAGTATTAGAGAATCTTCAGATGGTCGCTCACATGATCATGAAATCATTGTGTATTCTGTAGGATTCATGGATACGAGCCAGGAATGAATATTTACAAGCGGTAGGCAAAGCGTGTCACTTGATAATCATTTCTTATTACCTCTTTTTAAATAATGGAAATTGTCTTGTCAGGGAGCAGAAATAATTCCACGTGTTTTAGGTTGCCAGTCCAATCCTGCTTGGAGAGTGTCTGGTGAATACTTACAGGGAACAAGTGAGAGAGAACTTGCAGCCTCCAAATTGTTCTTGAAAAGTGCCTTGTAAACACTTACAAATATCAGATGCGAAATAGGTGTGAGTTCTCCAGCGATCAAGAAACAAAACAGAAGGAAAAAGAGAGAGAGAAAAATGTAATAAACGGGTCTTCATAGACTGTAATTGAACTAGCGCTTTTTGCAGCTGTATTACATTTAGAGACTGTCCTTGTATTCTGTTAACTTTCTGTCTTTAGAGTTTACCAGACATAAACCGGAGGGCTCAAGGATAGAAACGAATACACACATTGAAGAAACAGTTATACTTTGGAGCAAGTGCTAGCTGAACTCAATGACAATTGTGCACTTAATTAGGGGTTAGAAGAAGACCTATTGAATAGAATAAATCCACTTTCTTGTGCAAAGGAATCTGGATTTGTTTCTTAAAGAGCAGACTTATTTCTCTGCAGCACAAGATGTAAAGGTGGGCTTTTATGACTTTAATTTGTAGCAGTTGATTGTAAGGTAATGTTCGCATGAGTCTGGTAAATTTTATTTAATTTCCTTTTCTCCTAGGACAGTAGTTATTTTAAAGGAAAAGGGAGATAAGAGGCTAATCCAGTCTCAGAATGAATGCCCAGATACCAGGCACTGTATGTGAAAACTGAATATTCATAACCATGTGCTTGAAGGGGAACAGACTGCAAACCAGTTAGAGAGCAAATACTCATCAGAAAATGGTATGATGCAGGTTCCTTCTTGCTGATAGGACCATGAGCAGGTACTTCACAAGCTGAAATAAGCAGGATACAGCCTAGCTTTTGTGCAAACCATGACTTTTAGAATTATTTTTTCTTTTGTTTGCTTACAGTGCGGTCCCATGTGGAGTTATGACATTTCATGTCAATTCTATCTTAGCAGTAACTGAACACAATAAGAAAAGCAGTGAAAGTAAAATCTATTGCAGTCCCTGATTTTGGTGATAAAGATGCTGGGGACCATAAGGAGATGGGGAGGGAGATGTTCCCGCATTGTCAAAAACAGGAGTTGTGTTCCTGGAGCTGAAAATCTGAAGCACTCCATACATTAGAGATGCATGAATTCTTCCAAAAGAGGGCAGAAGCAGCATTTACAGAGTCCCCTTGACAAATATATTACCTTCCCCCACTGCAGTCTTCTGCCTCCCAGTATTTCAGAATATAAACCTCTATCTCTATAAAACAAACCGTAAGCACTACCAGGAAACTTCACAAACACTACAGCACTTACACAACGCTGCAAATTGCAAAATTATGTCAAAAGTCCAAATGCAAATAGTCTTCCTGACTTCAAACTCCAGTAGGGAAAATGCAGACTTCAAAATGGATGGAGTGTGAAAGGTTATTTTCAGCCCCTAATATTCTTATTGTTTCATTGTGCTTGCAGTCTGCACTGTTTAATAATAATTTAATAAAAGTCTGAGGAAGTATGTGAGTTTGTATGTAGCCTCTAGGTAAAAGAAAGTCAGAGGAATAAAAAGGTGGTGGCCGGAAGGGTGTGATGTTATGTAGCCACATGTAACCGTTTTAATACTTTTTGGACATTCCAGGTGATAAGATCAGGCCCAATGTGTCACCTTACCCCAAGGGAGGGGAATTATTAAAAATAAGGCTGGAAGGGACCACTGGAGGTAATTTAGTCCAGCACCCTACCCTAAGGCAGGATCATGTCTACCTGCGTCATTTCTGACAGATGTTTGTCCAACCTCTTCTAAAAAAAACTACGCATGATTGTCTCTGCCAGGTACCCAGGCAGACTTTCTTGCATGTTTGGCAATGCTTGAGGAGGCTGTCAAACCAGCAAAGACTCATTGAACTGACAGTTGAAGAAAGAGAAGGAGAAAAAGAAAGATATGTATGTCTTCGCAGGACAGGAGAAAATGTATTTGTTCTTACATTGCTATCTTACCAAGCAAAGAATTCTTCCGAGTTTGTTTGGTTTTTTTTTTTAAATGCTCCGTTTAGGTAAAACATACATAGTTTGTTTTTCAGGCCATCAAAGGTTGGCTTTGGCAAGCAAATGCAGAAATTGAAGTAAGTGTATGTGGAAGAATTTTGTGGTCAGTTTTAGAACTTTTGAGCCTAATTTAGAGGACAATGTCTATACCTACATGCATATTTTGAAGATCCATTTTTATGTGATTAAGATATTGAGAGAACAATGCACCGTGTTTCATCATAATGTCTGTTATATGAACTCTCTTTCAAGATGCAGATCAATATAGCTTTCTATTGCATTTCATTGAAAAGTGGATGAGAAAAGCTAGCATATGACTTTATGGCTGTTGCCTTTTTATGGTGTTAGGCTGGCTCGTCAGAGCAACCAGGAAGGACCCACTGAGGCAGTACAGGATCTAAACTGCAAACGGACTGATTTGTGTGCCGGAAAATTTGAAATGTTGGGAGGGAAATACTGATCAATTTTGAAGCAGAACCAAAAGTTTTAATTGATTAAAATTTTTTTTTCCAGTTGAAATGTTTTGATTGTTCTCTAGTTTGATTGTTTTCTGTCTTTATGAATGTCTATAAATAAAACTAAAGGAAAGTCAAAATGAAAAGTCATTTTATTTAAAGTTGCTTGGTACAAGCCTTTATAATAATTTTCAAGGTTGGTATTGCAGCATTCACAAGGACTGTAAAATCTACAGAATATTAAGTCTAAATCTGTTTCAGCCTCACAAGGATCGGGTGTTGTTCTGTTGCACTTTCCAGCCTGAACACTTCTTTCATTGATACATAGCCATTGCATAAACTTATCAGTATTTTGCTTTATAAACCATCTTACCTATTGAAGAGAGAAATAATCATTCTCACGTTGCTAGTAGTTACTGTCAGAAGATCAAGAAGAACTTAATGGTTTGTTTTAAGAAGTTTTTGCTGACTTTTGTTTCTGTTCAGATCCATGTGAACTCATGTCCCTTAATGAAACCAAAAAAGTAGAACAGCTCTAAAGTGTGAATTTAATCAAAACCACATGACTTGTCCTGGTTTTGCATAAAATTCCTGCAGTCCATACACTTGTAATAGTTTCGGGTGTGTTTCAGGTTTGCTGACAAGTCAGTCACATTTTCTTTCTGATCTGGTGACAGTTTGAATAGGTAAGAAAGATATGTGGCAGTGTCTGGACATGGATGGTGGAACTGCTCTGTGATTTCTATCTTCACACGTAGGACTGAGTTGCTCTGTGAACAATATTTTCAGCTTCACCAAAAGGTATTTGTTGTCCATGGAAGTCAGGTAATTTTATTTTGTTTTTTGATACATTATGTCTAGCAGGCAGGGGTTGTAATTTATGATGTCTTGCGGACTACCTTATGCTGATACAAGGCAGATCAGCTTAGAAAACATTGACTGTCTCTCAACATATATAGGAGAATAGGAAATAAAAGAATAATGAATACATGGCAATTCTCTTACCCCTTTCTCTAAGGATCCTAAAGTCCTTTATAAATATAAGAGGTATAAGAGGTATGTCCTTAGACCCACTAAAGCAGTAATTATTGTTAGCACTTTGCAGAGATGAAGATGCTTCTTGCTACAATAACTACTGATTTTCGGATGCTGCTTATAAGAGGTGCATGACCCCGCCACTCTTAATGTTTCAGGAATGCTGAAAACAGTCTTCATCTGCAGTCAACAAAGTGATATGAGCTTAACGAACCTTGGGCTGAACTTGGGCACCCAAAAAATGAGGTTCTGAAAACAAGTGTCCATTAAAAAAGAAAAGTCTATATAATAAAGACAGAGTTGTACTGAATCTTTGAGGAGGTCAAAGAATACAATTCAGATATCAGTCTCCAGATTTCATTGCAAGAGTCTACATCAATTTCACAGGAAAGGAATTCTAGTAGAAATTTGGATGAAATAATCTAGGCTGGCAGGTCATCTTGTCTAATGCCCCTCTGATAGGAAGGCTATCATCACAGGTGAAGTGGACGGACTTGTTCAGTCAAGTTTAATCCTCAGAGATGGAGACCTCAAAGCATTTCTGGACAGCCCCATTCCTTATGTCAATGCAATGTTTCCCTCATTGCCTCTTGTGGTCATTGCCTCTTCTCTTTTTGCTGTGCATCTCTGAAAATAATCTGTCTCTGTCTTTTCCATAACCCCTCATTAGACAATCGAAGACAGCAATTAGATCTCCTCTTAGCCTTCCCTTCTCCAGGCTAAACAAACCCAGCACCTTCAGTCTTTGTTTTATGCCATGTTCTCCAGCCTCCGAGCCATCTTGGTGATCCTTGCTGCAGTCCGTCAACATCCCTCTTGTGCTGAAGGCTTCAGAAGTGCAGAGCAGAGGGGAATAATCACTTTTTGCTTATGTTGGCTTAAAATATCAAAATGAGGCCACTGTCTGGAAAGATGATCTGTGCAGCTCATCAGATGATTTCTAAGGAGGACCCAGCAGGTCATTACACGGATGATGACGAGGATCGTAAGAGATAACAAAAAACAGTATTATTAAAGCATTCCTCAAGGAAAGCAAGTTCTTTTCAGATTTGCTGAATTTAGCCCACATTGCGCTTAACTCTCTTCTGAAAGCCCAAGTGATTGAAGGCCACACAGTCCTTATGTCATGATGCCATGCACCCGTGTAGGTGCTACACTATTTTGCAAGCCCCATGAATCAGTGTTTATGAGGGGTGATCCCTGCCAGAAATCCAGGTCCAGCACTGCGGCCTCGGTGTAATGTCTCACTCTGACCTGAACAGTGCCGAAATTCTTGTTATATGGGGATCAACACCCTCAGAAATATTCAAAAACCTAACTTTAGGCTTGTAAGGGTAACCTCTCCAGGCAAGAGAGGTAGATTAGCTCCTCAAAGGGGTAACTCACAGGGATACTTTAAATTAGCTATTTTATAGCACCCTGTTTAGGAAACTGATCCCAGAGGCTGCTTGGGAAGAGAAGCACGTTTTGATATTTTTAAAATATGCCTTTATCCTTCCTCTATCCCTTGTATGCTTAGACTGATGGGTAGAGAGGGGAAAGGAACAACATCTCATAATGTTTAAATAACTTTTAGAACTTCAGTCAGGAGTATAATTAAATAAACAAAATAATAGTGATAATTAGAGGCATTTTCTATCTTTACAGATCAGAATCTAATTTCTGCTGAACGCTGGGTGGCTCATTAAAACTTGCTGTCTTTGAGAATTTTCCTGTGCGTCCACAGCAGCCAATGAACTGGTTAGAAGAACGTGCTTGGAAAGTGGTGTCTTTTAAAATTTCCCTGCTTCTTCTCTATTTCTTTTTATTTACAATAAAAATTACTTGTTCAAATTCTGTGAGTGCCACCTTCCAAAATGGTAATTGCAGACAGCAAGATTTTCAGAAACGACTGTCCACCTGGAGCACTTTTAGAAGCCTGCCTTGAAATAAAAGTATGGTAGGTCATACTTTCTGTCCTTGCTGGGCCTCTTTGAAAGTGGATGTAGACAATTATACACGGAAAGGATTAATCAGAAAGAAAAGAGAAAAGCCCACACCACTGAAAAGCTATTTACAATTAGGTTCAGCTGTGTTATACATTCATTCTGGCAGCCTAATGTGGTTATAGATCCTGCTCCAGAGAAAGGACCTTTCCAAAAAAGATGTCCAGAATACTTAACCACTGGGAAATAGGGCATCTTCATTCACCCATTAGAAAGACAAAGGTAGAGGTATGGCTTGTGGTCAAAAGAGAGAAAGAGATGACAAGAAATAGAAGAATATGCAAAGATAGGAAAGAGGAGAATGAGAAAAAGAATAAAAATTTTAAGGAAAGGAAATAAAAATATTAATCATTAAGAAAAGTTCCACTTTCCAGGATCATGTTAAAATTACATCCTGTTAATATCTCCTGAATGTTCGGAAAGTTACACTTATGTAGCTAACCAGCTGCTACGTTTTGTTCTGAGGTCCAAATTTTTGTCCTGTTTCCTTGCATAGTTCCTACTGTATATTTAATCCTATATGTATGTGTGACAGGTTTGAAAGAAAATAGGTCAACAGTACTTAAGATAAGTGATAGTTTAATCAATTTTAGTGTAACTTCTGATGGATAGTGACTGAGGATAACATACTGTCTTCACTAATTCAATTTAAAGTAGCAGGGACATAAAAAAATCCTATTGTATAAATTGCTTGGGGGACACAAATTATCTATTTTATAACCCCACAGAAGCTATAATATCCAGTAGGATACTGTTAAGAACATGCAATAATTTTCGTATCTACCATGATTATTACTGATATACAACGTACATGTAAATCCAGCCTCCTTCAGTTCTGTGCAGAGGAATCTTTCTTGTATAATGTATCTGATGATATAGAAGACCTCAATGATAAGTTGTAACTGGACTTTTATTCAATTTATTCTAAATAGATTTTTACTTAAAGAGATCCCCACTCATGTACAGCCTTCCAAAGTTGTTCATCTATGGCTGAGGGCAAAGCATGCAAAGCACAGGTGCTGAAGACTGTTTAAATCATTAAATATTTTAAAATTAGTATCATTATTGTCTTTCAAAAACTGAAAATGTGCATGACTTTTTCATGCAAATCAGCCCAGGCAACGCATAGGTGGTAAAAATGGCCTGGAATCTTCAGTAGAAATATCAATATTCCCACTAAGAATATTGGAACCAGATCTCTAGTAGGTACCTATCAGTATGGTTCCATTGATGTCTATAAGCACTATGTCATTTTGTAAAGACTTGACATGAAGACAGTATTTTGACCTTATACTTGAACTGAGTATCTTTCTTGTAAAGTCAGCCAAAGAGCAAAACCCTCGTGGAGGAAAAAAAAAAAAAGGAAAAAAGTCATATATTCAAGGTGAGAGACAATTTTCTGAAATATCAGTGGTACCAGACAATGGATAGTCAGCAGTCAACAGAAGTTGCTGAATGCATTGATGCTAGAAGAAGAGAATTCAATCCTTGAACACTGAAGCGGGAGAAACTCAAGTCAGAGTGCAGAGGAAGTTTCAGCCCTCTGTATGGCATAATGTAACAATCTTATAATGTTTAGATCAATCTATAAAGGCTGACAAAATGTATGAACTTTTACCTGCTGATCGAAAGGTCATGTACCAGCTAATTCTTAAATGGGATGAAAAATAGTCACCAAACTTCATACAAGCAGTGATCTCAACCTACGACAGAGCAAAAAAGACCTTTGGGAAAGGGAATGATACAGAGCTGCTGAGATACGTGCTAGGCAGAAGTGTTTCTTTTCCCCAGCACCTTTCTTTTCTCAACATCCCTTCCAGCCGCTGTTGCCGGGGACCCGCTGCCTGAAGCGTTGTGCTCACGGCTCTCCCCCATCCCCTTTTGGTGTCCCCTCAGAGAGACTCTCAACGTGGGCATCCCACAGGCCACTGGGAGCCCTGCGAAGACTCAGTTTGCTTTTCCTTTCCTTTCTCTTTAAGAAGTGCAACTCCATTCTGAGTTGTCCAGCCTTTTTGGGATGATGGGGCAAGAGAAGGCAAACCTGAACATACAACACAGAGGGGTGTAAATCCTTAATATTTTATCACCTTGAGCCTGACTGCCACCCACTTCATTTGGGCTGGAAGAGAGCTGCTTCCCTCAGGATGCTTTGGGAAATGCCATAATCCAGGGGTTGCTAGCATGTATTCACTACCAAAGCACTAGTATCCCATGGCAATAGAGCACAGCTGCAAAAACTTGGGGGAAGAGGTGTAGGAAGCTTGTGATGGGGGAACAGGGTTCAGAGATGCTGGCAAAATAGTGAGACCCCAATGGAAACTGCTCTCCTGCTACTACTTGTTTCATTACTAACTAAAACCTTGAGCAAAGTCAGTCCCTCTGATCTGGCAAACTCTGTCCAAAATCATGTAAAGAGAAGGTCTTTGCCCTGAGGCCGTCACCATCCTCACCACTGCACAAACGTGCTCTGCAGTCAGGTGGGAGAGTGGCAAGGCTCACACACGGAGGTACTGCACTGGCATGGTCCCTGCTATGGTTTGTCTCTGTTCAACCTGTCCTTCTCCTACTGAAACAGAAAGAGGCTTTGTCACTCATTTAGAGGAGAAAGGAGGGAAGGCAAAGCACAGACAGCACCCTCAGCAGCATTTCTTGAAGACTCAGGTACCTAACATGTAGTTTAATGGGATCTTTTCAAAGCTACTGTAATTAAATAACCAATTCGCTTGCAGGTGAGGGCGGTTGCTGTAGAACAGAGCTGCTGTGCCAATTTGTTGTGATATTTTTCTCATTTTACGTTTCAAACAAGAGATGCTGTACAGCGAGGTAACACTTATAAACTGCACATGAATTTTAAAAATTGTCAGCCCAACTTTCTTTTGACCTACTTTTTGCAACCTTTGAATAACACGTTCATGTCTCCCCTTGTGAATGAGAATAATGTGTGCGTTTTGAAGCTAAAACATGAAAATCTTTATCAGGGCAAAGCCTTTTACATGGATGAATATCAACGATGAGTGTCTGGAAGAAAAAGAGATTTCTTCTGTAAAACTCAACTAATAGTTTAAAAATTGTTATCAGAGTTCATTTCACTTGACTGAATCCCATTGAGTAGAGTAAAAAAGTTTGGAGGAGTTAACGCTCTGCTTTTTGCCTTGTGTTTCTGTTAATAAATACCTCTGCACAGCCACTTTTCCTTGGCAAGGTCTTTTTATGCACATGACTAACTTTAACTGACTCAGCGCAACAGCGCATGTGCTTATAGTCACGCGGGTGCTTAAGCGCTTCACCTCATCAGTGTCTCGGGCAACAAGGATGAAGGGAAATCTACTGCCCCAAAGGGACCAATCTGTTTTCTATGACAGTAGCAGAAGGTTTCAGGTTTTGCTGGGAAACAAAAGCACGTATGTATCAGGGTAATCTGGATATCCTTAGAAACTTTCTCTCTTTGGGCCTGGAAACGGCTGTGGAATGGCCACTGATGTTTCCTGGACATGTTGGCACCAGGGTGTATGGCTTCTCATTTGACTTCTTCCCCTTTACGCTGCTGGGAGCCACTGAAGTCCCTACCCAAAGGCAATGCTCCGATCTGGAGCCGCACATGTTGTGTCCACTGCTCTAGAGCGTTCCCAGCACCCCAAACACCAGAGAAGAGTTTCACATGTGCCAGGACTTGTAGTCAAAAACAGCCAAACAGAACCATGTACACTCCTGGCTCCCTGGGCAAACATCTCATTTTTACAGTGTCTTCAATTTAAGGTTGGTGATGATGGTGCGTGATGGTCTGCCAGACATTGTAAAGCTTTGTGAAGCATATGGGCTTTACCAATGTACAGGTAAGAGCTACAGACAGATAAAAACTACTGTGTTATCCAGATGTTCCTTCTGAAACGATTTCATTAGATTTAGGTTAGTCTCTTCTGGAGGAGAAGCATTTTCTCCTGCCAAAGAGTCTGCTATTAAAAACAGCATTGCAACAAATAATGAATGTTCATAGCATTGACTGGCCATGACAGCTCTTTAAGACCTCAAGCAGTATAATTAATGGGAACATGATGAATTAACCCTCATTTAATTCAGTGGAGTTATCTCAGAGATAACTTTAACTCCATTGCCTTTTGTTTGACCCATTAGCATTTTTTTTAATTACCAGAAAACTGTGTTTTCATAACCAGTGATTTTTAAAAGTCAAACGTGGGAAAGTTTTGGTATAAGGTTTTTATATATAACTGTTTCTTTCCGGGACATTCAACAACTACATTTATTACCTCTTCAAAATATTAGTTTGTAATTTATGAACTTATGTTTATGAACTTTATGAACTTATAAAATGAAATTTTTTAGTATAAACGATAGTGTCAGCACAGTGCAGTAATACCGTATGTGTCCCACTATCCACTACCCTGTCCTCACCCCCATGCTGTTCTGCAGGCTTTGAGACTGCTGTTTTAGTTTAAGGTAAGCTAAGAACCTTTTTCCATTGATCTTTTTATTCCACATCCACAAAAGAAAATGCTAGGACGTTGCTACTGATTTTTTCCCCCCAATATGTGGTCATTATAAGCAAAAAAGAAGCTCACACTTCTACCTTTTAATTGGGCATTTAGCAGGACAATGTTTGAAAGCAATTAATGGGAAAAACATTTTTGTCCTGTTTTATCAATTGGTCTTCAAGAAAAATGCTGTCCAAAGTAACTATTATGTGCAAGCCAGGAAACTGTTGTCCTTTTCAGTTTTTCCCATGTCACAATTTATTCATTTAATTCAGTTCTCCAAAATTACTGCAGTGCCAATTATCTCTCTATGTGTAGAAAATGAGTTTGGCCTACTTCAGCTTTTCCTTCATTTTATGCCTGTTTTCTACTATTCTTCAATGAGTGAGTAATGTGGGATGTGAAAAAAGGGAAGATCTTCAAAAATATGTGAAGTGTCTAGAGTGGCTTTTTGGTACCTGTGAAGAGGCCCCTTGAAGAAGCTTAAAGGACAATAGAATATTGCGGCTAGCAGTGGTTTATTTTGTCCACATGACTCATTTCACACGCACCCAGGCAACTGATGAATGGAGGATTAACACAAGTTTTCACCTTATTGAAATGAGTGATTCAAAGCAAACAAATAGGACTAACTAGGTTGGAATATGAAATTCAAGTTTCTCTGACTGCTTTTGTCATGCATCACTTTCAAACTTAATTAAAAATATGATAGCTTTGAAATTACTTTTAACCAACTTTGTTAAACAACGGTAGTTTAATGTTTCTTATTGTCGCACAAGCCACTTGTTTCAAATCCAAAGACTCTAAGAGACTGTTTAAATACATTAAAAAAATTGTTTTAAAACAAAATGAAAAAATGCTGCATACATACATATATTCAGTCCTTGTGCGTGTATATATGCACTTACACAAAGAAAGTGTTAGATGTAATTTTTATTGTTAGTTGCATGATGTTTTTCTACAAATATTTATAGATTGATAGGTAGCACTATAAGAAAAGTGCTTTAGACACTATCCTTATGCTGACTTATGCAACACATTCAACTCCTTCAACTTTAAAATTATATTCCAAACTGGTTGCGGTTATCCATGAACACCATTCACTATGTGACTTTATAGAGTATAAGTTACAACACCATGATGTCACACAAGCCATAAGCTCCAGTTTACAACTTTAACAACTTCCCTGAAGGAAGGGTAGGTTAGCATCTCCGTATAGTGACGTCAATACCCAAGGCGCACGAGTGCCTGTCGCACCAGAATATCTTCCTTCAATTTTCTTTAAGGATGCAACAAATAGATATCAACCCCTTTTTTGTGGGGCAGAAAGTGAAACACACCTAGCTGACTGTACATTTCAGGGATCGTATGGGCCATTTTGATAATGCTCACCAGTGCCTCTCTAATGAACGGGAAACTCCATGCAGCTGAGTAGTTCAATTGACTTCTGTGGAGCAGCCCCGTTAAACCCTGCCTGCAGAGCTATGCAAAAGCTTCAGGATACTGCTGAATCACAACTTCTGTCCCTGAACGTTAAGATTATGAGCTTGGCACTCCACAAGTAACTTCAGTAGAAGCTTCTTTACTGAGTTAAACCCAAGAATTTTGGTTTAGTCAGTGGGAGTACCAGGGAGAAAGAGGGATAGTTCAATTCCTCACCTAAACTGTGGCTAATCCTTTCTGAAAACTTGTACCTATCTGGGCAGGGGGGACTGGAGGCTGAATCTGGTCTGTTTTTCCCACTTTCCCACAGCCAGCTGGAGCACTATGGATTAGCAGTGGTGAGATCCATTTTTGTCATGCTATTGCTATCCCAGGTGCAGGATGATGGTGCAATGCAGTTTGGAGGGACACTTTGACCTTGAGGTGAGCAGGATGAGTTGGGATATGGGACCATCCGTTAGGATTTGCCTTATGAATAGCAGACATTGGCTAAATTCTGACCTGGAAACCAAGAAAATTTGATTGGCGCTTGTGAGAAAGCTTTTGGCTTGAGTTGGCATCTGCTTACTCCTCAGTAAAGTAGGCAAGACCTTTGGCAAATTTAGCTATCAAAGTCTAAGGAATGTCCGCTGAAAGTGTACAAACTCAAATCTTTCCCTCCCCAAAGTCTTTCAGCTTGATTGGCTGGAGTGTTTTCACAAACAGGCCTTTCCCATAAATCAGTCTCTTCTACCGGTTTTAAAAGCCTTCATCTAGGCATGGAAATGTGAAGCCTGTTTAGCAAAAAGTTTGGGGATATTTTCTTTATAAAGAGGAAAGGATAATTTATGTATTTTTATTCTCTCAATTTTAAAAAGAACTGGAACTTTTTTTGGATTAAACTTAGAAAGGATTTCAGTCTGAGTCAGGCTTTTGATATGGAAAATCTTTTCACAGCTCTCTGTAATAAGCAACTGAGTTGCTATATAGAATTATGGAAAGCATCTGGTAAAAGTAAGCAAAGTTTTTCACAAATGAATTCCAGCTTTCCGTGAAATTTCAACATTTCCAATTGTGTTTTGGCTCAAAAATTTAAAAATCTGTTTAGGTTGTGAACTCCCCACAGGCAAATTTGAAATATCTCATGAAAAATAATCTCCAAAACTCACCATTTGGAGCAATGAAATAATTTTTGGCCTTGTGAAACAGACTAGCATATTTAAGATCAGATACATGGAAAATTGTATGCACATTCCACTGAACAGTATTTGAATATTAAACCAGGACAAAATGAGAATCAAAACACAGCTTCTTCTCTTATCAAGATAAAAAGGTGAAATTTGTCCTTGAGAAGCATTTCTTTCTGGAAATAGTGTCCAAACAGCATGTCTGTCCCTCTAAGAAATGCAGTTGCTCCAGAGAAAAATTTATATTTTAACGTTTGTTATTGTCAAACTATATTTCCCAGTTAAACTTACTCAGGCCAAAGTATTTTGATAAACTCTTGCCTCAAGAACAGGTGGCACCGTCAAGAACAGGTGGCACCGTCACCTCTGTGAATGACGATTTGTAACCTCAGCAAGAGTGACTCCCTGGGCAGGGAGGAAGAGATGAGACTGAAGAAAGTACTGATGACTGCAGAGCCCAGAAGCAGCCGAGAAGCAAACCAGAGAACAGAGTGGTGGTGCTCCAGGCTGTCACTGTTCCCAGTGCTGCGCTCCTCCAGGAAGTTCCAGCTCAGCATCGTCTGTGCTATGCTCATGTTCTCCCACTGAGATAGAGGGGCACTAAGGCCTTACTCCTGTTTCTTGCCATGCCAGTGGAAAGACTTCCACTTGCTTCACTATGAATTGGACCCTACAAACTCTTGTTGCTTGTTATGCTGAGATGAAAACAGCATCCTCACGAGAGACACTGTAGAGCATGGGATAGTCAAAGAAAAAAAGTTTTTCCCACACATTGAAGAGCAGCTCTGCCAGGTGTTTTAACTGGTTTGTATTGCTATCGCGTGCCATGGACACTTCAATGTCATCCACTGCTAAAGGTCATCATCTAACCCGTGAACACCCTTTCATACTGTTCATTACCAATGCTGTGCAATACAATATCTCTGCCCGTCTGGGCTGGGTCTGGAACACATGTACCACTCACTCTTTGAACAGTGGCTAAGGTCAAATACTGCCGGTTATCATTGCAGGAGATAATTCTTCCACGATGGAAGCGAGTCATCTACTTCAGATATAATACAGTAAATAAAAATTCAACACAGTGTGAATCATTAGACTTCTGGATACATCCACGATAGACTGTAGATATTGTATTCCTGAGTGGTGCCATATTTATGTGCGTTCATGGGTGTCTGGCTGTAAATCCCACTGAATCCATAATACCCAGTGAGTATTTAAGGATTCAATTTGAATCGGAAGTTTTCCAGAGTAACGTATAGGCAAAATCCCATCCTAGAACGCTTTCTTCCTAGAAGGACAGAACATTCAAATGGGAAGTGAAGGTACAAATAATTCAATGCAGAGAGAGACATTGCACCCATGTCTTGTACACGCTAAATGAGTGTATAACCCATAGGTTACTGCTGGGCAATATCCCTCCGCTTGGATTTTATGTGGCCTGATTGTTGATTTGTTCTAAGAAAACCTGTGGAACTGGTGAAGAACAGAGTTTCTCAGTATTTTGTTTTGGCAGTAAGAGTCCAGGTAGCTTGGCATACCTTAAATTTAGTCTAAGAAGCAAAAGCACTGTATTAATACCAGAAGGCAAATAGTTGATGAGAAGACCTCACTCGCCCCAGACCTCACCTGGAAATAGAGGCTCTGAACATGACCTGACACATGAAATGAACTCTCTAAGAGCTCTCTGAGGTCTCTTTAAAACAAACTGTCTCACCTTGTACAGTGTTGCTGTTCGGCAAGATGCAGAGCTAAAAATCTATGAACCGTCTTCCACCCGAGGATTGCAACTGCTCTGAAAAATCAGTCTAGCTAACCACTACAGCCAGCAAGCAGAACACCCTTTATAGTTCAAGGAGAAATGGAGGGTGCGTGTCAGAACCTTGAAACTAGGAGTGCAAAAGGGACAAAAGCTTTAACCCAGTCTCAGGGCTGAGCACGCAACAGTGCCACTTTTCGATGGATGAATCCTAAATATTCCTGTGCTGTAATAAGGTCTCACTGTCATTTAATCCAGATTTTGACATGCAAAGTGAGTGGTTTCAATTTCAATAAAATCTCATCCCTAAAAAGTTTTGGTCTTTGTTTATTTTTTAACTGTCATTGATGGGACTATTATACTGCTCTCATTAAGGCTCATTCTGCAAGCCACTAGTGTGCAGTTTCCAGCTTATCTTCCTTCACCTTACAGTCTTTTCTTCTTTTTCTTTTTCTCCTGTCCTTTACTTTCGAATTCTTCACCTTTCGCAAGGAAAAAGCTAGTTCCAGGGGCAGAGTGACAGAGTCAAGCTTAAGAAACATCTGCCACACCACAGTACAGAAACAGGCTGAAAGCATGCAGTTAAATCACTTGATTGATGCCCGAAGTTATGAGTGAACTTAAAGAATAAAATAACAATTTCCCCTCCTACCACATCAAGATTTGTGCTGTTAATCCCAAAAATCAGCAGAATGAGCGCTGTGCAATACTGGTTAGCAGAGGAAAAGAGGAGCAAAAAAAAAAATGAAGCTGAAAAACTCTACTATTTTCTGCTTAACATCCTGATGTGGCAGTGCTGTTATCAAACTCATCTTTATTCTTTCCTCTTCCTCATTCCATTAACTCACAAGTCCCAGGGAAGTCAACACACCATCACACTCAATCTCCTTTGAAACCTTCCCCAAATGCATGCAGAAAAAGCACTATCCAATCCAAATAGTTGCAACTTGCCTATTTTATTTTCTCCTGCCTTTTCACTGGATGCTGTTTAAAGTCCCACTTGCTGTCCAGAACCACTGTATAGTGCTGCTGTGTGCTGCGAACCAGCTGCTGCATTGCAGACTGGGAATGACAGCTGATCAGGAGGGAGTTAGCATGATTCCTCTCTCTGTAATTTGCAAAGTGCTTTGGGGTTCAGTGGAGTCTGCCGTAGAAATGTGTCATTACCACATCTTAAAGGTTACGCAGCAGTGAGGGGCAGTGGGACACTACTGGGTCCCAGCGCTTCAGGTTTTTCTGATGGTTTTCGGAAAGGACGTCTGTGAACTCCTGGCTATATCCAAAGACTGAAAATGGGGGGAAATGGGTGAACTGGCTCATCCTGCAAATGCCCTGGAAGAAGGCTGCCAAGTGCCCTACTGAAATGACAGCCTGGGGAGAGTTCAGGGAGGCAGCACAAGGTTGCCTAAGGTGGAGAAAATTAAGAGTTGTGTTTGCTTTGTCAGAGTGCAGGGGTAGAAAGGAGATAACTCTGGTTTACTGAAGGGTTGAGCTACGATTCACTTAAAAAGCTGCTGGATCTTCATGGACGCGTCTCCGGCTCTGCTGAGCAGCCCTGACTCTCAGTCATCTTCCCCAATTGCAGGGCCCCACCCCCACCCCCAATCCAAATTGGGAAAGAGCTGAGAATTTGTCTCACTCCAGACCTCGCAGGGCCACGAATGTCAGCTGCTCTGTCTGATGACTAGCGCGCTGATTATGCACCTATGCAGACACATGGAAGCTCCACAGGGAAAAGCTCCCCAATACACACACATTTGTAATCTCTTGTGAATAGAGTCCTAAGTGCCCATTAACTATTGCTCAATTACACGGGAACTCTGCAGAAGTAAATATGGCATGCACATGAATATCAATTAAAGCCATTATGATCAGTGTGGTCGTGAGTCAGGAGGGAAATGTGCATAATCTTGACAGAATAACGAAGACATGCTTCATTTTACCCGTGTGGATTGAAATAGAATGTTAAGCTAATAAAAGCTTTTGCATTTTTAAAAATAGTTTAATAAGCCTAGAATAGTTTTGAATCATATCCGCCTGCAATTTCAGTTGTTAAAGTTAGCTTTGACGTTCTTTTTCTTTTAAAGATAGAGGGAAAAACCTCCATTGCTGTGTCTATAATTTCTCAATTTCCCTTTCCTCCTTCCATTGTTTAGCTTTCACAACGGCCCTACCCGATATAATACCAGCAATCAGATACTTGCACAAAAAATGGTGATAGAAGTTGCTTGGCTGAAGGGCCAGACACAAATACAGAGCGCTGGCCTGGGAAACAGTTTAAATTGAAAGCAAAGAAGGTCTTGCACTCTGGCAGCTGGGGATCTGCTTTGTGGGATCTGATTCTGAATTTCTCTACTCACCTACTGGGTGACTGTGGGTAAGTCTCAAGATGATGCTATTATCACTGGTGTAAGTGCAAGGTGTAAAAGAGTGGCACCACCTTGCTATAAAGGCTTTATAATAAGGATCTCTTTATGGTCCTGGGTTTTGCCTTGGGAGGAGAAGGACAATCGATGTATAAGTCCATGGGACATCAGGGGCAGGCTGACTTTAACAGAAGTTAAGGGAATACCCCAATGGCACCTTACTTATCAAAGGTTGTGTCCTCGTTTCCGCTCTTAGGGAAACTTAAATGCAGTCTTTCTTGTATACTTTCCGCGCTTTTTTTTTTTTTTTTTTTTTTTTTTGCTATGTGAAGCCATTAGCATCCTCTCCAAGGTGCTATTGAATTTTGGAAGCCTGCTGTCTTGCAGAGAATGATATAGGCTCCTCAAGCCATGAATGACAAAATTTGTGGTCCTGTCTGTCATCTCTCTTAGACTGTTGTCCAAGGGCCCTACACATGGTTTTGACAACACATCTGTGGTTATTGCTTGAAGATGCATCCAGTTTGGCTTAAATGAATCATACAATTTTCATTGTTTTGAAATCAACCATGTTCTCTTGTAGCCTAAAAAAGACAGGTAGGTTACATCCATAGGGGTAAACTTAACCCGGTCGGGGTACGGGCCAGGCATTGACTTGTGATCATCCGCACTGTTAATTTGCTGGCTTCATCCCTGGCACGCTTTTGAACCACGCCAGCTAGCACTTTTGTAGATGATGTCTGGGCACGGCTTGGGGATTAGCATTGGTCAGAAACCCTTCCTGGCAGACACCAAGGGTTTTGCTGAGGGGATATGAGTCATTCTCAGAACTCCAGTTTGTTTTATTTACTAAGGTGTAGCCACAGCCCACGTCTATACTAGTAGGCTCAACAGGAACGGGGCAAAGATTCAAGCACCTTCCTGCCATTGTCCAAACTATTTAACTATTAGCAAGTTCCCTGGCACATTTTTGGCCCATGCCGTCAGTCTTCCACACGATGCCCAGGCACAATCCAGGCAATAGTACCAGCTAGGCACTGCTCCCAGAAGGCAGGACGGAAAAAAGAGAATTTAGCCATACGGTTACAAGCCATGCCTTGCCACTCGCCATCAGGGCAAAGAACGGGCCCTGGCCCGTTTTATGTACTCGAATAGATGTAGCCATAGAGACTGGAATGTTTGTACTGCTTTTAATTAAATGGAAATTGTGTTTCGTGGCAGTTCTCACAACAGTTTAAATCTGTGGGATCAGGGTGATGTCAGATCACTGAAGTCAGAGACTGGTATGTAGACTGAAAATATATGTTGATGCATCTGTATCAGGAAGGTAGGTAATTAACAGTGGATGCAGTACAAGTGGGCTGACAGACTATATCGTATTGAATAAAGCAAGCAGTCTAGTTTCTGAATGCAATGTAAACTTGAGCTTGTGATAGTTTCAGAAAACAAATTGGAACAGTCCTGGGGGACCTGTTTAGAATTATTGTACTGGGAAAATACTTAAACATTTTAACATAGTTATTATAATTTTGACCTAGCAGAGGAAACAGCTGGAAGATTTTAGGGCCGGGGGTACATTTGGATTGTCGACTAATTTGCAGCATTGCATGCAGTTAAATCTACACATACAAAAAAAAATACAGAATTTATCAAATACAGCCAAAAAAAGGAAAGGTTAGTGAGTAAATATCATGAAATCCGATCAAACAAATCTCAGCTGGCCAAAATGATGAAACTATGGCTTGCATACAATGGCATTCTGAGGAACAATTTTTCAGATCGGAAAGTCAGTTGGTGTTTGCAGAAAATTATTTCACATAAACTGGCTAGAGTAGGACTCATCTATTGATATTTATTGCTAAATAAGATGCTTTCTGTCCGTTATTAGGTTTGTACGGCATAGACAGCAACATGCTCAGCACTAAATCTTCAGCACAGGCTCTTCAGGATAAGTATTAACTGAATACAGGGCTGCAATTTCTTTACTGGATTGGGGCCTCATTGCCTGCAAAATGAAAGCTCTTGGTAGCAATTTTTAACAGACTTGTATGGCCCTAAATTTTCAAAGTGATGGCCGTGCAGCAGAGAGAGTGTTCACATCTCCTACCTGTCCTATAAATGAGTGGGGGAGCCACAGGGGTCTATCAGTCTATGACCAGCAACAGCCTTGGGAAGAGATGAACCTGAGGTATCAAGAAAGTCTTGCAAGGAAATGCAGAGCCTCGGCCTGCGTAGATTTTACCTGACTTTGGTGGGTGCAGATGACCTTCAGCTCGTGGCCTGAGTGGTTACACCATTGAAACCTTTGCCCTCATTTACTTGATCAATATAAGATTCATAATTTCCCCCTTCCAAGAATGGGTTAAACTTAATTAGTTAATAGTGAAAAGCACTCTGGAGATGAAAAGTGCGCTACTATATAAGTGCTGACTATTAGCCATTATTAGGTCCTTTCTTGTTTTTCGTACAATGGCCCAACTAAAACGCAACTCAAAAACTTTTTCTTTATAGGTAGGGGTTTGCCCATTCAAACTAGCACATTTAAAACACATTTAACAAGTCGGATTGGTACATTTTTAATGGCCTATAGTGGGTTCATGGCAAAAGGGGCAGAAAGTTAATTTTTGTCTCCGCTTTTTTAATTCAATAGGACATGATTTGAGATGGGGGACAAAGCTTCCTAAAGAAATCACTGTGTTGGCAAGGCTGGTTAAATAAAACGTCCTACAGGAGCTAGGTAATAAATAAAAACCCTGCCTTCACAAGGCTTTGTCATTGTCTGGAAAGCACAGAGAGAGAGAGAGAGAGAGAGAAAGAGAGAGAGAGAGAGAGAGGGAGAGGGAGAGAGAGAGAGAGACTAAAATAATTAAAGGTGCTTATTCTGGTGTAGTAGCACAGCAAATGAAGTATGCTTGGATTTTCCCTTCACAGGAGCTAAATCTGTGACCTTCTGTGCCAGAGGAAAGAGTCCTTTGTGTTCTCAGCTCTAATAGCCTTACCATGATTTCATTTCTACCAGGGTCCATGAAACACTTGTTATATTTATTTTCATTACCTCCATCTTTTTTCTTTTGTGAAGAGGCATTAGTTTAATCTTTAAGGAAAAAGTAGATTGTTTTTGTTTTCCACCTTGGTTGACTGTGTGCCGTTATGTCTTTGGTTTGTCTCCCATGTTTCAGAATGTTTCTTTTACCTTGTGGAATACTGTTAGAAGTCTCTGTACAAAGGCAAAAGCTGTGGTTGCTATAGCAATAACCAATCTGATGAAGCTGTGACCTAAATCATGACTGAGAAAAATAGTACCTTTTCTATATCACTGCAGTTACTGCTTCCTTGGATTATGCTACTGGTATGCAGGGTTTATTACCTAAAATGAACTCTTTAACTCCAGTATACAAGAAAAAGTAAAGTGGTAGTTCTTTAACAACTCTGCCGTTGGGCAGGAACAAGAACAACTTAAATCTGCTGAAATTTATAGGTGCAAAGGACTTCTACTCTTGGTAGCACATGTGAAATTAGACCTTGGTGCAGCACAATCTATGTCTTGAAAATCCAGGGAGCTTTGATTACTGGAAGCTACTTAAATCAACACAATACACAGTTTGGATTTATTGATCATTCCAGAACAGCAACTTGCCCAACTTGTTGAATTCTTTACTTCCTGCCATGGCATACGGTCATCTAGGAGTGAAGGAGGGAATCATTCTCTAGGAGCAGTTGCTTGCTTGGTTGATGAAAATCTATGGTAAGGAAATTGGTGCAAGCGCCCAAGACCGTTACCTAAGATACCAAATCAGTGTTTTTTAATTTGCTCTGACCACCAATGAACCCCTCATTAATAGGAACTATGTATTAGGTCATTTGTGCACCTACTTTGTTTTCACAACTGAGAAGGGATTGTAACACGGAAACTAATATTATAAAGGATAAGATGGAGTGGGATTTATCCCATTGCACTTCTGAAATTTAGGCTTTGAATCTATGCTTATCATCTAGGCTCCCTCTACAGTCAATGAAGAGAGAGACAGAGAGAGGTAGAGTGATTTTTCCTCTTCTAAAATGGGTATCTGGGATAGATGGGATGAAAATCTAGTAGAGCATCTCTATCGCTGTGGACTACAGAGGGCACTTGGACAGCTTAGGTCAAGCACTGACCTTTTAGATGGCTGCAGTTGTGTGCGATGAACTCCTTCTCCCATTAATAGTGTTAAGCAGTATATCAAGTATGGATAGCCACTACTGTTATGACAACATGGCAGGAGTGTAGTGCTTGGATCTTCAACTTTTTGAGTAGTAACTTGCCCTGAGTTCCCCTAAATCAGTGTTGAATCTAAGAAAAAGAAATGACTGAACTACGGGAGGATAGGAACAGAGACAATATCAAAATTACTTGTATTGGAGAGGAGGGGAAGTGGGAAGTTGGCAGAGTTAACTAAATCAGCTTCACTGGAACAGCACACGCAGGTTGGCAATTGTGACTGCATTTGGCTTGACAAGTAGCTAGCTAAGAGGTACTTGTGCTGCTATTACCCTCCCTGCTAGTCCCTCACCCACCCTTCTGATTTAAACCCAAGTGGATAAATCTTAAGGATCAAGAGACAATTAAATGTCTTTGATGAGGCTCGTTGGGAAATTGAAGTTACTGTCTTTGCTATCTGAGATTTGGACTGGAGATGTACAAATAGTAAAGAAGCCTGGCTGCTGAACTATTTGGAGAGAGCTAAAATTACCCATTTCTTATGGCCACCTGGTCTCTTCAACATCTGCTGTGCACTTGGCTCAGAGACTGCCTGCTCTCTGAAATCACGCCACACATGACATGATGTGTCACAAGTAGTGTGACACAGTAGTGACATTTAAAGGGACACGAGCCAGGCCATCAGCTCATCTAGAACACATATTCCAGAGCTTTCCCACTTTCGGTTGGTCGCAATATAGAAATGAGATCACTGTGACCATTTTCAATAGCCTTAGGTAGATTGGCACAGGGAATCATTAGTTTCATGGGTGGTCAGTTAAAACCAGGAGTCACTTGCAGTACAAGGTCTTAGGAATCCCTTTAATTTTCCAAAAGCTCTTTCCCTTTCTCAGCACTCATATCTGATTGATGGTGGTGCATTTATGAACTGGAAATTATGTGGCTACTGGCCAATGTGCGATATGATAAAATATTACGGTGAGGAGACTTAATATTTCACAGCTAAAGAAGCTGAAGCCTAGTCCTCTGTGAAAGAGCTGACTTCTGCTGGGAATAGCACCCATGCAGAGCCCTAACTGAAAACAGTCCCAGTGACTAAATGACAAAGATCACACGTTCTTAGTGAGCAGAAATGAAAAGATCATCCCTGGAATAAATTCTCTCCTGAATTTGTGGTTCAGTTTTGACCTCAGTAGGCACCTTAAGCTGGGGCAGAGCACTGTTAAGGCTGGACTGCAGGAGCAATGCTAACACTAAAATATCTAGATGCTCCCAGAGTGTGTCGAAGGGGTCTTATGATAACTTTTGACTGTTCACTTACGCCTCCTTTTCATGCAGATACCCCCATAATTCTTTGCTTAGCTTTTACCGTTTTACTTTATAGGTCCTGCCGCTCTCCACTCCCTACCTCGTAATAAGCACACATTGATGCCTCCTATAACCTACTGCTTGACCCGTGGCAAAAGACAAAAATATGCATATCTGTGCCACCGGAAGAAGGCTGGAGACATCAGTGACATCATCAGTGTCTTCGGTCCCTGGACTAGCAGGCAATTTGCTAGGACGATTCTCCAGCTGATGTTGGGAGTATGTTTTCGTTAAAGCTGAGTCTGTTTGTAAAGTTACTATGCCCTGCAGACAAGGGGTTTACTGATTCTAAAACCTGTCCAATAACCAATCTTTTAAAAACAGCTCCAGTCTCCATCTGGGACTGTTTTCAGCTCTTTTGCTCTTCAGAGTCCAGCAGATACTGCTGACCCCTGTTTAGCTTAAATCAGCTAAAAGAGCAGCCATTTCAAAATACTGTCTTTCCCACTGCTTCCTTCTTGCGTTGCTTCTTTCTTCTACTCCCTGGTGAAGAAATTGTTTAAAAAGTATTTTGACCTCTTAATCCCACGGTCCACTCTGATGGGATTGTCATGGCATTTGATGAGAGACTGAGATTACAACTCCTCATAGTTTTTCTAATCTACCTGCTTTCTTTCCTGTGCACTCACATTCTTCCTTCCTACAGCAGAGCAAATAGGTGCAGAGATTCACTCGTTTTGTCTTCACAGTCCCGTTCAGGGATCCTTATAGTCTTACATTGATAGTTACGAATATAGAAAGAATTGTCTTCTTCCAAGAACTAGGACTCTCCATTTCTATCCACTGTCAATTTAAAAACAGAATTTCCTTCATTGCTCAACCTCTTTCTTTACATTGTGGCTGCAATACGCCATTTCAGAAGTGCCATCACCTTTATCTTTTTACATTCTGATGTAGCCTGTAATCAACACTAGCTTCAGTGACTCTCATTACTAGCTCTTGAAGTGATTCTTCAGACTCAGCAAGAACAACATCATCATCAGATTACAGCATCTGCTTCCTCCAATTTCAGTCTTACCACTGTAGCCAACAACAACGATGCACATTTGCATTTCAGTGCACAGACAGAGCTGGTGCTGCACCACAATGCAGCCCTGCTTGACTTCCTCCTGCCCATCAACCACTGTGCAATGTCCTTTGTGAGTCTTTCTTTTCACCTGTGCCTGCTCATGTACAGCACAGTAAATTAAATAATGTGTAAGAAAGCCCAAACAGATATTAAGAGAGTTCAGTGTAGCATTCAGCTGCTCCTTTCTCTTCTATAGCACAGATCCTTTTGCACTAGGTTTTTTGTGATGTTAGTTTGTTTTTTTTTAGCATTATTCTAAAAGCTGATTCCCAGCATTATCGTCAGTGAGCTAGCCTGTGTTTTGTTCTTTCTGTACTCAGTTTTGCTTTCATATTTTTCAGTCCCTTTCTTCAAACACTAAGCTCATTTTTTCTTTGCACGTTTGAATAAGAAGTGGAATTATTTGGCAATGCGCACATCCTCTCAGACTTCCCTTCTCTCAGAGTAGAATGAGTTCAGTGTCTCTCATTAAGTCCCATAGCCGCTGCCCTGTTTTTCCACAGAAGTTTACAGATCTTACGGGAAATCTTGATACCAATCTAGCATGAGAGTGTTCTCTTCAGGTACACAAAGCAGGCAGGCATGAGAATATTTGGAACATGTAGCGATGATTATTTGAGTTAATGACCCCTCTGTCTTCCTGAAAGAATAATTCAGATAAAAGATCATACAGGAGGTTCTGATGTTGCGATCAGTGTTCTGCTACTTCATTTGGCCTTTTTTGTTTTTGTGTTTGATAATGACAGATGTGCTCTCTTAATTTCCTTTATCGCTATAGTACTAAACAGAAACAATCATTTGCAAAAGAGTATTTGCAAGTCTTGAATATAGGGTTCGGCTGAGAGCCCGGGAAGTCTTGCTACCATTCTCAGCACGTGTGCTCCAGCTTTGTCAGGTCTCATGCTGGCAGCTAGTCCTCCCCTGGGTAGATGGACTCACCTGAGACTCACAGGTGGCCAAAGGTGACACATTCTGCCTCCCTCCGTTGTTCGCACCTCCTGAATATAGAAACCTATGGGTTTTAATGATGCTAGCCTTAAGGAAACCAGCTGTAATGCTCTTTTGTATGTCCATGGTGAGCCCAGGAGAATAACAGGATAGCACAATCTCATAGATGTGAAAAAGGCCTGATTTGAGAGCCATACTGTTTACTCAAAGTTAGATACATGTTCTGTGAAACTCCAGTGGCGGAGATGAAAAGCTCTGAAGCAGCTGCATTTACTGAGAAAATCAAACAGTCATCTTAGAATTGGTTAGATTTGGTTCCATCATGCAGGCTGGAAAATATTACTTTTTGCAAATGGAGCTTTAGGTCTGCTCCAGGGAGGCCGAAAGAGTCACTAAAAGCAGAATCAGACCTAGCTGATCAGTCATTAAAGATCCCTTGTAGAAATTAAATGATTAGATCCTCAAACTTTTAAGGTTGGAGACTCTATGAAGAGCACGCAGTGTGACTTCTTGTGGAATGCAGGCTGCTGATTTTTCTTCAGATTTCTTTTTAAATCTTTTCATTTTTTATTGAAACACTGTGAAAAATTCAAACCTTGCTGAATATTTCTATTCAGCTGCCGGGATTTTGTGTTTTAAATGTTGTTTCCGCAGCATACAACATTTACAGCTCCCATTATTGTGAAATTGTGTAACGTAAACTGAAATCTTGTGGCACCAAAAAGCTAAATTAAAGTCCATTTCTTAAGATTAGGCACCGAATGCATTTGCTCTTCACAAGGCCAGCCAAATTATGAGCAAAACTAAGCGTCATTTTAAACACAAGCAGTCTTGCAGCTTCACTCCTAGAATAAGAAAAGGGAAAAACTCAGAAGAGAGATAACTAGTTTCAGCTTTTTACCTTTCATATCAAGCTTATATCTTACATCATTAAAGGCTGTCAGCTAGTGATTCTGAGAGCAAGCTGCAATCCTGGTTCGTTCCCAGCAGTAAACTAACCTAAAGGCACATTTCTATAAGTGTTAGTAAAGCATTAATAAATCCCCACTGTGTGGAAGTAATATTGGAGGGTAGACGGTAGGGTAGGAGGGTAGAAGGTATTAAGTCACTTAAAAGCTGTGGCTAGGATCCACTTGCTCACCTGTCATATCTAGCTGACAGTCAAGAAATAGGTATCAAACTTTAACACGACAGTTTCTTAGCAGTTCTTAACATATTTCTTAACAAAGGTACCAATTCTTTATACACTATTTCCAATATTCTTCTAATGTAAGCATGATCACATTTCTCTTGTCAACCAACTTATTTTACAGCATTTGGAAGAGAGACATTTACCCACTGAAAATCGGAAAAGTTAAAATAAAAAAAAAGGAAAATCATAAAGGAGAAAAATACGTAGAAGAGGAAGAGAAATAGATGGAAAAATTGGAGGGAGAGAGGTCAGCGGAAGAACGTGCAGATGGAAAAGGATTATAGTGCTAGTCCAAGTAACCCTGGCAGCTTAAAAACTTTTACAAAGAAAAGGAGCTGCTCGCAGACTTCTGTAGCTCAGCTACCTTCTGCAGACCTTACTGCTGGTGTTGACCCTGCAGAAGGAAAAAAAATAACATGGAGTAAATAAAAAGGAAGAGATAGAATGATATATGTGAGGAAGAAAAAAAGCAGGGGTGGAATTGAAAAATGAAGGAAACAGAGAGTGAGGAATGGAGAGACCAAACAAACACAGGAGACAAGCAGATGAACGAAGGAAGAACGCCTGAGGAACCTTCTCGTGGAGCAACATAAAGAACAAACTTCTGCTACAGGGTGAGAATAGCTGAGGGTTTTGGCCTCTAACCTGTCTTTTCCTGATATTCTGTTACTTTAAGACCTATGCCTGAATGCAGCATCCAAAAGAACCCAGATTGGCATTATTTGCCATCAAAAGAAATATGGAGGTTTTTGTGAGATTTTTGGACCGATTCAGTTAGTGCCAGGAGATTTGAATGTTTAGATAAGCAACTGTGAAAACTAAACTGTAAATGTCTATTGTTTACCCATATATCTAACACTATCTGGCTTATTAGAAAATGACCTTGGGGCTTTTTGCAAACCGTTGCTACTCTCTAGCTGGTCTTACGGAATGCACTACTTTTCCAGGGCCAGAATTGCTGTTACTCTGAAGTTTATCTGGGGTTAACTCCCCAAAAGCAATGCAGCTTTTTTAAGAATAAAAGAACATAACATGTGAGCAAACTCATCTGAAAAAAATCTGTCTACATGGCTCAAAAGACAGTGATAGGAACAGGGGAGCATGGGGTAGGCATGCTGAGATAGACTGACAGTACAAGATGGCAAATAGAGGTGGATTTTTTTTGGCTGAATAGCAACAAATTTTTACTGATCTCTTGATCACCTTCAGAACCTTAGAATTTCTCTCTGAAACATACTACACTTGTTTTTCTGTGCTCTATTTTTAGTTTCATCCCACTGAAATGCATAGGGTTATAGTGGCACAGGATTAGAAGGATGAAACAGAAAAACAGCCTAGTTTTTATACACAGTTGCACATGAAGAATGGGGAGTCATGAAGGGAAAGAATACTCACGGTCTTAATGCCAAATGTAAAGTACAAACCTGATGAATTAGAAATTCTTGCAATTTACAGCCCCACAAGAAAGCTACAACTCTAAAGTCTTCATCAGCTCACACCAATATTTCATTTTGCTGGTGGAGGGTAATTTAAATTCTTTAAACTGCTAGAATAGAATGTAGTGATATAGTACTGGGCAGAAAATGTAAAAAAATTAAATATTTGATACCATTGTGCTAGATAGACTGGTAGTTAAGGAGTACATGGGAGGTTGCGAAAGCAATTAAATACGGGACTGTTAGTAAGCAGAGAAATAGAGTTCTTTGCATGACATGGACAAGAGGAGGTCATGAAAGCACATGCTCCTTATTTTAATATTATTCATGAACTAAAATTATAAATAGGCTAAGTGTGAGGGACCCAGAACAGTTTGGCTTCTGTCACAGCTGGATTTACTTGCAGTTCATGTTGTCCTCCTTCCTCCTCATTTTCTGCTTCCAGCAGCAGCACTGCCAACTCTGTGATTTCTCTCCTGAGGTTCACATCTAACCTTTTGCTTCAACATTTAGCATTCAGCTCCTGGAGTCATGTGTTTTTCATGATATACCTGGGTTTTGTTTGTTTTTTGTTCTTTTTTGAGCAAGGCCTTGTTTTGCCAAAAGATCCTCACAGCTATATTTCATATCAACAGGCATGTACAAAATTGTACTGCTATAACTGTGCTGGGGGAGTGACTCCATTACAAGTCAGTATTTGGGCCACTTTTTGGAAGCGGGTTAAATTATTACTTTGTCCGAGCTACATCAGCTAGGTACTAGTGTGAGTGGCCAGCTGGAAGAAGGGTTTATCCTGATCTAACAGTATCTTTTTAAATTCACATGGTAGATTATGCCAAAAAAAAAAAAATCCCATGTAGGCAAGACCTACATTTTTAGTCCTTAGGGCTGCAAAGAAAACATGACCCAAGTGTATTGAAAAGGCTTAGATACTAGAAGGCAAATAAAAAGAACACCAGTTGTGATTTTTTTTTTTTCCAATTTCATTATTTTTGTGCCAATCTCAAGGTTTTGGGGGCCTGAACTCTGGAATCCTGAACCCTTGGGGACGATAGCAGTGTTGACTATAATTAGATGGTATGATCTTTGGGACAGGGACTCTGCCTACTTATGTGTTTGTACAGAACACAGTGTAAGGGGATGCTACCCAAAAGTAGGCTTTCTGGTCCTACCACAGTGCAAATAAAGAACTAATATTAACAAAACATACCCACCCCACTTCTAGGTCCCCATTTACTACACATCCACAACCCCTTTCCATTTCTCCTGTTCGGACTAAGGCTATATCCATCCCAGAGTTTGTCTTTATTTTGATAGAAGTCCTTACCCTGACATTTTTATGATTCTAGGTCACGCTTAATTCTTCAGGTCACAGACTGTATGTACCTTTCTGTGAGTCTGAGCAGTGTACTTAGACTTCAACAGGTGTATTTATATATGTAACCTGCTGTGGGCTTACTTATGAAACAACAAGGAAAGATGAATCATGCTAACTCTTCTGCAAGGAAAAGGGCAAAAAAGCTAACTCTTACTGCCTGCCTAAATTTAGCTTTTGTTATTTGCTACAGGATGAATATTACCCCTGTGCAGATGGTTCACATAAAACCCTGCACACCACTGAAATTATAATTAACCAGTTAACATGTGGCTTTAAAGCTGTGCATGTTCCAGTTTATTTCCCATGTTTCTGTCGTAATGAATTATTATATTGCTTAAATGTAAGGAGCTGCCTCCTTTTGTCCAGGAGTCTACAAATGCGCCAGAAGGTATAGATCCAGAGCCTGATGGAGCTGCCATGGTGCAGCCCACTCTTTTATGACAGGTGCTATGAAGTAATATTTCCTACTGAAATTTCCAGCCATGTTAGACTGCTCACATCTCACTGCTCCTGCAAGAAATGTATGCGCACTTTCCCATGTATTCCTGCAAGAAATGTATGCGTCCCCTGAAACATTTGTTTCAGGACGTCTTATTTAAAGAACACAGAGGACAAATTACAGAAACAACCTTATGAACCTGGAGAAAAGCCTCCCAGGCTGTTGAGTTGAGGCAACTTTTGCCACCAAGAGCTCAGTGCATGTTTGTGAGAAATTGGGAAGTACCAAAATTATACCCCAAAACAATTCAATCTCTGAGGTAGAGATGTTCATCACATCTGTCAAATGAAGAAACTACTTCTTAGAAGCCACTTCAGCATATCTCTAATAGATTCAACAAAATTTTGTCCTTTTTCATAAGTTAGTAAAGACAAAAGTTAAAGATAAAATGTTTATTAAAGTATCTCCATCAACATATAATCTCATTGCAATTCGACCTAATAACAGTCTTCCAACCCCTTATTCTTATAGTATATCCTTTGCAAACATTAAACATTTGCACAAAATTATCAATGCAGGTGCTTGTTTAGTATTACAGTTTTATAGGTCTGATCCCAGTAATTCAAGTTTGTTTAAGAAGCTTCAAAACTGTGTATTTTGTGCCAGACTGCATAGGTATAGTTAATATAAAGAATACCACGTAGTAAAATAATACTTTGGTGATCTCAGGAGCTTTATCTCCTCCAGAACTCCCCTATTCTTCATCAACACTGAGAATCGGTATGGTTTTTTTTAGAAGTCTCTCTTTTAAAATAGCTGCTCAAAAATTTTACTGCAAAGGGTCGAAACACAACCCATTGGAGAGCAAATGCAGCAGAGCCATACACAGAAGATTTTCACATCGAATTATCAGTAGTAGTAAAAATTTTTTCCACCAGCAGCCCTTAAGGAAAATCTTGTTTGCTGTACTTTATAATCGCTGTCTTTCTAGTGACTGGGGAAGAGCAAGTGTTGTGTTTCGGTGTGAACGATTTCTTTACCAATACTAATAGGTGGACCAAATAGGACTAAAATGTCAACGCAGTCTTTTAAAGGGTTGTTTTCTAGGAAATGAATGATTTTTGGAAATCACAATCCTTAGCTGTTAATAATAACCGAGCTTGTTTTGATGATGAACAAAGTAAAATGACACTTTGATAATAACTTTCCATTACCAATCAACATTTTCCTTCTGTTTACTTTGTGTAACTGTCACAGTCCCTGAATTTTCTTAATCCATTTTGAGGGCTCCACAAAGATGATAGCAGAAGGCCATGCTTCTCCAAGCCTAAGAAATCGTGTTGGATTTCGTGGGGAAAGGAGGCTTTCCCAGCTGAACTAGCTGAGACGGGATGCTGCTTCCCCGGGATTCACTTACCTCTCGTGTCTCAGGTGCCTAATCCCAGGTGCCGGGGATGGATCCAGTGCACAAGCCTAGTGGGGAAAGAGGCCACCTCAGAGCTGGCTGTGTGTCCTGGAGCTGAGGGGCTGAGTATACATTGTTGGACAGGGCAGCCTCTGGTGGCCAGTAAACCTGATGCTACACCTGCTTTTTTGGCAGTCTGCTGGAATCTTTGTGTGTGTGTGTGTGTGTGTGTGTGTGTGTTTTTATAAGAAAGGCTATACTGCAGTAAATGCAGATCTCTCGTCCTAACGAAATGCTATTCCAGAAAAGCAGAATGTGCTCCCGCTTTTGTGAACCACCAGCAAGCTCAGAGGAAGTAGAGAACAGACCCTGGCCCACAAACCAGATGCTCAGGAATGGGCTGAAAGAAGGATCAGAGAAGTAAGGAAGGAGTGGAGCTCCAGGAAAACCCAGTGGGGTGTGGGAAGAGTCTAAACTCCTCATGAACAGGCTCTGCTTCATGTTTGCATTAGCAGGAGGAGCAGAGAGAAGCACTCATTGACACTTACCTACTGTGTACCCGGAGAGGCCACTCTGCAACAGCTGTACTGACTCCCCATGGGGAGAAAACGGCCTATCTGCCTGGGGAGACCGGGGCTGAGTGACTACCAGCACCTCCAAAAGTGCTGGAGAAGCTTTGATATCTCCGTTTATGAATAGCTGTTCTTCATCATGTTCTTACTGCCAGCATATGCCTTGGGGCAATGGTCCAAATGCTGGGGCTTTGTGTGCCAAAATGAGGAAAGTTAATTCGACGCTCTCGATAACACCGATAGTATTTAACGCTTTTGATCTTCAAAGCACTTTACAAACATTAGCTAATTAATTAATCCTCAGAATCCTCTTCTGCTATTATCCCCATTTAGCAGATGGGGAAATTGAGTCAGAGAAGTTAAATGACTTGCCCAAGGCTACTAAGGAGTTGGCATCAGGGCAGTGATGGGGAATTCCTGGCTCCTCCTTTCAGATCTTCAAAACAGCTGTGGTCGCTGCTGCAAATCTGAGGCTGCCTGAACCATGGGTACTGGACTGAGCAGCTCTGCAGGAAGCACCATCTCTGCAGCTGCACCTTCACAGGCAGACATGGACAAGTCAAAGTGCCACCTATAGACTTGTGTCACTGTGCCCACCCCTGAGACTGTTAGGATTTCTTAACTTGCACACTTCCTCACACTCACATATCTACAGAGCTTCTGGAAAGGAACTGACTTGTGTCTGGCCAACCTGGGCCAGAGTTTTGTCTGTGCAAATATCCATTCCAGCTTCTTGCACAGGGCTGTCCCAGAGATGATGCCTCCATGCTAGATAATCCTATTTTAGAGTTAGGGGACAGAGAAACAGAGGTAGAGGTAGGGGAGAACTGAATGTAACCCTTTAAACCTTTATTTGAAAAAAAATCTCCATATAAGGAATAAACTGAAAGGTGACAAACAAGTCATTAGGGGTGGAGACAGCACGCTGAGGTAGAAACCACAGCTCTCAATTTTTGCTCACCTGGGGAGTTCTGTATCTGATAGAGTACTGAGATGGCAATTTCCTCTACTGCTCAGGGATAGGGTTGCTCAAGATCTATTGCAAAATCAGGATAATAACTTAATATCAAAGAGCCATCTAACACTTTGGCTCCACGTAACCTAGCAAACCAGTCAACGCTACTAGAAAGCAGATATGCATTAGTCAAATGAGGCTTATGAAAAGTGATTCTAGTTTAAAAAGCATATTTTAGTTTGCCATGCACATTTGTAAGGGGTTACAGCACTGGTCATTGTGACATAGCTGCTAAAAAAGCTACAGCAAAACAAAAAAAACAAGGAGGGGGATCTTTCACGTATACATTATTGTGGGAAACATTTGTGCCAAGGTAGGATTAGAAAGGTACTAACCCTCCAAAACATAGAAAGGTTGTGTAACTTAAAAAGGCAGTAAAAAACAAAGCATTCTCCCTAGATTATGGGAAATTACCAGAGAATCACAGGACGGTTGATGCTGGAAAGGACCTCTGGAGACCAACCCCTCCTGCTCAGAGCAGGGTTAGCAGGGTTAGCTAGACTAGGTTGTTCAGGACCAAGTCCAGTCAGGACTGTCTTCAAGGATGGAAACTCCACAACCTCTCTGGGAGACCTGTTCCAGTGTTTGGTTACTTTCACAGTAAAAAAGTTTTTTCTTATGTTCAGAAGAAATTTCCTGTATTTCGATTTGTGCCCATTTTCTCTTGCCCTGTCACTGGGCACCACTGGGAAAAGTCTGCCTCTGTCTTCTTTACTCCTTCCTGTCAGATATGTATATACACGGATAAGATACCCTGAGCTTTCTCTTCTCCAGGCTAAACAGTCGCAGCTGTCAGGCTCTCCTTGTGTGACAGATGCTCCTGTCCCTTAATCGTCTTTGTAGCCTCACTCCAGTCATGTCTTTTTTTTTTCTAGGAGCCCAGAACTGCACCTTTTTTCCCTTCTTGGCGATAAAAGTGACATTTGCTCTCCTCTGTAACCTCTCCCAGTGGCCACAGCCTTTCAAAGATAATCAAGAGTGGCCTTACAACAACACTGGGCAGCTCTCTCAGCGCTCGTGGGTCCATCCGGTCAGGACGCAAAGACCTGCATATGTCCAATTGGTTTAAATGTTCCCTAGCCTGATCCTACTCCTCTGAGGGTAAGTCTTCATTGCTCCAGACTTTCCCTCTGTGCTCAGGGACCTGGGATTCCTGAAGACAAATCTCACCAATAAAGACTGAAATAAAGAGAATATTACTATCTTGGCCTCTTCCATGTCCTTTGTCCTTCACTGAAAATATGAGTGCCAGTTTGTCTGTAACGGGAACTTATTCCCAGTTATTGTAGCACAACTGGCAATGTAGGACACAGAGCTGATCTGCTAATATTTACAAGCCTGAAGGGAAGGGAAATTTTTCCCTGTCATTTTACAGGGACACAGAAGCACAGAAGATCCTCAGGCCAAATCCAGAATAAATGCACAGAAGCTAGGGCTATTCCTTATGATATTATTATAGTCGTGGTTTTGCTGGTTTAGTGTTTAAACTAATCCCAGCTAATAGTTACTCCTGGCACCACAGATATGGAAGATTTATTTTATATTAAATAATTGCAACAAATCCATATATAGTGAGAAGCATACAGTATAAGAGAAGTTAGGAGCTTTAAGAGAGTTATGAATTGTGCCTGTTATGAAGAGCTTTGCATATAAGATTTGTAATGGTATATTCATGTTGAAAGGAGTTCAGTACGTTTTAAGTGGAAAAAATAGTTCATGCTACAGACAAAAATAAATTAGCCTGGGAGTTTCCTATGTCAGAAACTGAAGTATCTCACAAAATTATTAATAGCTGTGTGTCTTTACGGTGCTAGTGAATTTTGCTATAGAGATGTAATGTGGGAGAGGGTTCTGATATTACTTCTTCAGCTTTCTGACAGAAAACAATGGAAAGCATAATGCTCAGCCATTTAACCTCAGGGGTGTCTGATGGTTCCTTCTGCAGTCAGTGCTGACAGTTCAAGGATGAAAGGTATGGTGTACATTCTAGTTATTCAAGGGTTAAAGAAGGTCCCATAAATAAATTATGGATGCATTTTTAGAGCACTTTGCTAAGAACAAGAATGGCAGAAAATATCACAAGGCTGTCAAACCAGATTAAAGCCCATGCGCTCTGAGTAATCTGTGGGGAAAACTAACAAACTGTATGTTTGTCACGTATTAAAGATATTTTCTTAAAAAGCTGATTTGCTGAATGAATACAGAAGTCCACCATTGCTTTTTCCCATCTGTCGCTGCTTCTTTCCCAGTTTGAAGTGTTGCTTACAAAATATTTGCAGCTGGAAACATATCCTAGGTAAGTGACTCCATGAAGACTAAATCTATAGAATCAAGTGCATATGTTAATGTCTATGTGTGGACAAAAAGTCATAGCATATATGCAAATTTTCTCAGCAAAGTTTTCTAAACCCAGTCATGTGGGTGCCTTGAAAGCTTGCCTTTACATTATCTGCTGTTCCATGGCACATAAGCTATGTTTATAATATAATAATATTGGAGGTACCTGTGTATTGTGTACCTCTGAATAAATAAATGGGTTTATTCTTGATCTTCAGATACTGGAATTGAAAGGATCTACATACAACTCTCCAACAGACAGAAGCAGGGCTACAGCAGTTTGCACACTATTAATCCAATGTCCTAAAGATCCAGAATTTGAATCAGGGAACCTACAGAAGTGATAAAGGTGTGGTTGCAGAGCAGGATCCTATTACATAACACAGCCAAAAAGGATGCCTGGGTCCTGACAGAAAGGGTAAGCGCTAGCTAAATTGCTAAAACTGTTTTAACTGGGGGACTCAGGAACGCTTCCAGGCTTTCGCCCTGGATGCATATTCTATTTGCCACTACACTACCTCTTGGAGTAGTACCCTCCACATCCCTGCATCCCCTCTGCCTTGTTTTCCATGGGGAGAAAGCCACTGCATGGACTAAAAGGATCGATGGTGGGGCTTCGCCAAGTCTTTGGGAAATAAAGTGCTTAGGTATACTGCTGACCGCATAAACTCAGCTGTGTACATGCAGACTGCAAGCATAGAGACACGTCTGTCTCATTCAACCACCCAACACAGCAATTCATTTTTCCTGCAGAATTTTGAGGGATAAGAGACCTTCATTGCTCCATAAATCCATCCTTCAGTCAGACATACTGACTTCCATTGCTGGCTGCAGAGTGGTCCAGCTTCAAAAACCAGAATCACCTAATGCGAGCATAACCTTTACATCGGAAGAGAAATAGCTTCTAAAAGTTAGAGCAATCTATATATTGCGTATGTACGTTGCATATTTATATAAATATATGTTGCATTAATGCACTAAATCTACTTATTTTATAAAACACTGTCATGGCACTTCTATACCCATCTCCCTTTGGCAGATTTCCCCTTATTCTTCAAAACCCCGCACAGAAGATAAACAAACATTTCTCTCTAAACTGCCACTCACTTCAGTGGGAACATGATCTCTCCCTGTGCTGCTTATGCATCTAAACATCTGTAGGACTGGGCCATATTTATGCCCCAAAGACCTTTGAACATCCTGCATCTAGAATCACCCATTGTAGAAAATACCTCTTAATACGTATGAGATTCCTGTATCATTGCAGCTGAGTTCAGAGCTCAATAAAATATTGAAACAAAATGGGACTGGGATTGTGGTCAGTCCCCGCACGCTGACCACTTAGACTTCCACACAACACAACGTACTGGAAGGCGTATGCCGCCTTCCGTGCCCTGCTGGGACGGGGTTTGGCAAAAATGCATGTGGTGCCCTATAGACTTGAGTCAATACAGTACTTGTTCTTTTCCTGTGTATTGAGACTTACAGTTCAAAGCTTGCACGTTTTCACATGTTAAAAATCAACTCCAGGCCAAAATAATCCCAGTAAACAGTTATTTTATAAAACCATGAGTGCAAAAATTTCTACCACACATGTAATCATATGCTTAAAATAGCAAAAATAAGAGTATTAAAGACCAGAAAAAGCATTTAAAGATTTTAAATAAATAAAACAATAGTTAACAAATGACAATCTGAAAATGCCCAGAACTACAAATTTCAATCATTAGTTAACTAACATTTTTTTAACAGCAGGAGAAATGATTTTGGTGACATCAATTGACATTTTTGAGGTTAGTTAAGAAAAATTCACATCACAGAAATGGATTCTTCAGGCAATGTTACTGACAAGCTTTTTAGAAATTGGTAACTATTGTTAATTGCATAATAATTTGTCGTCTCCAGGAAAAAAGGAAAAATACATGGACATACTGGACCGTGCAGTATTTTTAATTAGAATAAGTGGGATAAAGTTGTTATACCCCAAGTTTTAAATGACTTGTTGAAGGGCAAGATTGCATGCATAAAGTAACTGCCACTTTACCAAAAAAGTATACGTTTTTCAGAAAGTTGCCAAGCAGAGGAATGCAGACACTGGTGCTGATGAAAAGCATGTGAATCCCAAGGCGTTCCAGTTTGGAGCCACGGAGCATTTCAGACCTGCCTCACCATTCACAGTTAGGCTGGAAAGCTCACAAAAATAGGCTTTCTTGTGAGATATGTGCAACAGTGTTTAGGTAGTCACCTTGCAATGTGAGGGGCTACCCGGATACCTCGCTTCAAGGGGGGCAGGCAGCTGCCTGCACTCCCAGTTTGGTTGCATAACTCTGCTGGTATCACTGCAACACCCTAACTAGGCCAGTAAAACTCCTAGGGTATACATGTGCAACATATTATGCAATTTCATGCAGTGATACCCAAGTTCAGACTAAACAATTTTCTGTTTGTAGAGGAAGCAATCCGGCAATGTTAGCACATTGTCCTGCTAGCTGAGCACTTCCACGTGGTGCTTCACTGAACAATACTGTAATTACCTTAGCATGCTGTCATAGTCTGTTACCTAGAACTTTTTCCAGATATTGTCATGATAAACAATATTTAAAAATGCTAATATGCTCACTTTTCATAGTGGCAGTTATTCATAGTAACAGTATCAAAAGAGCATCACTCTAGGGAAAAATGTGTAAGCTGCTGCATGAAGTATACTGCTGAATCTCTTTTTCCAAAGTTGGTGCATGTTCAGATCTTGAAATTTGACACATCGGACTGGAGAATGACAGATTTCTCCTGAAGTTTCATCTTCCATTTCTGTTCTCAGTTGTATCTAAATTTTTAAATATCTGCAGCTGTTCAAAAATTTTCTAGCTGCAAATATTCTTCACGTAAAATGCCATTTTCTCCCTCAAAACATTATCAAGGAAAAATGCACTAATAAACCTCCCGACACTACTGCAATTGAGAGCTTTTCCCTGGAAGACAAAGGAAAAACATTCAAACGATTTGCACAAGAGAGCCAAGCCATTTCCAAGCTGTTTCCAAGCCACTGCCTGGTCCGGCTTTTCAACAAGTCAAAGTTAGGCACCTTGCAATTTAAAAAATGTACAAAATATTGTATTAGAGGTACAGACCTTCTCAGAGTAAGGAAAGATGTAGCAGCTGCCCTTGAAAGCGTATGATTTCTGCAGCTGATAACTGGTGAGTTAGCAGGAACACAAAAGGAATATGCCAGCCAGAGATTACACAGACAAGCAACCTGCATGCAGCATCCAGGCCATGATCTGTTTTTTTCTGTCAGCTTTGAACACTTAGACGCAATCATTTCTCAGCCACCTAATGATAGTTTAAAGATTAGCTGTGCCACAGGGGCTGGTGCTGTTAAGATTGTTCAGATACAACTAGCTCAGGTCCACCAGGAATTGAAGCAGTCAGGTGACCTGGACGACCACAACCCCCACTGGGGAAGACAACATGAAAAGCTCTTGATGGTCCTTGCCAGCTCGAACTGGGGAAGAGAGAAATTCCTTCCCCACTCCAAACCTGACAATGTTCGAACATCAGCACAGGAGCCAGAAGCAATGGCTTGGACCCCAAGAGGCTGTTCGGCACTTGTGGGAACACCCAGCTGTCTTACCAATGCGGGGACATCAGCACTGAGGCCGCCTCCACCTGAGCTGGCTGTCGACTCTCTTCCCAGGGAGTGCAGATAGGCAGGTTCTTTTCAGATGAGAGTCATCCCATTTAGGAAAGGAGATCTCAGATAGGCCAGATGAATCATTACTGTCTGTTAACTGTGAAAGGTTGTTGACATCTATATGGCAGCTGTCTACAGCCACATAAAAGAAATCTTACACTTGGCCCTGGCTGTGCAGTCTCTGATGCTTTGGATAAAAGAGAGAGAAAAAAAAAGGAACACGTTACATATCGAGGAGGTGGAAATTAATCTTGTTCTTACAAACCACCAATAGAAAGTCATATTCAAATACAACAGAGATATGCTACCACAAATATGACCAGAAAAAGGATAAGGTCTACTTTCATTACTTCTATGGGGAAAACAATGAATTAAATACATTAGCTTTATATCACAAACTTTTATTTTTAACTCTGGGGTGATCACAGTGTTTCACAGAAGTTTCTCCACGAACATGAGCAAATTCCTCCTTCAGACAATGTAGAAGATGGAAGGACTGGTGGTGTAGTACTGCACAGCAAGCACTGACCATAAGCACATCGATGCTGGAAAATGCTCAGCGTCAACAGAGTTAAAGAAAGGTTACTTTTACACCGATGAAGCGTACCTGAAAAAAAACCCCAGCACAGAGGTCTGCTGGCATGGAAAAGCTCATATTCGCATTGTTAAGTTCCCTTACCCTTCAAAGTAGGGTAACTGCATTCAAACTCCTTACTGGGAGCAGTTTCTGGTCAGTGAGCCTTATTCAGGAATTACTTAGAAAAATGTTCATCAGCTCAGGACAAAATAACGCTTGCAAATTTGACCAGGGATTGGACCAGATGACCTTGGGGATCTCTCCCAACCTTAATTATTCTATGAGTCTATGAATATTTCACAGTATAGGTTATCAAATTCCGTGCTTGTAATGTTCCACGGCACTGTTCAGTGTGGTAGTGTGGATGTGTTCCTGGGGTCCCTCCTGGGGAAACACAGAGGCTGATGAGCTCTGCTACTTTGGAGAGCACAAGGCCCACCCCATCCGGGAATCACGACACCATGCAGATGAGCACGGCATTTGATTTTTGTTCATTTTCTGTTTCAATGGGCTGGAGAAATGAAAGTCCAGTGAGATGGCAGAATTCCTGACAACGCGAAATCCAAGCGCAAGAAAACAGAATGACATGGAGAGACTAAAAGAGCAGGGCCAGAGAGGTACAATTTCTAAAGTTTGAGAGAAAGAGAAAGATGGTGATATGAAGTTGTGAAAATAAAGATAAGGAAGAGGAGTGGAGAGGGAAAACTGAATTGTGCTCATTTGATACTGTAAATGTAAACTGGAGAACATCGGTTGTAAAACAAATCTAAATACTGTCCTTCTTGGGAACTCAGAAATAAACTCACCCAAAAGAAATGAGATGCCAGTATACGTAGTCAGAGTTAGGAGGCAGGCTGTGGTTAGAGCATCAGGGCAATTTAAAGGGTTGGGAGAAATGTGGAATCTACATATAAGCAATGAATCAGTGTGCTACTGGAAAAAAGTAATATTAGATCACTTTTTTGATCCAAATAGCAGATTACTTTTTGATTAAATGAAATCTTTTACCCTAACAAAAATAGCTTTGCCCTAAACAATTTTAAGTTGTTTTATTGTACAGAAACTTCTCTTTTCTCAAATTTTCAGTACAAAACTATAAAAGTGTCATAAAAATACTGTAGACAAAAAAAATCTTTGTAGGCTTTTTAATGATGAAAATATCTTTTTTCTAAATTCTAGCTATAAGTAATATATGTTGGGTCTAACAAAACTTTTGAATCAGCCATTTTCAAAGGTTAGGTCTTTTAAAAACACACAGGTCTATAGCATCCTCCACAGCTTCCTACTGCCTCCCTTTCTCCCTCAATTTAAGTGAATACCTTAATAGGATAGCTAGGTAATTGCAGGATGTCGTGTGTACTCTTGTTTCCATCCACTCAATACTGGAGCATTTTTTGAAGAAGATGGTAGTGAAGGGAATACACTTTATATTCAGTTGTTCCTCAGTCACTCAGGAGTAAGATTTTAGCAAAATATCATACCGGTAATATTGTAATATTTAAAGATAATTTTTCATCTTCTAGCCTCCCCATCCAGATCCTATCCTCAGAGCTATTTTAGAAGGCACAAAACTGGTGAAACTCTGCCCTGGTGTCTATTTTGTCCTTAGCCCTGGCCTATTACTCCCTTTGGCCTCCAAACATGAGAATTGTACATGCCATTTTTAGAGTGTGCTCTTCTTCTGCTTGGCTTTCATCAGCTGCTGGCTCTTGTAGCTATTTGTAGGTTTTTTAAAGATGCTTTTACATTCAGGCATTCCCACTGAACTAATTTTACCAAAAGATATGTGTGAAAAAAAACTGAACAGGGTGAACCTTCTTCTTCCTATTGAGTCACTAGCAAATCTCTAGCCGGTATGATCAGCTGCTAATATATAAGAAGATGCAAAGAACTTTGGGAAACATCATCTTTTTTAATGGTATCAACGTCCTTTATTTTTTCTGAGAAAGCAAACTTAAGCAAAAGTAAATAAAGCCAAACACCCTTTAGCTGCATTTACAAGAAGTAAGAAGAAATGCTAAAATGTGGCTTGATCTGAACAGCATGGTATAAGCTATATGTTCAAACAGAGGTGATGTAGAGAACAGATTTGAAACCATTACCAGTCCAGTCCTCTCTGTGTTTACGATGTCTGTAGACACATTATTCATGAAAACGTCAGCGTCTCTGCTTTAGAGGCAGGTCTTTTCTCTGTGCTTCTATCATCATAAAAGCAAATAAAATATGTTCTAGATGGTGTCAAAGATTTTGATAGCTACATCAAGGGTCGAAGATCTTCTTTACTCATTCACTGACACTCAAATCATCCCCTTCCACTTGTCCTCTCGGAAACTCACCCTATTATGTGTGGGCATAAATAGCTTATTATATTGTAATCGAAATGATGAGGTCAGGCAGAGAGGTGCCTGGCAGTAGAGGTAAACAACAGGAAGAAGTATTAAATAGTACATTAAAATAAGACACTCTTGAATGGAGAGACTGCAGTTGACCCCAGACCCCAGGCTGGCAGCTCTTTATATCAGAAGGAAGATCATATACTAAACTTATCTAAAATCCCTGTGAAAATTGGATAGGTTGTTAAATTTTTGTGACATCCTTGTTTTTCTGTGCTCTCTGAAGCGTCTTCACAGTTCTAGAGTGATCTCGTAAGTAGCAGGTGTAAAAAGGATTTTAAAGATAAAAATAATTTCTTTTACTCAGATTGTAATGCAAATTAACCCAAAGGCTGTGTGCTTTTACTGAAAAGTTTTGGAATGGAACGGCAGCTGGAACTTGATTTTTGGCCGAAAATCAAATATAAGTTAAGACATACATATATTTGTATGGATTTCCGCAGCTGTGTATTATTATCCAGAATTTTCTAAAGTCTTTGGAACTGTCAGGTATTAATAAATGGAATTTGAGAGCACATTTATAAGCTTTGTGAATCATTGCAGAATTAGTACAGCTAGTGGTGTTCACATCACTATAAATAGCTGTAAATACAACAGATTCGATATTCAGCTGCAGTGCAAGATGCCCAAACATATGGGGCCAGAAGAGTTCAAGAGGGATCATGTGGGATGAAAAGGTAAAGGTTCTTGCCACATTTATAGAGACTAAAAGCATGTGCTCCAGTCAATTCTATGTGTAAAAAGTGTATTGTGGACATGTAGATTAGACCAATTTGTTCTACCTGGATTCATCACCTACCATCAGAAACCTGCCACTTTGAATTGATAACAAAGCTGCTAGTTGGAGCTGACAGACTCTACAGCTAAGCTAGTCTTTTATAGAGCTGGAAGAGTAATAACAGAGAAATCCAGTTCATTACACATTTGCTGAGTTTACTCAGCCCATGCGTCAGTGGATTACCAGCATAAAGTAAATATCATACATAAAAAAATGTGATGGAGTGTTGCCCTCTGCTTGAACGGTTGCACACAAATGCTTCTGAGTGTAATAGAAGTGTAATGACATCCCAAGCATGACATATGACCAACAAATAATCTGAATAAACGACCTGGATTGTATCAAGAATTGTTGACTGAATTTCAGGGTTGTTAACAAGGACTTACAGGGAAGACTGAAATGGTTATGATGTATTTCTACTAGTATAGGAATATCTACCTGTTAAACTTATTCAGACAGAGATAATCCGACTAGGGAATGTAGTAAATCTACAAAATGCTTATACTAGTCAAAGTGGAGGGATTAAAAAAGATCATGAGGGATAATTTACCCTTGAGAAAAAAGCTTGCTGCAGAGATCTTAACACCAAAGGTTCTAACTAGAGCATCTCTTGATGTAATTTTTTAACTCTTCTTCCCTCTCAAAGTATTAGAGTTGGTGTAAATCATGCTATTTATTCTCCATCATGCTACAGCACATCTTGGATGCACTGGAGACTGAGGACTATCAAAGATCTGGTTGTAGCTCTGTGGTACTTAGGCAAGACAGAACAGCTTTAATTTGGACCTTCGCTTCAGGATCTCTCAGTGATCTGCTGCCAGGGAGGGAGCCAGGAACTGTGAAAGCTGGATCTTCTGTGCCGCATTCTTTCTCTCCCTCCATTGCTTGCATTGTTGAGTTTTACCTTATGTGTAATGCACTTTCTGTTCCTTAAGAGGGTGATGCCAGAGCCTGACAAGGCACAGAAGCAAGGTTAAATCTCCCTGAAGGTTTTATCCTGCCTGAGGTCCTTCCCTGTGCAAAGAAGATTCTCACGGAGGTGAGCTATGATGAGCTCCGGGGAGGAACCTTGAGATAGACTTGACGGACCAAGGAATCCAGCTGCACCTCTCTGTCATGCCTGTATGTCTCCATATTAAAAAATGTGTCAGAGAAGGTTATTAACCTAATTTCCATTGATTTTCCTGGTATTTAGCACTTACATGTGCTTTAGAATCTAGACTAAAACTTTGGGATTTAGGTCACTCACAAGGTGACTCTAGGCACCTTATGCAGTCAGTGTGAATAGGTGAATTGCCTTTGGGAAGTGAAGGCACCTATTCTGGAAACATTTCTGGGGTGGAACAAGCCATCTGTTTCTCTTTGGTAACTAGAGGACATAACTAATTTAGATCAGATACCTAACTAGTGGGCAGATAAATTTTTAAATGAATCCCAGTTTTTGTGCATACTGAGACCAATGTTATAGTGTTAAGAAACTGTTGTCTCTTTCTTGCACCTTTTTCCATGATTCATGGAATCCCCTTCCCCATCATCTTCTCTCTCCTTCAAAAGTATTTGTTTTTTTTTCTGCAATGGGACATACAGCAACAGAACAGCCATATACCATGTCACAAAAATGAATGGAAGACTTCTTTAACTTCAGCAGACACCAATAGCCCTGTGTTGTACTCTCTAGAATTTCCAAACTTCTCTTCTTTGGGCCTGATTCTACGGTTTGTACACCCATTTGTGCAGGGACTGTATTCAAGCTGAGCTTTGTATAATGTTGATCAGAAAGTCAGTGCTTAATAAGTTAATAATAATAATAACAGAATGACATATTCCAAGTCTAAAGGGTTGCACTTTCAAGTTTTATTTTCCTTTTCAGGAACTTTCCACACTATATTTTTGTTTTAATATTTAATCCATAATTATGGACAACCAAGGTACCAATGCCAGAGTAACAAGATTAATACCTTTTTGACAGAATTTAATAATATGGTTTTATCACATTTAATTTTGTTCATAAAATATCTCTCAGTAGGAAACTTTTTTTTTTTACTTACCTAAACATTATTGCTTTGAAACAATTTAATTCATATTTCCTGGCACAAAGAATTTATTATGCAGGCTTGTTGTGAACCGGTTTTTATAGGATCGTGCAGGGATTAACTTCAACTTAATTTGGATATTCAACCAATTTTGACAAGTATAGTCCCCTGACTGTGGGCTAATAATACAGTCCTTAATTCATTTATCCTCTTTTAAATGTTCCAAGTCCTTTAAAACCATGTTGTATGTGTACTCTGGATAACAAAACTCTTGCTGGTCTTGTTTTTAATCTCTAGAGAAAGTATACAACAATCAATGTAGCTGATAACATTTTTGCCTAACTAAAATAAAAATGAGTGCAGAACATGGACTGTTGCATAATATATTAGCAGAGAATGTCACTCTCACCAGCAAAAATTCAAGACTAACATCAAACTGTCTACATGGTGCACGGGGAAGCAGAAAGTAACACTTCTCTGTTGTGTACCAACAGTAAATGCCTTCTGTTGCAAAATCAATTGCCAAGCAGTAAATCTGTGTTCATACGGTGCGTTCATTTGACGAGTTTGGAAAGCTTCTCCTCAAAGAAAACAGAGACATGAGATAGTTCATCATCATCATGCAAACGCAAACCTGCCCAGGTCGTGAGTTATGGAGTCTACTAGCACAGCCTGAGGCACTCGTGGTGCTTGTGTGAGATGAGTTGAGGCATTACAGGACACCCTTTTCTGGGACTCTCAAGAGAAGAAGAGCTCAGGAAAAAGAGTAAAGGCAGCCAAAGTGCCTGACTGGTGGGAAGACACGTGAGATCCAGGTGAGAAATAAGAACCAAGTTTCTATCAAATCTAAACATGCCAAGTGTAGCTGACAGGTGACAACTTGGACATACCTCTGAGGGTGCAAGTTTAGGGGAACAATACTTAACTGGATTTTTAGCCCTACCTTTAATTAATTGCATATTTCACTGACAGATGCATATAATCAAATGCAAAGTAAAACAACATATGAAGCTAAGGACTGTATCCACGTTTCTTTCCTTTACCTTCAAGTAGACATTCAATCATTTCTTGAAGTAGGGAGAAATAACGAAGGAATGAAATCATGTGAAAGAAAAAACCATAATTTCCACCAGTTTTTAAAGACCGAAAACAACACTGAGCTTGTGAACCTCAGTGCTGCTTACCTGGCAAAACGCCGTTGTTTCTTCAGAGCCTTAACTTTATGCTTCTTGCAGCTGAGTCTCCCATGGTACTGTCACACAGGCGTCATCACATGGCGAAGCTGTACCTGTATGGGAATTTCCATGGGGAAAAGGATGACTCCGGTCATGAGGCAACTGCACTGAGTAACATTAATGTAACTTTTGAAGAAGATATTGTTACATCTAGGGCAGCAATCTGCGGTGGCTCTTATGAACAGACTGGGCAAAGTTTTTGCCATATTTCTGACTGAGGTTTCTAAGATTGACTATGTCATTGTGTAAGCACAAAACTACGGATCCAGTCCTGTTCACATTGACCCCAATTCCGTCCACTTGCAAAATCCAAGATCATCTCCACTACCAGATTCAATTGCAAAACTGAGGCCCAAGGACATAAAATGAACTTTGTCGAAACTATGACGAAAAGGGAAAAAAATCTGTTTTTATTCAGTTTATGGGAGCGTGGAGCTGTATGAATATATGCATATAGTCATAAAAGGAAAGGCGGAGTATGTTTAAAAACGTGTCAGGACTTTTTCCTTCAGTACTACCAGTGACGTGGAAAAATTTCCCTTGCAGCTACTATGGGATAAATTGCAGTATGATTGGAGATATGGATCAGATGAGCATAGAAAGCTGCTGAGTGTATATGTAAACTCTGGCCCCGTTCTCTGACTATACCTACATAAATCTGTTACCTTCTTCTACAGTTATATCACTGTAATTGAGGGAAAAAAAAAATCTCTATCAGAATGGTATAAATATATTTGTCTAGAAAACTCATCCAATAAACTTGGGTAAACACTTTTCTGTCTACACTAAGAGCAAAAACAAACATAAAGGAGTACCCAACTTTTTAAATCTTGCATGGAAAAAGGAAATCAGAATGACTACTCAAACTTGTTGATAAAATAGGAATTAATGGACACACACAAAAATCAGTGATCAGAGATGCAAAAAAATTAAAAGGAAGGATTTTTTTCCACTCACTGAATTGCTAAGCTGTGGAACACACTGCTGCAGGATTTCCTGGATGCAAAATGTATAAAGGGGCTACAAAAAGGGATGTTAATCACGTCCATCAAACACAAAGATATAGAAACGATCTCTGGCTCACAATGTCTCTAAATTACGACTGGGATTAGCACTGGGAGGGTACCAGTCAGGAAACGGCACTGATCTTCCTGTGCACTTTCCTCAGGCACCTGCAACTAGCAACTGACACCAGCACAGATCTGTGCAAAACAGACATTTTGTTTAACCCAGCAGAGTCAATTTTACACTCTTCAGTGCAATCTGATTTTTGTGCTCTTGACAGTACTTCTAGGAAAGGTTACTTTGCCCACAAGTGAGAAACAGCCTTACCATATACGTATCGATCCTTCAGAAGTTCTGAGCATGTCAGGGAAGCTCTTGGAGACACAAAGAGTTTTTGATGAGCACCTGCTTCTCCCCACTAATAACAAATGAGACTACCGAATTAAGCTATTTACAAAAATTAAACAATACAGACAATGCAGCTGGAAACATAATGGAGGAAAAGAAGAGTAGGAGCACGTCATTTTATCTGTCTAGAGAATTAGACCACGTGTGAATGTCTGTGATTTCTTTCTGAGGGATTTAAACCTATCAGTGGCACAGTAATGTTTTTATTAAAACTATATCCAGGCATTTCCCCAATCTAGTGTATATTTTTAATTACAATCGCTTCTATTTAAATCTTCTGTTGTGTTTTAGCATCTTTGCTTCATGGCTTGCTACTGAGTAGCGTGAAGGTCAGTTCTTAATGCAGGCTTGCAGTAAATTACGCTTCTTCAATTGCACTTTCAATACACCTCTGTCAAAAATCTTCTAGGAAAACTGCCATTCGCACTAATGACACACTTCATATGCTGGTTAGTCTCAGTCTAGCTAACTCCCATTCACTGCTAGCATTCAGAAAATGGCTCAATTATTAGCGACTTTGAGAGATGTTACTGCAGGAGATTTGTGAGGAGAGATGCCAGCAGATAAATGTGAGTCATTTTTTAGCTCAGGAGGCTTCAGTTCTGATTGCACAGATTGATTCTACTTAATTCATTTCTCTCTTTTCTTGAGCATGAGAGAGACAGCAGGTGAACAGTAAAATACAAAAACTGGAGCAAAAAATGGGTATTATTAAAGTGAATCAAAGTAACAAATGGATTGAAAAGTACACAGGTAGATTATCTGTGATTCATGAGCCTGTGTTATTTTTAAAATGCCATTAACCAGACAATGACTATGTGGAAATGCTAGTGAATCCCCAAAGTTTCCTGGGTTTTAGAACTTCCAGCATGTTTCCTAGGATTCATACTGGAGCTTTGTGGAAGTCTGAATGCAGCTCACCCCACTTGGAGTAGGGTGTTGGAACGGAGACCTCCCACGGCCCCGCCTCACCTGAATGAGTTCGTGATTTCTGTCTCCCATTTAAAAAAATCTACATTGTCTTTTCTGGGACTAGAAAAAATATGCAGTAGAAAAACAGTTCTGAGCTGGCTCATTCGCTCAACTCTGGATGTGGTCGCTAGAACTGAAGAGTTCCCAAATAATACACCAAAATCTGGAAAACATTGACCAAGGATACATTTAATCTGAGCGCATAAAAATAATCAATTCATAGCCAGCTAAGCATAAAGGGGAGTAATTTGGTAAAGAATGAGGTTCATGCCTACTTTTCATCAAGTCAACATTTTGCCAAGAGCAGCTACCAAGCAGTACCTGATTGGTCTGCTGTCCGATGTTTTGAATAAGGACTGTAAGTTATCTGCTGGTAAAGACTAACGTGGTCCAGGTGGGCAAAGCAAAACTTATTTTAGAGGCAGACTGGGAAGCACATACAAAGGACTCAATTCACAACAACTCAAGCTGCGAACTGCTATGGCTGTGCCAGTGGAGCAGCATCCACCCACCCCAGCAGAGACTGTGTCCTTCTCTCAGCAGCTGCATAGGAATTCCCAAGCAAGAAACAGATTTGCAGTAGGAATTATGGTCATAACTAGAAAGAAATTGGAAGATTAGGTGACATGACATGCAGAACCAAAATGAGGCAACATACAGTCCCAGCTGAATGAAACCGTTCCCTGCGCTCTAAGAGCTGGTCTCTACTTTACTTTTTCTGTTGCTCATTTTGCAAGGTGAGCACTGAAAAATAAATGTGGCTGATCTTATACAAATGGTTCACTAACGAAGCAAGAAATGGAAGTTTTGTGCAGTTTTAGATTTCTTTGGTATAAAGAGTTTTTTATTCTCTTAGAACCTTCATGGGGAGATTTGCCCATCTTTTTATGAATAATCAGAATTTTCCTCTTTCTTCAGATTCATCATTTTATGCTGCATTTTTAGTAGGCTTATCCCTGCAGATATATTAGTGAAGACCTCAAAATTACATGTAATCTAAAGGCACAGAAAAAGACCTTAAAATCTGTAGCATGAGATTTTAAGAGGAAGACTGAGAAAAAATGATGGCTTCTACATATTCAGGAGTTGGCGGGAATTCTTTAGAGAAATCAAGGGCTATTTTTCCATTGGTTTCAACAGGAAAAAAGATTTCTCCATGATATGGTAAAGCATCACTTGAAGAAAAATTTTCCAGTAAGAAGTTAAAGATTTGAAACCAAAACTTTCCTCAGAAAAGGGGTGGAATCAACAAATTTCTTAAGTTTGCAAAAAATTGATTTTTGTTTCTTTCCAGCTGTCTAAACAATTCATTTTGACGTTGCAATATGAGAACTGGATGTCTTCTGAGTAGAAATTACGCTGTGTTTTAAAATGTAAAGATAGACACACAATGCGGTTAGTATGATGTAAGCTAGATTCTGAATTCGCAGTAATTTAGCTCATCTGCGGTAACTGCCTGTGGGGAGACTTTTACATGGTTCTAAATGTGTGGTAATTTGAGGTTGCCTATCCCTTTTCTGAATTCCCCCTCTTGGAAGTAAACGATCTTGCATTTACTGATGGGTAAAAAAAAGGTGCGCAGTTAATAATTATTAAGTAGCCTAACACCTGTGGCAACTTGTTTCTGCGTCCTTAAGATCAGCTAATTAGAGTAGGAAAAAAAGAAATGATTGGAATCATAACAAAACACTTGAAATTATCTATAGAAAACAAATTTATTCATTAAAATTTAATCTTTTATAGATTTTCAGTTCAGGCAAATGTCTAAGGTTTTTACTGTTCTTCCTGATTTACTTACTCGTTATTCAACTCGATTTATTAGACTACAGAAAAGCAAGTGCCACTCCAGAGTAAATATTCCCTTTTTCTTCTGTTTTGTCCCTGTCGTCTTATAGCTGACCAAAGTGAAAGAGGTTTTGTGCTGGAGACTGTAAATAATTTCAGGTGATTAATAGAGAACCCAAAGACTGATGATCCCTTTATCTTCCTCTTTTCGAGACCATTTACCACTGCACAGAACAGATGGATATCTACTAGGTCATAACGAAGTGCATCATGTCTCATTTGCCAGGTGTAAAGGCCATCACTGGTGGAGAACCAGGTTTAGTTATCCTGCTGAAACAGAAGTATTCATGATTTCAGGCAGGAGAATGCGCCAGCCCAAAAGTAGGATGTCCCCCCTGAAAACTAGTAGGAGCCATATTCAAAACAATGGAAAGTGGTTCTCCATTCAACAGGGAGTAGACCTGGGAGTCTCCTTGCCAAGGCACCAAAATTTCATGTGGATTCAAGGGGACACCTGACAATAATAGTGTTAAGTGGCAAGCGTGGAGCTGTAGTATCTCTAGCCCCCTTCTTCTCCCTACCAGTGAACAAACCCTAATAACCAGAAGAGTAATGATAAATAGAACAAGTGAAAATTTCTGGACTTGAATCTTAAACACAAAAAATGTACGAAATGTCACAGATATTTACACCTGTTATCCAAATGTTATCCCATTTCTTTTCACAATGGCTATCCAAAAATTCTTTAACATGGTTCTGTACCCTTCCTCTGGCCACAAAACTTGTTGGCTAACTTTATCGGAAATTTCCTTTAATTAGAAATGGCCACAGAGTTAGCCTTTCATACCAACTTTAAATTAGAAGTGTCCACAAGGTTGCATACAAAAATAACAAGCCAGAGTTGCCAGACAAACCACATACTGTAGATGTGGCTTTCTAGGGAGAACCCCAAAATCTTCATTCCAAAACCACAGGTACCTACTACTATCTTGTTTGGCTCTAGTAGCAATAAAGCTGGCAGCTTGCATGTTAATAAGCAGCTCTACATCCGTGTGGTGAAAGAGGTCTAATATCCCACTCATCAGTGGGCCTAAAGGAGCAGCCAAATGCCCTACAACAAAACAAGCCATCCCTTGGGGAGTTTAATATTACCAATAATTTATGTAATTTATGTTCTATTTTCTTCTCCAGAAACAATTCACATCCATATTCTCCAGTTTTCTCTTTCACCTACACAGTATTATAGAGAGGAGGAGAGAAAATTCACAGCTCAGAGTTTCCTCCCGACTTCATATGCTTCTTAAAAAAAAATCAAAAATTGATGAAGAGTGTGTGAGTTTGGAAATCAGGCAAAACTGCATTTGGCCTGGCTCTGCTGCCATCAGTTCATTTCATCTGAGCAGATTATCTTCACAAGCGAGAGGGAAACACCTCCAAAGCTGGTGGGGAGAGGAGAGCTCCACTTCCTGCACGTACTCCAAGCGTACAGAACCAGTCGTGGTGTGGGAACTCGCCTTGAAGTTATGGCCTCAAAAGGATCCTGAACACACATTGGTATCAGATGGATTGTTTATGAATGTTTCCAAAACACCAGAAGAGACCTGATGTGCTATTCCTTTTCAAGTTGCTCCTACAGTGGTATAAAGCTCAGTCTGAATTCCTTGTTTCTGCTAGTAAAAGCATGTATAGAAAATATTCCCCCCTGCTCTTCGAGCGGAAGAGGCTGGGCAGTGATGTCTCCCGAACATCAGAGCTCACAGACGGTAGCAACAAAAACAGCACGTCTTGTGGGGAAATAAACATTTCATAATTGCTAATGTTTCCTTTTGGATAAGTAAAAAGCCTGAACACATTAAATAAAAAAAAAAAAAGATTTAATTTCTAGTTTAAATACAGCTGCAGTAATTCTTATACACCACACAGCTGTTCAGAGGCCTGGCAGCTGTCCATATCTTATGTGTCCTATCATGCATTTTCCAGTATTGTCTTCTTGACACATAAAGACTGTCTTTGACTGTCAGGAAAAGATTGTATTCCTTGTCAGGTAGACACTGCCGCATAGTTCAATGCACCTATGTCTCAACACTGCTGGCTTTTGCACCCGTCAAGCCTCTTTACTTTTCTCCCTGTGAACGTGCTCTTGTTACAAAGGAGAATCATTTGTTTTTGCCACTTCTTTCTCTGACATAATCCTACATACTGGTGGCAGACCCCAAATTGTTATTTGTTAGACACAAACCAAAATCATAGTTAACACACATTTATATTGTGCAAATCTCTGGGATGGCAAATGTTTCGACCAAAGCACCAACAGATGTGTCGGTTCCACTGCCAGTGCGTAGCGGGCAGAGAGGCTGACAAGTTTTCCTGCCAACGTGTGATGTCATCCGGAATTCATTTCTTAGAGAATAGAATTTCAGCTTTTACAGAGAAAATGGGAATGAAGAACATCTTACACAGTACCATGAGCATTTTTGTAAATAAGCTTCTCAGTTTTTCCTGCCGATTTTTTTCCAAGCAAAAATAGATGTGGTCGCATTGCTATCACTCAGACTGCAGAGAGAATGCACATTGTAACGTTGCGCTAAAGATACCCTGCACTTTTGAGTAAGGTTTCCTCCACCCTGGCTTCTGACAGCTTCACAAACACCAGTTGCCTCAGAAGACGTTTATGGAATAGGGAAACATTTTCACTTTACAATCGGGGAAGCTAAGGGTCAGAGAGACAAAGTTCTCTATAACACACAGCACATTTACACCGCATTAATATTCCTGTAAATAATTTGTAGGGTCCAGTTAGAGAAGGGGGGAGTGCAAAGACAAAAGCAGAGGTGAGAAGAAAGGTGTTTCTGATAGCCTGCGCGTGCCTCCTTGGCTGGGTGGTGGCAGGCACTGCCTTCGATGCCGTTGTGCGGCACAAACACGTGGCTCCCAGATCGGAGCCAACTCGTGGCCGGCCAGCTCCGAGTGCAAGCAGAGGAGTGTGGGTGCCTGCACCTGTCTTTGTAGGTGCTGCTTATCTCCAGGACTGCTATGAAATATAAAAATGACCTTAAAAGAACATTACGGTTGAGCAATAGACATGCAAAGCTTTGCCCCCTTCAACCATGGCACTAAATCTATTTTTCCATTATGTTGCTTTTTTTTTTAAAAAACCATAGATTAACTTCTGTATCACTTGTTAGCCCCACCTTGTCTCCTCCCATATTTGTATATCTGAATAAATTTCATTGTCCTCGTGTTCTGGCCTATCGAAGCAAGATGTTTTTACATGATAAGTTCTCTTCTCTCTATGAAACTTAGGTAAATAGTTTTCCCAGAAATGTTTCACTCCTTACGTACGTCACCTGTAGTTTGTAGCTGAAGTAGAGTTTTACTAGGTAACTATTGTACAAAGGACATTCCTTGGCTCTGTTTGCCTTCAATCTGTGAAACAGTAAGAACAACCACAAGTTGCTATTCCTGTGTACCTAAAGATACAGAAAAAATATTAGTTCAGAGACAATATGTTATCGTAGAGCATTTTGTAATGCATATACCCTTTTTGGCTGTTCATTCCCGGGCATAGTTAAGTCCATTTTTAGCCTTAATTCTGAGTCCAGTATCTTTTGGCATATGAAAATATGTAGCACTGAAGTCTGTTTACAAAGTAGTTCATTTCCTGGAGTATTGTGCTATAATAAAGGAAAGAGGAGGCCTTTTGGAGCTCAGCAGGTGAGCAGCTCATCGCACGTACCAGCTCTTCATCCTTTCTCAGATGCATACATTACATACTGAACAACAAAAATATCTTTTGGACAGACTCTGTACTCTGATTTTCAAATGCTTACAAGATGGTAAATGGAAAAAAAAAAAATCTTTCCAGAAGAAAGCTGCACACCTCTTCTAGCCAAAAGCTATTTTCAGACACACTAAGCTTGTGACTTCTCAGCCCTACTTTTCCTCAGGTCTCCCCAAGCGGAAGATTTTATAGAAAGGGAATTGTGACTACTTCTGGAAGAGCAAAGGAGATGGGATTAGCCTGTGGCAACTTTCAATCCCCAGCTTTTTCACAACAGAAGATCTGCCGTTTCTTTTGAATCATGGGGAAGATGCTTTGTTTTGTTTTACTTGTCCTCACAGCTGGGTACTTTTTTTGTCCAAGCTTTCCAACAAGTCAAGACCGACGGTTAAAAATGTTCTCACAAAAGCTCACTGAGGGTATCACTGTCCCAAAAATGTACGGTGGCAATGTTTTTGCAGTCTCATGCGAAGGTCACGCCCCCAGAGCCTTGCTCCTGAATTTTGCTTGACAGATAGCTGGTGAATCCTTTACTCCAGATTTGCTTAATCATTCCTGCATGTTCCTTCATAGGTCCTTGCAACCACCTCCTCTTTTCCTTGGTGCTTACACCCTCCACCTACTCATAGGCACTCATCTTGTCTCCCTTTAGCTATACATATTCAGTTCTTTTAATCTTTCATCATAAATCAATCACTCCACTGCTTAATCATTTATGCTTTTTTCTCTGAAACTCTCTCCAGCTCCTCTCTCCCTCCTGTCAGTGTTATGTGCCCAGAACTGAACTCATTTTTCTAATTGCATGACCAGACAGAGAGACATCCAAAGTGAGACAGTCATCTCAATGCGTACATAAGGGGAGTCAACTAAACTAATGAGAATTTAAAGATACAATGTGTCTTGGCTGGTGCATCATCACTCTTTTTGGTGGCTGTCAATCAGCCGATTATTTTGGTGTCACTTCATAAAAAAAGAGGGATTCAAAAAAGTAGCCTGGCTTCAGTCAATGCTATTGTCTGATTTCAGACACGGAATGACCCAAGCGACCCAAAAGCACACAAATAGTGTGAGAATTTAGATCCAAATCTGGACTTCATGGCTCATATTGTTCACCTTCTCCTGAGGGTTTCAACCCTGTCGCTTTCCTGAAGAAGTCAGGCAGCCCTTCCCAACTCGGCCAATCAGGTCAAAAGCGAGGTATGTGAGCTACAAAGGTTTCCTTTTTTCCATGGCTTGAGAAGGAAGCACAAGAAAAGAAAAGCCTGGAGAGGGTAGAAGGAAAAGCCTAAGGGTAAATAAGACCCTGTGGAAAAGCTGTGATTTTATATCTTTCTACACCGACCTGATAGGGACAGGAAAGGAAGTGAAGGATCCATTTCTGTTACTAGACTTCTCTATTCCTGATGCCAAAGAAGAGGGTCTGCTTTTCCTGTTTATGGTTGGGGAAGACTGAAAGAGCAGCTCCATCACGAGTTTCTTGGAGTTGTACAAACTAGACCACAGAACACGCACAAGGTGACTGCATGTCCAGCTGCTCTCCTAGAGAAGCCAGACAGACTCATTGGGGCAGGATCTATGTCTTAGCATGCTGCTGTCACTAGGGGAGGTGCTATCACAGGTCAGGGCACAATATAAAAAAAGGCCATATACACACAGGTGAGTATGAATAAGGGGCCATATACACTCAGGTGAGTATGAATATAGACAAAGTCTGACAAGGGAGCTACTCCTAGTGGCTTATGTAAGCAAAGCAATTTTATCCCCTTCAAAGGCAAAACGGAAGGCAGGATACTCTGTTTATAATTTGGGGGATTTTTGAAATCATAACTCTTTCATTATAAAATGCCTTAAGCCCTCAGACACAGCAATCAAACCCTGCAATATCCGGTGTCATGTAAAGAAGTACCTTCTGTATTTTAACAAACATCATCAAAGGGCTTAAGTCTAAATCACGTTAGCTGTAAGAATGTACTGATGATACTTCTGATGAGCAAATTTCCTTATCAAAAATGTTATGATCACTACTTTCATAGTGATCTTCAAGGCTCAAGCTGAAAAAAAGTGTCCTTAAATACGAAAGTGCTTAAGCACACGCTTATATTTTCAACCCACTTCCCATCCAGCAGGGTTTTAATCACACGCGATAGAGGTGCTGGCTCTGAGATGCCTCCTTGCATCCGCAAAAGCAACGAAGTAACCAAGCAGAATTGATCTTCTAATGACTGGATATTTTGGCGCTGACTTTCCTTTTTGCAAATCAACTACAACTGTATGATGAATTTATTTCTGGACGTAAGCTGCTGGTCAATAGTCTTGCTACTACGTACCATGGTCAGAAAACCCCCACAACACATAAACAGGCTTTAGCCTTATGTTGTAAGCACAGTGTTACCCTCAATTGCTTGCACACATAGTGATAGGATCCAGCCTGTTACCATCTGATTGCGACTGGAGACCAGGGACAAAGTCTTACAGTATATCTTGACCATACAAATCTGTGCAAATATAACCCACTGAAGGTACACATTAGAGCCGTAGCATTTCAAACAGCTTGCTTAAATCAGGCTTTTCTGGCAGAAGAAATTCTGCACCACAGTGAAAGTAGTTCTGCACTGTGACAAGGAGCTTTTTCAGGGTAAAAACTGAGCCATAATACAATAGAGGGAAGTCAATACATGCATCACGCATACATGTTTTGAAGAAATCTTAAGAATTCAGGATACAAAATCCCAAAACTTTCTTTTGCTCCTTTCAACCACTGAAGGACCTGAAACCTGCACACTTTGCCTGCATCTGAATCCTACAAGGCTTGACATAGCGTCATACTTTTGCGGCCTGTTAAAATGATGCTTCTCTATAGACTTGTATTTCAGAGATGCTGCAGTCCGTCATCACCAGCCTGGCAAGGTGTGGCCAGATGTGAGGTAGAAAGGTGAGAAATCTCCAACAGCATAAATCAAAGCATAAAACCGCAGCAGCTCGCACAAGCGTTTGTCTCCTGTAAATGCATAGTAATAAATTGAAACCAGCTTCTTGAGAAAGAAAAGCTGAATAAAGAAACAAGCGCTGCCAATGTCTGTCACTTGACAGACGGCATACTAAGGAATATAACACCTACCTGTAGCTTAAGCAGAGCTATCTCAGGTTGGCATGTCTATATGAGATCCTTGGTTGAGTACATTTTTATCTGTCTGCACAGAGAGATAGAAAGTATACTTGGGGTTTCGAGGGTATGCTCTGACAATAACCTTTCTGAAGATTATGTATTTTGTAGAAGATCTGGCAAACTTTCAGGCAGTTTTCGAGATCTCTTGTATATGCAAAGGAAGCTTTGATTTGATGATTAAGATAGATTTATAGCAGCAGTAGCACCTATTTGAATATATATGATGAAGTGTAGAAAATGAACTATTCTGTATTATATCGAACTGAGACGACATCTGTAGAACGCTGGTAAGTTCAGAGGTGATTCCTCTCTTCCAGTATTCATGTATTCAGGATTTTTTTAGGTATAATATACATTTCAAGAATGAAAAGTAAATGTATCTGCTCTTTTAATGAGCCCTGTAAGAATTGTAGCACATTTAGACCAACTTTATTCATAGAAAGAACTGATATTTCTTCACCATCTCTTTCAAAATTATGTCTGAATTTTATTGCCTACATATCTGCCCATGCAGTTCTCCCACAGGTAAGGTCTGAAGCCCTGACTAATAACTGAGGATTGTGGCTTTGCAACGCTCAGCAGCTCCGCTATACAGCCATGCTGCTGTCATCAACCTGGCAAAAGAAATGAGATCCAGCTATAAAAAATCATTGCCAAATGAAGCCTTTTTTGAACCAAAATGTTCCATTAATCTTGGATTAGTCTTCAAGCAAAGTGCCTGTTCCAAAGGTGCTATGGTAGGTTTCTACCTACAGTAATTATTGATTTTGGATGTAGACCTGTCCCTAGATAATAAAGTTTAAGAGAAAATACTGACCTGTCTTCACTGTGGGGAATAAAAAACATTTGCTTCAATAGAGGCATGAGGAATGGAGTTGTATAAGGACAGCTCTCATATTGGAGACTATAAAGGAACTTTATCCTAGCATTGTCTTGTGAGTTTGAATTTTTTAATCCCTGTCCCCAAAATACATTGCTATTCTCAGCTACAGGGTTTGTTTGGATATTCATTGTTGCTGTCTGTAAGGAAATGTATCCAAGTAGACAAATAAAACACATATCCCTGTGAAGCTCAAGTAACGTATGAACTTTGCACACCTTCTTGTGTGCAAAGGCTTCTTGGATCTGTCTTCTTTCAGCCTTTTAGATGTAATTTTCCAGTCCCTCTGTCAGATAGTCAGATTTTGTAAAACGGTCAGAAAAATACATATATTTTAAAAATGTTATGCAATTCATACGTTAAACAAGGATTCGTGGCGGAGTTAATGCAGAGCAAGGCTTTTTAGTCTGATGCTCTAAGGCACTCAACTGTAAAGGCAGAGGAGGTGAAGAGAGGCTCAGTGCCATGTTTAGATGTTCAAAGACGCATTTTAACCCTTGCTGCAGAAAGAAAGTTTTTTACGGTTTATTAAAAATTTGTATCAAAGCTGCTTTGGAATCAAAACTGGGTTTTCAACTAGATGAAAAGCTCTGCAGAAAGCAGAGCATCAAAAGTGGAAGTCTTCTGTCCAAGGATAGATGTTTACAGTGTGGGCAAATACCTGTGAGCTAATCAATCAATCAGCCACATTCGTTTTATATTCAGTGGATGGAAATAGGTTCTTGTGAGGTGTGGTACCTCTCAGCTTAGAATAGGAGTTGTAAATAGGGCAGAAAATTTCTGTTTCATTTCACGACTATGAAAAGTGCCCTGCGGGACTGGCTATATGTTGTTATCCAAAAGTCTCTACTTTTCCTTTAGAAAAAGAACTCCTCAAAGCCCAAGTTTTATGGCCAAAAGCAGGGAAGAAGAGAAGGAGAATAGACTAAAGATTTTGAATAATTACATTTTCACCAAAACTGAAACCTTTTTTATCTTTAGGAAATGTCCGTTTAAAATAAAAAAGAAATAAATAATCCTGGCATTTCCCAATGTACATGTAGCCAATTACACGTGTCTCAGTTTCATTTCTCTATCTTTAGATATAAAACAAAAAAACCCCTTCTCTTTTTAGTTCATGCTTTTTAAAAAAACGTATTCAGCCGGGTAACACTACCAAGAAAGCAAAACTAATAAGCTAATTTGTTTCATTTTTAAGCAAGCATCTCTATGTTTTATCTCATGTTGCTCTTCAAGCTATGGAGAATGAACCTATAAAAGTGTGCAGAACTACCTCCTTATCCTGATTCAAACTCTGGCAAGCACCATTAGTCAAGCACTCTTTCCCAGCTGAGTCTACCAAGATGCTATCAAGCTGAGGTGCTTCTGGTGATGTCTCCCTCTTTTCTTGTACATTTGCTCATGGTCTTTTGTAGAGGTAGGTATCTGCTGACTGTTGCATGAAGACTGCAAGTCATGTGGCTTTCCTGTCCATGATAAAGCTACAATAGACAACATGAGGAGAAGTAACATTTTGCCTTCTAGCAGCTGTGTTTCTGAGCTTAATACATTTTTTCTGAATACATGATCCACTGATCTAAAATTCCTGTTGCTTTGTGGCTTCTGTCCAGCATGGTGGTCCATAGTAAGGAAACCAGACAATGGATTCAGAGTCTAAATTAAGTGGAGGACAGACAGGGGCACCGATTGGGTGATCACATAATATTTATTTTTATAGGTTAAAAACACCCAATTTATTCACATTTCATGAACAAAAACACTAAGTTCCATTTTTAGGGTTTTAGACAACATGGTGCCCAGAGCACAGGAACAACCAGGTGGCTGGCTGAATTTTCTCCCTCCCAATTTTCATTCATTTCAGTGGGAGAAGTGGTCTTTGTTTTTTTGTAACCTTGTTTTTGCTCCCTGAATCTCCTTGATTTTACTTTTTTTTTTAAAGACGATTGAAAAATTGCTGTAGATTTAGATTTTGTGGGTCATTCAGAAACATTCATTGTAAGGCAACCTGTGGAACTGAAGAGGTTCCCGGATGCTCCAGTGAGAACTCAAAGATATTTTAACTTCAGGGCCTACAATTTAGCCTAACCTTTATCAGTTCAACCCTTACAAAACTTAAAAACACACTGAGTAAGGCTTACAGTAAATTATACCTTTGCTTAGGCCTTTAAGATTCAACTTGTCATCATGTTCAGCCGGCTCTATTTCTCCTTCAGTAATGACAGAAAAAATGACATTCAAATATGCTACTGAACTATGGACACCATGGACTTTTTCTTCACTTGTTAGCATATCTAGATCTAGGTCTGCTTGTGGACTAGAGGGACTTGCATTGTCTACTGTAGATGAATTTACTTTAAGAACTGAGGAATCTGAGGAACAGAATATCATTAAATGTTAGTTTCTACTCCTTTTAGATGGCATTTTCTGTACCGCTCCATCTGCCACACACCGGAGCATTCTTGCACTTGTCACCTGTAGAGCAACCGCACCTCAAGATCGTGGCTAGGACCTCCACTGCCCTCAGCACTGTGTAACCAGTCGGTGTGACACAGTCCTGCCAGGAGCTCATGGCTTTGGTTTACAGCCAGATGTGACTGAGGCAAAACAGCAATACCGGCTCACCACTTCTCTCTGGGAATACATCATTATTGCAGATGGTAGAGGGACTTTAAGTAGAGTAAGTTGTTCTACAACGTCGGCTGAAAGTCTACGGGTTTATGTTGATACAGGGCCTGAAAGAGGGAGTGACAGGTGGGGAAATTCTAATGGGGAACTGAGTGTGAAGAATGGAGTATTATCAAATATATTGAAATTTCAATGACTTCAGTGGGCATGGCATATGATTTAGAAGACAGAAGAGAGGCAGCAGTGAATTTCTTGGAAGGCCGTTGCTGCCATATCCAAGTTTGTGGCTGATCATAGAGAAAATGGGGGTTCATTGAGGTCTCTGAGCTTCAACATGAATGGCCAGTGACAGGAAAATATATACCTGACAGATAAGGGGGGTGATCATGGGAGAAGAGTGAAGGCACTGCAGGTTTTATGGGGCAAGGATGTCATGCCGATAGCTGGACAACAGGTTCCTCATTCTTTCAACTGGCGGCTCTCTGCATCCAAGAGTAGCTGAGTTACTCTGCATCAGTCAGATTCAACGTTATAGACTTTCAGTAAGCTGAAAAATCATCGCTTCTACAAGCTGACAACTTAAGAGGCAATCCTTCTTCTTGTTTTCTATTTACTGGAACAAGACAGGCTATAAATATGGCACTCGCTACAGCTCAGAGCCAAGGTATGAGTCCGTCTTGGCTCTCTGTACATAAATACAGGTGAGTCATTGGATGTGCCTGTACACACCTTGAAAGAAAAATACCTGAAGTGATCACCGCCTGCCAGGAACCTTTGCCAGATTGTTTGCAATGTCCTTTGCTCCTCCTTGGCTCATCTTCATTCATGAACACTGAGCCAAGTTAAGAGTATGCCCTTTGGCTCATTTCATTGGCTGGCTCATTGCTACAATGTACACATTTTTAATGAAAGATTGTTTACACCGGTGAAAAATTCCACCACATTTTAAACTGGCTTGTCACAAGTTTAACGGCTCTTCTTCCAGAAGTTATGCAGTGAATTATGCTTGTGACAGCATACACAGAAGTTTCTGTACTTCCAGGGACTTCACTTCAGTGTTTCCTTACTAGCTGTGTGGAAGCCTTCCTTGTATTACTTTAATTTGCTTAAATAAAAGAATAGCAAAGCAGAAGGAGTCAAACGTTTTCTGTAGGTTAGTGAATTAAATGATCCTTTTTAGAGTGAAATTTGTGGCTGTGCACAAATGTGGTCAAATGGTCTAATTCTGATTATACCTGCTGATGAGGAGGCACACAGTAACTCCTATGAATTCAGTGAACTTGTTACAGATCACCATTCGCACAGCTGAGAACAGAATGTGGTGTGCAGCCCAAAAGAACCCAAAACTGCCCCTTCACTCTCGGCTGATGGTGTGCATAGTGCAAAGTACTTCTTGTTGTAATGGGATGAAAGATATTTCCAAAGATACTCTTGCGGTAGTAAAGCGTGTCGTATAGACAGGGTTTAACTAGGAAAATCTCCACTTTTCAGAAAAGTGTTCTCCTCCGCTGTGCTAGAGCTTTGCCAAAGGGTGTACATGTTACTGTTGCAGCCAAAATTACTGTTATAGCCAAAGGGTGTACACGTTTCTGTGTAAATGCATTGCCAAAGGGTGTGCAAGCTACAGTTCAAAGTTACAGTTGAAGGGGCATTCCTAGATTTAACGTATATGATCTGCTTATCCAGTCAATTAAACGCAGTTTATTTTCAGATGGCTGAGGGGATTGCTCATGTGATGCAGAGCCTATTACTGCATGAGCCTTAAAAACAAGTTTCTTTTTAACTTTTTACTGTTATGTAAGGTATTACTGGTACTCATGGTATTCCCCATCCTCTGCACGATACATGCTTCTACAAAGAATAGCTTACCTTCAATTAAATATGGAAAAAGTGTTGCATTTTTTTCCTCTAAAGGTGCCAAATATATCTGCCTCAGGCTATGCATGGCTGTTTAGTGGGCTACTGCGTGGCAACCATAGTCACACAAACTGCAGTATTCTGAACAAATTGTAGCCGCTCAGGAAAAAGGTCTGGCTGGCACACTGTAATCCCCATCGTAAAAACATGTTTTCAGTACACAGTGGTGGCAAAAACATAGCAACGAAAAAAGCAAGAATGGATAAAGGATGGCAGAAGAACATAATGCAAGAAAACAGAACTGGCTGAAAGTGTTCTTTTCAGAACAAATTCAGCAAGCTCCTTCACTTAAGTCAGCTGCCTCTATGGGTATTTTTTTATTTTTCCCATTAAAAAAAGTGAAAGTTCCCTACGAATTAAAAAAAAATTCTAACAGAAAAAATTGAGACATTTTCAAGTTACAGGTTTTCATTTTTTTCAGTGACATGATGAATCCTCCATATTTTCTGGCCAGCTCCGCTAGAAATCTGATGACTCTATTCTGACAGGTAAATGCTCTCATGCTATAATTTCTTGCAGAGTAATCCATTACAGTTATATCTGAGACCCTCCCCACGGTCAATGTGTTCAATAGTTGTTGTGGGTGATCCTAAACAGGTATCTGTGCTCTAAAAGTCTGGACATGGTTCATCTGTTTTTTTTCAGTTTAGGAGGAGGTGTGGCACCAAAACTTCCATTAACAGTGTTCACTAGATTTCTGTTAACTATAAAGGGAGCCTAGGGTTACTTCTTCAGAGGGAGACTTGGTATCCAATTTGCCTGCAGACATCTACAGCACAGACATTTATATATCTGCAGCACAGGCATTTATACATACTGTGAAGAAGCCCAAGAAATCGATCAGTGGTCGGTATTCTACATATCTTGATCAAAGACAGATGTCTTCAACAGGTCTGAAAAATTGCCCTCTTGGGATGCTTGTTTTTCCCCATAGACTACTCAGGAAATCTGCCATGACTGAATCAGACTAGATTAGGTCTAACTTTTACGTATTTAAAGTCAGATGAGATAAATCTCTTTGTCTCACAAATGATTCACAGCAGAAACAAGACAGTTCAAAGAAAGACAAACAAGATGAGCAGGAGCAGGGAACGCTTCTGTTTGACATGCGTATGATGAGAAATGAGTTTAGAAAGGAAACAAGTTAGAAGAAACACGACAAGGCTGTTCAATCGTAGACTGGAAGAGGTGAAATGATTGCACCCTACCACCCCATCCCGGTCAAGAGCCAAGGAGCATCAAATAGAAGGGAAGAAACAGATCTGAACGTGGAAAAGGGCATCCTTTCCTCCACACTGCACAATTATCCCAGAGTCAGGATCATAGCAAAGACCCCAAGAGTTTCAAAGGACTCAGAAGAGCAGGTCAGATATATCAAGATAATGAGAATATCAGCGGTTGCTTTAGCTAGTGAAAAAAATGTAATTGCTTTCTCACAACAGGAGTAAAGCGTTATACTGTTATTTTATGGTACCTGCAGATTAATGCAAATTCAACGGCTGACGTCATTATTAGTCGTTGTATGAGAAAGAAAATAGAAAAGTGTACATCTGCCGCAAGCAGATGTGTTTGATTTCTGGCTGTGTAGCCATATTTACCTAACTCTTGTAAACAAGCCAAAACTTGCATGCACAAAGTTGATATTTTTCTTTACAAATTTGTTTAGAATTTGCTCCTTATGCTGCATGTAAAAAGTAACATCTCTTTTATTTGTTGAAATGAAAACACTTCTAACTTTCTCTTTTATGTCTTCGACTTTTACAAGATGTTTCTTCTGGCAATATCAGTCAACTTTCTTTACCTCATTCCTTATTCCCACATTGCCAATATTTCTGTGCTGCTGACTTTTGCACATATCCTCAGGAGTTTTTCTGAGGATACTGTGAACAGGAGACCCTGGATGTTTACCAGCTCCTTACTTATTTATTATACCTGGCTCACTTCCTAGGACACAGTGAAAACAGTGTCTGTTCTTGTTGATTGCTAAACAAACCTTGTAAGGAAACAGTCCTCTCGTATGTCTAGGAACATTGCCTCTTCCTTTGGGACCCCGACACTGTTGTCAAGGGCAGCACTTGGAAAGTTGTGGCTGTCTGCACTTTTGTACAAACCTTGCTACCTGCATATACATCTTTATCTAAATTTTCTACAGTTCCCAAAGACGTGTCTGTTCTGTTTTCTTGCTGTTGTCTTTAGTATTTCTTGGGTTTTACCTCAAGATCTGCTGCTTGCATTAGCAAATTATAGATATAACTCACTGTGAAATTCCCTCTCCTACATCTACTCCAAGACTTAAATCTAAATACAGAGCTTTGACAAATTCATCAGGATGTGGGAGACTCCGCAGCTGCAGTCAGGGTTTCTGCTCCTCAAAGGCTCGCTCAGATTCTACAGCCAGGACATGCACTTGCTGCCAAAATCCACTGTCTTTCACAGGTAATATGAGGATATGAATCCTGTCACCTGTATGGGACTTGATGTGCTAATAGCCTACAAGCTGCTCCTTGTGTAGCAAGTCCATTGTGATTTCGGGCTGAAGTTTCAGAACTTGCTCAGTGATTTGCATACCCATCTCCCACTAAAACACCATCTTATATCTTTCCAGAAGACTTCGAGCAGTGCTTATATAGATATGAGTCCCTTCCCTAACCTCTGACTAGTCTGCTACTTAAGTGCTTCTCAAACACTAAACCTTGCATTACCCTAATATCGTCCCATAGCTTTTGAATAGAGCTCTGTAATAGTGCTGCCTTTCATACTGGTCGTAGTGAATCTCTAGCAACAAAAATCCACATCTGTTTTTTACCTCTGCCAAGAAACTCACCTCTTGCCATCTTTTCTCTTCTTGTCTGCCACAATTTTAGTGTAGTGATGTTTCTACTTTCTGTATACCTGAAGGGTCTCCCCTGCTGCATAGCCTCTGTTTTAAACCTGAACACTGTCTGGCAAAGGACAATCAACACCTCAGCTGTGAAGGGCTTTTTAAGCAGCTGAAAACCTTTCCCGTCAACCTGCCACATAGCCTCTTATATATGCCTCCTTCACATCATAGCCCTCCAGGGTTTGCCAGCCTTAATGTGAAAGTGTCTAAAAAGTAGAAGTTACTCCATGGAAAACACTCATGGAGAAGCAGGAGAAGAGGAAGAAAAGAAGTGGCAGAGAGGAAGGATCTAAAAAAGATGAAGCCAACCTCTGAACTGCTAAGGGTTTTTTCTAAACTGTATTTTTTTAAGTGTGGTATGTGCCAGTTCTCCCTGAAGGGACTTGACTCCTCTCATTGCTTGAACGCATGGTGCGATCAAAGGGATGACGATGATATCATTTCTAGGCTCTGACTCCTGGATGTTTATCACAAAGTGTCTCCCTCCGTAGTCCCTATTTCAGCAGCCGCAGAAGACCTGGAGAGCACTCCTGGATGCGTTCCCAAGAGGAGGGCTGTATCCCCGCTCTCCTGTGCCCACCGTGCACTATAGCAGAAAGGTGGTGCGTTTCTCTCTCGGTCACGTGGGATGTCTGGGGCAAAGGCAGGCACAGGACCTGCCAAGTCCCCTTCAATGGTTTTACACAGCTTGTTCTTCTGCAGCACATGCCTGCAGAAGTTCAGTCTCTATTTCTCAATTTCTTATCTCCTGACAAATTTCCAAGACTTTTCAGTTCACTAAATCTAACAGGAAAAGGATATTACTTACACTCAAATTCCCATTACACAGACAGTGACATACGTCCTGCTGTTCCACTGATTTCTGACGTGACTGGGGAATCATGTGCAGAGCTATAGCAAATTTGCTCTTGCACAGACCTGCAAGGGCAGAGAGAGCTGACTGTAGCACAAGAGGTTACATACCTCTTTAAAAATTATAACGCTATTATTTTATCTACCACATTGAATGCAACAAATGGTAAGTACGGAGAATGGACAAGTACCCTTATCTGCTGTAGAGCTTAAAGCCAGCACAAGTGTGCAACTGGCAATCCTGCTTACTTGAGCTATACCACCCTTGCAGAGTATCTGCATCTTGCGGCCACTTTTTGCCTTCGCTGCCAAGGAGTGCTAATGCACGGCTCAGTCAGGCACCTGCAAACTGCTTTGCAAGTACAGTCATCATAGTCCAACTCAAAATGACATAAATGCCCTTAAGTAGAGCTGGAACTAAGTAGGGGTTGGCATTTGCAGCATGGGGCATGGGTGAGATGCAGGCATTCCCTGGGGAGTTGTCTGCTTAATATGCTGGAAGTCAGGCCTCGGGTGTCTGGATGTCTCAACAGAAATAAATAAATCTTCATTTGCCAATTAGCAGTCACTACCTGATGCGCTGTCTGTTTGTCTTCTACTTAGAACTTCTGCTACTGGCCACAGGGACGTCGTCGTGGACTAGATGTACCTTTTTTCTGAAAAAATTTGGTTATTCCTGTCATACTTATTTTCTAAATGGTCACCCTATTTGTATAACAAAGCATACCCTGCCAGTGAACTCAAAAGTTGGAGACCATTTCAAAACTGTTGTTGAAAGCTCTCACATTTTATAGAGAATCAGGATCAAATTGCCCGATCTGGTCTAACCTGGGTATAATCAGTGGCCCAACACTCAACATTCCTGGGCCAGTCCAGGCTTATACCGGGATTTTCACAGCCCCAAATATGCCAATGTTCAAGTGAGGACTGTGGAAAGGTAAGCTTCTGGCCTACCTCCTTTTATCTTTTTCGGAAGTTAACCACAATAGAAGTTAGTTATTTATACAATAGTTTGGGCTGGTCTGGAGGAAAAAAATCAATCACACAGCTGTTTTGAGCTGTTTTTCTCTCTCCCACTCTGATGCACAAATTAAGCCACTGATTAATCAAACAATTCATTGACAAAGACCCTGATTTATGTTGAGTTAAGTTACAGCATGCAAATATTTGCTCAGCGCTGGACGTAGATTTAAACACAGACTCCAGGAGTATTTTTTTAACCATGAACATTTTCTGAGGATAATTCAAGTGCCGAACTGAAGCTATTCCTCCTTCCTCGTAATCTGAATGGACAGACTGTGGGAAGAGTCAAACTATTTGTGTTAAAACCTTAATCTGATAAATAACTGAGGCTTATTTTCAAAAGCACAAAGGGGAGTAATGCGCCTTGCTCCCACTAATAGCTTAGTGGAGTTAGCCCCCTTCTCCAATTTAAATTTTTAAAAATCTCCCTTCTTTGTCCTGAAATCTGTGTTGACAGCAAACTCTATTCAGGAAATTCTTCAGAGAGAAGTCAACAGGCAGATTTAGACTTTCCGATGGACGTGTGAAGAACAATCAAGCAACTAAAGGGCAAGGAAAGAGACTGATGTTTTGTAAGCAAGAAAGAAATAAACTTCTCAAGGGAAAAAGCAAAAGGTAAAGTAGTCAAAAGCTTGTTCATGACTTAGAATCAGAAACATCTTTTAAAAAATAACTGAAGTTATTGAAGTTATTGAGGCACCAAAAGACGCTGGTAGGGACGTTTTCTCTGTTGAAAGAAGACCCAAGGGCTGCTACACTCTTAAGTTAGGCCTTTGAAGAGGATAATTTAGATCTATACGTCTGAGCGCTTTGTCTTCTTCTGACACAGTGTTCTGCCCGCTGCATGCGATGATGTTTATGGTTTTTTTAATGCAATCTAATTACTTGTATCCAAATCTATAAATTGAAGATGGTTTAACACATGAGATAAACAGATATTTGAGTCTTTGTTAGAGATTTTTCAGCTAGCCTGAAGAGATCTAAAATGCGCTTTGCTAAACCGGTGTGAATTTTCCTGTATAGATAAGGCCTAAGAGAGTCAGCCTTCTCTGCTTCAGTTTCTTTATCCTTCAAATGGGAAGAATAGCCCTTTTTTTTTTTCCTTTTTACAGAGGTTTGCAGCACAGCACAGGGTCTGTCTGACTTTTACTAACACATGGGAGTACGATGCACCTCCTGCCTTGCCTTCCTGCTTTCGTTAAATCCTGTGCCCCTTCAGGGCTGTGTGTAGCTGATTTCTGCGCTGGGTAATTTTCAGCAGCCTGGCTCTCTGGGCTCTTGCTCCCGTGCAAGCAAAGCAGTCGTGACATAAGAGCAATGCCTGCGAGGTACCTGCAAACAAAGCCATTCTTATGGAGTTTATCTGCATGAATTGGTAGAGCTTGCCCAATCCTGCCCAGTTCTTTTGGCTCAGACACCTTAATACTGACTATATCCCTTGCTATATGCTGAGTAATCTGTTGTGAGAAATGCCTCTGAAGAGGCCCCATTATGCACGCTCTCCTACCAGGCAACATAAAAACTCTGCCTAAATGGCATGCAGGGCTGTGGCGATTAAAGTCCCATAAGTTTTTAAATGACTACTTATGTCTCCAAACCATTATCTAGCGATTGTTGAAGCACCTTGCCAGAAGCCTTCTTTGCGGTGAGTAACGAAATAATGCAAACTGATGGAATCTAACGTTGATTTTTAAAGGAAAACAAGCCTTGTTGGATGACAGTGTCAATGTAGTCTATACGAATTACTGGAAAGGTTTGTCAATGGACACATCAGATGATACCCTTTTATGACTGCCCGCACAGCAGTGTTGGACACTAAAAATCTGCCTGACCTCTCTTGCTGGCCTACCTGGGCTGGGCAGATATGCGTATGGAAATCGACAGTGAGCACTGCTCAGTTGCTTTCCTTATAGGTCAGGCATGGATAGGAGACGTGGAGAAATCGCAGAAATATGTAAAACTTTGTTTCCCCTCTCTCTGTCTGGCACTGACTTGTGGACTGTCGTTTGCTGCAGATTATCTATTTTACCTCCATCCTAAGATCACAGAGGGGCAACAGCAGCTTGCTTGGAACTCTGGTATATTCTGATGCTAGGGCTGAGATAAGGACTGAATGAGGCTTGATGACATTTTAAGATGCTTTTAAGTAACCTAGGATTTAGCAGATTGGCAAGAGAACGCATAAAAATCTACCAATCCTAGATTTACCCTTTTAGATACGACTTAGGTGGGCTACGGTTGAAAGTCATTGTTCTCGTTCCAGTCTTCCAGTCTCTGGTATTTAAAATGAACTAACAGACAAGCCCAAATCTTAAGACCACTGACTTCACAAAGCAACCACCTGATAAAAGAGAGAACAAGCGAGAAAGAGTTTTTTCAAGAGAAAAAGCTGGTGAAGACCCTGACTTAGAGTACAGTGTTGGTTTTGACTGATGTCAGGACTTGGGGATCTGTGCTTACCTGGGATTCAGTGGCACTGAAAGATCATGAACAGCTCTTTTCAGACATATTTCTATTACCCCTATGACTTTGGAATAACCCCTAAGCACTAGTGAAAATATGTATAAACATAAGAGTAAAAAGTAGCTCTCTTACTTTCTCCATTTCCCTTAGAATTGAGGGATGTTCAGTGTGTACTAAAAGCTAAGGGTTTTGTTGGATTCCTTTTTTGTTTGGTTTTAAGTTTAATTGGGCACTGTGCCTGTGAAAAAGCTTTGACTTAAAGTTACTGTATTGCAGTATACCACATGCAGCTGTGAGGCTCAAATCCCAAATGGCAGGCTAGCTGAGATTCCTCCTAGCTAGGTTTCGTCTAAAGTAGATCTGGGAAACAGGATCTTTTTATTTTGGGGATAGAAAGCATTAGAAAAATGTTTTGAATTGGGTATTTAAGTGTTCTTGGCATTCAAAACTGTAGTACAGTTCCCACTTCACTGTGGTTTTCCTGTGTAATCTTATGCACAGCATTTGGTTTGAGATCCTGAGAGGTAATTCATTTACCTAAAACTGAACTGAATGTGAATGAGTCTAGCTGCCTGAATCCAAGGAAATGATGCAGGAAGTCCACCTTCCTACACACCCCTAAATTTATTTGGTGGTTACATTCAGGCTGCAGAGTACCGGGGTTCTTGCAGTGCAGCCCCCATCCTTGTTTGTCAGTGACTTAATTTAGAAATTTAAGCAGCTAGTTCTTGTCTAAGCTCTGGAGAGCTTGCCTAATGCACACAAAGCCCATTTTGCCCAGACGGAAGGAGTGGAGGTGTCACATCTGCCAACTTTTGCATTGTTGTAAACTAGCCACATTCAGCTTTGCTGCATTGCAAGTGAGGAACCATCAGCTCCCAGGACTGCTATTAAAGAGAAGTTCCGTATAAGGGCATAATAGATGTTCATAAAATGGCGGAACAGATGTCCTCATATCAGGAGATAGTCACATCCGATGAGTTCCAGCCATCAAGACACACCACATTTCACAGAATCACAGAACTACAGCATGGCTGAGATTGGAAGGGACCTCTGGAGATCATCTAGTCCAACCCCCACTGCTCACCTAGAGAACATTGCGCAGAATTGTGTCCTTTTGTGCAAAAAAAGGTGGAAAATGAAAACTCACTAACAGCTCCAGCCCTAATATTATAGAAAGTGCAAATACAATCACTCCTGCAGAATTTCCATAGCAAAAATAATATCCTTGTCTAGCAGGTTTGGGAGCTAGTTTGTGGCTCCCCCTTAGCCTAATGAGTTAGAGCTCACAACTATCACTCCACAGAATAGTGCCCAAACTGCAAGGCATAGAATATTTTGGGGCCATCATGTAGCCAGATGACAAATAAAAAGGATCCTAACCCGTGCTGAGAAAGACTTGGATTCTGACTTTATTCCTGGGATTATTTCTGTTGATGGTGTTTTTTAACACACAGAAACATCTCTAATAGGAGGGACCAGGCTGAGAATCTCTCTCTCTGTCCTGTCTGTTCAGACTGCAAACTCTTGGAGCCAGGTAGGGGACCTCATTCAATGAGATCATGACTCCAGTTTTGACCCTAACTGTTACATGAAGACAGCTGTGAGGACATGAAGACAGCAGTGATATTTCTGATGTCCGTGGTCCACATTGTTCCATCAGACTGCTCAGGGATCTGCAGTGATTTCCCTGGAATGTGATGTCTAACACCATGAGCATTACACAGATCAGCATTTCTGAGCTCTCTTGAATGTACAATAGCACTGGAGCCCTCTCCTGTTTGCAGTAATGTGACTTTAATTTGCTCTCTGGCCACACGAATCACCTCTTTCTATCTGTACACATAGTGCTTTATCGTGTGAAAAAGTGCTCCATCCAAACAATGTGAATTAAAGGTAAAGCAGGTCTAGAGAATTCCTTCTTTATAATAAGTTATCCATTAAATACCACTTAAGCTTTTCTTGTTTTAAAGCATATGTCAACATAATCTCAAATACTTTTTATAAAGTACTAGTAGTAAGTCATTAAAAATGACAAAAATGTCTTTAATCTATAAAAAATATTTTAATCAACTGAGATATCTTTTTCAACATAGCAAAATAAACACAACCCAGACTGGGCTATCTAATCTTCAGCCCACAATGGGATGACTTTACAGGAGAATGTCAGAATCACCAGCTAACTTCATTAGGTGCTTGCTGCTCTCAGGAGTTTTCAGGTATTTTTTCATCACTACTGTGGAATATCTTAGCTCCTTTTAAATATTTACCGATGTCAAATGTTTATATGTTTGTATTTCCTCGGGTACAAACGCTTCTACTTTCTGAAAGGTAGTGCGATTGAGAAATAGGAAATAACTTTTTGTTAGCTATTGATCAAAGGTAGAGATAATGATTCAATACTCCTTCTGAGTAGCCATTCAGAATTTCCTTTCCCCTCATTTGACTAAGATGCCCGTGGGATCCTGGAAAAGGCAGAAGAGTTAGGAAAAATGAGAGTAAAGAAGAGGATCTGGTGAAAACCTATGAGAATGTGGCAAATAATATTTATTTGTCTGGTATGACACCTTACTATTCAGAGTTCAATACTTTATGACAGTTCATCTATGGCAGAGTCAAATAACTACACACTCCTAATTCTGAGTCTAAAGACTACAGTCCAGGGCTATGACAATATCACTGTTCTAGTCTGACCGATGTCCGGTGTTACAGAAGTATGTCATGAGCACAAGGATGGCAAAAAGCAGACAAATCAACCTCCTCAGTTTATCTTTTGTTTTTTCTGATAGGTATAGCCAGTCATAAAGTGGGGTAAGATGTACCAAGGAGATGTAAGACCAAGTCCCAGAGCACAAGCTCTCAGTGTGCCTCTGGGAGAGAGGTGACAGTGCTTCCCAGGGGTCCCACACTGCAGAGGGACAGGTTGGGCTCACAGTTGGCTCCTGGGGCCACGAGCTTCAGCCATGCTGTCTCCCTTTCCTCCTACATCTAAGGATCTGGATGCCAACAGCCCTCCTGTCAATACGGCTCTACTGTCGAGTACTATGACATGGCTGTGTCAAAGGAGTCCCACTTTGTCCAGCCACTCAAGTGCAAACATCACTTAAAGACCATGAACAGCAGTTGGACTCCCTGAGTGCAATGGAGCTTCGCAAGGTAAGGGTCATACTCATCTGTGAGAGACAGAGATTTCCATGACTATGGAACAAACCACTTCATGAGTTAAGATCACCACAACCCTTACCGATTTCCACCTTAAGCACAGTTCTTCCTTGGCTTGCCTTCGCTAATAACACTGGGCACATTAAAAGTAAATAAATGAGAGAAATAAAACAACCTCTCCCCTAAACCAGCTCCAGGTCAGGAAGAAAGAAAGGAAGAACCATACATTGTAGATTGCAATCATATTGCTTAATGTACTGAAGGAAGATGCTCAGCAATTATGTTGATGGGAGAAGAGAAAAGAGGAGAGGAGTTTGGACCTATCTATATTTGAACAATTAATCTGGTAATAAAAAATAATGAGAATGGTCTCATAGACCATGAAGAACTTGTTCCATTTAATATTTATTTCAATATATAGAATAAAGTAGTACATGGCATTTGAAATATATTAGTATACGGATTAGAAAGACTGACATACCTAAACCTATAGATATACATAATCTGAGGAAAATAACCCTTGGAGCCTTGTTTTACCCCGTTTTGGTCTTTTGGCTGTACTGGAGACTCTTCAAACTTGTATGAAAGCATGATGTAGCTTTGATGTATACTCAAAATCTTGAATTCAGAGTGATAGCTAGATCTTCATAGCAAGTTAGAAAGCAGTAAAAAGTATTATAGAGCTCTGAGTTTTCACCTATGATATATGCTCATTGATCAATTACTGCTTTGGACTACATTAAAATTCCCAAACTTTCAGCAGCTGCTAGTAGTGGCCTTTAAAAAAAAACGTTAACCATATTGACCCTGGGCTAAGCAATAACTTATGTTAGCTAGGCAATATTTAGTCCTGAATCACTTTTATTATTCACTATCATGTCAAACTTCGGGTAATTCAGAAACATTTTGTAGTATTAAAGTGGTTTTTAAGTTGAAATAGTGCATTAAATATGCTCAAACTTTGAAATGCTATTCTCTATAGAAAATCTATTGCAGCCTATCAGGTACGATACAAAGATACTTACCTGCTCTCCTTCTACAGCTCTGACAGTTCAAATAGTGGTACTAATGCATTGTACAGATGATGGGATACAAAAACAACAACTAGCACAATTTAAAAAAAAAAATCAGACATTTCTCCATTGCTTTTTAGTTTGAACTATGTCATACAATGAAAGTATGCTGTAGTGTGAGGGCTTTACTGGCATTCATTTAAAATGACACTAATAATTCACTTGTGATTTATTAAAACTTTTTAATTGAGAAAGGATTATCTTGTGGATAGGGCACCGGGGTGGGACTCAGGAGATTTAGACTACCTCCCCAGCTCAACCCATCTTACTTGCTGTCTGTGGGTAAATCACTTTTGCCTCAGTTCAGAAACATATTCAAACATGTGAACAATTCCACCTTCATGCAGCCAAATGTTTATGTGCATGACTATCTTTAAGCACCTGCTTATGTCCTATTGACTTCAAGTACCTTGCAAGTTTAATAAACAGCTGTATTTTCTAGTGACCTGGAATCTAAACGCTGTGCGTTTACTTCCTAGCAATAGAACAGGGATGACATATACCTCTTTTTAATCTTTCACCTATCTTAGCTATTTAGAGATAGTTTGGGATAATCATACACATATAGCAATGTTTTAAATATAATAATTAATAATTACTCTGAACTCAAAAGCATTATAGAAGGAATAAAGGAACACTAAGCATAATGAGATCTATCTTAAATCTGTAGTTAGACTGTAAGCTCTTGGTACCAGGTCGGACTGGGAGTTTATGAACAGCATCAAGTACAGTAGGCCATTTAATAATTTGCAACACAAAAGACCAAGTACTAGTACTTTTAATTTCTATCTTCTCATCTATTTAAAAAATAAAATAAAACTATTGACAAAGTCACCAATATTGAGTCCTGAACATTCTAACATTTTTCTACATGTTTGGCACACTGAACATTTTTGTCACTCCAGGAAAAATAGCAGAACAGAATTGTAATTGATGACTACTGTTATTTCTGCATAACTCAATAGTTATACCTCTATGTAGTACACACCACAGTTAAGAAACTACATCAAAAGCTTGCCCATCTGTTTTCAGAATTACTGTAATTGAAGCTGATCTGTATTTTATTTGATGAGACCATAATAAAGAGCAAGACTCAGCATAAAAGTTTATGATAATAATGAGTATGGTTCACAATGTGTGCTTGATCTCTATTCATATTCCATATTTTATTTTATGACAATTATCAAATGCTTCTTTTTTATGATCCTCCTGTTTTCTTTCATGCCTCTTAGAACTGAACAGAAAAGACCTCACCAGCAGGACTTATACCATTTAGCTACATAAATCAAGCTGGAAATCTCTCCATGTTATTTCCCCAAGTAAATATCTGCCGAGCTTTAGTAATCACAGTGTCTAATGGACAAATTTTACTTCCATTCATATCAGTTATGGAAGCTGAATTTCAGAGATTTCTCTCTTTTCTGTAAATTTCAATTGTTGTCTATGTTTTTAATGGAGCTTCTAACAGGTAGCAGGAAAGGTTTGGTTATTGTGCTGGCATAACCAAATGGACAGTATGATATTTGTATTTGGTTTTCAGTAAATACTTGATGCTTTACCACTTACCCGCAGTGAAATAATTGGTAAAGCTATGGCTTGATGCTGCACCTCATAGGTGGAGTTAGACCTGTGACACTAACCAAAGGAAAAAGGTTTAGTTATCTTCCATGGGACCTGAAACGCTGAACAAATACAGGATCCTCACCAAGACTGGAGATCAACTGTAAGGGCAGTCTGGGAAAGAAACGGGGTACAAAGTACCCTTTCATACCTGAACCGAATTGTGAACATGGCGGAGAACAGCCCAGTGAAGAAATATGGCTCTGCATAGCTGTTATTACATGTAGGATGGTCAAAAGGATCGTGGAAGTCTGGACCTCGGTTTTGCTCATCTTCCAGAGCCCCCAACCTCTTGCCCAACACTGTTCATTGGCAAGCTTAAAAGGGGCAGATGGTGGGCTATGCTGGGGCTATGTCTAAGGACAGTGGGCTAGTGCTGGGGGCGGGGGGGCCGTCCGTCGGTCAAGCTGACTCCCTAGATGGGGGACAACAAGCTGAGGCAGCACCATGCTGCGGTTGCCTTGGGACCAGCTACAAACCCATTTTGCAGGAAAGCCAAGAAAAACCCAGGGAAGATGTTGTCCTCCCTTGCCTGGGAACTGCTCCTGAAGCTCTCCCTTCTCTCTCTATGGTGCGTAGGTGATACCTCATTGAGGCTTGGGTCATGTGAAGGTTTAGATCCATGGCTTACATGGATCAGAAAATCTGGTTATCCATGACCTAGAGTAGCAGGATATGTTTTCTGCTGTCCAGGAAGCTGCGAATGGTGCCAAGGCACCTTCGGTACAGCAAGCAACATCCTGGCTTTCACCTCCTGAGAATTTGCAGGCACAAAGACAAATATATTTTTTTGGTGGTGAATATGTGTCAAGAAACCAATGTCCTTATTTGCTGGCAGTTGCTTGGCACTAGATGACCTATATCCTAATTCCTCTTTATTAAAATAGCAAGTACACTATGCTCTGTGTGTGTGTTTTATACACACATACATGCACACAGACTTCTCCCAGTACAGATGGCACATCGATGTATATCTCAGTTTATACTGAGGCTTTTTATGTCCCTTTTATGCCAATCTTACAATAAAAGAAAGCAAATGGCAAAACCACACTTAATTTATTAGTAGTTATCTCATATACTATGTGATGCATGCAAGGGTAGACACAATTAACTCACTGTTTTTTAGTTATGAGATATTTCATCTTAGTTTACTTACCATTATTTTTTTCAGAAAAGAATAAACAGAAGTTAGAAACTTTGTAACAGGACTATTTATTAAAATTACTTATTTGTGTAGGAGTTGTTAGCCATGACTGTTCTTGAAAAGTAGTATGTCTCCTCTACACAACAATATCCCACTAATGCTTGTCTCACCTCTGGGCTGGAGAGACTATGAAAAGTATCTCCTTTTTTAACAAATCTTTCAAAACTACTCAGCCCCTAATTTCATTATAAATTGGTCTTGTACAAATCCTTACAAGTATGGGTGCCCTTTGACAGTTCTTCCTGCCTTAGTCTTAGAACAGCAATGGGAACAGGACTCTTGATCACAGCAGGAATGCGTTTATGATCATGCATTGCTCAAGTCTGTTTTTATTTCTCGTTTTATGTAAAATGCTGCAGTAATCCCTTTAGAATTCCCCTCAGCTTAAATCTCAGAGACTGTTCAAGACTGCCTCTTAATGTCTCAAGAGCACTTCAGCTCACATAAGCCTCATATTCAACAGGTAAAGCCCACTTTGTTCTATAGAGATGGCTGAAGTAATGTAAAATTAAAGATTTAATCTTCTGCGGTAACTCAGACTGTCCTCAGTCCAACACAAAGACACTGAAAGTCTGTTAACTTTTAAGTAAGTAGAAAATTCTTTGATTGACAGTGGTCTGCTGTATTGATCCCTAAAACTATGCCACAACAAATTTTATTACAATTGGGTGAGAAAACTTACTGCACACTTGGAGAACGCAAGGGGATTCATTTCACTATTAGCAGGTTTTCTCCATTATAAAACCCTAATTGACAGGATTTAAAGGCAATTAAAGTCGAGACCAAACATTTTGGACAAATTAAAGGAGGATTTGGGGGGTTTTGTTGTTGTTGTTTTTTTTAAGCTAAATTTAGACTGAATCAGTCAAAGGAGGAACTGGGCACTTGAGGGTTCAGGACTGGTAATTATAAGAAATGGAATACAGCCTGTACAATTTTATTCTCATTAGGGACTTCACACAGGAGCTTAACCCACCTTCATCTTTAATGTGTTTTCTCCAAGTTAGTGACTAGATGCTTGTACAATGGACTCCGCCAATTAATGGAGTTTTCATGTAGCCTGGGCTGACAGTCAAGATACAGTCAAATTTAACACATATTTCATCAGCCACAGATGTATTGGGTGGTTCCAAAAACCCCTACTCTTCCCCTCAGCCAACCAACAGGAGGTACCCTAAGGTTGTCTGGGCTGGTATCCCTCCCTCTTATGAATGAGCTTGCCAGGAAGAACAAATGCAACTTAGAGATGACTCCAGAAGCAGAGCAGCTGAGTATTTTGGCATTTCTGCTCTGGCAGAAATTCTGATATTTCTGGTTTGGGATTTGTTTTGTTTTGTTTTGTTCTGTTTTTTTCATTTCTATCCTGAGCTGAAATATAAATTTCTCTGTGTAATTTAATGTTCTGGAAAATTACAACTTGTCAGGTGTCTAAATAAAACGTATTGTTCGAGGATAATCAGTACTAATCGGTTTCCATTGCAATAGCTCCACATCCTTATCAGAGAGACAGAGGACCAGGTAGGTAGGTATTTACTTCAGGGTGAGCTGAATAGCTTTTTAAATTGCAGTAACTAGACCTCGCATTAATATTCACTGACTACAGTGGGAGCTTAGACAGCTCACTCACCTGAACAAGCGCACATACCTCCATCTTAATCTGCGATTTGAAGCTCACCCACAATGAGTAGTCTGCTTAGCTATCTACCTACTTCAATTTGCACGTGATGACCATGGCTACTGTAAGCCTGTCTATCTCCTTTAAGAAAAATTACATCATTGCTGCTCTGAAAATGCTGTATTTTAAAATTAAGTTTTGGGAAGTGTCTGTATCTGCCTGGAGCAAAGGGTTTTGGATTTGTGAAACAGATATAAAAGATTACAAGGAAGTGAGGTGCTCAGCTCATCCATTTTTGCCTCTGCTCTGAGAGCTCACTGTCTCGAAGTATCTAGCAGTGGTGTGTTCCCTTCTATGCTTTGCTTCCTCTGCTCTCTCTTGCGCTTTATGTTCAGATAAAGCCTCCACATTGCAAACTTCAAAGCCATTCCTGAGCTCAAACTCTCAATTTTGACAGGATTTGCATCAGAGGTTCTGGTTCTGCCTATTGAGGAGATAAAGACTAGTATAAGTTGGGAATCTTGCGGCCTGTAACTCATGTAGCAGTAGGTCTTTGACGTTTGATTTAAACAGGTAAGATCCAAGCAGAATAAACTAGCATATGCAGCTCTCTCATCATGTGAACTGCACCTGCAAAGAGTCACGGATACAGAAAAATGAGAGTTCTCTCTCATTATTACTATATAAATGGAAAAAACAGCAAAAATGACTTCTTCTGTCTGAAATTTGCTTCTGGAGGAATTCAGTTGCTTCCTATATGTGTTCAGAAAACTGTTTTCTCTGCTAAATTTAATTTTCAGTTATCTCTTTTTGGTGGAATTATGCAGTGGTTCTGAGAGGGTTAAAAACAGGAACTTACTAGAAATTCTCAGAAATCATATAGGTCCAGTCAGAATCTGTGACGTGGGGAGTCCTGCTGTTGTGGTTAGGTGTTGTTTAAGAGGAGAGGTAGTTAAAAACGTGTAACTGCCATTCAAAGCAAACTTCCAAAATTTTTGATTTTCCTAATTGCAGATACCATTATTCATACTTTCAATTTCTGCTGAAGTCCTGCAGTGAGAAATAATGACCGTCAGATTTAATTACTGCAGACCATGATTTTAAAATTCAGCTAAAAGTGAAATTAGCTAAATTTGGCCTTGCCATGTCAGTACTATCAATCAGACTCAACAGTCCTGCAGACACGGAAAAATGACACCGTCATCTAGAGAAGGAAAAATGAAGCTGTACAGTGCAGCCCAAAAACCTATTTGCTTCATTTGATAGCCAAGTTAATCAACGTATTTAAATATCAAAACATCAAACAAAGTGCATTTGTTTTTAAGCATGATAAAATTACTTTAGGCCTCACCATGAAGGTGTCTCCTGAAGAGGCACCTGTCCATTTTCTTGGGAGCCCTGCACCAGGGCTGTGTGTGGAGCAGTAACTAACTGAAACAAATTTGTAAGATGCAGAAGAATACCTTTGGGCTGACTTGGATTTAAAATGCTATGTTACCTTCTCACCTAAAGAAAATGTAATTTAGTTTGACATGAAAGTTGCGTTAATCTCACCCAACTTAGATGTGTGCAGAGTAGATGTCTACTAGTCAGCTCCTCATTCTGTCATTCATTAAAGTCAATGACATCAGCACTCTTGGGTCATTGTTTATGTGGTCTATTTTAAATGCCCACTTTGGGAGCAGATGATCTGTGCCCTCAGATGCCACTGACTACACAGGTGGCCCAAGGCAGCCAATTCAAAAGTAGCAATCTGTCTTTACATGGTGACTTATACCCAAAGTTACTGATTCAACATCAGGCAGAGGAAATTAATGGCAGTATGCACAGACTCCATTCTCAGTGGAGTACTTGGGTGGCCGTGGTCTCACTTAGGAAGCACTCCCCTCAGAAAGGGAGGCTGGACATAGCACAGGGGGCCTCAGACTCCCCTTCACTACTCAATCAGAATGTCTCTCTCTTGGTTATGGGAGATGTCCCAGGTCTGCAGCCAGTGGACACCTCCACCGTGAGAAGCAGACAGTAAGGGCTGCTTCAGCTGTTCTTCCTTTCCCAAAACTCCCCTGTAGCCTGGCAGTAAGAGAGAAAACGTCTGAGGACACGATCATCAAAAACTCCTCTGGGCATGTTTAAGACCTGACCACTGATCTTCCATAATGAGGAAGTAAAAAAAACCTCATAAGGAAAAGCAAGACTGTTGTTGCTTTCTTTTCTCCTTCAGAATCCAAAATTATTTAGTTTCCATTTTCAGATACTCGCAGGTCAAGTAAAACTATGTATTTTGGCAAATATATCTTTTGAGGGCTCCCCTTTCCCCCCTAAAATAAGGCACTCAACACCTCACCTACTCTGCTCAGCACTTTCCAAAATTAGGTGCTTGACTGGCTCAGTGCTGCAGTTTTAAATGGCTTGCTGAAAATATAGACAATTTCATTTTGTAAATGTAGAGCCTGTGAGCAGTGCCAGGATAAATATAGGGCTCTAATTACTTAAAGAAAAGGCAAATAAGAGGCGGTGAAAGTTCCTCTTCCAACATCCATCTCTAGCTCAGAGCTTTATACTGTTACCCATCACCATAGCAGCTGAGTGCCTGCTCTGCAAAAGACCATAACAATATTGGAAGCCTGGGAAGAAAGGGTAGTGCATCAGCAAAATGCCCCCTAGCTATCATTTGATCGCTCTGTCATGGGGTTGTTTAGGCTAAAGTGAACAGTTTAGCAAGACCTTTTTGGACCTACAACTAGATGAACACAAGTAATGCTACTCTACTTGGGGCTAGGGAGTGGGAGATATTAAGTCTGGGATCTGTCAAGTTTCTACTGCTTTAAAGGAAGACTTTGGGTAATTTTTTTTTCAAGTCTTTCTGGATCTCATTCTCTTATCCCCAAGATAAGAGAAATTCTATAGTTTATCTAGTAAATAATTTAACATCTAGGAAAAGCTCTGGGGCCAGGAACCAAATCTGAGGTCTCTCTACTCTCTGCTTAGTTCTCTAATCACTGCTTTAGTTGCCATGTCTAGCTTTTTTCCCACCTCTTTCTCTCTCTCACACACACACACATGCACACACACTTTAATTCTGTACTCTTTTCATGTGTGAAGGCTTAAAAAGGAGAGGCAGGGAATGGCCCCGGTGAGACTAGCTGGCAGGTCTGAAGTCTGAGTGCTCTTTGGGATGGGGGGATTTGATTCTCCCAGGTTGAGGGGGACACTGGACCTGCCTGAATGAGGAGACCCTGCCCAGCTCCTCATTGGAGGAGCTAGTGATAGGGTGATATCTGAGAGAGATATTGCCTTGCTTTTTGATGAAAGCCTGATTCCCCCCGTTTTTGCTAAACATCTTAAAAGGCCAAGGCTCTCTGAGGATGCAAACAGAGCATCCCATCTCAGCTAGGATTCAGATTCTGGCTAAGATACCTAAATATAGGTGTCTCCACGTAAGCTACACATCTGAGGAGTCTAGAAAGCTACTCAGCTGACCGAATGTCTGTGCCTAGTTTATTATGAGCTGATCAGCTGCGCTATACTGATTATATCTACACTGACTATAAGAAACATTTCCATGTAAAAATCACACGGGGACATCAGTGTTCTAGACACCTACATGTAGGTGTCTTCCTCTTGAGCTGCATCCCATCCTTATTTTCTAGGTCATGAGCAGGCATAAGCATAAGGGAAGGGTCTGACTCTACCTTGTCCAAACTGAACTCATTCTCTGCTTGGGAGAGAGAACTGTTAGCATTTCAGAAGCTATAAATACCCATGGAAAGCCAGGGAGAGCTTCAAAACTGTAATTTGGGATTTATGCCCCTTGGGGATCTAACTTAGTGCCTAGTGCAGAAAATTTATTTGCGTGGACACACTGCCTAGCCACTGTGGGAAAAGGAGCTCCTCTCTGCAGGACAATTTGGGATGGGAACTGAAATCCAGCCCTCTGAGTCACCCTCTGGAGGTGCCTTTCTTTCTCTCTTAACTAGACGGAGAGCTCTGGAAAAGCAGCTCTAATTTAGGCACCAAGACGACAGCGTAAATACCTACACCCAAAATTCCCTAACAGCTACTTCTAGAGGTCTAAAGTTTTCTTTTGCTCTGGCCTGTGAAATCTGCATGTAAGTGCTGAAAGTACTTGTTTGGCTGGTGCTGCTTTTGTAGGATGACATTTTAACCTCATGCAAATCAATATGTGTTTTACCACTGACTTCAACACAACTGGAATTTTCCCCCAAAATCTTAGAGCTAATAGCCTGTAACTTACTACCAACTATCACTGGACAATTTTTGATTTAGCTGGGGATAAATATATTTTTGAAGTACCAGCTAAAATTTTTAATCAATTCAATGAAAAAAGCTTCTCTTCCTACTAGAATTTTCTGTTTCTTCCCTCTCCCTGGGAAATCCCATTATCTTCTGTCACGTGTCAAAATATATCTACTGAGTATTGATATCAAGCAATTATGTGAGACAAAATCATTTGTGTATGGTATGAAGGCAGAGAGAGATGATTGCATTCTGAACTGCATCTCTTTGCAGCAATGTGGCAAAGGCTCCAACCTCATATGGAAATGAGCTGTGCATGTAAATTACTTTGTCTAAATGGATTTTCATTAGAAATGGAATCTAAGGAGTTCAAAAATCACTAATGTTCATTGGCAGGAGCCAAATGGCTGAGTCAACATCACTTTTAGTCTTTCGTGCCTGTTTTCTATAATGCTGAACCACTGAAACAGTCTGATCAGACTTGGCATTGCAGATCTGCACTGTGCCAGATCAGTTAAGTCATAGACTGACTCATCCTTGGAGTATGACAAATGTTAAATGAGCTACTAATCCTTTGGGTACCGGGGTACAAAATCCCTGCAGGACTGGGACAGAGACAATAGGAGATATTAATACTGGGTGGCTCTGTCATTTGCCTTATTTATCTTTATTTATCTTCCGTAAGTTTCTCCTTTTCACCCCAAAAGATAATTATTTTAGCCATGCAGCAAAAGAGAGAAGCCCAACACTCATAGCTAAAAAAAAATTAAATGTCATGAAGACTCTTCTCTAAGTAATTTTGAGCAGGAGTCAGACCTGAGGATGGCATTGAGTTTAGATTTTAAACCTTTTGTCAGTGCATGCCATAACCTCCAGAAAATAAAAAGTATGCCATAAGCTCTAGGCAGGTTTATGATTGTGCTCTGCTTATGCATCCAAAAAGTCCGTTTGCTTAGAGAATACCTAACAGAGCAGTCCCCATCAGAGATTCAAGTTGGAAGTAGCTACTCCTGCGAAGGCAGATTATGAACCTAGGAGCCTTGAGATCCAAAATACAGGTACCGAGCGAATGCCAGCACCTGCAGTGCTGGCTTTTTGAATACTTTCTTGGATGTATGCCTCTAACTTCTTGTGTATTGCTTTAGGCCAAGAAACATGGTAATATGGCTCCTAAGAGTCTTGCTGTATCTTCAGGACGCACAGGTTCTTTCTATATGTCTTAGCCTATGACTCAGTAAAAGGACTTACACTTCAAGGTTTTGTGCCCTGATTTGTTCTGAAGAATTACTTTGGATACAATCAGCAAGACATGCATAGTGGAAAGCTATTACCCTTCTAGTTAGATTTCAAGGCATTTTAGGTCGCATTATTGTCCACTGAGGATATTGTTAGCACACTATTTCCATGCAGTATTGTCATAACTAATACAACCGAGCCTGCCCAATCTATGTTTTCCTCAACCTCCATGGCATCGAAAACTTCTGAATTTTTACAGAACATAGGCGCGCACATTTTACCTTTACAGTAATAATTGGATAACAGTGCATTTACTTAAAAAAACACAGGGTTTGAGAGCTGTCTTGAATTAGCTGTTTGCTCATTAACAAGAGGGACACAATTCTCCCTGAGTCTACCTCAGTGATACTTGTTCGGTGATCTCCTACGGGAAATGTTTTGGAGGGATTTTTACCATTTTTAGAACAAAACAGAAAATATATTTAACACAAAGGGATACCTGCTCAGTTATGAAACGGAGGTCCCAGACTGAAGCCCAAACACAACACGTCTGCTAAGAAGCAAAACAGGTTTTTCCATTGAGCATGCTACCTTGTGCTAAGATTGTCTACACTGTTGTGCCCTGGCACTACATACAGATCAAAGTAAATAACTGCACAGAGGAGAAGCGTCTGCAACTATTTCCCAGCTGATCAAAATCTTAGCTAGGTGGTATCAAGCTCTGGCAGCAACCTCCCATCTTCTCGTACTGTCTCTCCCCCAGCTGAGACCACAGGGTCAGGTATGAGTGCTTCTCCTATTTTATAAACCAAAGTCATACAGGGAAGTTTAAGCTTCCTCTAAGCTTGAATTTGCAACAGAATCAAGTGCTTGAGAAACCAAGACCTTCCTATTGCCAAGTCTTCATGAGACCTTCTTGCTCCTAAGGTGTCCAGCTGGGAGTGCGGACCTGCTCCCTCCTGGCTAGGTCACACAAGTCCATGTGCCCCTAGGTGAGGATGGCTCCTCAGTCTGCTCTCCTTCGGTTTTCCTAAGAGCCGGGGGGCAGCTATGGGATATATCAGATTGTACTGTCTGGGGACTTCATTAAGCTAAGTCAAAGCAAACAGCAAAACTTAGCAAATTAACAATCAATTTACCCCAGTTCCCAGTTTGGTACAGCAAAAGTGCAATACCTAGCAGATCAGGGTCAGTCCATGACAAGAGCTGCTAGAGTAATAATAATACAAGAGCTGAAGTGCACTTGCAGACTGTAGAAAGAGGTTTGAATAGCACCTCTTGGTTAGCAGTAGCAATCCTTCACTGCCCCAAGCTTTGCCAAATTAATTACATAAAAGTTTTAGTGCTAAAATATTGGGGATGACATTAGGTAATCTGGGAAAAGTAAGCCTGGTGAATGAGGGATTGCTTTAGCTCGAGAAGGCATGCAAGCTTTTAATGAAGGCAGGTATGATGTCAAGCTAATACTCTTAAGTTTAAAATCTGATAGGTCCTATGAAACATTGCTCACTGTCCTAAAAACATACTTGTTTTTAGAGAGTATAAGATGCCACAAAGTAAGAAATAGCTATTACTAGTGGTGATTCCCAAAGCAATGAAATATGTTTGGCCTGGATGTTCACTTTCAGGGCTGCTAGTTGGAAAGATACCACGTCTTGCTGCAGCTGGAAACTAGACACACTTTATCCAATAAATTGGCCAGGCAAGGCTATTCGTTTGACCTTAATTACCCAAGTGTTCACCCAATACTACGCAGACAGACAACATCAGTTGATACGTTGGTCCTGCTAATAGTGATACTTAGCACTCCCTATCATTTTTCATCTTCAAAGCACTTTCTAAATTTTACTTAATTAATATCTTTGAAGATGCCAAACTGTTTGCTGATATTTCACTGATAGGTTCTGCTCTTTCCAGAGCAGAGGAAAAGATGCTATTTCCTAATTAGATTTTACTAAAGATACTACTGACTTCCCCTTCTCCTCATTTGGTTTTCAGTCTCATTCTGTTTCCAGGAATCTGACCTCTTCCCAGTCAGCACCTGAGGGGATTATTGCTTTACTTGCCTTTTAAAATGTAGGTAACAAATTGTTGCCAAAGTAAATCCTCCTCATTTTTTTCAGGCAAATTTAAGTGCCTCATCCTTAACTTTCAGAACTTTAATCCCTTTATTAGGTAACAAGGTGGGAGTCTATTTGTTCCAAAAATTAAGCTCAGTGTTGCATTTTTCTATCTTTCTTTAGGTTTCTACATGGAATTTCCTGCCTTTCTGCTTATTAAGTGTCTTACAAACATTTATTGGATGCTTGAATTATAGTCTATTGTTTCAGCTGAAGCTTCAGCAAGTTGTTGAAATATGGATTTGAGCCCGGACTTTTCATGCCTTGACAGGGTGTCTAAAGGCCACATGCACCGTATTACCTGGCATCCATACTTCTGCAGCTACCAGCGGCAGCAGTGAGAGGCCAGCACCTGGCAGAATGGAGCTCTAGACAGGGTGCACTCTCTGCATTCACAAACAACAATTTCCACCGTTGTCAGGAAGCCTGCAGTTCTTAAACACAACAGTTCATTTGTGAGCTTTATTAAAAAAAAAAAAAAGTGGAAAAGCACACTTATCTGGAAAGGATGCCTATATCGTGTAAGATTAAATGGGAAAAGCAGAATTCCAGTGGATGGAAGGCCAGTGCATTGCTCAGAGGGTTTTATGAAGTAGAGAGAGGGAAGGTTGTCAGGAGACTGCTCTTGTGTGCCCCTGGGCCACTGGAAGATTGTGCCATACACCACATTGCAACAGGCTCACCTATTTAATTTGTTATGACCTAGACATTACGGAAGACTTACTTTCCTTCTAGAGCTTTTCTTTGCTTTGCTCCATCCTCTCAATTTTTTCCTATAGTTCTGCTCTAGCTGTGAGCTTCTTTCAAGTACAGGTCTCACAGACAGACACAGTCCTCTACTGTCCATCACCTGTCACAGAGCCTAAATACACACACACACTCACACACACACACACACCCCACATGCATGTGCATGTCTGCATGTAGCTCTTTCATCCTCCGTTCAGCAGAGATTTAGTGTGCTTGCATTCTGCTCAGTAATGCACTTAAATATAAAATAAGGAAAAGAGTGAAGTTAAGCACACTGCTATTAGCAATGGGCTGTTTAATAAAAGGTTGAGATCTAGGGTATTTATGGATACCTTACAAACTATAAGAAGAAAAACTCTTCCACTAGCTTTCTGAGATGTAAAAAAATCTATTTCAATCAAACAGTGAGTACTTCTGCCCTCAGAAAATCCATCTGGCCTAATAGGTCTCTAAAAACAGTGACAATGAGAGAAAAAGCCAGATCAGAAATACTTGCTAAAGGTATGATCAGCAGCTAGTGCATCCTTCAGGGACTCACTGTTTACTCTGCTCAAAATTAAGGATGATCTTTTTTAAAGGAATAAAATACTGAGAAAATTAGAAGAAAGGGAAAGAAAAAAGCAAATTGGAATTAGAAAAAAAGAGGGGAGAGAGATCTCAAGGAAGAACAATTTTAAACCAGTCTACTTGCCCCACTAGAAGCCTTTCACAGTACAAAAGGCCTCTCTGAGAAGCTGCAAACTAACACAGCACATACTGGAGGCACGAGAGAGAATTTGGTTAAAAGAAACAGCCACAAAGCAATGGTTATTTCAAAGATTACACAGAAAAGGAGAATGCTTGCCTTTTACACCGTGGTGTTGCCATGCTAGGGTGCTCTTTCCTTCTCATGAAATTGTTTCTTGACATAGATTATTCTGGTATCAATTGTCCTGGTCTCCAAGAAGTTTTCAGGAGGAAACCATCGTTAAAGCTCCAGAACTGCAACACAGTGTGTTTTATTTGCAACCCACCCTCTAGCAAAACGAAAACGACTGGTTTTGTTTGTTTTTAAGCGATTGTATTTATAATTCCTCAAGCGCACCTCAGGTGGGTTTTCAAAGCCATCCTTTAATGGTGCTCCTTCTTCCTGAGGTGTCTGGGTACATCCTGCACCGGCTGCAAAAGATGACAACGGAAAAAGTGTACAAAGATTTTCACTGCTCCTTTAGCAAAAAATAACGCAGCGAGCACATATGATGTGAAGAAAAAGACCTTTGTCAAACAATTAAAAAGCAAGTCCATATTGCTCTCCCAGTTTCCAGTGTATTTTGGTCCCTTACCAGTTGTGATCCCTCCTCAAAGCTAATTTTCTCTTTCTGAGCCATTTATAGTATTTCAGTTCCCACCTGGTGTTGCACAGTACAGCTCAAGGTGGGTCTCCATTCCCTCCTGTAACTGAGATGGATTTAATGGTTTTATCTGAAAACAAAGTTGTTTCCTCATAACATCTTTAAAAGTTTCTTTTTCTCTCCAGTATTTTCCAAGAATGCAGCTTGGCAAATGCATTGCAACCATTGGGCACATTTTAGATTAAGTACAAATCGTGCTAGAGGCAGACTGAAATCTACGTATGTGCAAAGCTACTCTACTTTTGCAAATCCTGCTTCTGCTAAGATGAAGATAGAATTTGAAGGAAGACCCCACAGCTACTTCTCCAAGACTACAGCATGTCCCATATTGGCCATGCTCTAAAGCATCAGCCTCTATTTGCATTAAAAAACTAGAAAGAAAAAGAAAAAGAATTATTTGCTTGTCTGCTGCTTACAAATTCTGCATACTTATTTTACTCCAAGTATATATATTGTAACACTTAAAAATGAAATCAGCATCTAATCCATCCATGAGTAATTTGACTTGTAGGAAATAGAGAACAAAAAGAGTGCTTTTAGATAAATCCTAATTAATTGTACATGCAAATGTCTTGGATGGATGTGGTCATGCAATTCAATTAGATGACTAATTATGTTGGAATTATAATACCATATTTAAATAGATAAACACACATAAAAGTGCTTGCCCAGGAGTTTGCATGCTGGAGTCAGCGAACAGAATCATTTATTGGCTCTTTAGTGCCACCTGTTGAAAAGTGAAAACACATGCAAATGAAATTGCGCGCCAATTAGACGTCCATTTAGAAGGGCAATGCCCATTTGCCTGTCGGGTGTGAAACAGCCATAATCTTCATAAGTTTAACAACTGGGCTGGAAGTATCTGAAGCATAGTTGTCACCTTGCACAGGAAAGTGCAACATACCACTGGGGATGGGAGGAAGCAGAGGCCAAGCTCTTGGGACATGTGGCACATTCATAATATCACATCTGTTCAAAATTGAACTGGTTTCCCATCTTGCTAGTACATTGTAACAGGTCATAAATCAAAATAGGCATCGTGCCTAGAGAAGTCGCTGCTTCCACGAGCAGTTCCATAGTGATACTTGTCTGCTAATTAAGAGCAAGGTTAATATTGCCTTACTCGTGCAGATTTTTACTGGAATCAGACTGACCACCTGTAGGATACTGTGCTAAGCAATATGAAGAGAGGAAACTACCCGCTCTGTGTGGGGAAAACACGCAGGAGTGAACGCAGTATAACCAGCTCTGCTAATATTTGGTGCCTAGCTGCAGCAACATGGTGGCTAGAACGCTGACCTGATCTCCAAGGTCAGAGAACCAGATCAGAGTAAAAAGGGTCCTAAAAGCTCATTTTTCAGAAATACAGTTTCTTGCCTGCTTTGTTATGCTATTTGACAGAAAGCATCCCAGCTATGCTACATTTTCCCTTGGATTTTAATTAATGATCAAATTTAATTAAATATGCAAAATATGGTCCGATTTCAGGCTTGGGCTATGCTGCTGGTTACACTAAATGTCACAGTTAGCAAGTATGCCAAAGATAAAATAAGATAAGATTTCTTACTAAAGAAATCAAATCTATTTCTTGTGCGAAAGCACTCATCTTTTCCAGTGCCATCATTATCCATTCTGTGAAAAGACGCTCGGCCAATTAAGGTAGAACCATTGGCTTGACTACGATACACAATGCAGAGGCAAATTATGCAGCTGTTTTGCAAAGATCTCTGTAAAATGGGGCATCGTGGCTCAGTCGAGTGAACTCCAGGTGAAAAAGGGGCATCTGCTATAGCAGAAGGATACACCATGATGGAGATTTGAGAGAATATTGAGGTCTGCAGGACACTGCAGGGAAGCCAGAATAGTTTAGGCAGGCTCTGTGTTTCTCATAATCTCTCTCCAACTCTGGAGGAGCCTCAATCAAGGAAAGATAGTGAGAATTTAAAGCCAACAAGTTTTCCTTTCTTCATAAACTTCAAGTAGAGTGTTATACCGCTAAAGCAAAAACACTTCTCAGACTCTTTGCCTCCAAGCCTGCTGTGCCTTATAATATTAATGGTTCATATGCATCCCTATCTAGACATTAGGGGAACAGAACCTCCTAGTAGACCTGGGCAGAAAAAAGTGATTCCATATTTCTCAGAGGCTTTAGATATTTAAAAATCTGGTCTCATTCTCCCTGCGAGCACCCCCCCAAAATTTAAAAAGCCAAAAATAAGAAGATGGAAGGCCCAGCCCCACAGCAGTGCACCTGCCTGCCCCGTAGGGCCTGGGGTCCCTCGCTCAGGCCATCCCCAGGGTGGATTGGCCTGGACGGGCAACTGAGGGAAACCAGCAAAACTCTGCCAAGACTGTGCTAAAACCACGCCTTCTCTATGAAACATCTTCATTTCCCCACCTTATCAAACTCCCACCACTTTTACTACATTTCTTTGAACCAGCCTTTCCCACAACTTTCACTCAGCACGGTTAGGCAGATGTATGTAATGCTTTAGTGGCACTTACCAGTTCGATGAAAAAGTTATAACTTAGGAAAAAAATAGCTAAAAATATCATTAAATTCAATTATTTCAACTGTCTACAATATTTTTGATCTTTCTGATTGGCTTTCACTACTGCTGACAGATGAGGCCGCCCAGATGTTTGTCCAGGTGGCACTTTAACAAAATTGCCAAAATAAGGGGTGTGTTCACCTATTTAACTGGGGTTTCTAACATTGCTATATAGGTATTTGCAAGGATAATAAGGTACAGAAATCATTCCTCCCAAAGGAAAGTAAACCTTTGCCTGAAACATCAATTTCAAGAGCAACCCTAAGCACAATATTTTTGGCACAAAATACTTCCTATTTCAAACTTTAATCCTTCTTAAACATTATTCTTTTCCAGTTAAACACCTGTTTTACACTTACAGGAGCTGATTCTGTAGAATTATATTCAATACCTATTATTCTCCCAAGTGGGAAAGAACTTCAGAGGGAAAAGTAGAATAGCTATTATGACAGGAGGACTTTATTATGGAGTAGCTTTGCAAAAAAAAAAAAAAAAGGATAAGTCAGTGAGTGGCTTTGACAGATAATTAGGGACTCCTATTACACAGCAGAATATTATAAAAAATTAAAATATGTAAAATGTCTTTCACATTTCAAATAAATGTCAGCTACGTTTACCTCAGTTAATTGACTCACAAATTTAATCGAAGCAGATAGAGTTCTCTTAAAAGTAAAATATGCTCTCTTTGGGTTTCTTGCAATATTTATATTAAAATACTGTAAATATTGCTTTCATGCAATATTTCATGCAATGTTATTTGCCTCTTGAGAAGAAGCCTTTGGAAAGGATACAACAAACTCCACCTTTTTTGTCTTTGTCATGCAAATTGAGAAAAGATCTCACAGTGTAATGCTCAGCTGTACCAATTCTCTACTTCTCTGCTAACACGACTTGAAAATACTCATGATTACAAGATTAAGCACAAATATAGAGCACACATAAAAGATGCCTTATGATTACTTGTAGTGCATTTACACTGTGACATTTACCTCTACTTTTGGATAAAGCCATTTGTAAAACTTTTGTTGTCAGACTGATCTAAGCTTTCCAAGGTGAGTAGTGCAACACAGTTCAAGTCACTTAGAAAAGGCCTGATCTGTAGAAACTGAGGGATCCCCACTTTCTATCACGTAAACTACTTTTGGAGAGTTTCAAGTTGGATACCCAAAATGAATCCTCACTTTTAAATTTAGAGGTCTTCAGGCCCAGCTCCAATGAGCAGAAGACCAGACAGCGACTGGTTATTTTACACTGCCTCAATTTCTGGGCTCCCATAGAAGAAAACCTCAAGCTGCCCTTGTAACCTCACAAAATTCAGACATATATTTTTGCTAAAATGAATCCATTGCATTATACATCCTATCTATGCACTCTCCCCACATTTCTCCTGAAGAAACATAAAATAACCTATTTCAGATCTTCATCCATATCTTCAGGAAGCTACCAATTTTCAGTGTATTGAAGCCTGGCTCAATACATCCAAGGCGTATGTGATTCAAAGTAGAGGGTCACATTAAACAAGACAAGATGACATCTCCCCAGTATTGCCATTGGCTTTTGCATGAATATTCACTTGGGTCTTTTGTCAGCTGGTACAGTGCAGGAAAAATAAGAATGATAACAGCAGTGTAATAAAGCAAAGCAGGGTACCAAAAACCATGAGCTCTGCCAGGCTCAGGGGTAACTTGCTCCACTAAAAATCTAAATTGGAAACAATCCTATTATTTTTTGCTCTTTCCTCTAAACACAGCAGTTATAAGGGAGGACTTGCTCTGGGCTTGTCTCTGCTGTGACGACCCAATAGGAGTGACTGTCATATCAAGTAAATGGCAGGAGTGCCTCCTGGAACAGGCTTTGCGTGAGAGGCAAAGAGCACCCACAGGTGGCGGTGAATCGAGCTTTATGGCACCATTTCCTAATGATTCACCGATTTTCTACCTTCCTCTTGTTCGTTCCTAAAGGCCAGATCCTGGAGGGGCAATTCAGAAGATCTCTCTGGAGGCCAACTAAAGAGGTTTTGCTGCAGATTGAGAAAGCTGTGATTCCCAGCTGGTATGTCAACATTGCAACAGTCCTGCCACGTGGCAAAAGCCTATTCCACTCCACACTAGTGGGATTTACCTGATTCCATTTTTCAAAAGTACTAATTAAAATGCACCTGCATATACTATGTACTAAATGCACTACACATGTTAGTGGGGTGAAAAGCCTGGAAAAAATTGAATTGCTGAATAGTAGAAGTTCACAGCAAGCAGGTGAATTTATTCATATTTCTTTTTGTAGGCAGTGGGTTTACCTAATGCTAACTTGGACCACATCTACAAGTGATGATAAAAAACACTCCTATGTTTCAGTTGATACATATCAGAGAACTCCACTACCAAACCAAAAACCACACTCAAACATGTTCCTGGGAGAAAAGTAGGCTAAAGATATTGTCTCTTTACTTCCAGACAGAGCCTGTTCATTGTGGCTGGTGAAGATGATTATCTCAGACTCAAAATCCAGTAGGAAAAACCTTTCCAGCTGCCTGAAGACTATGACTGTTCTTAAAAATATAGTAGCTATTGCCTATACACAGCTATTATTTTCCAAGGTATTATTAATTCAGGAGAAGATTTTTTTATTTTTACTAATGCAAGAAGTAACTTTATTAGAATAATAAAGTATAGTGGACAAAGAGTAGGCTCATATTAGAGTGATAACTATAATCACAGAAGACGGTGTGCAGAGCATTTACCTGCAGATAGGCTCACAAAATTATCCTTTTCCTGAATATAGAGAATGATGGTACTATGCCAAATAAAAACAGAGAGTCTCTTATTTGCCACTGGGATCCACTTTCTCACCACAGGCATTTCTTTCTGATTGGCTTTTCTCTTAAATTTCCTTGCAACAAATCTTCTTTGTTGTGGTTGGTGGAAGCTGGCTGAGGTCTTCTTGCTCTGCCTCCAGTCCTCTGGAAAGCTGCTAAGACAGCCCATTGACCCTATTCAAAAAGCACCTTTTAAAGTACCAGATCTATGTCTCTACCTTCTTCTGAAGCAGACACTCTACTTAACGTGTATGAACAATGGAGAGAGTAAAGAAATAGTAGGATTTCAACAACAACTCAATTGAATATTTGCTCTGGATCACATTACCAACTCTACATGCATCAAAATAAGCAACTGTTTGTGTTAACACATGTGTTTTCAGACACGCATTCAAAGGAGCTTCCCTTCTAAAGAAGATGGACTGGATTCCTGGTGGCAGCGCGGGTGAGGAACACTGCAGGGATGAGAACCTGAGATGGACAGCAGCAACCACGCAAAAACAATTCCCTGCTCATAGGGTTTCCTTAACACCCAAGGGGCTTTTGGCTTATAATATAGTTAGCCCCAGATGGGGCCCTGTAGTTACCTTCTTCATGAGCTGCTCCGTAACCAGCTTGCTTGCAAGCCAACTGTCGATTATACACACTCAGAACCATTAGAGAATTAGGGCATACCACACACATGAAATCCTTCTTTGCAAATGTACTTTCTCATTGTTTCTTCTCCACCTTATGCCAGACTCAACCACACCACATTAAAACTTCAGAGGTACAGAACAACACCTTGATCCACTAATGGTAGCCGATTTACCCCAAAAGCATGAGTGTGTTTGCCTCAAAAGAGTTAATGCCATGGCATGCTTCAGCTTTTTCATAGCAAGCTAATCTTGTAAACTTGACTTGTCAATCCCAGTGTTGTTTTATCTGCAGCGGTGTGCGGAGTGGGTGGAGCGGAGAGCACAGCTGAAACGTGAACTCTGACAAATGCAGACAAGAAAGCGTTTGCAGCCGCTGTCTGTTTGGTGCAAAGTTTTGGTTCATTAGCCTTGAAATGTTTCATTAACAGAATGCTTTTGGTATGCTATAAACAAACTGTAAGTGCCCCTGCATGCAACAGCACTCTGTCAAAAATGAACATGGTTTATTCCCTTTTCTAAAATATTTAGAAAGTGAATGACAAAGTTAAGCAATGGTCATATTTGTGTGATCTAAACAAAGGAGTAACATAGTGATAACAAGCACCTAAAAATACATTTTTTCATTTCTAGTTCTCACAGTACTGTGGCTTTGTTTGTGGCTCAGAAGTATAATTCTCTACTTTTTGTGTTCATTTTCCACAAATTTTAAAAATAGGAAAAATACACAAATAAATGATCGTACATTTAAGTGTCCTTAAAATTATTTAAGGCCAAATCTTCTTTCTGCATTTGATCTGAGCTAGTTCATGCCCATCCCTGGTCTTGTATGTAAAGGTCAAACATTGCGATCCTTACTCTGGCAAAGCATTCAGTGAAGGCAGGCAGTTTTTGTAGTACACAAACACAGGCTCCAGCAAACCAAACTGAAGACAGCCAGAGTTTTGCCAGAAAAATACTTTGGAAGGAGAGATTATTTTGGATCAAATAAATAGAAAAAAAAGACAGAAACAAACAAACAAACAAAACCTGATCTGAATCACAGACCAGATTTTAAACTCAGTCTTCACTGAGATTAGAGAAAATTTTGCTCCTTGTCCCAGGCCTTATGATATTTGCTCATATGTTTTGACAGCGAGCTGTCCTGGTTCAGGGCGACAAAGAAGCCAAAAATACTCTAATGCAACGAAGCCCACTGTTCCTCTTGAAGTATAAAACCAAAGAAAAAAGACAATTTTTTCTGACTATCTTTGATTGTGGACAGCAATTAAGTTAATAAAAAGTTAGCATCCAAACAATATCTCATAAAAGAGATTTCATAATATTTTGAAAATGTAGTGTGGATCTCTTTTTTTTTTAATGGTTTTAGTGAAATGACAGATCCTAAATGGATAATCCCATGTATTAACCTTAAGAGGAATTGGAGCAGCAGGCATAAATCCAAGCAATTCCTAAATTACCTTGGATGAGCCAAGTAGGCCCAGATCCTTAACAGTGTTTAGGTTTTTAGCTCCTTTTTTGTATTCAAAAGCTTGAAATAACATCAGCATTGCCTGGTTAGCCAACCAACAAAAAGGTCTAATGTATGTTCAGAGTCATTGCTGAATTCATATAAATTTTGCACAGATAAATGTCTCTCTGCCCAGGTTCGGCATTGCTTCTTAATATCTCCTGTAATCTGTGTCCATGCACCCAATTCAATGGAAGACAAACGTCCACAGTTGCCTTTCAGGATCTGTGAATGTTTATTGGTGCAGGTACATTTGTCCCTCCGTATCCCTGAAAAGCTCACTAATACCAGTAGCTTCTCTCTCAGAGCTGTTACGGGCATAAAGATATTCATGACTGTAGCACTCAAAAGTCTACTTCACTAGGAGTCACGGCAAGTACCATGAGAAATGGGGACTAATTTTGCAAGTCCTTGAGCCAGCAATGTGCTCTTGTGGCCAGGAAGACCAATGGTATCATGGGCTGCATTAGGAAGAGTGTTGCCAGCAGCTTGAGGGAGGTGATCCTCACCCTCTGCTCAGCCCTGGTGAGGCCGCATCTGGAATACAGTGTCCAATTCTGGGCTCCTCAGTACAAGAGAGATGTGGAGCTGCTGGAGTGAGTCCAGCAAAGGGCTACAAAGATGATGAAGTGACTGGAGCATCTCTCACATACAAGGAAAGGGTGAGAGAGCTGGGTCTGCTCAGCCTGCAGAAGAGAAGACTGAGAGGAGATCTTATCAATGTATACAAATAACTAAAGGGAGGGTGTTAAGAGGATGGGGCCAGACTATTTTCAGTGGTGCCCAGCGACAGGACGGGAGGCAACAGGCACAAACATCGGAAGTTCTGTCTGAACATAAGGAAAAACTTCTTCACTGTGAGAGTGACAGAGCACTGGAACAGGTGACCCAGAGAGGTTATGAAGTCTCCTTCCATGGAGATATTCAAAACCCACCTAGACGTGATCCTGGGCAATGTGCTCTAGAGGACCCTACTTGAGCAGGGGGTTGGACTAGACGATCTCCAGAGGTCCCTTCCAACCTCAACCATTCTGTGATTCTATGAAGTCTTAAATACAGATGACCTTACAGTCATGTCAGCAGTAATGTTGGCTGCAGAAATGAGTCCATTATTAGGAACTTTTTTTCAAGAAATAAATTGAATTTTACCTAATCAATCCATGTTTGCTAGGGGTAATTCTGTCTCACATAACTTCAGAAGAAGCAACAAGAACGGGATTGGGAGGAGGAGGCAGGAGGAATTTAGTCGTCTTTGCTATGTGAGTGACCGTATAATGCTTTATTTGCATATCTAGCATTTAAAGGGTTACGCTTGTAATTATTTAACGTAACTCCGAATAAGCTGTTTGATTTTCTTTCATCACGAGCCAAACATTAGGCTTCAAAAGGAATTCCTTTAAACTTCAATAATATAAAAGCACATGGCAATGTGAAAGTTACAACTCTAGCTTAAATGAGTCAGACATTAAAGTATTTATGACTGATATTCTCTGAATATACCAACTTCAGACACTTTAAAGTCTTGTTCTACTGTATTAGGATAGGTGCAGGAATATCAGCCATTGCACATCTGCAGAACTGTTACTTTCAAGCAAAGTCCAGTCTCTAAACTTTTCTTTTTAAAGAAAAAAAGCCAACACAGCAAGCCACACCAGGCCGTCAGTGCCTGAAGCAAGTAAAAGCAATTCCTTTATGAACTTCCCACCAATTATTTGCTTTGTGAGGCTCATGGAGAAAAAGGGGGAATAAAAAAAAAAAAAGCCAGTGAAAAAGCAGTGTGTCCCAGTCAAAAACAATGTACATGAAAGAGAAAAAGAAATGAACTGAATGTTGTTTTTTCTTGATGAAAAAGCAGATTGAATCTTAGGCTTTTTACAATCTATAGCACAGGTGATCATCACTTGTTCTGTTAAAAGCATTTTCAATGACATGACCAGAACAATGCGACTGTGATTACAAGGATCAGCATGGGTTGAAAGACACTCAGGGCATTTACCAAGAGATATTTATAGCACTGCTGAAGAAGTTCCCTCTTAAACAGACTCACAAATTCTAGGAACAGAAGACTCAAAATCAGAGTCGATCCATTTGGTTTTGAATTTGCCATACTAACGAGCACAGCCGTGTCGTCTCACAATTGAAGGCTGAACACGCCAGTTGAAATGTTATTGTCATGAAGTCAAATCCAAATGCTGAGGAGGAAAATTGAGATAGTTTTCATTGTGAACTTTGATGTGAAGCATCACAGCTTTTGGAGGACAGCCATACCTTTGATCTTGCAGAAACTGCAAGGAATCAACCACCTTGAATCCCAGTCGCTCAGCAGGTGATTTATAATGTTGTAATATGACTGAAAAGACTTTTCCAAAAGTCGTGTAACCAGCTAAGAAAAAGAAAAAAGATACAGATTTAGCAGAAATTTAAGCTATTCTATTAGCATGCTATTTAAAGTTCATACTAGGCTCTTACTGATTTTCTTAATTTTCTGGCAGAAACTCTGAAACAGCCATGCCACAAAACAAGCCTGCCTGACTTCTAACAACAACACCGAAAAAGATAAATGCAACTACTTACAGGCCACGGAGGCAGCCGCTAGGGCTGGGATCGCCGGATGCAAGGAAGAGGCAGAGCCTAAGGGAAGAAGCGAATCCTAATGGGAAACCCGCTCCCCCAGACCTGTCTCCGGGGAGGGAGAGCGTAAAACAGCTGCAAGGGAAAGAGTTCAATTCAGTCCATTAGTGGAACATTAGCAAATGAGGTTCCCAAAGAGAGCTGGGACTACCTGCACCGCGCACACCAGAGACCCTTCCCCAGCACGCCTGCGACAGCGGCAGGCTCAGTCCAGGCATAGGTCCCTCTCTCTCCTCCAGGACAAACCCTCGCTTATTGCCTAGAAAAACTTCCCTAAGCAGGTCATGGGAGCACAGAGCAAAGGAGCTGGGCTTTGCCATCTCCTGGCCGCCCCTTGTCCGTGGTGCTCTTGCCAGCACGGCTGCTGCCTGCAGCCCTGCGGAGCAGCTGTGTCTGCCCGCGCTGCACCCTCCAGGGAAGTCTTTCAAGGGCAGTTAATTTGTATTCGATGAGGAATTGGAATATGCTTTAGAAATAAATTTTTCCAGCAAAATTATTCACCCTATTTAGCCTAAACTCATCAACAGTTTCTGCCAGCAGCAGATCCCGAGCTCTTTCAAAGCCATGCATGAGTTATGGATTATGTTCTCTTTTCTTAGTTACACTTTATTTGAACACCGGATCCAGAATGTCCTTATGCTGATTATCTGTTTCCTGTACTTGCAGAATTGTTACATTTCTTTCAACTTTGGATCTACCTTCTCAGAAAACTCTTCCGGTTTAGGTTCACTAATTTTTAGAATGGTGTGTCTGGATAAGATTACTGCCTGTACGCTACAGCAAATGGTTGCTGCTGTCATGACTTTTTTCCTTTGTGTTTTTGGATATTCAGATGATGCCGTTAAAATCTGGTCACGCAAATTTTCTGAGTGTTTTGAGATTCTCTTGCCATAAATCTTCCTGCTAAAATACATGCTAGGCATATCTTAAGAGAAATCATATACAAAAGCGTGACTTGACCAGCATCCCAGTGAGATACAGGATATTTTTCAGCTAGGGAGTTAATGGATGATGATACTATATTTGGCCAGCAAAAATAATGACACACTTTCCCCTGGTCTACGAGAACTACTCCCACATTGATTTTAACTTAATATCTCCCTCATTAGGAATCTGCACAGAAGTTTGGCAGAAATACCCAAGACACTTATTGGATCATTCGCTGGTAATAATAGATATTGCTTTTTTCTGAGAATGTACAGGCTAATCATAAAAAGGATAGCCTTGAAACAAAAGCTTTTTACAAAATACAGATTTTTATCAACTCCATCACTGTTGAGGTTAAATATTTTATGGAGCTAAATAAAACTTAGACTTCTCCACTTTCACATTGGGAGATGCAGTAAAAGCTTAAGAGCCTGATTCTCCCCGCTGCTGAATGACTTCCATTACGTGTCAAATGCCCTTCACTTCGCAGTGGACCCAGACCCTGATACAATCAGACTCCCAAAACCTAGGTAACGTGATATACAATTTCAAAATGGAAAACACTACATCAGTAGCAGGGAGTGGCTTTCTGGGGACCTACTGTGGTTGGAGAACCTGATCCACACGATCATAGGCCAAAATGCTATAAAACCCTCACACGTTTGCTTAAATTAAACTAAGCACTTAAATACATTTCTACTTAACCAAGCATATGCTTAAATCCCGCTGAACTTTACAGTTGTAAAATGTGGTTTAAGTGCTAAATTCAAGCCTTTGGCTTGTCAGGCTGAACACGTGCTGGTGCCTGAGTGCTTTGAGCCCTTCCGATGGGATAATGAAGGTGGCAGGTTTGCTCCACAGCAGTGAAACCAGGAAGACACTCAGCAGATTCCTCTCGTATCGAAGAAAGCAACCAAACTATTTAATGGTGACACAATTGAGACTAATAACTTGACTAATAACTCATTGCCTGATTGTTTTTTTTAAGTGCACTCGTGAAAATTAAAGCTCTGGGTCTGGGTCTTGAAACCATTATCTATACAACAGCTCACAGAGAAGGTTATCTAATAACATGAGAAATCTATTAGACTCAGTGGAAGTAAGAACTAAAGGAAATAAATCAAGCAATAATGGTAAATCAGATCTCTAATTATGGCCCTGCACAGGAGGCCAGAGAAATATGTCCCTAGGACTACTCCTTGGGGTTTCTTGTCTTCACTCTGTTGTTAGAAGCACTCAGTCATAGCCTCCTGCCTAAATTCAATCAATCCCACAGAAATTTCTAAACAAAACTGGCCTCCTTGAAAAGGAGGTGACTAAGGAACGCTGGTATAAGTTATTTCATCTAAACTACTCAAACCCAAAGATTTTCACACCTTTTTTCTCTGTTGGTGGTGCTGCAAATCCCTGCATCTAAAGCCTGCAGAACCAAAGGAGCCTCAAGCTTCTTTCCCACTGTTGCTTGCTTCACCCTGCAGGCTGTATCCGCATGCACATCTACACAGTCAGATATGGGGGTATGCGACCTCCTCGACCCTCTGAGCTGGAAGCTCTACGGGTGCCTGAGTGTGGTGCTCTCCTTTCTGTAAAACACTCCTCAGGGTGGCTGGGTATATCAGCCTGGTGCACAGAGCTCTGCTCATGCACTGACACCATCAGAAGGAAACCAGTGCAGAGCACAGACAGCATAGTTTTTATTTATCTATGACAGCCCAGGCAAACATATCTTAATAAACATACAGGCAAACTACTGAGGGACAGATCCATTTCATCTACCTTCAGCATCTAGAAGTTAGCCGCCACAACTTTCTGTGTAGTGTATGGAGGGAGACAGGCACTTCTGGAGAGAAAAATCACACTGTCTATTTTGTACCTCTTTTTTTTTTAGGATGGCATCATTCTCCCTCTGTGCTTGTACTTCTCCATGGACCAGGACAGGCATTGTGCTCAACTTTCCCGTGCCTACTGCACTACTAGAGAATATATCCATCTCCCAGGTTTCTGAACCCAGCAGAGTACACAGAATCAACTATCTAGCTATCATCAGCATCATTAGTTAGCAGTGCAGGCTTTCTCCAGGAGCTCCGCAGTTCCCCAATAACATTTCGCTATTTTGTTTAATGGGCCTCAGGACGCTACGACCTTAGGAAACATCCTGGCTGCAACAACATGAAATATTCACAGTAACTGGATATGCTCAGAAATGGACCTGGCTCTGTAGAAATCCAGCATAAAAATAACTGAAAGCATCTAAATAAAAGTAAATAAGCCACGGAGTGGCATAGATAATAGTGCTGAAAACATCGTCAGACTTTTTTGATTTTCGTTCAAAAAAAGCTGCTGAGGACTCCTTTTTTTCAGAAAGCCACATGACTGCCTTTTGCCTTAACTTAACCGCTTTTGCATGCACTACTATTTTCTTAGGCCCTCACTTTGGCTCAAGTCTTGTTCTAATTTCCTTCCACAGTAATCAGCATTTCTTATTGACAGGATGCACCTCTTTAGTGCTGTCATTTCGTACTTAGAAACATGTTAAGAGGTCTTTGCATTTGTACAGCTCTTTTTAGATGGCTTCCTTCACCTGAGGGAAGGAAGGAGCAAGGACTCAGTGGATGCACTGCAAAAAGGAAGCTCTGTTCCCACTCTTTAGTCCTCCTGTGGAGAGCAGAGTTCATAAAGGTTGTCTGTTAAAGCTGTAGCTATATGGCTAGGCAAATGTTGCTATTCATGATAATAAAACAGGTCTGAGGCCAAATGCCAAGACCTGGCCGCATTCACTTTGCTCAACACTTGGTCTTGGGTTTCTTCTGGACCATATGGGGCTGTCCATGAGGGTGCTAAGACATAGTGACCATCCTTTGTGTGTGCTTTTCTAGTTCTAAGTTTTTGAAATCACACAAGCGTTGTGTTGCTGCTCACCAGGGTAGTGTTTTTCCAGCACGAAACTTTGGGTAAGTGTTTTTTACATTGGAGAATAGCATGCGGGTATGTGAAGGTATCTAAGGTCTGAGACAGTGCTGGAGCACTACGTAGGGTGGAAGGAGCCCAAAGGGTTGCAATCTTTTTCGTATTGCCTCTTGTGAATGGTCCCTGGTGCCTGCTGTCCTCTGAGTGGGGACGAGGAAATGTCTAGCGGAGCGTCAATGTGCAATTAAACAGCATAGATGGTGGGGGACCACTGTTCTAGCCTGAGCCCTGGCCCTGCTTTATTTTCCAATACAGGCATAACCTGGGAGACAGGGTTGTTGTTACACGCAAGCTAGGTGCATTTTTCACCTACAAAAGAGATGGCTTGTCACCCAACTCTCCAAAGAGCATATTCAAACGGATACTGAATGCTCAGAGAGAGTTTGCACCCCTATTTCCAGGGAGGACAGTTGTACCTACAAGGAAATAATGGTATAAAGGTGACTCCTGAAATATAAAGTTTCTCTTATTCAACGTTTAACAGGAGAAAATGGTATACATAGAGCTTTACACTACTTCCTTGCAGCAAGGCAAATTTAGCAAAATCTTTGCACAGTATATCTGAAAACTGTAAAAAGAGCATACAAAACCTTTAATTGAAACCTTTTCCATTTACACAGGAATGAAACAGAATAAACTCCACATTTCCACACTCACATATTACTGTAGTCATAAAAATATTCCTGTGGGATCACACAGTCAGAAATCACCTACTCAGGGGGATATGAATGATGACTTCAATAGAAGATGGACATAAATTTTAATTAGTTGGTTATTTGATCTTGTGTTGTTAGTGATGGAGGATCTCAGAAGGGAATTAAGTATGCTTAAGACTGAAATTGCTTAGAACCAAAACACACTACAAGGTAAGTTAGATTCTACTAAATTAAAAGAAACTTTGGACCAATTAGAGATTCAATAAAATAAAGATGGCAATTACAATTAACCAATCAAAGAATGCAAAGGAGATCAAAATGGCTATGGGGATAACTAAATTTATCCCTGACTTAATCAGACCTGCCAAGTATTTTCAAGCAGATCTGAGAAAAATTCATGGGAACATTTTCCAATGAAAGAGACAATTTAGGAACAGAGAAAATAGGTCCAGCTTTTTACTTTGATGTGTTTTTCATCACACTTTTCCTTCAATCTATATATCCTAAGCAAAGTGTCTCTTGCATCATTTATATACCTCCCTTTGCTTGCTCTCCCTGATATCCCAGTCTTCTCTCCTACTATCTATTACCTTATGTTAGGAATGCCTCTAAAGTTGTCACAGATTCAAAGATAAAAGAACAAATTATTTATTCTTTTATAGTTTTTCGATCAATAAAATTGTATACATGCAGCTTGACATGAGGCATGCAGGACCAACAGCCTTTTGCAGAAAGCTGCAGAGGAGCAGGAGAGGTGCCCAAGCACTGGCTGGCAATCACCCCTGCTGTGAGATGGCTGGCTCGGAGCGTGGCACAATTTTGGCCTCTGCCAGGTAGTTTGTTCTCCCCTAGACGAGGTCTGGGCGCAGTTCAGGGGTCGACCTAGACTGGGGCTCATGGCCAATAAGTCAGCGTGGATGCAGCTGCCCTCCTGGGGGATGGAAAAAATCAAACCTTTGGGTTTGAGCCATGCCAGGGCATGCCAGCTGGCCTCTAGGCTGAAGAAAGGTCCCATTTATATACTAGCATATATCTAGCTTGTATACACAAGTGTTTCGAATATCTCAGTACCTTATAATGAAATCAGTCAGTCCTACCTACTACTGGCACCAATTTTTCTGTCATTTCTGGTTTTCAGTATTTGTAAATTGCTACGTTGAAGGAGTCTTGAGCTTTCTGAAAATTCTGTGGCATTGCACAGGTACACCTCAGACTTCTTTTTAGCAATCTAGGTTGTGTAAAATAAATCCATATTAGATAAGTACACGCTTAACAAAAGAAATTCGTGAAAAATAGTTTTGAGAGTTACAAGTCAAATTAACTTCTCCAAGTATGATTAATGACAAAAAATTACTGAGGCTTTATGTTAAAATTTGAAAATAATCAAATCAGCAGACAGAGCTCAGGAATATTCTCGTCAAAGAAATTAACGAGTGAGCCACAATAAGCACTAACGAAGTTTCACCTTAGCTATTGATTAGACAGTAGGCATGACCTTTCAGTCTCTTCTAGAGCTTCTTCTTCCCTTTCAAAAAAAATGAAATCATCTGTTCAATCCAGCTACTACTAACCTTACTATTTGCACCTTATTTGCTCCACCTTACTTAAGGCTGTCTACTCAACATGCAAGACCGTCTCAGCTTGTTGACATCCTTCTACCATGAACACGTATGACCTTCTCTGGCAGGATATGTGTCTGAAACTACTTTCATGATCTAATCACTTTCCTATTCTACTTCCTCCTCTGAATTCTCCTTTAAAAATATTTATAGCATAGGAACAGTAAGGGCCAATCCTCTTTCTAATAAATGACAATAGATCTAGATGTAAAGACGTGAATATCATTAACAAGATTCTTGTTAAATCAAAATATCTGATACCTTTTCCTTTCAGGCATCCTGATCCTACATAGGCCTACAGCTTAACTGTATGACAATTCATGCCTAAATTCACTTTCCCCCCTATTTTTATTATTATGTATAATTTGACTGCTACATAGCCCAAGGAAAGGAGGAAGACCTACCTCCCATGACTGGGGGAGAAAGAATCCCATAATTTCATTTTATTTTGCATGACAGATGTTGCTATTTCCCTCTCTGCTCAAAGTTATGCAAGTTTCTAAGGTCTGCAGAGCTGGAGCTCTGTCGGATACTTGCTTTAAAACGTGACAAAGAAGTTAGGACATTGTTAGCCCTGAATACACAAGAGTGTAAGTACACTAGTATTAATAATAATTATTATTATTACATATCATTAATATGGAGAAAGTGTAGTAAAAGAGTAGGCAACCAAAATGTCTTACCAAACTTCATAATTCAAAATAGCCATAACCTCGTAGTAATAATTTGGTAAGCAAAATGCAAGTCCCTGATGAAATAATAGAACAAACCTTGACATAAAAAACCTGAACACGTACAGAGAATAATAAAAATAAATAAATGAATCGATAAATAAGCCTGAATTTATCTAAGGCTCTTAAAAAGAGTAAATTATGACAGATGAACCAGAAAACAATTTTTAGTCAGTCTACTTAATTCATGGACAAATAGATTTTCAAGACCCTAAAGTTCTTTATAAATTAAAAAATTGCAGAAAGGAACTCTGATATCACTGATTTTAGCAAAAGAATTCTTACAACTTTTATCTAAAGCTCTGTGACAACCTTACTATCTCATTTTCAAAATAAGTACAGGCAAATGCATGTGCACAGCTGTATTTAAGCCTGACTTTGAGGAATCAGGCTCTGAGGATTCGTGCAGAGTAGTTAGGATAGAGGTCTTTAAGGTCTCATCTGAAAGATAATCTCCCTAAAAAATGATGGAAGCCTATTGCTCCAGTCACCCAGAACTGGACAAGGCATTGAAGAACATACTTCAGGAGTAATCCTCTACAGGCAGGGGGAGAGATTAGATGGTCCAATAGGTTTTTCCATCTTTAATTGTTATGATTGCGCTGTAATCCGACTAGTGCCACTTGCCTGAAGAGGGGAAGAAGACCTCAACCTTGGGGGTAGGGAAGGACACAATATTTCATTGTATACAATATTTCAGATGCTATTCTTCCAAGAGAGCTCCTCTCAGATTAGTCATGTCGGGAAAGGTTTATCATTTGCATTCCCATTTCTGCAGTCAACCCAAGTAATATGATTGTGGCATTAAACTTATCCTACAAAAGGTATTTGTTTAAGACATTTCTTTTCCATTATTACTTACACAATGAATGTATGCACTAGGTTTCTAAAAATCTGCACCAAAAACAACTTTTAAGCCCAGAATCACATTTCCTCCTCCATCGGCCTTAATTCCTCTATTGAAACTTTTTGCTGACTAGTTGAAAGGGGCTGTTCACTTACTTTGCAAAACCCAATATGCGATTTATTCCCACATTTCAAAGGAAGAATGGGAAGCTTTTAAATCTCTACAAAGGAACCAAGAAATAGTGATCAAGCCCAACTGACAAGGGGACAGATGTAGGGTGATGAGGGAATTCTATAAGACTCTTTGGATCAGTGAAGACAAGTGTCTTCCAGGAGTAGCAATTTGGTTCTCCCTAGCACTGCTCAAGTGGCTGAGTAGAAATCTATCAATTCCCCTAAGTTATTTCAGTTTTAGAGATGTACAAGCTCCATCTCAACAAGGTGAAGATGTGGAGATAAAGCATACCGCAAAAGAAGGTCATCTGCATTTAACTTATTAGAGCATCTAAATCCAAAAAGCCTAAAGAGCAAATGGAACTGAAACCCTTTGTCACTCAGAAATATTCCTCTCACAGGTCCCAGGTCTGGAATTATTTTTCAGCTTCACCCATATGTTACTCCTTGTGCCTCAGACTTTCTCAGATTCCTTCTGCTGTTGGAATAAGTGCAACATTTTTCACAATAATTTCTCAAAAAAAACCCTTTCAGCTCTTCACAGCATCTTGTGGTTCTTCTATCCACACAGCGGGATCATCTCTTACCTTGCTTTTAGCTCCCTACAGAGCCATATTTTGGTTCTTCACCAGTTAGAACTGAAGGATGTGACTTGGCACTGTTTTGATGATGAATTTTACGCAAAATTTCCTATGAGATTCATTCCATTAAAAACGGGCAGGTTGCCATGACCTGCTGAGTCCTTACTATCTACTGTCGAAGCTGGTGCATCCCTGAGTGTTTCTTATCCTTTTCTGACCTCAGTAAGACTCCGATCAGCAATAAGAATATGCCCGCACAGAAGAGAATAAAGATTGTGGGCCCCATAGGAAAAATGACAAACTCTGCTTTGCTAACATATTAAATCCAGTTAGTTAGTCATTACGCTTGTACCACAAATAGCCATTCTTACATCTGAAAAACAGGCGCAAAAAAACAATTTGGGAGTTAGGACCATTCTGCCAATATAGGAACGGCCCCAATATGGAAAAAGTTGCAAACCTCTGTTGAACTTAAGCACACAAGCTACAAGACACAGATGAATTTGGCAGTTATTTGCACCCAGCAGAGACCTCCCTGTGAGAGTAAATAAGGAACTAGCTCGGGAATTTGTTTTTCCCCTTTTGACTGAGGATGCAGTTACCTCATTTTCAGCAAACACAGAATTTACAGAGGTTTTCCCTGGATGATTAAAATGTCTGTTCTAACGTTTCTGCTACAAAAACAATTTTGAGGATATATTTACTTGACGTTTGAGGAAATACAGACAATTATTGCTACAAAATTTCTAGAGAGATTTTCTGCATATGCTTTAGAACTCTAGACATTTGTAATCATTTTACTACATAATACATTTTTAATGTATTTGCTTTTTTAAAGAATGAGTTAATGATTTCAAAATGTCATAGCTCTCCACTGGAAGCTGTGCAAATAACACAACCTAGCCAGCTTCCCTTTGCACAAAAATAAACAACCTCACAATAAACAACCACCCTTTGTGATCTTAAAAAATAAAGACTCTCCTTTGCTCCACATCCTTATTATTTCAGTTACTGTATTGCAGTAATTGTGAGGAGGACTCGTAGTTTTTTGAGGGTAATGGGAGCTGTACTTCCCCCAGTTTCTGTGCCCACGGGAGGAAGGGAGAAGGGGCAAGTGATGGGGCTGACTGGCCAACACGGCTAGAGTCCTGCTGCACGGCTGCTGCCGGTGCGTGACGCTGCCTCATCCTCCGCTGAGTCCAAGGTGCTTTTGTGTAGGATAGAGCCTGGTCTCCATTTTGAAAGGCTGCAGGCATTTCTCTCCTTCAAGTCTGTACGTTTTGCTGGCTGCCGTGGGGTCAGGGCAGGGGGAAAGGTAAGGACAAGAGAGCCCGCAGCTCCTGAGACCTGCGAAGCAGGATGTGTAGGGTCCTATCTCCACGTTGTCCCCCTAAGCCTTTGCTCAGCTAAAGTAACTTTAAATAAAATAGGAATCTTAAACCTTGAAGCAAGAGAAAATTAGAGCGTTTATTGCCATAAAAGGAAATTGCTTCTGGAAAAGTGATTGTAAACATGAAGGGAAGAGGTAGTTCTTTAATCTGTGCTCTGTTTGCTTACCTTCCTCCAAGTGTGCTAAGGAGGAAAAAAAAAAAGATAGGCAGACATAAAGATACAGACGGAGATACAGAATGTACCCATTAAGTATCCGTGAGGAATGCTTTATCAGCTTGCTAGTCAGCTGCTGAGTTGCGCATTTGAGGGCATTAGATTCCCAAGAGCGAGGATCTATAGAGGATTCCTACCTTTGGAAAAGAACAAAAACACAGAATAAAAGCCTTAATCTTATAACCCTCAATCTAGCCAGCTAAATCCCCAATTAGCAATTCAAACAGATTAATATAGTCCTTCCCTCCATTAGGCATACCCGACATCATGTGGCTGTGTATTTTAAAGTTACATTTTTCTTGTGTGCAGGTCTCTTTCTTGCCAGAGTTCACAATTCCTTTCAGAGTATCTTACTTTCCCATAGACTGGCAAAGGACTCTTTTTTGATTGTTTGTTTTGTTTTCTTTTAAATCTAGTCAGGCTTATAGCTGCACTCTGTCAGAATCTCTCTCAAATTAATGTTCTCCTATTTCGTATGTGTCTCCAGATGACCCCCCTACCTTGGATTACTGTTACCAAAGTTCTCACCAAGGGTGATGGAAAGGGTGGGAATGGCACACTTTTCCTTCCTGCTAGAGAATTCATTCTTATTCCCGCAAAACTCATAAGTTCTGTAGCTTTAATGAAGATTTCTCCTTTTGCCTGAGGAGAAAGCGAAGCAAGGGGCTGTTCCAGCTCAGAAAAAGCATGGGTGAAGCATCCTTCAGCAAAGGTGGGTTTGGTCTTTCCCAGATTTCATAGAATAAAGCAATCAGTGCCAAATGCCTCAGCCTTTAGATATACCAAGAGCATGTTTCTGGAAAACATGAATTACTTGCAGCTCCCAGTGATCGCTAGAGATGGTCAGCAATACATTGATTGACCCTGTAACTAGGTCTCTGATTTCTGCAGCCACATTGGGGAAGATTTAGCAGGGGACCAAGCATGTGTCCGGTCCTCTTCCACCCCTCACTCCACCACACATGATGAGGGAAACACTTAGACACTTCTCCCCATAACCAGCTTCTTCCTGTTAGGCAATTTTCGGCTTTCTTCCCTTTTTATGCAAAGGTAAGTAAAAGTTGGCAATTTTTACTCATATTTCCTTAAGCAGCCAATTTTAAAATCTCCTCCTTTTACATCACCTGCAGAGGTCAGTGGCAAGGAGGCTTTGGAGGGAAGTGAGTCTTGCAACAGAGCATGTCTGTAGCCTACCATGACCTTCAACTCTGTTAGGCGGTTGGGTTTAATAGCATTGTCATTCTTGTATATCACACAGCCTTTCTTTGCATGCAGGTGCGATAACCCTCAGCAAGGGTGAAGATGCCTGTGGGCCTTTCATCTTGTCCCACATGTCTCCTCCTGCTTCGGATAAGTGGCTCAGAGGAAGACTACTTGGTGCAGGTCAACTTTAAAGGTTTACAGCTCTAACAAAAGTACCCTTGGTGCCAATGTTTCCTTCATATCCGGTCCTGTAGTCCAGAAGAAAAAATAAATAAGACATGGCTTGGTAGATAAAATGCAGGCAGTCAATTCATATTTTCTCAGTTCTTATCTTTTTATCTTTGGAAATTAGCAGTGAACTTTGAAAGACATTTTAATAATAGGAACACAGGCCTGAGTGTGTAGAGATTATTATAATGATCAGCATTCTGCGTACTTCATGCCCAATCACCAGCAACATTTCACAACTACTTTGCTACACTATATAGCATTTTGCATATACAGGTGTGCTTGTATGGTATGCGGACAACAGCAGGGCCGAGTCTGAAATGTGAAGCGTTAACAAGGATAACAAAAACATGTCGGCTTTACTTGGCTACCAGGTAGAATGAAGCTTCCCTAAACATTTTTGATCAAAGGCATTTTCCTTCAACCAACCTTTTTGTCTATATTATAAAAATTTTACTTGACTTTTTCTACATTTTTGTTTGCTAAATTTCTCCCATTTTTACTTGGGGATTTAAAAATTCATAACCAAAACAAAGCAGTCCTACTTTAGAAAAATAATACATATTTTTAAATATTTCCTGGAAAAAAATTGATCTGTTTTATTCGTTCTCATCTTGAGCTTTAAAAGATTCACTCAAATAAAGAACTGTTGTTCTGACCGAACTTTCTTTGAAGCTTACTGGCAGGTATCAGAATTTCCACTATGTTGTATTTCGTTGCAAGTCTCACAATGGCTGTTGATTTTCTTAAGGCTTCCCCTACTGGCATCAGGAGTTTGTTCAAAAATATCAGTTTTCTCTTTTTACAAAAGTCTGTAGCCCTTAAGGCTTAAGGATTAAGAGGGGAAATATGATCAGAATGCTTCTCAAAGACTTTGAAACTATGCAACAAATAAAATGACCTCAAAGTATGCTTGTTGTATTTAAATCTTACCATCTATTGGTAGCTTCATGAATTCTCAGCATTTCATGTTGGCCATACTGAAGCACCAAGGACAAGCTTTCCTGAAAGTAGGTTGGATGGCTGTAACAGTAACAGATGGATGTGCATAAAGAAGTGGCATTTGGTGAGGGCCTCTGACCTTCTCACTGTACAGAAGACTGGTTGGTAAACAAAGCAGATGGGACAGGACAATAGAGAATAAGCAGATGTAAAGACTTCATTTCTGATGAAACCCACGTTGCCGCAGCTCCTGGCTGGGCCCGTTCACCCACTCTCCCCTCTGATGGATGGATCAGCCCTCAACAGATACCCACGGCGTGCACATGCGGTTTTGCTGTCTCAGCTGCAAGAAAGCATGGACCGTGAGAAGGGCATGCACAGGGTAGGGACGGCACTCGCGCGGGCGGCACCATCCGACATGGATGGGCGCGTGCTGCCCTGTGGGCATGGGCTGAGGGAGAGGATAACTGCTTGGGGATTTCCAGCGCTGCGTTGGAGAAAACAGGCGCGAAGGAGGAAACGTGAGCTGAGCCAAACGGTGTGGCATGCCTCCCAGAAAAGGAGCCCATATCGTGGGGATCTGGATGCATCGGAGATGGTTTTCAACAGCTAATTGTAACAGCTGGATCTACCTACCTTGCCGCGTGTGAAATGGCACAGTAGCAGGGAAAGGAACAAATTATCTCCTGTCTATCCCCTGTCCATCTGTATGAGCCAGGGGGCAATTAGAGTCAGCTAGCATAACTGGGCAAACAGGCTAATTTTTAAATGGCAGCTAAACACTTGCACAGAAGTCAAGCACACAAGCTGAACTGGCTGTGCGCAGAGAACCACATGCTGCACTGATACAGCCCATGAGTCATGGGCAACATTTTCACCAGTAGCAGGACTTTATTTTTTTAATGACTCCATTAATAGGCTCCTTGCAAGATCAGGCACACACTTCTCGCTCAGCCTATTTGCTCTTTGCAGGAGTATTCTTCTTATGCCCAGTGAGCTCTTAATTTACAGTCAAGTTAAAACCTGATTTGGTTCCTTCTTCTGTCAAAAAATAGTAATGTCCTCTGAATTCCTTGTTGCACAGAAGAGCCAAACCTCACCCATATGCTGGCAGGTTGTTCATTTTTGACAGCTAGCAGCTTGCAGCAAGCATGCTTTTTCACCGTGAGGAGCCAGGTTAGGCCCAGTCCTGCTAACACTTAATACTAGGCAGAATCCCTTCTACTCACAGAAGTCAACAGACATAACACATTACAGGAAATACTATGTCCATTAATGTTTTGCAAACCCTTTTCCCCCAGATATTGATAGAGAGTCTCAGGCACTCTTTTTTAAGAACGTGTTGGAGGCTGTGTTTTGCTTTCCTTCAGATTTAATGCCGTATAGAGATGGATTTATCAGGGTTTCAATTTTTTTTCCTGAGATATTTATATTCCTCTAACGCCACTTTTACAGTACAACTCGTCATAACTTCCTTCACGAACACATTTTAATAATAGAGTCCATAAAGACTTCGATTCCAAACACCAAAGTCACAAATGATAGCAGTCGGCAACATACTTTTAATAATTTAGCGTAAAAATATTTTAATGAATGATTGTATTAAGCGGGAAAGAGCACGCTTAATCCTACCATAATATCTGTAACTACAACTTTTAAAATGGCTGATTTATCTTTCAAGTGGCTCAGATGCACAAGAGGGGGGAAGCTACTAACATCTATCAAAAGATAAAACACAAAGAAGCTAATAAAAGAGTAAAACAGCAATGAAAACAATAAAAATGACAACATCTTAGTGCACTAAAAGCTACGTAAGTGACCAGAGGCTGCACTGTCTAATGGCAATAGCTTTATCAAACCACATGTAAATGTTTTGTGCAAATTAATGCAAGCTGCAAGTTTTCCACTTTTCTTCTCATTTTTCTCCACCCTCCCTGAATAAGATGGATTTTATTTCTTATCTATTCCCAGCACTTTCTAATGCGGAGCTCATCACTCAAGCCCACACATATAGATATAACCTTAAACCTTGCATGTTTTCAGCGCGCACTCACAGGGTAGTTTTGTGGATGAGGGAGATGATGCAGAGGGCTTGCTAGGAGGCACTGTGATCCAACGGAGACAGGGAGTCTCTCAATACAGAGTTTAGCTAGGAATAAATAGTAAAGATGTATAAAGCATAGTGGACCTAATTTGCACCTTCAGACCATCGTTTCCCTTCTCCTTGCCTCCTAACTATTTTGGGAGGAAGCTCTTCGGTGGTGTACAGAGCATCTAACTATGGGTTTGTACAGTGCTGAGCACATCGGCTGTCCCCTGGGGAGTCTGCGTCGCCTTCTCTTTCATTCGGGGGTCCTCGTCATGACCATGGTCAGTTGTGCCTTGGCTCGCAACTGGCCAATAGATTTTCTGTCAGGAAAAGCCCAGCACAGACAGGAGGATTATTCGTGTCGGTGTCTGCTGCTTGCGTGGTACATGGATACAAGCCTGTCTTGCTATCCAGCCTTGGGATTACAGGTTGCTCTCTGATATGGCAAATAAAGACAGGTGAGACACAGAAAAGCCACCCTAAGAGTGCAATGCTGGGGCAGAGAATTAGGGATTGAGTTCAGGACCTCTGAGTATAAATTAGGGAAACTTTTTCTAGACTGATTATTTGCATGCCTCTTCTCTAAAAGTAACCGCAACCATTTTGTCCAGCCCTAATCATGAGTTTTCATAGCGCATCTGGGCCCAGGTGTTTCCCATTCACTCAAGCACAGGTCCCTGGGTGGTGTGAGGGTTTTTGAGATGCATATTTTTTGGGAAGAGTTGATCTTCCGAATTAAAAAAATCTGCATCTCAGAGATTACAGATCTTTCCCTGAATCTGTGTGTTCCCCTGCCACTGTGGCTATCACAAGCTTCTGATGTTCATGGAGGGCATGTGACCTCCAACTCTGCCTTTGGCCCCACCTCTATTTTCTTTTTCATTGTTGGTGGCACCCAGCACTGACGTCCCGCGGCAGTGTTGAGTGGGGAGGGGAGGCGCATGGGCACCGTTGGCACCTGGGGCGAGGAGGGGGTGACGCAGCTCTGCTGAGGGCCCTGGCGCACCCAGCTGTGCCCCGCAAGGGGCAGCGCCCCAGCCGAGAGCGCCTGCACCTCCCCACCGTGGCCCTTGGGGGAACGCACCAGCACCCGGCTCAGATGCTTCCTATTTATAAAAATTGTAGGCCATTTTATTAGGCTTTTCCTTGCCATTTTCTCTGCCTTGTAGTTACAGCAGCCATGGGTAAGATAGGACATTTAAGTAGGAAGGTTACCATTCCTCCCACCTCCACTGGGAAATCTCCCACCCCTGCCTAGACATGCTTTCTGACATCTCAGAGCCCAGTATCCTCTTGATCCTTGGCTAAACAACAGACCTTTACTATCACTCAGGAAGTTGAGCCTTTGAACTCAAATCATGTATGTTTAAGGTGGGGAAACCATATCTCTGTGTACGGAAAAAGAACGAGTTTACTATTTTTTTTTTCTCAGTAGCAGTTTTAAGGTCTGATTAAAAAAAGAAGGAAGTAGAAGATCCTGGAAATTTTCATGTTGGAATATTTCTCTGCACTAGGAGGAAGACTCCTAAAATAGAAAGGACACCCGAGTATCATCAAATATCCGGTAGTTTTGGCTCAGAGCATTAACAGTCACAGAGCTAATAACCCGGCTCTCTACACACTCTTACTTTTTAACTCTTGCAAATGCAGCTACTGAAGACAAAAATATGTACATGCACGTACACAAAGTAACAGTGACCTGATACCATCAGCTTAATGAAATTATGTACTTCATGTGAAGATTGTTGAACTGATTTTATTGTATTACTTGCTGTTTTCTTTTTTTTCTGGCAGCAGACAATTGTTACTTTAAGAAGGTTCCCTTTAAATATGCTGAAGTATATTTAAAGGGCTGACAAGTTGTGTTTGTGGTTTTCAAAAGAAATAATTTTTGAGTAGAGCTACCTTTTTTGGCATAAAGTAATTGGAAAGTACCATAGATATCTCAATAAAACACATCAAAAGTAACTTTCTATAGCTTGTTTTGACATGTCCACTTGTGGGTTGTATCAGCTTTAACTAAACATCAGTTTTTCCCTTCGTCAGTACAAACCATTAAAAATATTCAACAGAAAAAGCAAATAGAAATAACTCAGTGCTGTGTTTGCCTATTTTCAAATAAAGGCAGATACAGAAAGGAGTGGTCACTGCAGTTGAAAGTGCATTTTTCTGATTCATATATTTGCTGTAACTATTTGCATAGGATTTAAATGTCTAAGAAAAATGCCCAACCATTTTAAAGAGAATGCTGCATTTGAAAAACTTGAAAATGCTAATCTGGTTTCATATTTACAAAGGTTTGTTTACTATATGTGTGATCAATTCACTAAATGACAGAAAACTTTGGTAAATACGGTATTGATGCCGAGACTCTTTGACCTGTTTATGGAGGAATAGAAACCTTATCTGCTCTAGAACCAATCCTAAAGGAGCACATTGTACTGATTTCATTTGAGATCTTATCCTTTCTCTCTTTCCTTCACTCTCTTTCTCTCCCACCCTCCCTTCTTATGAACACTGAATGCTAAGTTATTTCCTCGTCAAGGCTGCTTATCAGGACTAGATTTACATTTGATATCATTTTGTAAACATGCAGCAAATGGTTTATACATTAAAGGAAAAAGGGAGCAGACAGTATTTTCACATGAAGGGGAAACACATCTCAAGAAAATATATGGCTGTTAATTAATATTCTGATAAATATAATTAATATTCTGATAAATAATAATTAAAAAATCATTCAATCACAGAACAAGCCGAGGAAACAGGCAACCAAATTAAAACCATCCTAAAATAGATCTGCACTTTCTCGTTTATCCTGCATGCTCGGAGGCACTGTCTCTTTAGTGATGCCATGCAGGTAAGTCAAACACACCATGGAGGATCTTTCCCTCAGGGAGAGTCTTCATCTCATACCTTTCAGTGCCTTAGCACCTTGCCACTGCTGAGGCAGTGTTTAAAATGACAATGTTTGTCTTAAAAGAAAAAATTATATCTAAAGCTTCCTTATACCTTATCCAAGCTGCCTGCATACAGAATAAGTTAGCATCATTTCCAAAGTCAGTAGGCAATCAGGTTAGGAGTTAATCAATCAGTGGGAAAGATGGAGAGATAATCTATACTGACCGGGCTTGCCTGCTGTCTCTGACCCTTGTCAAGCAAAGCACGCATAGACACACGGGTTGTCCCAGTGACCTCAGTGGTTAAAGTTTCAGTGCTTGAAGATTCCTTTATTTTAAGTGTCTTGCTGGAAAGAGACCGATGAGAGAACCGAGCTGATTTCAGGGAATTAGAAGTCAAAGCTCAGGCCAATACCTACAGTAAAGTCACCGACAGCATCTGTACCACTGCCTGAAAATGAGAAACATTAATGTTTTCTGCAGACTTCTATAACCCCCAGAAGAGGAATATCAGTGTGGTACAAAAGCATAATCCGTAGCAGATTTATGAATAATGCCTGTATAACCCATGTAACCAGTAAAAGCTTATTACTAAATAAAAACACCTATTGTGTTTTCCATTAATAAATCATAAAACGCACCACAGGCATTTTGTACAGTCATGGTAGCATAGATAGCTTTATATTGGATTAGGCTAAGTGGTAAATTTATAGCACTCCAGCTATGCCACATTCCTGCTTTTCTTCTATGTATGGTAATACCAGGCAGCCTGCTCCTCAGTGACAGAAAAACTGCTTTTATGTGCCCATCATTGGAGCTGGTAGCCTTAGAAGTAATCCCATGCTGGCCTCAGCTCAGCCCTGACAGTTGCTTCATGGGCTCAGATTGTTTGAAGCCGTCTAGGGCACCAAGAGGAGACCTCCTGTCTTCCTCTGTGCACTTAGGGAAAACAAGCAAACGCGCAGGGATCTCACCTTGCCTTTCAGAAGTGATTGTCAAAGGATGAGGGGAATCCAGGACCAGACTTGAGCCAGTCCTTGCAGCTTTGGAGAAGAGATCTTTGCTTCGTGCTGTACAATGCTGAAGTCCTAATTCTTCCTAGAATATGCTCTAGAGACTACCCTTACAACAACTGCTAGAACAGAGTGGGAAAAATAGAGCTTTTCAGTTCTTTCCTCTTCACTTTTTCTTACCATTTTGTACTATTTTCTTTCTCTTTTTGCCTCTCAGCCTCCCCATTTTCTCTCCTGCAACCTGTATTATTTCCTCCTCCTTATCTTTACATCTATGTTCTATACTAGTGAATTTTTATCTTCTTCCACTTCCTTCTGCTTTTTCCTCCTTCTCTTTCCTCTTTCCAGAGCTGTTCTCTCAGTCAAGCCTCATTCTTTGCTTCCTGTTGTGGAGTGACCGATGGGAACCTGATGTTGAAACGCCCTCCTAGGGAAGGTGCAGAATCCCAGGGATCTCATAATCTGTTAAAAATTAAGTTGCAGTGATGCAAGATTTCCAGTGTCTTCTCCATTAAAGCTCCCAAGGCAATTCTAAGAGTGAGGCAGAAGAAAGGTAGCCATGACAACTGAAGGCTTAATAGTATCTGGTGCCTTCTGCTGATGAGACTTTTACGAACTCCAGAGTGGAAACTAACGATGGCATCTCCAGGGTGATGTGTATCTTCCACTACCACTGAATGGACTATGGCAGAAAAGGGGCAAATTTGGCATATAGAGCAACATTTTGAATGTGAACCAGAGAGTCAAGATGCATCATTAATCATAAACTGAAAAGGACATATCAGGCCATAGTCAGGTCTCAGAGAGAAGTAGAGGTTATGATCAGATGACCTAGGCTAAATAATTCGGAGTTTGCGCCTATCTGTCTGAGTTGACTGAACAAGGATTCATGCTCTGCCCAGATTTGGGAGGTAGTTTGCCTCATCGATCTCTTGAATCTAGATGTAGTAGAAGGTACCTATTCCAATCCAAACTGTCATTACGGATGATCGGAACGTTTTCCTCCACGGTCCTTCGTAAGGAATGAACAAGACCATGCAGAACATGATCTATTGTGTAGTTAAATTAGAAGAAAAGTAATCTGAGTCAGAGCACTAAAAGTGGGTCAATCTACAGGATCCTATTGACAGGAAACGACTTGCTTTATACTGACTATTGAAAGAAAGTAGGACTTCTCTGTGACTGTGATGTCATGAGTTCTCAAACATCCCCCTCTCCTTTGCCAAGCTCTGTCTTTCTGAGTCTGTAGTGATGCTGCAGTGGGAAGAGTCTCGGAACTGATTCTAGCAACTGAGGTGACCCCTCTTGCTGTGATACACCTTGGCTGACCAGACCCCAAAGAAGAAGATCCAGAGAAGATGGGAATGTGGTTTCATGAGGCAAATGAAGGTAAGAAGCCAACCACTCCTTGGTATGATTGACTCCTACTACTGGACCTCAGTCACTGAGCATAGCAAATAGACTAAGCAGGAGAGGAAATTTTATTTTTTAATAACTCAATTAAGTTGTGGATGATTTAAGATGCTTCTGACAAGAAATGCACTTAGGAGTTCTAATATTACATCACACCAAGCAGCAATGGGATAAAGGTTAAAGTATTTAGCTTCCGAAATAGTATAGAGCCAAATTCAGTCAAGTAAGAACAAGTCCTGTCTAACATATCTGCCCATATTCTTAACAGTATAGCAGTACATAATGCTAACTCAGATTCCCTTAGTTAATACCAAGGATGGCACAGGTTGTGTGCCATACACTGTCCCTGTTAACTTCTGAACCTATACTTGGAGTCAGATGAATCACCTGCAGCTGGTTAATCAGCTGTGATTTTAAGCTGATACAGGTAAGAGATCAGAAGATGGGTTCAAGACTCATCTTAATTTCTCACTCTTCATGAAAAGTGCAGCACAAGTTCTACACTATCCTTTGCTGCTTTCTTCTGCACGAGGCAGTCGCAATTCATTGATTGCATCTCTTTTAAGTTGGTCATTTCTTAAGGATTCTGAGATCACTTGTTTATAAATTAAAAACCCTGGACTCACTGTTTGGAGAAATCTATTTCCCCTTGAAATCCAGGCTTATGAAAGAAGACTTCGGAAGGTTATGTTCAGAGGCTTCCTTCATGACGATTCACAAAATCTTCTGTTATGGTTAGTCATAGAAGGACATAAGAACAGCCATACTGGTTACACTTATCTGGCAAATTAAACATGCTAGGGACCATTTCCTGACCCTTAGGCCAACTAGCACTACATAGCTTGCTTTCCATACAGGTAAACTCTTACTTCTAAAGTAGGTGGCCGCATCAAACCTGAATAACAGTAGGCCTATGCAAATCCAAACCAGCCTTGAGCACGTTTTCAGTGAAAAAAATTTCTTGCAGTCGACATAGGTCAAAACCGTACCAGGGAAAAATTAACTGCATGAATTCTCCTGCCTGTGTCCTAGCGTGTCTAGTATAGGCATAGCCACGGGGTCAGGCAGCTAGCCTACTGCCTCCAACAGCATTCAGAAGCGGATATTTAGGACAATGTGTAAGAAATACAGTGGGTACAAAGCAAGGCTACCATCTCATCTGATCTCCATGTCTGGCAGTCAGCAGACAGAGAACTACATTAACTGGATTTGTACTGGATCATCACTTTAATATCCACCTATTCTCCTTTTTTATCTTATTTGGAATTTGTCTAGCCCTTTCTGAACCCACTGAACTCCCGTGCTCCACCACATCCTGTAGGAACAGGTGGGTACTTTTGTACTGCGCAAAAAAATGCTTCCTTTTTAATTTTGAACCTGCTGCCATTATGAAAATAGTGAATCATCCTTTCCTCTTTGTCCTCTTTACAGCATTCATGGATGTTTAGATCTCTTATCATAACCTTTCTTTATCATCTCTTGTCCAAATTAAAGAATCCTTGTGTATTCAGTCTCTACTTGTATGCAAGTCCTTTCATTCCTCCAGTTATTCTTACTTCTCTTCTTGTTGCCTTAGAGAGGGAATAACTAGAAATTTGTGCAGCATACAAGACTTGCATGTGCCACGGATCTGTAAAGTGGCAGAAAGATGTTCTTCATTCTTTTATGATTTGTTTTGTTCTCTTCCCCGTTGGCTTGTTGACACTAATAAAGGATGTTAAACCTTCATAATTTAAGGTGGAGTTTTCAGAAACATTGGGGTGAATTATGAGCACAGACTTCACTAACATTCAGGGAGAGCTGTGTTCCTAAGGTGCTTTCAAAAATTGTATTATTCAACACATTTTTTACAAGTTTCAGTCCTTGCTTTATTCTGCTTCAGTCACGTGGTTTTAGATGTTATATGAAGAGCTTCTTCCTAAAGAAAAAAGTGGGAAAGCTCTTACTGACTTCGTTAACAGAAAAACAAATCTATCTATCTATCTGACCTATTTTCACAGTCTTCAGCTTGAAATACAGTAAGATCTTTGATTATATATCTGATCCCATCTTCATCCTTTCTATTATCTTGGGATGACTCTGAAACCATGGGAGCAGGGAGTAAATCTTGTCCAGCTGGCCCCACCACCAACTTTAGCTCAGAGAGACCCTGAAAGATAATAAGGTCTCTAGCAAGTGTAGAAAGGCTTCACCCTTGCAAAGAATTTAGTACAGTTTCGCACCTTGTTATTTAATTCAAGGAGAAAGCATTAGACAGACTTGTGTAATTGTGCTGGTCCACTAATCTAAGCAATAGTATTTGTTTTGACTTGTGAGTAATATATGATACATTTTTTCATAATTATGAAGTTCATCATAAGGATAGGCAAAGAGATTTTAATCTCGAGTTGATAAATTTTGCAGGGCTGGGTAACAGGTGGAGTCATTTATCTCTGCACTAACTTGATTGTGTTTATGAACCAATTGACGAATCCCTCAGAGGAGTTCCAGGCCCGCCTTGTTACTTATTTATTAACCACAAAGATCCATGGGAATCCAAACCGGGTTTACTGTGCGACTCGATTATCCAAAGCCATAGTTGTCCACAATTCCCTCTGCCTCAAAATAGAGATTTATCCCTGCACGTCTATTAGTTACAATGAACGTTGTCTCAGTGGTCAGAAGTCTCAATTATCCAAACAAATCCCTTATGACATTGGGATAATTGAGCTCAGTTACTCTTGTGGATTGTTGAAATACCAACATTCCCATGTAATTTCTCATTAGGATTTAAGTGAACTCAGATTCTATCTTAGAACCCCGTCTTTGATCACAGAACTATAATGCAAACATACAGATGACATTATTCCCACACAATTAGTCATTCATCTTTAAGCGTATTTCAAATATTGAGAATGATATATCTTCTTGTAAACTCTCCCCAGTTTACCCAGGGAGCTTAACTCTTAAACCAGTTCTTCAGAGGAGTAGAATGGTGACAATCTGTTTTTCATCAGAAAAAAGTAACGAAGTACCGATACAGTGTAATTTACAGTAAGCAATAGTTACTGTCAATGGAAATAGGAGCTTCCAAACAAACACTACAACTTACTATGCTCTTGAAATTACATGAGTAATATTAATTTAACATAAAGATAAAAGCTTGATGTATTCATCAAGCTCAATGTGGCTAGAAGATAAGATTTGGCCTCAGTGAACCTATACGGATAATATGACCCCACTAGGAAAAGGCCACCAAAGAAAAAAACATTTCACAAGCAATTGGTTTGTCACTGAGACCTGCTGGCATAGGGCCCAACACCAGGAAGGAACGCTGCCCATTGCTGAGCACAGACAAAATGTCTAAGCTGTGCCTAAACCTGTTCTCCAAGTGAATGTCTTGCTCTTTGGTTCAGTGAATAGCACAAGCAAAGAGAGACTGTGGAGAGGACAAGGATACGTATAGTTCATAGAGTCCTAGATAAGAGTGGTAGAAAGTGGATAGATGTTTGTATACGGGAAAATACGTATATGGTGAAAGACAGACATATGTCTTTGGCCTCACTTTAGGAACAACGCTAGGGACAGTTTGGGTCGTTTGGGTTGGGGCAGAGTTCTGCATTTAATTAGGGCAGGGATCTTGGCTTGGGACCGAGGAGGAACAGCGGGTAGATGGTGAGAGAAGTGAGAATGGGTAAGGGAGGCCAGAGATAGGACCAAGGACAGGCATGTAACATTACAAGACGTTATCTGGAGTAGCTGAGGAACAAGCTCAGCAGAACCTCTGACTTTGTGCCCCTCCCTTCCTTATTTCCCCCATAAACTTTCCACCTGAGTGCTATCTTCCAAGACCTTACAGGTGAAGCTAGCATCAAATTATGCAGCCTCAAGAAAATACCCATGCAATGTTTTTGCAACAAGATTGGGACTAGCTTATTAATAAATACCCCTATAGCACACAGTATGTGAGTTTTCAGCATATTTTCAGTGTGTGGCCAGTAACCTGGCATCAGCCAGTGCCTATGTGCACACACATGCAAGCATTTAAAAACTAGTTCATGGACATGAAGACCTGACCCAGACAGTCCACAGACAGGTTTGAATTCCTAGGACACTCCTAGGAATATGCTCCTAGGTAGCTGGTGTGTATTTCAACTTGCAGAAACTCCCCATGGCAATGCCATCACATACGTCTCCCACCAGCAGACCAACACAGGTACATGCTAAGCAGCTCTGTCGTTGCCTCCGGTTCATAGACATGTACAAAATGTTTTTGGTGTCTATCCATTTTACAAACACCTGAACTGACTGGAAGATTCCTAGTAGTCTAAAAGGATAGATATAGATTTCTTAAATTCAGTTCCCACCCAGCCTGCTGCTTGAGCAGGGTGTGCCCTGACTGTGCTATTTCCTGAGGCTACTGAGCAGGCAGGAGGAGTAGTCATTTTGCTCCTACCACTGCTCAACTTGCTCAGCAGTCTCCTCTAGCTGTCAGTGAAGCAATGGGTAGGTATAAGCCTCTCTTCCCACAACAAGGAATATAAAATACCACTGGAGCCAGTGTGTCTTGGTGAGAGTAGGCAGCCATGATAACAGTGCAGAGGTTGGTGAGAGGGCCCTGGATAAGGGTTTAAGCTCTCATCATCCTGGTTTTGAAAGCCTAAGGGAGTGATTATAAAAGGAATTATTCCTTCTCCGAGGCCTCCTTGCTTCAATGATTGCTCTACAAAGGACCTTCTCCTTCATCAGTGGAAGCTGTTATTTCAGAGGCCAGTGAATGACCATGCAGTATCAGCCGAGGGGACCTACGATACCTGGCAAACGTTCTCCTAGAAGCAAGAGTGAGAATAGTCACTGTTCTTTTTTTTCTCAGATAGATGTGTTCCATACGATGAATCTATGATGTTTTTCTCCTGGAACTGGCAAAATTATCCTTTAGGACGTTTCCTGGTCGATGGCTTCCAGAAGAACCTGACTTGTTGGACCTAAATGGAAGAGGGCAATGGAGGTTGTGAAGGAGGTGATTAAAAACCCACCTAAAATTGTAATCCCAGGGCTAAATTTGGGAAAAAAAAGGCAGGAGGTGTCTGGCCTGGGAAATCAGCAATCATGAAGGCCTTAGTATAGATGAAAGCCTTTTGCCTTCAGTGGTTGATTACCAGTCACTTTAGGAAAAAAATTAACATACAGACTTAATATCTCTTTGGAGGCCTTCAATGTCACCACTTTTTCCACTGGCTTTACAGGGATTGCAGGGGCTTACTTCAGGAGTGGTTTAAGTGTGGAATTCATCTCCTTTATCTCTGGAAACTTGGACTAATCCTATAGGTATCTCACGCCACCAGTGGAAGAGACAGACACCTTCAGAAAGCAGCTGGAGCCACCCTCTGGAGGAGAACCTGTCTCTCCCAATTTTATAAGGGACCCAGGTGACCAGCGTAGACTAGATATGTTTTAGATGGCTAAAGCCAGATGAGCTGAATCACAGCCTGAGAGCCTGAAAGTTAGGCATAGTTCTAGGGACCACTTCTATCTGAGGTGGATATTCCCAAGGGAATATAACTCCAAAATACAATTGCTTTGCATCATTTTATGAAGCAGAGAAAAGATCTGGTCAAGGTATGTGTGGGTAAAAAGAGCTGGGCAACAAAGCCGTGAGGATACTGCATGTCCTCTCAGCTGTTTCTGTTCACTGAGCTCCTGGTGAGCCCCAGCAGAAAATGAAAGCTGCCTTTCCTCCTCAGCAGTATCCTCCAGGGAGGGCTGTAGCAGGAAAAACACCTACCCTTCTTCACAGCAAATAGCCCCTTGGGCACAAGGCCTGGCTGTCACAGAGAGATGTGATTCACCTGCCTTCTCGACACTTAAGCTGGCCCTATATTTCTGAATTGCCCAATTCTGTCAAAGTTGTGGGGAGAAACGACTGAGGCTCAGAATAGCTAAAGAAGAAAATTCCCTGACTGTCAGCTTTTTAACTCTTAAATCCATTCCAGGAGAGCTAGCATTAGCCCTATTTCCTTATCGCTCAGAAAAACTGAGACGATCAATTAAAGTTTTCCCATGCACCCTCTTGGACAGATGGTTGAACCATTTTAATTAAGTGTATGTATTGGACTGACAGAGTTGATGTATCTGACGTGACAGACATTTTCTGTGTTCATTTAGGTTTTTCATCTTTCACTCTCTTCAGTATTCCCAGAATTGTGCTATTTCCACTGTGCTCTCAGAAGAATTGTTCAATACACAGTTGATCGCTTGGATTATTAGATTTTTATTACTTATTATTGTTGGTTTTGGCAATGATGAAAAGCTCTGCAATTGCAATTAGCTACTACTCCCACCTTCACAATGCAAGGATGTCATTGTGGAAGTCTCTGTCAAAAGAGGAGAGAAGGGGCCAGATTTTTGAAGATATTTAGATGTCTAGAAAGGCAAATAGATGCATAGTGAGATTTTAAAAAGTGCCTAGATGCCCAGTACCTCACGTTTTGGTGGAACTTAAATTGATTGAGTTGCTTATCTGCAGCTATAGACACCTAACCACCTTGCACGCCTGGCTCAGTGGAGCACTCCGTGGTGGATGCTCTATTGGATTCCTTTTTAAAATAACTAGCCAGATGCTCTTGCTCCAAGCAGCTGTAAAATGACACATTATTCTCTTTTACTCCTTTACATTTGTGGCCTTGCATGAGATGGAAGTTATGGCATATGGCACTCCTGGCCCTTAAATTGAGGGCAGGATCCCACAGAGTATAGGGCTCTTCCTTACATGATTTGAAGAGTAGTATATGGGTAAGAGCATGTTCCTAACATACATGCATAGTTTTGCAGCTAGAGTTTTTTTCTTCAAGTCTGTGCATCCATAACTTTTCTGTACGAATGCTATAATATATATGTGGAGTAGACAATTATCAGCCTTTTTATTTCCTTCTCATTCAGTGGATATTTGTTTTAATATTTGACATTGCCACACCGTGTCTGAGTCTCCTGACTTTAGTGGGCATCTTCACACAAATTTTTGGCCCTGTTTTGATATTAATAGAACCTACTTTCCCTAGATTTTAGTGAGTATCAATCAATAACTGCAAAAAGTATCATACACTAGAAAATCTTGTAATGGTTACAAATCACTTTCTTATCTCCACTGCCATTACTGGTCTAGATGGATGTTTTTTCTCTCCTCAGACAAATTCCTATACTCTTCTGTGCTTCATGACACAAAAAGTAGTGTCTCCTGCTGGTGGGAAAACCACATTGGAAAATAAGTTCTACAGAGAACTGGCTGAAGTGTTTATTATTAAAAGTCAGGGTATCTTTATCCTCAAGATTTTCCAACATCTCATGGCCTGAATCCCTCAACTCCAGGAAGTTAGATTAGTGCATGGTCCTTGAGAAGAAGTAAGAAGAGGAAATAGTAAAATGCAAGAATGTGGTCGTAAGTTAGGCAGTTTGTAACACAACAGATGATACCTAGAAAAAAAGACATAGGAAGAAGAAGTAAGGCTATTCTGTTCAAGGAGTACAGGAAGATCTGAGGTTTAAAGAGAAGCACATCCTGTCTTGCATAGGAAGAGTCTGTGTGTGTGTGTGAGTGAGTGAGTGAGTGTGTGTGTGTGTGTGAGAGAGAGAGAAAGAGAGAGCGAGAAATAGAGAGAGAGAAAGAGAGAGAGAGAGAAAGGGAAAGAGTGAGGGAGAGAGGGAGAGAGAGAAAGCCCCAGCTACATTCAGCTCTTTGCTAACATGTATGTATAGTCCAACCACTGCATGTATAAACCTTACACTCCTTCACACACTTTAAATACCTGCAGGCATAGATAAATACCTGGATAAGCACATACCTCTTCACTTGCTTACATGGGAGATTTTGTTCATGCAATAAAGGCTGAGTACTCTTTTGCAAAACCTCATGGTACATCTGCATATATGAGTAGTCTGGGAAATTCAAAATAGCCACACGTCAGAATGTCCTGATAACATGTGCTGTCTGAGGGCTTTTGGAGAGCTAGCTAATGATCTTATCAAATCACTAGCAATTGGTTTTGAGAGGTGATGTGGAGAGCCAGTGAGTGCAGGGGGAAGGGAAGGAGAGAAGGAAGGAATATCGCGATGCTCTGCAAAAAGAGGTGAAAAGAGTGATCTTGGCAACTGCTAACTGATAAGCATAGCACTGAGCAATCTGCAGTTCTTTTCTAGCAATAAATGAGAAATTTTAATTTTCTGTGCAGTAGTAGAGTGGGTGTGATCCGCTGCATTGTCAGATCTACATATGTGGGTTCGGTAAACAGATTCATTCCTGGCTGACCAGAATCAGCAAAAACACATTTGATTTTCTGAGAGAAGCATTTGATCTGATCTAAGAATATCAAAAGGAGTCAGTAGCTCTGACTGACATTATTACACAAGCAGTTACATTTTGATATTTAAGCTTGTGCATTCCTTAAGCCTCAGTCGAATTTCTTGGCATTGTCAAAAAAAAAAAAAAAGAGAGAAAAAAAAGAAAGATAGAAAGAAAGAAAGAAAGAAAAAAAAAAACAAGCCATGCTCCTGATGAAAGCAGCTGTCATTCAACACTAGGACTTGCCCTTCGAACAGCTGTACTTGATCTCAAAACTCTCACCTGCACAGCATGGTAGGCTGAATCAACTCCGCTCTTTGTCTCACTACCTCAGATAAGCCTGTCATCAAAGTGAAGAGATAAAAAAGAGACAATCATAACTCTAATGTCATATTTGACAGAGGAAGCTGTTAGTCAAGTAGCTTTAAACTCTTTCTCCTCTACATGTATCGAGTGATGTCCTGGCACAGCGACAAGAACTTATCACGGTGCTTTTTTAATAGGGGAAAGAAAAAAAAATACCAGAGCAGATGTGTCATCAGAGACACACCTTTTAATGGACCTTCAAAGTGAAGAACTGGAGAGTCTGTTTCATGAAACAAGTGTCATAACAACTCTATCTGCATAGAGGTTCCTACACAGGCCACTGCAGACAGCACATAGCAGATTATTAGAGGTAAGGAGCTGGCTCAAGTTGCCAAGAAAACAGGTTTCCTAGGGCCAGATCCTGAATTTGCTACTTAGGCAAAATGCTAAGTAGAGTAGGAACCAGTCCAAAGACAGCTTCCTAACAAGAAACTGAAAATAGCTTGCTCATCATAGTTAGCATTCCCAGAAAGGTGGAGAGGAAAGCTGGCCCCAAATGTTGCAGATGGGGATGTAACAGATTTAGGCTGCTGACTACGGTCAAGACAATTGTGAACCGATCCGTCATATCGAGTAATTATCAAATCTATATTTGGGTATCACTGAAGTTCCGCTTTTGGTAGTGTAGCAGTTTAAATAGTGCCACTTTGTATTTACTCACCACATTTAAAACAGATATCTCGCAATGCTTTAAAAACAATATTCATAACTTCTTGGTCACGTGGAGTTTTTGCATACAGAAAAGGGGAAAGCTGGAAAACCATAAGCCCAGCTATGAGCCTATGGGGACCTGTTTGCTACAAAAAGCAGATGAGTTGCACTTAGTTCAAGAGATCCACAGTAATTTTACGCACCAAAACTCGTAACTCATTTAGCTACCTGAAGTGATCTTACTAAAAACCTTCAGCAGCTATCAGTTTGCCTTGACTAGGAGCTTTAAATTTTAGCATTGGGTGTCTTTTCCACAGTTTTCAGCTGAATCAAGGTCAAGGAGATGAAAAAAAGTCAGTGAATTTGGCTCCTACCCCTTTAAGTTTTTAACTTTAATGAATATTTGAACTTAATAAAAAAATAGACACAGAGAGTACCAGCCACTAGTTATATGTGTCTAAAATAGTATTGCGTGGATAACTCTTGTACCATACCTCACTCTAGCGTTAGATTCTTCCCCCCATAATTGAGGTCTCTAAAAGTTAAGCATCTCATCTAAGCCATGGGTCTAGGCTGCCCCTAGTGTCAGTGGAAAGAGTGCAAACCTTCATGAAACAGGTCACCTTGCCTCAGGTAGGCGCACAGCATGGGGAGGTTGCATTGCCCTCTGATGGTGTTGACTCTCCTTCTGGACAATGAAAGCCAGACGGTTATCTTAGGTGAGACCCATATCTTTTAGGTAGCTAAAATTAGAGGTGATGAATCCCATCCTTATAGCTAGATGTGTAAACGTCATGAGGGTCAGGCAAGGTAAACAGGCTGAATGATTTTCAGAGGTTTCTAAATACCTAGCTCCCATACAACTCATGAGGAATAAGGCACCTCAGGAGTTTTTGAAAAAGTCCTGTAAACACCTATCTGCATTTTTAAGTGCTACATATTTTCAGGCCTCTGATCCTAAATCTCAACAGAAAAACAGGAATGGTAGTCAGATTAAAACCACAGCTATATCACAGAGGCATCGTAAGCATAAATATTTGTGCTGGTTGAGGTGGCAATTCATTTCAGATGAATTTTGAGATGTTGAAAGTTAGCTTCTTCTTCAGTAAGGAGGACCTGATCAGATCACTCGAAATGTTTTCTTGAAATGAAAATGTTTAATCACTGTGATTTTTAAATGCTACCAACACAAAAAATTACAAATGAAAAATCATTTTAAAGTCAAAAAAGCAGAATTTGTCTCCAAATGCCAGAAGGGGTGCTGGCAAAGCCCCCAACTCTATAGCATTTTTCTTCTTGGATTTCAGTGAAATGAGTCACATTTCCCCAGTGTTTGTGGAATTACAGCTACCTTAGCCTATTTAAGGAAAAATCTGTATGAGAGCTCTGTGTCAAGACTTTTGCAGTTAGTAAGCCACATGTACAACTACAGGGCTCATGATATATGTTTGTAAGAACAAGTCCTGAATCTGAAAGCTAGCAAGGCTCCGTCTCTGTGATATTGCATGGACAATAGGAAACGACCAACTTCTCACACATGTTTCAGTGTTGCTGTTGGATTTCCAGAAAATACCTTGGGCAATGGGCCAAATTGTCTAAATGTTCTGCTGCTATTTCTTGACTTCTTTTAAAAATTTTTTTCTTAATTTTACAAACTTTACACATTATAATTATATATAATCATATATCTTATTATGGCCTTATAAAAACTAATTATGCACCTGGAAAGACTGACAAAGAACTGTTATTCCCTCCTCAGAGGGTTTCCAGATTGGAAACCATGTAGCACACCATATCAGATTTATTATCTGAGCACAGCACCCATAAGAAATACTCTATCAAGCACCATCCGTTGTCATTTTATTCATTGGCCTAAATTGGACCCTGGCACCCTGACACACGGTGAAGCATTAGCAGTCGTGTTGTTGGATATGCAATTCAAACTCTCGCAATCAGCGCAGAATGACAGTTCAATTACTTTGTTTTACATGGGGCCCTAATGGAAACACCTCAGAGTACCATGTACAAACAGAAAAATTTAATGTTGAGGTTCTGATAGGAATGATTTTTCACAGCCATCAAGTTAATAGAAGGCCCTGAACTTCTTTAGGTGCTGCCATCCCTAATAATTACCGCACTTGCTGGGATTGATTAATAGACACAAGGAGGAGCAAGAGCCACTGTTAGAAACTGAAACTTTTTCTAGCCAGTGGTATTGGCTACACGGCGTGTCATCAAATGCTGTAAGAGGTCTGGACGGCTCGCTCCCTGCGGTCTCCTACGCTTGCAGTGCCAAGGGAGAACCACTTATGTTGACCGAAGGGAAAAGGGAGATTCCCTGTCGGAAGGAATTGGATCTGCTTTTAATCTCGGCCAGAGATTAGACTCACAGGGACATGGACAATGCTATGAATAACAAAAGGTGAATAAGGAAAGGTGAATAAGTAAGTGCTGAGTATTAGGGACGTCCCACGCCAGTCACCTTTTTTAATGAACCCTATGTACACTGAGGGGTAAGAGAATTGAGAGTCTCAGATAATTTTTACATCTGACCTGTGAAACGCAGGTCACTCAGCAAGTATGAAACATAATACTTCCTAAGACCCAGACAGAAGAAAGGTTATTCCGACTGTGTCATAGCAGCTAAGCCACAGGAAGCTGTTTAAACACTCTGCCAGCTTTCCTGAAATAAAACAGTTTTAGTTTCATGCATGTAGCGAATTTTTACCTTACACTTCTGAATTTGAGCCACAATTATCTTATCTGCAGGGTGATTAAATAGTCTTTTTTACTCCCTCCTCTTCCACTCCTTAGCTGGAGCAGCCTGCTAACTTCCCGGGGCTCTCAGGGAGCACTAGCATGCACCGTTCCTTACCTTGCTGGTGGTTGCTGTGTGTACACGTGATGGATCGGAGCATGTTCGGAAAAGTTTGCTGGTTGGGCTAGGGACCCCATCCAGGTGCCCAGTTTTCATTGACAGCGCCATAGCCCACACTCACAGTTTTACACCCTTGGTTATGCTCTTCTGCGGATTTACTTCCTCCACATTTATACTGACTTTGCTTCAGGGTGCTATTTTTGAAATCACACTAGATCAAATTCTCCACTCAGTTCCTCTTGCATAATCACTATAGGGCAGCATGCATATAAAGGAGGGCATAGTTTAGCCCACTGTGTATATATTCATGTGAACTTAGATATTAAGTACAGGCCACTTGCAGATTTCCCTCTCAATATAACCAGACTGCTCTGAAATGACAGTGAAATAATTACCTTGAGGGTGATGCAGAATTTAGCAGTTTTTCCACCTGCTGCTTCATTCAAGTATCCCCTTTTCATGTTATCTTTATCATTGCCATGAACGGTCAATACAGTAGAAGACAATGATGTTGTGAACACAGGGCTTACCCACTTGCTGAGAAGAAGCCCGTTCCTGGGGATATAAGAAGATTGCCATTATGAGTGCATTTTAGAGAAAAATGTTTTTTACCCGTGCCTTTCTGACACATCTTTCTGGTGGGCTGTTAGGCTGAAAACAGTAACTCAGGAAAACTAACCCAGAGTCAAATTCATGATTATTCTACACACACATGTATTGCCTGCATGATTAATATATTTGTGTAACCAGTTTGGGTCTGGTGTGGACAGGGAGAACTGACAAGAAGAATTTTTTTCTCATCTCACACTGAGCCCATCGATCTCTTCTGCACCCTCAGACACCAAAGGTCAGCTCAACAATGTGCTGGTTACCTGCTTTTTCTCGAGTTATTCTGCTAGGCTGTTGCTTCATCTGTTATGATGCAGCAAAGGGATCTTTGCTGGATCCAACTCTCTTCCAGAAGTCTTGAAGGCACCAAAACATGTATTATGTAGGGAGTGTTTTATACTGTGTTGCCAAAACATGGCAGAACCATGGCTACTTTATCATCCCTACTGTTTAAAAGCTGTGGGTGACTGTGTCAGGTCCAAGACTGCAGAAATCTCTATTTTATAGCATCAGAAAGAACATGAGAAAATGGCGTCCTCTTACTGCTCCATGAAACAGAAGGCTTATCTGTGGTTGAACTTTAAATTTGCTAGCCCAGAAATAATGCACATAATGTAGAACATAACTCGCAGCTTGAGGCCTAGGCACATATCAACGTTCGGAAGACTGACAGCTGTGTGGTTCCTACTCCTTACAACCAGACCGATGGCTGGGAAATAACCTGCAGCTCCTTAGGCCCCCGTTAGGAGCTTCACTAACTGTGCTTAGTGTCTTTTTAAAAAAACAATGTCACTATACGTCATTACTCATATCTCTCACAAATTACAATTGCACTACACGATCTTTGCCATCTGGTATATCCTTCCTGACCAGATTCACTTGCAGGACCCAAACTATATGAAGGTTTTGCAAGGCATACACCTGATCACTAAAGACTACATAGGCTCAGCTCTAGCTTTGGTACCAAGCAAATTGTTCTAGAGCTGTTTCAGCAAGGCACAGCACAGATATTCTCTGGGATTTTATTTGTTGTGCACTCTGGTTGCTGTCTGCCATTCTTGGAGTCATTTAAGTCACTGTAATGTGGCACAGCATTTTACTACTCTGGTCCGAGAATGATCCAAACCCACTTGCACTACGCAAGATGGGATCCAGTGACGAATCGTATCAGCATTCCTTTGCTTAGATGCATGAGATACATAAGAAAAGTTCTGCCCATGAAAACTTTAAACGCTAGCTATTTGGCTGGTAAAGCTAAAGAAGTCAGAACATCAAGAAATCAGAACCACAAATTCAAACTCTCTGGCATTTGGAACTACTTCACACAAAGCTACATTCTCACCGCCCACTCTCCAAACACACTCAGGTGCTGGCATTTTCACCCAGACTAATTAACAAATAGTGTGGCAATTAAATCACATGGCCTCACCATTGAGTTCAGAAAACTCCCTTACATTGCCGCAGAGTATAGCAACATAACTCATAAAATTATTTTATAACAACAATTTAAGTGAAGCAAATATCATGAAAATAAAACACAAATGTGATAATTATTCTAATTTATGTGATAACAATGTTGCATGTAAACTAAATTGTCTTCCCCAAGTCCATCCAACTTTGAACGGCTTACCTGCTCCACAAATGTGCCTTGAATATCCAGCGGCCATGTATATCTGGAGTGACATGTGGTGACTTTTCTATATCTTGACTTTGCAAAGCCTCCCATGACAGTTCTGCAGGGAAGCAACCCTTTTAGAAGATCCTCCAGAAAGACAGATTCAGCTATCAAAGGGGTTGTCCCTCCTCTCCAAAGATCTAGGAAACATGAGAGCAGGCACTCCTTGAAAAATACCATTTTGCCCTTCCTGGCTGGTCCAGATGCCCCAGCAGTGTCAGCACCGCTGAATTTTCTTATCCGCTTCTCCATGTTGCTTGGATGGGTAAGAGCAGGGATGGTCAGTCAAGGAAACAGGCCAGGAGGCGGTCAGGAGCAGACCCTATGTGGTTCACAGCCCCAGAGCCCTGAAGGTCGGGGAGTATCTGCTATATTTGGTCAATGAAACGTCTGTTCCTCAGATCTTGACTCTTGAACAGCTGCAATGAAGATAAGAAAAGCCTCGGGAAACTAGAAGATGCACATTTGGAGAAGGTATCTGGAGGGGGAGGTTAATTCACAAACAGAGAGAAGGAAAGCAGTATCATAAATGAGAAAGGCTCGGGGTCATTTTTTCTTTTCTTATTTTTAAAGTAGTATTGGTTAGTGGGGGAGGAATATCATTTCTATGAAGGGAGAATGAAAAGGTCCCCTAATTACATACTTTAGGAATATGAGTAAGCCCAACTTTTTCTGAGTCACAGCAAGCAGTTATAGAGCGACAGGGAACTCTTTTTAAGAGATGATTCAAAAATAAAAAAGGCATTTGGAGTCACTGAGCGTGCAGAGTTAGCCCAGGTAACCACACGATCTTATCATTACTACCCTTCATCTGTCTGCCGCCCTCTTCCCACCTAGCGTTTGATACACTCACTTGTTGCATCTTGTCTTGCAAGTGGCATGACTTCAATTGCACTAATTGTGTGCATAAAGTTAACCATGCATGTAAATGTTTGCAAGATTGGAACCTCAGATTATAAACACTGGGAGAGGGCTCATCTTCTGCAGCGTGTTCATGGAATGTTAGATGCAAGAGGGACCCAGCTATAAGAATTTTTTTATATTATAGAAAAGAAATCATGTTATTGTTATGCTTCAGTATTTATTTTTTGATTCCCTTTGCCTTTGATTATTTATCTCACGTTCTTTCTTCCTTTCGGTGCTCCTTTTTTTTTTAAAAAAAAAATATGGGTAGTAGAAAAGGAGCTCAAGGCATTTAGACAATTCTATTTGACTTCAGATGGAAGGATTATCACTGTGTATTCTCTTATCTGAATATAATTCTCCCAGGGTAGCTACAGTGCTAATATTATACAAAATTACGTAGGTGTTGCAAGAGGCTATAATTTGCACTAGAGGTTTAAAGGTTGTTATTATTTATTGCCTGTATTACTGCAATATCTCAGAGTCTAGTGGGGAACCAGTGTGCTGGGTTCTGCAAAAACACAGCACAGAAGGAAAGTCCCTGAGCTAATACCAGCCATTAGCTCCACAAACAGATCAGAGAGCATCCAGGTGGGGCGTGGGGCAGGGAGCCAGTGTGCATCAGGCTGCCCGTATGCAGGAGGCTGGGGACGTCGGGGTCTGAGTCTGTTCAGGCAGAGGAGAGGAACCCGCCTGCCAAAACAGGCATGGATGGCAAACCTCCCAGGAAAGGAGGGCAGCAATGGTGAGGAGTGAGACATGCTGAAAGCAATTTTTAGCAGCCAGTTCTCTCTATCCAGAATAATCTATCTCCAGCCCAGCCCTCTCCCTGACCCGCAGAGCTCGCGCTCAATGACTAGAGGCAGTGCCTGAGCATGGGTGGAAGGAAGGGCACAGGAGACGACGAGACAAGGCTGGTCAGCCTCACAGACATGGTGAAGGCCACGCTATAAGACGATGTAAAAGAGACCCTTCTGCCTTAAATTTACAAAATGACTCACTAACCTATAATAACATTACCTAAAACTCATACTGAGCTGTTCATCTTCAAAGCACTTTGCAAAGATTAACTAATTAATTTCACTGTCAAATCTTTTGCAGATCTAGTAATGGTATTTGGCTCTACCTCAGAGAGCAATTTTTTCCAGGTACTGGCAGGGTAAACACTCATAATGATATAACCGGTGGGAAGAACATTTTTAGCACTTGAATGATAGTTTAATGGGAGACAAAGGTTAGGGATTGACCCTAGACCAAAGGGCTTCACTGGGACACTCACTTTGAAATTAGGGCTCTCTCTTGTTCTTAAAATGGTGCCAACACGAAAGCCCATGTGGCCCATGCATTTTAGATTTTAGGAAAACCCAACTAAAATGCCAGTTATTTACATATATATGCATGGGTATGGCTCTTTTATCAGGTGTCTCACGTTCTCATGCAATATCATCTAAATTTTCCCTCCTGAGGGCTCCCTGCCTTTGTCAGTCACTACCCTGCCCACCTAGTCCTGCTCCAGCTTGGCCCCTCTGCTAGCTGCCACCCCACGCCACTGGGAAGGAAAATGTAGTGAGAGCCTGAGTGCCATGGAGGAGTTTCATTTTCAGTCTCCTGGCTGCCTTGCAAAGAGACAGAGCAACTCCTAAAGACATCTCCTGCATCCCCACCTGGCCACTCAGCTAACTAGGGCTGTGCAAGCTCTCATTTATGAAGTCTGAGCCTCGATGACAGTGTTCCTCCACAACAACTATGCTGGCACCCGTATGAAAAATTCACGTAGTTAGTAGCCAAAATTAGGCTGGAAAAAACCTTCCATGTGGACACAAAGATACTGACAGGGGAGAGATTTTTGTCAGTGTGGACTGTGTTGTTCAAAGATGTTGTGCATCTCCAGCAGTAGAAAATCTCCTTCCATTGCCACATGCTGCATCAGCACCGTGGGGATCTGCTGGCACAGACCTGCTGAGCTGCAGGGGCAGATACCTTCCAGGCTGGAGACAGGTATAAGGACTGATGACTTTTGGTGTGTTAAGCCAGTTTTCCACTTTACCAGAGTCTCAGAGATGCTGTTCTAAATTAATACAGGCTTTTTATTTTTCTTTTCCTTTATTTAAAATTAATACTTGTCTGAAATGCACAAAAATCAACAAATGTTGCTATTAGATCACACATTTTTATTCTTTTTTAACATAATGTTAGATAAATGCAAAAATGCTTTGAGTGTACATATTTCTGCTAAAGTAGAGAAAACAGTAAAGAAAACAAAAGTTACTGATGCAAAAAAAATCATACAGAGATAGATCTGGAAAGAAACGGAGAAAATTATCTACTCCATCTCTCTGCAGTGAGGCAATAACAGAATATAGCTAGAATGGGTCACTGGGAAATGAGATCTTCGATTTCTCGTGATTGAAATGGGAAAGAAAGATGTCATTGCGGTCATAATCATTCCGTCTGAGATGACAGTGTTTGTATGCAGGCACTGAAGAGTGACTTCACAGGCTGCTTGTGGAAGTTTAACACTTAAAAAAAAAAAAAACCTAAAAGTTGATGAAAACTCTTCAGACCATGTCTATGTCAGTTATTTGCATTTCATATATCAGATTTAACACACCAGATAAAATTGTTACGGAAGATAAAATATCTCGTCAAGACACCTTGATCTCTCCTTTTGCATCTAAATCTCAATATCATCTATATTATTCATGGCCAAGTACAGAGCTCAGTTACGACAGTGAACCTCATTCGACAGGTTAATATAAACAAAATCAAGGACAGATTTTAACACAGTTTGTGGTGTATATTGCTAAAAATTCTCACCTTCATTTTCCAGAAGGTTAGGTGTTTCTGGAACAATTTAGTGCAAGTGGTTATTACATACCATTGTTTAAGCTTGCTGCCAGCTTTTCCTTAATCTAGCAATGGCACGAACTTGTCAATCCCAGTCGCATAATCAAAGGATCCCAGCGTTCAAGGCCCCAGCTGAGCTCAGTGAGAATTTCTGATGCCAAGAAGGGACATGTTCAGGTGCAATATATTTGATGACAGCCGTGTGTATCTCCATGGGCTGCCCGAGAACAAAGAGCAAATGACAGCCATTTTGGGCTGCAGAAGGAAAAGCTCTCTAGGGCATTTCCAAACTGTGAAAACCTCTCTGCTGCAATGAATGTGATTGTGTTGCTGGCCTAGGAGCAGTTGACCCTTGTGTGTCCTCTGTTACCGGTGCAATCTTGGAATGCAGGGAGACTCCAAAATAAGAGGGTAGTGTTTCTCGGTGGCCAAGAGAACAAAACTTTCAGCTTCAGGAATGTGAAGTGCGGTTGCAGAAAGCCATCAAGTAGCGATAGTAACAAAAACACCAGTGGCATCTGTTATGGATTTGTAGCAAAGAAGATCCAGCTAAAACACACAGGATCATTCTTTCAGGCAAGACAACCAAGACACAACCGCACATGCCTCTGAAAGCTAAATGAAAAACCTGTGTTAGTGTTATGTGGGGAACTAAAGCAGGGCATCTGCAAACATGCCCTTGTTCTAGTCTACATTCGTGTGGCTATTCACATCTGCAGCAAAGCCTCTGCACCCCTAACATTGCCTGACAGATCCTTCAGACAAGCAAAATCTAAGCTGGAGGCTTCAGATTTTAGTTTTCATAACAGCCAGTAGTCAGTAAATGCTAATACCGGTGAGAGTTCAGCATCCCAAGCCCCCCACCTTCTCTTGCCCTTCCATGAGCACTCTGCACCATGTTCCCTTGCTTCAAAAGGACTGCAGTTTGCTGCTGTTTGATGTCCAAGCTATTGGTCTTGGTGTCACTGCTGAGAATTGTCAGATAGATAACAACAACCACAAACCCTCGAAGAAGAGCTATCACTATCTTTGTGTTCCACTGGTCCTGGTTCAGCAAACTACATAAATACAGGTATTACCCATTTGGGTGTCCTAGGAGTTATGAAAGTGCTTATGCTCCTTGCTGACTCAGGACCTAATTCAGCTCCGGGGCCTAAATTACGTGTCAGCCCAATATTATGCGTGAAGAATGAGAAAAGCTGAAGCCTCTTTATTGGCTCTGACGATCCCAGAACTTCGCACAATATTCTGCTGCCTTAACTCCTCATATTATGACTCAGTGCTGCTGCCTTGGAGTAGATAGTTAAGGGTATACCCTCCAAATTGCGAGTTGCAATATGTGGGAGGGAAAGACTATGTCATTTCCCAGCCTCCTCCTCCCTCTTGTATTCCGTCTGGAGCTCCCTGACTTGCTCAGTCCAGTAGAAATTGGACACATGCATTGCATTGTCTTCTTAATTCAAAACACTGTTTCACTCATTGCTCTCTTTCCAGAGAGAGTAGAGGAGATGCATTATGAGGTTCCTTAAAGAGAGGAGGGGAAAAAAATAAATAAAGACAACCTACATATTTTCATAAGATTTTTTTCAATGTGTTTCTTCAAAAATGTGCTGATTAAGTAATTGGCCTCCAGTCTCAGGACTGTGCGGTTTAATGAAGTTGACATTTCTTCCCCTCCAATGTTCTGTCAGACTAAAAACCTTCTCAACTTATAATAGATATGTATGGTAATAGATATCTGAATGAAAGATCAAACATACATTAAGCACCACAGAAATAGCCTGCTAAAAAGGTGAAGTCACCCTCTGATGACATTATTATGACATGCAGATTAAAAGATGAACCAGTAAAGAAGAAGGATGATAATGCTATTGTGTTACTTCACTAAGGTATTTTACCAGTAAAATAAGTTACTTGTCTTCTTCATCTATCCACTCCACTGACTGATGTTTTCAGAAAAAAAACGTACTGGCAGAAAGAGCTGTTCTTGTAGAAGAGTTAAAAAGCCCACCAAGCAAACCCTACCTGTATTTGGGGTTGGTACGTAGTATCAGATGAACGCTGCATTTCGTGTGTTTGATCCTGTGCCTCCAAAAACTACAAACACCATAAACCAAAATTAAAAACTTCGCCAGCAGTCTAGTACACATAGTAGGTTCAAACTGAACCCCCTTGAGGAAAGGATAATTACTACCTTGCTGTAAAGCAGATGCATTTTTGGAAGCAGATGCGTGCAAGGTGACCCTACTTTGGGAAACCACATTTGAAGCAAATATTTATTTGTATAACAAATGGAATACTTTCTACCAGCCCATCATGCAGCTAAGATTAGCTCAGACCTTTATAGTGACACTACATAGATACAAAACTGAAAGTGAATTTCTGCTGGTGCAGTTTCACTGGTTCTTCAGCTATCCAACCCTGTGTGGGTCAAACTGGTGGAGAGTCATATTGCCATCTGCCAGTGGTAATCCTCTGAGAGAAGGGGACAGAAGGACACTTACATAGCAGAAGATCAGCAGGGTAATTCCTCATCACACGGGAAACATCTTAGGAGCTTTCATTGGGTACACTCAGGCTTCTTTACTTTTGTGGATGTAGACAATACTTTTCCCTAAGAAGATGAGTGATTGTGGACACAGCCTGTTGCTACTGCAGCCTGCTTCTGCTGTACATGCAATGGACAGTGTGGTTCAGATGTTTCTGGCAGTATTGTATAGCCTGCTTGTGCAAACGGCAACATAGTTCTGCAGATGAGGCAGAAGAGGGGTACGTTAAGACCTCCTACTACAAAAGCCCAGTTTCAGCATAGGGACTACTTCTGTCCACTGTCTGCACAAAGAGCCAAAACCTAGCAGACCTGGATTGTGGGCTTCTGATTTGCTTACTGTTTTCTTGAACTAAGTTGCCATAACAGTCATGGCAACTAAGCAAGACACCTATTGTAGGTGGTCTGAGTACAGCCCACGTTGCCGGAGTGCTGTTCCCTGCCTTCTTCTACTCCTTCCCAAGCCATGAAATCAAAACATCACCAGTTTGCTACAGGCTAGAGAGAAACGAGAGAGTTATTTCCCCTCTGCCTGCCTGGACTTCAGGTGTGATTCCCCTCTTAGAAGTGCCTGTAGAAATGGCGCTGCAGGGTTATGCATGGACTCTGTCACAAAGATCATGGGTTGCATGTGCTCACTCTATGCATAAAGCGTTGTTTTTCCAATGTCAGCACTTTGTGTGTAAAGAGTTTCTTTTCCAATTGTCAGTACTGTCCCTTGGCTAATCTGAGAACTGTTTATAAAGGCGGACAACCATAATGTCTCTTATCCTTGCAGAGAGGATTCTGCAGACCAAAGTAACTCCTAAACTCCAGATGTTGACAGGTTAAGGAATCCTGTGCAACCCAGCTTCACTGAAATAACTCATACGCTAGGAGGAGCAGAAGCCAGCAATATACCCAGTCCTAGGGGCACAGTCAAATTATACGCTCTGCCCCTTTACAGCCATATCTGCACATATTCAGGAGTGTAAGGAGGCGTCATTTTTTGCAATCAGCTCTCAGAGCAAAGCAATACTGTAGATCAACAGATAGGCAGCAGTAAAATACATACTGTTAGGTTCACAAAGCATTTCTTCCTGTACTTCAGGAGCAGCAAATTAATGAAGCAGTCAATATTTAGCTGCAATTTGCCCTGTGCTCATCAGCCAGCAAAGGCCATACTGGCTGAGGGAACTACTTCTCCATAGCTCTTTTGGAAACCAACATCTTCAGGATCATTTTGAAGAAGTTGTGTCATTTGACATGATGTGGCACAGTAGTGGTGTTTTGGCCATATGATGGTAAGTATTGCTTCTCTTGATGTATCCCCACTGTGCCTACCTGCTGCTCCTGGGCTTTACTTACATCCCTATGTATTTGCCTAAATTAAGATACAGTCACAAACAGTCACCATAAAGGTGGCGTGAAAGAAATTGTGTTTTTAAATGCAAATTGAGATATCTTTATAGTACTATATTAAAAGGGGATGGGGATTATTGAATAAAAAGCAGACTAACCTTGAGATCAAGCAGGAAAGCCTTGCTTCGTTACCTCCACCCAGCAATTGGGTCTGGATCTTCTCTGGGCTCCATTTGCCACATCCATGAAAAATATACTGTGTTTTACAGTTGCAAGCACCTGAAATCATGAGAAAGCTGTGCTCCAGCCTGTCTAACAGGTGTTTTCATGGCATGAACTGGAGAGTGCGGCTATCCTGCATGCCCATAGCAGAGAGCTGTGCAGTAGTGAACCACATCTGGTCTCTGTCCCAGGGCTGCGTTATGGGTCATCTATCCCAGAAACATGGCCAAGCAATGCCCAGGAGAATGTTGTTTGGCATAGACCCAAACCATTTCGGGGAATAGGCCAAAAGTTTAAAAATGTGGATGGGCAGCAGTTGGACACCTGGGGCCACCACTTGGGGATGCTTGACCTATCTTAGACGTCCAACTCAGCATGCAATTTTTCTCTGTTGGTGCCTGCTTTTCCCCATTGACTGTAAGGAGTTTCAAAAATGACTGGCTTAGATTTAGACTTTTTAACTTTTGGATGGTTAAAGAAGGCAGATGAATCCTGTCCTTTTCTTCATTGAGATTGAGTCGGTGACGTCAAGTAAGCAGCCTTAAAGGATCTGGAATCTGACATACAAATGATCTGTATCACAGCATGTGTTGCAAAGTTTTACAAGACAAGAAGATGTATGTTCCTTAATCTGAATAGTTTATGATCTAAGTAAACTGCTTGTATGCATAGTTCATGATGCATTTTATGACCACAAATTAGTATACAGTTGTCTGAGTGAGCTTTGTCTTTTCAATATTTTTCAAGAAAATAATTAAATTAAGATACAAAAGTGGACAGATTTCATTTCCCCATGAGAAAGGAATAAAGATGTAAGTATCACATTGATCAGGAAGTACTGACTGTTGCAATTGTGACAAGACTTGATTTCAATGCACCAAATTTGTCAGTGTAGCAATCAAATTTAAGTTAACATCAGCAAAGAAGAGCAGGACTCTGATGCAACCACTTTCTGATGCAGCAATCTGTGGGGCCCAACTCCCTCTGCAGCCTTGGCCATTGCATCCTCATTTATGTTAGTGTATACTGATTTGTGCAATGACACAAAATGGAAAGGTGGTGATTCCTACCAGACCTTTATGCATTTGACAAACAGGAAGGCAGGAGCAGACTGGTCTGGAGATCTATGGTGTAAGGTGAACACTTCTACACCACCCAGGAAAGGCAGCTGAGAAAAGCGAGACGGTCCTACAGGCTTACCTTGCACTTTGAAAACAAATAGAGGCGCCTAGAGAGGAGTCTACACTTTCATGAGGACACGTAGCCAAGTTCACAAATCAAAAAAGGCCAAATCCCACTGCAGCAGAAGACGGCGAGAGCTCAGTTGAGTTATCGGAGGCCTGACTCTCTTGCCTATGGCAGTAATGTAAAGAAGAAGCCACTCCACCAAAGACAGACAGATTATATCAATTTATCAACGCCTCAAGTGCCCAAAGCCCTAGCCCTTGACCAGCATCCCTCGACCTTTTAGGTGTTCTTCTAGCCACCAGGGGGCACACATTTTTTATGTTTTAAATTCAAATATTCTGGGGGATGATGAAAAAGTTCATCCAGTTTTGAGGAGCAAGGCAGAAAGTATTACCTTAAGCGCACTCACATCATCATTGAACCTGGTTGAAAGACACTGTGACAGGTCGTACTGCTTACTCTATAATCCACTCCATTTCTTCACCATTTAATTGTGCTGAAAGAGCCCACGGCCCCACTTTCTGGGTTCCTCATCAGGAACTAAAGACCAACAGACCTTCAACCACAGTAAAAGCCGTGTTGTTCAAGTTGTCTTGATCTACTCAGGACATTTTGTGTGACAGAGGTAATGAGATGCAGGGAAAGTACGAATGCACATGAGCTGAAAGGGGAGAATAAGGTTATCAAACATATTAATAATGATGCAGCCCAGCAGGACTTGACCTTAGCACTAGATTATGCAGAGGTGGTTAAGGTTGAGTGGGATTTACAGCTATTATTTTGGCCACCAGAGGGTTCTCATATTTTTCTATTTGTACAATTGAAGCAGTGAGAAAGCGAGGGTAAAAGACACTTACAAATGTGTGAAAGCAACAAAGATCAAGCAAAATGCATTCCCTAAGCAATGCCAACAATCTACCTGCAGATCTAATTTCATTACTGTAAAATTCAGCGACTGAATTTTGCGAAAGAAAAATAGGCATTTTCTACACTGAGTGCAGCACTTTCATTCTTATGTGCACCATTACGAATGAGATCAAGATTCAAGCAGCTGACAATAAATTCCGTGTATTTAGGACACCTATTAAAGGTTTCATGTGATCTTAGAGTGAGCAGATTAGTACAAAAGAAACCCCACAAAGTAAATAAGTTTTCAAACCTTGTGGTATTGTCAGGGCAAAACCCCAGATTCCAAGTCAAGTTCAATCCTGCAAAGCTACTAATGGCAGTGCTATTTTCCTAACTTGGCTTCAGTCGCTACCGTGACTCTCGATTCTCAAATAATAGGTGATTCATCTTAATGTTATTTAGGGAAGGAGTCACAATGGCTTTGATAAGTCAAATGATGGTCAGATATTTTTCTTACAGCTCATTAATTTTCCCAAGAAACAATGGGCCAAATCCTGCTGTCGGTTATGCTACTGAAGGTAGTGTACCGGTTGAATGGTGCTGGAGATGTTTTTTAATCTATGCTAGAACTAGATCCCCCTCTGATATGTATAGGGTTGGCTCCTTGGGTTTATGTTTTCTGACATGCTTCGTCAGACCTCTTGAGGCTATCCTGAAAATGTCACCCAACAATATGTTAGTTGCAGAAATCTAATAAAATCTCAGATGGGATGGCATGATCAGGGACAAATCCCAGTTTGAGCAAGCTATCTGGAAGGCTTTTTCAAGGTTTTATAGTCCCACCATGAGACCCAGAGCCCTGAGGAAAAGAAAGGTGGTGTCAGAGCTTGTAGGACTGCAACATCTTTTCTTAAAGGGTCAGACCTCGGAGTGCTCGATCTTCTGCACCTCACACTTACTAATGCAAGTATGGGTATCAGAAGAGACAGTCCTTAGAGGTGGGCTTACGGCTTTTCCTTGTTTTGCCATCAGCAGGAGAGAGGTTGGATGAGCTATGTGGGACAAAGAGCAACTCTTGAGAGAACTGACCATTTTGTTTCTTCTCAAGACAACTTAGAGATCTTCTCTCTTTCTCATCGGTTGGCATACCAGGAACCGCACTTGCTTACGCAACATGGTCCAAAGGTTCAGCAGAATCAAAATCTCTTTCTCTGCTAGAGGCCAGAGTCTGGTGCCTTCAGTCATGGCAAGGGGGGACTTACTGCACAGTTCACTGATTTCAAGGAAGCTGCTCATGAAGAAATCTATTTATTCAGCGTGAATAGTGTGCACAAGAGTCTGGCTTCTGGTAACACAGGCATGGCAGCTACACAGGTGCCAGTATTATTCCAAAGTTTCAATTTTTATTTCTAATAAGATTCTGACCTTCTAGACTTCATATGATGCATTATAATTAGAATACTTATTGAGAAGCCTAATATAATATTACACCCGCTGGGGAGTCAAAAGTGCAAATAGTAAAAATATCAAATCTCAATATTTAATTAATTGAAACAAATTAAATTTCAACCTATTTCTCATTTATTTCAGCTACTTAAAGTTGCATATGAACTTTAGAATATATGTAGATTTCCCTACAGAGGTTCTGAGTGGGAATTTAGAACAACTATTATGATCAATGTTTATAGCCACTTTTCAACTTTTCGAAGACCTTCTCAATCAAGAGCAATCAAGAGCTTCCAGGGTCTTTGTGGGACCAGTTATCTGAATATTATTGCTCTATTTAGGTGCTTAAATGGAACCTGACCACTTGAGAAAATCTGAGCTTTCTTGATGCAGAAGACTTCTGAAAGCCTATCCTTTAAAGTGCAATAGCTTCCTAATCAGGCTGTTCTCAAACAACATCTTTGCCCCAAAACATATACAGAAGACAGAAGAAGGTATAAAGATAGAAGTTGTTTCAGTAACGCAGTTGAAGAGTGAAAGGCAAATAGAAATAGTTTGACAAAAGACTGAGGGACTTCCATTTTTGTATGATTTCTGACCTTGATCCAGTGCGGGCATGGCCTTTTTTGTAGAGAAATAGAATCACACAAAAATAGTTAAAGCGCTGCTGCAGACGTACTAAAAATTAAAACAACAGTCTACTTGTCCTCATACCCTCTAATACCATTACTGGGACTACACTCCTTTGGCTCACTACTGGGTAGTGATTTATTGTTAAAAATAAGTACCTGAAAACAGACACTAAGTAAACGAAGGACCAATGATAAACCTGAAGTTCCTCTGAGAACTTTATTCTTGTAAGGCAGTCAGCATGGCTGCAGTTCATTTGCAGAACTACTGTTGTCAGCTTCATTTCTCACAGTAAAGAAAATTTACAGTACTCAATCATATGCCACAGGTCCTTTGATTAAGTGTGGATTTACAATGCATGATAGCCCACAGCAGCTTAAGTACCATGCAGTGTGTTACATAAATGCACGTTCAGGAGTATTACACATACCAAAATAGACATGTACTTGATAGAGGTTATTATGGTTTACAATTCCCTTTTCACTTTCCTCTCTGTGGTAATAACTATACATGTATTGGCCTTAAACACCTACGTGTTTTAAGCATAGGTTAAATTATAAAAGAGATTGCAACATCTTCTTTGTCCATCATCATCTAATAAATCAACAGGTCCATTTCTGTGGATTGATGTAATGACATTTATGAGCATTGGCAAAGTCATATCCACTTAACTGATGCAATTAAGTAGTGCCGTGCTCTTATTATAATAATAATGGATTGACTGATGAGTAATTTATTTCTTTCCAATGTAACTGACAAAAATAGATTATATTCATAGACAACGCAATGTATTTGGATCATAAAACTGCTGCCTTCTCAAATCCACCATTATCTTAGATTTATCCTCACCAGAGAGCAGCGGAAAATACTTTAAACCAACTACCATGTTTAATGAGGAGTCTTAGCCTCAGTGTCAGCAGCTTAAGTGTTAAAAGTCTCACAGAGAAGGTGAATATTTCACTAGCTATTTTTATCGAGAGAAGCGCTGCTAAAGATTGTTGTAAAGAACCAACTCACAGGACAGCAAGCGTGCAGGAAAGAGGAAGACTGAGTTTGGTTTAATTTTAGCTGGATTTCAAGAAAAGAATATTTCCGTATTGCCACTTGTTACTCAACGCATTCTCCCCCGCACGCCTTTCCTATTAATATTGCCTAGAGGCCTGTGCAAGTCAGCACTTTCCTCACCCTCAACATGACCCGTTGGAGTATCTTGTTATTTCCCATGTTTATGACTGTCATTTACACGTGTGAAGATTAAGGGCCAAATTATCTGCTGGCTGTGAACTGGCATGGCTTTTTTGACTGCAGAGGAGGTGTTCCAATTTACAGTCTGCAGGAGACCTGGAGATGGGCCAAAACCAAAACGCTACCTCCAGACATCCCAGAATTTCTCCACTGAGGCCTATCTCTACTTATCCTCCTTACTGCATAGTCTATTTCAAGTGTGAAAACCCAGAGCTCCCAAGGACACACTGCATCCATTTCCATTACATTTCCACAACTCCCTGTAAATTATGGCAGCAACAACTCTATCTTCCACTGAGTATATGCCAAATGTTCTAAATTCTTGTTTCATACTTTCATAGAGTTCAAGGACAAAAGAAACCACCAAATTATCTCATTTGACCATCTATATAACACACAAAGATTAGAAAATATAGTCTGAAACTCCTGCACTAGCCGGGAACTGACTAACTGAGAAAAGCCCAAACGATCCCAGTGCAATTTCCAGGTTCTGGAGAAGAATGGAAGGGGATGAATCCTGCCTTTTTCAACCTGACCTCATGGAAAATTCCTGCACAACCCGAAAATCTGGAAATCAGTATGACTCTGAGCATATGAACAAGGCATACCAGTCAAGACTCAAGCAGAGATGACCCACCATGTCACCTGGGGACACTATGTTATCTCACCTGGAGGCCTTTCTTTACCTGTGAGGCATATTCTTTATGTCCCAGTATGTGTTTGTGTGTGCATGTGTATGCAGTTCTTCACAAAGGAGAAATTCCTTCCTTGGTCCCTGAGATTTGAGGTCTGATGTTTGTTGTTGTTCAAAAGGAGCTGCATTTGTTAGAAATACATGGGGGATAACACAGAGATTCCTGTTCTCTGCATAGCTTATGAACGGAAAACAGGAGATTTCACAAGTGTCAGGGCTAGCAGAGAACATCACAACCACCCCATACTTCTTACCCAGACATCTGCAATACCATGATGGCAGGGGAACAGGTCTGTCAATGGGGGCAAAGATCACCACTGCTAAAAACAAGAAATTGTACCTTTATTCTTCTCATCAAACAGTGGCAAATATCGCAAGAGTTTCCACAATACTGACAGCCTCATCTTCAGTGCTAGTCCAAGAAGCTAAAGACATCTTTCAAATGCACATGATCACTACCAAAAAAGGAGAAGAAGATGTGGCTAATAGCACTGGCTGGCCTAAGAGGGGGAAAGAGACCTAGTGAGGTTTATTTACTGCTATAAGTGCCAAGAAAGTTTGTAGTCAAGGACTTTTAGGACTAAAGTCAACAGGCTCATTTCTGCTCACTCTATCCAAATTTCTAACACGTGGTTACTCTTTGCCCCTACCCACAAGGCATTATGTATTTAATTTTCATGGCACAACTCCGTGTTACATAATGACCAATAAGATCATCGAAGCTGGCTTTTATTTCTGCTCTGAAACCTCTGAAGAAGAGAAGCATCTGATCTCTCAGAAGGTGTGATCTATGCCTGCACTCATGCACTCATATATTATTTATCTTGATCTACAAGTGATGTCTTATAAAGGGGTCCACAGAGGAAAATAAGAGCCATTTGTGCTACCTTTCATCAGAAATGTTTATATAGAGTCCTCTCTCTCTGACCACAGAGCAGACATCTCATTCCTGAAACTACACCACCTCACAGGAAGAAGCACTAATCATTCTCACCGCTGCAGAATGCCTGATTCTCATCACCTCCTAGACTTTCTTCTTTAAACGCTTCTTGCTCCTTTTCACAGAGGATGTAGCCAAGTACACTTGTCAGACCACTAACGTCAGATCTCGAAGCACAAGCCTCTTAAGTCCCTTCTTTGCACTGATCCATGCCAACTGGGCACAGGTCGTTGTTAGGTAATAGTTGCTCAAGCCAGTTACAGCTCTTTGACAAAGCCCTTTGGCAGAGGAGAAAAATAAAGATGAAGTAACACTGCAGTGTCAGTGGTACAGTGTTAAATGCCAAATCATGAGAAATTCCTCTGTAATGGATCCTTAAGCATGCGTCTTTTAGATGCAAAACAAAGATGCTGGCCTCTGAAAATTCCACGGAATTGATTCATTGTAGTGGTTGCTGATATGAATCAGAAATACGTTAAGAAAGCCAAGAATCTTGAAGCTGATAGACATGCATGTGATCCAACAAAGAGAAGGTAACAGCTTCTGGCTTATCTATTGCCTAACTTTTGCACTGCGCTGCCTTGAACTTGAAGACCTGTTGTGACACCACAGTCACCATAGAGTTAAGGTCTGGAATGTGATGTGCTGGTGAGTTAAGAAAAACTTTTTGATTACCCATGCTTGGCATCTGGAATTTAAACCAGAGGCTGGGTATGAAATAGTATTGGATGTACTTTGGAGATAAGAATTCACTCACCATGCTAATTGGGTTCATTTTTCATTGTTATTTTATTTTTCCTGTGGTATTTATACCAATTCAATTAAAGTAATTGAAGTTAATTTTAAAGACATATTTAGCTTATTAAAACTTGAGAGATATAAAAGTAATTGGCAATGAGTTTAACGTCTTCTGAAAGAACAATGACCAGTCAACTTGCAGTAATGAAGCACTTTCTTACTGTGTGGTCAAGGGGAAGACAAAAATGACCTGAACCTCTGAAGAAAAAAGGGAGGATTCTATCTGTGTGAGAAAAAGAGGGGGGGAATATGGAAAAATACAGCAGAACTATTTTGATGACCAGGCAATGAGTGTCACAGTCTTAGCTTGAGGAAATACACAGTTTGAAGCCTGATGTTTTCCTCAGCTGGATGGACTACTGGGTCCCAAATTGACTTCAAAATCTGGAGGTATAAAACTTTCCTGGAGGAAATCTTGGAAAAAAAGAACAGTTCTGATTCTATGTCAAATTCTAAAATTCTGTCCAGAGCGTTTCATTGTCGTAATAGTCTCTAAGAGGCCTCAGGGATCAAAAATCAAGATAGTTATTGCCAAAAACTGTGAATAGAAACAGGTCAGGCTTGAAGGACCTGAAGATACTGAGTCCACTAGAAGATGTATACCACTACTAGAAACTGCACCTCTGCATATGGGTCGTGGACTTGGAGGAGAGCCAGACAAGCATGCATGAATTGTAGCACCCAGAAGAAGACAAGTTATATAGGTGGATTTTGCTCTTCTTGTTTGGAAAAGAGGGAATTGTGCTGAGAGAGGACATGCTGGTTCTGACTGCTATGCACACGTCTGGAGCAAGTTGATACAGGAGACATGGACGAGATCTACACTACCTTTTGCAGCCATGCCAGAACGTGCCTCAGCATTTTCCAGGATGAGTTATGTTGGTTAGTTATCTCCTGTTCTTTGGAACAGGAAAGAAATAAGTCTTTGGGGGCAGAGATGTTGCATCCATCAAATAGTGGGTGCCGCAGCACAACAGCAACAGTGCTACACAGATCCATGGATCTATATGCTCATGCTCTATTCTCTTTCATGCCCCTACCAGAATAGTATTCTCAATGGCAGAACTATGGCCCAGTATCTCTTCTCCTTTGTATTGTCTGAGCAGTTCCTGCAATTCTGCTGCTGCTTCTGCCTCTGTAACTGGTAACTCTGGCAAGGATCAGGTCACAAAGGGTGTAGTCTATGGAATGGAGCACATTCGACATCCTGAACCTTGGAAAACTTTCTGTAGAAGGCCATAATGTATTGGGAGACAAAAGAGGGAACTTAGCTTTGATTATAAAAATACATTTATTTCACAAGTGAGAACCAAATAGGCTTAGTCAGGCCAAAAGCCAGAAGTTCTAAACAAGCATGTAGTATGATTACTAATTAAAAAGGAGAAGAATAAGCCAAAAACTTTAGTGTCCAGCAAGAATACCTCCAAAGTGGCACAAAGAGTCAAAGGTCCAATTGGTCTTTTCCATGTGCTCCTCTCCATACATATATTGTCATCCATAAATGATGGCTTGAAAGACATGATATTGGAGCATCTGTAGTCAACTGCCTCTGCTGCCAGAGATCCTGGTTCAGTTCAGCCAGTGGCGCAGCCACCTCATTGGTAACAGCTGTCTGAGGGAAAACTTGTGAGCCATGTTTGTACCCTTGTGAAAGTCCAGTCCTTTGCCCATGGCCTCTCTGGTTCAATAAATTGAAATGGAACTTGTTCATGAACCCCATTGCTTGAGACAGACGCTTGGTGGACGTACCCATCCACCCAGTGATGCAGGTCACGTTGAGCCTGGGGCTAGGATTATTTTCTGATGTTTCCAAGTTCCCTCTGAAGGGCTTGCTGAGTATCCTGCTTCTGTTTGGGTGTTAGTGTTGAAGGTAGACTGGGAGCACCGAAATCTGAAGTCTACCCACCAAAACTGGCTGAGGAGGAAAAGAAAGTGGTAGAATGAGAGACGTGCAACACTGCACCGTCGTCTGTCTCTACTTCACGCATCTTATGGCCAAACTTGGCATGTGGATGGCCGAGTTAGACCTAAGATGAGAAGTGATTTCCCTGCAGTGTGACTATCAAGGGACCAGCAAGAAAAAGAGAGCGCTCCAATGTGACTCTGTGGCTAAATCCATCTTGCCCTTGACTTCCTAACATTTTTGACAAGGTGCTTTAATAACACTTTTAAGGGAACAGAGTGCTCGTGGGTAAGAGAGGAAATTCTTGCATGGAATAGTGACTGGTGAAAACATGGGAAAACAAGAGTAGGAATAGATGGTCAGGTTTCACAACGGTGGGGGTTGTCGGTGGAGCTTCACAGGGATCTGTTCTGGGACCTACGCTACTCAAAATATTCATAGATGATCTGAGAAGGAACTGAGTAGCAAGATGATAAATTTTTGTGATACAAAATTAATCAAAATAAATGAATAAAGAGCAAAAAAGTGAAAGAAAAAGTAGAAGAGAGAATGACTGTGACGTGCCGCAGAAGGATTGCATGTTACCTAAGTGACTAGCTGATAAAATCTGTCAGATGAAATGCAGTGTTGGTAAATATAGAGTAGCACATATGAAGAGAAACTACCCTAACTATAAAAAAATAAGGTAGATCCTAAATTAACTATTATCACTTAAGAAAGAGGATATCGCGAAAGGTTATCAAATAAAATTATCAAGTAGCAGATTTAAAACAAAGAAAAGGAAGCTTTTTTCACACAACACATAATTAAACTGTGGGACACATTGCCACAGGATGCTATAGAGCCCAAAAGTAGAAATGGGCTCAAAAATCGGTTAGATAAATTCATGGCTGAAAAATTCTTTGAGGGTCACAAAATACAAAGATGATGACACAATTTCTGGCTGATGATGCCCCTAAGGCATAGATTGCTAGAAGGGTGTGCCAGAATAAAATATCGCTGATGGTTGCTCGGCCTTTACACTCTTTCCCTAAATACCTGCTACTAGCTGCTGTCAGTATTGAGCTGAGGAAGGACCTTTGCAGCCACTCTTTCAGAAATACTTAGTTATATATCCATGTATGAGTCCATATATATAATGTACCTCTGGTATAATGTACCTCTGATCAAATTGAGGTAACTCGCTGCTTAGAGCATTTCTTGCATTTGCGTGCAGTACACAATAATCAAATTTCAAATATTTCCTATTTAACACAGTTAAACAAAGAAAATAAACATATAGCTGAATCCCTGTAGGTGCTGCAATATCTGCAATTGCTGAAAAATGGGTGAGGGAGAATTTGATGGCTGTAAAGTGAAAAATCGCTGCAGTGCTGAAAAGCAGTAGAATATCAGTTTTAGCATGTGGGCTGATCCACATGAAGTAAAAGAGTATCAGTCTTGTACTGCTGAGTAGAGAGGAGGCCATCCGCTAAGTGACTTACAAGGCTTATTGAACCATAAACTATGTTAACAAACGAAGTCCAGACAGAAATGCTTTGTAAGACACAGTTTAGTGAAAGACATCAAACAAATCTGTGGAGTTATAAATGCCACTGATATATTTCTTGAAGCTTACTTTATTTTTCATTAGAATCTGTGAAAAGTCATGTTTAAATGACTGCAGAAACAGAGACTTGCTTGATTTTGGTATTTAATGAGTGCTTTGCCTAATCTGTCAGAATTTTCAGTAATTTTACCTGACTAGTCACATAAATTTGCTGGAAATGCTCAGATAGCGAAAGATAGGCACAGCACAGGAATTTCAATAGAAGCAAAAAGTTAATGAATCTCTACCCATGTCTGGAAGCCCAGGACAGGAAAAAGTCTAGCTTGCAGGAGTGAGCTCCAGTCCCTCCGAGCTGAGCGAGGTAGGTCTGCCCCTTGCTGAGCACCGTGACCCTCAGTGCACCATGGCCTCAGCGTGGCTCTCACCCCACATGCCTGGGCTGAACATGGTGCGCCTTGGGTCGCAAGCGGCTCTTCATAGCCATGGCTTGGTTGGTGCGTTGTTTCACCTTCCAGTTGCAATCAGTGCAAACTAAACGTGTTTAGTGCATTCACAGATTTTAAAGCATCTTATTAACTGTTTCATTAACTAGGTAACTTCTTTTTCCAGTTAACAAGTCTATTATCCCCCTTAAGTTACTGGCGTAAAAAACTCTTCCTAAAGTTAATGGATTTGAAGGGAAAAGTATGCCCTGAAGTACCTACCTTTCCTGGCTATCCAGATAGTCTGTGCTCTGCAAATCAATGCACTTGAGTCTGGTTGAATCTATAGCCAGACAGGCTGAGAAAAAATAAATCCAGTAGAGGTTTGAACTTCTTTCATACATCTTAATAGGAATATTATCCTTAAACCCCTTTGTGACCATTTAAGTGATAAGACTATTAAAACCAGTGGCAAAAACAGCCCTCATCATTAAAATGCATTTTAAGTGTCAAGTGGATACAGTGTTAATCTTGACTACCAAGCATCCTTGCACAAAAATTCACAAAATCAGGACAAAATGCATTGCTAATTCCAGCCTATTATCTAGGGACAACTTATGTTTTTTTCCTAGTTAGTTTTGATGAAATGCAAAAACTTCTACAAGGAATAAAATCTTACATTTACTGAGAAATGGAATATAACAGGTTTTTTTTTCCTTTTTTCTCCTGCATATTTGGATTTCTCCTGCTCACAGTCTATGACTTTCAGCTACAGGCTATGACTGATCCCTTGACAACTCTAGTCTCTGCGATAAATTGTTCAAAGTCAGACCTGGGGCTGTGTCAGTTCCTAGAATATCTGGGTTTTATATCTTCTCTAGCCTCATTTTAAATTTAAATGATAACAAATGCAATCTGACCCCAGATGGAACAGAATACATTTTTACATCAGGTTGGTGTTTTCACTAACATGGCTTTGGTAAGCATCTAAAACCCCGTAATCCTAAATCCATTCATGCTTTCTACAAGGAAGCCAGGCCATGTGCCACAGTGGAAATGATGCACAATGGCAATCAGTTGCTGGTATTGCCTTGCAGGAAAGCAGTGGGATGGTATCCGGGGCACGTCTATTCCCACTTTTGTCCCCATTTGCTCTGCTCCCTTTTAAGTTGGTTCTAGCAGATGACTTTGTGCATGTGCGTGCGTGTGTGTGTGTGTATGTATGTATGTGCTGCAGGGGGAGAAATTTAAATTGATTCTTTTATGTTTTTATTTATTTGCAGATGTATCTACAGCTTTTAGCTATGCTTTGGAAAACACACTGTAGTCTATGCTCTGCCCTAAGTTCCATTGTTACAGGATTTGGACCCAAAAAGTAGGCTATTTCCCTTTCGTTCCCTCCCCATCACCCCTTTTAAATCTCTAAAATACTCTATAATAGGCTGGCCCTACATCTCTGTTGTTTGGAAGAGGCAGTCCAGGAGAAACTGAGCCTGGAGAGGGCATGCCATACACAGAGAGAAAAACAAATCCGACCTTGCAGTCTCACTGGGAAAACACTCCTCTGTTTTTGTAGGTAACGGGAAAGGGCTTGTAGTTCAGGCTCTGTGGTGCCTGAGTACAAACCTAACTGGTCTGCAATGACAAGGTCCCATTTCCTGGGAATACTGGTGGAGATTGCAAGCCTGGTCTTCAAATCAAGCTCTCGCCTGTCGGCAATTCCTTTCCTGTTTAACCTGAAGGAAAGACTGTGTGCCTTGAACAAAGGGGAAAGAGATGCCACATACTAGTAGTCAAGATAAGGCACCAGTATTTAAACAGTGCCAAATGCCCAGGTCAGACAAAGAGGGATATCTCTGATGAATTCAGTGCAAATATATGCCCTCACATCCACTGTGGTCATCTACAGTACCCATTTTGGTTAAACTGTTTTTTAGCTCTTTGACCCCTCATCACCTCTTCTTCAGCCTCCCCCAAGCAGAACGTGACATCTGAGTCAAGCTTTTGAACTTTCTGCATGTAAGTAGGTTTCAAAGTAAGCAAACAAGCATACCTCCCTTGCCTGTGTAGGTGTGTTCACATATTTTTATTTATTAAAAACAAAACGAAAACATAATCTAATACAATTAAAGAAGTGTCTCAGAGTCTTTGCTGAGCAATACTTGCACCTGGTATTGTAATTTACAATGTTTAAGAAACAAGTTGGCATTAGAAAGAACCAAGTGACAATGCAGATAATAGGATCCAAAAGTACCTCCCAAATTGCCAAACCCTAGAAAATTGGATATCACTCTTGCTGTATTTTCTAATATTTTAGAGTAGTGGTTGCCTGCTATGCTCAAGCCTTTGATCTCATAATTTTGGCAGCTGGCAATGAGATAATAAGTGTTAGGGACAATACAGCAAGAATAAAAATCAGTACATTTCCTAGGGAGGCACTTAGATGTGATGTGATCAGAGAAGCAAAGTATTTGTGAAGGGCAAATTTTGCTCTCAATTTTCTAATGTAAATGCAGAGTTCTGAATGTGGCCTGTTGCAGTAGGCTCAGTTCAAAATGTTAATTCAGCAAATAAAGGAAAAAGCATTTATTTAACCTTTTAAAAAAAAAAAAAAAACCCTGAGCTGATGGGACATTTATTATGCACAGACCCACACATCTCTTGCTACATCTATTTGTTAATCACTTAATGTAGTTAACACTGCCAAATGAGGACAGACACTGTATAACAAAGCATCTGAAAAACTATTCTCACCCAGAATAAAAAGCTTGAAAACAACAACTTTGGTTTTACATATTGGTTTTTTGGATCGATTTAAAAAAAAAATCTCATCAGGTTTGTAAGATACGACATCAAACTTTGGGAAGGATCATCAGGCTGAGCTCTGTGATTCACTGAGACCGGAGAAGGCTCAGGACCTCCGAAGCCTGAGTTCTCCAGAACCCTGTAAGATATTCCCAATTGCATGCAATGGGAATGTGGGGGCTGAAGGTGGACATGTACCCATCTCAGCTTCCTTTTCTGAAACCCTGAGCAGCCACAAATGAAACAAGTGGGCGGCTGGCTTGTAGGAGGCAGCAGAGGACAACTGGACAGCTTGCATATAGGCAGGAATAGGGAGATCCGGTTCCACTCTGCATCACCCGCTGTAACAGGGCTGCTCCCAGCTGCGGGGTGGGAAAGCTCCCATATGGTTGCATAGCCAGCATCTTTAGTCCCTGCACGCATCTGGATACTGCTGGCCCCTTGACTTGGCCAGTTTGGCAGGAAAAAAAAGATACTCCTACCTCTGCAAACACAGAGTCATTTTTGAGTAGGGTTGTAAGGATCAAGATGAAATGGGATAGACTGAAGTGAACTAGCAAATATATCTTTAGAGGTTTTATGGGAAAATCTACTTTCCTTTTTGTTATATCAAGTAAACACCACTGAAATTCAAAGACATTATTCAGCAAAAGCAAAATGAACTCCAGATACCGAAGTCCTAAGACCCATTTGCCACTGCTGTGGGCTTTTTGGATGGCGTGTGACTGAACTTCAGCCTAGAACTTGGCTGTGGACCAAGCCTAAGGCCAGCAGAGCCTAAGATTGTAGTTTTTTTAAAGATCCAATCCTGCCATATGTTTACCAGCGATATCATAATTGTCTGTGCAATACTCAGTCTGCTATGGATTTTGCAGCAGCTGTCAATAGCACTCATTCATCACGGGCCCGAGATAATTGAAGCGCTCCATCTGCTGCAGGGCCACTATTATCAGCAGTGATACTTGTGTCAGTAACTTACTGAAGAAGGGCCTGAACTTGCTTCGAGTGAAAAATCAATGGGAGAATTCTTGTTGGCATAAGTAGAAGCAGCCCTAACCCTTTCAGTACTGCAAACATGAATGAGGGCTGAGCGCCCTGCCTGCTGCGTCGCCCTCATCTCTCTCCCGCCTCGGTACAGCCGGAGGGAGACAAATGCCAGGCGAAACTCTGCCTAACCTTTCGTGCTCGCAAAGTCCCTGCAAACCCATTCTGCACACCACGCTGCAGTGCAAATGCCCACTGAGAAAACGGGCAGGAGAAGCAGAAAAATCAGAAATGGCCTGCAGAAACGGATGATATCAGCTCTCGTGGACAAGAGCAGCAGAATTCAAGTTATGCATTCAGTTTAAAGCCCTTAACTGTATAAACAGTCAAGTGTGTTTACGGGAAAGTGCTAAAGGAATTAATCTGTTACTCAGCAACACTAATCAAGACTTCTACCCCATGCAGTTCCTAAAGTCCTACATCCACGCATACCTTTATATTCATGTTCACAGTCAGCCCCATTCCATCTTCTGTCCCATGTACAAAAGGAAGGAAAAAAACAAGGTCTGTGCAATAAAATCAGTTATTTTAATAAAACTTTTTTTTCAAATAAAACAATTATTTTCTAGTGTTTGCAATTTTCTTGTTTTTCCTATTTTTACCTATTTGTTAAAAAAAAGCCTTGTTTTTCTTTTTCATTTTCTTCCAAGAACAAATTTTTGAAAACCAAGGCAAGTTACGACCCCTTGAACAAAGAGGTGAAAACAGAAGTTGTTGTCCTGCTGTTGCGAGTGCAGATGAGATCAAACTAGAACTTTAAATCAGAACACCCTTGAACTTTCAAGGTCAGGTTCACGTCTAAATTTTACTGCTAAGGCTAGTCAAAGCCTGTGCTCAGATGGATGTGGATAGCTCCCACTGAGTTCAGTCAGTATTCGTTGATTGTAACGGTAATATTTTTGTTGCATTTGTTTATTTCAGTGCAGATTCTCAAGAATGTGACTTCATTTTCATTCTTTCTTGTACTTACACTGTAAAAGAAAAGCCATTTGCATGAATGCTTTTAGGTGCTCCTTATGCACAGAACTATACAAGATTAGGAAAACCAGAACTTTAGTGAGAACAGCCATCCTTGCAGTGTCACATCTACAGCAAAAAACAAAGAGTGCCCAAGTTCAGAGGAGATAATGCTGCACGGCGCATTTTCATCAGAGGAGCACAGAAAGCAAGGCGCACTTTCACACTGCTCCATTTGGCTATGATTTCAGTGCTTTTTGCAATGTTTTGTTGGTTGGTACATTCTAGACTTGTGAGGTAAGCGGAAACAGGTAACATCTTTTATCAGAGCAATTGCAATAGCTAAAAAAGGCAGCACATTTCTGAATTCCCTGCCTGCAAAGGGAAGGAGTGCCCCCAGATTGTCTTACAGCTCCATAAGATGGAGGAAGGTTGTAAAACATCTCTGTGTTGAGGTGACTGGGAAAACTGCAAAAGCAAGCTGCCCGTCTTCTTGTCTTTGTCTTCGGTGGATGTCTCCTTACTTCCTCGAAGACAAAGGGAGTCAAGATAGCTTTTTTTTTTTTTAACATCTAAAGCAAAATGGGTGGGGGGAAAGGATGGAAGAGAAATCAAAGATGAAGCATAGTTAGAGTGACTGGCTGAAGTCGAAATAGAGATGGCCCCAAGAAACACAGACATATCTGTTGTGCTAAAGAGAATCAGTTCATACCAGAAGGAAGAGTTGAGTGGTATTTGATAAACCTTGATTTTTAGAAGGGATATGAATATTCCAACTAAAAAAGATACTTTACTTTTCAATATTTAATGAACCTTTTTTTTGTCCATCTACTTTCAGTGCATGAAAACAAGCCCATAACCCAGGAACACACTCTCCAGCTGCAGTGTAACAGATGTGCAAACCATTAGTATCTGCTACCCATTCCAAGTCATTAAATCTGAAACCCTGCAGGAGGAGTCAAAGGTACCATCAAGGGACCTGTGGCAGCTATGGTCTTTCTACTTAGCTGATTTTCACTGGAAGGGCCATTGCTTTACCTTGAGGCATACTGGGGATTGAGGTTCTCAGATATGGATTAGTTTTGGACAAAATGATTAGGAAAATTAGTGCTTGAGTCATGAGATGTTTTTCTGAGCCCTTCACCATAATGAGGGGGAAATGAATTGTGTTTCACTGACAAGTGAAGGTACAAATAAAATCCAGTGAACCTAAACACAATAAAAACACAGAAAAGGCCCTTGGCTAAAACATTCAAGTGTTTGGGGCAAAGACCGTTGCTAGGATTTGGATTCATGAAAGGTTGGTTCCAATAGCAAAGTGCAAAGTTCAAGTTGGACACTCCAACAGGCAATAGTGGAAACCAACCCAAAAAGTAGTTAGGGTCGGGGCAGCAACTTCCTCTGCAGGGTGATAGATGTGGAGATCTGGGACTCTGGAACCACTTTGGCATTTGCATGCAATACTCCTGAAATGACCACCTCACTGCAAGCTACCTGGAGCTCCGAAGTAGCAGCCCAAAGCACAGGAAGGAGTCGTGGACTCCACCTGAAGGCAATGAAAGTGTAGGCTGCAGAGGCAAGGCGTCTCCCTCACCAATTCTCCTGGTCTCTGCCTGCTCAGAAAAGAGAGCCGCGTGCGGATAGCCCTGGTGGGTTTTGAAACCGGACCTTGGCAGAACCAGACCAGTCAAACAAGAGCAGAAACCTTGCACATCTTCCAAAGACTGGGGCATTACCACACAGCCATGTGCATCAGGTGTCTAGATCCCCTGTTCAGAAGATGCTAGTGCTCCTAGGACAGAATTTGTAGGCCTTATATGTGACAAATTCACAGCATTTTTGTAGACTGCATGCCATTCCGGCAACCGGCTGACTGTCTGATGTTGCATGTGGGTGAGTTTTTGCTCACTCTCTTGCCATCTCTCTGTAAGCAGTGCAAGCAGAAGCAGGGCAAGTGTCACAGGCAATATTCAGAAGCAATTCCGGAAACTTTATTGCTCAGAAGTGGCACTCGGCCAGCAGAGGAGAAAGAGAAGAGCTCATAGTTGTGTGCTTGCACACACTGACAAAACTGCTACTGATGAATCAGAAAGAGAAATCTGGAGAGGTGACCTTGGGAGGTCACAGAAGACTAGTTTTTGCCAACAAATATGAACATTTGCAATCAGATTGTGGCCTGGTGCCAGTCACTGTTTTATGTGCTATCTCATCAAAACATATGAATTTTCAATAGCTGGTTTAGAGGCCTACTTGCTGCAGTATTATATCTCTCAGACTCCTACAGGTTTTGAATTGTACAGATACAAAAGCAGTGTATTGAGGAAAGCTGGCGCTCGGATTTTCATTGTTCTCGATGAACATTTTCCTGCATTCTAAAAATCGCCGCGTGGTCAAGTGCCGGAAGGTCACTAAACAACGTGGCAAAACTGATGACAGAAGGGAGGCAAAAAGCTCTGGAAAATAAAAAATCCTCCATTGTCCAGCCTGGAAGGTCAAAAATTGCCATTTTAAATTGCTTGTACTAACGGAGGCTCACCCACCCTAGGTGTCAGCCCTTCAGAGAGAACTACTGCAAATATCGCCATCTGTGATGTTCCTGGTGAAGGACTCTGCTGATGTAAAGGTTATTACTCATTTATAAACATATGGCTATTGTAATCATTCGGTACTCTATTCATAGTGTGATTTTTGTTTTGATGGAGCTAAATTTCAAAACAAAAATGATTTTTTGCTACTCGTCTCTAAAAGGACATTGTTAATTTAATTTACATTAATAAAAGCAGCAGTAACCTGCTGTGGTAAATTCTTAAATCAATAGATGTGATCTGACGTTTAAAAAAAAGAATCCTGTTGAAAGTAGTCAGTCTGAACGAGCACTACTCAGTGCAGTCTGAAATCAAATTCTGCGGTGACTGTGAAGCAGATTGTGGACAAAAAGACAGTGGATTCTGTTGTTCATCATTGTCCGAACTAAGCAAAATAATAAAATTAACAGAGAATGTGAGTTTGCCCAGGACATGACTTTTGGCATTATTTTCATTTTACAAACCTAGACAGTTGCAATACTGAAGTTTACAGTACTTGGGGTGACAGGAAACTTTTTAGCGATACTTTAAACATATCTTTGAAGTATCTGAAGCATGTTTTTAAACCATGGATTTTGTGGTCCATGTATGTGATATGTGAACATTGTAGCATGTGTCTTTCTTTGTGCGTATATATTTCTTCCAAATATACCCTTTAGATCTAAGATCTCATTTCCTTCACATAGTCAACAATGACCATAAAGCAATTTCTGTAAGAGCAAGAGTTCATCTAGAAGACCTGAAAGCTAAAAATTCCCACCAAACCAGTTCAGACACCATGCATAGCTTGCCTATTGTTTGCCTGCTTCCAGAAGCAAAGCGATTGGTTCGTCTGACTTATTATGAATGTCTACGTCAGACTGAGATGAATTGCTTCCCAAACTCCATTGACATTGTCGAGAGTCTTCATTAGGCCCTTGATTAAGAGTTTTGGTGACAGTAGAGCCTATGTTTGCGTAGCCATCCCTAATATTATGCAAACTCTGAAAAAAGGTATTTAATTCATTGTTTTCTCGAGATAACTTGTAGTAAACCACACCTCCATCCACAAATAGGCAAGCCCGGATTCCACATACCAAAACATTTCTCTTTCCGCTTTTCACCAGCAGATCAAATACAGTGAGAACTGCCGATATAAGATCCTGTTTCCTGAGAAACGCTTTTCGTAATAGGAGACTGAAAACTGCTGCTTTTTAGCTAATGGGTAAAAACCTTGTTCCTGGTATTGCCTTGGATTACTCTGATATAATGCTTTAGCACCCAATCTGCATCTCATCGCTAATGATGTTCATGTAACGCAGCTGCAAAGTCAGGCAGCATGTTACATCATTTCAGCTGAATGAAGAGAAAGTTACACTTTCTAGTTCTCAAGTCAGGCAATGTGCTGTGATGTTTGAATTACAAATGTTAAAATCCAATAATCAAAAAATGAAAATAATGGAAATGGCTCTGTTGGCTTTGGGATTCATAAAATCAGACTTGGGGAAAGAGGATGAAAACATACTTCAGCCTCAGTTATCTCTCTGCCTTCTTTTGATGCTTAAATCAAATTAAAAATCCTTTTGCTTTCTGGAGTGTTCAGGTAGTTAATTTTATATGCAGTTTTAGGCTAGGCCTGATACTAGAGCCCCTGAAATACAGGGAAAAGAGCTGCTGTTTCAGAAGATAATCTGCTAGAGAATCCCCATGTTTATGAGAAAACATCAGCCATAGAGATTTGGATTTTGTCTGTGAAGTATACACGCTGTACCTGTACAGCAGAGGAATCTGAACACCAGACTGCCACGGTCCCTCCCAGTGAGCCAAGGGACAACATTTGCACTGCAGCAGAATTGCCTGCACTTTCTTATTGCAGATCCAAACCCAGTTTCAGTGCAATCCCACTCCAGTGTCCAGCAGGGAATGTGCAGAACTTCTGGAACTTGTAATTGTTTTCGATTAAAACCATTAGTATGTTGAAAAACTTCACCCCTGCATGTTTTTATTTTTCCTCTAATATATATCTTTTTGTATCTGAGCAAATATTGTGGATTTACCCTTGCTACATGCCTATAAAGCAGAGATATATTAATTATATGCGCTTGAACAATAAAAAATAAAAACACAGAGAGAGGATAAATGATGTGACAGAGCCAGAGACAGAATCAAGATTTCTTACAAACCATTCCAGTGCCTCAGCCACAAGCTTATTCCTGGGAAGAGACCAGGAAGTTTACCATTCATCTATATTCTTTTCAATTTATTCCGTTCAACCATTGCAACAGGTCTGTGGACATTCTCGCTACAGTTTAAATAGTAGCTTAATTAAGTTTATCTTACACCTGTTCCCAGTAAGCCTGAAATAAATCTAAACATCTATACAATGCAGATACATGTTTTATTTTTAAGGTTTTTATTTAACAGTTGACATTTTCTCTTAGATGATAGGCCTGAGATACGGATCCGAACTGAAGAATTCAGGCCCCGTTTTTGAACTTAGCAAAATTTAGAGATACTCAGACTTAGGAATTTTTTGTCCAACTAATACTTTGAAGCATACCATTTGCTGCAGGCTTGACTCCTCACAAATTCGAACACTAAGCTTCTAACTAACTTAAACCTCTCTCTCAAAAGCATAGAAAATTGTTTCTTGTTTGGAAATTATTTAAGGGTTTTTACCAAAGAAAACTTTGGAGGCAATTTCATCATTCTTCAGTGCTGATGCAGGGCGCAGTGATGGGGGGGCCGGAGGTGGGGGGGGGAAGGGGAAGTACCTGCTGTACTTCTTTAGATTTTCTCCAGAAAAATTCCCTAATAAACACTATAAGTGCATTTGCTGAGTCTGTACTCACAGGCGTAATCTTCTATTGACCCATGTATAAATTACGCGGGGAGAAGCACCACCCAGTCACGGGGTAGCGCTCTATCAGCCAGATTTCTGGGATTTTTGAGCAGTGTACTCTGTATATGGCAACTGCAGGCTAGTGTTTGCCTATTCTTCACTGCTTAAAGCCTCTGGTTTTGTCTTGAGGGTCCGCATAAGGTCAACTTCCCACCCCCCAACAGTGTCATAGAAAACCGCGCCGAAGGTGGAAGAAAATGCCTCTACTTACTAAGCAGGCAGTGCTGATAAAACAGCTCTCTGTTAGAACAGCTTTAAGGGCAAACAGTGAGGAGGTTTACCCATTCAAACAAAGTTAAGAGTGAGCAAATTCTCTTAAAGATGTACCTATGTCTGAGATCTTTGTTTCGTTTTCAGTTACTTGATAGAAAATAAAGATAAAGACAAGAGCCGGCTGCACTGAAAAATCCTCTGTGCTCCTGAAAGTGTTTCTGCTGTGGTCAACAGAGAAACGTAAGAGAAGGCTGCTTGAGCCAAAATGTAGTATTAATATTAAAATAAAAACTTTCAAAGCTTTTTGCTGTTGTTGTTTCGGAGCCTTTTTTCTCTTTTGCTTTCACCTTAATTCTCCAAAAAAAAAAAAAACCCAGCATGGGGAATGCACATGTTTTGCCATGTCTAATTTACCACCTTTTATGTGCTCAAGACTTAAGGGAAAGTGATCAAAGGTGAAGCTGTGCAGTTTGCAAACACAAGACTGTGGTTATATCATGAAATTTGCATATAATTCTGTCACTCACTTCCGTCTCTTTGTTCTTTTTTGGAATTTCAGATGGCATCTAGACAATGACTTCCCTAAAAACATGTTCATTAATAAAAAGGAGGATTGTGGGGTTTTGCTAGTGTTGTCTGGCTTGAAGATGGGATTTGACTGGTTGGCCTGGTTTCAAATTTAGAAAAGGGCCAAACTGGAAATTCAAGATGCTATTAGGATGGGACCGCAAATGAGGAAGGATCTTAGATTTAAATGCTGGGGCAGCCCAGAACCGCCTTCACCACGCAGTTAAATAATGACTCTGAGCTCCCAAAGAGAGATATAAGTTAGGAACTTGCACCACACAAAGTGCACCTCCTATTGCTTCTGGAGCTGTCCCTCTGAAGCTGGTGTCCTCAGCGAGTAGCTGGACAGCAGGGACTTGGCCAACGGATGCTCGTGCAGCTTCTGTTCAGTGAGCACACCAGGCAGACGGAGCCCCTGCTTCTCTTCATCGAGTGCTGAGGGAGCTGACTGATGTCATTGCTAGGCCACTCTCCGTCATCTTTGAAAGGTCACAGGGATTAGGAGAGGCCTGAGGCCTGGCAGAAAGCTAATGCCACTCCAGGCTTCAAAAAGAAAGATCCAGGCAACTACAGGCTGGTCAGTCTCACCTCAATCCCTGGAAAGGTAATGGAACAGCTCATCCAGGATGTCATTTCCAAGGACATGAAGGACAAGAAGGTGATCAGGAGTAGTCAGCATGGATTCACCAAAGGGAAATCATGCTTAACCAACCTGAAAGCCTTCTATGATGGGATGGCTGGCTGGGTAGATGAGGGGAAGAGGAATGGATGTTGTTCACCTTGTCTCCAGCGAGGCTTTTGACTCTGTCTCCCACAACATCCTCATAAGCAAGCGCAGGAAGTGCAGGCCAGACGGGCAGAGAGTGAGGTGAATTGAGAACTGGCTGAATGGCAGAGCTCAGAGGGTTGTGATCAATGGCACAGAATCTAGTTGGAGGCCTGTAGCTAGTGGTGTCCCCCAACGATCAATAGCGGGTCCAGTATTGTTCAATTTATTCATCAGTGACCTAGATGAAGGGATAGAGTGCCTCCTCAGCAAGTTTGCTGATGATTCAAAACTGGGAGGAGTGGCTGATACTGAGAAGGCTGTGCTGCCAATCAGAGGGACCTCGACAGGCTGGAGAGACGGGCAGAGGGGAACCTCATGAAGTTCAACAAAAGGAAGTATAGCTTCCTGCACCTAGGGAGGAATAACCCCATGCAGCAGTACAGGCTGGGGGTTGACCTGCTGGAAAGCAGCTCTGCAGAGAAGGACCTGGAAGTCCTGGTGGACAACAAGTTGAGCATGAGCCAGCAGTGTGCCCTTGTGGCCAAGAAGGCCAAGGGTATCCTGAGGTGCATTAGGCAGAGTGTTGCCAGCAGGTGGAGAGAGGTGATCCTGCCCCTCTACCCAGCCCTGGTGAGGCCTCACCCAGAGTGCTGTGTCCAATTCTGGGCTCCCCAGCACAAGAGAAACTCCTGGAAAGAGTCCCACGAAGGGCTACCAAGATGATGAGGGGACTGGAGCATCTCTCACATATGAAGAAAGGCTGCGAGAGCTGGGCCTGTTCAGCCCGGAGAAGAGAAGACTGAGGGGGGATCTCATCAGTGTATATAAGTATAGGAAGGGAGGGTCCATCCCTGCCCCCTGTACTATCACTTTGCACAAGCACTGTCCTCTCACTCAGGCTCCGATTTTCTCTGAGGATGGAGCCCGCTCAAAACGAATTTAACTGTTCATTAGAGCTCACTAGCTCTGATAGCTAGTTGTGACCCAAATCCTCAAGTGCATGGAAATGCTTAAATGGGCTTGTGCGAAGGGTTTCCTTGGTGACCTCAGGGCTGGCAGGGCAGCGTCCTACACCAAAGCCCTTCTCCAGCCTCTGGGAGGAAATGGTCTCTGCTGCCCTTGCTCAAGCTCAGGCGCACCTGAAAAGGGCACTGGGATGCCCATGGCTTCAGAGACTGTGTTCCTGCCCTCTCTCTGACTGCTGATCTCCCCTTCACCTGTCCGTGGGGAGATCCACCATTGTGCATCGCTCCACATAAAGCTCTCTCTTCTGCATACGAGAAGCACTTCCACAACAGGACTTCTGTCCTGCAGCCCCATGAGGAAACACACTTCTGCCCTCCTAGTATGTATTTCTGATTTCACAGGTTGCTATGGGGCATGACTGATTTTTGTATCCACTTACAGGTGTTATTTTATGTGGCATGGGGTTCCCAAATGCTGATTTGATTAATCAGAACAGGATCACATCAGAAAAAGCAGCATAGAGTGTGAACTTCACCTTCCTGAGAGCTGTGAGATCATGCTCAGAGACAGAGCACTTAAAATGAATTAGTGTATTCCAACACAGCAAAGGCTATAAATAGAGTGCTTATAAATAAACTATTTTTGTCCCTTACTCAGGCACCAATTCAGCAATCTCTCCCTCTGTGTCTAACACAGGCATATACTTACATCCCACTGATTTCCACAGGATATAGGGCCTTGCTTGCGATTAGGCATCCAAGCAAGTTTTCCTGCATTTAAGCCATAGCCTTAAGTCCACCAAGGTGTCAACTCCTCTTTCGTAGGAAATCAATAGAGTTTAGGAGTCTAACTTTCTCTGTGTAGCTAGGTCTTACATTTTAAAACAACTTCAACCTTTTATGAATAAGAGGTAGCTCTCTTCCTAATGCTTCTGTTCACCTTTCCTAAGTGACTACCGTTCCTTGCATAAGGGAGTTAGTATTTGCATAGGACATCTTTCTTATTGCAACACATAAGCAGCCTCCTTATGTTGTGAAAGAAAAAACATCACAACTGTTACAAATCTTCTGAAACAAGATTTAATTTGAAAGCAAATGCGCGCAGTTATCTTGTGTAAGCAACTCTAAACATCCGGTAATATCAAATACATTTTGATAAATCAAGCCAAAACCGCTGACACTTCAGAGATGTGCAATTCTGCTTGATCAAACATACTGAGTACAGTGATTTCCAGGAGGTGGTCAAAAGCTGTGATATTATCACATGGAAACTTGGATACTGTTTCATGCTGCACCAGTGTGCACCATGCATGTTTGCACTGGTATGTGCAGACCATCAGCCTTATGTAGAGATGCTCAAGACGTCCAAATTTCTCTAAACGTATAAGCAGCCAGTGATATAGTTGACAAAAGATTGCAGTGATTCAGATAGGGAGCCTGATGCAAGTGGAAAGGGTTTGCACCAGAATTTCTGTCCAAACATAGCAGCTCTCCCAAGGCAGCTCTGCTAGCAGTGCACGGGCTTGTGTCTAAGCCTCACTTGAAAGCCTATATTGACATGCAGACATACCTTAGTTGACAAATTCGCTTAAATGCAGCCTTTCTTCACCTGTAAATCATAAGTATATGGTTTTGCCCTTGCTGTGTTTGCTAGTTCAATGAACGTCGTGGGGTGTCTGTGCCCACGTCAGGCCGCCGGGCCTCCTTGCTGAGTCCCGCTGCCTCTTTAACCATCTTCTCCATTGCTGATCTTCATGTCTGAGTGCAAAGCTTTTGCCTCTAGAAGTGGTATGTGTTCCTGCTTACTACTGCATGTATGCATTTTAGTTGCTTTAAATTTAGCTGCAAGTTCTTTTTTTTTGTTTAATTTTGCATACTTTCTGCACACGCACCAAAAATACAATAATCAGAGCTTTATTTAATTTTTAAATACATCAGCTAGCTTCATTGTAAGTTGGCACAAGTAACTGAAAAATTCACTACATTTACCTCAGCTGAGCGGCAGGCCCAGGGACTGAAGACAAAGCAGTGCCCAGTACAAAGACAAGATAGTGGTTTTTTTGAAAAGGTCTTTAATCCAGCCTTAAAAGCTAACTCTTCTAATTGAACCATAGCACTGGTAAGAATTTTGTTGCTTTAAAGAATTCTGACATAATTAATGCCATATATTAAGCTTAATGGAGGAGCTGACTTTATATACTATGAAGTCATGCATTTAAAAGAATTCACTTCCCCTATTGAGATGCCAGAATACGTTGATCTTCAGGTTGCAGAGCAAGACCTTTGCTGGGAGAAGTGAAGTATATTCTTTCTCATTACTTTGTGACAATTTCAGTCTCTTTAAATTACAGAGATCCTTGTATTTGTTGAAACTCAGGATAGGAATGATTGCTGTATCACACAGATTTGCAGATGACCACAACTGGACTTTTAATAGCTTCTCTGCGTCTGTCAAATAGCTTTAATAGCTTCTGTGTGCCTCTAAAAACTTTGGAGGCTGACACCAACCATTTAAACACAGAAGTCTTTGTGGAGCCCCCTTGTTTTCAGCAGGATTTGCAGTAGGCATTAGGTCCACTGTGCACAGCACCACACAGAATCAAAGCCCATTTCTTGCAGGTGATTCTGAACGATAAATTCCCATTATGAGCTGGGGCAGGGAGTGCTTTCACATTGTTCAGAGCTGCCATTCATTTCAGAGAAATCCAGTCTGCAGCAGCAGCAGAAAGTGTCTCACTCCTTTAGGTCCATGCTGATGGCGCCCAAGATCTCGTTCTGTGCTCATGTTCTTTTTAAGAACGCATAGTCTTCTCATTTCTCCTCAAAAAAGAAATTATTTCTTTGTGTAACCTTGATTCTTTTTAAAAGAAAAACAGTGAGAACATTGAAAATAGTGGAACAGTTCATTTTGTCTTGGTTGATGCTAAAAATCTAATGCTTTAAAACAAATTTATAGCAGCTTCCAGCCACAGTGTCTGGAGATGCTCAAAGAACCTGACAATGTCACCTGGGCCTTAGGAACAATAAATGCATTCTTCTTGAAAGAAGATAGATTAAAATACAGGGCCGAACTCCACTCCCAGAGAAATTTGCCCAGCAGAGACGTTTCTAAGGCTCTGAACAAACCCTGCAGTGGTTGAGTCCTCAGATATTCTGTATTAAGTACTGTCTCTGGAGAGGTGCTTAAAAATTCATAATACTGTGTATCTATTGATGTATTTAACGGAACTCGGGAGTAAGAAAGTAGAACTCTCCAGTACTGTCAAGATAACACTGCCAAATTTTCCTTTGGATCTGTTCACTTCCAGATGAAAACCTGAGTTCCCTTGGGGCACAGATATTATAGTTGGAGCTGACAGCTTGGATCTCTATTGTGAGAAATTATTCATGATATTAGCAGTTCTTTCCTCTTAAGGTAAGCATGTGAAATATTACATCTTTACTCAGATTTCCTGCAATAACCTGATGCATAACTCAATATTAGGGGGCGTTCATCAGCAAGAACAAACATATATATCGTTTAGTGTGGCAGTGTAATATAACAAAACTCAATATCGGGATGTAGCTGCTGAAGCGCGCTTGAAAAGAATAGCAACTACATAGACAGTACATCAAGTTGGGAGCCTTTTAGAGAAGGCAGTTAGATGGGTGCACTGTGAGGCTTTTGCACAATATATCAAGTCCTTCCTCTGCATAAGAGGAGTGCAGCTTTACAATAGAGCTGCACTCTCTGTTGCACTGTGAAAATATTTGCTCTTTTTTATCTGTCACTCTCATCTAACATTGTCAATAACCTATATGTTGAATATTTGGGAGTAAGCTGTATGTTGCTATTGAAATGCTCCATCTGAAAATGCTGATATCAAACATGCACAAAACCTGAGTGAGGTTAAGCCTTGCTTTGGAGAAGGGCAAAACTGGTAAGCTTTCCAGTAGGCATAGCTCCTCGGTCTTGCTTTTCTTCTTGTGTCGCTCTCAGCTCGTTATACCTTTCAGAAGCAGGGAGACGCAGAAAGAGGAGACATGCAAGGGATGTAAGTTATACATACATAAATGAAAGCAAATTTAAGTCAGGAAGGAGTCTCAGCCTGAATAAAGTGTAAAGTAAATCAACTTGCCCTCCTCTCTAGATTTGACTAAAAGCTGACAGAGCCTAAAACGTTCTGCATCCTGCAGTTTTTGTCGGCTCCACTTTCTTGATGTTTAATCTCACTCTCCTCTGACCAAATAAACAAGGATGCAGCAGATTTGATTTTTAAACTTTTGTTGCGGGTTTGGCTATGTAACTAGCTTGTAGAGAGAAGATTCAGCTCAGGCCCAAGTTATGCAGACCTTGAAATACAAAAAGCAGAAAAGATCTAGTGCAAAACTTTCAACCTTAAACACTTGAGTGACCTCATACGCTTTCTGAAAAGGAGATGCAGGATTTCAAGAAAAACTTGCTCTGTGATCCACATAATTTTAAGAAATTATGAAGACATATAATGAACAGCTGTAAAATCCTAACAAATGAAGCATCTTTTCCTACCCAAAGAGCAGCAGTCCTACAGCACTAGTTCATTTATAGTTTTCTATTTCAGATAGGCTTGAAAATGAGAGGCATCGTCCCTTGCTCATACCTACACTGGATGGTTTTCTGCCACAACTACCTTTCTGGAGCGTGGTAACCCTTGAAGTGTCCAGGCATGTCTAGAGTGTCAGGAGACCCACATGTGCAAAAGGATTTGACTAGTACTAGCCCAAAGCTTCTCAGCAGCGTGTGTGAAATTAAACATTGCTGGACCACAGATGAGGGGCAGGTGCATGAGGGAGGTAGGGTTGCTTTTTTCCATGGCAAATTTGCAGTGGTAGAGGAGAGGCAGATGCACCAGGGATGGGAGGAGATCTGACCTTGCTGCTCTGCAGAGGTGGAAGGAGTCAGGACAGCTGTGTCTTCGGCTTTTCCCTCCGTTCCCAGTAGGAAAATTACTACGGCTCAAACTCCAGCCCCTCCGTCAGCAGCAGCCGCCAGACGAGCTCTCAGGCTCAGGCAAAGTGGTGGTGAGACCATGGCAGTCCTTGGCAGTCTGCTGCCACGGGCAGATGAATGCTTTGCTGACTCCCTGGCTGAATTGACAGTACTGCTCTGAAGGAAGTAACTTTTTTCCCCCCCCTCTTTTTTTCACAAAATTACAAATAGAAAGATTAAAGAAATTCCTTATGACTTATCTCGTGGCAAGGGGCAAGAATAAAATGTGCACTTCCTGCCTGAAAGCCCTGCCTTTACCCATAAGGCCACCCGTACTTCCCACTGACATAGCTGAAGAATTACATGGAATGAGTCACCAGTGACTATTTGTGTTTGAGGGCCTGGAGCACACACTGTTAACTGCAACACAAAAGTTGTGCTGGGTTGCTGCACAGAGCAAGTCGTGGATGCCCAGGGAAGGTCTCACTTGCATTTCCAATCCATCCTCCCACACTGTCTTTGTCATAGGGCAGCATGTAGCACAGTGGCATTTTTAGGGTTTTTTTTTTCCCACCCACTGATTTCCGCCTCCATTTTGACCTTTCTTCTGTCACAGATGTCCATTGGAAAGCCAACTGAGGAGCCATGTGGTGTAAGATCAGCACCTACCCCTTTTGACGGGCATAAGTTTAGTGGTCTCCAAGACACTTTTCTACATCTTTTTGACTACAGTTGATAGATGCAAAGAACAGAGGTTTGCATGGCCCATTTTACAGAAGAAGGTTCCTTACCATTTTAGGAAGAGCAGGAGAAATAAAAACTTTGTTGCTGTATGATCTGGTTTCTATTCACCTGCGTAATCTCTTAATACATATGAAGGAGAATGATAAATCCATGTCTTATGTAACTGTAAAGTTTACAGTCCATGGATTCATGCAACATTATGGTTTACAAAGAACGAATCGAGCCAAGTGTGTTTCTGTTCTTCAAACACCATACAGTATAGTAGCAGTTTAAACAAGAATACTAAAAGCAAAAAAAAAAAAGAACCAAAAAGCTTGCATGGTCCAGACTTTTAGGTAGTGTAAATCTGCATAATATTCTATAATCCAGATGCACTGGCACTTCTATAGTTCCCTCTAGGCGTGAAATTTATTAAGGACAATGCATATTAGGTTAAAAAGTCCAGAATCAAATGGAAAAATAAATAATTTGGCTTTGTGTTGAGAGTTATAATAAGGCTATGATAGATTGTTAAGATACGTTTAACAAACGGTAATTCAGTTGTTAGAGTCCAACAGGTTTCATGTAACCATAGCTTACAAACGTCTATTACACTCCCTTCTGATGTGCTTATAGCCATCTATAATAATTATGTATGTAGCACACTCATAAATCCACTGACTTTATATTAAACCTCTCTGAACCCTTTCTAAATGGAATCTCAATACAAAGGCTGGAAAAGTTATTCCATTATGAAAATAGGTTGAGAAAGCAAGAAACATTTAACGTTAACAATTTCAAATGCACGCGAGGGAACCACAAGAAATTGCCAGCTGCATGCACCTCTGTGCATAAAATATATTCCAGGCAAAACTGATAAAAAATAGAATCAAGAAGTACAATCTGAAAAGAGAGAGCTGTAGAGTAATCAGTGCCACACCATTAATATGTACCTCACTATATTGTTTCAAAGAAATGAGCTTTTCTAGAAAATATTTTCCTTCAAAGATAATAATGAGATAATAAACAAAAATATGTATTTCTAAACATAAGAACTGGGCCAAATCCTGCTCTTTGCTGTAGCCACTTTTCTGAAAATGCAATTTGGGCATGCAGGGGAAAAAGCACCGTATTATCTTCAAGAGAACTTTGCACGGCAGTAGCCGTGCAGCTTTAATAAAAAGCAAGTTTTGTCTCTCCTCTATGCAAATTCATTCTCATTGACTTCAGTGGCCAGAAGTTGTAATGCGTTCTGAGTATTTTAAAAAGAAATTAATAGATGGATTAATGCAAAAGCAAAGCACTTGGACACTTTTGCATAGGTTTTTTACAGTACTAGGTTGTCTGCAGAAGCATTTAACAGCCTTTCTTAGTCTATGACTACTAGTATGGAAGGAGACATTTTCATTTTTTCAGAGATGCATTTATACTGTGTAAGCCTGTCCAAGGATCGCCTAAGCTTGATCGTTTAATCATTTCTTTAAAACAATGCAAATGGAAGGCAAAGTTATTTTGATCACCACCACAGGCTGAAAGGCCTTGGCTGAGATTTCATACCAGACAATAGAAGAAAGACTGCAAAGAGATAACAAGGAAAACATGATTAAATCACAGAAGTGACATAAAATCAATAGAAGCAGGCAAGGATCAATAATTCTTTGCTCTGAGTAACAGTCAGTAGCGCTTGTACTCATTTTCAGATTTTTCCAAGATTATTTCCTATTTGATTTGTGTACAGAGAGAGACTTTCTTTAGAACACTGTTCTTTTTAGCATTTTCATTAGGATTATTCCTTTGTAGTTATTTATTATTTAATTCGTTAGCTACACTGTCTTCATTTGTGTTGGCTTATAGAGAGGCCTATGACTAATCATAAAATAGCAATGTAAAGCAATTATTTAAGAAAAGTTAATGTAAATTTGTAGCCACAGTAAAGAGAAATTATCGACTTTTCTATCTGTATAGCAGGTTTTATCTATTACTTTTTAAGTATGCCAGCTTACACATATTTGCATTTGTTACTAAAAAATTCAGATAACAGTGACAATTCATTAAATCAAGACAGTTTAAAATAAAACAACCAAAGCAGAGATGTTTACTGTCATGGAGTCAAGAGGATCTATTGCATTTATGCCGGGGGTGGGAAAGGAAGGGCACCAGACAAACTGCATTTTGTAAATTACCTGAATTGTAAAAATAAGCATAAAAAATGTTGAGGTCTATTTTTCAAGCATACCTATTGAAAGCGGTCCAAGCCCATACAATACTCCAGAAGAAATGACCACACAGGTATGGACCCATAACCTACCCCCGACTCCTCCCGTGGTTGCACAAAGAGAATACGGTTGTTCACCTGGATTTACAACTAACACAGCAGCTAAACCTCAGCTCCTGAGACCTGCTCATGTACCTAATTGCCTATGGCTTTAACAGCATACTGCAAAGAAGACTTAAAGTGGTTGCCAGACTTTCACTGGCCCTGAGCGGGGCTAACTCGCCTGACGTGAGCTGTCATAACACTCAGCATCCACGGTGGAGCTATCCTGCTGTATTAGCAGCTGCGAATGTTTAAAAACCGTGAGTCAGGCTACAGAGAACATAAACCTGGCTTGCAAAACTCAGGAGGTTAAGAAAGGGTCCTTTTCCCTTGCAATCTGATGTTTGTACCAACAGGTACGTGTTCCAGCCTAGTTTCCCTTTGCATCACCAAAGTTTGATTATTATTTTTTTCTCATGAAGGAAGGAAAAGCTGAAGTTCTTACTTAGAGAACTCTCGTAGCTGATATTTAAAACCTCAGCCTTTCCTCACACGGTCGATCTGTGTTTTGATATTTTGACCTCAGTGGGATCAAGAGTTTTTCCCAGATATTTTAAGACTCGATAAAAATCTTTACAGTTGGTAACATCAGGCAGCTTTGTGTCATAGGAGAATTTAGGCTGTTACATTTAAAACCAGTGAAGAGTTCACTCAATTCATCATGATGGCCCTCTCCCATCACAGCAGAGTAATTGAATGGGCTTCACTTCAGATACAGCAGTATGAAGCTGTGGGAAAAAAGGCCCAAGAATGACTGTGAGGGATATAGAGAGATAACGTCATGTACCTCCAACTATGTCCTATCTGTAAGAGTCTACAAAATCTTGATGTCCCTTCCCTTTGGTGCTTTGATTTTAACTAGTTCCATATACACCTGAAAGTGTAGCAGCAACAGTACTAAACTCAAATGAAGTAGAGCTGTTGACATTCTGGACTTGTTCCATCTTTCTGACCAAGTAGAACAGAAGATCACTCGAAAGCTCCCACACAGAATTTGCTCTAGGTGGCAGGAATTTAGAAACAAAGATATTGGGAAGACAAACACAAAAGAAAGATGGCCACAGCTCTGCTGGTGGGCATGCACCTCAAACAACTGTTAATCTTTAAGTCTAAGGAATAGCATGGGAAGCCGTAACAACACAATCCCCATAGGCTTTGGTGAGCTTCTCCCTACAGAGCATGCACCCTCCAGGAATCCTCCTGGCTCAGCAATCATCAGAAGGGGAAAAGAGATAAAAACAGATAACATGCTTCTGCATCAAAATGACATAGCAGGGTGGCGAAAACATCTGGAATAGAGCTAGGGCAGTAGGACTGTAAACAAACAGAGGGCCATTGTCCTATGAAGAAAACTTCAGAGTTTAGCATTCCATTATTTTTAATATGACTATTTAATAGTTCTAATTGAATGCTTTCATGTAAAATCGGTTCTTGGGACTTAAGGTGTTTTACTGAAATGTGTGTTCCCAGGGAAGATGCAGGTATTCGACGTTACCTGAAGGTATTCAGTATTCAACAATACTGTTTGTAAGCCTTTCTGAGAATTTTTCCTATTGCCAATATATCATCTTTCTCTAATAAAAACATATTGTTTCAAAATTAGGGGTTTGCTGCCCCATCTGCATGCTACCATTGCCTGACTTAGGCAATGATGATGTCCTCAAGGAAGTTCATGTATCTGCATGTGCACAGCGCTGTGAAAGTTATCAAATACTGGTGAGTAGATAGTTGATATCCAGGCACACACTGTTTGATCTGGATGCCTTTAGGTGCATCAAGTATCAGACTTGTGCATGCTTTGTTTTGAACATCTCATTGGAAAGCACTATTCTCAAAAAATTATACTTGTATCAAAATATTCACATTTAGCATGATGTGGCTCGTCACACGCAAGTATATTATTATCAACCCACGCTGGGGAAAAACACTCTGATAATCATCTGTTGACATTTCGGCTCGCCTTGTCTCCAGTGCTAGATACAGTCCACAGAAAGGGAAGAGAAGACACCGGCAACTGTCTAATTTAGTTCTTTGGAAACTACTGAAAAGAGAACATAAGTTGCCAAGGTATGAAAGGAGCTAAGTAGACTTTAGCTTCATATAACTGTTTTTTTTTTTTTTTTGCAAGTCTATCCTTTCAGAAATTGAAAAGGCTTTTGAGAATGAATGATATAAATGTATTACTGGAAACATTTAATGCAACATCTACACTAGACAGTCAGGGCTGTCCCTCTCACAGTACAATTTTTTGTCTTTAATTTGCTTGCGTACTCCTCTCAATTTCATCTTTTGCTTAATCTGGGCTCTGCAAAGCATGACTTTTAAGCATTTTGAGAAATAATCATTTTTACTGCTTGTAATGAATAAAGTGCAAGAAATATATATACTTTGGGGGGAATATATGCAACCTCCTGTAGTGATTTTCTAGAAAGAGAGAGAGAGACACGCACAGCTCTACATATCCCTAGTTTAGACAAGACATTAGTATTTGGCAGGGAGACGGTCAAGGATACACCAAATTACACCAGGCTCCGTGAAATTCCTCTTGCAAAAGAAAAGGTAGCAGAATTATTAGATCTAAACAGTAGATATTTTATGGAAAAGTTTATGGCTCTTTGTGCTTTTTGACCTATTTCCAGATCAGAAAGTTCCACACACACGAGAGAGAGCATTTCACAAACTGGTATGACTTCCAGAGCTAAAACTTTAGCCTTGTAAGTGGCAAGGCTTAAATAAAGCTGGGAAAATATTATGCAACTGGATAGTCACAGTGTTCCTATCAAGACTCTAGAGGTACATCAATGAAATTTTAATCAAAATTCAGATTCAGCTGGCCTAGCTACCACTTGCATCTCCCTCCTCTTCCAGTGGTGAAAATCTTTGGCCTACAGAGCTGGACTCACAAGACTATTTGGCAGGAGAGATAAGGAAAAGTGGTAAGAGCAGGATGGGTTATCTAAAGACTCAGGCAATTCTGGAATATTTAGCTTGAGCATACAATTATATGACATGAGTACATAGCTGCTTTTTTTCACTGACAGTAAAACAACTCTCAAACAGTATAGATTCATAAACTTTGCATATAAGCCGCAGAAGTATTAATGTGCAGCATTCCCATATACACGTACGTACACATACTCCTACAAACATGCACACTGAAATGGCTTTCCTGGATTATCTGTGCCTGGGGTCCTGCACGGTGCTTACACCTTGCGAGCTCAACACAAAATTTATATCTTGGCCAATGCAATCTCATAACAAAGTACCCAGGAGCTTTTAGGAGAAAATATTTTTCATGTATAAACAGTAACATCTCAGGCTAATTCCATACTGGGAAATTCTACTAATTGATAGACATAAGTGGAAATACAATATCTGAGGAGACTTGCTTGGGGTAGCCTTCAACGAAAGAAGACTCTTTTACTTTGATACCAGATAAACTTCTTCTTGTCTTCATAAGAACCTGAGAGATTTCCCTTTCCTCTTTACCAAGGAGTATTGAGCAGGATCTCAAGTTATTCTGACGATCGACAGTTCTTCTAACAAAAAAATAAAAAAGGTCTCTACTGCTGGTCTGAGTGCATACGGCACTTATAAATAAAAAAAAAAAAGAAATCTATAGCGGCTAAAAGTAGTAGGGTAGCCTTTTTCTAAAATTCTCCCCCTGGAAAATCCACATACAGAAAATTTGGACTTCTAGAAGTTTCCTATGCCTAGTAGCATGACAAGAGCAAAAATAAAATCAAATATTTTTTGAACTTTATTTTTTCAAAATGCCAAATTTTAGCCCTTTAAATCTCTTGCTGTGATAAGCAGGCACTGCCTTCAAGTTGAAAGTTTTCATTTAACTAGTTTTTAATTACGATCAGAAGTTTATAGTCCAACTATACATAGCCCCGTAAATCATCATTAAAATGCCTCAAGTCATGAAACAATGACAAGAACAATAATCACTGTGTGTATATCAAAAGTGAGAGATTTATACACCAGCTGAGACAATAGCACAATAAAGCAAATGTTTGCAGTCTTCAAGAATATCAATGTCATTTACCAAGTATGAGTAATAAAATCAATACTGTTGATATTAATCAATATCTGGGTGGAACTTGCTCTGGACATAAGACAGGTTTTCAGATAAGACAGTTAGCTATTCCTGTCCTTTTTTAGTAAATAAATATATATTTCATTGAAGATAGGTCTTTTCAGCTGTAATAAAGTGCTGGTATGCTGATGATTTATGAACATATAAAACACAGCAATGTAACAGCTGCAGAAACACAATAATCAGCCTCCCACTTCTCCACGATGTTAGGCTGAACCTTTTATTTGCTAGTAGTGACAATAATAAATAAATAAATATCCCGGTACCTGATGAGGGGGATGAGGCTGGCTATTCTCGAGGATGTGCTTTGCATCGCAATCAGCACTGTGTACTGAGGGAGCCGAGTGACACATTTAACAACTCACTATTTATAGGATGTGTAGAGGATGTCTATTCCGGAGCCTCTTACCTAGGCTGAACTAGAAAGGCACTTATAAAATTGAATCTGCTACTCCGAGCTTGGACTCTGCTGTAAATTACAGTCTCTAGTCGTGCCAGACTGCTGAGCCATGATGAGCTCACCGAGCTGCTCTAACCCTCGCTCAGGCCTCGATTTCAGCTTGCATTTTATGCAACTATCCTTCCATGTCAGATAGAAACACACACAATATAATAAGAAGGCGGAGAAACACGTCATCAGGAAGAAAGTATTTTATAAGAATAGCTTCTGAAAGGACATGTCATTTGGTCTTTATAACACCGTCCTGGCTCAGCAGCCCTGTTGCAATCTCAGAGTAATGCTAGGAAAATTAATCCAAACTTGCACCCGTGTTACAAAGAAAAGAGGGGAAATGATCCTTTGCTGCTCACAATCTTTCTCTGTTTTCCCACTCATTTGTACCTCTTTTATGGGGCTCTGACATACCATAGCATTTGCAGGTCACAGTAGCATACATTGGGTGTAACACTTATTTAAGCTTATCTGTAGAAAAGAACCTGGCAATGATCTACCTGGAGCTCTTTTACTGCTGGAGATGATCCAGGTTTCCTTTCCTTTCTGCCCCCCCTTCTCGTCACATGAAGCAATTACTAAACCTACCTCAGTGAGCACGCATTTTTACAGGAAGGGGACTGAAGGTCCAAGGTCAACAGAACATAACTTCCTTCAAGACGATGGAATTATTTGGGATTTTATATTGAATTACAGCGAGCAGGTTTCGATCCTCCAACCAGCACTCGAAATAAATCAGAATCATTCAAGCGTACAGTGAGAGCCGCAGCGCAGCAGGTAATTCGGCTTACTAACAAGCTGCAGCAAAAAAAGCAAGTTTCTGCTCAAAATTAAATTTGTGGTTTTGATGTTAAAAACTATCAGAGAATGGTTTATCCAACTAAATTCATCTAAAAGTCTCACAGTTGTGCTTGCATGCTTCCTACCTTTTCGACTAAGGTCAGAAGAATTATCCACATTGTGTGGAGATTAGCAAAGTAAAATTAAAATATTAAAAACTGTTTCTTCTGCCAAGCACAAATAAGTGTTAAGCTGGCAAAGCTTGCAGCCTGCCAGAATCTTATGATTTCAGTGCTTGTGTTTGTCCAATAAAAATAATTCTGAACATTTTAGATCTTGACACAGCAACTCGCAGCTTAAAAATAGAATGCTTTGGGATATCAATTTTGCAGGCAGACATACACTTTCACGGGAACCAGTTAGATCTAGCAGGGCTGGAGCTGCTCATGTAAAAAATCCATGCCCATCTGAGTTCAGCAAATCAGGACGCAGGCTTCTAAAGCAATAATCTCAGTAGCAAGATGTTTGTCTTGTCTCACCCCACTGAAATGGAAAACACTGTAAATCTGTAGAATTAGTGATTTAAGGTGTGAGAGCGTGAGCTGACCTGGATGGTTTAGAAAGAAATCAGACAGATCAGTATTTTCTATTCAAGCACATTCAAAAAATCAATCTTGATAAGAGGTATATCTGTATTCATATGTGCATACATGTGCATTTGTAATGTGTCTTATAACCCTAAAGGTACATTAGTGTCTTTGCAAGACAGGAAAATAGTTTTACAGCCAGCTGGACTTATGGTTGCCATTGCTGTTACTGTTTTTCTGAAGGCAAACGCACATTTATTTTATATTACTACTTTTTCCTTGGTATACAGATAAAGTCTTATCCATGATCAAAAATAGCACTTAAGATCAAAAGGACAAGGAGTTAGAGTCCAGGTGGAAAATTAGCTATGACAAATGCAGCACTAAGTCCACGAGCTGGCAGGGAAGAGACCCTAGAGGACTTTCCACCACAATTACCTTCTCTCAAGTAATTACGCAACATGAACTCCATCATCTCACTTAGGCTAACTGATTTCTTCCTAGCTCCCTCTAGTGAACCGAGGACAGGCTCTTACTTCATCCCACAGAGTAGGCCAGGATTTACAACTACTTGGTATTTTCCTTAAGTGCAGACACTGATTGCATGTAGACATGTGGGAGTGCGTTTCTTGTCCCGATTCACTGATGGAAGAAGTTGTGGCCTTTGGAAATTAAGGGTGGGGCCTACTCATCTCATGTCTAGCTTTAGCCTGTGAGAAGTTAAGCATTTACTCTAAACCGGTTGTCTGGGCTGCACTTCTAGTCAGCCTAGAGACATAAAAACCTCCAGAAGGGTATTCATTCCACTCTATCTCTTTTCATTGACACTGGACAGCTTATTTAGATTAGATAACTAAGTGTCGGGTGGACAAATTTAGGCGAGAGGACTTCCTTGCGATGAGACTGCTCAGCCTTGGCAGTATCTTCACCATATCTGCACTTTTGAAAATGTGTTTATTTGGCTAGACATATTGAAACTTGGCCCTTCTGTTATTCTCCCTAACAAAGTTTGCTCCTAGCTTCAGTCCAGAATCATGAAAGATTTGATTGAACAAAGGAGAAAGAGAGAAGTCCTCTAAGAAGAATGAAGAGCCCAGTATCATCGCAAAACAGGCTGCAGGGTACCCTCATATCTCTCCCGGTGGAAAAGGGAAAGTAACTTGTGGGTGAAAATCCAGAATGGGTCGGTAAATGAGTTGTATGTTATACCGTTTACCTCACTTATGAGGCTGCAATAAAGAATCGTGGCTCTTGGCACTGTTTCCACTCTTCAGAAGGACTTCTTTTTATTCTGTGGAGGATAACACAACCATATCAACATTTTAGTCCACTGCAAATTCAGGCCGTAATTGAACCATTGACACAGAAGTGTAAATCTCTGAGAAACAAGCCAATAGTTGCTGGGAGAGATTTATACGTCCTTCTTATGTGAAGTATCCACAGGAAAATATTTTATTGAATATCTTCTCACTTTCACAGACTGGGCTTCTACATGTGCCTAATAGACTATTCATATAAAATCCATTATGAAAATTGAAACAAGCAAACTGATTATTAAAGGCTGTAATGTAGCAGCACCCAAAGGCACTGGCCGAAACCGAGGTGCCACTGAGCTAGGGGGTGTGTAAGTACCTTGGGGCCAGACTCCCATGCTTTTGCTCCCATTGGATAGTCCGAAATGGTCTCACAGAAGCCAATGGGATTGCTCAAGGAATATGTTACTCAACGGGAATATAGATGTACCAAGATTTGGTTTATCCCAAGGATCTTGTGAGACTAAAGAATATGGGTGAAATAGTTGGTCCCATTAAAGTCAATGGCAAGCAAAACAAAGCAAAACAATTAAATTCAAAGAGTAATATTTCACCCAAAAAATAGACGGAAAGAGGAGGATACATTATTTGCTTGATGTAGTCAGAGTGGCAGCAAGCACTGCTTAGTTACCTATTTTTCATTCCCAAGAAAAAAACAGTCAACATATACAAAGTTGTGGAGAAAGAAGCAACTAAAATGTCTACAATGTTATTATTAGCATACCACATATAAGTGCATTATACAATACCTGTATTGTACACCTTGCATTTTATTTGCTTTCTAATTTGAAAAAAATGAAGTATGTCGGTTAATTAGATAATATTACATGGCATTATTCCTCTTTCCTGACTGGATAAACCCGGCTATAGGCAGAAATGGTTTTGATCAAAAGATTTTTCCACTGGAAATCTCCAGTTAGTTGAAACCATTGCTTGTAACAATAGCACATTCATTTACTGTTGACTGAGCAGTAAAAGTCCTGAGCAGAAGTTCTGGTCGAAATGTGTGTATGTGGAAGAAAGAGGGAGATAAAAAGTCTTAATATTCTAATGACTAAGGTATGATGAGAGACTATTAAAAAAAAACAAAAAAAAAGATATTGCCCCTAGTTTCGCTCTAGTGATGAATTATTTACACAAATTATCAAGTTCTCAATGAAAGATGGAGAAATTCACTCCCAAAATAGCTCACAGGCCAGGACACAAAAGGGAAATATGGAGCAGACAGCCTTCAGTCTCTGCTCTCCCTTGGGGGAAGCAGGAACTTCTTTTGGTCTTCGATATGCCATGTGACCGTGGAAATGGCTATCAGGAATACTTTTCTGTCTTTTTTTGTGAAAAATTTATTGGCTCTCACTTTCATCTTAACATGGAAAGGGCTGCAGTTTTGGTGGGGGAAGAAATCAAGCCGAGTTGTGTCACCAAGGCCGCACATCATTTAGACAATCGATCCAATAACCTTTAGGAGAGCCAGCAGAAAAGCAAAACTGTTGAATTTGGGGAGAACAATGTGTTACTTCTAACATCATCCTTTTTAGAAAAAACATCTCTAAAATCAACTACGTGATGGCAATTTCCTCCTTTAAACCTTCAGCAGGGCAGGTAGAAGCAGGGCCCAGGAGTGAGCAATGCGTACTCTGGGCCATGCGGTGGGGACAGGACATAACAGCACTATTCCAGGAAATACCTCGAAATGATGGTGCTCCTTTGAATATGAGCACTGTCTGGTTGCATCATCAGCCTTGCCCAACACCACCCGGACTTTCAAAGAGATTGATGCAATTCTTCATGTGTGCGCTACAAAGGTACCTTCAAATCTAGGTCTGGCTCAAGTATCTTCATGTCAGGACTCTCGCAAAGAGTTTTGTAAGCATTATCACTCTAGCAGCTGTCTGTCCCATATAAAATGCACCACTCATGGTAGAAGTAGTCAGCTATGGGGAAAATGTGGCTTTCCTCAAGGATATCTGTATGAAATCCCTTTCTCTCAAAATTACCCAAATATTTGCAGACAGTGAGCATAACAAGGGCACACAACGTAAGCTATGCAGAGCTATTTGTACATTTTGAATCTTATGCTGAGCCCAATATTCTGCATGAAGAAGATAAAGGTACATGATCTTTGTTTACCAAGCAGCTGGAAACAAGGTAGGAGCAAGTCTGCAGGTTTTAATTCTGCATGTGCGTATGTGAATCTGTGTGACACAGCAAAAACTTCTAGATATTGCAAGGTTCAGTTCTATTAAGGAAAAAGATTTTCAGTCAATAGTAGGATAAAAAAATAACAGACTGTAAATTTTGATTCATAAGCTGGGAAGTTCCTGTAGACATTAATCAGAAACACGGCAGGGGAACACCTAGAAAGCTATTGTTTAATTAAAGATAGTCAACATAACTACATAGAACTCATATGTGAGCAAATCTGAATTCTTGACTGGGATATAGCACTGCACAAAAATGTAACCCATCATACGTAAGTATTGGTTGGAGGTCCAGCCACTCTGTGGATAAAGAATAGGCCTATAGATCAAAGCCACAATATGGTCCAAGTGAAAACAGGCTAGAGTAGGGGGAAGAAACTGAAAAGGATTAGAATTCAGAGGAGAGTTACTCATATAGGTTATGTCAGGGAGCTGAAAGAATCAATGAACCAGGTGGTTGGATTAACCAGACTAGATATGGCTGAGAAGACAGTTATGAAAGAGGACTCCAGACCTGGGACTAACTTTTTGAACTAAGAACATGAGATGAATGCTAAAGAATATACATATATATATGTATATATGTATATATATGTTTGTGTGTGTGTGTGTGTGTGTGTGTGTGTTTGTGTGTGTGTGTGTTATACAATCAAAGATAATACAAAGGACAAGCAAGCAATATTAAACAGAATAAGAAGTGGGATCTTCCAAAATATTTAATGTTGATGTGACTCTCCCTTTTCAATCCAGGATTAATTTTGCCACTCCCATCAAAGGCATTAGCCTTCGATGCAGTGTCACACCAGAAGAAGAAGGACCAGGCAGCTGTAGCTGTCGGCTGCTCTGAGTTCTGCAGAAAAATATTAAAATGTTTCACAGAAATAAAAAAATTCACACAGCTTCAAGACTCCAAATCAAAGAAGAAGGGCTTCATACAGAAAAAGAGATTTGCAATAAAGACTCCAATATCTGCCAGCCCTGGGACATAGTCACAGTAGTGGCCACTAAAGGGGACAGTAAAGTCCCTAAGCAAAGAAGAAATTATCATCTCTAGCACTGCACAAACCACTTCCGCTTGAGTTATGGTACCACCCTTTGCCTGTTGTGTTTGTTCAAACAGCAAAGCAGAAATTTGTTTGGGGCCATAATTTCATCGATGGACTGTGGCTGTCACTGTACTATAAATAATAATAGTAATAACAGTTTTAAAAGAATGCAATAGAAAGCGAAACTTTATCAAGGACGTTCAGAGTAATAATATTCAGGAAGTTCATCTACTTCAGTGCATTACAAGAAGGTTGTCCATGTTCATTATAAAGGCAAATATACATACAGTACATGAGGGGCCTGATTCTGCGGCTTTTGAACTGGCAAAATTTCCATTTTTTTTTATTGTAATATTTAGGCTCTGAGAGAGAGCGTTAAAAAGGTTTAAGCATAGTAGGGATGACAGATGCCAAGAGATTGTCTCCATTATTGATAGACCTAAGATAGGAAAACTTAAGAAAAAAAGGCTGAAGATGACTACTAAAGGCATCCTCACCTAGATTTCTTTTTACAGAGTAGTTGTAAACAGGAGTTATAACTCACAGCTCAGAAAGGATGGATGCAGATAGGTCCTTTGGCTTTCTTCCATGATAAAATCTTTAATTTTCCTAAAGCAAATAGCAACTTTATGCACATGCTGCTTACTTCAGAGCAAAACTTGGTTTACAAACTCAAGTAGTTTAAGTATTAGAAAGGTTATTCTGTCTCTGCAAATGAACTTTATCAAAGTGCAGGTAAAATCGAGCCTTCAGGTAAACAGGAGCATTTGCCAAGTGGAAATCCCAGCTCTTTGTATATTTAGTAATGAGTGAAGATAAGATTTCTTTTTTTTGACAGCATGATGGATACAATCATGAAAGGAATCATGCTGCTGTAACAGAGTATACTTGAAGAGTGAATTTGATGGCTACAGCTTTATACCTGAACATATCTTACCTTTCTTTTATTTAAAGTACATGAAAGTTAATTTATCTGGCATGTGAAAATGTTAAGGTTTTGTTAGTTTTTCTTCTTTACTTTTTTTTCCAACATAGACGTGCTGCATTTAATTGTCAGGCTCAGATCTGTTTCCCAGTTCAATAATCACTGACTCATTTAGGCATATTTATTTAATATCTTTTTATAGACAGAAAGGTACAGTAAGCAAAAAAATACAAGCTCTTGGAAGAACACTAGCTCATAAATTGTTGCATGTGATTCTGCTACTGTGGGTTAGAAGAAGGGGGGCACCAAGAATGTGGTGAAACCAGCCAGTTATAACCCTGGTATTTCAGTATACAGGCCAAATTCCAGCCTACTGTAGGCTGAAAATGAAGTGCATTTACTGGTCTCAGCCTATTACTTTTTGGATGCTTATCCGCATCACAGAACCAATAAAATCTGATGTGACTGACGGTTTCTGCTTGGAGAAAGACCTTGCAGCTAGTAGCCACTCACGACTGAAATCTAGTGACCCAGCTCCGCTGGAAAGCTCATGCAAAGACTGATTCTGCGGAACCTCGCTCTACACCAAAATAACTGTCTTTAATTAGTCTTAGCACTCACCTGAAACTTGAAGGCATTTGAAGCATACCCTGAAGACATAAGCTAAGCATAGGTTCCAAAAGCACGGTGAGCATTCACCATAAAGTGTGCTTGACTAATTTGTCTAAGATTCTCTTTCCCCCAATAATCTACCAACGAAAACCTAGGGCACATCACTTTGTAACAATAAGCTTGCAAGCTGCACAAATAACAGAAGCATCTTCCAGCGTACTCTTTGGAGCCCAGACACTGAAAAGATCTCAACAGAAAGAAGGGAAAATCACGAAAAGGGTTACCTACGACTCATTCTGGGTAACAGGCTCTTTTTCCAAAATTGTTCTCAAAATATTGTTGTGCAGAGAAAATGAAAATACTAGCTAGTGTAAATAGGCTGAGTGTGCCCAACTTGCTTACAAGCCTAACTTCCACAAAATCCTATGAGCCAGCCCTCAAAAGACCCTGCAAGGATTAGTGTCTGACATTGAGTTCACTGAAGAACAGCATTGGTTTACTAGATGGAATATCACAAGAGTTTGCATTTAATAGCCAAATCATTTTTATCTGAAGATTACATTAAAGTGGAAAAAGAGCCTGCAGTTTGCTGTCACCTGATTCTCCGCTCACGCAGGGGAAGTGATCTCTGCTGAGCCAAGTCCCATCTTTACACAATAGTTATATCGTACAGTGGACATCTGCCGGGTTGAACTGCTCGGTGTCTAATCTCTCTTCAAAAGTAGTTACAGGACCCAAATCCGAAACAAGATCTACACCTTCATACCAAATGCAGCCTCAGCTGAGGTTCCTCGCAGTGCTATTGCCATTGGATTTCCAACGAAGAAAAAGTTCTTATATAAAAAAAGCAGGAGGGAAATGCCCTTTTTCACTCTTGAGTTGAGCAAGAGTAAGGAAGACATATGCATTTCCCCCTGTGAAATGAAACATCAGACATGCCATGTTTGATTATATTATTTTTTAAATCCGAGTTTCAAACTTTATGCATTTCTCTAGTGAGGAGGATCATAACTGAATTGTGAGGAAAAACTACACTGAAAATGCTAATTTCCATTCACAGCTAAATAAATAACAAGTCATCCACAAAAGTACTGGTTGTGAAGGTTGTTACCTGCAGGCCTCTATTGCTCCAGGAATAACGGTGGAGGAGGCCAGTTTGACAGTGATCAGAGCTGGGAGCGCTGGCAGCAGCACCCCCAGCACCTGAGCTGTTCCTGAAGAAGCTGTCCAATCCTTCCCTGGTAGAACACCTCAGGAGAGAGGGGACGGAGAAAGAGAGAAAGACGAAAGTGCGTGAAATATCAACTCAGAGTTCCCTCAGGAAGGAATTCCTAATACTTCCTAGTGAAAAAAAAGACAATTTGATTTAAATTTCTTGGCATTTCTGCTGTCAACCCATAGCTAGGTTGCTTGAGATGAAGACAGCAGCAACCTCCCAAAAAGGAAGGGTCTACAGTGAGAAAGCAAACAGACGCATCCTGGTAGACACATCCAGAAGAAGCCAGAAGAACTTACACTTGCTGGCTACTGCTACCATGGACAAGTTCTGGTTGCTTATTTAAGCGAAGGATGAGCTGACAACTTTGACTGATTTCTGTTGACACTCTGGGAAGACAGACCTGGCTGAAATGGCTCATGCTGTGTTTTATTGCAGAGATTTTTTTTGTATTGCAGGGGGAGAGTAGAGAGGACCTCAAATATTACTTCTCATAAGTGCTACTACCAAGAAGATTGGATCATCTTCCTTTATTAGACATCATTAAATAGTCATTTCGCTGACTGCCTTAAAATGCTGGCCTGAGCATGTACAGGAGACTTCACTGCTGAGCCCACAAGTGCAGTTTCCCCTTTGCAAAGTGTCACCTGGAGCTAAACTCCCTCCTGGCAACATAGCTGGCATTGCCTCTGTATCTGCATTTCTGCCTAGGGAGTTAATAATGTGAATTGGACTGTCTGAAATTCAGACGGCCAGGAGAGTTCTGTCTTTCTGACAAAAAAAATGAAAGGGGAGGGGTTGGAAATTAAGCTATTAATATAATTGTTCTATTATTTTTTCCCTCAGAACCATATGCTGTTCTTAAACATTTCTTAAAAAAAGATAAACAGAGATTTTTTTTTTTTGGTCAAGAAAGAATTTTGTAGATTTTGGTCCAAAATGTCCATGGTTTTGCTGCTTAGAGAAAGATCTTTTGAACTAAGGTTTGCATTTTAGAAAAAGTATATATTTGTTATGGAAATGCTTTATCAAATCCAAAAAACAAATCAGAGGAGAGGGAATTTTTTCAATGTATGTCTCATAAATGATGGGAGGCTGCAATAAATCTAGTGAAGGAATTCTGTGGGCTTTTCACATGTACAAGATCTGGTCTAAGAAAGCCCTAATGAAATAGGTTGGTATAGAGAAGCTTCTGTAAGTTCAGTAGGCATTCTTCCTAAAACATACTCTCCTCGCAGTGAGGTGAGTAGAGTGAAGAAGAAACACTACATTTTCTCTATGATCTGCAGTCCTACCCAGAAGAGGTTCACTGCTTATTTTTGCTTTCATCTACCTTGATCTCAATCCCTAATACTTTTTTACTTTGTAGATATTTTATAGAAAATCAAGACTAGACATAACTTGACACATCTTAGTAACTGTAACATAGGTCTTTGACGCGATGCATTGTTTTAGGAGGGCTTGTCCAAAGCCATTGTGATGTATTATGGAAATACAAGGTACAAGACTTTGTCAAGAAGACCTCTGCCTTCATAAAGCCTGTCAATGCTTTGCACTAGCATACCTAGAAGTTAATTCTGAAATTATGTATTATGTGAATAAGCCAGGTTAGGATATTACTCTTATAATTATTGACAGTGTGTGCACTAAACATAACCTCTGTAGAATCAGTCCCATGAATTCTGCCAAAGCAAATCAAGAACACTGTTCGCAATACTTTTTAAGCAAACGTACACATTATATATATATATGTGTGTATATATATATGTATATATAATGTTCACTAACAGGAATTTACATACTCTCCTTAGGAGAAAAAAACAAAGCAAAACAAAAAATATTGCATAAAAGGTATTGAAGAGTTTCAGGGTGTAGAGAGATGCTTCAGCCCTTCACTAAGAAGACTGTATGGTCAGCGGTTACTTATAAAATACCTGCTTCTGCAAAAGACCTAAATTCTGGCTTAACAGGGACACTCTGATCCAGTCCAGCTACTGAAAATCACTATCAGTCAACTGAGAAAGCTAGCGCTTCAAGGAGGAAAGAAAGCAGGACCTACCCTACCTGCTACTTAACCTCTTCGGGTGAGGAAACTGGTTAAAAGTGTTAGAACAGCTGTTCTGCAACAGACCAAAGATCTACAAGGCTTGTTATTGATAATGGACAGAAACAGATGCGTCAGGGAGGTATGTAGAACAGGACAGGTGTACAATAATATTTTTCCAGCATGTTCTCCTAGTTTTTGCTAGTCTGTGGACAAGGCATGCCCTCAGTCAGAAATTTTCCTCCACTTTCCGGTGGACTTTTCTCCCATGAGTTTATCTGATTGCTGTCTGAACGCAGCTGGTAAAAAACATTTTACTCTTCAGCTCCACAAGCTGAATTTTATAATGATGCAAGAAGCTACTTCAGCAATATATGAGACTCTATAAATGGTATCGTGTTCCCAGGTAAGCAGGCTCAAAAAGCAAGGGGATGTTGCAGTTCCTTCTGCCTGAAGCACAGCAGCAAACTTACAGTGTTGTACCCGATGCCTTTTACAATTGTAACACACTTTCATTCCAAAACCTGCACATCTAGTAGTGAAACCATCTTTTTACATGAATAGGTAGGTGATCCTGATCTGGCACAAAAAGCAACACTAGATAAATTTATTGGGATTCTTTCTGATTCTATTACCTGTAGTTGTGTTAACCAGGACCTTTTTTTTTTTTTTAATGCTGAAGCTTTAAGGCTTCTAATAACATTTAACTTTTCACTTCAGAAAAAAAGAAAGGAAAAAAAAGACAAGCCTTCCTTAAATTCAGAGTAAAAGAGTCATTTCCGAAATTAAAAGCACCGCAGTTTGGACTTGCAGTAGAGGGCATGCCAAGTATCACGCCAGCTGGACGTTATGCTACAGGTATCAGACTGCATGGATCCCAAAAGCAGTGTGTAGGTATAAACAAAGGCAGAACTTGATTGCAGCTGCACGATTTATTGCACAACGCCCTCTCAAAAATGTCTACATGTACTAGAAGACTGATGCTTAGCTTCATCATTTGTTCAAGGCTCTTTGTTAAACCGGATTGAGAGAAGTGTAATACACTGACACTTTCTTATGGTTCTGTCATTTACTAAGGTAATAAATTAAATTAATTATGTTACTGTATAATAAATGCATGCAACACGAAATAAAAAGTGTACAGTGCAAGAACAGAAAAATCTGGTTTTTCAAAGTGTCTGTCACATGCAGTGGACTGAAGATTGCAGTAGAGATTTTTTGGAGGCTGATAATATCTGAGAAGCATGACTTGAAATATTTCTGATTTCTCATTAAAATATAAATTCACATAGTGAACTTCATGATGTTATGTTAGAAAATGCCAGTGTACTTTAAGGATATCCATTCTCCATTTGGTGTCTGTGACCCGAAGGAACAACGGTGTGGAGCTCTTACTTCCTGCGCAGAAGACTTGCCCTCTGCAAGCTGATTCTTGGTTCACTACGTAATTTTAACAACATTTTCATGCCTAAGTCATATTTCCAAAAGCCACTAAGACACTTAGGGATCTGTAGGGTTAAAAGAAGTACTCCAGCGATGAGCCTGAATCAGTCGCTGCATGGCAGCGAGCCCACCTGAGCCAGCCACGTGTGCTCCCCTAACTTACTGCACATACACGAGTAACACGAGTTTGCTCATGCCACGCTAAAAACCTTGTCTCACTACAGCACGTTTGCCACGAGGCAAGGATGCACCCTCGGACAGTTACTGCAACTCAGTTAGCATGAAATGACTTGTGAAGCTGTCGTAACGTGACCACGTGTCTGAGCCCATGGATGTACAAGTCAAGGATCTGTGCTACTAAGTCACTGGGGATCTTTAAAAAATAAATGGTCCCCCTTGGCTCCAGCTAGGCGTAGAGGTTGCTGCAGGCGGACCCTCAAAACAGTTGTTTAGGTAATAACGTGTTTAAAGGGTAAGTTTCCTCTTATTTCTAATAATTAATGAAACTTTCTGCCAAAAATTACCAAAGCTCCCACATCATTTAAAACTGACAACTCAGCATAGATGTTCTAATTAAGTAAGTATCCAGTCCTTCTTGAAACACCCTGAGTACGCATGCCTCAGCAGTATCTGGCAATGAGGTTGGCCTGAGAGTTTTAAAATCCACGGATAAGACCCACAGCCAAAGCAAGCCCAGTGTTTCTGACACTGCATCCTGTTAACAGCAGCTGTGGATTTTTATGAAGTTTGATTTTGCCACATCTGCCCAAGAAATCTTAATGTACCTCCCTCTGTAAATTGTCCCACTTACTTCAATGGGTCTTCACAACAGGTAAGGTGAAGTACAAACAGCGCAAATAAAAGTGTAGTTTCTTTGAAGAGGAGACCTTCTGGGATTTGTTTGCACGGAGCCTGGCACAATGGTGCTCTGCTCTCACGGCTTCTGAGCTTTGCCACAGAAAACAGGAATGAATGATAATGGCAATATCAAGCTGCACCGACCTCTGTAGCCTACTTGACTTGCCCCTGGATTCAACTGGATGCTAACAGCAAAAAAAAAAAAAAAAAAATATTGATTAAGGCTGAATACTTTTGTCCCAAACTGAATTCATTTTAACTGTATAGAGGAAGGGGAAATATTATCCTGCTCTTTGCTCAGCATATTTAGATATAATGACATAATACGAACGCATTCCAAAAATTGCCTGTCTTCAGGTAGTGCATTTTGGAGTGATTTCAAAATTCCCTTAGGTTATATCAGAGAGACATTTTCCCCTATCTCCAAAAGCATGGAGCTTGCAGTGCCCAATTGTCTGTGTCACATTGCTTATGAGGTGGGTTCATTTTCTAGCCTATGGCCTGGGCCTTGCTTTGTCAGGCTGCCTTGATACTACTTTGTGACTATTTTGGTTTTCAAGACTCCATGCATAAATTATGATTTATTTTGCTTTCCGAAAGGAAGGTGGAGTGAAGTAATAGTATGTGGGTTTTTTGGTTTGTTTTTTTATTATGAATATTTCAAGAGAGGTTTTTTTTTTTTCTTGTGAAGAAAACTCTGCATTTCCAGCAAATTTAAGTTTTCCTTCTGTATAGAAAAATATGTACAGAGAAGAGCTGAAATCAAAAGAAAAAAATTATTCTTTTTTCAAATGATAAAAGATGCTAAGTCCCCATAACTCTAGCACTGGAGTGAGAGATAAAAGCTGGCCTTCTCTGGTCATTAATATTATTTTATATGTATGCGGGTACATTGTGCGCTACTGTATCGTCAGTGCACTGCGGCTGCATTCCCAGAGATAAACACCCACAGACAGCACTGCTATATGAATATAATAAGCATCAATATCAACTTTGTCTGATTTAGACCATTAAGGTAGTGAGGTATATTATTCTCCAAAACTTACTTAGATGTTTTTTATGATGGTGAGAGCCAAAAGATGAGGCCATAATTGAACCACTGCCCAAAGGCAATTACTGATTAAAATTGATTAATTCTACAAACAAATTTGACCAGTAGATTAGTTGTCGCATTACAGTGGATTTGGGCAACGGTGCCACAGTTGTTAAAGACACATAACTGCCTAATATTAATAGATAATGCAGTTTGTTACGTTGTAGAGTTTCTTGTTGAGTTAGCCAAATGAACCTCATGAGGGAATTGAGTAGGGCATGCTGCTTTGATGGTCTAAAGCCATTGTGTTACCTTTTTGCTTTTATGTGTGAATCTTAGGAATTGTTAACAGCACCACAAGCAGTTTGCTCTGAGCAACACAAATGTAATGGACTTAACATCAAAGCGATTCAAAATCCACTGAAAACAACAGAAAGACTCCAGCTGATTCCAGAGGACTTTGAATCAAGGCCTACCAGGGTCAAGTCAGCCTTCCTAATGGGTTTTCTAAGGGGATCCTACGGGAAATCGGAAAAAAAATAGAGTTAGTTCCTGTGAATCCAGGGATTACTAAGGTTTCAAGCTACTGCTTTTGCAGAATCATGGATTCAGCTTCCACTTCTTCCCCATTCGGGCTCATGAGCCCAGCGGTTCTGACCCAGGGGAGACACAAGTCCATGGTCGCACATAGCACGCAGGACCCTTTGCACCCAGGTAGCCTCACTCCCTCTGTCTCCCCAGGAAACCTGCTTTAGAAGCCACGTGGGATAAAAATAGTCACTGCTGCTACTGTGCACCCCAAAAGAAGCCGCACTGAAGAGTTTCTTACATCATCACCTGACAAAGCGTTGCAGATTTTAGAAGCAAATCTTTCCACAGTTATGCAGAGCTTCAATGCATGGAGACTGAGCGGCCAAAATGGGCATTTCATTAAATTGCGGCTTCATACAACCTGGAAACTGAAGTTGCTGGAAAATGAAGATGATGCAGAGTGTGGCAGCCTGCTTCCTGTTCTGGCTCCGCACTAATTTCACAGCTGTTATCAGTGACTCGCTCTGGTTTTACAGGCTTCAGGTACAGCCCTATGTGGCTTGGGAGAAGAGCGCCCAGAATCGTCGTAAGATTCAGCTGCAGGTGTGATTAATGAAAGATGCCCTTATGAGCATTTCCGATGTTAATGTAAAGTTTTTCCGATGTTAATGTGATGTTCAGGAGCTGAGTATTAGAGGATCGGGCCCCTCTCAATTTGGGGGAATAGTAGCTGACGGCACATCCCTCAGACTTTGCTGAGCTCTCATATATGTTTATTCACTTGCAAAGAACAGAGTTTTTTTGAGCTTTCAGGAAGACTTTATAGCCTTTTTTTTTTTCTGCCATCAAGGTGTTTTAGAGGGAAAAAGCACAGATAAGCAATGTGATATATATATGGGGAGCTCTTATTTTGGTTGGGGAACAGATGAGGCATATGGGTAATTTATTGCACTATAATTGTGTTATGTGATATCGATGCTGCAGTATTAATGACTGCAAAGTGCCCAGATTGATTCAAAAGGCCATTTACTGTCATTATTACAAATCTAAATAAATAAATAAGAGCAATTGAACTGATGTATCTAAGAAGTGTTTCAAAGTCACCCAGTGACATATATGTAGGCGCTTGTGAACAGAGAGCGGCTCAGACAATATCAGGAGCGTTTTTTATTGGGGTCAGAAAGAAATAGAACAATTAAGTCATTTTCAGTCATATACAATATATTAGGAAGGGTTTTAACAAGCACATTGCTAACCTGACTGGCATGAACAAAGCATTTTAAAAAGCTGGGGTGTAAATATGCCAGAAAAAGAGAAAGAAAACATGTAAACTATGCTCAAAAATAGTCTGCAAATGTAAGGAAACAAGAAAAACTAAGACAATCGTGCACATACCTCTCCTGCTGCCATGGCCCAGTGAATACAGTGGTTACCATGGCTGAATCTGGCTATGAGGTGGACTTTAGAGGGCAAGCTTTGTTTCTGATCTCTACCCAAACAGAAAGCCTTGATCCAGTCTGTTGGTTTGTGTACTTTGGGCAAGCCAACTTCACACTGCAAGAGCCAGCAAGTTAAGTTTGAATTTATCTCATGCCTTCAGGTTTCTCTTAGCATCCCCTGTCTGGCTGTCGTATCAGGCAGACCAGGAGCTGTGCTATCATTTGAAATTCCAAAATATGACTCTGCACTTTTTCCTGAAAAATGACAGAACCGTACAAGTCAGGCTTGCATTACCAGCATTACTTGCATTTTGCAATGCTGTGTATCAGCCTTTTTTCTGAACTTAAAATAGCACCTTAAAAATGTACATCCTTTTCATAGGTAATTCTTCCACTAACCATTTCTGGAGAGTAATGAAATGTATCAAACATGGACTCTTTTTTATGCTAAATTTACACACTTTTGTTAGACCCAATTATCCCTGGCAGTGAAGGCAATGACAGCAAACCTGTTTAAAAAAAAGAAAAAAACCCCTTCCTCAAACTCAGAGATACATTTGAGAATAGATGGGACCCCAAGACAGCCAAGTAAGAACCTGCTGGCATTGATCTGCACAGAAAAAAAAATCTATTTTGGTGCTTAATCCACTCACAACCTAATGATCATTGACTACGTTGACTAGATAAATTCCTTAGATAAATAACCAATGCTAAAATTAACTTACTAACCGTTATTACTCCAGTTAACAACTTTTGTGATGAAAAAGATAGAATTTCTTTTGGAGGTATAATCTTAACAATGTTGATATGATTCAAACATTGGATTTAAATAACTTGTCCATGACCAAGAAAGCAAGTCAACATCACAGTCAGGTCTAAACCCTGGACGTTCTTGTATGCCTGTCTGGTATTTAAGCAGCTAAATATCAGTATCTCTTAGTTTTCTGAATCACCAGGAACTTAAGGAACATGTGCCATGAGGACTTTCGGCCCTTGCACACTTGGATAGGCACGCACACACACACACACACTCACACACACGCGCGCGCATAGGCATTTAAGCACAGCAATTTCATGTATGCAGGGGGACAACAAATTCCAAAATGTTCAAATGCTGCGTTAAAAAAAAATTCAGCTATCAAAAATTAGAGCTGAAAAACTTGTCCATATTTCTTGTTTGTTTTTTTTTAACTAAGCCCCTGTTTTCAAGCTTCCACTCATGGGGAGTGCGGAAAGCTGTGTAAACGGTGAGGAAGATGCTCTGAGGTTACTTTCAACATAGAGCTCCCCTAGCGGCTGTTTCGCTGCGACCTTTATTTCAGGTATAAAAATGCCTTCTTGGTTTTGTTTTGTTTTGTCTTTTTCCCCAACCCCGCTTATGACCCGAAGAAAGTGCCTGAAAATTGATGTGATACAGATCATAAATCAGGAAGAGGAAAAAAGTGATAATAATTCCTATCTGGGGCTTTCAGTGTAAGAAAAGAGTTGGGTTATTCAAAGAGAAGCAAAAAGACCTAGAAGAAAAATCTAAAGGTTTCTCTGTAAATGTAAGCATGATTAGACACTGTTTCTTACTCTGCCATGGGTCGAAGGGATCCTGCAGAGAATTTTGCTTTAAAGTTTGTGTTAATAACAACTTTGCACGCAAACATTTATATAATGCTGTTTTGTGAATAATGCTGCCTACATTATTTTTTGTGTGTATGATGGAAGGCTTTATTGACCAAGCTCAATCCAATGATTAGCGCTAACCCACAAACAGATGGATATGAAAACTGCAAAATCAATGCAAGTAGACACAGATATTCTGGAAAGCTACTGTTTTCCATCTCTCCCTACATGCAGAATATTTCTTCCTGCGGCAGAAATGCCTGTAGACGATGAAGGAGACCAAGGGCCTATCAGACAAATATGGACAAACATGAGTTTAATTTTCTATTAGTGTTTTGAGGGGGAAATTCCTATTCTGTGTGTCACTATAACTGTAGAGTTGCCAGCCAGCACGTACTGAATATTCGGAGTTAATTTTAAAGATAGGTATTGCAATACCACCAAGAAAGGCAGAGACGGACAAAAATTTCCTTTAAATAAAATAGTTTAATGTCCTTATGAAGGAGGTTGGACGTATACGAAAGAATCAAACAAGGCTTAAGATAACAGGCCTCCCTGAGTCGCCTTCCATTTATGCCAGTTTTACCCTAGCACAACCTCTAGCTTCCCTGAAGTTATTCATGATTTACTCCTCTATAAATGATCGCTTTATTCATGATTTACTCCTCTATAAATGATCGCTCAGGTCCCAGATTTCTTGGGAAACCTCGCAGGTGCAAAGAGGTTACAAGAATGAAGCTTTAACACTCTAAAAAGTGATAAATGTTTTCAAAAGTCATATATTAAAGGTGAGTACAAGAGATGGCTGCTAAGGGTGTTAAGTAATTAAGACATAGTTAAAATCTACACAAACATTTGCCTCTCCTCTTTTCTAAGGGAAACTTGCTGTACTTTAGTGTTCATAAATGAAATTACAGCAGTGCAGCAAATATCAGAGAGCTTAAAATGAACGGTGAACACCACCACCTGTGGGGTCCAAGCCCTTCCCTGCCTTTACACGGAACAAACAGCAGGCTGCAAGAATAAATTTAGAGGAAAATCAAAAATACCTGAGGTCTTCGAACAGTGATAACACTGACTCTCGGCAAGGATGAGTGAAGGTGCTTGCGTCACTGCAGCAAGCACGTACCCCCATGTGGCTGGGTGAAGGCATATGTGCGTGGGAGCAGCAGCACGTGTCATACTACGTGTGCACAAAATGTCAACCCAAGGGTGGCCACCTTGTCAACCTGCCTGGTTGTGGCCATGGCCTGGTGCGTGGTGTTGGGAAGGAGAGGCCTACAGCCGAAGCAAAATCAGTGACAGCCTGGAGAGGGTGAGCCATGGCCTCCAGATCACCACAGGGTTTTGCCACGCTGGTGAAAGATCCCATACCTGAGCGGGGAGCTCATGCCGAGAACGGCTTGTTCAAGAGCAGGGTGCAGGGCACTGCTGAGTCAATGGGAGATGTGCCTGACTCTTTCCCTGGTGCTGGGTGGCCCCGGCAGGGCCTGTACAGGTGAGGCTGGATGGCTCCCATGTAGCAGGGAGAGGTGGCCAAGGGACTCAGGCTCATGCAGGGTTCGGGGGCACCATGCATGAGGGCTCCAGCAGCCGGGCCTGGGCCCAGACCAGCCAGCGGGGCTTGAGGTGTGGTTGTCCCCTCCTCAAGCCCTGATGGACACTGCGAGGGGGTTGCACCTTGTTGCACCCAGAAGGTCCAGTGAGCCAAAGGAGCTCCTGGGCCACCAAGAGGAGCCTCGGGGCGGCTCTGGGAGGTGTCTGATCCTGTGGGGTGGTGATGGTGGAGCAGGTTGTCCAGGCAGAACGGAATTGGGGGTTCCCCTCAGCATCCTCCCTGGGTGCCCCATGCCCCTGCAGTGTCCCCCGGCGCGGCAGCGAGCTCCTGCATGTGTGGGGGTGGCCAGAGAGTGCAGGGCCCTCCAGGGGGCACGGGCCCGGCCTCCCTCTCCAGGGAGCAAAAGGGCGGCCTGTAGGTTTCGGGGACAACAAGACGCGGCATTGATTTTTATAATCCACTACTGAGGGATTAATCCCTCTAAGGAGGGCATCAGTGCCCGACCCGGTGGCTGTTGTTACTGGGTTTTTTAGGTGCTTAGGTGCTTTTTTCCTGCTTCTTTTTTTTTTTTTTTTGGAAGTGTACCGGCCCGGCATGGGGCAGAGACGGGCGCGGATGGGACACGATGCTGCCTGTCGCAGCGCAGCGCTGGGCGCCGGGGCTGGGGGCTGCGGGTGGGAGCGGCCGCCTCCGAGGGAAACGTGCTCCGCTGCCTCCCCGCCGGGGCTCGCTGCTCTTTTCCCTCCTCCCCCGCAGGATTTGGGGCATAAAAAGTGCGATTCGGGCAAGCAGCGGCGGGGCGCGGGTGGAGGCGCTGCCCTGCGCGGCCGCGGAGCGCGGCGCCCCCGGGCTCTGCCTGCTGCGGCTGCGGCCGCGGCCGGGCTGAGACTGAGCAGAGCCTCCCCGCACCCCCAGCTCTGCTTTCTTTCACATCTAATTTGATAGGAGGGTGATCTCAAGCTTACAACTTTTCTTGATTTCTCCCTCTGCTCCCTTCCCCCCCCCCCCAACCCGTGCATTTATTACTTGCATTTAATTAATTCCTCCTTTGCGTTTCCTTTCCTGCTAATCTTTGGGTGACTGCTTTGTACATATGGCAATCTGATAATGAGGGAGTTTATCCTTGTTCTCCATACTTCTTCATTGCAGTGTACACCCGTTTAGTGGCTGGTATATCGACCATCTTTCCTCGGGGAGGGGACAAGGTAAGGAGGGGTGATAAAAGATTTGCAGTATCCCACACCATTAAGAATAGCTTTTATTCCTTGGCACTGTTTAATCAACTGCTATATCAAGTCATGCTGTTTAAGCAACCACATCAAAAGAACATACCTCTTTTGTATAAATTATATATTCCTTGTATCTGTCTTCTCACATGCACACAGACAGGGAGATAAAACCTAAGTTTGTTTTTTAATAGTATGAAGCAGGTATTTAGCTGTGATACAACTTGTGTCTTCAGCTGAGTTGGTTGATAAAACCCTAGAAGACAAGCCACTGACTTTCTACTCCCAAGTTAAAACGGCTACATTTAAAGTTAGGAAAGACAAATCAATGATGCAGTAAAACTCTCTAAAGAAACATAAATAACAGAAGAAAAGGATACATTAAAGAAGAGGGAAGAGCACCAGTTAAATCGGTCAGAGGGTTTTAGAACACTTCTTTCGGCTTTTTTCTGAAGTTTATGTAGAAAGAGCACTTTGTTCCTTGAAACTCCGTGCTGTTCTGCTTGTTGCAGTTTACGGATATACAACTTTTTACCACTTACAGACTAATTTTAAAGTCCATTTTCACATGGTTTAAGTTGATTACGACTCAGCTGTGTCACAGACCGGAAAACTCTCATATAATTGCTTGTCCCGAAGAGCTTTTTTCCTTAAATAAAGTTGATTTTTTTGTTTTTCTGAGAGAGTGGACTTTCAATTACTTCAGCATGTCGCCTTGGAGTTTTTAGGAACTCTTTAAAAACTCTTTAAAGTTTCTAGATTCTAGGACAAATTGTATTTTCTTTGAAGCAAAAGTAAATGAGCTCTTTACAGGAACAGAAGTGTTTGTTCATATGGGACTCTGCTTTTCTGTCTAACCTGCTCTATCAGCCCCATCTCTGCAATTTTGCTCGTCTCTCAACACCTTTGTCTGATTAGTAGCTTTTGGAGATCGGGATAAAGACATCACTTGCCACGCTGCATGAGATAACAATTAATTTAACATTAAACTTATCCCCTTTCCATTCACTTTGCTTGGATCGATCTCTGTTAATTGTGTTTGCGGATGCTTTCAACACTATGCTTTTCTTAAAAACTTAATGACACCCCGCAAGGAGGTGTAAGAGTCTAAAACGCTCCTCTTCGACTTCGACCAAAGAAACAAAGAATACAGCCCCAGCATGCTCAGGAGACCATCTATTTTTAATCAGTTGACTTTTCATGCACTTCTTAAGAGATAACATTATTTCAAGCTGGGTGATAGTTCTGGCAAAAAAAAAAAAAAAAAAAAGTGCCATTTGGATCTCTCCATATTGCAGTTGTATAGAAGTCAAACACACTAACTTCATAAAACTGCCGTCTCGGAGCAGACTTACTTTATTCTCCCTTTAAAGTAGTCATTTATCAGCCAACAGGCGAGTGTGTTTAAAAATGTAGCTCTATATGAGAGAAAGAGCAATCTCTCTTTTCAGTGGGAAGAAACCTGTTAGAAAGCCACTTAGGTGGGTTCACTCTTAAATGGCTTTGTTTTTCCCCTTGGGCTTTACTATTTCCCAAATACGTTTCTACTTACATAGCTACTTGATAATTCGACATTTTATTTAATTGCAACTGCCCTTAGAAACTTGACTTGCACTGAGGCAGCCTGCTAATCTTTTTTTTTTTTTTTCCCTCCACAGAGGCATCTGTTACTCTTGCTGACAAATGTACCATTCTGCCAAGAAAGTTTTTTAAAAAAAAACAGCATGTAATTGATGTTATCCCAAGAAAACGCAATCTCCACCCCTTTCAGCTCCAAGCCCTTCAGGTAAAAGGAAAAAAAAAATCTTTCAAGAATTTGTTGCCTTTTTGAGGGTTAAAACATCAGAAGACAAGCTTGTCTCGCCTTGGCCAATCAGGACTCGGCCCTGGCAGCTATAATATAGAACTAAAGGCAGACTCCTCTCACAAGCGTCTTGCTTTGCTACCATTAAAATCAGACCCTTTTTTGTCTCTCGATTGCTGTCTCCCGACCAAACTCCGATGTGTTCCGTTATCAGCGACCTAAAGGCTGCCATTCCAGCACCTGTCTTGCTAGGGATCGGTGGATAGTACACGATTCAGAAAGCAGACAAGGACATAGGAGGCGAGAGAGCTCTAGAGAGACAGCCAGGGATAGGCACAGAGAGCTTTGAAGTAATTGGATTCAATGGACGAAATGCTGCTGTTGACAAGAATTCTCTTGGTGGGCTTCATCTGCGCTCTTTTAGTCTCCTCTGGGCTGACTTGTGGACCAGGCAGGGGCATTGGAAAAAGGAGGCACCCCAAAAAGCTGACCCCTTTAGCCTATAAGCAGTTTATTCCCAATGTGGCAGAGAAGACCCTAGGGGCCAGTGGAAGATATGAAGGGAAGATCACAAGAAACTCCGAGAGATTTAAAGAACTAACCCCAAATTACAACCCTGACATTATTTTTAAGGATGAAGAGAACACGGGAGCTGACAGACTGATGACTCAGGTAGAGCCACAGAGATACCTGTATTTGTGTTTGTTAACCTCTCTGAGCAATCCTAAAGGACGCATCTGTCTTAGTATTTTTGAAAGACCCCCCTTTCCCTCTCCCCCTCCTCCCCCCGCCCCCAAAACTCGGCTAGATTCCCTCGTTGAATGTAAATACCATCTATCCAGACAAGTTCGCAGGGGCTGTAGCTGGAGCTATCTATATGTTTGGTGGGGGATCTGTGTAATACTTTACAGTCATAACCGTGCCATGGCGTTCCCTGTAACTTGGTTAGAGATTGCTGTTTGCATTTGTCCCCAAGGATGCACTTTGATCAAACGAATTGCATACAGCTCAGAGGACCCCAAGTGTATGGTGACCGCCAGGCCACTCACGCGTTATTACAAGCGTGGTCCTCGGTTGATACAGCTGCTGACTTTATATTTTATTTTATTTCATTCCTTTTTGTTGCATTTCATTTTATCCTTCATTATTTTTTTTTCCTTGCGATCATATTCTAAATTTAGTAGGCATGCAATCGTGCACTCACAAAAGGCAGCTGAAGCCGGATCGACCATTCCTCTCCTGATTCCGTATTATATAGCTCGTATTGCAATACCATCATTTGCAATTGTGCCCATCAGAGCGTAAATATATTGATATTTCTTTAAGGATGCTCGCCGCCAGTGCTCTGGTACTTCCATATGGGAGGGACTTGCAACTTATCAGCATTGCATCACCTTCTGTTTTAAAAAATCTGATGGCACAAGGTTTACAACTGGGTAAATATTGGATCTCGGGTGAAATCAGATTGCGGAACCATTTTATGCAAAAAGGAAAAAAAAAGAACCCTCTCAAAGAGTCACCTCATAATTATTATTCATGCTCACCAGAGAGCTCGGTGAAGTCAATTGCTCTGCCAATCCCGGAGTTTCTGAAACTACATGCAATCTAGACACTGGAAATGGGTTTCCTCCAAATATAGGTCAACAGCGCTTTTTTAATATTAATACATTTAAGCCCCACCTTCAATGCTAGAACAGAACTCGCCTGGAAGGACTAGGCGGGGAGTGGGGAGCGGCGGCGGGGGGGGGGGGGGGAATTTCCCAAACTCTCCCCGCTCCCTCGGCCTGCTTTTCCGCACGTTTGCCGGCTCTCGCGGGGCGAGGGACCCGGCGCCGCCACCATCTCCTCCGACCACCTTAAATCGCCCCGTACCTAGGAGCGGCGCGGCGCGGCGCGCCTCTGCCAGGGAGCCGCGCCAGCCGCCCGCCCGCTGCCCGGCCGGGCGCGGGGCGCGCAGCGCGGCGGGCGGCGGCGGCGGCGGCCCCGCGGGCGGCCCCGCGCGCTGCCCCGCTCCTCGCCGCGCTCCTCCGCCCGCGCTGCGCGGCGCGGCTCAGGGGCAGACGCAGCTCGCATTTTCAGCTCCACTTACTCCTCGCGGGTATCGATCGCAAACGGCTCGGATTGCAGCCCGTATCCTTTCCAGGCCGGCAAACGCCGCCGCCGCCAGGGCAGGCGCAGCCCTCCGCGGGCGGCCGTGCGGAGCTCCGGGTGCGCAGCCGTGTGCGCGGGCGGAGCGCGGCGCGGCGCGGCGCGGGGAGATGGGGCCGCCGGGCCGCGGCGGGCGGCGCAAGGTGGGAGCGCGGCGCGCCGCTGCCCGCCCGCGGAGCAGAGCGCCTGTGCGCGGCTCGCCGCGCTCGCTGCATTAGCTGGCAGCATGTGAACTTCTGACCTTCTGTCAACTTCCCTCAGACGAACGGAACGAAAACAAATACTTTTTTTCCTCCAGTGCCTATTGCCGTCCCTTAGACACAAAGGGCGAGGCGGAGGGGGGGGCAGTGGCGGTGGTGGCGGGCAGGGGGCCGCAGCGCCGCCGGGGACCCCAGGCGGAAAGGGGAGAGCAAGGTCGGGGGCCGAGCCCGGGGTCGGCAGCCCTGGGCCGCGGGGCGCGGAGCGGGGCCCGCAGCGCCCGGCGGTGCCGTCGGGCGGGCAGCGCCTCCCGCGCCGCCTTCCTCTCCCTCCTCTCCCTTTTCGGCCCCGGCTGAGTCTCGGCCTTTAACCGCCCGCTCGCTTCCCAAGGCCCTCAAGCATGGAGAGATCTTCCCTCAAGAGAATTGTTAAACTCGCAGAATAGTTGCCGCATGCATTAGCCGCTAGTTAATATTAACTTAAGAGGGGGAAAAAACGCAAACAGAGCTCGGCAAGGCAGGTTCTCAACTTTGCAGGTGACAACAGCAGTTTGCTAAGGGCTCCCCCTTCCTCCCTCCCACCCCGGCCATTGGCTGGATCTGGGGCAGAGATAAGGAGGCCAGGGCAGTATGATAAAGCTGGAATTTGTATGGAATAAAATAGCGATCTCGTGTAACGCAGGCACACAAACCGGTGCGAGATGTGAGGAATTTAGGGATCAGCTTGGCATTTAGGAAGCCCACCAGGTTGTTTACACTGACAGGTACCTGTTAAGTGTTTCCTTCAAGCAATTCATTTGTGAAGAGATTAGGAGCTGGCAGGAGAGGGCTTGTTGAACAACTTTGCCTCCACACAAAGCGCTAGTGGAGGCAGCCCTGCTGAGCTTCACGGTGGCTGAACAGAATTGGGCTTGATTTGTGGCACACGACCCAATGAATTAATAAATAGTCTGGGCTTCACGGCTTTTGACTCTGACAATCCCGCTCAGCCGGTATAAAAGGGAGGAAAGTCCTTTAGGAGGTCGTTTCTCCTTCTTTATTTCGCCGGGAAGAGTTTGGCTGGGGCGTGCGGAGCGAGGAGCCGCAGCCGCGGCCCCTCCGCGCCCCTCTCCCTGCCTCCCTCGCCCTCCCCGCTGCGGTTTCCTTCCCCTGCTCTGAAGTGGCAGCGCTTGAAACCGCGGTGGAGCGCAGGGCTTTGCCCTTACCAGCAGCTAAGACGTTTGCTCCTTCGCCCCTGTAACCCTGTAAGTTAGCGGAAGAGCGTACACATCCTTATTTATGTGCAGGGGAAAAAATTATACAGGCTCAACTTCCTTATGCCGCTCAGCTTTCCTGCCGGGAACTTTGGTTCCCAAAACCAAACATCCAGCTCTTTCCATAAAGCGCCGAGGCCGCGTCAAACTGTAGGCCCGTGGAGTCCAAAGTGACCTGACGATTGCATTTTATAACCCATGTCTTAATACGTGTTGATGGAATTGCTTTTTATGGCTGTTGTGCGTACAGGAGAACTTTCTTGCTGAGCAATCTTGTCACATCTCTAAAAGCAGTAGGCATAATGGACGGGTTTTGCCTTTCTGGGAGCTGTGAAAAGGGCCTTTGTGGTGTGTTGTTTTACATAGCGGTAACATGTTGGAGAGACTTGTCCTGCAGAAGGCCAAACACCCTAGTCAGAGACCGGCAAAGGTTAGGGAACAGCAGCTTACTGCATCTTGCTGTAGTTTTACTCTACCTTGATATTTTCAGTTGCATCAAAAGAGCTGTATCGTGTGTATCCGTGAGTTATTTTCCTCTCTGAAGAGGAGGAAAAAAGTTGGGAACGTGTATTTTTCTAACTCTGCGCCGCTAAGACAAACGCTTTGCAATGCAGTTGGTGCTGATTTCCTGTTTCTGGATGGCTGTGAGTGGTGCATCCTCTTTCCACTACCACCGGTGCGTCCCTAGGGAGAGCTGATCTCTTCTCTCCCTGTGCTAACATATGAATTGTCCAAAAGTTTCTCTGTTTCATTTAGTGCTCTTCGCCCGCCATGGCCCCAGCCTCCCCGCTTCCCCCCACCCCCAACACGTACACACTTACAAGCCTAATTTGCCCAGACCCTCTAAAAGCTTGTCACCCGACAGACAGCGTGGTGGTGCGAGGCACGTTTCAGCCCTAAGGAAAGCTGAGGAACAGGCCAGCGGGTAGAGGAAGGAGAAGCAACACCCTGCAGTGCTTCTCGGTGGAGTTTGAAACCTTTCACTCCCTACGAAGGGTCTCACAGCCCGCGTAGTCCCCCCGCGTTGCTTAACGTCGCTACTTGGCCCTCCCTTGCTTTTCGTCTTCCCTCTAAGAGCTATATTATTGTATGGATTTGCTCTTCTTTGCAGACGAGCGTGTATGTGTGTTTAAAGCGGGGTGAACGCTCCTCGCTCCTGCTGCTTTGAGGGCTCTAGTGAGTGATCCGCCAAGAGGGAGAGAGGGAGGGGAAAAAAAGAAACATCACCCCTCCCTGCAGCACATAAAGGCTGTTAACATGTATTGAGACTCCTTTCAACACAGAATTAAGCTGAAAAGACCCGGAGAGGCATTCCGGGGGGAAGCGGTGACTCGGAGATGTATGGCGAGTGTTTGTTCTGGGCAGAAACTCCGCTCCGCTCCCCCAGGAAGGGGACAGGGCGCTCAGCGGCAGGAATTTGCTCCGTGCAGATGGCTTGGAAGCTGCACACTGCCACCCCACTGCTAGTTATTGGGGGGGGGGGGTCTCCCTGCCCCTCAGGCAGGTGCCTGCGGCGGGGGCCGCTCCATTCCGGAGGGTATTTGCGGTATTTTGCCCCCTGGCACCCCAGGTTCACCTTCCTCCTCCTCCTCCTCACCTGCCTCCCCTTCCCTCCGCAGACACGTGGGAGAAGATGCTCAGCCCCCGCCGGGGAGGAGGGACCCCCGCGGGGCTGGAGGGCCGGAGGGCAGGATGCGGCCCGGGTGTCGGGGTCTCCCGGCGGGGTCCATGGGGAGCGGGGTACTGGGGGTGGGGGGGGGGTGTCCTGGCGGCCGCCGCAGCCCCCCCCCCCCCCCCCCCCCCGCCCCGCAACGCCCTTTCCCTGCGTGTCCCTGCAGCGCTGCAAGGACAAGCTCAACGCGCTGGCGATCTCGGTGATGAACCAGTGGCCGGGGGTGAAGCTGCGGGTGACCGAGGGCTGGGACGAGGACGGCCACCACTCCGAGGAGTCGCTGCACTACGAGGGCCGGGCCGTGGACATCACCACGTCGGACCGCGACCGCAGCAAGTACGGCATGCTGGCCCGCCTCGCCGTCGAGGCCGGCTTCGACTGGGTCTACTACGAGTCCAAGGCCCACATCCACTGCTCGGTGAAAGCAGGTAAGGCGAGCCCGCACCCCCGCAGGCCCCCCCCCCCCACCCCAGCCCGGCCCCTCTCCCCGCTGCCGCCCCTCGGCCCTGCCCGCCCCGTCGGGGCGCGCCCCTGCCTCCCCCCCGCCGCTGGGGACCGCGGCGACGCAGGGTGAGGGGGAGAACGGAAAGACAGGGAAAGAAAAGGAGGAAAAAAAAAAAAGAAAAAAGAAAAAAAAAAAGCCCAGCCAGCTGCAGCACTTTTTGACAGCGTTTTATTTCGCTTGTTTGTTTGCCCAGCCTTCCCACGAGCGCTGCGCGGCAGCCGCACACCCGTCTCCTCCCACCGTGGGATTTTCTGCTTTCTCCAGCCAAAGAGCGTGTTCAACACAAATACTGGTGTCCGGCTCCAGCCGCCCCGTTGGCTGCGCGCCTTACTCGCGACTGCTAATCTAGGAGTGAGAGCCGGCCAGCAAAATAAATAAATAACGTGGTCCCCTGCCTCCCTCGGTAGCCGCTAGGAAATTCCCAGATACAGATAGATACATAAATTTTTTTCCCCTCCCCTCCCCTGTGCTTACAACGCCACACGCTGTCTCAACCCGGGAACAGCTCGCTCGCAAGAAATAGCCAACTCGCAGAGTTCATTTTCCTCGCACAACTTGACACTTTCTTTCTTTCTTTCTTTTTTTTTTTTTTAAGCAAAAAGGCTGGCGAATGCCAGCGGGGCTTCCCCGCCTCCCGCGTGTTTGCTGCATGGCAGCTAAACCCTATTTTAATAGCATCTTTTAGCCAAGTAGCGCGCTAGAAGTGTCAAGAAACACTTGGCAGCAAAAGAAAATAATGGGATCTTTCTAAATATAACCGTTTACCTCGAAACCAGCAGCCTCACACCAGTGAAACGAGCGGCCGAGCCTCGCCCTGCCTGTCTGCAGTAGGGGCACAATCATCCCCCCCTCCGCCCGCTTCCCCCTCCCCGGGTCTAGCCTGAGGCGTCCCAGGGCTCATCCAAAGCGGCATCTCTCCTGGCCCATACCGGCTTTATCCTGAGACTCTGACATTGCTTTTGTTAAACTCCCCGGTCCTTTCTAACCCAAAGGAAGCTCTGCAAAGCTGTCGGACTTGCAGCGATTTGAAACGTCCCTTTCAATAGTGGAGATAGGCTTTAGCTCAAGGTGCCTGATTGTGATGCACAATAACCTTATTGCGAGCGAACAACATAATCCAGCTCCATGTATATTGCATAGGAGAGGAATAATTCCAATCTACTCATTGAAATTCTGCACACACGGACTTTGGGGGTAATATTTAGTGCATGTCAGGCAGGGTCGTGTGACTGTACTAGGCGGGTTTCAAGAGAGCAGGCTCGAATTCCCCCGGCTCAGCCTGATTTCAAATTGTCCAAACCTCGTTTCATGACAGAGCATCTTATGAGAAGATTAAACCCTATAATTCCAGGCAGGAAGATTCTTTATCTAGATCTCTGTTTGCAAAAAGTATGATCCCGGAGACTGGAATGCAAAGAAGAGTTCCCCCAAGGCCTGAATTATTGTCATCGGGACAGGGGAGGGAGAGGCAGGGGTGGTAAAAGGGACATTGATAATGCGCTACAGCAAGTATTTAGAGCAAGCTTCTACATTTAAAATTCAAATACACATCTTGAGTGCCTTGGAAAAGTGGCTCTGCTGTGCAAATAGTGCTTGGAAGGTCCTGGGTTTTTTGGAGAGTATGTGTGTGAATTGGCACATAGGGTTTCTGCACCTGAACAAATAGGGAGGGGGAAAAAGGGGGGCGAAGAAGCTGGGAAAAAAATGGAAGTGTCCTCTCTTCCAAGAGTGTCTGCATTTATTACATGAATCAGAATGACAATGCCGATCCTTTATTGGATTTTAATTAGAGAACCCAAACAAGCACTGCTCAAAGAGGCAGATTTTCACACCTCTGCCAATTCACTGGCATGTTTGTAGAGCTGCTACACTACTAGATCTATTCATCAAGCCCCTGAATATGCAAACAAAGCTCAAGCCAGACCTTTACTTCGGGCTTGTACTAAGGTGTAGTTTGCTAGCGAAGGGCTCCACATAAAGCACATAGCTTGTTTGTTGCCATGTCCTCCCTGAAGAGGCCTGGGAGATCTTGCTGTTTCATTTCTGCAGGAGGAGTGATAAAGTCGTTAGCAAATCAATAACATTCTAATTTTCGCCCTTCCTGTCCTTCCTGAGAAAGTCATTAGGAGACACTCCAAGTGTTTATTTAAATCATAATAGCTTCAGTACCAGCCACAGAGGCAAAATATAAAATCCGACTGCCTTGAGGAGATAAATTGCTAGGGCCCTAAATTGGCATACTGAGTAACTGGGAGAAACCAAGTGAAAGCCAGGGAGGGATCAGGAATGCTAGTAACTGTAGCAAAGACACTTGCTGCCATGAAATACTGTGGGCTATAACCCAACAGGCAGAAAAGGAGCGCTTTTAGGAACAAGCGGGAGTCACTAGGGTAAGTCAGAGACCAGTCTAGGAAATGGCAACGGTCCTTTCTAACCATGACGTACATGAACTGGCTACATTTTCATAGAGAATTTGCAAGAGAGGCTTGAGATTGCTGAAAGTCCTGTGGCATATTTCTGCTTTGTTTAAACTTACCCCCGTTCCTCCTGGCAGGCCTTGTTGGTCTGCAGGGGCTACGGTATTTGGTGTGCGAGCTCTGAGTAACTCCAACAGCTGTTTACCTGTTGCGCATAAAGGAAGGATGCTCAGATTTGACGCAGGCAAGGGGATGCCTTGGACAAAGAGAGGGCAGGGAGCAGAGGCGCCTTCTCCTAGTCCGATGGGAGAAGCGTGGGAGCTGCTTTTGCATGCAGAGGAAAGAGAGCGCGGGTTGGAGGAGCAGCGCGGTCCGACACGCAGGCTGCTGGATGAGGACTCAGGAAAACTGGGGTTTCTTGCTCTTGGCTCCCGGGGGCATAGCGTGCAAGTGAGCTTGCAGCTTGGTGCAAAGTGTCTCTCTCTCCTGCCCTTGGGCGTTTTCTCTCCTGAAGGGATACGCTCCTTTTGTCAGGGTTGCAGGGGGCTGTTGATGAGAACGTGCAATTCCAGAATTGCTGCTGGCACAGCCACTCTCCGAGAGGAAGAGAAATCTTGTTCCAGCAAAATTATTCTGCTTTGAAAGTCTATGAATTAATCTGGCACCGTGTCTCAGATGCAGGGCAAATAGGATCCAAGAAAAGAATTACGCTGGAATAGCCTTTTTAGCTCTGGAATAGCTGAAATATCTTGGCCAGTTTCCTTAAGTAGGCAGACTGCAGCCGTAATTCGACTGATGCAACTCCTCACCCAAAGGGAGATTAACCAGCCCAAACATTGCAGCGCGCTGGCAGGAAGGGCAGAGCAGGTCTTGCACTGCACCGGTGCAGGAAGAGCGGGGCGCGCGCACCCAGCCGAGGCTGGCGGCAGCGAGGAGAGGCGAGCGGCTCTCGCCGGCTCCCGCCCGTGCCTCTCCCGAGGGCAGGGACAGCCCGCGCGGCGTGCCCAGGCCAGGCGGGCAGCCCGGCGCTAACCCCCGTGTGCCTCTCTCCTTGCACAGAGAACTCGGTGGCGGCCAAATCCGGGGGCTGCTTCCCCGGCTCGGCCACGGTGCACCTGGAGCAAGGCGGCACCAAGCTGGTGAAGGACCTGAGCCCCGGGGACCGCGTGCTGGCGGCCGACGCGCAGGGCCGGCTGCTCTACAGCGACTTCCTGGCTTTCCTGGACCGCGAGGACGGCTCGCCCAAACTCTTCTACGCCATCGAGACGCGGCAGCCCCGGGCTCGGCTGCTGCTCACGGCCGCCCACCTGCTCTTCGTGGCCCCCCAACACAACCAGTCGCAGGCGGAGGCGGCCCGGAGCCGGGCGCTCTTCGCCAGCCGCGTGCGGCCGGGCCAGCGGGTCTACGTGTTGGGCGAGGGCGGGCGGCAGCTGCTGCCGGCGGCCGTGCACCGCGTCTGGCTGCAGGAGGAGGCCTCGGGGGCGTACGCCCCGCTCACCGCCCAGGGCACCATCCTCATCGACCGCGTGCTGGCCTCCTGCTACGCCGTCATCGAGGAGCACGGCTGGGCGCACTGGGCCTTCGCCCCTTTCCGCCTGGCCCACGGGCTGCTGGCGGCGCTGGGCCCCGGGGCCGGCGGCCTCCCCGCGCCCGCCCCGCCGGAGCCCGCCGCCGGCCTCCACTGGTACTCGCGCCTCCTCTACCGCATCGGCAGCTGGGTGCTGGATAGTGACTCCCTGCACCCGCTGGGCATGGCCGTGCCGGCCAGCTGAGAGCGCCCGCCGCCGCCGCCGCCGCCGCCGCCGCCGGGCAGAGCGAGGAGAAACAAACCCCTAGAGGAGAAAAGGAAAAAAAAACCCGAAACAAAGCAAAAGCTATTTTTTAAAAACAAAAACGAGAACGAGAGAGAGAGAGACAGAGAGAGCGCGCGGATTGAGACTTAAAGATAATAATAATAAAATAATAATAATAAAGTAGGACAGTCCAAAGTAGACTTTAAGGGAGGCAAAGACCCCGGGAAGTTCTGTTCTGTTTAGTTTATAAATATATATATATTTTTATTTGTTCTTTTGTTTTGTCGTTTTGTTCGTTGTTGGTTTTTTTTTTGTTGTTTTTTTTTTCCTCCTCTCCTGGATATTTATTTCTTTGGTATTTTGAATAGATGTTTTAAATGATATGAACCGGACCTTCAAGAGCCTTAAATAGTTTCTTTGATAATTTATTATCATGTGAACTGTACACACAGGGGAAAAAAATTATTTTGTGAGGCCGAGCAAAACTGCGCAGAGTCTATTTTTCTACATGTCACGTGTGTCCTGACTTTCAGAAAGCGAAATTCTGTCCTTTCCCATCTCTCCATTACATTGCTCCTTCATTTCAGCAAGTCTAAAAAACAAGCAAACGAAAAAGACAAACTTCATGGGGGTCCGTAAATTATATTTTTATACACAGAATTGTAAATTAGATTTTTTTGAGAGATCAATACTTAACTGAATCACATTTCGTTTTTTGAAATAGTGTAAAATATGAGAATATATTATTTTAATTTAAATAGTTTCAAATGTAACGTCATTTCCTGTATTGTTTTCCATGTCTCTTAAATATTTTGCTTTGTAAAAACACCATTTGGCCACGTTCATGGAAGTCAAGACTGTTACACAAACTTTTTATTTGCAAAAACCGTAAGAAACTTTGTTATTTTTAACTTCAAAAAGTTTATTAGAAAATAATATTTTTTAAAAAGCGCACATGGCGGCAATTCTGTGACGATGGAGATGGTAGTTTGTACAGAGGGGAGAAAAGGATGTTTTGCATTAATAAATTGAGAAATAACTGCTGTAAATTTACTAAAATGTATTTTTGAATATTTTGTAATAGTTTTAATAGTTTTATAGAAATAAAATGTGCCATGCACAGTCTGGTTAGTATATAATAACTAAGAGTTCCTGGTGCATCCCATTTTTTTTCTTTTTTTGCTTATTGGTTTAGGAAGCGTAATACCTACAGGAGTGCCCATAATTTTCTTTAGATGTGTTGCTTTATGACTTTTAATTTTGATACTTTCAATGAGTAAACGAATACATCGCATCCGCTTTTAACCTTAAATCTGTTGTACTAACAGTAGAACCTCACTTATTTGCACTAACAACCGGGAGCTGCGTTTTCCATCCCCCAGGGCTCGGACCCATCCTCACCGTCCTTACTCAGGCGCTGCTTCCAGTTTCGGCTCCGGCGTCTGTGTCCACTTCGGGGTTTGCGCCAGCGGCTGCAGAAGTCTCCGCATTGATTTCCACGAGGCCAAAATCGAGTTTGCCCTTTGAAGCAGACTAACCCGACAGCTGCAGTCGCGTTGCAGCATCTCGACAATTTTGATTAGCTTCTGGCGATGTAAATCCGGTGAAATGACACCGAATTTGGTGAATTAAGAGCAATTCGTACCGCTGGTGCTAGAAGAAAAATCTAGCTGCTGGATTTCGCTGTCTCTCTTGCCTGAGTAAAGACGCAGAGTTTGGGGCCTTTTTGGAACCCGCAAAGAAAAGAATGAAACACCCATTAGAAAAAAAAAAAGCATAAAAAAGCATAGTGCTTTGCTAAAAAGGGCGACAAAGCTTGTTCATTTATTCTGAGAGCCGTTCCTTAGTTATAGCGCACCAGAGTCCATCCTGAGACACTGATTAATAGAAGTTTTGGAGATGCGTTTTGGAAGACCAGTGGCCTGGTTGGCTCTGTGGCCTCCTGGCTGAACTGGGCTCAGAAAGCCCTCTGGAGGACCCAGCATCGTGAGGACCCGCTCGCCGGGGCTGGCGGCGCCTGCCGGTTTGGGGATGCCGATCAGTGAGGTTCTGCTGTGCTCTGTGAAACTCTCCGTCCTCTGCCCCAAAGAGGATTTTTCCTTCTTTTTAAAAAAAAAAAGTTTGCAAAACATTGCGCGCGCGTGTCTTAGACAGGACCGTGATGGAAGGGAGCTTTCCTTGAATGTCTTCTCACGTTCTCCACCATTCGCCTGTTTAGGATGTTTGCTCATTCGGCTCCACGGCTCGGCCGCGCCAGAAAGCAGCTCCGCGGCGCCCCGGCAGCCCTCCGCGACGTCTCGACACGGGGCCGCAGCCCGCCGGCTCCCTCCGGCTCCAAAGAGGGTCTGGCATGACCTTCCCTTCTCAAAGCCTGGGAGCTGCTGGAGCGGAGATAGGAGACCACAGCCCCGGTCGCGCGCGCATCCATGTAAAACTCCAAGCGATGGAGTGGCCTCACGAAGGGACAGCCTGTGGGGCCACGCAGCTGAGCTGCACGCATAGGGTCACGCGCAAACGCATCGGGGATTGTAAACGCCTGCAGTGCCGAACGTGGATGTTTCGTGGGCATGTAAAAATGTGATCTCCGAACCAATAAGCCCCTGCATTTTTAAGAGTTTGTCCTTAATATGGTGATGTCTGGGCATCTAAGCTCTTTACCAGTATCTCTGAACAGCAGTTGGTGTTTTTTAAGGACTTTAGTGTGAGAAAATGACAAAGCCAAAGCTTATCTCCTTCAGAGTTCATGTGGTGGAAGTGTTTAGCGATGTCAGCAACTGAACTTAAGACCTTGCTTTTGGGGGGGGGGAGCCTCAATCTGAATCGTAATTGAGATGAGAAAGAGCTATTAGATCAAAGCCCATGCTTTTGAAAGGTAGGATATATTCGCCGACAGAGAACCGAACCTATCAGGCACTGCTGCATTTACTGTAACCCAAAGGCCAAGACGAGCTCAGAGCTTTGCAGCGTGAGAGGAGCTCAGATGCTGTCTTATATTAGCATCAACTTGTTTCGCCAAGTAAAGAAATGCTGTGCTGTATTTCTCATTGCACGTGTTTCTAATGACTATATGCCTCCCTCTCACCACATATTTATTGTATCTCTTGCTGATACCTTCAGCGCGTCACGTCTGGACCACCCCTCCATCGTAGGCGTTAGAAGTGCTTTGTTAGCTGGACCAATACAACCTATAGCTACAGCTCTTGTATGAAGGATCTACTGTCATAACTTTGTGCAAAAAGTCTAGGCAATGTCACAGTTCATTTTCAGGGTCCGAGTATGGCAATAGTTTGTATAAAATGTACACATAGTGGTGGCTACAGAATAGTTTATGACTAAATACATATCTATTACTGTTAAAATAATGTATAAGAATGTACTTGAAGCTATTATCCTTGTGCTCTGTTGTCTGAATAATTAAAGAAATTACAGAGACTTCCTGAAATGTCTGTTATGTGACAGCATTCCTATCATAGACTTTCAGCTCTTTAGTGTTTTTCCTCCCATGTTATTTAAAACGGGATTTGGCGAGCTCACACACTACCTAGCTCTGCCCTCGGCAGCCGCGTGACTTTGCGCGGGAGGTGCAAGTCGGCAGGTGCCTCCTGGCAAACAGGGTAGGAATTCTGCACGTGCCGCTTCGGGTGCTGGCGGGAGCCCCCCTCGTCTCCCCCTTAGAGCCATGCAGACAGATTAATATTTGTGTGTGAAATACTATGTGGATGTGCAAAGAAAACTAATTTCTCAGAGTTTTCTGGAGAGAAAGAGATGCCACGAAGGTCGAACGCTGGAAGTGCTCCTCAGCCTCCTCTGACAAAGCCAAAGTGAGAAGTGGGTCTAATGAGCCTGGGGCTTTTTGTGGTTATTTTTATTTAATCTAACTAGTTATTCACACAGTGCCCAAACCAAAATGCTTATATGTCAGATGATGCACCTGAAGGGAAGTTTGGCTATGCCAATAAAGGAGGGTCACATCCATAGTGCAACTTAAGTCCAAGCCAAGAAGTAGAGTAAATCAGGTATTTCAGTTCCAGGTAGCCAGGCAGGGCCACAGCTGACAGCCCTTCATGTTGTCACAAGTAAAAGCTTGCTTAGCTACGTCTTTATAGGCATGTGTGTGTAAATATATGTATATACATCATAAACACACGTATGTGTATATGTGTATATACATGTGTATGCATAATATTGCAGCCTGCATACTAAGAGCTTAGTGTATCCTACCAGACTATAAATGTGTTTGCAGTGGCCCTCCCGAGCATTTCACATCATGTTCAGATTGAACAGGCTGATTTAAATCAGCTGAGTTTGGTGATAATTGGACAGCAATTTTGCAGCTCCAGTATGACATATATTTCAATTACAGTGGGAAGAAAATCAGAACAAGCATTTTATTTTACTCATTACTGCAAGCCATAAGGGACCATTAGCTTTCCTAAGCTTTTGAAGCTTTTGAAAGTCTCTCTTCAGCAGTTTCTGCCTTATAACTAGTGTAAACTTGACCCCCCCCCCCAAGGAAAGCTCTGTTTTCCACATACAGAATATTTTCTAGCTTTCAATGGAGTAGTGTTAATGATGTGCTCCTTGGCCTGCACAGGCAGAAATAAAAAAAAAGCTTTTTAAAAAGTGAATCTTTAAGAGAGATGGGATTTTCCCAGATTTTGCTGGGAGTAGGATGAGGTCCACAGACATTATTTATGCTGGAAATGTTAAATACCATTTTTGATAACTTGCATTTGGAGTGTTTAGTCTTAAGCACTTAAATAATTTCGATTTTCAGGACTGACTGATGAAAAAAAGTGAGCAAATCCAGGAAATATGAGTTTAAAAATCCAATCTCAGTTCCAGTAAAATCAGCTGCAGCTTTCAGAGCTGATCTGAGTGCACAAGGAGTTATTCTGCCACCTTAAAGCACAGTCTAGGACCCTTGTGTAACTTTTTATTCCCCTACTATTTTTAAGTGAGAGCAAGCCTACTCCTCTACCAAATCTTGATGCAATTCAGAAATAAAATCACCCTGGAGCAAGGACCTGCTGCCTCTTCGCAGCCGTGTCTCTTTGGGACATCGTCAGCTCTCCTTTAAAAAGGGATTTTGCTCTGGGTAAAAATCTGGAAAACATTGTAGCGCTCTAAGTCTCTAGTCTTTTCATGGCATTTGCTGTTAAGGGATGAATGATAAATCTGTATGTAATGATAACAACATCCTGTTTCTCTCACCCGTACATAGCCACACTATGTCACACACCTGGCATAGGGTTTCACTGTGGGGAGGAAGCAGTGGGGCCTTCTCCTTTCCAGCTCCGAGCATCTCCAAGGACAGAGATCCACAGCCTCTCTGGGTAACTAATCTTGTTAAATACTTTGCCTAAATATTGCTAACAACATTATATTCCACCTACCAAAAATTTCCCTTTATATTCTCTTTGTATTTACTTTTTTTTTGGGGGGGGAGAGGGGGAGGAAATGACACCTGGAGTTAAAATAATATAATATTTAAGAAATTACAGCTTCAAAAATTGGGAATTTCTGAGGTCTGCTCAGCTTTGCTTCTGCTGCTGCAACCTGCTCCTCATAGAGACAACAGGAATATTTGCTGAGGGTAACATGACTTGCCCAGTTAGCCTTTTTCTCTGTAAGTCAGTTCCATCCTCTTTCCTACAATAGCAAGCACTGCTTTTAATTATTAGACTATGATGAACGCAAATAAATATTAGTCTCAGGATTGCTCACAAGCAACTTTCTTCAGCCAGCCTTGGTGCAAGCTTTGTTGGTTCTCCCAAGTGATGCCCTTTCTACTCTACAAGGTTTTTTTAGAAGCAAGTAATAAATGTACAGTATCGAACAAGTCCGTTCTGGCACAGTATTTGTGTGAATAACCATTTGTGCTAACACTAGTGGAACCTATGGGATTCACAGGCAACAAGAAGTTCAACTGCCATTCAAATATTTGCAAATAGTGAATCATGTAGTCCCACAAATAACAACAAACCGACCTGGTTGCTTTCATTGAGGAAAATGATTATGAATCACTGTGTACTATGGGCCCAATCCAACAACCACCAGCGTCAAAAGGAGTCTTTCTGCAACTTCAAATGGGCATGGAGCTAAGCTGTGTTTGCTCAGCTTTACTCGGTGAACCCCTTGCTTTCATATTGCATGATTAAATAATAGCATTTATCAGATGAGCAAGAATTTCATAGAGCAGCCAACAGTGGGCAAATGTCATCTCTTGACTGCATGTGTGCAGCTCCCACTGATGTCAGTAGGGTTATGTATGGGCAAAATGAGGTCAGGCTGTGTTGTCCTACTTTATGTGCCCTGTGGTATTACACTCAATTAACTTTGTCTCTCAGGACGCAGTCTCCCTCCCACTGAAGTCACCAGGAACTTTGTCACAGTGTAGGAGAAGGCATGAAATATTAGTCTTTGATCTAGAGTGCAACAATGTACGTTTAACTCATGTATTTAGCAGCAAGAAGCTGCCTCTAAAGGGGGCTTAAACTCACGAGGCAAAAATAATTCCATGAAATGAATATGTGTGGTATTTCCAGGAGCACCTAGCAGCTTTGTAAACTCCTTCACAGTCTTGCGGAGCATGATGGCCTCAGCAAAAGCTTCTTCCCCAGCCAGCACAGCACCTTCTCTGCTGTCCACCAAGAGTTCCCCAGGGAGAGCACAGAGAGATGCTGAGTGTTGTAGCAGAGGAGAGGCAGAGCAGGAGACTCGGCCCTATCTTCTGTGAGGGTGACCACATACTAGGTTACTTGGAAAATATTAACCACTGATCATGAAGCAGAACTGTCAGTATCCATAGGGATGCCAGGTGAAGGCGAAAGCAGTAAAAATCACACAGTACAAACAAATCTTGTGTTGTCAGAATAATGCTGTGCTTTAAGTGAATCTCAGTTCAGTTTCTGCCTCTTCCACAGGTTTCTTCTGATCTTGAGCAAGTAACCTGATCTCCTTCTGCCTTCCCTAGAGTTGTGCAGGGTACTCTGAGGCTAATTTGTGCTCTGCATGACTAGAAGTGTAATGATTCAGATCTATAGACTTTTGTGTCACTGAGAGGAATCTCTTTTGCTTATACATTTTGAAGCCCAGGGAAGATTCAGAACTGTCATGCACAGGTGTACCTTTGCTAGCAGCTCGTGTGAAAGCCCTCTTATTTATATGTTGGTTAACAAATTAAATGGTATTTCTTTTTTAAATATTTCACAGCTCTCAGCACCAGGCATCTTTAAACATAGTATAAGCGTGGTAGGCTTTTGAATGTGTCTCCATGAGTCTCTTGGTAAAGTCAATAGGACCTGGAGAGCAATTTGGTTCACCTGGAAGTAGGTACCTAGTGGCTAGCTGGAAGGATCTAGGTTGCCATGAGGTCTGTGGAGTGTGAAGGGAACTGAGACACCAAGAGCTCACGCCAGCACCTGCATTTGGTGTCTAAACGTAGATGTCCTAACGTGGAGCTGAATTTTGCCTGAAATGTCGCCTCAGCCCTCTGTTTTCTGTAGAGGCTTCCCATGGGATGCTGGATCATGCTGAGGACCTCTGTGATTCATCCAGTGGTCCCAGCTCAGGGTGCATAAAAGATTTTTTGTAGCTTCATGAAGAGGCTGGTTTTTGACCAATTCACCCTTCCAGCTGTGCCCATGGCCAGGGTAAATCTGGTGTAGCCAGAAAAGTTTTCTCAGAGGCCAGTCCTCCACTGCAGGATGAGCTGTGCAAGACTTCAGAAGCACCACAAACCTCAGCACCTTTCATGCCAAGTGCGAGGCACGCTTGTTCAGCCTTGCCTTTGTCGGTATAAACACAGTGCACGTACAGTATAGTTAATTAAAACTATTCCCACTCCATTTTCCCCTAGGGTGAAGGAAGGGAGAAAAGATAGAACCACATGGGAGAGGTATTAGTCACATTGCTTAATGCAGTCTGGAGGGGGGCACCCAATACAGTGGAGAAAAAAATCCATAAAGGTCTGAGAGAGCACTGTGGAGAGAGCCCTGTCTCTGGAAAGAAACTTCCCTTAATCCTTGTACTGTCAAAGGGAGGAAGCGGTATGTTTCTGAGAGAGCTCAGAAACAGAGATCGTGCATTTTCTGAGGTGAAAAGACATGGAGGTCTGCCACTAACACCTGCCTGATCTTTCCTTCACGCCTTAGACCTTTGGGGATCTTGGGACCCTTCCATCCTCCAGACGTCCAGCTCTCGGACAAATGAGAGAAACGACAGAGAAGGCACAGACAGCGAGGCATTTGCAGGACATTGGAGTTGTACACTGGCGTGCTTGCTGATGGCTCAGTCTCAGTGACTCAGCTCTGGACCTGGGAGCCTTCCCAGGCTTCAGAAGCAGAACAAGAACAGCCTAGAGCTCTCCCGCGCACTGCTCCTCATGAGCCAGCAGGACCCAATTACTCTTGGAGACATCAGGAAGTTGCTCTGGTCTTTATTTTGCGGTGTTTGGATGCAAAAAAGGCTCATTCAGGGAAAGCAAATGTGCTGGTCTGTTCTCAGCACTCTAATGTGCAGGGTTATTTTCCTCCACCGTGGGAGAGGCACCAGGCTCCATTCCCAAGTGCCAGGGCAGACGTTCTCGACAGGGAATGTAGGACAGGAGACAAACTCTTCAAAGTGCTCTTCATTTCATACCACGTCAGGTTAGCCAGCGTCTAGCTTTTGTCAGCTGGTGAGCAGCTTGGCACTGAGACCATGGTGCTGTCACGGGAGGAACCACAGCTCAGTACCTGCTGATGTTTGGGACCACCCTGGGTCACCAGTTCCCCCAGTGACTTCCAGCAGATGAAGAGTGCTACTGGGTGCAGAAGAAAAGGCATAGCCTGGTGGGACCTTGCTGGTGAGGGCCCTGGCCATGGTAGAGCAGTTGTTAGAAGGAGAAGCCAATGTAACACTGTGAGAAAGGACTTGAGTAACACCAAGGGGTTTCCGCTTAGCTAAATAAGATCCTGGAGGGTCAATGGGGTCTATGACGAACCTACACAAGCAGTAGCAAAGCAAAACATGATTAACCTGGCTGCACTTAGAAATGGGCAGGATATTGCTGGTCATCCGAGCAAAAGGCAACATCGCAGTACAATCTCCTGGCCCTGGCGCATGGGTAACTAATCATGGCAATCTTGTTTGAGAGCATTTTGCGCTCAAGTTGCTGACTTGGGATTAGGGCATTTACAGTGTGCCCCAACATCAAGAGAAGTTTGCAGGATAGGACCCCAAAGGATCCCAGATGTCCAAAGGAAAAAAAAAAAGTTAAGTTTCACACTGTAGGATAGCACATTTCCAACAAGTCAAATCGTCACTTTATAAAGGCAAAAAAGCTCAAGTTTGGGTTTCCATTGTATTTATTGACTCCAGCAATATACAGCAGGGGCACTTTTCACATGATCACAAGGAGTTCAGTTTTAGGTGGTTTTTTTTCTCATCAAGGAAACATCTGCACATCAGTTATCAACTGAAACTGAGAATCAAATGCACATATAAATATTATTTCACGTTTCTGTATAACAGAATAGGCAGCAAAATTAGAATATTTTCTTGCAGATTGATACATCAGAACTATTCTTTTCCTATTTATAGGAATCCTGATAGGACAAAATTGTTTATTGAGAGTTAAATAATTACATCTGGTATGATGAATATCAAACCCAGTGGAAGCTGTTTCGTATTAAAAAAGAAATACAGGGCCAAATTTCCTCTTGATGAATATAGGCACAGCTTTCTAAACTTCCTCAAAGTTTCATCCTTTACACCAAAATAATATTCAGCCCAAGCAGTTTATATAAACAAGCGTTATACATGTGTACAAAGAAAGCTTGGTTTTAAAAAATATCCCTTTGAAAAAGAAGAAAAAAAAAGAAAGAAACCCCCAAATCTTTCCAGATTCTCTCCTTTTGGTGGAATCAAAGTGACCTCTAGTGATTCACTGTTAACTGTGCAGCTCAGCAGCTAGAAAGCACAGAGCACTATTGATACAATGATACGATGGCATCTTATCTGGTTTAAATGTAATCAATACTTGATTAAAGCTAAATTATAGCAATTAATGACTGTTACAACAATCATTTCTACAATTCGAGTATAAAATATTTTCCCCAAATTTACTGTTTCTCATCATGCAAGTCTGACACTGTTAAAAGAAGTGGATTGTTTTTATTAGACCATTAAAAATAAGCAACACAATGAATTTATTAGTAACTTATCATCCATGTGTCTTCTGGCACTGCTGCCGTGCTATTCTTTGGGATTAGGCAGGATAGGAAGCACACCAGCTATGTGAGTTAACTCATTTCTTCACGGTTTTTGGAACAGTCACAGGCTGATCACAAAATTATTACCAGTTGTTTGTTACGCAGCGTAACGTGGAGTGCTCCTGTAGGGTTAAGCCCTCTCCTTCAGTGAGCTTCAAATAGTCTGGACAAAAGAAAGGAGGTTTTTACCACTACAAGGTGATTTTTTTTTTTCTCTCAAACTATCAAGTTTAAAAAAAAAAAAGAGTATAAAGAGAGGATGTTACAATTAATCATCAATGTGGAAAAGTAAAAATATATCAGCCAAATTATGTCAGTTTACCATGAAAATCAATAGAATCAGGGGGTAGAAATGGGATATCACTCACGTTACTCCCCGGCATATAATCATTCAGACGGCAAGGAGGGAAGCTCAGCCAGCAGCGAGATGATTGTGTGCTCTGGCCTAATATCCCCCAGGGATATTTCAGTGTTCGAGCGGGCAGCAGAAATTATCGATTCCTTCGGCACAGGAGGTAGGGATGAGCATGAAGAAGACTCGGAGCTGGGCTGAGGCTCAGAATGCAGATTTCTTTTTTTTTTTTTTGAACACATCTTCTGTAGGTTAGATGTGTCAATCTCTGAACCAGAAACAGGTGAAAACCAGGACATTGTTCCTGCAAGGAGAAAAAAAAAAAAATCATGTAGCTGCTTTTGTTTCACACGTATTTGAGAAACAGCCTCTCCAACCTTCCCTTCGATGCTTTCACTCTCCCTCATCATGGCCGTTTCCATTAAAGACCATGGGGTTTTGCATCTGTTACCCAAGTCAAGAGGCGGAAAGGAGGACAAGAACATTTCCTCCTTCCTGCTCACCTCCCCTTTGACCGGCTCTCTACCATGGCCGTGCACAGAGCAAATTGCCGGTTGAGTCTTTTCCAGAGCTCTTCTAGCGCTCCCTGTAATTTGCGCGCAGGCACTGCCGCAACTGTCGTAACGAAACTCGTTCCCTTGTTGTGGTCAGCGCTACCTCCATCACCCGTTTGCAATAAAGCTCCCTTTTTTTGCCTGGATTTGTCAGCACCTTCCACTCCTACCGACAAGTATTATTTAGGACATGTGTAAGATAAGCTTTGGAATAGCTTCTCATGAAAACAAGGCTTACAGAATTCGAGGCGTTGGACCTGCTGGGTCGGCCAGGACCACAGGAGGCAACGGGATGCTTCTGCTCTCTGGGGGGTTCCTGGGGGAAACTGTACCTCGTTGCCGACCCCCGCGGTTCTCCATCCTGGACGTTCCCACGGCTGGGTCAAACATAGGCGCCAGCCTCTTATTAGTTGCCAACCTGTTGTTTCACCTTAAAACACTGAGGAACGTCTTCCAAATTCAGCCTTTTCCATCCGGGGACATGAACGAACTTGAATGAGTAAAATTGTGCCTGTGTTTGTCCAGGGCTTAGTAATAAGGCAGAGAACATGCATTTGTTGTTGAATAATGCGTCTAGCTACCAAAGAGAGACGGAGCCCACGCTCTCTGGCGTGTCTGGGTAACCCCTCTTCAGAGCCGCTCTTGGGGGAGAGCAACAGTTCCTACTCACACTTCTGTGTTAAATCAAATATTACTTGACCTATGTTCACTTTTTCAGATTCACCACCTAAATGAAAAAAATTTTGTCGCTAGAAGTAAATCCAAAAAAAGAGGTGGGGAAGAAAAAACAAGCTCCTCAACCCAGACTTATCTGGGACTAATTCTTAAATTATCTTTTAAAATTAGGTGTCTTTATTAGCGTTAAATCCAAATATTACTTTGGACTTAACTTTGGATCATTTCTTTCACACAGAAAGAAACTTGCACATTTTATTGAGCTCCCTATTCATTTTCTTTTTATTTTAAAAAATTAGATAATTTTAATGAAAGCTGGAAAAAATATTTTGTCTTGAAAGAGTCACTTTCTGGTGAAGAATCATTTTCTTATTTTTAAAGCCAGAACTGTGATCATCTGAGATACTTGCACGGTCTTTGAGTCATAAACCTGAAAGTTGTAAAAATATAATTTATTTTATATGTGCATGCTGTGGCTTTAGTTTTCCAGCTAAGGAATGAGAATACAGAAGCTGGTTTCACTTTTGTGGTCTAATAGGTCAGTGCAGATTTACCATTTAAAACATGTGGAGCCATAAATACACAGCAAAACAAATTGTTGCTGTTGCTGTGATCCAAACCCCAAATTAAAAACAAATACAAATTAGAAATCCCCTTTAGAAATCTCATCTGTCTAAAGCTACTGAAATACGGTCTTGATGATAGAACTTGTTAGATTGTATTGGGGCGTAATATTTAGACTTTTTAGAGCATTCTTGCCAAATCCCATTTTTAATTTTGAATAGCCTAAAACTTAGAGGTGTTTTAAAATTTCTGGTTCCTGGAGTCGTGTGATTGCATGAAACCAAAACTTCCTTTCAAAATGATCTTGTATTTATTTCACGGTTAAGTTTTAAGAGTTGAAGCTGGCATCATGGCACAAGTCAAAGGTAGTACAGTGGAACATTTAAATCCTGCGATGCTTGAAGCTATAGAAAAGTGTAAAATAGCCATCTGGAAAAGAGTCAACACAGTTTAATCTATTTACTTGATCCTCTATGGACACCTTTTTGAAGGAATTGAAACATGATGGTTTTGCATATTTCATAAACTTTCACTGTTGTCTGAAAAAAATTTTTCCTAAGGAAAGTAGATTTGACAACCTGTTCCTTAAAAGGGTCCCATCAGATTTACTGAGAATGAAAGAAATAGTGGAATACAGAGAAAGAAATTATTCAGATAGCCTGGAGAAATGAATAGTGAGTAATATGCTCCTACAGGCCCTTCCTAGTTTTCCATGGAGTTTCATTTTTCCAGCTGTGGAGCGTCAAGAGCTGATTTAGAAACGCGCAAGGAGGGATCAAGTGAGGCTGGTGTGTGGGATAGGGGGGCCTGAACGTCGGGACCTGGAGGTCTTCTCCACTCCCGTGTCCCCATCTCTCTCCATGGGAGTTTCCAAGCAGAGTGAACTTCTCTGACTCCCATACCAGAGAGTAACAAAATGAAAAAAGCAAGTAACAAAATGATAACAGCACATGGCTCCCTGGCTCCAGCAGGGCTGTACAATCTGCCAAACATATTTTTAGGCCTAAAGCAAAAAAAAAAAAAAAGTTTGCAAACAAAGCCTTGTATCAACTGAAATGACAATGTCCTGATACTTTGCCCAAATGCATCTGAAAGCCCATAAGAAGCAGTGAAATAAATGGCTGTTCTCTCTGTACCTTCATGTGTTGTCCCTGTGTCTGAGCCAATTTTGTGATATCAATAAAGTATTGAAAATGCATTTGTAGTCTTTTCTTTATCATTCTTTTCAGGCGCTCTTGCAAAAAGCAAAAACAGATACTAACATAACTGCAGGCAGATCTCACTCCTGGAGACAAGCTGGCAAGATAGTGAGCAGCAAAGAAATCAGCTTTTTTTGAAGATTGCAAAGGGCTAAGGGTAAACGACCAAAAGTCAGGTTTTGTTGCTAAGCTTTGCATAAGAAATTAAAACAAAAAGCAAAAGGTTCTTGAACCCTCTGCGTAAAGATGAAGCAACGCAAGAGCAACTTTGTTCATTTTGCATCGAGGAGGGAGTCAGAGTAATTGAGGTAGGGCTTAAAAAGTAGGTGAGTACATCGCCGTGGTGTTCTGTAGGATGCTGATTCTGAACATGGGAGAAAAAGAAGGAAGGCTAATGGTACCAAGGGCTACTGCATTCACCATGGAAGTAAAATATAAATAAATAAAATAATAATATAGTGTTTAAGGTGTTCAAAACAAGAAGCCTTGCTAATCTCCATCCGAGAACCAGCGGGGATGGACGTGTGAGATTATGCGTCCAGGAGGGAGGATTTTAAATGCATTCATCGAATTGGCCTTGTTGGCATGTGACTGGAGAACTGCGAAGACAGAAACTCCAATTTGCAACATGGAGAAAGGGACGTGGAGAATAGTAGGGCAAATACCTTGATCCTAGTATTGCACAAGATTATAAAACAAGTTTTGGATGAAAGAATGATCAAAGATAGAGAGCCAAATGGAAAATGGGATATATTGTACTAGATTGATTGGGTCAGGTTAATGTAGAATAGTTCTTTCATATAGTAAGTGATTTCATTTTATTTTTAGACAGAACAATTGATCAGAGAAGTATTTGAAATGATGTTACCTCAGTATGTGCTACCTAAGCCAGAGAAGGTGGAAACAAGTGCGAGAACTGCAGACACAGTAATGAGGGGCTAAAAGGCCCCACAATGGGTTAGGAAGGGCTTACTTACTACAAAAATGGACAGAGCAGACAAATGGATTTCCTCAAGCATCGATCTTTGCACTGATCTATTTTAATACCCCTGGCAGAAGTTTTAGGAGCAAACTGTCCCGGGTGACATGAAGAGATTTGCCATTGTCGATAAAGAAGATGACCAAGTGCTAGCCAGTACGAAGAAGATGACCTTGAACACCAAAATAGTAGAAACGGTATGAAAATGAATAGCAAGAAGTGTTACTTGCACCCTTAAGCAGTAAAAACAGTTATTGTTATTACAAGCTGGAGGGAACAGAGGAGGAATGAGTCCTACAGGCACTAGCCAGCTCCCAAACACCCGTTGTGAGTGTGGCATGACCATGCAAAAAGCTAATAGGATGCCAGAATGCATCAGGTGAAGTAATTCCAACAGAGTTAGGGGAAAAGCTTTGGGAAAAGGCGCATATGCACGGGAAGGAAGGTTGTTTCTAAAGTAAAGTTTCTTGGTTCTCTTGCTCAGGACGAGCAATAAGCTCCTGGGGGAGCTGGACTCTATAAAATGAGAGTTTACAGACCTACCCTCTGCAGGAAGGACTTCTTGCCTTAAAATGTATTAGCACCAGTCAGTCACACAAGTAAAGGAAAAATAAGCACTCCGCAGTGAATTATGTCTCTCTAGGAATTTCATCAAGCTTCACAAAGAGGAGGAGAGATATCTCTATAGCTAATTACCTGCTGTTTAAACCAGTGTTTAACAAAAACCTCCGCTTAGGTGTCTGAATGAATTTTCAGCACTGACAAGCCTAACCTAGAGGTGCAGTAGCAGCGGTTAAGAGATGGATAGATACACAGGTCAGCCTGTGGGAATAGCTAGCCAGAGGTAATAAACGTTGGCAAATTAGGCATGCCAAAACTGGAGCGAACACGTTAAGCTCAGCACTGACGGACGAACACGTGGAAAGGCAGCCTGGACACGTGGGGCTGGGAAGGATCTCTCGCGGACCACGGTTATTTAGGGTACCCGGCGCCTGCAGCATCCTTGCCTGATTTGTCCGCTGCACGTATGGCAGCGGGGCCGGCTCCCTGCCCCTCCTTCGCGACCCTCCGAGCCAGGCGAGCGTTTCGAGAGCGCTGAAACGGCCTTAACGGGCTCTGCAGCCTGCGCCCGGGAGCAACGGGGACCTTCAGCTCCGGCTACAAACCAGGCGGCTGTTTAAAGGAAGCGCCGCGCGGGGAGCGCCGGGGCCCTTCCCCGCTCAGGAATGCGGCAGCTGAGTCACGGCCGGCCGCTGCCACCGGCGCTGGTGGGATCTATCGGGGTCTGGGTCCGGGTGACTCACGTGGCATGTAGCAAGCTGGAGAGCCCTTCGCCGGCTTGGGTAGGAGTCTGAGCGCAAGTCAGCGCGGCAGAGTAACTGTCCTGCCCTATAGAGGCTTGGGGGGTCTCTCTGCGGCAGTTCCCATTTCACTAATTCTCATCAGGCTCTGCGCGAGACTACGTCTGCCGTTAGCGTTTGCTCGGGGCGCTCTCCGTGTGGGTTCGTTCCTGCTTGGATCGTCCTGGAAGAGCCGCTTTGGGAAAGGCCAGAGCCTGCTGCAGGGGCAGACGTGCAGGAGCTGGCACAGCTGCACAGGTCACTCTGCAAGGATGCACAACGTGGGGCGCAGCTGCAAAGACTGGACCCAAAGCAAAAAAACACTGGGTCCCAAACCACGATCAAACTATCAGGATTGGTTTCTTCCTGGGACTAAACAGAATCTGTTTTTATTTTATATGTATACTGGTATTATTGAATCAAAATCTTCCCTTTTCAGCTACGCTCTGGGTAAAGCAAATGACAATTAACCTGATTCAGCTGTGAGTTAATTCATTTAATCTCCAGGTGCCCTTAGTCTTGAAATTAATACCCCTAAAATACTGCTAAACAGTGTTCAAATCTCTCCCTTTAATTATGTGTATAATTAAGCTAATTTAGAAACCAGCTAGAAGTACGGAGATTAAACTGGAGGCTTTGTGCCTCTTTCCCACTAACAGCCAAATAACTTTTTCCAGGTTAGACTTACCCATGTGCTTTGAGACCCGGTTTCCCTGGCCTGGATGCGGCCGGCGCCGGCTGCCCGAGGATGCTCGGCAGCCTGCTGTCCCGCACAGCCTTCCCGAGCTCCGAGCACCACCTGCTGACACGTTGCCTAAAAACATCCCAACGTTCAGCTCTGCAAAATGCTGAGTAAAATAGCCTCTGTGGCCTTATTTGGGCTTTTGGCAGGCTCCCTGGCATCCACCTTCAGGTAAATCGAGTTAAACTATTGTTCTGTATTGTTCTCAGCTGCAAGCCTGCTCCTTTGGTTTCCTCCCCGCAAGCTGGAAAGGGTTTCTTCTCCCCTACCCTTCCTCCCCTTGCATTTCCAGCAGATCAGCTGGACTTACAGAGGTTATTTTTTTCTCACCCCGAACCTTGCTTCTCAGACACCGTCCACCATGGTCCCAGCGGTGCTACTGCCAAAGTCGATTAGAAATGTCCCTTTGCCACTGCTGAAATGCAGACCTGATTCTTTGCATTAAATTGGGTAAAAGCTTAAGAGGATTTAAAAACAGAAGGGGAGCTGGACTTTATTTATAACAGGAGTTCGCACTCTGTTCACCTTCATAAGACAAGTGCAAGGAATGTGAGAACCGCGTCACGCAGAACGTAATCAGCTGGGGAAACGGCTGCAGCGTGCAAGAGGACAGGGCTGACCGAGGAGGCAGGCCCTGAGCATTTTTCCTCCAGTGAGTGGTAGCAGTAAAGTCACTGTTTCAACTCAGTGAGGACCAAATGAACAAAAACGCCTTTGGGCCGGATGGGGCCACAGCAAGCACAGTGATAGAGAGGGCCAGAGCCTGGTGCCACCTCCATTGCTGGTGCCACCACAAAGATACTTGAGTTCAATAAATCCACTTTCAATATACTATTTCTTTTGTCTCCTGCCAAGAAGTAAGTATCCCTGAAGCCTGCCACCAACCCCCACTTTGCTGTCACAGGCGCTCGAGCTCATATTGCCCATGCTGGGGTCTTCAGGCAAGTGGAGACAGTGGTGGTGACCCGGGCTGCTGGCTCTGGTCACCGTCATGGGGGAGCCTCGTCCCTGGGCCACGCCAGCACGGCCACCCCGCTCACTTCGCCAGGTTTAGCCTGCATTTTGCACTTTGCAGGAATCGGGACCTTGGGCTGGAGCTCGAGCCCAGCGCTCCCGGCACTGGCCCTGCAAGGCCACCACTGCCTTGTGCATTAGCAAGCACTTTCCAAAGCTGTTTGGTTCCCCGCCTTTGCAATATGCTTCTGTCTAAAGACATTGCTGGGTTACTTATGCAGACAAAACACAGAAAGCAAAACCCTTCTAATTGGTCCCTGTGAGTGGATTTCAGCCTGGTCACGTCTCCGGCGCAGGTAGTCTGACCTCAGTTTTTTACGCCTTTTCCAAAATCACATGTTTAAACCCGTTCTCTCAGAATATTCTAGGGCATTTTGTAGAAATGAAACTAGTCTAAAGCTCCTACAAGCTTTTTTTCTTTCAATGCCTTTCTAAATAGCAGCACAAAGGCCATATTCCTATGGGAAATGTGCTCTTTCCCTGCTTGCTGCAGCCACCAAACCTGCAGGCAGCTTGCTGGAGCCGTCCCCTCGCTCCCGGCACCGGAGAGCCCTCAGGGTTTATCCATCAGACCCAGCTGCCCAGCATCTCTTTGCAAATCTGTGCCTCTCAGGACCTCTTTCCCTGTGTCTCTCAGTTTCGTGTGAGCGGGCAAAACTTCTGGGAGCTGAACTCCACATTTAGCACCTCAACGCCTAGGACATCCCTTCTGGCTGCTCAGTGTCATGTCTTCCCACCCCAGTTCTCCGCACAGGTTCGTATGGGCAACTCCACACCCTGGGATCCCTCCGCTGAGCCTGGCAACCCGCAGCCTGCACCGGAGCTAAGCAAGGCTTGGTGGCCACAGCCCATTCGTATCATTGCCAAAATCACCAGGTAAATATTTACACCCTCTCATTATATTATGCAGAAGGGGAGAAAAAAGCCAGTGAGAGTATTAAAAAAAAAAAAAAAAGGAGTTAGAGGCAGGCTCTGTTTGCTCCTGGGAGCAGAGAGGAGCTGGGCGGAGGTGGCACTGCCAGGCGGCTGGCGGGAGGGGAGCACCCGCCATCCCGGGGCAGGACGTCTCCCCGCGTCTCTGGGAAATGCATCTACAATTGCTGGCCTGGGGATGGGCAGAGGTGTGTGTGTGGTTGCAGGACACATATGAGACTTAATAATTTAACTTTATGAGGTTGAGGAAAAAGAAAAGCCCTTATACCATCACACCCAGCTAGAGCTCTTGCAACAAAAATCACCTCTCTTAATACCTTTCAGAGAGTTGGTAGCAGTCATTAGCTCTGTTTCTCACATAAGCTCATGCTCCCTTAAGATGGACTCATCAACAGAACACAACCTAAAAAAGTCTGAAAAGTTTTGTGAAGTTTGGCCCTTTTGTTTGTTTTTTTTTTTTTTTTGGTCTTTCATCACGGGTAACTTCACATCTTTGCTCAGGAGACCTGAATGAAACATCCTTTCCACAGAGAGCCCATAGGGGTCTGTTGCCAGCCCTTCTGCTGCCTGCTCCAAACTTTTAAAAGTCAGTGGGATTTGAAACAGTCTATCACTTCCTTTCAGATTTGTGATTTTTCAAATTTCTCGCCTTTAGTATTTTGACCCCACGCACAAGAACTTTTGACTGAAAGTCTGATGTCAAAAACATGATTTTGGAAGGGATTAAAGAAGACACAGTCAGTATGGCAAGAACTGGGGTCGACATTTCCCTACCAACACAGCCCTGCTGGTGACAGAGGACGGAGTTGGCTGTGGATATTGCCGGTGTGGTGACATCTCCCAAAGCTCCGGTGCAGACCGTGGCAGAGAAGCCCTAGCAGACCCTGATGCTCCCGCAGCAAGTCCCCGATGCCCGAGTGGGTGCAGACCACACGTTGCACCGCTGAGCCCTGGGGCAAAGCAACCAGACATGGAGAAACTAGAGACCCTGCAGAGCCTTCTGCTGAAATTGGGCATCGGAGCTCTGCTCCACTGCAGGAGGTTCAATCATCAGCTGCTTGTGCTAGCACAGACGCCAAACTATTCGGATGCCCTGATTTTATCTGGATGTCCAGCACTGACCAAGGGTGCTGCATGGCTTTCTGTAAGATTTACAGAAACTGCCTTAAATAGTAAGTTCCCCATTGCTGAATTGAAAAGGTTTCTCCTTGTGGCCTGCAGTATGAACAGCATCTGCAGAGGTCTCTCCAGGACACTTTCTGGACAGTCCAAGCATTTTGTCACCTGGACCATGCTTCTAGGACTGAAGGTTTCTCCTCACCTTCCATAGGGTCTTCTCTTCATCCCTGCGGTGAACATCACTTTAGCGTCCCTCCTTTCCCTGCTTCCATGCCTCCTTGGTTGGTGATCCTGGTTCAGATTAATATTCTCAAATATTATTTTTTAACATACACATGAAGCTGGGAGAATTGCAGGGGGACCTCTGGCAACCAGGACCACATGCTCAGAGTGAACCAAATCACTCCTGTGGGATGGAAACAAAGAATTCCTTCATTCCCAGTTGGGTTTTTTTGTTTGGTTGTTTTTGTGCTTTTCTTTCTTTTTCTTTTTCTTTTTCTTTTCTTTTCTTTCTTTTTTTTTTTTTTTAAGAGAGCACTCTTTTGATAAAATGAGTATTTCTGTGCTCAGTAAATTACCCTACTTCGTTACCCCATCCCCACTGGGGGAGAGGGAAATGCCAGTGTCTGATGTAAGAACTCCCAGCTACTTTTCTCTTCTCTAACTCTTCCATTTCCCAGTGCAGAAAAATGAGTGGATCCTTTTCTACCTAAACACAGTAACGTTTTTACTGTGATGGGCAGAGGATGCTCTGAACACGCTGTTGCAGCTGCTGCTCTCTCCAGGCTGGTGAAGATGCACCCTCCTATGAAGACCTCCGGTATCGACCATGGAAATGGTGCTTTCTAGCTGTGAGGAGCAGCAGGGAAACCTGCCAAAGCTGACAGCTCTTGTTTCTGAGAACGGTGGTTCTCTGTATGCCAGTAAAGTGTTTCAGAGCCTGGCTTGCCCACCAGGTTGTGATGCTTTTGTCACTGTGTGGTGGCCACAAGAATATTTTCTTCTCAGGCAGGAGCATGGTCTCTAGCACTCCTGCCACATGACAAATACTCACCCCATTTCCTCCTGAGACTAAACAAGTGGAAAGAAACTAAAAAGGCAGCAACCAATATCCACGGTAGGTCATACTAGAAACATCTAGCATGCTTTGCCTGGTGCACAAGCCACAGGATTCACTGCGAACAGTGGCAAAGTGCCAGTTATTCTCCATAAAGCCCTAAGTGGCCTATAAAAACCTGGGAGAGCTCAGCAGTTTTACTGGGATAGTCACAGGTGAAATCCTTGTCCCAAAGTTTATAGTCTGATCAGATTCAGCAGCTTAAAAGAGGAGTAAAGAAATAGGGACTGATGCAGGGTCCCATTCAGGTGGTACTGTGCTGCTGAAGTTCCTCCAAGCCCTGTTTGCACCATGGTGCTCATGGCAGCCATCTAGTGATTGTAGCCATCATCTTCGCAAGAAATTAAACGAATAATTGTTCTGAACACTGCCAGGCTATGGCCACAACCAGGGAAATGTACAAGGCATCCAGGCACCTTCCTGGATAGATCTGAGATGGTGCCTCTGTTGTCCGGACGGCATGCAGCACCACCCTGAGCAAGGTCTTACATAGCAATAACTTAAGTTTTGGTTTTCGTTGTCTCCAAAGTGCTGGCATCCTTATCAATACCATAACATAATGGTATATAATACCATAACATAACACAGCTAGAGAAACATCAGGGACGGAAAGGAGATCATGAGAGAAAACCCAGAAGCAAGGCTGGGAGGAGAAACAAGAGCTTGTTCTGAGCCTTGTGCCTTGTACAAAACAAAAGGGGCCAGGACAACAGCCCCTTAAATTTGTTGGCTAGTGGGTAACGCTTTGGAGCAAGTAACATGCTGCTGACATCAGCATATTTTACTTTTCCTCTCTGTCTTCAACTGTAGCTTAAGCTCAGCCTACAAGCGGGTTTGGAGAACCCTGGAGGCAGGAGGTCTCCTTGCTCCGCTGTATGCGGGTAAGGGAGGAGTGGGACAGACCAGTGACACTCGTAGCAGTTCCCTACTGGAAATACAGCAGCGTTCAAGCCACCATTTTTTATTTTGTGTCTCATTTCATGTGTTGTTTTTTTTTTTTTTTTTTTTTTAAGAATCTGGCTTTGGTGTGATCTGCAAGGACACATGTTTTGCACTGGAGCGCTGCAAGTCCTTTCTTGCGTAGCTGTAAGTCAAGGTATTCCCCACCTCCAGTCTGCAAATGAATGCACTCATCATATTGGTTCACTGCAATTGATTAGAAAAACAGAAAAAAAAAAAGGTGATTTAGATCCTGATGCACATCTTTGCAACAAGAAACACAAGGGCTCATGCTTTGAAATAAAAAGGGCTAAGAGATACTTGCCAGTTTTAATAAGACAAAAAATATTTTGGCTCGGGGCTCACCCCTAGAAGAGGACGGGTCTGTTGAGGTTTTGAACCTCCCTGGGAATGGGAGAGATCTGCTGAGTCACCAAGGGACATCACCATATACAAGAAAAACTGTAACGCAAAATATTTTATGAGGATTTTAAGAAACCAAGATGTAGGCAGAAAACTGCTCTAAATGACCCTCCCTCCTCCCTGCACAGCCCCTTCATCAGCAGCATTCACAGTGTGAGGACCCATTTCACCTTTCGGGGAGGAGGTAATTATCTCTTGTCAGTTAGGCTCAATCACCGAACTATAAACAGCTGGTGGTATATAACCATTTAGCCTCATTTACCATCATGATAGCCTTTTAGCTGCTACACATTTTGCAGGTTCTCTACCATTTTCCCCATAAATTCTCTTTAAAAAATCATAAAAATTTATGAGGGGGGAAAAAAGGCATGAAATGGAGGTGGCTAAGAGAAAAGGTACTAAAATTTTAAAATAAAGATGAGGTTACATACCACCCGCTGTTTGAAGTGCAGTGATTGAGGGTCTAGCTGATGAGGGATGATTACATTCCTCTTGCTCCTCACTCTTATTAAAAGAGAAGTGCATCATCCCTCTGGATATGGCTGATTAACAGTTACGCAGGAAAGACCTGGGAAAACCGTATCTTCCATGTTTTGACTGTATCCATGAATTTTCCTGACCTTTGTGAATGAAAATAAGCCCCATCCAATACACTGGCACCTTTATACTATCTGAAAGATTTAGAGCAGTAGGAACTGGGTAGGTATCTCTTGCAGAGAACCCAGTTTGTGGCAATCTTCGAGCTGGAGAATACATAAAGAAATCATCACCTCATTCAGCTAAACAGGATCTCGTTTCCAGGACTATTTTTGTTATGCAAAAATCCAGGCTGAAGTCCCATTTGCTAGTGGCTCAAAACAGCCAATAACGTGTTTTACAATGCAAGGTCTCTGCAATGGCACCATGGCTCCATCGTCCGAGTGCCAGTTACTACCCTGGAACTAACCTTTTGTATCCAGCTACCGATGCAGAAGCCCCAATTCCAATAATAATAATAACAATAAAAGCAAAAGCAAATGTTAGGAAGTGACAAGGAATAGATGGATGTAAGTATCACTGAATATCTGCAGAGAAATATTCAATTCGTCATACAGCAAATTCAAAGCAGACCCTCTGCTTTCTTACCTCTATAGGCACAAAGTGGTAAGGATTCAGATGACGATCATACAGGGTACGCATTATTTGTGTTTTGATTTTCTATCAAGTTTTCTTAATGCAATAATTTCTCTTGCCATAGGTAGACTAGATTTTGCCTGTGCGCAAAACATTTGATGCTAGCCACCGGTTTATGCCTACCAGCATAAACATTACCCAAAGAGCACCCGACGCTCATGTACGCCTCCGACCCAGGGCTGCTCTGCTCTGTGCAGTGCTAAATAGACACTTCATACGTGAGAAAGTACCCGAACTCCCCCCGATCTCTCTGCCAATAGAAAACCTGACTGAAAGCCCCAGCATCTTCCTAACTGAGGGCTGTAAGAGCATGTTTGTAGCTCCCCAGTCAGCCATCCCAAAACCCTGAACGCTTTTTGGCAGCTATTAAAGCAAACGAAACACAGTAGAAGAAACAACAGCTTTCTTTTGCATTTTTCTCTTGAGCTTTTACCTATTTCCACATCACCTGTGAGGTGAGATTCATGTTAAATGAGGGTACGTAAGGAACAGAGCACGGTATCGTGCACCTGATTCATTAGGTAGATGCATGAAGGAAAAAAAAAACCCTGCTAAAATGTTCTTTCCTTTCGCTTTAGCTTTCTTGCAAGTAAAGAACATGTGATGTTGCACAGAAGTATTTAGGTTCCCCTTTTCAGAAAACAGCCTAATTTGTTTGTGACCCAAGAAAATAGGATAGCAAGAGGCTGCTGGGCTATTCAGTCCATCATCTTGCTGTTGCTTTAAAATCCCTCTCAGAGAAGTAGAATTCTTGTATCAGTAATTTTGTGAAAGAAGGTCGTTAACTAGCTAGCAATTAGTGGAAAATAGGACTAGAATTGGGAGAACCAGAAAAGCTCAGCTCTCAAGCCCTCTCCAAAGTGTCCAGAACGTAGACCACATCTCAAGGGAAAGATTTTCCCGCGTCAGCATCTTTACAGAAAGCACTTGCAGGCATAACGCCCCTTGGGCTCTTTGCCAAACAGTGAACATGGATGGGTGGAAATATTTAATATATGTGCAGCAGTGACACTTGAAACCAAAGAGCAGTGGCAGCACGTGACCACTCAGTTTTCATTGGGGCAATCTAAGGACATTTTCTGTCTCTTAAGCCCTAACCTTTGAAAGGCAGAGCGCGTACAGCAAAAGCAGGAAAAAACCCAATAGCCAAATCACTCAAAAAACCTCCCTAAAATACATATTCACTAGAGGGCTTCCTTAGGGGGTGGCGAGGCAGCTGATTCGCTTGCTCTCTATCTGAAGGCCAGCACTAACACTTGGTACTATACATACAGATACCAATACTTCAGTTTGGGATGTGCTGCCCCTTCCGTTCTAAAATGGCATTATTTTTTTCACAGTTCATCACATCTGTAGGTCAACCAGCTGCAATTAATTCACTGCTTTTCCTCTTTTTTTCTTCTAAGCAAAGTTCACAGTTCACAGCAAAAATCCTTGCTTATTAATGCTCAAGCGCATGCTCTTGCACTTTGCAAGATTAAATTTAATCTCGCTTCTATTATTCTAATTCTCTATCTCATGCGATTTCTGTAAGATACTCTGATTCTCTGCATCCTCCCAGCCCTCCCTCACGCATCTCCCAACACACAGGATTGGTCAATTAAGACCAACCACTGAAGCACTTCATTAGGCAACTCAAAATTTTATTTTGAAGGTTTACTTGTACCAACCTTGGTCACTGCTTTATTTCCATCCCTTAAACAACTAGCTTTTAGCCCCATAGATTTCCTCCACTATTTTGCCTTTGTCAGCTTCCAGGTGATAGCTTGTTTTTTTTTTTTTTTTTTTTAAATTCTCAAAACACACTACTGCATGAATACAAGATATAAGCAGACATAACCAATCAGAAATTTTGGTTGTTGAAGGTTTTGGTGAGATTTACATTTTCTTGGAGTTTTCTGCAAAGAATTAGAGTTGGAAGAAGACAACAGTGCAGCTGAATGGGTATCTGCTGTGCGCTCCTCTTGTTAAGTTTTCAACTTGTGATTTTGTTCTCGATTAATGTGAAAAATTTTGTAGTAAACACAGCTATTTGTATGTCACTCAATATAAAATTCACTCAATCTGAGGCTTTTTATTTATTAAACATTGATGAGCTTTCTAAGGCCGAAGCATTGCTGGCCACTAACACGGCCTATCTGGGTACAAGCAGAAATGAAGAGCTCGGGGAATGCCGCTAGCGTCTCTCGAGGCGACGGACGCTCCCTTGAGAGCCAACCCCCAGGGCACAGCGCAGCCTGCTACCAGCACTTCATGGAAAATGTATATGCTGGATCATGGATTGTCAGCTGATTTTCATTTGCTACCCTGCCAGCTACCAATTTCATGGATAGTTCTAATGAATTATTAAAAAAAAAAAAAGACTACACAGTGCAAGAAGGCCAATTCTGACCTGTTTTCTTGATACATAATATGCCGGTGGAATTATCCTCCATTTCTGTTGATATACTTGTGTTCACAATGTAATGGCTACGACTATACGGAGCATGCTGAGAGCTCTATTTTATGTCCTAAATTATGATAGGCAACATTTGAAAGTAGAAGAGATCTCTTATTAGACAAGGCAATACAGAAGAAAAAAAAGAAAGAAAAAAGCAGGAAAGCTTTTACACTCACAGGCTTTTTCTCCTACACACATGCTGTACGATACTGGTTAGCCTCAAGACCCTTGAAAGTTTTTACATAAACACAAGGCTTCCTTTTTTATTGCCATCTATCTTTATTCACCTGTTTTTCACTTGCTGCACCTTAGCACAGCTCTGAACCATCACCTCCCCGGAGCAGAGATCCTCCTCGTCCTGCTGACCTGTGAGATCCCCACACTAAGATGCCGATGTAAAATCAGGGGCCTGGAGAAGCTACTGCTGTAGAACATAGGGTATTTGCATCTTTTTGTGACAAGTGTGAAGTTCAAGATGTATCTCAAAAGACAACAAAGAAACGTGAGAAAGTTTTATTGATATTTTAGTTACAATAAATACATTTATTTACATATTGACATTTTGAACATGGAACTACATGTAAAAAAGAACTTGTACATGAGATTATTTTTTGTGTTTCCAGTTTTACATTTACTTAAATAGGTACTACAGAAAGATCTCTTATGCAAGTGCAAGAATTTGGAATAGTATTACACTCAAGAAATAAGAGGTAAACAACTTGTGCAGATGACGCTGTAGAAAACATGAGGCAGATGAACCGCCAGTGGAGTCAGTATGACATAGTCGGCTCTTGAATTTATGTTCTGAACTGCTAGCAAACAGACTCTGTAATCCAGATTAGAGCAACACATTTTAAATGATTCTCAAAATACCCAAATATATACAGCGTTTAAGACTTTACAGGTTAGGAAGGATCACATTCAGTAACAGTAATACAGGTAGAATTGTGTTGACAGTGCTCGTATTTCTAAGTGGCAATAAAAAAAAGTCCTATTACTATCACTGAATTCAAGAACAGAACTCCTGAAAAAGTAAAGAGGATAAAACATTTGTTAATCCTGTTTCTCCTGGCTTGCCACAAACGCTAGAGCATGCGTGGAAAATGCTGTAATTTTCCAACACGGATAAAACTGCAAGGCAAAATGGTTAAGTGGTATTTCTCCAGGGCTTGGGAAGCGCAGCATCTCCTACAGTGTGACACCTGTAAAAGTGACCTCAACTTTATACACTACAATAAAATTTGCAAAGAAAAATACAGTATAATATACTTTTGGCATGGAAGATCTAGGCTTCAGATATCCTCAAAATAGCTATCAGTGAAAACAAAATAGAAAATAGGATGGACTCAGAAGCTATGGACTTGGACAGGAAAATGTGTGGAGAGATGAATATAGAGTCAAAAGAGCAAGAACATAGCAAGGATACAAATATCCTTACGGGGAACAAAAAATGGGGGCAAATGAGATAGAAATGTAGTAACGTATAGAGAAAAGCACAGAGAAAAAAGGTCACCACAGGAAAAAGAGAGACATTTAACTTGTTCGAGGGGTACTTTGTATCAATAAAAACTGCATGCAGAAGACTAGCTGTGAATAAATTAGAGTTAGCATCTTGTCTTTGCTGTATCTGTAAATGGAAAATGTGTATTAATTGGAAATTAAATCATTGAAAGAAGTTCCACTGCCTGAAAAAAGAAAACCTGCAAAAAATTTTGTTCATTATTGTACGAATAGAAACAAAACTACAAGGTTTCAAAGGCAGCCTGACAGACAGTAGGAAAAAATGCAAGGCACATTAAAGACCATTAGATGTATACAAAGAAATCCTGAACCACTGAATGAACATAACATTAATACAGTAGTGTTTTGTTTAAATTGTGATCTTCCAAATAAGTACACACAGCATTGCAACATAGCTACATTTAACCTGGACATAGGTTCCTTTACAAAAATATACTTAATCTGTAATAGTGTATAAAATGATTCACCTGGTAAAAATCAGTTAACCTGAGTGCTGTTACATTTGAAAAAAGGAATGTAACCTGTTGAAAAACTGAGTATATATGAGGCCCATTTCCAGTTAGTTAGAAAAATAAGGGTGTCCAACCAAGAAGTGAGAAAGCAACATAAGCACCTAAAAGACCCAGTGAGATTAACTCTCCCCTTGAGCTTTTATATAGTGCAGCAGGGACTGTACTTTCCACCAAAATAAGCATAGAAATAGAAAATGGAGACCAAAAAAAAGCCCTGCAAAAAGCAGTGTTAAAAGGAACAAAATGATCCTTCCCAACCATATCATACCAGAAGATGGTATACGTAGGGATTCAATGTGAATCAGTGTTTTTGTACACAAGGCCCTGTGCTCATGTGGATAAGTCATCTTCATGATTACAAATTAGGTTACAAAAACCTTACAGAAAATCCTTAGGATTTAATATTAATTTAAGAGAAAATACTTCTAGTATTAATGCTTATGAAATACTTAGTATTTAAAGCATGATTTAAGGTAACATTAAAACAAAAGCCCTGTGTTACCCCAAGCGATCTATATCCTTTATAATCTAGCTAACTTTCTGCAACCTATTCAGTATCTGTTTCCTCCACGTTTATTTCTCATGCAATGTGCTGCTAAAAAAAAATTAAAAAGTACAAAAAATAATTTAAAAAAAGGTTTGTGCCTATTAAGGCCAAAAAATGCCTTTTTGACAGCAAACACGAGAAGCCAGCGTTTCACCTTTGAGTATCACCACCCATATAACAAACACAACACTATGGGAAGGACAGAACAACACAATACTATGCCAGAGAGCAATTCCAGGAAATCTCCAGAGTAAGACACACAGGTAAGAAAACCCACAAATGAAAGCCCGTACCCTCCCTCCCACCATCTCACCCAAACTCTAGGAGGGCAACACACCCACACACACATACATACACACAGTTAGCTATGGAAAAGTGCATACAGCAGCTTCTTGGACACTGCACAATTTAAAGCTCAACAGATAAAAAAAATGCTATTTTAAAACTATGAAAAAAATCCAGTATCACATAAAAGGCTCTTTCTTATTCCAAGTCATTTGACTATGTCAAGAAAAACTTAGGAGGACCCTCAAGGCACAGGCATTCTGAAATAACCTACAGTTTTGTAAAAAAAAAAAAATCTCAGCTAAATCCTTGCAGTGGAAACCTAACGTGAAGGAATTAAAATGCTCAGTGCATTTGATATTTTAATGGCTAGAAGGGCTTTTCATAGAAATATGGAATTCTAAAGTGAATTTTCAGAATTAAACTGGGGAATGAACTACATATCTGAAGACATTTTGCAAATGGGGGGCCAGTATTCACTCTCCTCTTGTGAGATCATATTGGAGATATGTGGGCCAAGAACAATTACCCTGCCTAAATTACTCTCTACGACTACTTTATAGAAAACCATTTGCACAGCAGCTCCTTCAGCTATGAAGATGTGTCCTCCTTTTACCTAGCAACAATTTCACCGAGCTTTTCCAATACTGCAAATTGTTTCATCACACAATACGTGCCACATCAATTGCTAACATTTGGATGAAATAAAGTGTTAACACGACCGACTTGAATTATGGGTAAAACAAAAATACCCCAAACTTTTGAGAACAGTATTACAAGGCAGACCTATCTGTACTTGTACAACAAAATCAAAACAAACCTAAAACCCCATACTTTGGTCTCACAGTGCACTGTATATCCCCTTAAAAGTTAAAGGATAGAGCTTTTTTAAAAATGCAAAACATGCATTCTGAAATACCACAGATCATATGGCCAAACCAATCTTTTAGTCAAGGCAAAATATGATTAGTTATAAAGTGAATTCTCCAGTGCTACAAGACGAAAACAAAATAATTAAAAAAAAAGTTGGCTCCATATAATCACCTACTGGCGTTACCTAATAGAATCATTATAAAATTATGCTAATAAAAACTGTGAACAAATAATACACAGATCAGGATATATGTATTGACTTACTAGCATCTTTATAAAAATTTGAAGATATACACAAAAAACACATCAACATTTATGGAACTGTATCCATTAAACTTAGATAAGACAACACAAAAAAACTAACAAATAGCTAAGATGTGGTTGACTAAGCACTTTGAATAACATTTTAATTTTAAAAGTTCAATATTTACATACTACATTAAATTTTTTTTTTGTATTTTGCATTGTATTTTGAATGCATGATAAAGAAAGAACAAGATAATGGTTGCAACAGATCTTCCAAGAAAGTTAACTTAAGATGTTCAGATTTAACTACGTGCTGAAAGAGAACATGGAAATAACACATCCGTCTACCTTTACCTCTACTTCCTCTGCGATTTTTGGGAGGAGACACAACAAATGGAAGTAAAAGTTATGTTACCATTCAAATTGGTCATTGCCAACCGATCCAGTTTTAAGTTAGGATTTGTGAACTAACAAGACACAAACATTTTAACAAGTGACTCACCTAATTTCTACTTTTGCTACGGAACTTTAAGATATTAGGAAGATACGGTGATAATACAGGGTGTGTGTATGTATGTATGTGTATAATAAAATGCATATAGACATACATACATACAGTATGTTTACGCATAGTATGACATGCGGCTACTGCAATAAGCAGCTAAAATCACCAGCAAGCAAGTCTGCCCGTACTCTAGCTATGTGCAAGCAAAAATCTACTGCAACCGCTTTTTAAGAGGATCCATCTAGTCATTAAACAGACATTGCTTACATTGTCTCCTATATTTAAATTGATCTGAGACTATTTCATGTCTTTGTTTCCAAAGCCATCCACTTTTTTTTTTTTTGTTAAAAAAGCAACTGGATAAAAATTTTTAAAACTTGTTTAAAGCTGGCTGAACCTCAGTCTCTTTGGGATAGATTCAAAACCCAAAGCAGGAGTGTTTGTAGAAACTTCTTTGACTTTTGAATCAAACCCATATTCTAAGGCTCCAAGAAACCTTCTAACCCCAATAACGTTTGCTTATGACAGGACAGCTGATCAACTGCAGATGTTCCTACTGCTGAACTCAGCTGCTGGCCTGCTTTGGCAGTTGCCTCTAGTGCAGATTTCCAGACACACACTACTATCGCTCCATTCCTAGATGTCGTCCCATCCTTCTCATTACAGAGAAGCTGTGCTGTAACAGTGGGATGAATAACTGTTTAATGACTCATTTTAAACATAAGCATTTATTTTTAAAAAATAAAAAATACAGAACCTGAGGAGGAAGCAGAGGGAGCTGGTGCTCATGGACATGAGGAATTAAACCGCACTTGCTAGCACCAGTCACTGGGATCACCTCGCATTAAGTCTTCAAGGTTGGCTTCCACTAGGCACTCCCTACCTGCGGCTCCTTCACTGCTCTGGGCTTAGGTCTAACCTGAACAGGACACAGTAATGGTGCTGAAAAATATTAAGTATTATGCATAAATGTGGAACTAGGCAGACAGATATAAAACTCACTTCCATGCTGAAATTCTCATGATATCACTCTGTCCCTTTGCTAAGTTGCAAATGGGCTTATACAAACTCTTGAAATTTTTTCCCAGTGTAGTAGTTTCAAGTACCAAATTATTCTGTATTATTCCAGTGAAAAAGCAGTTTTCGCTTGAAGACTTTTGACAGTTCTTATTACTGAATCATCAATTTTAATAACATCTACTTAAATGAAAGTCTGTATCAAAACTGTAGGAAAGCCAATTAGGTGGTCTTTGCGACTTGGTTACCATTAAATCTTTTGAGGAAAAAAAAACCTATGCTATTATGAACTTGCTCAGTTCATCATTCTGTGCTTAGCACACCTATTTTGGATCCCAGTTAGAGCTGTTTCATTACATACCAATAGTGTTCTTCTGTGGTTACTCAGGTAACAAGCCTATAAAGTTTCTGCAAGTTTCCCCATTCAAAGAGTAGGTGGAGGGCTTAAGAGTATTCCTAAAAATAAAGGATCAAGCAAAAGCTCACAGTCTAAAAACCAAGGAAATGTTCATAAAAACTGCAATCCAATATAAAGACGACATTTTAATAAGTTTATTCAAAAATAACTGAAAAAAATTGTTCCTTTGGCAATACCATCTAGATGGTTCTAACCAAAAGGAAATTCTATGGATTTTGCTTTGAATAAAATATAAGCTCCTTAATGTCTGCACATAATTTTTGGAACTGCCATTTTGGAACTGTCACCAGGAGATTCACGTAGTTCTTATAGTCCTGTATTTATCGGGAACAACACATCAAACCAAATCCTTGCAGTTACGGCTTTCTTATGGTTCAGCATTAGTCACAAAATAAATCTCCAGGAAAAAAAGCTAGTCAAAATAAAGTATATGGCAATTATGAAACACTAGCCCAAAAGAACTATTAGAAATGCACCACTCTTCCTGTGTAACATTTTTAAAGTGAGCCATTAAATATTTCTTTTTCCTTATATCTGGCAATGCCATTTAAAACAACTTAGTTACAACTTGGAGTTAACTACCCCATGATGCTACTGGAGGATAAAGATCCTTTTTTTTAAAAAAAAAAAAAAAAAACAAGGGAATATACAGCAATGTTATTCCTACACAGTGTTTTATGGAATAAGCGGAGTTGGAAGGAGAAGATGGAAGTCTGTATTGGAATAGAAAATGCAAAGACAGACTAAGCATATTTACAGAGATAGAAACTACAGTTTTCCCGTGTCACCTCCAAAGCTTCTCAGCATACTGTTATTCAGTGAAGTAGACCATGTTGAAATCTATGTAAGGATACCTTCTATACTCTCCGATATGCAACATAACTAAGGTTTTTTGTTTAGAAAAAGTGAGTTTTCATTTAAATACCTCACACTGAAGATAAGAGCAACCATTATCAAATATTCTTTGCTATGAAGAAAGTTTTTAAATCTTTCGATGTAAACGTTCTCTCTCAAGTCACTGTGGCCACACAGTAGTATCTTGAAGAACAGTGTCTACATGCATCGTAAGCATTTTGAAAAAAATTCTGTAGTTCCATGTAGTTACAACCGAACGTGAACAAACGGAACAGAAATTCCACCTTTGTAGATCCTCTTAAGTTCAGCTCTGCCTGAGGACATCTTGTTGCTTTCTGTAGTTCAACATAGCAATTAAAGACTGCAAGCTGAAAGGTTTCAGAACCTGACGGTTTTGCCACTGTGTCTCGTGTAACGCCACAGTACGCTCCTATCAGCACAAGGACTTCTCTCAGCAGCTATCACTCAACTATCAGCGCCACGTTTATGTGGGACAGATCTATCATGTGCCTGTAAAAAGATGAAGGAAATTTAAACCTGGTACTCAAACTTATTCTAGGCAGAGAGAACAGAAAATAAGGACCTGTGAAGGTCACTGATAAAGAGATGCTAGATTAGATTAAGAAAAACATTGATCAAAGACAACCAAATTTCACTTTTTAAGGAAGGAAATGAACGGAAGGCAGTAGCAGTGATTAACTAACCTGTGGAATTTCTGTTGAAATGCTAAAGCGTGTGCTGGCTCCTTAAATTTTGCTATGGCTTTCCGCTGTTGAGGAAGCATCTGTAAACTCTGCAGAGACAAAAAATAAACCGTTTTTTAAAATAGTCACTTAAAATTTCCATTTAAAAACCTCATTTTGCACCAATACCATTGACATTTTGTCATAATTCTTTTGTCAGAAACACTTTTCAGTGCTCAGGGAAGGGAATCAGACACAGCATAGATTCTCAGAGATTAGACAGGGACCCAGCTGAGGGCATTCGAGCTCGTGTATTAAGCAACTGTGCTAATAGAAAAACACAGACTGGTTAAGCAAAGGCCACAACTCCGCAAACTGACCTGTACACATGAACCAAACCTTGCAACCAAACTCCCACCAGCTCAATGAGGAGCATTCAGCTGGGCAGAGCTGCTTCTGTGGAGTCATTTGCTAAAGTTAGCTCATGTTCACAGACACGAGCACTTGGATTCACTCACCTGACTTACGTTAAAGGATCATGACTTTCCACAGGTTTAAGAGAAGGGCAGAAACTGGAAAAAAGGTGAACTCGCCCAGTGCAGGTTTTGACTATTTCCTCACATCATTTTAATAAATACATGTGGCTAGCTTTTGACAGACACTAAACAACCACATGACCTTGATGAGATGGCTTAGGTCACCAGTCTCAATTCCTTCCAGGAATTGGAAACCACATCTGGCCAGAAAAGACACATCTGGCCAGAAAAGTCCATGGGATACACGCTTCCTAAACTACTAATGCCATTTCACAGTGCTGTAAATAAAAAAAAACACTCAGTACTAAGGTCTCCAAAACTATAGCATGTCTCAGTCAGGGAGCAGGAGAAACCATGTCCTTGCTTCCCTTGCAGGAAGAACTGTGTTAAATGGCAATGCCAAAGGTCATCCCAGAAAGTGGTCCCATAGCCTTTGCAAAGGGAAGTCATTAGACTTACTGAGATTAAAGTTGATGTTTTGGGTTAGTGTTTTAGGTAGAATGGCGTATATTTCAAAAATAATTCTCCAGATAGACATTTGAGAAATGCAGGAAAATGAACTTCGACCTATTATATCTGTACACATTCAATGACTGATAAGAATATGTGACAAGCTTTCAGCATGACTGAATATTCAGAAAGGCAATATCAGACCTACCTCCCCTTTTTCCTGAATCCTGATCCTATTACAAACCTGTGATCTCACCACCTGTAAACCCAGGCCATAGATGTTTCACAGCAGCTGGATTAAAACATGCCTCCTGAAAGCTCCAAAAGTAATAATTTTGAAGTGTTACGCCACAGGGATTCCAGTCGCTCGCTGTAAGTTTTCTGACGTTTAATTGTCTATACTGCAGAGCATTCAAGGTTGAATTGCTCCGACCTCAGCTTCCAGTCCCCAGTTTTTTTCCTATGGCTTTACGTGCAAAACCAAAGAGTATCTAACAGGCCTCTTTTCTGTGCGGAAGTTTCTATGTAAAGTCGATCCAATTTTGTACTGAGCTCAAATACTAAGGCACCTCAAAGCTTTTCCATGTTTCATGACAGTCTCCTGGTGGGCGAGCATAGATTTCCTCCTTTGTTTCTGAGTACCGCCCGGCACTTAGCAGCACGCACACACATTCAGATGTTTCTAACACTTTGACTGCAATCATTCCTCAATATTTTATCGCCTCAGCCAAACCAGCTAAAAACTTCACCTGCAAAAACTTTATCATCATCTAAATTATTTTGAAAAAAATCCACAGAAAAGTCCCCCCAAAGACAACCAAATAGCTTTAGACAAATAACTAATCCTTGGGAAACGACCAGATACAACCCCACTCATTGACACATTTTTTTTCATGAGGGACATAAGCTGAGATGTGTGCCATCTCCACTCAATCTAACGCAGCATTTTAAGCAAGATGTCATATACGTAGATGAAATTTGTTATAAAATTGCCTACCTATATCTTTTTTGAACAGGTAACGGTCTAATTGAGAACACACTTATCTAACAGGAGCTGCGGCACCCGAGCGTCATATTTTTTAGTTGCTAAGCCTGACAACTCAGCTTTGGACTCTTGGTGTAAATGACCCAATCTGTTGATTTTTAAGTCGTTAATTTTGGCAGTAGCTACCTCGCACCTTTTTTGTAATTGACAGGAAACCTCCTTGCCTATCCACGAAAACCAAAGGAGATTAATACATCCCTCCCTCCTATGATTTCAAAGCAAAAGCAGAGGAGAGGTTACCGGAAATTACCAACTTCATATTTGGAATAGCCAAGAACAGGGTGAGCAATGTAACCTCTCCCTGTAATCATCAAGAAAGTTAAAAGACCTCATAATCAGTACAGAAAAAACATAAGGCTCAACCAAGTAAAATTACAATGTTCAGCATTTATTGGACCTGCTGATAGTAAGCCTTAGAGTCACTGCGTTCTTTCTCAGAAATATGATTTACCCAACCTGGCAAGTTTCAGCTGGTTAATTTGTAGGGTACAAAGGCCACTACACAGCTACAATGACTAGCTAAGGCATTGCGATTTCTGAGCTGGTAGGAATAGGACTTATCTAAAACAACAACAAACTGGGCAGATGAAATTGTTTTTTTAATCAGAAAGATCATTTTACCAACAAGAACACTACTGAGCAGCACAGAATACCTATGAAAGAACTTGAAAAAAACCCTCATTTTTCCTATAACTTATCTGCCGGAGTGAACAAAGGAGTCACTGAAGTTTGTGTTCTTCTCCTGCACAGATGTCACCTCATTATCATTTACAGAAAAGCATCTAATATGCATTCCCTTAACGCTACTTTTCTGGACAGATTAACAGAAAAGGACTAACTGTCGAAGACTAAGAATTAGTCATCACCATCAAACAGCAAGATTTTAAATTAATAAGAGATTTACGAGAATTATAAAGAATATCGGAACCAGAAAACAAAAAGAAGACACAAGAGAAGCAAAATCGGTTCGTATATCATTTCTCAAAGAACATGAAACTTTTAATACGAGAAAAACCCCTTTGAATCACTGAAAGGATGAAAGGTGCCCACATTATTAAGAAGCTGCCTCAGTAATTAGCCTATGGAAAAAAAAACCTGAAGGGAGACATTCTGGTATAGCACCAGAATGATTAGTGAAATTAGAACAGCAAAGTATCTAAATCTTCTTATAAACAACATATTTGTACTTTCACACAAATGAAAGTTTACCGATTGACTCGTCTGGATATTATGTCACCTCCTGTTCATCTTTCTGCTGCATTATCGTTATATTTCCCAAGGCAAATAAATGCAGTCAAAACACTTCCAAATACAAGTCAATTTTAATACTCAATCGCTTTGGCAGCAAAGCATTATTCCTGGAAAAGTCTATTGAAAAGCACATTTACAATATTCAATTTCACTTGTTAATATGGACAACTGTAGAAACAAAGGAAAGTATCTGCAGAAGAATTTCAGTGGAAGCAGCAGCCATTTATACTCCCAAGTTTACTTCCAACTTCATAATTTCTCTCAGATTTTGTCAGTTCCTCCTGATCGTAGTTTTAATTGAAACTTAAGCTTAAATTATAACAACTAGAATTTATTCCACATTCATCCTAGCTACAAAATCACTACTTATCCTCAAAGGAACAAAATATCAAAACTGAAAATTACAGTTCGCAGCCACAACACAAGCCTTGTGGACTAGCTAAGGTCGTTACACGGACACTGCCTTATGCCTCCTTATAGTTAGCTCTGAATTTGTCCCTGTGTTACCATAAAGTACTAGTAAGTGGAGCTGACGTTTTACACTTGTATAACATGACAAGAAACCAACTAACATACACCACCCACGGCTTAAGTAAACACTAGAGAGGCAACCTGAAGGCACCGGTATGGTTAGATGAGCAGCTATGCTGCGAACGGTTGCAGAGGTGCAAGTTTCCACGTAGCTGTCTAGGACCACCCTCAGATGGGTGCACCCTCTTTTGGAGTGCAAAGGCTAGGGTAAGCCTGGGTTTCCGCTCACTGCTATTCAAGCCAACCCATCCACTCCTTCACTGGACAGACTAACTACCCGCACTTCATTCCCAAGGCCCAGTGACTGGGGCAGTAGGGCAGTGACTTCTAGCGCCAGGGTGCTCTCGACTTCTGCAGTCACGCGTGCCCAGGCTTTACCCGGAGAGAGAACGAAGGGCTGCAGACAAACGATACTTCTCCATTTGGAAACTGTCAGCAAAATTCTAGTCAAACAGTTTTAATACTAATTCTCAGCATCCACTGTGCTCAAACTATGACAGTGAAAATGATGCCGACTCACAATTTTTGTCTTACGTAGCATTAAAAAAAAACCTTTTAATTTTGTTTTACCAAGAACAAAATAAGACAGTTCTAAAGTAAGTTACCTTGACTATATGAACACCATTGCTTGAAATGCTACCACAAATATCCTCGCAAGCAAAGATTTTTAAATATCTCAACAGGAAGCACAATCTGTATTGTCTCTTTAAACACAAGTTAATCTATCATAACTTACACGCATTGACATTACTCATCCAGCTAACAAAAGTCTCTCAAAAATTCATGTTCTGATTTTAGGATAATATATATTTAATTATGACTGAAGCCCTGAGTTTTATGCTTACACAGTTAAGCGACTAGCAACATTGTCAGGCACAGAACAAGTACGTACAGTTCTGCCAGCGTGCCTGGGTCTTGCCCTGGCTGCTACCCGGACACTGAACAGATGGGTTATCGGTTGGGAATACAAGTGTTCCACTTCGGTGAAAAGCTGAAATAAAACACCTGCATAGTCAGTCTTCTCTATTATTTCTGTCTCTCTGAATAGTGCACGATATGCAGTTTAGAACTGATCCTGCACTTCGTGATGTCCACAGCAATATTCTGAAGAAAACAGACTTCTCATGCAAGTAAGAAATTCAGTATGAAGCCTTAGGATATTGGGGTACAACCTGTAAAACTTTAGTAGCTTAAACTTTTGTTCAAGACATTATCTTAAAGGTTTACTTTATCAGCAGCTGCTTTTTGGATTTCAAATACATCTGCTAGACATACACACGCAAAATTAATTCTGCATGTTGTAATCACACCTCCTCTTTAGTTTAATACCGTTAACTTTTTCGTCTTTTTAAAAGAATCTGGCAGTCACTATTTCCAGTAATAAGATGTATATTCACTACAAGATGATCTTGAAATAACCTCCTAGAAAGTTGCTATTTTTAATCATCCACTTTCACCAGACTCTCCATTGTTAGCCAGCTTACTTGTAGAGAACGCTCTAACAAGTTTTCAAAATTCTCAGAACCGTTGTCCAATGTACTTTGTTCATGTAAAAAAAATGCATACAAGCATTTTTAATTATTTTCAAATAAAGTACTATATAGGCTGTTGTAAAGCTTGCACACAAATAGATGCTAACCTATCCTGCTTCAGTATGACTGTTGTTTCCCGTAATAACTAACTATGTCTATACCAGCATCAACTCAAACCTTTGTGACTTCTTTTGATAGTGTCTTACTATTTTTGGAAAGATTTTACAGCAAGTTCCACTGACGTTTAACTGAAAAAAGCTCAAATGTACAATTCTATATACAACTAAATCAACTCATCTAGTATTTGTACATTTTTGTCTACTGCATTTGTTTACTTCTGAAATTAAATAAAATTAGTAATAATGACTACACGTTCAGAAAAGTTTTTTTTTCTTTTTAGTACGTAATTTCACGGAGAGAAACTATATGAGGATGCAGTTCAGTATTTTCTTAACTGCCAGCCTCAATGGCTAAGTTTTCTGCTTGAAACACGAAAATACACAAATTAAGGACATCTCTCCTACGAATCACCATACAAGAAGCCTTGAAGTGAAAGCTAGATAAAATGGCAAGAGGCTGGGAAGACCACTGCCAAAGTAAGGTGGGAAAAATATAGCTCTATGAGGAAAAAAAAATCCTCAGTGTGTGACTACTAGTAGGAGCATGACAATTTTTCATCCCTGAAGAAAATATTTCTACTTGACAATGTTTAACATGAGCAAGACCTACAAAAGTCTAGTACGCTCAGAAAAGGTTTTGTCCATCATTTGAGCCCATGAAGCCAAGTGGACCGAAAAAAGGTCTCAGTAAAAAATATCTGACTACTGTGAGAAGTGCTAGCCCTCCTGTAACATTATGTTTCCAAAACCATAATAAGATTTGCTACAGTGGAACAGGTCAGTGACCTCTCCCAGGTTCAAGTCCTTAACAGCTAGTGCCACGACTGAGATATTTAAGCGCACAAATAAAAACATACTGCATACTATTGGTGACAGGATTTTTTCCTTACAAGCTCTAGATGACTTTCAGTTTATACCCTAATGCTTGAGTAACATCCTACTAAACACGTACTGTATGTTACTTACAGGCAGACACATTCAAATCTATTTTAAGCACTTCTTTCAACAGTGTTCAACCACAGTACCACAGGTTAATGGCATTTTGGAAAAAAAAACAATATGTTGGTTTCAGGTCGGAGGTAGTAGCAAAAAGATAAGAACATCAGAACATTGGTGTTCATATGCTACTAATTACATCTGTTCTTTCATTTTCCAAGAATATGTAACACTAAAATAATCTTTAGTCTTATGATCTCCATTATAATGACATAGATACGAGTCTGTCTTTCCCAAAGTATCATACCTCGCTAGGAATTTGCTCCATATATAGTATTACTCTGCTACCTGCTGATTTTGCAGGACACCAAAGAACAAGGAGGTCAGGCTAGGGAAAAACCAAGCAGATAGCACCTCCTTTGGAGACGGGCTGGATCTACAGCCTCCTCTTCACATATAACACAGTGACACTCAAGTTTCCTCTACCTAAGACTTCCATGTTGCCACACTGCGCTTCACAACTTCCATCATCGGTTTCTAAACTGAAACATCACAATCCTTCCAAACATCAGAGTTCTGAAAAACACAACTGCATTCGCATTTTCTCTTTAACTTGACCTAGCTAGACAGATACCAGAAGATGAAAACCCCTCTCTGGATCCACTCAGGTGTGAAGGATTGACAATACAATAACTTCCAGGGGATTTCAAATGACTTTACAGATTACGGTGTACAAACCTACCATACAGTACTTTTTAGTGACCAACCTGACAGCATTTCAGGAGTACTCAATGTATTTTCCCACTCAATCTTGGAGTAAGAGAAGAGGCATTAAGGTCTCGAACACTCTCAGCATTTAAAAACCCTGTTTTGAGCTGAGAAGGATTATTTTCTATGGAGAGGATTTAGGCAGCACAGAACTGATATTGATCTTTATTATCTTTTTCTGTTTCTTTGAAACTTAGCACAGGAAGATGTATGATCACTCCTGCCTTTCGATAGAGAGTTTACCTACAGCTATTTTAAAACATAATATTTAATTGGACAATTAAAAAAGTTCACAAGCTACAGCTTTCTTTGCAACTGGAATAGTGTCAGTGACTATGGCATAAACATTATAAAGGGACCATTCTCCTCTCCAGACCTTGTGTTAAGCCTGTAGACTATCAGTCTGCAGAGTGTTTGCTGGCCTCCGATTACTCCTTTCCACATTCTCTCTCCTTAAATCTACAGTTTTCCAAAATCAAAGAAAATAATATTGAAATAGCCTGTACGGTAACAGCAGCATAACGGTTTCTCGCAAGCTTTGCAGTAAAACAGTGACAGAGCCTTGAAAGAAGCAACAACAGATCCATGAGTAGCAAGCAAGAGAGCTCTTCCAAAAAACCAAGATCTTCAACACCACCAAAACTCTCGGTGGTTACACAGAGAGGAAGAAGTTAAAAGGGAGATAATAGAGCACTGGGAAATGGAAACCCAGCAGGCAGGGAGTGAGACTGGAGCAAGCACTCATTTCAATTATAGCAGACACATGGGAAATAAAAGTCTCCTCCTTCACTTCATTTCTTTCATTGAAGTAAATGGACTACCTAATAGACCCTACATTCAGTTCACTGGTGAATTTGGGAGTAACAGTCCATCCAAAGCTGCTGAGAAAAGGGTTTGTTCAATAACAAAGCGCAAAACTTTCTTAACCACCAACACTGCCGTTATGTGATCTAACCTCTTACGCGATAGGCTGAACAGCAGCACAGCAGGCGCTTGCTGAGAATAAAGATCAGACTCTGTCTGCACTTCCCTCCCATCAATAAACGCAGACACCTTTTTGTTATTCTCAGCGTTTCCTGACACCTGAAGTATCTTTCCTGGAGACAGCACTCCGTACCTTTTGCCTACAAGTCCACAATCCGGACCAGAAGGTATTAATTTTTCCCTCAGCTGTTGCATCTGACCTTTTCCCATCTCCGTCCCTCCTTTCCCTTTTCTGCTATCTTTGTCTTCCTATTAATCCCCTTTAAAAATGCTCAACCTTCAATCCCTGTACACAAGATGAGAAGAAAGGATCCTGCCCTATGATTTAGGTTAGCTTGCCTAGGCTCACATACGACTCTGCGGCACAGCTGAAATGAATGATCCTGCTATGGGGTTGTTCTCTCCCCGTAGTCCCAAGGACAGGGCAGGACTGACCTCCTCTTCTGCCACAGTCGATGCAGCTGGCAAAAATCCTCAGCTGCAACAGCTGAAAATGTTTTTACAGGCAGCAGGTCACCAAGCCAGAACTGCACGCCTTGTGTGTCGTGTCACGCCAAGAGAAACCCCGCTGCTCCTGTACCGACACTCTTGTTCCGCGATCGTTCATCTATATTTGCTTGTCATTTTCACTGAGAAGCCTTTAAACTAAAAATAAAATCATTTTAAAATACAGCGTTAATGCACATACCTGTCTTTGCTCCAGCTGAGCACTAGGTAGCACTATCACTCTAAGAACACCCAGAGAAACCCATTAACAAGGCAATTGTTTTTCCCTTCTGAGACTGGAAGAGAAATGACTACATTATCAGAGTAAAACTGATATATTTGTAAAACTACTCCACATACAGCTACAGGTGCAGCATCCTAATCAGTTCCGATATAAAACCGAAAAATACCATTTTTACGTCAGAATTTGTGATCTCAAATCTTCACAAAGCAGTAGTGGGAATCTGCCCTGATGTTTTACGTTTGGAAACATTAATAAAAGGAAATATGATTAAAGATAATTATGGAACAAATGCGAATCATCTGAAGAGCTGGCACACGAACCCCTGCACCTGTCACCACCCTAAAAAACAACTGAAGCTGGCAATATTTAGTTGAAGAGAAGGCTCTTTGAGACACGTCTCTGAGACAGCATAAACATTAAACCTGGCCTCAAGAGGACAAAAAAAAACATGATAAGCTTTTTATGCCCTTTGCAACTTACTAAAATCTACTTTAGCAAGCGGTTCTGGATGGATGTGCACTGAATGTCACTGCTCCAATGCAGGTCCAGGAGGCTGTATTTTGGTGGTGTGCTCAGAAGTCTTCTGTACTTTCAAACACTTTGGAATGTATAATTATATTTAGAGCTTATAATTATTTTAGATTAATCACTCAGATCTTACTTCAGGTACTGTATACCTGAAAGCTTATCTTCAGAAGGCATCTGGGAGCAAATCATATGCTGAAAGAAAAGTATTTCATCTGCTAATATAATCATGTTTGAGTTGTAAAATGTAGCTAGGACTAAGGGGCCTCAAAGATTTCCTTCTATTCAGTATATCTAGCATCTAACAGTCGTTTTTCTCCTATTTTAATAATAGGACAGTTTTAATGAAGTATGGATGAGAAGAAAGAAGTCTTCAGTCATTAGGCAACAGAGGGCATTTCAAAGCTCACGTAAAGGAAAAACTCATTTTCTCCATTTCCAGGGTACAGAAGGGAAAAAAGTAAATTTCCCACTCCTCAACTGTAAAAATCTTCATCTTCCCTTTCTAGCAGCCACCTGTTCCCACATTCTCACTCACAAAACCATCACCTCGATGCAAGTTGATGGCAAAACTGGAAGCACTGAACGTTATAAATTCAGTTTGCAACTTCACTTCCTAAGATAGCTTTGTGCAAGGTAATTGTACTGCGATAATGACAGTGGCATGCAAAAGGTAAAGTCAGAAAAACACTAAACCTTTTGCGCTTGGAAGAACAGAGTAATCTCTTTCTCCCCATTCACCTCACTAGTAAATTCTAGACTTTCCTCCACAGATATGTAAGATTTTCTGCTGTGCCAGTGAAGATCCTATTTGCAAGACTGACAAAACACACATGCAAACTCCAACAAAATTAGAAGCCACGCTACAAATTTGAAAATAAGAGCTGGCGTGGGATTAACTGCTATACAGATAAACCAATATGGAAGGTGCACATTAAGCAGATCTTTGGTGTCAGCTCAGACAAGCAATCACGGACTACTCCTGCTGCCAAAGAGCAGAGAAGATATCGGGAAGGATTCCTCCCCCTTATCTGAGGGCTCCGCCCTAGTGCAGCTGTATGTCTTGAGAGCAGCAGAAAGTCACGAAAGCGGCAAAATTCAGATTTATGAGCTGCATCTGCATACCATTTTGAAGAAAGAAACTTGCTTTCCAGTAGAGGTGTACACACACACTACAGTTTGGGAATCTAACTGACACCATGGACTTGGGTGTTGGACGTCTGCACGTGCCATTTCAAGACTACGCAGGCAAGGAGAGGCGAGAACTCCTGAAGGTCAGATTCCGATTTGAACTTTCTTTTACAACGGTTAGAAATGAACATAAGTGCCATCTGGGAGCAAATTAAATTCCAGAGTTTGGCTCATTAAGGGAAATTTTGCTGAATACAGTCACTGTCTGAAGCCAGGACAACGTACATCTTAAAAGCTGAGTTGGCTACAATTGTCCTGCCTTTCCCTCCTCTTATTGTCTCTGGAACTTCATCACAACTAGCTTTCAAAGTAATTTCAAAAAAAGCAGCTAAAACTTCTCACCTTGCCCGTTTTTCAGTTATCTTCTTGAATCCCTCCTATCTCAGATCATCAAGCTTCAACACCTCAACTTCATCTTCAGAGGCCAGCATTCGGCGCTGCCCAAGAGCCTTTTTGCTACAGCATCTCTCTCTTTGCTCTGGTCATTGGCATTACCCAGTTCTTGCCTCTCACATACTAGCCAGATGCGTAAAAACTCCAAAGTCCACATGACAAGATACCCTTTACTATTCTGATCTCTTCTAATGGCCCATTTCCATGCTCCTCATTGCAAATGACTTACATGAAATCCATTTTTAAGGAAAAGTGAAGAAATAATGAATAGAAGGCCTCTCTCCACTTTCAAAGCCTCTTGATCATTTACAATTGCAGGGGATTTCACACAGCGCTGAGCACAGACACTAGTAAAAACATTAATTTATAGCCACAAGAAAATCCACTCATTCCCTTTGGGATTTTGACCTCTTTCAAAAATCCAGCACTAGTCCTATAGAAATTATTACTGTGAAAAGGGGCAAAGACAAAGATTTTCAAATGTTTCTTTTCTAGTTCTTGCATTATAAGGCTCTTACAACTGCTGCTACACCTTCCTCCTTTGGAGTGTTAATACTTCTCTGGCACGTCATAGTGTCATAAAAAAAAAAAAAAAAAAGTAAAAAAGAGCTACATATGGCACAGAGTGGTCCCAATCTCACATTCTTCCTATAAAAGAACCATTTCTCCCCTGTACATTTCCCTAGCCACACTTTTGAAACATCAGTCTCAAACAAGCCAGGAAATTTCTAGCCTTCCAAAAGCCAATTTTGAAAGTGCAGAATTAGCACAGAAGTCTTCTGCATCATTAGCTAAACTCTACCATCACTTGCAAATACCACTTTTAGATTTCTTTTAAGCAGAAAGTAGATATGCCGATTTAAAAATCACTCTTTCCAACAAAGGTACAGCTGACCCTATTCCAAGAATACAAGCTCTGTAAGAGAGGGGGACATATTAAGTCCCACTGGAAAACTAGTTATAAATTTCTCCCTGTAAGGAAGACAAATCATCCTGCTAGACTGGTCTGTGACACTGCATTGAGAGCCTGGAGTTTGAAGTCTGATAAGAAACAGCAAGTCCTGAATACATTTTTTAGCTCATCTTCAATAACTTCACTTAACCATGAACATTTCCTAGCCAGGTTTCTATTAGTCTCTTTTAATATTCTCATGAAAGATTTAGCAAGTAAACACTGAATAAACGTGCTTCGGAAGTAACCTCACTTCAAAACGGTATGAATAATTTCATACAAAGGGCTACAGAACATGAAGGGACAAAGTATTTTTTTGAAAGTATTTTGCTTTCACAAACAAATTAAATCTCTTTGCACCAGTGATATAAATATTTCAGTATTATTTCATTTACTAAACTGGGAAAGTGAGGCAGAGCTTACATCTTCAGCAGAGCACCGTGTTCTATAACAGAGAGATAATCCTACTCATAAAGAAGTCTCAAAGTCACGGAACAGCTCCAATTAATGTATTGCATTTGTCTGAAAATATTGATTCTGTCTAAGGGAGCACCTAAAGCTGAAAAATTACAGAAAAAAATTCTCATCATCTGTACGTTTCATTATCTGTTGACTGATATTTTCAAATGTACTAACAGTAACTCAGACATGACCTCCTAAATCCCTTCAGTGCTTTGGAAGTCTCCTGTTTTGGTGAAAGTCAGTTTAACTGAGGTATCAGTTCTAGGAGGCAATGTATGAACAGAAGCTTCACTGTAGATATACCGGTGTGTGTGTGTGCGCGTGTGTGTCACTCTCGCTCACAAGCCCCTCCTAAAAAGATCCTTCTAAAATACAAAGTAAAAATTCTTTCAGAAGAGACTGTTTTCAGTTAAAAAAGCAAAGAGTGTTTTAAAAAAGCAAAGAGTGTTATATGGCGTGAAATCTCAAATAGGTAGCATTCACTAAATGCTGTTACTGCAGGACTGCAACGACAGGAATTGGTGAATTCAAAAAAGTGCAAGCTGACAATAAAGACATGGACAGTAACCAAAAACGTATTTGTTTTGATACACTAACCTGCTGCAACAAAACCAGACAGAATGGCCACGCTTGCATTATATATTGAACATAACGGAGAGAACAGGAACTCCAAAACGCAGGAGAATCTTTTGCAGCAAGAACGTGATGGTTAGTAAAATTCTCCTGTACCTCCTATATTGCAATATAATCCTGTGTTTGCCTTTGCTATCAGGTGTAGAGCGTGTGTGCGTGGGGGGGGGGGGCGCCTTCAAACATAAATTACCAATAAACACACATTGTATTTAGTGTCAGGGAATTAATTGAGCTTTCCGGAATGAAAGACTTTTGGCACAAAAATTAGAAGCCAAGGTTGACCTACCTGAATGGGTCCCACTGACATCAGCAGGTTTTTCAGTTGGACATCAGTAGTTGATGAAGAAAGCCCTTCAACTGACACAATACAGGGCTGAGGTTTGCACTCCACCACTCGCAGGTTCTGTTTATTTGGCATCAAGCGTCCTCGGCCCATCTGGCCTGCTACTCCTCTGCCTCTCCCATGCATAATGACCTGCCAACAACAAAAGTAACAGTATTTTGATTTACTAGCCTAGTGCTTCTGTTAACTACGTTTGACAGATAATACAAAAGTTAGCGATTTACTTAAAGACTTAAAGATTAAAGCGTGTGCTAATTTAAAACAGCTTGTTGCCGCTTGCTAATTCAAAAAGCCGCGTATTAACACATTCATCAACGGCTTGCACAACCTCTTTTAGAAGTATAGCAGGTTATAAACGGTACTGTAGGTCCACCTCAGCTTTTAGCACCGATCAACAAAGCGATGGAGTGCGTCAGACCAAAATACGTGTACGAAACCTAGTTTTTGGCACTGATTACGTTAGCATGCACGTGCTCAGCTCCAGCATGCTGAGTCTGGTCAAAGAAACGGTGAGCCCTCTCCTGCCTCCAGGCTCTACTATTACCAACTAATATCAGGACAGAGTATTCGCATATAGTAAATAACTTTAAAACAATTCGCCAAACTTCCTTTTTTCCAAAACGCCGTAAATCTGGCACCACTGGGTCTGGAGCAGCAAACGTGCGGCCATTCTAGTACATTAAAGGTTGAACAGCGACAAATGTCCTAACAGAGTTGAGGCTCAACAAACATTGCCATTTCCCTTGTAGGGGAGTTTCGGCTTGGAAGGGCTATTGATGGTAATAATGTTACAGCTGTCTGGACAGGAACAGGCAGCTTTATCCTGATGTGAAGCAAGGAGATTACAGCTAACAGTTCAAAACCATGAAACACCTCAGAAGTCAAAATCCTAGTTATTTTTGGGGAGCATCCAAGTTTGAAGAACAGAAGGTAAACGTCAGTGCCCTGTGTCGCTGCCCAGGGAGGACCAGTGTGAACATCTCATTACACCATCGCACACTATTTTGAGCAACACCCACTCTGAGAACTGACCCTCTGCGATCCCAAGGAGCATCCTGAAACAGTTGCAGTGTACTCTTTTTATAAAGAGTCAGGAAGTAGCCTGAACAAAAGCTTAAGCACAACTACTGTCCTCTTGGTTTTTAAAGTCGGAAAGCGTGCCAGATACAGCATCACAGAATGGTTGAGCTTGGAAGGGACCTCTGGAGATCATCTAGTCCAACCTCCCCTGCTCAAGCATCATACCATCTCCTGTGGCAGCTCTTTTGAGATGCACACATTTCCCATAGAAAGCGCTGTGTTGACCATAAAGTCATTAGATGACGGGGGGGGAGGGGGGGGAACTCCACAAACCAATCAAAAACCTTTCAGGCGTGGCCAGTCTGGGCTGGATTCAACCAGGCCTCCACACGCTCAAAGCTTTACACCCAGCTACGTGCCTCATGGCGCACGCAGCCCCGCGCTGGCTACCGACAAACAGAACACCATTTATTCACGCAGCAACACAGCGATAAAGGTCCAGGCAACAACAGGTAGCAAAAAAAAATCACCTTTTTGGGTTAACAGATTCCTTAGATTCCCCTCTGGGTGCCAACAGCCAGAGGCGCCTCTCCCCTGCCAAAACCAGCACTGCAACACGGGGCTCGAGGCAACCGCTCGCCCCACGACACCTCCACTGACATCCGACTCCGTGAGCATGAAGGAAAAAAACCCTCACGGATTTGCCTAGTAAAACAAGCCGGCGTCCGGTAGAGAAGCGCGTAAGGGCTCAGCCTAGAAAACTATGTTTTAGTCTAAAATAAATCCGCAGTATCTGAAGAACAATTTACTTCATCTGAGCTTTGATATCAGTTACAATGTTCAATCACTTCTTTTCATATACAAATAGCATGGTATTTTGATTCATCTTGCCAAATCATTTTTCCTTCCAAGGTTACATGGGTTTTTTATATATAAATATACATAAAGGAGACGTGCACAATACAGAAGGAGGACCAAAGAATTACAAAGGCTGGAAGAAACAGTGGAGAACTCTGCCCATCTTTAAAACTCAAACGTCTCTCCTTGCACGAAAACTGGTATTTATTAGAAAGTCCATGTTTATGCTGCTGGCTTCTAGACCAGCCATCTTTTAAACAGTCTCCTTCCCCAAACACTGTCCATGATTGAAACAGTTCTTCTTCAAGAATTTTTTTTCTTTATTTTACAAAAACTTCCGTTACAAACGTTTAATACTCAAGGCACAAAGAAACAATAGCTCAATCCTTCCTTCATTCAATGACTTCTTAAGCAGAAGCATCGGAAGCCCTAACCCTTCCTGCTCCATCTCGCCGCACAGTGTAAGCGCAGTACAAACGCAAGCTGAAAGCCCTGAAAAGAGCTAAATGATTCACTTCCACTTCCTCTTCCTCTTCCACACAGCTCAACTATTTCTAAAAACAGCAGGACGGTTCTTTGTGTCCAGCTTTTCAGATCAGACTGGTCAACTGGAAACCATCCTGCACAGCAAGAGACAGCAGAAACGACACTTTATTTGAGCCTGACAAAAGATCGGGTATTTTTGGATCTTTGAAATACATGAAGTAGTTGCACGTTTTCCACAAGGTTTCAACAGCAGGATTTATACCTTAACCAGACTCCAACTTTAGAACCTAAATCTGTTAATATTAATGAACATTACTGTTGTTATTTTTAATGCATTCAAATACTATCGATGCATAGTAAGCGGTAACTAGGAGCATCCTTGGCCTGGGCACCCCACTGCTGACGAGAGCTCCCTGTCGCAAGGTGGCAGGAGACCCACAGCACTGACTGCTCGGGGAAGCCAGCGAAGCATCTGAGCCCCAGAAAGGACCCAGCAATGAAAGGAGAACTTCATCAGCTCTCCTAAACCATCACACCAGTGTAACACGTGAGTGTCAGGCTGAATAAGCATGCACAAGACTGTGGGGAAGAAAGCTTCATCTAAGCCTAGGAGAAACATCAGGTAGGCCTGTAAAAGGGCTCACACAGAAAGCATGTCTCAAGAAAAAAGTTATCATCAATTGTGAAAGCATCTTCATTCACATAGTTTCTTTCTCTTTCCTTGAAGATTTGCAAGTCAAAACTCCTTTGGCATCTGTAACAGATGTCAGTAACCAGTGGGATTCACACTAACTGGCAGGTTTCCTGTGGATAAGGAGATAAACTACTGGGCTGCACAAGAAGTAGGTTTATGGTCTAGACGCAACATTATCTTGATTGAGAGTATACAATCATTGTGTCTCTGCTGGGATTACACAGAAGCAAAAGGGCTGCTCGTTACCCAGTCTTCTCACTGTCATTTGAAGAGAAATATGCAGGTACAAATGATATCTAGCATGTTCTCCCGGAAGATAAAGCAATGTTTTAAAGTTGACTAAGGCAAAATTCAAATCCTCTAATCAAATTCTCTGTATTACTACTATACGCAAGCTACAGCTTCTCAAGAACTCAACTGTTTCGATCTCAAACAACTCCAATCCCAAACGAACTGGCTTCATCACTCCCTTGCACAGTCCACCTACCCAGAGCACAATCGGTCATACAGAAAATCTCAATGTTCCTCCCGCTCAAGGGCTTTCTTCTACAATGGCCAAAGTGAGAAAGCAACAGAAAACTGCAACTGCTTTTCCCATTTCTACCCAAGTAAGTTTTCAGTTTACTGAACTGAATGGCTCAGTATGGCGTGTGGCTTCACAATTTTGTACATAAATCTTTGAGATCAATAGCAAGCGAGAAATTGTAAAGCTTTCCCTTCAGACTCTCTTCAACTGCTGCTCAAAAAACGAAAAACAACAGCTCTTCTCTCTCCCTGCCCTCCAAAATCCAAACATATGCACACAAACAAGATCTTACCAGAAAATCTGCATTAAAGCCTCCTGTTTCGAGTATCAGTTTCAACATTAGCATCAACATAAGTCTCACTGGGATGTGGGCCTTATGCCTTTGTTAGATAACTTCTTTTATTCAACCTTACAGCAGCTGGAAGATTATGAAACTAAAAGGAACAAAAAAACCCTAGGAGGAGTTCAAATAAAAGAACTGGGAGTTAAAATCTAATCTATGTTAACTGCCTGCTGTGAAAAAAATAACCATAAATATTTGCTATCATTTCTTTCTCAAACCAAAAGATTATCCCAGTGCAAAGGAGGAGCATCTCAGAGCAAAGCCCTCAGGTACAAGACGCTTTGAACATAGTAATTACCGATACTTCAACAGCAAGCGGTTAGGTTAGCCAACAACAGCCCAATCAATCTTCACTAGCAAGCCCAATTACCACAGAATAAAACTGTTCAAACTCAACCAGGAAACGCACAATCACGAAAAGCCGTAACAGAATCAAAGAATCACAAGTCACAAACATGCAACAGAGGTTGAACATCTCCACAGGGTACGTTCCCAGCTGGCGTGTCATCTACCCCTTTTGGTTTGATACTGCTAGCATAACATTCTTGCAAAACTCCCTGGGATGATGATCGCATGCGAAAAGGTGGAGGCACCTCCAGACTTTTTCCAAATTAATTCATTCTAGAAACATGAAAACTCATGCAATGCAATAAGGAAAATCCATAGCATAAAAACAGGAAAAAGGACAATTGGATGAAAACCCTGTGTTGTAATACTGCTCTGGATGTCCGCTGCTTTGCGAGATGATTTGAAGAGGCAGAGGTGACTCCATAGTACTGCTTCACCAAAGAGAGGCATAGAGGTGTGCAATAAAGTTATATGGTGCTAAAGGACTGAGAGTGCTCCACGCTCCTTTAAAGTTAGCAATACATTGTTTCATTTTACAGCTAGGCCTCCCTTGAACTGAAAGCACCATTTGGTGTTTTTCTTAAAGAAATGAAAAACAAATACTGCTCTTATGTCACTATCTACCTACAAGCAGGACAGTAAAGTCTCAGATGACAAATTTTAGCACCAGCTTTTTTCAACTGGTTAAAGGCATGACTATGTAATGACAAGTATTGTCTGAGCCCAAACGAACCAAATGTTTGTAGCAGTATTCAGTGCCATATTAAAACACTGGACTGTCCACCTCCCTCATCCTTTAAACTTATTCTATGCAAGCCAGTTATTGGCTTCCTCAGAAATGAAAATGAAGAACTAAGTCTCAAGCAAAGCACCCACAAAGAGCTTCCACTTGCATACTTCAAGCGACACAACCTCAACACATTACCTACAGGTCACACGCTCATACTAACATTTTGGAGGAAAAGCCGTACAATTGTAAAGAAAACTGCATACACCTGCTGACTCCTAATGTTCACTCATGGGGTAAACAACAAGCTGCCCAGAAGATAATACAAAACATATGGTAGAGCAGCAGATAAGCAAGCTAGTGAAGGAAAGCTGCATTGCAGAAACCTTCCCAAAACGAGGTCTAAATCATAGACGCTAAATTGCTAGTCTCTCTCCTACTTAGAGATTGCTAATTGTCTCAGTTTTAGCTCACTTGAAATCAATTTTTTCCTTCCCCTAACAATTTTATTTCCGCATTTTTAATTATTTATTAGCTTGCATTACACATCTCCCAGTTTAAACAGACAGGAAGGAAATGAGATATTCAATTTTAAGGCTTCTCTTGTCAAAATATATTTCTACCTGATTTTTCTATAGAACTTTGGGATGTACGGGGCAACGCCAAAGCTTTCGGAGACGCATCTATTTATCAGCATGGCCTCCTTCATACAATTGGATACATGAAGTGCTGAAAGCAGGCAGAATACATTTAAGTCCATCAGTCCTATACCGAAACCTGAAGTGGACTGATTTAAGCATTAATTTTATAATGCAAATTCCTCTAATTTCTTCTCTAGAAGAGTCAATTTCATTCTTTGTCTGCAAACCAATAAAGCAAAAACTTTCTTCTGTTACTGTCTACTGCTTAATTTCTACATCACAAACCATTCTGACCTTCAAGCTTTGAATTTCCAAGTTTTATAGAAGTTTGCCTTCCTAAATTACCATATAGCTAGGAAAAAGTGCTCTCAGATGAAGCTTACAATTGCTTGGTGAACTCAGGAGTAATAAAAATGCCTTCTGTAAGCGGCAGGAGTTCTGTTCAGGCGAAAGCCTAAAAACTGTCTTTCAAACACCAAAAAATGCAAGATCACTAACAGTGCCAAAGATCACTAGCAGCACTGACACAAGTTCTTTTCAAATACTGCGTAGAATTAAAAAACCAAACCCAAAAGATAAGCGAAAGGATTTGAGTTATATGGCAAATATTTTTCAAACTTCTGCTATGCACAGCTTGAGCTGAAACTGCAGACTTACAAAAAAAAATTATGCAATTCAAAGGAAACATTTTAGAATAGGTTCCCTGATGCCAGTCAAGGCTGTATTTTGATACTGACTATATATATATATATATATACACATTTATATATATATATATATATATATATATATATATTTGTTGGTGTTGTGCCTTGAGAAACATAAGATCATTATCACATACAAAATTATAACTTCTAAAAATAGGATTTCATGAAGGATTGCCTGAATTTAGTAAGCTACAGCTCTGTACTCTATCACAATCATTATGACAGTTTTACAATGAAGATGAAGTTTATTTGCCACCAATATTAGCAGGACAAATTTATTTATAACAAATGCTTTAAAATGTACTGATAAAAGTGCCTATTGATACTGTCAGAGCTTCTTACAATTTGACAGATCAAATCTTATTTTCATTCTTAAACCCCATGAAGGAACGGTATCACCAACTTGCATTCTGTAGTGAGCAAATTGATTAATCCCCCTCTATAGAAATCTCAACTCTTGATTACACCTATCAGACGTTAAGCAGCATTATTCTAGAGTGACAACACTTGACAAATTCCCAAACCATTTTTCTCAGCCTTTGTGGCCCTGCTAGCTTGTATTAACCCTGATGAAAAATTAATTTTCCTTATCTTCCGCTAAACCCCAAAATCCAAATCCGCCAAACTGGCAACTCTTTCTGTAAAGGTATTATGAAAACCTCTAAAAGATTAATTGCATGTCTTCAGGTGACATTAAATTAATTTCTGTACTCATGACAGACATTTGATACTCGGCACTGAGCGGACAGATAACATTGTCAGGATACACAGAAGGACAGTGGTGCAGTGTCCCAGGGCAGCCTCTTATGAATTCTCCTTTCGATAAGGCCATACTTCACTGTCAGTGGCACTGTTAGCGATCTTGCAGCCCACAGACCTCACTGCACAGGTTTCTATTAACTACGACAATGCTGTGTCTATCCATGTAATCTTTATAAAGCTAATTCAAAAAAAAAACAACCACCCAATAGTAAGAGGATGTGCATGCTGGATAAAGCGCTTAAAGGAAATAAACTCTTGGTTGATTTGTGTAAAAAATAACAACGAGAAACAAATACTCGAGTATGTCCACTTTACTTTCATCTGTGTTTAGATGCACTGTAAATCTAACAGTATATAACAAGTTGAAGGTTTAAATCTTGCAGGAAAATCTCAGTCTCAAAATGTCTTGTAATTGATCTCCTTTAAGGAACAAGAAACACCTCATCTGCTAGTTATACCCAACATTTCTAGAAATGAGTACCTCTAAACTATCACAGCAGTTAAGAGGAAAAAACAAACAAGAAACATACACACAAAACAAACATCCATTAAACTACTAAACTCATCTTCACTTCAAGGGCAAAAGCTCATCATTGTATTCTCCCATTAGCTGTACAAATCTCCATCTGTAAATTTATTTATTTATTTATTTTTACTGGTAGCACAATTGACCACAATGAAATAAGACAGACATCTACACAGCCAACTGTGATCCCCATGTAACAGAGGTAAGAAATGAAAACAGTAAAGGTAAAGCAAAAGCCATGGAGAGCAAGAAAACCTACCCTCTAACAGATACGATTCTTTTCTCACTGTAATTACCAGAAACATATATGAAAGGTTAATATGAAAAGTTAATATGAAATTAACTAAAACTTTTGCATGGGGCAAACTATATATATTTTTTTCCTCCCATGGAACATTTCTCTTCTCATGGTTAAAAAAAACAAAAGAAAAGAAAAAGATCCTGTTAAACTGCAGAAAGGCATTCAGTGAGCCATGATGTGCTTAATGATGTATGAGAATTCAGAACAGCAGAAAAAAACTTTTTTTTTTTAATGGAATTAGCTTTTTTTTTTTTTTTTTAAATTCCATGTACTAACAGACTTCTTACTTTTAAGTGTTTCCTCATACACTTGAGAGAAGAACTAAGGCATGGAGAAGGACTGGCCAAAAGCCATTAGAGAACGCCAGGCATACCTATGCTACGCTGAAGCTGCACCAGGAGCAACAAACGCAGCCAAACTGAACCACGACTACCTGTTTTTCTAGTTTAAATAACCACAAACTTAGAAAACATGTCGTTCATCCTTATGAAAAAGGAATTCAGCGTCACAGCTACAGACTGTGTAGCTGGGCATGTATTTTGCTCTCAGAAGTACCTTGATTTTCAAACGTTCCTTTCCACAAAATACAGCACCCTAACGTAGATGTTAAAATCATGATTTTGAACAAAGTTTCCTGGGTTCAGTTGTCAGTATCCAGAACATTGCTGGCACAGAGAATTGCAGCAAATTATGGACATGCAGATTTTGGATGCAGAGAAATTGCCAAGAGAAAAGATTCCTGTTTGAAAACGTCACTGATTCCAAGCTCTCCCGGCTGCCGAAGCTCCCGAGAGCACTTTCCAGCTGGGCACCAGGCACGTCGGAGAAAACTAGCACAGGCTACCAGAAAACTGTGTGTTGTTCTTAAGACTCCCGACTTAAGCTGACTAGTGCTGAGTTAGATAAAAACCAACCCAAAACACACAAGTTCTGTCATCATATCTGAAAACATTAACACCTGTTTCTTGCCGCCTTCTATTCTGCAAAAAAAAAAACCTGTTTGAAAAGGTAAATTTCATTGAACTTACGCAAAAAAAAAAAAAAAAAGATTAGTTAGGCAGCACTGAGGCATCTTCAAAGTCTGCGCAGTCTCTTACACAGCTGAGACTAAGCTGCTGCATGACATTAGCCTCCTCTCTATATTTTGACATCAACTTTATTGCTACGGTAGTATGGTAGTGACATCAAGTCACGCCTACCTAAAAAATCAGGAGATTGCACCATATCTTAAATTAGGACAGAGCCTGGAATCAAAATCTTGTATTTTAAGTTGTACTCAACAAGAAAGCTGGTTACACATTTGTTGACTACTGGTTACAGATGCAATAGAGCGAAATCGGGACAACTGGCGCTTCCCTATCTACCGCATCACTTAGTTTTTCTAGTTCATAGTCCCTTAAAACTAATGGCTGAGTTGAATACTTCTGCTATGCTGTCCTGCACTTCTTGTACAGTCTTTGATAACCGCTAGCCACACAGCCAAACTGCAATACCTCCGTCTCCAGCTGCTTCGTGTCAAAATTCTCCTGACTTGCAACCACCTCTGCATTATAGGCCTAGTCTAAATAGTTCAAATGCCATTCAAAGGCATTTGGGACTCTTGGAACTACTACATCAGACAAATCTGCATTTTTTTCTCCCCAATTCAGTGACTACATTCAGCTAATTTTCACTTGAAAATTAGCTCCCTCTCTCCTTGTGACATACTTTTTTAATGCCGTTACGGTTGCCTTTAGTTGTTTCCCATCAGGAAATCGGGCTACTAGATAGTGCATAACACCAAAATCGTATCGGTGCGAATTTCACACTACAACACTTAACAGCAGAAAAGCGCTCCTCTGAGATTTCGCAAGAGCAACAATAAGCAATACCAAGCGCTTGCTTTCAGGGTAGTCAGGAGGAGGCAGCTCTCTTCTTCACTATGCAATTTAACAGTCTCTTGAGGAAAAGGAGAAACCTGTTCTTCAGTCTATAATAAGAAATACTTTATTTCACTTTGTTTCTGTTATCCACAGCAAAGCTCAATTCAATTTAGGTAGATACATCTTTCCCCCTTTCGTGGACTTTATTGCAAACCCATAAAAGCGCTATCTGCGACTGGTCCTGCTGTCACCTTAAGTCCTTCTACTTGTTAAGTGTGTCCGCACATGCCCTTATGTTTCTCTTTCACCGATTATGTCCCAAATAGCACAGGACAGTCCACCCGTTTCTGCTAAAAAAAACTACTGCAAGCCACAAAATATTCTCTCACTATAGGTACCATCCTTATCAGATGTTTGGGAAGACAAGGGTTTGTTACTTGTTTTTAACTAACCTGTGCATAGCTATGCCTTTTGCATAACAGGAATATCATCCTGATGATTCCTTTTTTCTTTTCTGTTTTTTTTTTTTTTTTGGAGGAGGAGGAGGAGGAGAAAGGAAGGAAATTCACATCCACTTGCAAAATATTTCTAGAACGAAATCTTACAGATCATGGCAGGCAGAGTCCTTTTTCCTGTAGCATTTAAATTAACACTGCTTCAAAGGTCTTGCCCCTTTTGCTACTCTAATGCTTTTTCAAACTGCTTCTGATAAAATACGGACATTTGCTGTACCTGTTGCTCCTTCTAATGGCTGGATACGAATCAACTGCAATGCCACTCTGCTGCTGCTTAAAAAGCCGCAGTAGCGTGTGGGGTGAGAGCGCCTTTGTTCTGCTTCTCGTGGCTGGCAGCGCTGCCGAGCTGGGCAAGGAGCTCCCCTGAGAGCCTGGCGTGCCAATGCTAAAAATCTTAATGTTTGCAATTCTTCACACATTTGGATGAAAGGCGCTATAGAGCTTTCAAGTCAAATATTTTTAATTAGTTAAACTTGAACATACACATGCAAGCAACACCGAGTACAAACATTAAGCAAAGTTGGTGGATAGGGTTACATTATCATGTAAGAACCATCTAAATCAATATATTTTTCCATATTTAGAACTCCATATTCACCCCTCTCACTCCTCAGTTACTCTAAATGAAAATAAGGCTGTTCATCTTCCACTCCAATTCTCTTTTTCTTTTTATAATCCAAGGATGGTTTTTGCAACAGGCTTTCCAGATAAAACAACTTGTCACTTTTTTCTTCACGCTTTTTCAGATGAAGCATCTCAGGTTTTCAGAGATTCTGATCACTAACAGGATGTTGCTTTTAATCCAGTGGGGTACAGTGAAATTTGTTTTACATATACAAAGCTCATTGCGCAGCTTTCCACAGAGACAGAGTGGTGTGTTCTTGGCGCAGCACTAGAACCAGCGTTTTCAGGCCTTTGGCACAGACATACATCACTTTGAGCATGGCAGACCAGTTTCTGGCTAGGGAGAAATCACCCAATAACAATATAAGATAGCTGAATAGAAGATAGCTGAACGATAGAGAGATTTTACGATGTTACCGTTTCCCATACAACCTGTGATTAAATGAAAAACAAGTATAGCCCGTTTCATAGGATCTTAAGGTTGCATTCGGTGCACACCTGTTCTTCCAGGACTAATGACACTCCAACACAGCGACTGAAAGAAGTCAGTTGCACTCGGTACTGTGACGATTTGCCAGCAGGCCGATAGCAGGGAGCCCAGAGCAGACCACCGTGAACACTCAAGGAGTTAGAAAACATGACCCATCAAAAGAGCCTGAGGGATACGGCCGCTCAAAAACAGTTAAGAGACCTTTAAAATGACAGGCAGCCGCAAGGAGGGAAGTCAGCCCTTTCCCACGTCTCTTGAGGCATAATACCGTCACAGATTATAAGCTGAGCTAGAAAGTATAGTTTGGTCAGTAAGGAAAACCTCCTAAATGTACAGATATTTAGACACTGGAGTGGATGACCAAAGGAAGCTTCATTGATGAGATCTAAGAAAAAGGCTGGCCATCTGTCGATGATACACAGTTAATTCTCCCTTCAAGGTAGAACAAATTTCTATGGTCCTGTCACGCCTATTTTCTCTAATTTTATGATCATGTTTCAAGTGATTTATTAGGGTGCTTCTTCCCAGCAAACACCATTCTAAAACTCCACCATGTCTTTTCTTACTCACATCTTAAGATTTACTGAGACAGGCAAACTTCAGACTTTTCCATAATAAAATAGGCTAGTACAAATCCTCAGAGAATACTCCCTAACACCTATGTCTGGAAAGGATGGATCTGACTATAAAATAAATATATACATATATATAACCTGTTAAAAACAGCACTGTCTCATTTTCCAGGAACGCAGTGTTTAAAGGGGTCATTAAAATGGAAAATTATCCACTGTATTGCCATTCCTGCATAAATTACAGCAGTATTAGAAAAAGACGGCAGCACCAGTATTTTTGGGAGGAAAAGAGAATTTGTTAAAAAGAGCATCAACAGACAAAAATCACTAAAGATGGTACCAAAAGTAATTAATTCACTATGTCCCCCTGATACACAGGCTTAGTCTCACATATAGGAATTGCCGAATCATTCACCATTCCCTTTTTCTTGAAGCTTAACAGCAATGAATTAAGCATCTGATACACCAGAAACTGGAAAAAAAAAGTGACACAGGTTCTTGGGATTTCATTTAATTAGTAATTCTTAAAATTCCTTTAAAGAAACTTGAAAAGCAAAACCCTCTCATGAGAAAATATTGTAAAATCATATGGCTAGCTCTTGTACCTTTTTTAAGTAACATCAGCTACCTTATCCGAAGGTCAGAGATCCTCAGTAGTACTGCAATGCCCAGGAATACGGATGAGCATAGTTAGCAGCTGAGATTGGGGAAGATATGCTCTCTTCTGACAATATCTGTACACCGTGTAAATATCACCAATGCACTACGTTCGTCTCCTTAACAGTAAAGGAAAAACCATCACTGGCAACGCAATGCTGTTTGATCGTGCTCTACAGGCGGTCCCGCTAACTCCAGGCAAACAGCCTGCGCTACCTGCTCCCGTTTTAGGTGAATCTGGTTTTGATAGCGTTAGTATGGGTCCGGCCTCAATTGGCTCCTCAACAGACAGCTCTGCTATCGTTCTGTACCGGCTGAAAGGGAAGGGACTTTCCAAGTCTTTACCTCCATGAATCAAGAGAGGTTTGAAAAAGAACCTGCGTTGTGTCTAGTCACAAAGCATCTCACTGGTACGGGGTATTAAAACCACGTCTGCACAAAAGAATCCGGGAAAGGAGAAAGGGTACAAGCGATCAGACCTGAGAGCGACAGCCAGGCTGCTTAACCGCACGATCGAGTCACCACGTAGAGATAAGAGATGCCAAACATCATCTTGGCCAGAGGCAGGGAATTACAGGAAAATTTTATGCTGAGGAGAATGGTTAGGGAAAATGAGATTTGGCTTTTGCTTTTAATTCAGGGTTGAGGCAAAAGGTGTAAAAATAAACAAAACATGTAGCAGGGTTAAAAATCAGAATTGGAAACTAAGTGCAATTTATGATCTTTATGGTTCAGAGTCCAAGCAGCTTTCAATTCTTTCTAAAATACTGTCAAAACAGAGAAGATTGACCGCACAAAGAAAACTGAAACATTGAGCAGCCGGGGGGGGGGGGGGGGGGTGGCAAAGAAACAAAGTCATATAGATTCAGCTTATCATTAAATGACTAAGAATATTAACCAGCTATCTTGATCAATTAAACAGCTAATTGTAATGCTTGTTTTATTCTACCATAGTTGGAAGGAAAACTGAAAATTTCCACAGCAATAAGAAAAAAAACCAAACAACATTGCTGTGAGTAAAGAACCAGCTTTACCTTGATAAAACTCAGTATCGCAAAGTTAAGAGAGACAGAACAAGTCTGTTTAACCCATCTTCTACTGTACACTCACACACATATTTAATGAAACTAATTACTGTTGCTCACCACCAGACTTATCTGAAACAAATCCTTTATGGTTTCCTGAAATAGGATAATGATTTTTTTTTTTTTTTTAAATAAATGCTAGTTTGGGCACTGATAATCATTTGCTATGAAGAGTCTAGTGGTGACTGGCTTTTTTTGTTTTACTGCATTATACAGAAGTTGTGCAAAATTGCTTCATTCAATTCTTCATGAATAATAAACCAGTCATACTTCTTGCTGGGATTCTCACTGGGATTGCTACAATCGTATTTATACATTTTTTACTCCAGCAGAAACAGTTTCTTTCAACTTCTTGTACTTTCTTCTTCTTCTGTACTTAAGTTACCAAGCCAGAGGAATCAGACATCCTCCAATTCTGGTGAGGTTGTCAGCTCTATTTAGTCAATAAGATCCTTTATGTTAATATGGTGAAAGACCACGTGGTCATTATGCAATCCACAATTTTAAGCTTATTTAAGTTTTATGAGCTGTAGAAAAACGTTTATAAAGAGTAGTTAAGACTTTGGCATTTCAATTTCCTCCCTACTTCTGAAGGGTAAAGCCCAACTCCAAGGCCTTGTTCAGTTCCCGTTAACACTCTATGTTCATGTTGTTACGACTTACAGCAGTTCTGCAAGTTTCCCTAATTAATGGTCTTAAAAGTTTAAGAAGCTTTCTTCCAAGAGCACACCCTCGACGTGCCCCCTCATTTAAGCATAGCACGTCCTTCTTTCCTCCCAGTACAAGCCCTAGGAAAGATTTCACACTAGCAAATCATCTCGCTAGGCCCTCTCATCTTGGTTTCTTCGGAGCCCTAACAAATTAACTTGTCTTTTCATTAAGACAGAAGAAATTCGGTCTAGATAATTTCTAACTAAAAAACCCAGATCTTAAATATGCACACTGCCATCAAGACCAGCATCAAGAGGCCTCCGCAACACCAGTGCTCAAGGGACACTCTGCAGATAATAGACCCCTCATCAAAAGATAAGGAAATCTCATTTAGATGCAGAAGTGAAATAGTAACGTTTTCAACACAGACTAACAAAAAACATCCCCCAACAATATACTGCTTAAATTCATTTTGTGACGTGCATCCCAAGAAAATAAAAATAATCTTCCCATGAGTACAGCCTCAAAGACCACACTAACTCCAGCACTTGCGCACAATTAGATTACGTGGCTTCAACAATCATATAGGCAGAGCCCAGCTTTTTAACTGAACCTTAGAAACAGCCATACAAGTGTGTCTCACACACCTTATCAGATGTATTAACCTTAAACAAAATGGTCTCAGTTGAGGCGTCTTTCAGACTGAAGTTGCAAGGAACTTAAACGAAGGCAGTACGACTTCAGAAAAGGCAACGTGATTTTAGTGATAATGGCCTGACAGTAAAGCATTATAGCAAACCTTCTTTTCTGAATAACTGCTAATAACTCACAGTTCCAAAAACCTAAAATACGGATTATTAGGCCTGCTACTTCCCTTTTCAGCTTAGGTCCATCCTTTATTTTGGGATCACACCAGATGAACCACGCAAAAACAAACCATGACAACACACACACACAAGAGCAGCCTTGGAAACTTACCCCTCCTGACAACTTAATCACCCTGACTTTGCTGCCGACATGGGGCCCGTCTCCACTACCACTGTTTGTGCGCTGCATAACAGTCCTTTTCACACCGGGTTTCAGCTCCTGGGGCCGGGCTTGCACTGAAGCCACTCTAGCAGTCTGTGTTGCAGGCAGCGACACCGCAGCTGGTTTTGGCTGCAATACCTTCGGCGATGCCTGAGGCTGACTCGGAGGTATCGTTCTGGTCTGCCTCAGCTGTTTCACTGGTTTCATTTGCTGTCCTTGATACTGCATATTGGCCCCAACCTGCGGGAAATCTGTGGGTTTGGGTTGGATGTGTGGAACTACCATATCTTGCTTTTTAATGAGGAGTCTGTTTTTCACATTTGGCCTGGTCTGGAAGCCAGAGTGGGGTATGTAAGGGTTGCCGTTGGTGGGGAACTCGTAGGATTCCTCTTCCTGCTGCATGTAGGATGGCTGCGTGGAAGGTTGTTGCTGCTGCTGCTGCTGCGCAAGCCTTTCGAGCAGTTCTCTCTTTCTAGCGCCAGCCTGCTGCTGCCGTCTCAACTCCTTCTGCTTCAGGATTTCTTCTCTTAGACGCTTCTGCTCCTCTATCTTCAAACGATACAATCTAGTTTCTTCATCTTCATCTGGATACTACAAAGGAGAATACAAATACAGTTGTCAAACTCTCAACACATGCCTGCCTTGGCCAAAATAACGTTAAATTGTTGTTTCAGAAGATGTCATAATGGCACAACTCTCTAAAGGGCTTCTGAAATCATCCCTGCTGCCAAGCTACGGCTACTAGCAGCACGTATCTGCTAGCAAGGTTTATTTGCTATTCATTAGAGACAAACAGCTCAAATATGGTTTAGGACTTAGATACACTACTTCCTAGACAGGAAAAAAAGAAGCTATAATACCAGTTGAGAAATCTTATCAGAATACTAAAAAATGAAGTCTTACAAATTGGAACTCATTTATAAGTTTCTAAAAGCAATTAAACTATTAATATAATTCAAGATATCAAAATATGTTTCAAACGGAAAGTAACAGTATAGAGGCAACCCACTGTCACACAGGTTTTATCTTGCTCTTTTCTGACAAAGTAACAAAAGGTAGGGTGGTAAATGACCTGAAAGGCCCTGATTAGAACTATTGATTTTTCTCACAGAATTTTCAGCCTGATCTCAAACTCATTTGTCACACAATAATTGGTTATAATGAACAGCACAAGTCAATCTCTCTGACCTTGAACTCATGCACTCTCTTCAGAATCAAAATGTTGCCAAACGCAGTGTTGGAATATTAATGGTACGTAGAGAACGCCTTTAATATTCCAGCCCTAGGCCCTTCTGAAAGTATTATACACTATCAAATAACCTTTCTAAAGATTCTTCAACTTTGGCAGAACGGGCTCCTACAAAAAGCTGTGTGAAATGGACAGAGTCAAGGAAACGCAAATTCTCACCATCCTGGAAAAGAAATCGAATTGCTCTTCTGATACAATCAGAGATAGCTTGAAAGCTTGTTATTTTTTTTAATTACAAAGCATACTTTTTTTGTAAATTCAGTTTTTATTTCCTACAGGTGAAGATTTTTCAGCAGTCTCTACAATTCTCTAGTTAAAATTTCGACAGATATTCTACTTTCAAGTAAGACATATTGATTGCCTCTAATAAGAATAGGCTCTCCAAGCAACTTTGCATTTTGGTAAATTACAGCATAAATAATGCTAAAACGTTTCTCGAAAACTGACTCAGTGATGAGCAGTTATTTACCTTACAGTAACTGGGGTGCAAACTCTTGCTATTTTTCACATGTATCTGACCCAAATGTACAAGGATATATTTTTTCGGTTGAAGTGTCTTTTATCCCTAATACCTCCCAGAATCCTCCCCAACCCAAGGGGAAAAAACAGCAGATCCGATCCAACCGTATCGTTGGTTCACAGACATAACAGCCCAGTAGAGTAGTAGTTTATATCTGCAGAATCCAGACGTGCAAGTCTTGAACACTTGTTTCCTTCTGATGTAACTGCTGCTTCTCTGAGCACCTACCCACGGGGATTACTCCCACGGTAACTAAGAAATAGCTGCTTGTTTCCTACTAGGAGTCTTGCCTAAACAATGGCTAAAATACAACTTCAACAAAACTGGAATTTTTTTTTTCTTTTTCTTTAAATAGGGGATATAGTTCTGGAATGAGTTCTGTCCTTTTTAGGAGAATGCTTCATAGACCAAAACGTTCTGAACTTCCTCTACACTTTTCAGACTAGGATTACGGTGATTAATGACTATAAGGGCTAGATTATGGGTCTTTGATAAATGGTAACAGGAACACATTTTTACAAACTAAAAAGGGTGTGTGTATGTGTGTGGGGAGGAGGACTGAGGTATTTAACCTTATAGTGAAAACTGGAGATTCTGGATTCGATTATAAGAAGAATAAGACCATTAACAAATACAGTAAATAGTATAAGGCTCTTATGTTTTCTGATATGCTAGCTATATTAAAGAAAATAGAGAAAATAAAAAGTAAGGATAAGAAAATACAGATAACCTCCAGACAGAAGGAGAATGTGTTGTTATGTAGATCCCGATACTGTGAATAAAAATTTTAGTCACTTTCAAAGACAGTAAATATCTCACAATTACTGAAACTAAACTGAAAATATGTTCTATTTATCTTAATAAATCAGTGTATTCATTTACTTTATTTTAGATCAGAATACTCTGCGTTTTATCTAAATGGGTTTGATGGATGCCAGTGAATCAGTACCAAATTCACCTTAGGAGGCGGCAACGTATTTTTCCCCCCCCGTTATAGTCAACTGAAGGGTGTCAATATTTGCAAGAGTCTGCATAAGGCTAGCTCTTCAACCAGCTGTCCTTTACTATCGGGAAACCATCTGCTTATACCATTATCTGACTAGTACAAAACACTAACTCAAAAGCCATCTATTATCAGAAGAGAGATGTGTACTTTGTGGCACACATGAAATGAGTCTTTCCAGCAGACCAGGAATAAACATCCTGAGGGATTGTGACCAACGCATGCATGCAGCACCTCTTGGATCTAGCTGATCTGCACTGATCAACGGCACTAGCATTAAACACAGAACACTGACAAACTGTATTACTAGTATATATGCAGTTAGAGGAATGCTCTTAGGGGAATCTTCAGGCAACATGATCTCAAATATCTTTTGGAATTTTTCCTTTCAGGAACTCAACCCAATACTCTGGAGATTAATGCGGATACTATGAACTCAACCCCTTCTTAAAGGGTCAGTTTTGAAATCAAGAGCAAAGAGCTCTCAGATTATTTGAACTAAGTTGCCAGTTTTCCGAGGTTACTGCAGATCAGCCCATTAACAGGGTAAGCAGACCTAAATCCTTCATCTCCAGAAGCAAACTGCTGCTATTGCTAAATCTTCAGTAAATACTCCTGCCACTAGAGGAAGACCAAACAGTATAAAGAATCCTTTCCTCGTTAACAAAGGATTTGCAGTACGAGTCAGATTTTGTTTGGAGTTAATTGTGCAACATCCCAACAGTAAAGATTCGAATGCATGGCAAACTCCTCACTAGGATGAAAACCGTGCTAACTAAAGCCCATTAGCTTTAAGAGCACCTCTTCTCCTACGTCATTAGGAGCTTCCTCAGATAAAGGACAGGGAAGAGAAACAGTGGAATGGATCAGGATGGAAGTGGCATGCAATACCTACTGCTAATGATTTTCATCCCATTAGTTTATTGAACCCAGGACAGTTTTCTCCAAAACCAGCAGCATTTTACCAAAAAAAGGGACTGGGAGAAAGCAGACATCCCTCAAAGATACCACAATGCTCACAGCTGTTTGGAAGCGTGCTGACAAAAGTAAGAGCAGCTATAGCTAAAGATGCAGTATAACTTGCAGCAGGCTTTTTCCCTAGATAAGCTCTTGATCCTTTACCCTTTTTTCTTTTCCTGAGGAACTCCGCAGCACAAAGAAACAGTACACTGTACCCGACGCCTCTTTTTAGGGAAGGCTACAGCGCACTAGGCAAGAGATGCAAAGTGGAGATCCTCATCCGTCCTTGAAGAGTTCTTAAACACAAGATATTTCATTGTGGTTTGGAGGGAAGATCAAGCTTTAGCTTGAAGTCCAAAGAGACTTTACAGAAAGTGCCAAAAGAAAATGTTACAAGCTGCTTTCCTGAGTCCAGCCGCAAGAGCGGCAATAGCTCTAAATCATCCTCTATCTAAGAGGACTTAGAATGGCACTGTTGAGGTCAAAGACCCCAAAGTAGTATGCCCTAAAATGAGAGATCAAACTTGTGCTGTAATTTAAGTCTAGTACCAGTAGCTACAAGTACTAAACTTGCTTCTCATATAGTAAATTAAACAAACAAACAAAAACCTACATAAGAAAAAGCTTTTTGGAGGTCTGCAGCTTTTACTACTAATTAATAAAATTAAATGCAGAGCCACAAAGCTTGAATAGCGCAAGTATTCTGCCTTGCTATCAAGGAACAAAAAAAGAACTGTGCAGCCAGATTGACTTGTGCTCCTCAGTAGAATGGATGCAAGGACAGAGGGGATGGCTCCAATGGACACCATCAGTCAAAACAGTTTCATTTGTGGCATATACACATGAACCCGTGTGTTCAGCAGATTTGCAGTTTGTTTTCCAGTTGTAATTTCAGGAAAAAAAGAGAGGCTAGAATCATTTGTCCAAAAATTCCTGACAAGTCTCTATAAAAAACACGGTCAGATCCAAATGATAACATTTTGCTGCTTGTGTTCAGAACCACAAGTTACCCTAAATAAAGGCATCTAACACATTATATATTTTACACAACTGATGACATTAGCTCCTACACCCCTAAGAAGGTACAGGTCATCCTACAGAACATATATACTGTACATCTTAGACAAACAAGAAAAGAGTTAAGAATGAGGTTAAAGTTACTTTGAGAAGCACACTGCCCTCTTGTGATCTTCTAACTGGAAAAAGACTGTGGTAAGATGAATTCTCTAAACACAAAGACAGTAGGCACCATTATTAAAGTTTGGAAAATAAGCCTATTCAAACCACAAAAACTCCGAATGTAGACACTTACAAATTTTTTCAGGCAGTTGATTTCTAAAAAGATAAAAAGATTCAGACACATTTGCTTGATAACCTAACATAGCATCTATTTTCTGTACTGCAAGTCCTGTAAAATAAACCCCACCAACATTAAACCCAGCGAAGCAACTTCAACAGTAACTGCACTTGGAAGAATGAAATGTAAAAGCTGACTGTAAATATATTAGCAGCATTAATTGCAATAAGTGGTAATATTAGTACACCTTGGACTACAGCACTTGCACAGCGCTCTATTTAATTTCCCTCCTGTTCTGAGTTCCAATACCTCATTTATTCTGAAGAATTTTACTTCACCTTTCTATGCCCCCCCCTTTTTTTTAAGCTCAAAAGGGCCTAATATTGTCTTAATTCTTCGCATCCTAAACTAGCCTCAACATGAGCAGAATTAGACTAATAGCCACCACCCACCGTTCCCAATTTCACTGGCAAAATGAAATGTAATCTTGAAAAATAACAGCTATTCTAAACATAGCCATTTAAGAGTCAGTATTTTGCAGCCTCCAAGAGAATCTGAACACAGGCATACTATTAGGAAAGTTGAATTATAGTTTGTGTCTTCTAGTCACTCAGGTTGCAAGCTTCTAAAATATCAGAATTTTGAAGGTAAGAGAAAACCTGTAATAGCCAATATTGCTATTCTTTGTGGCTCCTGAATGCCATGGCATTCATAAAAAAAAGTCCTAATAATTTTCCAGCTGAAGAAACTTGCAAAATGACCTGCCTAAGTCAGTTATGAGCAATACAGCTAGAAAAGATGACAGAACTTAGCTATTTCTCATCTTCATAGACAGAAAAAGAGCAGGATGAAGTTAATTACAAAAACAACAAGCAAAAAAGACTGCAAAGCATTAAAGTCTGCCTTAAGGACAAAAGTGTAATAACCTACGTTACAATAACAGTGAAGAAGAAGAAAAAAGATTAAATATTTGAAAATGAAAGTTACTAGTACCGCAATCATCCGTTTGTAAAAGTGACAATAGCAGGCACCAGTGAACAGGACTGGCACAGTTGAAAGGGGACAACTGCTATTACACTGTTGTTCGCAGCACGTGGCTCTCTTTCAACTTCCCTTTAAAACAAGAAGTGCTCCCTGTGCGCGCGCACACACATTCACACACTTTCAGTGACTGTGTGCCTGTGTAGGCTTTACTGTCATGATTAATATTAGGAAGCACTAGGAAATGCATCAGTTCTTCCAGGGCAACAAGATATCACAACTTGTTTCCAAAGATAGCCTTGATATAGAAAGAAAAAGGAAGCTTAATTTTGCAAAACTAACAATTCACATGAACGTGATTAGTTAGTTAAAGGGTGGTTAGGACATGTTTAAAACTTCAAATGGAGAGAACAAGATGACTTTTTTTTTTTTTTTAAATTCATTTGATCAAGACTGAAAAATATCAGTTCATTTTTCTAAACACTGGCAGAGATATTTTAGGACTAATGTCTTAAATTTCATATGACTAAAATATGAAAGAACTATAAAATGTTTTAGATGGTGAGGCCTGTGTCTGCTTTGCATAGGCTTACACAACTTAACTTTACTAATGGCCTGAAACACAGGGACTTCCTTATAAGGTATGGGATTTTCTGTAACTTAGATTACTCAGAGAGACTGAATTGAGGAGAAAGGGATTACTAAAGTCATTTTTGCAAAAAAGATCAAAATTAAAGCTGAAAAGGTGAAATAAAGGGTTTTTTTTTTTTATATTCCTGTTGAAAAGCAAGTGCACAGCAGGTCAAACACTGCTAGCTATGGATTTTTTTTGTGTTTCATTTGTGGAAATTCGGGATGGTCATAACTAATTCAAGAACAAGATGTGGAGCTAATAACCAGCAGCTTAAAGGGAAGAAAGTATTATCACAACTAAAGCTTTCAACAGCTCTCGAAAGAAATCTGGTCCTTGAGGCAAGATTCACGGTCAACTCGACTACAGAGATTTACAGTTCTGCTCGAAATAACCTGACATTCAGAAACCGTACGGGATTCATTTAACCATCACGTTTCTCTAGCACCTCCTGATGTTCAGTATGAACAGCATCATCAGCACAATCCTATCCCCCTTCTCTCACGTTAACAGCACACATGGAGTCTCTTCTCTAGCGTCCAAGAGCAGCTGTGCAGGGAGGCGGTCACCTGTTCAGCCCATGATCCAGGCACCTCATTTTTTATTCTGCAGAGTATTAGCAGAGCAAATGGTATCTTTTTTCTAAAAAGGAAACGCTCTTAAGTTCTCCAGTTTTTCCTAGATTAGAGATCATGACAAAAGGTTGTGTAAAAGAGGCATTTCCTTCAAGAGCAAGGAGCTCCACAGATGATGCAGAAGCAGCTTCCTACAAGAGTGCTCAAGACCCTAGAAGAGACCGGACAGTCTGAAGAAAAACAGCATTAAGAAAATGGCTCTCTAAATAGACAATTTTTTTGAGGTATAAAGCATCAAAGGAAACACCAGAGAAGCGGTTTTTTGTTTAGAAGGAAACACTGAGCTGAAAAAAATTGGCCAGAATTGCTGTAAGATAAGAAAAGACACAGTGGATATTTCAGAGGCTGGTATCGGTTGATGACCCTGCCTCAATCTCTGCCTTGTCACAGTAGAAATGATCCCAACTCCCAACCCCTGCCAACCTTCCAGACCTTTTTTCTGGTTAGTGGAGACTGTTCTTCCCATCACACTAAACAGGAAAATGCATTTCAGAAGAGAGGCCTCTAGTGGCGCCAAAAAAACAAACACACACACACCCCCAAGAAACAGACAGACCAAAAAAAACCCTTTACCTCCGGTTCAGATTTTACTTCTGATTTTGCTTGACCGATTGGTGTGATTGCTTTAGCTTTCATCTCAGGCCTCCCCTGCGAGTTTCCAACACCAGCTACAGACTTGGTGGCAGACATGGTGCTGGTAATGGGTTTGACCTGAGCAGCTGGAGTAGAAGTTCTCCTGTTGTTGCTCACTTCCATCGCATGTGACGGTGCTATTGGCAACTCACGCAAGTTGCTATTTCTCGCGGCAGTTGTTTGCAGCTGCTGATTTGAACGCTTGACAATATTCTGGGAGGGTGTGTTCTGAAAAGCAGAAAGAAAAAAAATGCAAAGACTTTCACCACAAGCAAGATTAAAAGTGTTCCCTCTTTCAGATTTTTCATGATTGAGCTAGGCTTCCAAGTCTGGCAAAGAGCAACTGTATTTTTAAGGTACGAAGAAAAGTTATAGAAATGAGAACATCCGAACAACAGCGTCATTTTTAATTAAAAGCAAAAATCTAGTCTCACTTGCCTACATCTTTCTCAGACGTGCGTTTCACTAAGCGATTTATTTTCCTAAGCAAAGCGGTTGTTCTGATTTGCAATCGTACTGAGTAGCTACAGACGTTGCTGCAGAGGGACTGTTGTGCCACCCCAACCTACCATACCGAATACACTGCACTGGAGCAAATTCACTAGAGGGTTTTGACACCTGTGCTTCCACGCCCGTTACACGTGCACAGCTAAGGGAGGGGACGCCAGCGGTACTTACATGCCTGGGCTTCATGGGCCCCTGTCGCTGCTGGCACTGCATGCGGTTGTTGTTGGGCTGCTGCTGCGTGGCCGGCATGTGGGGCCGGAACTGCGGCTGGTTCATGGGCATGAGGGGCTGCGGCGGGCCCTGCAGGTGGTGATGGTGCTGCTGGGGCTGCGGCTGCTGCTGGTGGTGGTGCTGCTGCTGCTGGTGGTGGTGCTGCTGGGGCTGCGGCTGGGGCTGCGGCTGCAGCGGAGGATGCAAGGGACCCTTCGCAGGAAGGGAAAGGTTATTTGGCGTCTGCGCTGAAGTAATCTGCTCTGGAAGCGTAGCGCCCAGCCTCCCACATCCTCAAAACGTCTGTAAGCAGCTAGAGACCAGGCCGCACCAAACGTATCCCGAGGGGAAACGGGCCAACGGACGCTGCGCAACGTCGTTCTGTGTTTAAACTTGCGCAACTCAAGAGGAGAAGCGGAAAGCGGCGGATGAAAAGGTTTCCCCTCTGCCTCCCCTTTTTTAAAAGGGCTGAAACTGCTGTTTTGTTGTTTTGGTTTTGGTCCCCCCCCCGCCCGCCCCAGCCTTAGACTACAGCATTCCCCCAAATTCAAAACACGGCTCTGGCGAGGATCTCCCTACCAAAGGCCCCCCGAAGGTGCGAGGTCCCCTGCCCGCTCCCAAACCCCTTCCCCCGCTCCACCAGGTGACTAAACCAGCGTAAGGGGGCTCCCGGCTGCGGCGTGCCCCCCCCTCCTCGCTGAGCGGCAGAGGGCGCTGGAGCCCTTCGGCAGCCGCCGCCACCGGCCCGCCGCGGCCCCCCACCCAACCCCGCGCGCCCCGGCTCGCGGCTGCAGGGCGATACCTGCATGTTGGGCTGCGTGTGCGCGGCCAGGAAGGGCTGTCCCGGAGCCTGCAGGAACTGCTGGCGCGGCGGGATGAAGGGTCGCGGATTGGCGGCGCCCGGCTGGTTGAAGTGCAGAATTCCCACCGGCCCTTGAGGCTGAAGGTTGGGCCGCACCGGCCTCTCCCTGGGGAAGACGGGTTGTTGCCCTTGCTGGTTAAAAGCCGGCCCAGGCTGACTGAAAGGCATCGGGTTTTGGGTAGGGACGGGATGAGCGCTGTTGAGGAGCGGCGGAGGCGGCGGCGGCGGGGGGCTCCGCTGCTCGAACAGGTGATGGCTGGGAAATCGGGGATCTGTGGGAATCAGAGAGGTAACGGGGTGGTTGGAGAAAGGGAAAACACGTAGGAGATGTTTCAGTCTTGAGAGCTACCCTCCCGGCTACGCGTCTGTTGCTCGGACCACCTGCGTATGCAGGGAACCGATGCTTGACAGAACAGCGCAATTGGTAATAAACTGGAATTAGGAATAACTTCGAAATTCTGCTCTGCTGAAATCAGTGAAGGATTTACAGGGATTAGAGTTTAAGACATGCAAGAACTCACAAAGTTTTGCTGCCATTTGCTGATCGGGTGTTTAGTGGCTTTTTACATGTTTATATGTATATATACACGTGCGTGTATATTTATACACACACACAGAGTATCTATTTTGTTTCTTATGCTGTATCATTTTAGCTAACTTTAACAGACTAAATTTAGTCTTTAAACTTTACGCTTTAACACGATTTACAGCCCCTCCTCTTCAGGTTCTTGGGGACACTTCGTGTTACGGGATACGAACTCAAACCGCACGTTCGCCTTACAAAAAGCGCATGTTGTATGTTAATGCAATAAAAAGCCTTACCTCCTATGAAGAAAGGGTCTCTTTCCTGAGGAGGGGGAGGAGGGAGCGGCGGCGGAGGGGGTGGTGGGCCTCTCCACTGGTCCTGGATGGGCAGCCTGGGGGCTTGCGAGAAGTTGGTAGGAACAGGTCCAGGAGTGTGCTGCTGAAAATCTGGGGGGCCCTGTTTAATAGGACAAAAACTGAGATTAAGACCACTGGGAACTCATCTAACACTTGCTATATGTATATGTATGTATGTGTGTGTGTGTGTGTGTATTTATATATTTATAATTTTTTTTTTGTCTGAAAAAAACAATTGATTTACAAGTTACCTCCTAAAGTCTGCACAAATTGGCAGTCCCTACCGAGTCATTCAATGGAAGAGATATTAAGTACTGAGTACAGTATCTTGAAATGAATTCTCAACGTTTTAATAATCACTAGCACCACAGGAATGCCATTTCTTCTCAAGCTTACTGAAATCCATGCAATTATCCACCTTCTTTCCCATTAATCCAAAAAAATCTGAATGTCTACTTTAGAAAAAATTTCTGACATTTATCTTCTTAAACCATGCTGTTCTTTGCCATCTGTTTAGTACAACCTCAGCTACAGAAATGAAGCAGCTTTACTTAAAAAGGAAAAAAAATGGTGGCATCCAGAAAATTAAAGAAATCACCTTTCTAGATAAAAGCAGGAGAGCATTTCTGTTAATTCAAAACAACTTAAGCACCTGAATCATTACAAGAATGAAAGGTTACAAAATCATCCCTCCCCATTAAAAAAAAAAAGTGTGCTTTTATATATTGCAGGAGAGCAGCATGTTAATTCAAAAGCAGAAGTATGCAGAAGACATGCTTAATTCAGTAATTCATGCTATTACCATTTTTCCTTGATATCAAAAGTTGACAAAATATTTTAGCACTCTCTGCTAACTGAAAGAAACTATGCCTCACAAATCATTATATTCAAACATTCCCCTATTATGTGCAAGTAAATTAAACAAGTAATCAACGTAATCTAAGAACATCTCGTTTTCTACCCTACGTGAATTTTGAAATTGGTGGTGGCATCCGTTCTGTCTGCATCTGATATTCACCAGCTGCTTTGAACTTGCCCTTGCTAAAACCAAGCTTTTCAAAACAGATTTAAGAACAAACACTCCTTGCTCTACTGAAATATGGCCACTGGCAAAGGATCAGACTGCGTTAACAGTGGCTTACCACTTATTTACTGAGCTGCCCTAACCAAGAGCGTGCCCAACCACGAGGCAGAGTGCCCTTGTTTACAACCTCCATGTGTCCCTCGCGACTGAACAAGCTAAAACACACCCAGAGTATGAGGCATTTCAGGGCTAAGTTACGGCCACTTAACAAGATCCAATCATTTAGCCATATTTCAGACATTTAATAAAAGTCTGAAGAAGCATGACAAAATTAGGAAGTGGAACAATTCAGGGTGATGTATGTTCCAGGGGCATGCTCTTTCTTGATGAGAGCCTGGCCCATGTAGCAATGCAGAGCTCATAATACTAAATGCACTTAACTTAGGCATAACAGATAATTATCATTGTTTGTTTGTTTGTTTATTTTTAATCAAGAACAGGAAATATCCTAATATGAAAAAACACAACCCCCTTAAACTGAATCGTTAATACCACCAGCACTGAAGCTCATACTGTAGTTCCACATAAGGGAGGGAAGATCTTCAATATCCAGATAAGTCTCATACGTTATTTATGATCCACAAATATTTTTATTGTAAAAATATTAGCATTTTAGCACAGGAACTTCCTTGCACAGCAACAGCAGGTATTTGCCCAGGAAACTGAAGCCTTCTATTCACTACCAAAGCGGCAAAACCCAAAGCTGCTCTGCACCCTTCTATCAGCATGCTCCTTGCCATGATTTGCAAGGAGTGAACCAGTAGATGAGAGAGCTGCTGAGGATCTACATCTATTAAATCTCTGGCCTACCTGAAAATGCCTAAACAGAGATCATTTGAGATATTAACACTTCTCATTTCAAAGCAAGACTAAGGCTACTTATTTTACATCACAAAAGAGCCATCAACTGTAAATACTTTATCACTCCTACACATTCAAGGATCTATATTCCCTTGCCAGGGTCCTGACTCATCCAGCCTCCTACGGCTATTTAGTAGAAGGCCATTATTTTATAGTTGAGCTTGGCAGTCCTCTATTTTTAGGAGGATCTGCTACACTTCTGTAGGCTAACACCCCCGAGCACAAAATACTCCTGCCACCTCAGGATAGACTAACACTTTTGAATTTCAAAGGCTGTCTGCAAACTGTAGCAGCTGAAGGAAATGGGAGACATTGGGATGGAGGAAAGTGACATTTATTTGTCCCATCAAAATCCATTTCGGTTTAGCTGAACTCGGCTGTTCAGCTGCATTGCCCTTCCCTGGCGTTGAACAGGACAGCCCTGGCCGCCTGCCAACACAGCAACGCGCACAAACCTTGAGGATCCTGACCCTTCGCTGCCACGACGCAACAGCACCACCACCACATGTAGGAGCTGCCAGAGGTGCTTTCAAAACTAAGGTTAAATGAATCCCTTCATCCTGGACACCTTGGTGATACAAGCAGATTTATTAAAAGGATAGCTCTCAGCCTTCGGTCACGTGCAGGAACACATAGCACTTCTGCAAGTCACAAAGCCTCCAGTGAGGCACCCAGAAAAAACAACTGGTATTTAGTTTAGTTATTACTTTATCACTGCATAATGCATAAGGTCATTGCAACAGAGATAGGGAGAGAAACCCATTCGTTAGGGCAGTTTCCCCCCCAAGACAGTTTTCATCTTACAGTTCATTTGCAGCACAGCCACACGGGCATATCACGCCTGGACGGGCAACCTGGCATTTCCGATTTTCAGAGCACTTCACTCAAACTCTGCAGTTCTCGTAGTACGTATCTCTAGTCACAACATATGCCTACATGTGTCTTAGTTACCCTTTATAAAGCAGCAAGTGAAAAAACAAACTGCACAGAAACCTACTGAGAACCTGGGTGAAGAAAGCATGAGTACCACAAATTTACCATCTGAGCTGAAGAGCAGTAATAATCTGGCTGGGCTTGACTTCAAGCACCAAATGGCATTACAGTGACCATAATCTACTCTACCTGCTTCTTCCAAGCTCAACACATTCTGCCTCAGTCTAAGCCACAGATCCTCACCAATCTCTCCCCTTGCTCCTAAAGGCCAGTTATACACTGGTCTAGCTTACAAAAATCTAGCGACTCCATTCCTATTCCCAAAATGCGTAACCCAATTTGAAGCATCTTCCCCAATATCTGTTCCTTGTCCAATTAAATCTTAGCACTCTCCTGATCCCACTTGCTCGTTAGATATCTCCTCTCATCCCCACCACTTCTTCCTCCCTGCCCCTGGCCCCCGACGCCAGCGTGGGTCCAGCTTCCCAACTCCAAACTGGCTGTCTTGTCTTGCGGCTGCCAGACACGACCTCCCATTTGTCTCGCGCCTCGCTTCTGGCAAGAAAACGCAAGTGTAAAACAATCTCTAATCTCCAAATTTTACCCACAATTGAGTTTCCTAGTCCAGATCCAGCCTCTCCTGCCTGTATGCTCAGTGCAGGCAGTTTCCTCTTCTTCTCGACAGGGAAGAAGGAGCTAAGGAAAGCGCTGGGGGCGGGGGCAGGGGGAGAGAGCCTCCCCTTTCATTTTTTTTTTATTTATTTTTATTTTTTTTAAAAAAACAGACGTTGTTTCTCATAACAGCTTCCCCTCTCCTGCCACCCCATCCCTCATTATTCTGCCCAGACCTACCTCTTCCCAACGCAGCCCTGAACTGCAAACGCACGGAAAGTCCTGCTGACTTTCACACAGTTTGAGGTCTTACTACTGAAACATCCCCAGAGCAGCTGCACTCAGTTTTTTCCTTGAAAATCTGAGTAGCTATAAAACATGCAAAATACGATTTCTAAATAACTCACTTGGGCAAAACGGTATTTTTCCACAGCTTCAGTCTCAGAAAAGTGTTTGGAAAATTTCAACCAAAATAATGTGAACCGAGGCAGGCGACCCGGCCCAGACCATTTTGGCTCAAACCACAGCAGTCTGGTAGTATTGTGCACCTCGAGAGCAGCCTTATGCCTCCCATCGTAAGGAAACTTTAAACCCTTACGAAAGCAGCTTTGGTATGTTTTAGAACTGAATAACGTGAAGTTAATTTAGAGCTAAGAAAGGTCACTCTTACTAATTATTTATAAATAATATTAAAAAATTAATTTATTTATAAAAAAATTACAGCCAAATTACAACCAGCAAGATATTTTACTGTTATAAAAACAAGCAACATTGATTTGAAGCTCCCTTCAGTACCAAAGGTGGCCATATGGCTTAATTTAAGACGCAATTTTTTACTATCCCCTCGACCACCTAACATATTTTGAGCAAAAATAACAATTATCCAGTTGGAAAATATTTTTTAAAACCTTAAACTAGTTATTAGTCTTAAATTGCAAACAAAGCACACCTGAAATCAACCAGATTTTGTAAACTAACATTGGATACTTAATTTTGCATTTATTTGGGTATAAACGTAATTTTCTTTTTTGATACTTATTTTTACATTTTCTTCTCTCATCTCCTAAAGATGCGTCCAAAATGCAGCATTAGGATTGCAAAAAATAACAGAGTCTCACCAAGATACATTAAGAAAATTGTTTTCTGCTCTAGCTTTGGTAGTACTATATTTCATATAAGTATGTCCTAACAATACAAGTCTGAGCTCAAATAACTCCACAACAGTCCAACAAAACCAAAGAGAGAAGAAAGTATTTTAAGTCTGTAGCTCTTCCTACCCGCTTCTCCCTTTTTCTGCCCCTCACATTTATGAGTTCTGCTTTTTGGTTTTTGAGATTCCAGTTAAGCTTTGAAGCTACTACGTTTTTAGCGACTGCAAATGTTCTCCAGTCTTAAAGTCAACCCCGCTTTTTCCATTTTGCGGGTAAAGAAAATGAAGGTCCTTTTTATATCCTACAACTACATACTACAATGCACTACAACTACACTGCAATTAAGCGTCATTAAGAAGTGTCCACTTATGTTTTGTCACTTACAGACTTTAACTTTACATATAGGGGCATGCTGAAGAACTAATAAAACATTATGAACAACCACATTTCTTGGCTGATAACCAAAGGACAATCATGCAGAGTCACTTACAAAGACATCTGTTATTTGCAGAAAAACTACAAATATTTGCTTTTAAAAAAGAAATCAGGAGTTTGATTCTTTTCCATCTAACACCAGCAAAAAGGACAGACATCCTCTTATTTTTTTAAAATCAGTTTTAGGAACAGCAGAAGCAAAGCATGAAATGAAATTCTGTCCCTAAATTACAGTAATAAGGGTGGGAAAGGGCTTGTACTTTCAACTTTTACAGTGCCAATAGTTTTCTTTGAAATTCAAGAAAGTTCCAACAGGAATCTGTCTGATGGACTGACTCCACATACGACACACAAAATTTAATTCTCTAAATTTCAACCAGACCTAATTCTTCCAGATATGAATGAACTTAGTTTTTCAGGAAATATGCAAAATTTGGTGCATTTCAGTGAGGAGGCACTTGTTTGCCTGAAATACCATTATATTTATGCTTTTGTTTTCCAGTTTCTAGCAATAGACTAATAGCACAACTTCAACTTCTAGTTAAAACAGGTTGTAATTGTGTCAAAAACAGCACAAAGAAATATAAACTTAAAGTTTTTGAATTTTTTTTTTTATTTTAACTGCCGTTAAGCTAAACTTCTAGGCATGGATCATTTTTATCATTAGTGTCACACTCTGCATTCAGCAAGTATTTCCTGTTAATAACCCCCGACTGCATTCTGGTATTTTGTAGGAAAGACTACGCACAGCTATTTAACTTCAAAAATTAATGAAGAGCAGGTGCAAGAGCCAGTTTTCATAATGGTCTGGTTTTGATAGAATAAGCATCCTGTAACACAGCTCCATAATAAATCTTTATGTGCACAGTAGTTACTTCCATTTCTCATGGTTTTGCAATCTGGACAGTTTCAAATTACAACCAGCTATTCAGTACACACATTAAGTAAGGCTCTTAAAAAATAAATTTTAACTATCACTTTGCCATTACCACGCCTCGTAGGAAACTTATCTACTTAGTAATTCTTATCATCTCCCAAAATGCATTTATTCAAGTTAACGGATTGCAGGTAAATGAGGGGGACTCTGGCAAGTTCATGTAATTAGACAAGTTCTAAACGTTGACCCAAAATCGGGGCCAACTGTAACATTGGGGAAAAGGACAAAATACTGCTGTGTCTTTGCAGCGAGACCTTGCAAAGCTGGATCAGATTAACACACACGTCTGCAGAGATGCAACTGCCAGACAGGCACAGTAGAGAGCAGACAGCGCCTCCTCGGAAGCGTTCTCTCCCTCTCTGCAGTAGCAGATAGATGATTTAATAAGAGTGCGTCAAACAGCAAGGAAGGAAAGAAGCCCCAAAATTGAACTTTTAGCAATATTTAAAGCTAGCTGCAAAAAGAGCACAGAGAAACAGAAAACAAGTCCTGAACCAGACTTAGGCCAGTCTGAGATGCGGTGGGTAGGAAAGAAAAAAAAAAAAAACTTAAACAATCTACACATATTCCTTCACAAAACTTAAAGCATCCTGCAACCAGTTCAGCACTGTATAATTCTTTTGAAACCACTAGGTGAAGCCCTGGTGTTAAAAGTATCTCAAAAGACCCAAGAGAGAAATTGTCATTTCTGAAAGCTTGAGGGGTCACGTCCACCCCAAATAGGGCTCGGAGCCTCTCGATAAGCGTTTGTGGGCTGAGAGGGGACACAGCTCCGGCTGCTCTTACTTGTGTCCTCTGTCAAAACCAAAACGAACTTCATTCCCTGAACACTGAAAGCAAGCTACTGAACATCAACATTTTTCTTAAGTCATTAAAAACGCATCTGCTTTTAAGAAACGCAAGTGCTGAACTCTAGCATTTAATTTATCCCTGCATAATTTCACTTTGAAATACTTAAGATTTGTTTCATCTTTTTAAATACGAGGACTTAGGTTTAGAAAGAAATTACATGGGGAAGGGGGTTGCGTGTGGATTTCCAAAAAGATTGCAATCATGGACATTTTATAAGGACTTAAAAAAATCAAAGGTATCTGCACAATGAAGCGCTTGCTGATAGGTATTTTATTGGCTCAAATCTTAATTTTGCAAAGTTTACTCTGATTAAAAAAAAAATCCTCTCCTCCTCTTCCACATGCTGGAATTTACAGTACATTGTTGTACAGTTCCACATGCCTGCAGGTTATACAGTTTCCCTTTTTACTAACTTCCATTATTCAGTACAGCTAAGGCATAACTTACATGTTGTCAATCACTTTTGAGGAGAGGAAAAAAAAAGCAATGCAAACTTGTGTCTACAATTCATTAGAGTGGTGAATAGCTCATTGAACATGACTTTCACACACTCAAGCAATCCCACCTTCTGAAAGAACATGAGATAAGGTTACTTTAATCCTTTCAAAGAACTGCGCTATTTTGCCTTCCTTTTATCCCTTTAAATATCCCTCCTAGTTAAGAAATTAACATTCTCTCTCATACAATTCTTACACAAATTGTACTTTTACTTTTCTGCATCTCTTCTTAATTACATGATGTTATCTCCAATAATCTATTCATGAAGCGCAGATAACTTTGGTTACCAATAAAAGGGAAAACTTAGCATAAATTGCTTAGCACAAAGTTAATCTTATAAAGCAAGGAATAAAGAGGATCTAACAGCTATTATATGACTTATCAGCTTCTCTAAAAGGGTCACTACTTTTTTTCCATGAGACTAATTAAATACCTTAACAATGTCATTGAAACTTCATGAATCTTTCAATAAATTACACCCTGCCTCTACAACATGTTTTCATTTATTAATCTCACTTAAAATGCAAAGAGCTAGGAGAACCCCATTGACAGTTAAGCAGGGCCACTCAGTTAATTCTTCTTATATGGTTTAAATGCAAAGAATAATGACCACTGTAACCTATGACAATTAAAACTATAGCCATCTGTCACAAGATGTTAATCCTCTTATTTCAGCAGCTACTAGACTTTTTGAAAAGCTTTCCTAAAATGCCTACCTTCCAGAAGAAAGAACTGACTCGTCATCCTCTTGTGCAAGAAGCCTCATTTCATGCATATCGAACACGGTCCAAAAATTTTTTAATTTTTAGAAATGTATACAACCCACTGTACACGCCAAGGTTCATTTCACACAGATTCCACAGTGTTCTCATTTAGTGCGTGCAGCATACAGAAAGAGAATGATTCACTGATTTTTTTTAATACTAAAACATATTTTGATATTTCCTTAAGTATGAAGTCTCACTGACCCAGTAGTCTCCCTATGATCACAGAATCACAGAATCATTAGGTTGGAAGGGACCTCTATGTTCAGGTCTATGTTCATACCAGACCTATGATGTCTGGTAGTCGAAAGAAAATATAACTGACACCATGATTTTCCTGACAGAATTAGGATCACAAGAAGATCCAACATAAAATACATAAAACACTCTTTTGTTGTTCTTGATGAAATGTATTTAAAATCAGAGTCCCAAGTAAGAAATCATCAGTATCAAAAAACTCAAGACACTGAACACTTCCTACCTAATTGTGTCTTTTCTAAGTTCCTAGAATACAGTTTCTGAGGAGAAAATACAAGGAGGGGGCAACTGCTGTTCAACTAAGCGGACGGCACATATCCTAGTATTACAGGCAGATTCAATTTGGGAGAACAGGTTGATATTTCCCTAAATCAAGTCTAAAGTAATTTTTAATATTAAACATGTACCACAGAACCAGCACTTTGACACCACACAACTCTAGTAAATAAGAAAGTGTGCTGGGAAGTTTAGGTACAAACCCAGAATATCGTTAAGGAAAATCACTGGTGTCCAATTTCTCTGTTTATGCCCCAAAACATAATTCAGCCGTCACGGAAAACCAATAAAAAACATGGAAAGATAAACATGAATCCCTTGTTATTTAAGTCAACTCATGCTCAAGTAGCTCAAATATGAATATGGTCAATACAGAAAAAGGAAGATAATATGGCTAAGAGCAGGTTAGTTAAGACCATCCCAAGCAATTCAGGAGACTGACGATAAAAATCAGATTCACTGTACGTAAGGCAGACTTACTGTATATAAGACAGGGCCTTTGTTCCATCATTAAGGTATAGGAGGTAGAGAGAGGAAATCTGCAGGGCAAACGGTCCCACTCAGGAGCAATTCTCAGAAAAGGCTCCTACATGAAATGTCAATATAGGAAAGGAACATTAAATCCCAACCGCAGCTTTGAATTCACAATGGTATGGCTGAGCACAGGAGCTGTGCCCTCATCAGCCTCTGGTGGGGCTGGAGCCAAGAGCGCCTACAGCAAGAAGAGACAGGCTATAATAAGAAATAGTACCTATGACCCAAACGTCATAGCTGCCTCCCCTACTTGAAGAAAGAATACATCCAGACTTCTCAGATGAGAGCACAAACCTAAGTAATTTGTAAAACAGGTGTTTTAACTAATTTCAATTTGACTGTGGTTTGTAAACCTCTCTGAGGCTCTGGTGTAGTCTTTGGAGACCTGGTGTGGAAGGGAGAGAGTGACCATTCCTGTTTGGTACCCTCTCTCATTTTTTAAAGTTGAATATAGAAATACCACAGAACAGAAATTGCAGAACTGGCATAGTGGACTTCGGAGAGCTGGAAAGATGAGCTCTCTCTCCAGAGCAAAGAATTTCATAATCAGAAAGACAATAAAATCTCCTGAATATGCTTGTGCTGGAAAATCACAGTTTAATGAGGAAAATATAAATAATTAGGGTCCCAAACAAAAGTACGGAAGGTTTGAGACATCATCTGCTTTCAGAACTATTGAGATAAAACTCCTGTAAAAGCTATACCTTATACTTAAATGTGAGACTATTGCACAGAAATATTATTGCAGTGTTTACTGACCTAGTGCATCGTGGTGACCTGCGAGTCACTGATGGTTAGAAACAGAATTCAGAGAGGCCAAAGCTGACCCGGATCCTGAATATCAAATTGAGGATTTCTGCATTACACTCCAAGCTTGGTAGCTCAGTTATAGTTACTTTAAAAGCAACCCCCAAAATAAATACACGTGACTTGGGGATGATGCTTCTCCCTTCAATTAAAAATGTTCAGATTGCCACAAAAAAAGCGTCAAACAAAAAACAACTTTACAGAAGACAATGTTAACATATCCCTGACCTTGTTTGCAAGGTCACTTAGATGCACGCACGTTACACTCCCAGGACTCCCAACGGGCTTGCAGGTACTACTCCTGTGTTGAGCACAAAGGTCTGAACAGTTTCTTTTTTGGCTATCCTACAATCAATGCATAGCATTCCCCTAAATTAGTTGTTTATTTTAAACCGCAGTATGACTTACTATTCTGTAATGAAATATTTTACCCTTCCCATTCAAAAGTAGATGGCAAGAACTGAGAGTGCTGAAGATTAACAAATACCAGCTGATGGATAACAGAAAGTACGTTTTTCCCTGTGATGGTACAAACAGACTCTCTTTTAAAGGATGTTTTTTGGCTCAGTTAAAACTGCTTTAGACAATTAAACTCTCACCTAAGACTCCATAATGTTATAACACATATTTCAGTTCTGCATTCAGTATTTAAGCACAGTTTAGCCTTACTGTGTTGTAATAAAAAGTCAACTGTATAATATTTTAATGGATTTCTTTAGAAGAGGAGTCCTGATTCTCTTTTAATGGTGTCTAATTAATGACCGTATAGCTACACAATTTAATAATTTCCCTGTGAGCCTTGAAGAAAATTTGTGCTTTGCTCATAAGGCTTAAAAAAAGTGTTAACTACATTCATCCAAATATATCAAAATCAATTAGCAGGTAATAAAGGTGAGACTGAATTGGAGAAAATGTGATGTCATTAACATAGGGGGAAAAAAAAAAAATTAAATTCTGCAACTCAGGTTTCCTTGGCAGTCCCAATAGTAATTCCTGAACATACAGGTAAGCGACAAAAAAGTACGAAATATAAACACACAAGTTTTCTGTTTGATTTCAATATCTATAGAGCAAGTGCAAAGTGGAGCGAGCACGACAAGTTAAAGGGTTACTGCGTGCAGAAACCATCTATTTCTCTCTTCTTTAATAGCTGTTACCATCATGTTTAGCTGCTGCTGCTGCTCCTCTTGCAGATGGGAATTCATTGATATGATTAAATTTGATGGTATGATAATGTATGGTAATCGTGATTAATCAGAAGCCCACTAGCAAATGGAGGATGTTGGGTATTATGTCACCTGCATTTTAAACCGCGTTCCCTCTATGCCAGCCTGACAATATTTGACAGCTGGAGGGACCTCATGCTGCATCTGCTTGCTACTACTTATAGGTCTGATAAGAGAAAGCGCCCGTCATTCCTTCGCTATCTTAAGTGCTGTAATTATAGAGCTTTGCAGACAAGTTGTGAAAACAGTAAGTGTTCAGAGTGAAAGCTTTTCGCTAGCTGCCGAACAAGCTCGCGCTCACATCTGCAAGGACTGTAATCTGAAAGCAGCGTAATTTGATGCAGCAGTCTCACTCGAACATGATTTGCATGAAATGCTGTATAAAGCACAATCCAAGAAATGTCAATCAGCACCACCTGATACCATGTATCCCGTTAAATGAAAACAAAATGCTTTCTACACTACCTGTGCTCTGCTACTGCTACACAGTAATAGAGGGAAAATTTCATTTACTGTTACTCATTAAAGTAAAGCCATAGCTAAAGCAGAATAATTGTGAGGAAGAAGGAGAATCATTTTCACAAGCAGCTTTTCGTTTAAATTAACAGTATGCCTCCTATATACATACTGTCGCAAACATGTAATATTTAATGATCTTTACTTACTAAAGATCAGTTTAAAACAATCGACTATATGCAGCGGCAGGACTGTTTAAAACTGCCCTTCCCACGAGCAGTGGAGAATAAAAGCAAGACCTTAGTAGCAGTTGCTAAAACCCTTCCTTACTTAGAGCAACTCATGGCTGAATTTGAAACAATGGAAAAATTCAAACTCCTTGTTTGCATTTTCCATAATGAAAAAGAAAACCTTCCCCAAGGAGTTTTGTTCCCAGAAGCACTGCAGTTTTCTGCTTCCACGTACTGCAAGTGGCATTTACGCCACACCTGCAGGTGCACTGGAAAAACCAAAACTGATCAAGTTTGCTAAAACCCTTGTTTTAGGGCTGAGCCAAGTCAGCACAGGGGCCACTTTGGAAAAGAAAGAAAGAAAAAAAAGTAAATAGCATTCCAATATGCATTTTATAATTAATTTGTAGAGCTTGCATACAGTGCTTGTCTAAAATCTGTTTCAAGCAAGTGGCAAACGAAGGATGGCAGACAAGGAAGGAAGGTTAATGGTTTACAAGGGACTGCTTACTGCCGAGTTCACAGCAGCAACTGGGCAGCTATTTAGAAACCTCTCACGGAGGAAAACCATACAGAAGTGTTTTAAAACACTGTTTGAATTTCAAACGATACTTGAAAGCTCAGAATTTGTCAAACTTCAAGTTTCAGAAATGGTTCAAAAACCAGAATCAAAACTCAAACCCCTTTCACAGCATTGGTTTAAGGCAACAACTGATGTCCTGGAGATCAAACAGAAGGACGTTGAAAGAGAGTATAAAATATTTACTGAGGGGCACAGGTAACAATTTAAGAAGAACAAGTATTCCTATGGGAGAAAGATCGTATGGAAAGGAAATGAGAGAGAGAAGTCAGTCCCAGAAACAAATCTCAAGAATCCCCTAGGAACTGAAAAGACACATGGTATAAATTATTTGCAAGGACTTGAATATAATTTGCACTATTACAATTTTTTTTTAAATATACTAAAAAAACAGAACTTATATGGCAATTTAATCTTTTAGATTTTAATTCAATAGTTACTTGAAAGGTACACAGTGCACTAAGGTGCTGTACCAAAGAGGAAAAGTTCTGTGCATAAAAAGTAAATAAATAAAAGTCAAAGCCTTCTTCGCACCAATCAGGCAGGCAGGCCCTACTATATTTTGTTTCATGACAGTTCAGACCGTTCCTAGTTCCAGCTCTCAAATTCAAGTTGAATCCAAATTCAGTTGTGGGAGGGACATCTGCCCAGCTGCCACCACACCTAGGGCGTTAGGTTACGGACAGCAGCTATATAGAAGTCGGGATAAACTTCCTGAAAACTCTCCTGGCAAAGGACACATGGACATGTTAACAGGTTCTGCAGCTTCTGCAGAGAAGGAATCAGGACTGGGATTGAAGGGGAACAGCCCCAAATCAGAAGCTGTCATTCCTCTCTTCTGCCTGCAGCCACATGTGGCAGGTTCTCCCCAACTTCCTCCTCGCTCCAAATATCCCGTGCCATCCCATTTGGATGCTAGTGATTCCCTCTCCCAGGTTCTGTCTGAGGAATTTCTACAACAAAAAACTATCATAATCTATCCCAAAACACATGTAACACTTGCTCTACTTTCACGCGGCCTTAAAAAGCTGCACACGAATGAGCCACATCTGAAAATTACTGCAATGTTCATTAAGTTAAATAAAATTAAATCATTTTTAAAGCAAAAAATCATTATAAGTTTTCCCTTAGGCAAGCGCCAAAACATTTAGGACACAGAACGTGCTGGAGGAATCACATATGGGATTAAAAAGAGAAAAAAAAAAAAAAAAAAAGAAATCAGGATCATCAACTTAGTTCATGAACATTACTGACTGAAAGCCAATAATTCCGGTAGTTTCATATTAAGAAAGGATCTGGTCTACGCTGTGTAATAGTCAGTCAATAGCAGCCTAGATATAAAGCGTTAAGAAACACCTTTTCCATTTTCCTTTTTTTCCCTCCCGTTATTTTATCCCAACCTTCTTCACAAAAACATAGCAAGTGAGAGGGAGATTAGCCTAGGGCAGGGACCACAGCTGCTGCCCCCGTGCATCACACGAGACTGCAGGTTACAAACCTGGACTGAGGCATCTGCAAGAGCCAGTAAGTTGGTCAGAAAAGGTGTGAAAAATTCAGAAACCCCAGACAACTGCTCACTTTCCTTAAAACGGATCAGTCCCCAAAGAAGATGTCTGTTTGTGAAATGCCAGTTGCGACACTGAGACAGCAGCTCAGGGAAGGGAGTATAAACCTCTGTGAACCAAAGGCAGATGGGATATAAAACAAGACCTCCAGAAAGACTTCGTTGTCAATGTTAGCCTAATCTGTTCTTCGAGTAGTTTAAAGAAAACACTCAGTTGGCACTTGCGCAGTTCCCAGTTAACTCAAATACCTACAAAATATTAGGATCAACTGTGGTTAAAGATTTGGATTTCTATCAATTACAACAACATCGAGAGCTCTTCGCAACTTGGATGAGCAGAGAAGGCGTCACCAAACTCGGCACAGTTGGCACAAGTTTACCACATTTCACATAACATGCCTCAGAACCACCATTTCTTCAGTCCTAATTAGTTGAACATGGCTCTCAAATAGGGTTTGCACTAAGTCACCTTGTGTGCTTACATAGTAAGAGACAGACAACTTTACTGCTTGATTCAAAATTACTCTACATGTTAAAATAACTAAGTAGGGAACACAAAGAGACTAATTCCATTATGGCCCTTCTAATACTTCTTTTCTAGACATTTAAGGGATTAAGCTTTAAAATGACAAGTAATTCAACAATAAGCCCCTCCCTGAAATATCAAAATTTAGATTCAAGGCTGTTAAGCGCATTTGATCACTCCCAACTCCAAGCAGACTCAATCCTGATCAACACTACACCGATTTGAGTCCTACACGTTTCTCATAATTTAGAGCTCAAACCAACACGCTCGTTGCAACTTTGCTCAGCTCTTCAATTGCGTTCTTCTGCAAAAGATTGTAAGAATTAACCATTACATGGTTACAAGTCACTTCATTAGCTATAAATTAATAACACCTGGCTTTCAATGGATTTATGACTTGCAATTGATGAGCTCTGACTGAAGCTTTTCCCATGACTGGAGCACACACAGGCTCTCCGTGCTGAAAGGTTTCTCTGCTAGGTAAGATATGAACTCCGAGGCAATTTTATCTCAAGTTAGAGCACCGGATGCTTACAGGTCCCTCCCTTGCAATAATTTTTATCATCTTTAATGCTTCCACCTCTGTGACAGTCAGCCAAAATAAACCGGATTCAACGTTAAATTGCAAAGCAGACTAAAAGTATTCAATTTTAACTCCAGAGTTTAGAAACAAAGCAACCAGAAAATTACTGGACTACTGTTCTTTGACTGGGTGACCCTAAAAACAAGGGCAAATCCAAGTCGTTACTATTTTTCCAGAGATCCCTTTGTAATGAGAAAGAGGATGAACGAACAAAACCCGCAACACTTCCGTCTTTTTCAAATGGCTTGTTGGCAAAGTTGTCTAGCCATTGCTATACTGCTCTAAGTCAACACGTATACATAAAACAAATGAATTATAATAGCACAAAAGTATTTGCCATGTAACAGAGCAAAAAGGTAGCTCTGCAAGATAAAATCTTCAAGTCAGAAAGTAAATTTGACTTCAGCTCAAGAGCTAAACATCCTACATCTAATAAAACAAACATGAGATATGTACACAGTGACACTTAATTCCTAATCCCAATATGACTGATAACCTATGCAAAATTGATAAAGTACTTCATTAGGGAAGTCTGTATTATACCCATTTTACAAATCATTGAGTCATGGAAAGATTAAGTAACATTCTCAGGGTCATATAGCAGGTTACCAGCTGAAGTGGGAAAAAACCCTCAGGACAGCCAAAAAAAGAGTCTCCGGTCCTGAGATTTTTTTTTTTTTTTTTTTTTTAAGATATTCTTCCTCCCCTTTATGAATAAAAGGATTACATTGACTTTTTGCCAGGACCTTGCTTATAATAAAAAGGCAGCAAATAGTCAACATTTTTCTTTAGGCTAGAGGAGTAGGATTCCCACCAAAAATGTTGAATCTGTTTTATTCATCTAAAAAAAATTGTTGCATACAAGATTTAATTTTGCTCACTTTTGTTTTTGCAACTGTTGAAGTACTTCAAACATAGTTAAAAATTAAAACCTAATTTCACAGTCTATTTAAAGAAATTAATTTCTGATTTTTCTACAATATGTAAACACACTTCAAAGATGTCAATTACCACGGATTTACAGATAATTCCTCGCTCTCCAATTTCTTTTCAATCTCCAACTGTTTAGTGGCAAAGGAATTCAATGTCAAATAGACGAAAGATTTGTTTTCATTAAAAAAAAACTAGAATTATTTCTCTACTTCGTACTAAAGACTGGGGAAGAAAATTATTTCTTCTAAGAACTGCAATAAATTTGAGTATAAAAATATGTCTAGTTAAAATGCAGATGAAACTGAACATAAAGTTACTTAATGAAACTGTAGTTTTACTATTTTATCATTTTTATACTTCACAGAAGAAACTTGGTGGTAACTTACACATTCAGTTACTGTACAAATTATGGACATCACAGTTCCTTAGCTAGATGTCTTGTAAGCAAAACAGTCTGCATCGGAAACGATCAGATATGCACATGGCAATCAAAAGTAGTCACAGCAGGTTTCCAAAATCTGCTGCTTTCAAACACATCTGATCTCTGTACACTAATTTATTGTGTGATTCCATACAGATGTTCGCAAATATCCACTTCCCTCCTTCAACACTGCAAACATTAACAGAGGGTAACTTTGATGTGTTTTATATCTTTGGGGAAAATAACACATGGGTCTTTTTTTTTGAAAATACTTAAGGCAACCGCACAAAAAATTTTTTCTTCTTTTATTTATTTTGACACTCTAAACCACCTGACTAAAAATTTAAGACAACAAATTCATGACATATTGAAGAAGCCTAAAAGTGCACACTCTCCCCACTTATAGAACCAATAAATCAAGTGAAAGTACCCTAGTGAAACAGCTACGTGCTTTGTTTGTTTTGGAAGTTAGGGACATACAAAAAGCAAGGTCATACAATGCCACTCCCATTTTTGATATTAACAACATGAAGGTATTTAAATACCTGAAGTAATGACAACATGGAATTCTGCTGATTTTTTACAATAAAAGATACATACAGCTTTTTAATCTGAGGGATTTTTTCAAATAGCCTTTTATTATATCAAATAAAATAAGGATTCTATTTATACAGGAAGATTCTAGTAATAAAATGAAGCCCATGTTCTTTAAGACGAGATGCATTCATACCTCTCCCACTGGAGAGACTGGTTCAACAATTTTACAGTTAGACAGAATTAATTCTACCCTCAAAAATCCATTGACCTTAAGCTTTTAACAAACATTTTCAACTGCAGAGTGTATTGTCAATATTTACAAATCCTTAAAATTATATTTCACTAGAGCAGCTTTTATTTGCTATATTAATATTTCTTTGCAAATGTATGCTTATCCATATCAGAGAAGGAGAAACAGCTGCTACTCACCGGAAATCTCTGGGGCCCTACGGCAGGTCTTGGCTGGGCTGGAACTGGCAGCAAGGGCACTGAAAAGAGAAACACCTTTTAACACCATTTGTTTTACCTAATGGTCGTTGCTGTTATTTCCAAAAGAAGTTGCATAAGGAGCCGTGATTAATACCCACTATATTTACTCTCACATGGCACAGTTCCCACCCTCAACTTTAAGCAGGCATTTCCCCTCCTTCCTTCAGCACGCAACAGGGCGGTTTGGCTTCTCCTAGCCTATTTGCGTAATTTAATTCTGCATTTTCCAGAATTAGATTGCTTTTGTTTCAACAAGGCTAAGCAGAATACGCATTCAGCCCAAGATTTCTCTTTGGCAAAGCCAGCAGAGATTCAAGCGAGAACCTCACACTCAAAAGCGCCCTCTCATCTTCATGGCCCTCAACGTTTCCTAGGTATCCCCCAGTCTCCCCACTAACTTTCCACAGCAGGCGCAGGGGACCTATCTGCTATAAATCACAGTCCACAGGAGGGCAAAACGAGGCAGGCAGCAGCAAGAAAAAGAAAACAAATTTCTTAATCTGGCTTTGCCATTGCGATGCTGTAACGTAACGGTAACCTCGACCACAGAAGCTGCTGGTCTCAGACGAAAGACTGCTATTACATCAAGAGAGACGGAACGAAAAGGTAGAAGTAGCAGATCCTCCTCATGAAAATAGCTTGTCCAAAACTGAGATTTCAGGGGGATTAAAATGGATGACTTATGGAAGTAACTATATACCAAGAGGTTTGTTAAAAACAAAAAAACAAAACATAACAAAAAACACACATATAAGAACAGGCACTTAAAATCATGGCATAACGCACAACGGAACTACTGGTAGATCCTGGGGACAAAACCTTTTTTTGAAGCCCCAGTGTGACAAAGTGTAAAGACAGACTTCCCATTTTTCAGTGCAGGCTTTTTCCTTCTCTTTGGGTTGTCTAAATGATTAAAAGTCTGACATATCCTCTAACAAATGTTTTAATGTTAAAATATAAACGAAAGGCCTAGAGAAGATGAAGCAAAGCAAAACAATTAAACAGGACCAAACGTGTTTCTTCACCTTCTAAAAACTTTTAGTGAGGATATTTTTGTCCAATTTATTTTGAGTATTCTTGAAAGTGACAGGGAAACTGTCTCCTGCATAGGGTCTGATATTAAGGTCTTAGAAAATAGCTACTGTATCACATTTCACAGCAGGAAAGGCATTAACAAATGCGCCCAACAATCCCCTGGAATTAACTACACTTCCTGACATGGAGTTTGCTAAGATTTCCTCAAAATATCCCTTTTTTCTTGATAATCGAGGCATCAGAACTAATGTACTAATAGTTTTAAAGTTCATGTCCATGCCTGGCTTCTGCCCCCTTTTGTTAAGTCCTTGTGGTTTACTGGTTCCTGGATTGACACGGTAAACTAAGCACGCGAACCTCGTGCCTTGCAAGGACCACGTGCAAACCCAGTATCAGGTTACACGAAAAAAACTAGTCGAATGGCCTCATCTCAGTTTCTAGCAAACGTCCGACAGCATCATACAGCCACGACCACTTGGAAAAATTGACAGCGTGCTCTTGACAGACCTAGGACTAAAATAGCTCAGGTATTACAGGTCAGAGAGGCGCTGAGAAAAATCGCATGGGGTGGAAAGCAGAGGAAAGTCAGCTGAACGGAATCCGTGCGTGTCTATTTTGGAATCCTGCCTCTGGCAGTGGCCTCTCTCTCTATATATTTTATATTTTTAGACAAATGAATTTAATACTCATGAAAGATGGGAGTTTAGACTCAACCTCCTTTCAATCCTTGGATTCTCTTGCTGAAACAGCAAAGAAGTCTCAAAGAAGCATTCGCTTTCCTGATGCCAAATCTTCCGCAGCTTTGAAAGGCATGTTTCAAAAATAATACACAATATGTTGTTAGAAACTATTTTAAGAGGATTAAACTGCTTTGGGCTGTAAATTCCATGGCTATACCTGCAGAGGTGAAGCAGTAATTCCCACCTGATGATTCAGAAGAATTACAATTTAATTTTTCCCGAGATATCCAATAGTTTTTAAAAGGTAAATGGCGTGCTAATCTACTGAGCTGCCACAAACTGCTCATTAGTAATTCATGCTGATTCCGGCAGCATCTAAAATATTCTTGAAATAGTACTTTGTGGTAAACAGATGGGAGAAAAGCTCAATATCTAAATCAACGGGTGAATTATCATAGTACATACATAGCAAATTAGTATATCTCTGTGCAGTCCTACTGTATTTGTAAATTCATCATACTCCAATATGGACATGTGTTGAGGCCAAAACTATCATTTATAACTCCAGACTCATTTATAGGAAGGGACACAAAAGAAAATTATATGAAAGGAAGCATTTAAAGGACATAGGATTTAAATGCTGCCAGAGGCTAACAACTGAATGCCAACTAATACCTGGAGAAGGTATGAACAGGGGCTCACATAGCCATTTCAGAGGTTTTGATGGATTGAGTCCCTCTTATTCATTTATGAAGCTTCAAAAATTGAAAAAACTTGAGCAGAAATTTGGGGGAAAAAAACTGACTTAACAGAAAGTGACTCTCCATTTCTATTTAATGGAGATTCAAGGCGGGACAGAGAGAAGGTGGCCCTGAGAAGAGATCTGCCTTTGACAAAAAGGAATAAGTCAATAATAGGATTGTTCAAGAGTACTTCAAACTTGCTTTCAAGATAAACAGATGGCTACTAGCAGTCTTAAACATTTATTCAAATGATAATTTCACGACAATTTACAGGAGGTGTGAGATTATTTGAGGAGATATTAATATACTATATCCAATCAAAAGTGAACTCAAACCAAAGGATGTTAAGAAAGTAAATCTCCAGGATTTGGAGTTAGAACAAATGTCCTTGATGTAGATAATTAAAAGTATGTGGGTTCAATCTCGCCATAAAATTATGGGGGGGGGGGGGGGGGAAGCACCAGATAGCCTACATGAAAACATGACAGCACTTCATTAAAATTAACAGAACCTAAGCGTGCATACCACGCACTTCCAGACCTGGCATTTTAGCTTCCAGGCATCACATCTCAAACAACAGAATCCCACTGAACTTTCAACTATCTAACTGCATTCACCTTATACGCCTGAAAATAGACTCATCCAAGGAGCAGGACATCAAAAACATGAGCTCTGTCCAACCTCTTTCATACTTCCTCTCACCCTGAAATAAATGATGCTGCAAGTTGAATGCAGCTGTCAACTGCCAGGTTCTGCCTCAAGCAGAGGCATTAAACGGAGCAGTTTTCTTTCTGATGTAGTAATGAGTGTTTTTTTGTTCCGTTTTGAGGGTTTGGGGTTTTTTGTGTGTTTGTTTTTGTTTCTTTCTCCTCCTCCGCAAGGAATTCAGAGCGGTTCTCCTTACACTGGCACTTCTGTCTCCCACTTACCTGCAGCAACTGCTGGTGAATATGCAGAGGTTTGCTTAATGATGCATTTTACTACGCAAATGTCATTGAAGATCTTAGCATTGTGCTTTTCGTTGCTGAAGATGACTGCTGAAGTCCCACTGTTGTTTTCCTCAGGTGTGCAAATGCAGGTACTTAAAATTAATGCATCTCTACTGCTACAGACCAAGAGACTGAGAAGGCCCCTACTCACTGCTGTGGTAAAACCCTGAGATTCCCATATACACTCCCCAATAAAGAAGCTAGATGCAAGTTTTATAGTGATTTAAAAGACTGCATTTAAGGCTATGTCACACACTCAAAAATATTCAATAGTCTTTCTGATGGTTCTTTTGGTAAAATGGAGGGCACAAGGGTATTTCATATGAATCAACTGTCAAGGCACTTAAATTTCACTGAAACTCAATTTCTTCCATAAAAAAACAAAAAACCCACTCACTCGTTCTGTATATGCTGAGAGGACAACTAGACTTTTATGAGTCAAAAAACAAATGAGGTGGATTGAAAGCTGCCTGAATGGCAGAGCTCAGCAGGTAGGTGCAAAGTCTAGCTGGAGGCCTGCAGCTAGCAGGGCCCCCCAGGGGTCAATCTTGAGTCCAGTCGTGTTCAACTTATTCACCACTGACCAGGAGGAAGGCACAGAGTGCACCCTCAGCAAGTGTGCTGATGATACTAAACTGGGGGGAGTGGCTGACACACCAGAAGACTGTGCTGCCAGAAGGACCTCAACAGGCTGAAGAGACGGGCAGAGAGGAACCTCCTGAAATTCAACAAAGGCAAGTGCAAGGTCCTGCACCGGGGGAGGAATAACCCCATGCAGCAGTACAGGCTGGGGGCTGACCTGCAGGAAAGCAGCTCTGCAGAGAAGGACCTGGGTGCCCTGGTGGACAAGTTAAGCATGAGCCAACAACGTGCTCTTCTGGCCAACAAGGCCAAGGGTATCCTGGGGTGCATCAGGCAGAGCGTTGCCAGCAGGTCAGGGGAGGTGATCCTGCCCCTCAGCCCTGGTAAGGCCTCACACGAACTGCTGTGTCCAATTCTGGGCTCCCCAGTACAAGATATGGAACTGCTGGAGAGAGTCCAGTGAGTGGCCACTAAGGTAATTAAGGGATTAGAGCCTCTCTCACATAACAGAAAAAGCTGGGAGAGCTGGGCCTGTTTAGACTGGAGAAGAATGGGGAGGCGGGGGGGAAGGAACTTATCTATGTGTATAAATATCTAATAGAAGGGCGTCAAAACGATGGGGACAGACTTTTTTCAGTGGTGCCCAGTGACAGGATGAGAGGCAATGGGCACCAACTGAAATACGAGAACTTCTGTCTGAATCTATGGAAAAAACTTTTGTTTTACACTGTGAGAGTGACTGAGCACTGGCACAGGTTGTGCCCAGAGAGGTTGTAAAGTCTCCATCCTTGGAGATATATTCAAAAACCATGTGGACACAGTCCAGGGCAGCCTGCTCAAGGTGAGCAGAGGGGTTGAACTAGATAATCTCCAGAAGGCCCTTCCAACCTCACTCTTCCTGTGATTCTGTGAACAGCCAAAGTCAGCAGGTAGAAGTTTTGAAAAATGGATTACAAATCTTTACTGAAGATATCCTACCATGCAGAGGTAAACAACTCTGTTACAAGGAGGATCAGCAATCAAGTCAGTAAAAAGACTATGCTGGAGAGAGAGGCAGGCCTTTGGCATGTTCAGTGTGGCAGAGATGCTGTGACAAGATCGAGGCAAGCATGCAGCAATTCAATGATGTGATGAAGAAACACCAATGATACAAAAGAGAGAAGATACATCGGCATACTTCTGAAATCAGGCAAAAGCAGAAGTCCCCTGCAACCATTACTGGAGTTAGGAGGAAACCTGTTCACCTCGATGCAGGAGATTTGTTGACTACATCAATGGGAGGAGAGGCATCTAAAAAAAGTCTAAAACCAATTTCTGTTTTCTACAGAACAAATACCCAGAACTGTTGCTTTGAAAATGTTAGAAAAATGCACAGAAGGCATACATCCAAGACTAAAGGAGTTTCTGAACTGCTTCCAGATAATCTGTCCAGATGCATAATTTGGTGGGAAGCACTGATTTTATTAGACAGGAAAAAGTGAAATAATCTCTAGGAAATAGCTACTGTGAAGCCATCTGTGAGAAGCTTAACAGACTTCTCTCTGGCAATAGACTACCCTGCCAAATTCCCATCTTTTAACAGGCAACTAAATGAAGCAAAGACAGCACTAGCTTGGAGTTCTGCTGATACGAGAGGAAAAAGGATATGTAACACCCACATATAAGTATATCTATATATGAATATCTCTATACATACACACACACATATATACATACATATATATATAGAGAGAGAGAGAGAGAGTCTAGCCCCAATCAGGATCACAAATCAGAGTTACATAGGCACCTTTTTTTTTTTTTTAAATCCTCTTAGGGATTATAAAATTACTACTTATTTGGGAAGTGTAACAGCTCTGCTGACAGCTGTCCTAAAAAGCATAGCTCAAAGGGTGTTTGCATTAAATAAGTTACAGAAAAAGTGCGCATTTCTCAGGTTCTGAACCAAATAACTGTGGTGCTGAAAGGAAAACTGAAAGAATGTATCTTGTCACATATGGATAGCAGCTTGTACCTCGCACACCGCAATTGCAGTTCAAAGAGTGCTTCAGCGTATTCACACTAAAATAGGTGGGTGGTCATTCTGTGACCGCTTGGCTGAACCTAGAATGATGTGGGAAATTATAAACTGTAGTATTTGCCTAGTTTTGAAAACTGACAGCTACTTTTAAAATACATTCTCTTTTCAATTTCCACTTCTTCTGCTTTTTGCAGGTTTTACATTAGAGTAACGAAGATGATAAAGTGGAAAAGGCTTCGCTGTTTCAGCTGGCCACAGTCCAACTAGATTGTCTTACTTTGGGCAAAATATTTGTTTTAAGAAAGAGAAGATCAGCCTGAATCACAAGCCCATTAAGCGATAAACAAAAACTGCTGCATCCTTGGCACAGAAAGAGATGAGTCACACTCTAATGACTGGGAAGGTGTTCAGAAAGCTCACCTTGTACAGGCGTCACTACCGTCCCCTTGAAATGTGGGTTTATGTGTATGTTCTTCGGTTGCTGAGGTGTCACTGGCGGTGGAGTCATCATTATTCTAGGGGTTTCTATCTGAGGGGGCATATGTAGCCCTGGAGGAGGGGAAGAATGATGCTGATGCTGTAAAGGAAGCAGAGATTGTAACTGTTGCTGCTGCTGCTGCTGCTGCTGTTGTTGTTGCTGCTGCTGCTGCTGCTGCTGTTGTTGCTGTTGCTGCTGCTGCTGCTGGAACAGACTCCTAACAGGTTGCTGGTGTGGTGGAATTAACCTCTGTGAATGAGTCTAAAGTCAGACAAAAGAATAAAGTCAATATGCTTTACAGTTCAAATATACTGACAAAATAACTGGCACAAAACCAAGACACCTTTGAAAAACAATTAGGACCAAGTCTTAACAGAAGAACGTCTTTCCCCTATCGTGAAATCCTCTGGAATTGTTACGAACGATCAGCACAAGAAACAAAGGAACGATGGAAGGCACTAATGTGAGGGAGAGGAAGGCATAGAGCAAGGAAGACACAGAAGCTCCTACCAGACAGCAGAAGCACCTAGGATGCCCAGACTGAACGGTACCAAAGGCAGCCGTTCAGCTTTCACACTGTGCCTTCTTAATCCCACGTTAGGGCTCTGTATGTCTCTGTATGTAGGGCTCTGCAGACTGTCATCAACTGCAATAAGGCATTCGTGCTGAACAGTAGAAAGCTCAGCCCTTAATACCAGCACAAGTCCACTAGCTTTTCCCTCAGGTATAGAGGAGCCTCTCTGAGAGGAGGGACCTAACAGTAGCACGAAAAGTCAAAACACAGACTAATCTAGATTCTTAAGATGACATCAGTGCAGCCCATCTAGCCATGCTGCCTGAAGTAAAAAAAAGCATTAAGCTACTTTAAAGATACTTTTCAAGTTATTTTCCTTAATACAAAAGGAATTCTCATCTCGATTAACTTTCCCAAACCTAACAAGCCAAAACCAGATGGAAATCAAAAGAGGCCTCAAGTTTCTCTTCAGGGACACTGCTGCTTCTGAACTCACTGACACTAAAAGCCAGTCTTGAGCCCTAGTCCTGCTACTCTCAAACGGTAGCGCAAGAAGAGTCTCAAGCAGGCAACCTTTTACTAAGATGTGACTTTTTTTTTTTTTTTTCCCCAGCAGCCACCTATATAAAAGCTAAGCAGCTACAAAGTATGAAGGAGAAGATTCTGTGATGAGCACAGAAACAGTAGCAACATTTTAAACCAAAGTAGCAAAGATTGCAGCAACACAAAGAAAAAAAAAGTAATTCTATCTTCACTGTTTTAAAAGCAGGAAATACTCTACTGCACAGCTCTCAACTGGTGAGCAGTCCACCGACCCCTGCTAGCGACTGGCACCTAGAGTTACTGCCGTGGAAAAAATCCCCTTTGTTTAATACCGATGACCTTGTCCTGCAAAGACATACACAAGGTTTGTGCTACAGTCCCAGCTTCCACTACACTTTAAGACAGATAACAAAAACAAATGTGGGCCACCTCTTGATCACACACCTACTGGGGTTTTTTTGGGAGGAAAAAATAACTTTAGCTTGTGACATAAACCAGGGAATTGGCGGGGGAGAAAAAGAGCAAAGAGGCATTTCACCTGAAGTCCGAGGAAACTTAAGCATAACACGGCTAGAAGAGAAGCTGATTTATCTAGTGGTGGTTACTTTTCTGTTTTTAATCTGTCTCCTGTGTGCTAGGAATACAAATAGATTTCTTTCAAAGTATTAGCAAAAGTTTGAGTTAGACCAAAAAGCTGGAATTACATTTCTCCCAACCAAATTACTGTTAGCAATGGGGGACAAACATGTCTACACGTCACTCACAGAGGACTTAACCTACTGTTCCATGCTGATGCAAAGCAGTAATATGCCTGATTATACGTGTATGAATCAAAATCCACTTTTCTTTTGTGGGCTTTGAGATTCCTCAAGTTGAGGCTAGTAACAAAACTCATCACACAGTTTTTTCAGTCACCACGTTATGCAGAGCCCACCCTGCCCTGAAAGAACAGAAGTTTATGCTGGAATTTCTGCCAGTCTTCAGAATTTTTTTTTTTCCCCTCCCTGAGACTGATTTCAATTTTTAAAGAGAAAAAACAAACAAATAAAAAAAATAAACCACCCTTCATAAAGATTCACAACTTGGAAAGCATTTTTCCCTGATTTCCTGAAAGTACCCTCAGACAAAGAATACTAAGGAGGAAAAGGTACCATTGCGGCCGGCTGGTTTGGCAGCAGAGCAGGCCTGTGATCCTTCATTCTTCCCCTCTCGTTGTTGTCTCGTCTTTGTTCTCCCATCCCGTGGCACATCACTGAGCCTCCTCTTCGCCCTCCTCTCCTCGAGCCATACCGCCCCTGTTTAAGCTGCCTTTCTCGTTCTTCAAATTCAAGTAATGCTGCTTTGGCTTCTGCAGAGAGTTCTGTTAAAAGAGAGAGAAGGGGGAAACGTATTAGCTTCATGCTCAAAAGACCAAAAAAAAAAAAAAATACCATGAAAGGCATCACTAGAACTACAGAAGCATCATTGCAACTAACAAAAAAATTTGCAGGCACTTTGATCTCCTTTAGGTGGCATGTTAACATTTCACTAGACACCTGCAAAAGGGAAAAACATACCGATGTTTGTGTCTGTCACACAGGCAAAACGTGGCAGGTGAATGAAACAAACACCAATAAAAAGGTTATTTCTGCTATTGAAAGCTGCCTCATGTTTGCTGTCGGTGAGACTGCGGCTGCTTGCACATCTGCATCGTCTTAAACAACACGGCACTTTTCTGCAGAAACGTCCCACAGCACAACAAAAGCTCCAGCACACTCGCCAGGAAAGGTTTTGACGAGTCTTCCATATAAACAGATTTCACGTGCTAGACTTTGACTTTGGCCTGCTCCAAAGGAGGACTTTCTGGTCCTGGAGATGTTTTTGCAGTATGTAACTACTTAAAATTGGTATGTATTGCACATGGTTCAAGATCCAGCTGTACTTTACTAGTGATAAATCCACTTATAGAAAGCACACACAAATTCTAGGCTCAGCTCAAGTCAGATACATAGCCAGTGATAAACCCCACCCAATTCACCAGCTCAACAAAATTGCCAAATTTGGGTAAAACCTGCAACAACGCTGATGATAAATTAAAAAACAACTATACAGTAAATGACCCGAGTAACCAAATTACCTGTGAACATAGACAAAGCCCACACAAAAACTTTGGGAAATACAAAGCGACAGTACCAGCAGTGACACCCATCACATTTCAATTATTTAAAGGGGATAAACTTTAATCCAAATAAGCAACCAAGCACTTGGCAGTGTGCAGAGTCATAGCCGTTGTTACTTCTGAACGTGAACTTTGCACTTAACGGTGCAAAATTAATCTACAAAAACACTTCCTAGACGAACATACGCATCCTCTGAACGCATATAAACGCTACTCAGAGCGAGGACTCCATGTTCTCATTAAAAGCGTTCTCAGCGTTAAAGGCGACTGGATGCACAGACCACTTTTTAGGACAAAATGGTTTTATCTGCTAACACTACAGGTAATGGCTATATCTGAAGATCAGATTAAAAACACGCTGCATCTCCGCGCATTCTTAAGGCGGCTGGGGACATTAATACAAGGTCTCTGCACAGCTACCTAGCCTCCATCAAGAATACTTATCTACCACAATTAGAAAACTATAAAAATTTGTTGGGAGTGTAATAGCCAAAGCTGCTTAAGCCACCGTTTTAAATATCTTTATAAGTAACCTTAGTTACTTTTTGAAGTTGAGAGTGGATGAAAGTACACGCAATGGTGAGAAGAGCACAGTCCCACCGCAGCAGCTCCTCTTCCTTGGCTGCAGATACTACCTGCATGACCAAGCTGCAAAGATGACGACAGATTTGCATGTGCCAGTTTTCAGATGTTATCAATGCCTACATGAATCAGAGGCGTTCTCATTTTTAAAAGAGAAGTCTAGAACCTGCTGACTACCCAAGGATACAGCACACATGACAGACTGCCTAAAACCCCAGGATCTGCCACATATTTCTCCCCCCTGTTTCGGTACGGCAGTGATAAAACCCCACGTTTCCCTACCTCCTTTTCTCTCCCCTCTCTGACACTGGAATTAAGCGGTAGAAAAACCTTAATTTACAAACACGTCAGATATCCTTACGAAATGCTACCTTTGCCCGAGGACCTGCCTCGGGAGCTCGGCAGAGCCCAGGGCAATCGGGCTACGCGAGGAAAACCGCACAGCACGGTTAAAAAGGGGCAAGGAACCACACTCCCCGAAGCCTTCGAGCGCTACTCAACGTGCACACCGCGGCTTTCTGAGGAAAATTAAGATAAATGCTCTCATATGCAAAGTAATCACAAGTATTTCATGTCACTAAAAAAACCTATCATTTCCCATGCTTCGCTCTCAGGGGAAAAAAGCTGGTTTAACGGGAAAACCAGACCTCCGATTTCAAGCCTGTCCTCACCTCAAGCAAGTTCAGTTTCTTCAGAGGCTCGCAAGCGTGAAGAGGCTACCGTGGGCTTTTAGATGGTCTTCGGGAAAGAGAAGCACCACCAGGTCCCATACACTTAAGGAGCAGGCATAGCAACTCTCCCCTTGCCTCAGGCACGCTACTGTGCCACTGCAAACTAGAGGGCACATTTAACCAGAGGGTTTCCAAATCCTCTCCAAATCCAATTCAGGGCATGGCGCTAGCTGGAAACTTTTCTTTTCTTCCAGGATAGGACAGACAGGACATTTTTTCTGCCATCTTCCACACTACAATCCTGAACATCCTTGCATCCTACGGTGCAAGGTAGGCTGGAAAGCAAAGTTCACTCATGGCAACAAGTACCTACCACGGATACTCATTGAAGAGGGTAAGACGCTACCTCCTACGAAACAGATTAGAAGTCACATGAGAAGAAAGCAATTCTTAATGAATCTGGGAACAGAGCTAGGCTTCCTACAACGCACAATGACATCTAAGTCTCAGAGTCTTTAGTGCATTTGAAGGACATCAAGTAGAAGCAACTGTAGAAGAAAGAAGATGTTGCACCAAACAAAACGATTTCAGAGAGCTACGCTGATTAAGCACGGGGAAGCGATGACAACATCCAAGTTGAAGTCCGTTCAAATGATCTCTGACATGTTAGGCACATTCCACTCCCTTTAAAATGAAAGGTAATAAATTGTTTTCCTAGTCCCCACAAAAATTCTCAAACCTGCAAAGACTGTGCCTTCATAGGCACAGCGCACACATTCAGATTTTCAGCCAAAACAGGAAAATTGTATGTAAATTTGAATTTTGAAAAGATATCCAAAATAAAAGACATTCCTCATGTCTTTTATTGTCTCTACAGCAAGCATCAGCTACAGACACAGCGCATCCATGACCAAAAAAAGTGCACTAAAATTGTTTTTAAAAGAAAAAAAATGAATATTACATTAATACATCAAGCCTACTTCCCCATGACATGCCACTGAAGGCAATGAGGTCCTATCTGTGAAATACGCTTAGACAGAAAACTGCAGGTTCAGACCCTTAGAGACAGAGTGCAAAGATTTATGCAATAAACCAAACTCATTCCTCATGAATACCCAAAACACTTAACTTTTTTTTTTTTTTTTTTTAATTATTGAGGAAGCAAAGTAAGAATCACTCAGGAGATTCACGTGGTAAAGCCCACCATTTCTCCCTGGTTATGAGCTTGGGCACCCCATGTCCCAAAGGGGCTGAGGCAGGCTGGATGCAGCCATGCCCTCCCAGACAGGGAGCACTGGGGTACGGTGCTGGGCCACCGCAGACCCAGCCCAGCTGAGTGCAGGTCTGCGTGGCTGACTCTGGCTCCGGAGGCTCCCCAGGGCACGGGCATTTCAATTCCCAGGCTTCAGAAGCCTAGAACCTATTATCCTGGAAAATGCAGATTTGCAACTGAAACCACATTCCAGAAATGCCTTATTAAAAAAAATTGCATAGAATTACATATATGCACACATATGTATGCAACCTAAATTGCATGTGACAGCAAATGATTTTTTTTTTTTAAACTTTTTTTTCCCATCTTCTAGACTTGCAACCTGATTATAACATGCGGTTTTGCATGTGGTGCAACAGGGCAACAGCAAAACATTCATTTTAATTTCCTAGTTTTACCTGAAGTTTCAGCTGCTGCTTATCACAGTGAACATAAATCATCTAAGCAGAACATAACAAAAAATACTGCTGCATATAATAACGATTCTCAGCACTTTGCAAGGGGCTTCCTGTAAGTGTTTTTTTTTTTTTTTAATTATCCAAACTAAAATATTCTCTCTGTAACTATGTCAAGCAAAGCCATTTTTCTTCTTTATTCTCCTTAACAGGTAAAAAGATCCACAGCACAATAATTCCCACTCAGTAAAGAGTTCAATGGAGTATAATGAAAAAAAGTTACGTATTTCACAAAGATGATAAACTTCCCATCTCCAGAAATCAATTGCACAGTCTTCCTACAATTCTCCTCCTTTAAATTTTTCAAAGCCACTAGTTACGTTTTCTTGGATAAGTTAATGTTTAGGAAAGGTCTCAGCTACAGGCACAAGAATACTCCATATTTCTATCAGCATACACTTACCCTAATCTGGACTGCACTGATCTCACATCCACACATAGTTAATGCAGTGAATCAGCAATTATTTTTCTAGTGTCTCTAAGTGTCAAGATTAATTTCACTATCCCTGGTAATAAAATGGTTTCAAATGACATCTTTAATCAGCAAGAAAGAATGCACTCCTCCAATAGAGACAAGCTGTCACAAAAGGTCACCAAAATGTGACAGGATAGAAATTACGTTTGTAACTTCAACTGAAATGTTAATTCCTCCCTAAGTGTTTTTGCAACTATGTTCAGATTTTAAAGTAAGGAGATGTAGCTCTGCAATGACGTTTCATTTTTAAACCGGTTCTATTTGGTTTAAAAATTTGCTCTATAATCTCAAAAGCAAGCAGGCACTTGCAGATAAACAACAAGGTGGGTTACTCCTGTTTGCTTCTTCACTGTTTAACTTTCCACCAGGTGATCAGTTACTTGGTCTCTTTATCAACAAATTAACACACAAAAGCAGCACGAACAGAAACCATTTCACAAGAGCAAGTTTGTATTGTTGCCAAAGATTAGTTTAAAAAAATAAAAACAAGCAACAAAAAAATCCAAATAACAAAAAAAAACTGCTGGTCTATAAAGTCATCCACAATTGCATCCTGTTTTACTTATCTCGGAGCTATATCATAAGTCACCCATAAAAATAAAGTCTAATTCTAATCATTACTGTCTTAACAGTCAAGCTCCACTGCAGGTTTTCTCCTCGTGGATGGTCTTGTTTTACATAAAATTACAGTGTAAATCCAGGTACGTGCAAATACCTGCAAACGCCATTTACCTTGCAATTATGTGCAAAGATTTATTAATTCCAACGCTCTCTGATTTATAAAGGATACTGTTGTGTAAAGCTACCCGTGTCTTTTTGTGTAAATAAGTTACAGTCTGTATATGGTATATATAAATATGGTGTTATGGCTGAAAACACATTCAGAACGTGTTTTCACATTCTCAGACAAAATATCCCTTGCCCACACAAATTACTTTGTGTCTGAGGCCTCCAGAGGGTTCCTCCAGTCTCATTCGAATCAGGATCAATTCCTAATTATTGAAAACAATGTTAAAAAAGGCCTGTGATACACACTTTGCCTGAAATTGCAAGTAAGAAAAACCTATTGGCTAAATCTAGGCAACGGATGAGAAAGATCTCAACTCAAAATCATGCACTGAGTTTGTCTCACCCGCAGCATGACAAGGGCTACTTGACACAAATACTATTGCAAAAGACCAGCCCAACCTCTGCAGCTGACTCCTGCTGCTCACCAACAAGTCCTCATAGCGAATTAAGACTTTTCACTTTTTCTTGCACAGCAACACCTCAAATTCCTTGCAGTTGAATCAAAGAATTATTAGGATACACAACTCAGAAGATTTCTCAGAAGTAAGACCTTTAATAAGGCAAGGCTTTTAAGGTAAGAGGAAAATTTCATCAGGACAAGTTCTGACACCCAAGCCAGCTGCTCTGGGAATATAATTCCAAAACGTCCTGTTGCCTAAAAAGAGGCTGTCTTTTCTAGAAAGAAGGCAGAAGCACCCAGCTACCAAGTTTAGGCTAAGTAGAAACTCAAATGTTCACCTTAGGGCATCTACTGCCCAAAGGGTGGCATCTATCTTACAACACTCCTATGAAGAATTTATGTTCCTACAGGCTGGTAACACCTATAAATATTATCAAAAGATGCACCTTCTCCCATTGGTATCTGGCAATTAGCCAGCAGCAAGTGAGAACTACCTTCATTACCAATTCACCTAGCTCTTGCATATCTTGAGCTTCTTCAAAAAATTTCACCTTTTTCTCCATGGTCTGAAATGATATTTTGGTTCAACAGCAAAACAAGGAGAACGGTATGCCCTTCTGAAAGCAAACTTTAATATCCTCACCAATGTCTTAACTTCCTCTCTTATCTTTTTTCTCTCTTTTTTTTTTTAACGCCCCATATTGCCCTCAGCCAGCATAACAACCCTAGTCACAGGCTGCTATTGCTTGTAGCACCACCAGCGTTACCACCACTGTAAACCCAACATGAGCAATATCTATTAGATACTCAAGTATCCAGGACACACAGGAGGGGTCTTGAAATCAACTCACAAAAACACCAGGCAGGATGATTTTATTTACACACTAAAATAAGGTTGCTGCAAGAAAGTTGCAAATCTACTGCTTTTGCCAGAACTACCAGCGTCTCCAATGCATTAGCTGCACAGAGCAGCCTCCCTAGAATCGAGCGTACCCATGCTCTGCCACGCTGACATGAAGAAAATTTATCCTTTCAGACACTGCCCAAGAGATTAAGTTCTGGATAAGATACCTAGATTGTTCGGTGTTCGAAAAGCTGAATCCGGAAGAGAGGGTTTTCCGTACTTTTCTAACGCCCTCCTCCAAGCACATTTGCAAAAGAGCAGAAAAGTTTGAATGAACGAATATGGCCCTGGTTTTCAAAACGCTACATACTTAAACACTACCCAAAGGAGATCAACACTACAGATACTAGAACAGATTACAGATGACATTCGGCAACTTGGACATAGGCCAAGCCAAGTCAAAAGATTATTCTATCTTTAGAAAGACGTTCAATGGCAAAAAGTTATGGCAGGAGTCCCTTTCAACTCCTTTTATTACAGCTCTTCAAAACAGGCCATTGCCACAGAACCTCACCCAAAGTTTCTGGAATGTTTCTCCTTTCTCTTGTCACGTCCGACAGCCTAATTATCGTCCCTTCTTTCCGCTCAGTTTTGAAACGTAGTCGTCCAGATTCTTCGTCATCATCCTCCTCTTCATCAGATTCTTCTTTTGTTTCTTCCTGAAGCTCGAGAGATTCAATAGCTGCCTGAAACACAAAATACAGCGAACGCGCATACTGAGAAGTCTACTTTCTCGTCAACAATAAGACTTAAAAGACAAAGTTTTCTTTTAAGGTCCCTTTGCACAAGTTTTGCTGGCATCGTGTTATTCTCCTACATGACTTTGAAAGCAAAGATCAATGGGTACCAACACTTTAAGGATGTTTTAAATATATAGATATCAAGTATAGAATAAATTTTGCACATGTATTGGGACAACATACTTTGCTGCAATATTTAAGGGGCTATGGAATCTTTTGCTAAGACCACCATCTAATTTGTAGCTACTTTTGGACATAGATCAGCATTTCAGAGTTGACTAACATATTAGCATACTGAAAATTAGCAGATTCAAGTAATCCAAGTACTTAAAAACAAATCAACGACTTGATAACAATTGTCAGTAGCGTGTTGTGAAAAAATATAAACACATTTCTCAATTATATTCCCGTAGCTATGCATAAGCGCACTTCTCTACTTTTTCTACTCCTTAAATTAATTCAGCAGTTGATGAAGAGAATGTGGAACAAGACTGCATAAAATTTGCATATACTAGATGCGTATATCTGAATGCTACTCCCTTGTCCTCATTTACATTCCAGTTCTCTCTATAACAGAGAACATTTCTTTAGATGAAACAATGTCCCAAATGAAAGTGGATTCCTCTCCCTCTAATTAAACAAAAAAAATTTATCTCATTTTCTTGTGCTAGCACGATAAAATTAAGTTCAGAATGTTACACAAGTTACATTTGATTGCTGGAGTTGAAAATTAGAAAACTTCTAATATAGCATGATTTTCCATAAAATAGTTGGTTACTGTAGATTTACATTGTTTTTGCTTCATTTGAAGACATCATAGGAAGCCTACTTGCTGATTTCTTAGAGACTACACACGCCTTTTAATTCTTTGCAAAGCCATTAAATACAACACAACTTCTACGCTGCTTGAGGACTAAAAAAAAAGCGAAATATTACATGCAGGAAATGGTTTCGTCTTCTAATTAATCAGATCGGTGCAGTAATTTCTATGAAAAAGGCATTGCAAAGTGCGTCAATCAGATGGACAGATACTAAGTCAAACAGGAAGACAATGACTTAATGGCAGGATGGCGCAAGAAACTGCAAATTTCTTCATCCGATATCCCAATTTCATCCAAAAATGAAAAGAAATATGGGAATCAAGATTAGAGATAGGATCTGGCAAGGCAATGTCTATTTAAGAGCAGCATAAGAAGTGAACCTTGTCTTGCTAGTCCCTTAAAAATAAAGAGATGAGAACAGACAACTTTGGTCTGGTGAAAAGGTGATCTGTATAGTTAGTTATCAGGCTTTAACGGGTTACTGATCCCAGCTCATTCCAATTTAACATCTCTTTATCTCAAGACGTATTTTATCCAAAGCAAGCATACATTAAGCATTGTACAACCTGAGCCGGTAAAAATGCTTTAAGCTATGACTAACAATATAACTAAAGTTTTAAAATATAAGCCTTAAGAGCTGTTTTAAAGATATGTATTTCTATGCACAGACTTTATCATATAAAACAACAGAGCTTCAAAAAAAAAAAAACCCACACAAAACAAAATCACAGGATTGTAGGCAAAAAAAAATCTGTCAAGTCTGAAAGAAATGCAAACGTCAAAACCAAACCCAAATTGAGAACAACCAATCTCATTAACATATTCATATAAAATCAAAGCATCTCAGAGGAAAGGCAGGTGGAACTTGTGGAACAGAGGAGGGATGTTAGCAAGGGAAGAAGTGCTAAGCTGGGTTAAAAAAATAAAAAATAAATCTACTTCCAAAAGAGGGACTCCCAAAGGAGAAAGGAATAGCAATATCTCTATCAAATTCATGATTTTAAAAATCCATAATAAAACAATTTTGCTGTTTCAGTGCAGATCCTTCAGGATCGGGATGGAGAAGTCAGAACTGGAGCGGTGGTTCTGCGAGAGATGCTCTCTCACCTCGTTAAGCCTCCTACTTTTCTTCAGTGCACAAACCATTCTCAGTGTTTGCATCTCTCCCAAGCTACGTGGGGATTCCCATTTTCATTCATCACAGCCATATTTCAGTCACACGACCTTATCTTTGAAGGGAAAACCTACTTGTGCAAGGCTCTGTGTATGAATATATAGAAGAATCAGGACTAGAGTCATTAATGTGGTCTGAATTGTCAAGAAAAACATTGCAGTGTTTTAACGAAACGCTATACAAAACATCCGTGGAAAAACTGAGGTCTTTCAATACTTATCCATTGTAAAAAATTTTTAAAAATGCAAGTTACAAAATGAGAACAGACTACAGCTACCAACCTATGCAACAATAAAAAGCTTTTCTACACAAGTATCTACTCTATTCTTCTTAGCCACTTATATTGCTCAAGAATGCTAACTGACCCATGTCCAAGTCTGATTATATGTATGACTGAGGGATTCATACTTGCTGTGATGCAGATGCAAACATGTCTGACAGTCAACTGTACGTTCTCTGTGTATAGCTCCAGGAAAGGTTATCTGAGCTGGGAAGGAGCATACACTCTTCCCCCCAACTTGTTGAATACTTTAGATCATCTTTGCAGACTTCCAGTGTAATAGGATGAGCTGCTTTGCCAAGATTGCACTTGGCAGATGTATGGATTTCATTTTTCAGAAGACAAGAAAATTGCACAGGAAAATTACACAGGAAAGGATACGAGTAAAGACAGAGAATTAATACATAACAGTACTTAAAGGATACTGTTTAATACCTGCTCATCGTGAATATCTCTGCATATACATAAATAGCCCTTGAACAGCCACTTGAGGTCAGTTGACTCGTCCGGCAAGGCTTCTTATCAGCTCTCCTCAAAGGAAGCTTAACGTTTCCCACTATGACACCTTGCACAAAGCTACTAAAGAGCTTGGCTGATTTTTCATTATGAAATATATACATACACACACACACACATATATATACACACACAGACCTTACTCCTACCACCAGGGCAGAGTTTTCTGCCATCCTCATTAAATAAGTATGCCATAAATCCCAGGCACTGACCAGAACTCCCCACACCGGGCTACAGTCTGCTACAGAGCAAGAATGAGTGCTCCTGCCCCAAAGCCCTTACCATGCAGTTGTAAGATGGATAACAGACAGAAAAAGCCCAAGGAATCCGTAAGAAAATACTAGTCAGCATGAAAAATGGTGATCTCAGCACAGGATCCTAAACCTGGTATTTTCAAGTGTTCTGGAGGGCTTTTCGGCAGAGAGCGCTAAGATGTACAAGCCAGGTAAGTTTTGCAAAGGCTAAAACACATCCCTTCCAAATAAGACATTAGGAAGGAGATAGAAAGATGTTTTATTAACTCTCTAGTGAATAAGCCATTGAGGCTCCTACCTTAGGCTAACACTGAGGCGACAGCAGCAGCAACTGCTCAATCCCAAGAGATCAAGAAATAAGAGCTGATAAAAGCATGTTACACCTATCCCAAAGGCACCTCCATTTAACAGATGAAAAACAGGAGTAAAGACTAAACTTGAAGTTTCCAAGTATTTTTCTAAACATACTCAAAAGCCTAACTGTTCTGATTCATACTCTTTTCATCATTTTCTTCAGGCTTACAGGAAAAGAGTCTTCAAAATTGAACAAGAGAACTGACATTCATGTTTCAGGTAAGCACAGCTGGAACAATCTCACAGCAAACGCTTGTTCTCTTTGAGAGAATACAAACTTGGGGGAAAAAAGCCAATATGTATGTAGCGCATCAAAGTATTTTTCTCAATTCAGGTTCCCTTTGTTTCTTATCAGCTTAACCCAAGACAAGGTTCAAATTAATGCAGTGAGAAACCTCCTGTCGTTCAAGAAAAGAAGCTATAGACTTCACAGAAGATTAATTCTGATATAAACCAACATAGAAAGCATGAATTCTAATTTTAGGAAGTTGCATTGTTATGAGCATTTGGTAGAAACAATCAGTGATGTTATTCCTCTATTTAGAGGATTGCATATTCATGTAACTGGCAGTTCTAACACACCTATTTGCTGCTGAAACTTCTGCCTACTGGATTTTGCTTTGCACCTTATGAAGACAAAAGTATTTTCTGAAGCACTACTACAACTTCTCTTTAAGCTCCAGAGCGTATTTATTCAAAACACGAGTAACAGGTCTGCCCTTTCCCTTATTTCACCAATTTCCCCCATCCTGTTCCAATCTCCTGGCCTGACTACCTCTTCTCTGGGTTTAGAGAATTTCTTCATGCAATACTGTAAGAGGCTGTTTTGTTTTTTAACATAGAAACTGCCTAATTTCAACCACTGGATAACACGCCAAATTTCAGTCAGTGGATAATAATGCTATTTATTTGTACCAAATCTACTTCAGCTCCATTCTTGTGCTGTATTTTGAATACTGCCATGCCAACAATAACACTTAGTGCATGTGAACAAGGGCAATGATATTTAATTAAGGAAGGCCTGCTATATGATCTTTGAATAAAAAATAACAATATTTGGAACTGGAGGCACGCGTCTACCTATACAATATACAGAAGTACATACTTTGCAAATATACTCTCCTGATGGCACCCTCATTGGGTGAGACAAATTGAGAGCTTACAAACAAATTTAAGTAGGATATATCTGAAACAAATGAAGTATACGTTAGGAGCCAAAGGTTACATTAGGAGTCTTGCTGTTCCAGGAGCAAGAAACCTGTGGCAATCTCCAAGCCATCAGAATAAAGACAGAATATAGATTAACTGAACAAAGATGTGGCCAAACGTTTGCATTACATGAACAATTTTTCTAACAGTTTTCTTAAGAAAGTCAAATTAAAAAAAAAAAAGAATTGCATTTGTGCTGTCTTTTTGAATGAAAGGAATTTAATTCTGAATTATAAGACAAATCTATAAAATATGTTGGTTACACAATTCAGACTAGGTTATATTCAAAACAACTAGCTTAATTTTTAGAAGTGGTAAATTGGAAACGATACTCAGCTGGATACAATTTAGATGCTGTCCTTGCATTCACCATCTCCTAGAGACCGTGGCTGTAGATAGCCCAAGTGCTTCAGACTGCGTTTAAAATACCAGAAGGAAAACGCTTATAATTCAGTGAATGAATAAGAAGCACTTCTTTCATTTAAGTGTTTCTTTTTTCTTTCTTCGTTTGGGTTTTTTTTTTTTTTTGGAAAGGTAGATTTAATGTTTAGAAAGTAGGAAATTTAAGATATATTTGGTATAGGATTGCACGCTTGCAACAGCAAAGGACTGGACAGCGTGGGTGGCCCCTTTCAATGTCCCTGTTAATCTAGCAAAGAATGTTGTTTTACTATAATGCTTGATGCAACTAGAGAGCATCATAGCACACCCATTTGTTGAAGCTTCATAGAAGAACGCTGTTGTGTCTTTGAGGAATTAATTTCCTGATGAGTTAAGACACCAAAGGAACCAAATCTGCCTACGCTTCTCAGCGGGTATTCCACTCAATCCTATTTAATTAAGAACTGGAATAAAAGTAATATTAAAGTAGATTCCTGGTGGGGAAAGGAAAAAAATTCCTTTACCTTCTGCATCAAGAATTTGTTGCAAATTAAGAACACATATAAGAACATTGCTCCATGCTACAACCAGGGAACGTATCCTTATTAGTTTTTGGCATGAGCCTTCTGCTTGTGAAGGAACGAACTCATTCTCTTTCCTAATCAAATAATTAAAATAAACCTCACGGAAATTTCTGTCCCAACATAATTTCTTTCAAATCGATTCGGTCTTCATCTTTTTGGACATACCAAAGCTTTTGTGCTCACATTCCTTCGCAAAACAGGATTCTGGTACACTTGAGAATTGTATCTACAGCCTTAACATCAACAAATTATCTATCAGGAACGTTAAGCCATTAGAGATGTGAGACAACCCAGACATCACACAGGATTACTATCATGCTTCTACCCAAAAGAGACTCTGAAGCTTCTAAGATTAAAACTAAGATTAAAACATGGACTTTTTGAAGTCTCCCTTATGATTTTTAGCCCAAGGGTGGGGGAAACTTGGGGGGGGGGGGGAAGAGATCTGATATAACAGACAAATATAGATACTAACTCATTTATTTTATACAAAGAGTAAAACCACCAACAATTCAACAATGATAAAGCTGTATAGAGTTGCATCAGTTCTTACCTAGCAATACAGATAATTCCATAACTTCAAATTCTGAAGCAACTGATTGATTTACGTTTCCACTAAACTCGCAACATACCTCTTCTGATTCATTTGTCATTGTCTGGGAATCTTCCAGTTCCTCATCAGCTGTATATTCCTCTTGTTCTTCCATTGCTTGCTCATTATATGACTGCATGTAATCTTCATCCTAAAACAATAACACAAGAAGGTGAAAAGATATACCTAAAATTTTACAAAAAATACACACCTGCTAAGAGCGAGGTGCTTAAGCATTCACAGTATTGTTGTTGTTACCAGAAAGTATCGTATCTATCAGAACTGTCAGTTCTAAGTGACAACATAAGATGTAATTAACAGGGCTTTTAACTAGTCACAGTAATTGCACTGTTACTGAAAACATAATCAAAACAGTTTTCATCTAGACTCCAGTAATGCCATCATAAAGGTCCCACCTACTTCTGCAGCTCTCCATCCTTTGATTACAAATTCACTGAACCAAAGACTGCAGTAATTGCTCACTGAAGGGAGCATGTGCCTATAGGACATATACATTAACATCAAGTTTCACCTTTTTAAAAAATATAAATATTTTTAACACCTTCTGCAGTAAGTTATATATGAACGGGTTAGATTCTGTACAACTGAAAAAACATGTAGAGCAAAAACTTTAAAAACATCAGCAAACAACTCACTGAACACACAGAGTTTCAACTGAGATTAAATCATTTAGCTAGCAATTAAGGCCAGTGCATGTTCTTTAATACATTGCTTACATTATATCAAATTATGCATGTGACATTTTCTGAACTAACCTCCAATCTCTTTATTCAGGTTGAGACAGTTCTCAGTTACAAAAAGGATGAAGGAGCGGCACATCAATCACTTTGGAATATTAGCACCTTAAAGATGTCTTTAGCAGGTCAATAATCTTTTCACCTTCCAAGGACTTTATCAGATCTTGTCTAAAGCCTGGATAAAAGCTTTTGCATTAAGTACTTCTAACAATTGGCAGTGTATCTCCACCACACAAAGCTGTTTTTCTTCCTTAAGGATACAATCCTCAAGGTCACGATTCTCAACTGCCTTCCAGCATGACAAAGGAGCATTACCTACCGCCAAACAAGCTGTCAACACAAACTTGGTCACAGCCTAGATAAAGAAACTGCCAGACAGTGATAATAGGTCTAATTTCCCCTCCTCCCTAGGGAGCCAAACAGTTTTCACATCAGTCTAAAACCCTATGCACGTGAAGCAATGTTATCTTTGAAGATACAATAGAAAGAAACTCACTGGAAATTCATCTAGAGGTTCATTGATTTCAAGGTCTAGCACTTCATCATCTTCTCCAGGCTCTTCCCCATATTCTATTTGGTCTTCTGTCAGTTCAGGATCATTGCCTTCGTAATGTCCTTCCTCTGCATACTCTGAAGCATACACTTCAGGTGCTTCTGATTTGTCATAAACTATTTCATCTTCCCCTTGGTCATACTCAGACTCGTGTTCGATGGATCGATCATTGATGGTATCAGAGAGTTCATACGATGCAAGCATGCCAGACGTGGCGTTGAGGCTAACTGTGACACCTTGAGAACTATGGCATAGGAGAAAAAGATTCGAAGGTTGAAGCATAATGGTCGAGGCTACTTAAGAAGACTGAGCAAAACAGAGTCAAACAAATATCTGTTCTCTAAGTTGGTGCACAAAATTATACCTCACATGCTATTTGACTACATGCCATATACTCATAACGCATACTGTACCACAGCTTATCACCAGCTGCAGGCTATTTGACCAGGGGAATCAAATCAACCAGATGGTCTAACAGGTCAGACTGGCAAAAGTCCTGCTTGGTAACCAAAGCAGACTGCATTCAATTATAATTCCAAGACTAACAAAAATACACAAAATTACTATAACTGCATCCATTTTCCCAGTCTCTCAAAATAAGCTAGTAAGCTGTTTTTAAATAAATACATTAATACTTATCTTTCTTGATTATCTTGCAATCAAGCTTACATTTTTATGACAGATTTAACATCCTACTTAAAATAACGTAATGTATATAGTCAAGAACTGTCATTTAAATGTGTAAGACTTATTCTAAATTAGTAACAGCACAAGTAGGCATAAACCTTGGAAAAAAGCAAACAAGTTCAAAACTGGAAAGATGATCACTTCCAGGAACAGCAAAATTCAGGATTTACTGTTTACAATAGCCAGTATCACCACCATACAGAAGAGTGAATCACCAACTGCAGACTAGTTACAAGACTAGCAGGGGGGAAGTTCTCATTGATTTAAGGGCTTTGGGAACAAAGATTTTTTTTTTTTTAAATTATATTCCTATTATTCACTATTTTTCTAAGTTTGAGAGAGGCACAAGGTCCAGGCAGATCTGAACAACTTGCATCTATCAGGCAAGAAGAGTTAACATGAAAACATTATGCAGGATTATCATTATCCTCCCATCTACACAAGCATAAATGGACTCAACGGAAAGAGGGAGCGGGGGAGATGGACAGGAAGAAGAGCACAGCTCTCCCTCTCTGGCAATAACGCCGTTAAAAATGTAAGAATCGTCTACAATGTCACTGCTTTCACTGAGTAACATTATCGCAGGAAGGACTGTAACTGGGATTCCTCAGTTTGAAGGAAACAGTCCTGCCCTCATTCCTGCCAGGAATCTCACCCCATCCTAATCACTCCAACACAGGGAGGTGTCTCCACTTCCAAATCTGGGCCAAAGACGAGGAGGAGGCCTTAGAGCATCACAAATACACCCCTTCGGACCATACGCTTGGGTAGCGCGTAACAAGTCAGGGAAAGCAGACAAAACACAGAGGCAACTCATTAAAAGTGGTGGTAGCACCGCATCATTCCTGCGTCACAACCATCTTTCTCCTTCAGTCCAGCCTGAAGTCTAAAAACACCAAGACACTCCTTTCTACTTATGAGGTCCATAATTCAGCACGTGCAGAGCATTCACAGGATTCCCAGATTGCAATGGAAACACCCATTCAGCCCTACAGCCTCTGTACGAGCTGCTGCGCGGTGCACACAAATACTTAAGTCACAACTCAAGCTTTATAAACTATGGTGCTCAGGGTCTCACAGGATAAGATACGTCTTTCAAGGCGAGATAGCAGCAAAGGGACTTTACAGAAGAAGAAAGCCTACAGTGATGTGAAGCATAAACAGAGCAAGAGCTCTGCAGGTATTTATAAATCATTCTAATAAGCACAGGAGATGTTGTAATTTCTTCTTTACATGCATTTTTATAGCTTCTGGTTATGCTCATTTTACTAGATTCCAATAAATGAAGAATTATTTTACTGAAATCTTAACAATGCTACTGATCACATTATACACACACATCATTATGTAGCTAGTCAGGTTAAAGCAAAACTATTTTAAGTTTAAAACGACAGCTTCAGCTTGGAAAACTGGTTTTTGTCCTGTTTTACATAGAAGTTTTTAATAAACTGGTACCATGTTCACAAAACCCAGTAGTCTAGAAAAACAACCACAGCAAAAACAAAAAAAACCCCACGTTATATCTTAGTAGCAGTTTTTAGAAATTATTCAGAACACAAGCTTTAGAAAAGAGATACCCAAAATGTGGTTCCTCTTCATTGTCACTTTGCAGAAGATCATCATTCAGTTCTTCATCGGACAAGTCTGACTGATTCTAGGTTTTAATAAAAAAAAGCCAACCATGAACATAAAAAAGATACTGTTCAGAGTCTTCAATAGTTTTGTAAGTAATCTTTTTATGATGAACAAATCCCAGACTGAGACCACATTTTCAGTGAAATTACCTAGTGAAATGATAAAATATATGCTACACATGACAACAAATCTGAAAAGAAATATTCGACAGTCTCATGGAAACATGCAAAATTCAAACCCGCCTACTTTTCAACCCATTTCACTGTCCCATTCCCAGATATAAGAAAAGCGGATGACCTGCTTGAAAAAATACTAGCATATGAGCAAGGTTAGCATTACTGCTATTTCATTTAACTGCCTTGTGACCTTGAAGCATTAGGTAGGTCAAGAAAAATCACCACGTTACCACAGTTTCTAGAGGGCAGAGATACTTAGGAGACTGGAGGAAAGGGTATCATGACATTAAAAACATTGACAAACTCCTCCTAATTCGTCAACCATACCTTCAGTTGCTTCATTTATCTTAATTTTTTTTTCCCCCTTTTATAATTACCCGCTAGGAAGAGATAACTGTATGGTTTTGCTCAGCAACGTTATTTCCATCCCCTAAAGTGACAGGGGCAGAAAGGTTACACAAGGGTCGATTTATCTAAATGTACTGGGATGAGATTAAGTAGAAGCAAGTTTAGGCTTAATAGTTCAGGGAAAACTTCCCGAGAAATGTATTATTACTATTAATACACATAGGAGTCCATACCCACAAATATTGGTGGGAGCCCTTTACCATGGAAAACTTGAAATAAGAATAGAAAAAGCACAAGAAGATATAACATATCAGATAAACCTTGCTATTGATTATTGTTCATATAATAGACATAAAATATATAATTACATAAAATAATACATAATTATCTATTATTTACATATAAAATAAGGAAGAATCTTATGTTTCAACTACAAAGTCATACCTAATGTTAACTGCTTCCAATTTAGATAATCACTTAACACACAAATCCGCAACCCCTAGCCTTCTGGAAAATATTTTTCCTACCAGTGCACTGCAAGAAAGGATTTCCTATCGTTAAAGGGAAGTACTTACAGAATAACCTCCAGAAGTTTAGAGTGTGATTATGCAAAGCCACGTCAATTAAAACCCACTTTTACCAGATCTGCGTTTCTCTAACAAAAGCCTGCTCACCTCCAACTGCGACCAAATTTTAAAAAACTATTTCTGAATGAACTGATTTAGCAGATAAAGCGGAGAAAGAGGTGACTAGCCAGTTTTGATTTTCCAAGAGGAAGCCGTCCAAGAGGAACTTTCTCCTGCAGTCACCAGGCAAATCCAAACACACATTTAGTTCTTCCATATAGTTCAGTTTTGAAAAAAGATATCTCAGAGTGAGGGGTCTGAGACACAGCAGACATGAGGGGACTCCTTCTTGCTCTCCAGCACCAGCTACTGCCAAATCCCTTCCTTAGAGTAAGGAAGGGATTGCTTTTTTATTTACTCATCCCACGATGGATTTTAGCACAACGCTGATGGGGAAGAGCAACAAAATACTGATGGTACTTTGATGAAAAGCTTTGAATAGCCAGCAAACAGGCAGGTGAAATGAATTCCCAGGCATGCTGGCCAGCATTCAGGAAGCATGATTGGTTTGGTTTTTTTTATTCTTCAAGTCAGTAGGAGCTACAGAGAGAACGGTTCAGAAAACCATCTCCTCTTGGAACTACGCATTATGCAAAGAAGAGAAATTCTATCTTAGAAAAAAATCTGCCTTTAAATTTCATTAAAAAGAAAAAAAAGAAAAAAGAAAAGAAAAGGAGCCACACTTGGAGATGCTTCACAAAAGGCAGCTGAGGTCTGGGTGCAAAGCACGACTCAACAGGGCTGACTGCAGACACTCGGGAGGCTCCTGAGCAACGGGACTGTCGGGCTCGGCTGACCTTATCGTACAGACAGACGAGGTCAGGGCAAACAACTTCAGTGGATGAGACAAATGTCATTCACACTTTGAATCTAGAACAACTCACTTTGGCTTTAGCTTGCATCTCTCTCACCTTTTTGCCGGTTAGCAAATCCTCTCCGAGCAAGTCGTCATCAAGTTCACTGGAAAATATTAACAGATTTTAAAAGTTGAACCTTAGAAAAACAGAAGCAAACACTGTGTGGCCTAAGGGCATTTCTCCTCCAAAAATTAACTTGAGCAGAACTGCTGCTGACTCCCCACAAAGCTTTGCTTTTAGCAAAATATTTAGCAAGTTCAAAAAGCAGATTTACATTTTAAATGAGATTATAGCCCATAAAGTAAGGGCTGCTGTTGTGCAGTCATTTATTACTGTGTGCTCTCCTTTGCATATCCTTCTAACCATGACACAGCACATAGACCTAGACACAGTCCAGGCCTTGCAAACGCAGTCAGCAGACACCTGCTCCAGAGACTTCCTTTGAGGCCGTTTGGGCATGTTGTCCACAAAGCTTTTGCCCACCTCCCCAAAGACCAAGCAGGTCAGACAGCCACGTCCTCCGGGTAAGGTCAAGCCCACGGGCCACCATCTGGTCCATGCTGAATCTCGTTGCATTGCACCAAGGAGGCAATCAGATGCCAGTTGGCTTGGTAGCCGTTTAGGCCCAGATCGTTCGTAAACTTCCCCGGTTTGAGGAGAAGGGAAGAAAGTACAAGTTGAATATGCATTTTAGGACTAGGGGAATCAAGCGCATGTCTCAACACCTTCTCGAGAGCAGTCAAAAACTCAGGAAGCACAAAAATACCTGGCTTATGACACTTCTTCCATCACATAGCATCTCTCCCATAAAGGGGGAGCAACACAGAGACCCGCGTTCTGAGTTATCTAAACTTTAAGACAACTACTTAACGTCATTCTTCCTTCAGTTCAAGGATTGTCTAATGACATGAATAAACAGATCCCCCTTCTTCAGAAAATACTGATGAATACTTACATTAGAATATGCATGTCCAAATACGAGATAACAGTGATTTGAAATACAAACTGTAATTCAAGAACTTGGGCCTTAGATACCACACAAAAAGTTAAACACCCCAAAGTGACTTTGGGAACAGGAATTGAAGGCAAGTTTCATCATCTCACACAAAAAAGCATACCTGTCACTTTTCCAAAGCAGCTAAAAAAAACCCAAATTCCCATTGTGCTAACTGGATGTTTGAGTTCCTTAGGACTACAGAGGAAATACTTGAAAATACAGAAGCCAATTCCAAGACAGAGATCCATGCTAGTAATTGTTCCTGCAAACGGATCCATCTCTTTCAGAGCTAGTCAATGTACAGATAACGTGGGGGGAAATAAATAAATAAATAAATAAATAAACTCTTGAGCACTTCTAGAAGGCAGCAGAAGAAATTCCCAATCAGCAGTGAATAGGCTGTTATCATCAGGACACAGTATTTGTTCATACTTACTGAACTCAAACAGTTCCAGGAATGACTGAACATTAACAAATAGTAATTGCTTTGTATTCACTGTAATATCAAACAAGAACTGGGACACAAGACATGTCACACATCCCAAAGAGTGACATTACTAGAATACAAGCCCTTTTTTGCAGAGGCAGAAAACTCAACATAACGGGAATGGTTTCAGAAGAATTTAGAGCCAAATCAGAAGTAGGAAGGAGAGCCACTAATCTCTACAGGATCAACTGCCAGGAATTAAATAAATTTTTCAAAGCAAAAGATTTGAAAATATTTCCCAGCACTGTGGCCCCCCACTGACTGCTCTGAACAAAACTGCTCGAGAAATTCCAAGAGCCTGCAAGAGTATTGTTCCAGCACTCAAAAAGCAAATTGAGCTGGTGAGCTATTCTAACAACCCCAGACAAAAAAAAAAAATTTGTTGAAGTTAATGCTATTCAACACGTTATTAAAATATGTCTTTGACAGCCCCCTTTTTAAGGGATTATACATTTGGGCAACAGAAGTAATTGCATACACAGTCTAGATTTTTAAAAAACTTTGACTTATTACACACTAGCCCAAAAATCAGCACTAGCAAATAAATGAAGCTCACGATAAACAAAGAGCTAAACTAACAAGCATTTCCTTAGTAGAAACAAAAGCGTTTCATAAACTTTCCCTCAAATTGTTACTATATTAAATCCTATTCAATATTTTCACTGACAATGTCAAGGGGAAAAAAATCACTGCTGATAAAGTTTTGAATGAACAAAATAACAGCAAAGAGGTTAATAATAAATTATTTTGAAGTCAGTAGCCTGCACAGTAAACTGGGCACATCTCTAGTTTCTTTTAACATAGCCAAAGTTATATATTAGGAAGAAGAGTGATCAAAATCACAAGATCTATTTTCAAAAAGGAGCAACACCCAGACGCAAGAGAAACTTAGATTATCAGAGAAAAGCATGACCAAAAACTAATGGCTTGAAGCTATAATCACCTAGTACCACAGCAGGTGGGTTAAACTGCAATAAAAGCTCACATTGGTGGCCGTACTAAAGGAGAACCACCTCGACCGTCCCACCAGTGGATTCCACAACTCTAGCTCTTCAGATCAAGCCATAACGGTCTTCCCAAGACTGCGCTGCTATGAAATCGCGACTGAAATAATCTAATAATTCACTCTCGTCAGAAAAGAGGGGCCCATTCCCATCCCCTTCCTCAACTCCCAATGTGCAGAAGTCCCCTCACGAGGACAAGTGAATTTTAGTAAAAAAAACAATTATTAAATCAGCTCCACCATCTCACTGGATAGCACCAGAATGATATGTTTTTTCCCAAAGCCAAGCTTTGGGCTACTTATGGAGATAAACGTATAAATTAACAGCCCATGATATACAGGCCAGACTAAGCGGCCCCTTCTGGCCTCCCATTTCACGAGCATGCCTCATTAAACATGAGCAGGAGGCAAGGACAAGTGTTTCGGAAAAGCATTCGCAAAAAAAATCTAATGGGAAAAATTTCCCCAGAACAATGTTACATTTGTACTCCAGAATAACGGGGGCCTTCCCAGCCCTTGGTCAGCAGTCGCTACTACTGCAGAAAGGAAAGAGATCCGGAAATTCAAAACGATTGAAAGGGCTGGAGGATGGGACTCAGTTAACCAGCAATACAGTGACAGAAATGATGGTTGACCATGATGTATGCCTAAAAACATCAACGAAACAACAACAACAACAAGATTTAGGTTGCAAAACAAAGCACGAGGGATTAAAAAACATACCAGATCTACTGGGCTCATTCAGCTTTTATCTATCTTCACGAAACTGTATTCTGTGCTTAATCAGGCCAGTGGTTGCAAAAAACTCAATTATGTTAGGCAATAACGTACCCATGCAAGGCGTTTTCAGTTGCACAGGCAACCACAGAACATATACTTGCTAGATTGCTAAGTTGTCTTTGAAAGAATAAAAAAAATTCCATACAACTGCAAATAAAAAAAATTCAATTATGTACAGTTGTAAAAGCCCTTTTCTCAAATAACTGATTAGCAAGATGAAACTCTGCGGCCTCCAGTCCTGCACCTGACGCCACTTCCCTCCCAATTTCACTACAGAATGAAAAGATAGTTTTTGCTCATCTAGCTTAAGTTATATGCAGCTAATAATAAATAAAAGAATAGATAGAAACAGTAGATCTTTCTTCTAAAACTGAACTGTGGTCCGCTCCAAAGTCCCAGCTTCGTGAAATACTTGATAGCCTTTCCCAAGCCACGTACAAACAGCTTGACCACGTGGAGCTGACCAGCAGCAGTCGCTTCACAACCTCATGCATCACAGCAGAGGTTCAACTCTTCCAGGTGCTCCGAAGCCATACGTGCCCTCCAACACAAGGCGTTCGCCTGTAACGTTGGCTTCAGTATTTCCGGGCTGCGCTGCGGCAACCTCAAGCGTGACTATGCCGCCCGGGGCTTGGGAAGCCGCACAATCAAGTGACATAGCTTTACCAAGTTATTTGGATTTCCTTTGCCAACCAGATCGCTTCCTTGATCCGGTTCACATCGCAGTGGCCTGACGGGGCAGCACATCTCCCTTACACCAGCACAACACGCTCTTCGCTGATCTGTTGTCCAAGGTCCCTATTCTCGCTTACTCAGCTCCTAGAGCAATGCCAGCTCCTCCCTCACCCGAGCAGAAAAGCACGGAAGAGGAGACTAATCCCTCTGGAATGAGGATAAATGTAAGGGCAGCTGACTCACTCCTAGGGCTCAGCTCAGTACAAAACTGCTTATAGTGAGGTTTGTTTACTACAGTCAAGTGAACGATTTTTTTTTTTTAAACCAGCAAGGTTTGAACAAGTTCTCTCTTGCACTACTCTCTCTACTCTCTCTGCACTACTAAAAACAAAAAGAAAGAATAAACCAGCCCAGTCAGCAGCTTCACTCAAATCTTTCCCAGTTATAGGACCTCAGTATAAAAGGACATGCACTCATCCGCCCCCTGACCCCCAAATAAGCAGACGATACATACTTCCAAATCTTCATAAGTATCCTCATTTTTCAATAGAAACCCACACTTACAACTCAATTCCTCGCGCCCAGTGGAAGACCGAACAAGGATTTTGAGGATATGAATTTTAATATCTACTAAAAAGAGAAGTCTTAAGTTGGGCGAACTCAAGTACTAGCAAGACTATTGAAGCCAAACAAAGATCTAAACATTTACAGGAAAAATCAGGACATGAACTGCAAACTTAATTACACACCTCAAACGCTTTATATTCATCCAATTTTAAATAGTATCTTTTCATAGCTCTGTCTGAATTCCTCAAGGCAAGCATGTATCTCTGGCACAAGCTAGCATCTGCTGACACATACGTAACAACCAACAGCTTCATTAGTAGCTAAACATACAGTACTCTAAATGTTACAATACAAAATGCCAGAACTGGAAAACAGAGCAGTGCAATTCAGCATATGGAGTACGAACATGAAGAAATTCTACCTACCTGTCCCAGTCGTCATCTCCAGCTCTTCTTCTCCAAGACCTTTCTGCACCAGGCTTATCAAACTGATCAAAGTCATCATCTGTAAAGAAAAAGACTATGTTAAATAATTCTCATTGAAATTGAGAAGGTGTCTGAAGGAACAACTTGTTTTTTTTTTTTTTTTTTAAGTAGATGCTAAAATAGCTCTTTTTCGCTTTCCATTTTACATAAGGAAAAGAAGTAGATAAAAACCAACGCTTCTTAATATTTGCTTCAATAATAAAGTCATGAGTATACAGTTCGCCATCTTTTCAGTACTGAGGTGAGACATGAGGAAAACAGAAGGAATCACTGGGGAAAAAAAAAAAAAAAAACGGAAAATTTTACCAGTGAAGATCATCCAAGATGGCAGGGGCTCCCAAGCAATCTGGGAGGCGAAGGGATGGAGGCAGCCAGAGCTCGGCTCGCCTGCCGGCCCCGAGCTCCTGCAAGCCCGCATTGAAACCTCAACAGCCTTGAACCCCGCACGAGGCAGGAAAGGCAGCAGCAACCCAAACTAGGGCACGGAAGTCAGGTGTAAAACACTATCGATTTTCTCAGCTGGGGCACTACAAAGACATCATATATACATTTTCCTGACTGTATTACCGCTTGTTCTTTGACGGAGTACAATGCCATGGATTGACTGTTTCTTTTGTGTTATGAGCCTTAAGCAAAAAACAAACAAACAAAAGACACCTTTGTCTTCAGTTCTTTAAGTTCAATCCAACATCCTTTTGTGAATATTCCCCACATGCAATGACAACTCTATTCACGTCTTCCGTCGTATGATTGAAACGCATGTTTTTAGTGACTGATAGAAATTCAAAAGGAGGTGAAGGCATTAAAAAGTGAAAATGCAGTTGTGGCAACATCACTAAACCAAAAGGTTTCAAACCAGAAATTACAATTATACAGAGCTATGAAAATAAAAATGGCTCACTATGAATTACAGCACAATAAAGTCAAATGTGGCAACTCTTCTCTTTGGAAGCAGTACATAACAATTTCCCTTAATCAGCTTCTCCCATACCCCCAACTACATACTGACCATTTACATTTTAACCAATCTACGTAGGCTGACACCATGGAAACAAATGGTTATCTTGCAGTTTTCCATTCAAATAGCATCTATATATTGCAACCTCCTTTATTCCAAATCCTATTCCACCAATAGAGGAAAGGCAGAACGATGTCCAAGAATTTACTGTCTTCCTCTTGAACTCTACACTATCCACCTTTCTGGTCTCTTAAAAGAAATAAACCCACACAACACCACCAAAACCCACCTTGCTGTCCTTTCAGCTATCCATAACTGTGCTGCAGGGATGCTCTTGGCATATTGCAAAGAAACGGGCAACAAACAGGCACAAATACCCTGCAGTGTCATTCTTCTCACAGCTGAATTGCATTAGTCCACTGACTTGATGCAATCACCTCCAAAGGTAGTTTAAGGTAACGTGGCTGGTTTTGCACCAACACAAATTAAGAGCATTCTCATATACGTCAACGTAACTCAAGACAGTAAGCACCATCAGACAGGCAGTAATCTTTTCAGCTGTGCCTGCTCACCTGCAAGAAATCGTATTTTGGCATTCTGGGTATTACTATGACGACTATAGAGCTGTATGACTATAAAGCAACACAGCTTGAAGACAAGATCTTAGCTCCAAAGTATTTGAATTCAGCACACATTTCTTACACAGATGGACCTTCACTTTGGCCAGGTTTAAATCCGGAAAACAGAAAGCTACATGCCAAACCCTCCGCACAAAGAAGCATTCCTCAGTATAATTCATACTTTTTCCAGGCCAGACACATAAGTTTCACTGCCACGAAAGTGTTTCAGCTTAGTATTACCGCTAGCAAAGAAACAGTACCAAAAGAAGGATCCTACTCTTGACAAGTTTCTAGTGTAGACCTGGAGCTCCACTCTGCCAGCAATGCCAACCTTTACCCTCCACCTCTTCTAATCTCTTCAAATTTCTCCTGTTCTGTTCCTTACTTATGAGGGTCTTCTACAAAAATCCAAAACTATATGAGATTTCTTTAAAGCTTCTTCCACAGGGCCCCTCTGCCAGGATGCCTACAAAAGCCTCAAAAGTGGCCAGAAAAAAGTGGGCTGCGCCTGGAGCATCTAAGAATTGCCCAACTATCCATGTCCCCACCATCTTCCTGCTCTGTTCTCTCTATCTCATCACATACTTGTACCATAAGGTCCTTCGAGGCAGAGTGAGAAAGTTTCACTTTTGTGCTTTGTATTTGTTTGTTCTAGCATAGCCAAGACTGACAGTAAGTGTTATAAGTTATGTCAGCGCTATCAAAACTGGTTTTAACATTAATCATCAGAGCCCAAAAGAAGGTTATTATCTTCTTCAGGAAAAGGGAGTCACCAGACCTGTATCTACGAACCCCTGGCAACAGCACCCATTTCCAGCTTCACGGTTTGTGAGATATCAAGCATTAAAATGGACACAGAGGCCCTAAACATGCAGTGAAAGGTGGTGACACTTACCAAGCCTCAGCTAAGCATAGTTTCTTTTTCCATCTCTGAACTTACAGGTATTCTCATTTTTCTTATCCCTTTCTAGTCAATAATATGGGAGAATACCAGAAGTAAACAAACATTTGGCCTAGTATGTATGGGTGCTTCTCCTGGAGAAACTCGTATGAGTCCAATGCTTGTGTCCAGTATGGTTAGGTACTGAAAAAATGCACCTTGTGCAGGAATGGAATCACTCAGCATCAAGCAGAGCAACAAATAGTGACAGCCACAGCCAAAGACCTACAACATACCAAAAAAAAAAAAAAAAAAAAAGGCACTGACAGATTTGGAAAGTAGGAAAGACCAGTTATGTAGGATAAACAAAAGTAGTAATCCACAGCTTGGCTCTTCAGCGCTGCAGTACTAAGAGAATCGCAACACAGGCACAGACTAAAAGCTGGCTATGTTCTTAGACAAGTCTGTCTCCCAAGGGCCTGAGCAGTTGCGAACCAAAAAAACCCTATGGACTGCCAAACACCCTTGGTTCCCTACACTAACAATTTTTCTGTTTGCTTTACGATTATCCTAGCCCAGCACCGACAGCGCTGTAAGCTGCTCTACAGCTTATTTTCCGGTTTATAAGTAATACGCCAGGAACTGTTACATTTTTTTCCTGATTAATCAGAACAGATCATCCACGCTAGAAATCCACAGACCGAAAGCCGCGTTTCTCTCTGGCTACGCTGACGGTAGCTTCCAACTCTCCAGGCACCTTTTCAATAAGATCTTCCCTAATCATGTTGTACATAAGATGGAAGTCCTAAGCTATACAGCAATCCCTCTCACGAAAGTCTCATGAGCGTAGGAGGTGAACCAGCTGGATAACTGCGGAGCAGAGCTTACAATGGTACCAATGTAGCCTAAAAAGGTAGTCCTACATAGCAACTGTTGCTAAGATGGAGTATTTCCCTGCAAGGAGACGCCCAAGACTTCCCAGCTAGGAAAAACATTTGACGACTGCATTGTTCTTCCTACAAACACACCAAACGCTGGCTCCAAGCTGTCCCATAAACCCCCTTAACAGCTCAAAATTTTGTGTTTTAACTCAGTTCAACATTTCACCATTGTGAATACCAGACATACTATTATTTTTAGGTCTCAAAAAACATTGAGGATTTCTCCTTATGCATAAGGTGGATAAAAGTTGTTTCTGCAACAATGACCCAAAAGCTCAGTGGGTAAAAAAGTGTCACTCACCAGGCACCCAACAGGTCTTTTAACAAAGTAACTAAGCTGCACTGCTTCTGGGCAGAACAGGTAAGAGGGGTATAAAGAGACAAAAAAGCGGAAAAATCAACTACCATGTGGAAAAATGCCGCTTACCTTGGCTTAGATTTAACTCTGAACATAAACAACTCCATTGTGATCTATCCCATTCCTCAGCATCATATTTAAAACACTCTCAACGTGACAACTTGACAGCATTTCAAGCACAAGTTTCCAGATTAAAAAATCTTCCTACTAGCTTATCTCTTTTTAGTAGTTTATCTGCACAGAATATTTGTCCTCATATTTCATTGCAAAAGGTTACACCAAAAAACAGGGATCATAAAGCCTGAATTTCCCAGAATTGAGTATACAAAAGACAGACCTACTCTGTTTCAAATTGAAGTTTCATATCTCTTGCTATGAGATACGGAGGAGGAATAACAGGTTCAAGAGCAACAGCCAAGTCTGAAATACAGGACAGCAAGGTACCTGTGCTATTAACATCAGCTGAATATAAGTTTCCCTGCTGGTAGGTGTTGTTGGGATTTGGGTATTTTGTTTGTTTTTCTAGTTGTAGAAGCATAAGGCCAACGGGAACTCTCGAACCTGAAACTGTGATTTAAATCTAAGATGTTATGAAGCACACTATGAATCTTGTCTCATTTATTACAGACAACCAAGCTCTCTATCCATATGACAAAAAATCATGTTCACTCCTGCCCTTTCATTAAACACAAAAAAAAGCGTGCAAAAGTACACTATACACAAACATAAACTGCATAGCTTATCTGTTCAGGGACAGACATATAGTCTTTACAATTACTCATACAATCCTTAAGAAATCAGTGACTAAGTATCTGGAACAATGTAGGGATTGCCTAAGAGGTCCCTCCACCAGTGTATTTCATGTTTTTGTTCTGAATTACTCACATAGGACAGTGTTTTTCTTTCTCAAAGAAAGAGAAAGAAATTAATTTCCATAGGAGATAAGTGTTTTGCTTTGTTTTTGAGTTTGAGTTTGTCACAATGCAAAGCAAATCATTAGCTATAAGCAAGAACAGAACTAATTGTGACATGCCACCAAGAAGTTCTCCTCCCGATCCCTGTTGCAAAGAAACCTCTCTCTCCTTCTCTTTTTTTGGGGGTGTTTGCAGGGAACAGGCGGAAGGAACGAACCCCCAAAACGTTCTCAAAGCCTGCTCTGGATTTGAAAATATATTTGCTTTCGAAAAACATTTTAAACTCCTAATGCCTCAAGCTGAATAGCGAAGTCCAAGAGTTTAAATGAAATCTGCATGAGCTCGGTTCCCAAGCAGCTTTGGGCACTCATCAGAAACTTCAGCTCTCCAGCATCGCTCATTGCCACCAAAAACCGTAGCTAAAACCGAGGTTGGCATTACAGCAGAACATAACACAGTCCCAATCGTATTTGCTGCTCACAGGTTTTTTTGTTGGGTCAGTGCTAACCATCAGTTTTTGATTTTGGACAATAAGTTCTACAAGATCTAAACCGAGACGCTTAGTATTTGACGAAATAAAACAAAGTTTGGCTTCTCTAAAAAACAACCGATACTAAGGTCGTTCTTAATTTTCATGACCAGAAGTGAAACAGTATCCAGAAGAACATGACTTCTAGCAAAAGCTTTTCAAAACAGTATTAAAAGATTTAAAATTGCTATGGTTAAAAGCAAATCTGCCTGCCACAAGCTCGCTCGAGCAGTAATACCTTTTGGATCCAGTCCATAATTGGTACAATAGCCCATGACTACGTATTTATATTTCATGACCTATAAACTCTGTAGGCCTTTGGCAATTAGGAGTTTCGATATATGCACGCTCCAATGTAACCATAAGTTACAGTGGCCAGTTGCATCAGGCTGCCTAATGAAGTGGGCTGCAATACCCACAGAGACCAAAACCTGGCCGGCACTCTACCCACTTCAGTCTCGGCATAAAATCAGACTTAATCTCCGGTCCCCGAAGCCTAAAGCAAGGCAGATTCCACTTCAGTCACGCTGGAGAATTTCTCCTGTGTCTTTGAATTGGATTGTGACCAGCAATGCAGAGAAAGGTGCTTGCACTGCTAGGACTGCACTTCTTGTTTTGCCCCCCAAGTTTCATCAACAGCAACACAAGAGGTTGTTAAAGTCTTACAATGTAATAGACCTACAAAGAGGCTCTGCATGGACAGAGGGTTCATCTCTTCTCCCTATTTCCAGGGTTCAAACCAGAGGAACAGTGCTGGTGAGGAAGGCAGCAGCACGGTGAATCCAGGTTATCTTCTTTTCAAAATACAGAGCACTTTGGGAGGTGAAAATTTACTTAAATTTACACACAATATTAAATAGACTCAGAATAAACATAGTCTGCTCACCAGGATAGGAGCGGATTATAAAGAGATAAATATGCGAGGACACCACTGAAAGGAAGTGACTCTACCAAACACCACCAAGTTTCCTGAGAGTATTACGGCAGCCCTCAGGTCACTTAAGATGAAAATAAGCTGATCACAGCTTAAGTTCAAACCACAGAAATAACACAACAGCCTCAGGGGTAGAGATAAACCTATTCAGCTACCCTCAGTACAGGACTTCCGGCAGGAAGATGGGGTAAACATCTAGATGGGAACCTCTTCAGCTCTTCCTCCCCCCCCCCCCCCATCCCATATCATGATCTGCCAAAGTTCATGGATCCCACCCCAAGGGGGTGGGCATTCAAGATCTTCTAAACTACTGAAGTTCATCAGAACTGAATTAATCAGGAAGGAAGAAAAATTACAGCAGCTTCACTTACCGAAGCTCACGCTTCAGCAGTCACAGTTCCAGCGGTATCAGATCACAGGCAATCAGAGCAAGAAGTGCTCCTTGCTACATTTTAAATGATCATTTGTTGTTTAGTCCCCCCTGTATCCATCTCTCCCTGAGTGAGATTACTGCAGTCAATTTACAGCTGAACTTTGAACATCAAGAAGAAATGTCAGCAACTATACAATGTTACACTATAAGCAGTTGATGTTAGATCCAACATTCAACATGTTGTCTCTGGTTTTATATGCAAGTTTGGGAATCGTTTACTTAACCGTAACAACAGAGTAATGAGTGACTATCAGCCCTCCAACTCTCTCATCCTCTCCAGTATGCACGGGCTGAATGTATGTATTTCAATATAGCTACTATAGAGTAAGCAGCAACTGGAATCAGGCTGCATGGTAAAGGAGCTTATAAATTAATATGAAGTTGTGAACCACTTCCAAAGACCTCGGAGAGCACCCCTTGAAAACCTTCCAGGTTACGTTTGGGAATCCTGTCACTGAAAGAGTCTTTACTCACATTCTTAAAAAGTTTAGCTGCACCTACACAAATATCTCGTCACAGAAACAGCACATATGACTACTCTACTCTCATGCATCAAGCTAGCGTTTCCCAAGAGCCTAAAAGATTATTCATGACCAAACAGCCTATAAATACTGCTTCTCTATAGACCCTCCAGACAAATTACTTTCCTTCTGTCCCAACAGAAGTACTTAAGATGTCCAGCAGTGACAGTCATTTCACTTTTAAGCCCTGTAGCATACCCTTACAGCAAGTTTAAACTTTAACTCACATCTTCAAAGCCAAAGCTATCTCACCTTGTCAGCTGCCACCTTGCAACGATATCAACGTAAAATTCCAACTATTCTTCCAAGAACTTTTGTGGGTTTTTTTTTTTAACCAATCATTAGTAAGACCTTTTTTTTTAATTTAAACAAAAATATTTGGTTGCTGTTATCTCCATATTTTAAAGTCTTCTTTTTTACTTACTTATTTTTAAGTACCCAAGAACTGAGTCTAAAACATTACTTCCTACAGCTAAAACGTCAACTCAGGAAAAAAAGTCACAGGTCTAGGCTGAGAAACACAGCTACATTTCTAGTCTTTTCACCTTGTATGTTTTTTTCCCCCCTGTTTGTTACTACCATTGGCTTTAACTAGCAGCCTGTTTCCAAAAAAGGTTGCATATTTCTTTTGTGTAAAATCCACTAAGAAAAGCCTAGCGTTCAGAAGTACGTTTAACAGTTTCAATCTTATTTATTGCAATATATTTAACACCATTAAACCAAGGCCCAAAATATTCAATTATTTAGTATTTTACAGTGCTGTCATTCCCAATCTTCCCCTAAAAACTTGCCCGTTTTTGAGAACTTATTTATAATATTTACCTTGAGTAGCCAATTTGTGTTCATGTGCTTTGTTACTAATTAAGCTAGAATACTGAACAGTCTCACCTCTCAGGTGAGCGATCAGAAGAACAAGTCACACTCTTCACTGTGACAGCTAGATAAAGAACATCACCACCAGCTTTTGTGCAAAAACAAGTAGTTAACTGACACTCTGAACAACATTTTAACAAAACTTTTATTCCTAGTGAAAACAAGGCCCATGGCACCATAACTAGATACGTTCCTTCAACTGTTTCTCTATTGAACACTTCGATGTGACCCCGACAAGTCTTCTTTTTTTTAAATCACTCATCCAAAAGCTCTCATTTTAAAGTTTGCTCCAGACACCAATGAGAGCAGCATAGGGTTTTGACTCGTCACATTGAGTGCTGCAGGTAAAAGTGTCCCCAGTCAAGAGGGAGAGCAGCAACCCGCCTGAGAGTCCTGGCGTCAAGTACTGGCTTCGTTTTACCCTTGCCAGGTGTAACCCTCGGCTTCTGGGAAGTCTGCAAAACAAGTTACAGTTACTCCCTCAACCAGAAATAAGCTGTTCAAGCAGGCCACGCGCCACGGCTGTAAGAACTAGGGGAACGAAGGCCTCTAAATAAACACAGAGCTGAAAACGGACCTACCCGCCCCGCTGCGGCCTGCCCCTCGGCGGCGCGGCCCCGGCGCCAGTGGGCGCTCGGGGGGGGGGGGGAGGGAGGCAGAGCCGGGGGCAGCGGCGCCGCCCGCAGCCCCGCGCCGAAACTGACCAGGGCCGCGTCAGTTTCAGGCGCTTCGCGCGCCCCAGCCCGCCGCTAGGCCCCGGCTCCGCGCCGCGCCGCGCCGCCCCGCTCCGCCGAGGCCCCCCCGCCGCCGGGCCGCGGGCACCCACCTGCTCCTCCTCCCAGGGCGGCAGCCATGGCTCCTCGTCCTGCCCAGGCGGCGGCGGCGGCTCCCGGCGGCGCCTCCGCGCCCTTCGCAGGGCCGGCGGGGAGAGGGGGGCCGGGGGAGGGCCCGGATTCACCGCGCCGCCGCTTCCCCTCCCGCGGCCTCTCCGCGCGCAGCAACCGCAGCAGAACAACAAACTACCACAACATGGCGGCCGCCACCGCCGCTATCGCCGCTGCTGCCGCCGCCTCCCTCGCGCTGCATCACGGGACGGTGGAGGACCGGTCCCTCCCCCGCAGGGAGGGGGAACAGCACGCGCCGCTGGTTGGTTAGCCGGAGCCGAGACAACCCTTGCGCTGGCCAGCAACAGCGCCGTTTGCGCATGCGCAAAGCTGCCTGCGCCCCGCCGAGCCGGCCGGGCCGGTTCGGCTGCAGTGCGCATGTGCTGAAAGGAGGGGCTGAGTCCCTCCGGACGCATGCGCTGGCCGGGGGTGGGGAGCGCGCATGCGCGAGAGTGGCTGGTGGCGGGTGGGGGGAGGGGCTGGGAGGCCGTGAGGGGCGAGGCGTCGGGGCTGTGACATGGCGGCGTGAGGGAGGGCGGACGGACCCCGGCCCCGGCCCCGGCCCCGGCCCCGGCCCCGGCCCCGGCCCCGCCAGGCCGCAGGGAGCGTGGGTCGCGCTGCCTTCCCCCAGCTCGGCGGACGGGGCACGGGGGAAACAGCTGAATCCCCAAGCTGGAATCCCGACCTCCAGCTCCCTCTCGGGTGAGAGGAAACATGAGTAATGGGATTACAATGGACCAAAACAGAGGCTGGGATACGTTGCATCGATCTGGGGTGCTCCGTCCTTTCAGGCCTGCCTGTGTATGCTCAGATAAACTAAATTGAAGCTGTTCAGTCCATGTAGTTTGTTCTTCCTCTCTGCTCACAGCTCTCTGTTGCATATATTTTTATTTTATAAGTTCTATGATTTTATTTTATAGGTTTTTATTGCGCTTAATCCAGTTTCACTGGAGGCTGATGCTGAAACCCGTCGTCCTTGTCTGCCAGCAATGGCTGCAGCGTCGATCAGTTCAGCTCCCCGCTGCCACAAAATAATCCACTAAAAAGCGTCATTGGTTTTCCGTTTAATGTGGGAGCAGGGCGTGTGGGGCTCCATAGAGTTAGAGCAGGTTAAATGCAATATAAAACACTGCCTTGATATAAAACAAACTTCTAGTGTGTACAACTTGAGAAGAAGCCTAATTTGAGCTAAAACAAAATAACGGTGCCTTGCATTAGTATAAGAGGACTAGTTCAAGTAACTGACAAAACTTTCCCAGGTGGACAAATCCTTGTGGAAATAGTTAACGATGTTAGTATTTAAATTATCGGCATTATCTGATTAAACCCTCGCTGGGAGAATAGGGAAGTTCTCATGTCACTTTGTTCCCACTCCCTACAGACCCATCTCTGCGTTGCATTTGGTCTCTCTTTTTTTTTTTTTTTTACCTTCCTTCACAACTGTACAGCTTGAGATTTACCCTATATATAGATTTCTGCAAACTCACAGCCAAATTCTGACTCTTAATTTAGCAAACAGTCCAAATTAACTTTCCTAGTAAGTCAGTACATAGTTCTTCTGTCCAGCTTTGATTGCCTGGCATGGAGGCAGCAAGTGAACTGGGAATGCTGCTGAAATCAATGGGGACTGACTGGTGAAACGGAATGGTAAAAACGGGAGGCTTCAGTGGGGCCAGGATTTCAACCATCACACCTTCGTAGCAATCTTTCTTTTGGGCAGCTCTTTTGCAACACTAAAGGGTTTACTGGCATGGCAGGGCTCTTAATTTAAAGTCTGGATGGAGAATGGAGAACTGTGTGGGGTGAGAATTAGCCAGCAGCAAATTGGTACAATTCACAGCTCTCCTTGCTTTTCATAATTCTTTGTATCCTTTGTGTTTGAGGATGGGAAATGAAGTGTTAAGCAGCATTCACAGTGAGCATCTTAGTGGCATACAGATGTGAACAAGTGTATTTTATAGGTGTTTTATCTTCTACATGCATTTTAATAGCTGATTGGCTTTTCAGTGCCTGACAATCCAAATGCAAATCAAGTTACTGTGTTTTTCCTTGGATTTGCTTAACACAGCTATTCGCTGTTGAAGAGGAATAGCAGGATAGTTCACTATTACTGTATTTGGTAACATACAGGACCTTCAGTCATTTTGCACGTTTCTGGTACACAAAAGTGTCCATTTCCACTTTTCTGAACTTAGCAGTGGGCTAGAGACCGTAATTACAATGACAAATACAAGTACAGTGACTCTACTCACCTTTGCTCAGGACTTTCAGCGAGTTTTCAAATTCCAGGGGCTATAGTTGCTCTGGATTCTGTAGAAAACCTCCCACTTTGTATGAACTCCATGACTTTATATGGACTCATCATGATCAATTTATTAACTATTTCTGAACATTCTGCACAAACGATGTATTTGTTAGCGTGTCTTCCAGTACAAGGCCAGCTGTGATTGGGAATCCAACAGACTGTTTTGCAAAGGGATTAAGTACATAACTGAGCCAGGAGTCAAGAAACCTATATTGTAAACCTGGCTCTGCACCGGCTTGCTGCAGTAGTCGAACAGGTTGCTTTGCATTGGCTGCCTCAGGGTCCCCTTTGTAAACTGGCATTAGTATTCTCGTCGTACTCATATCTTTTTTTCTAAAGGTTTGAAACATATCAATAAAAATTGTTGTGTCCTAACTTGCATAAGTTGTTTCCACTGCAATAGTCATTCTCAGTTTTACTTATTCTAGCTTTGGATTTTAATATTTTTTTCCAAAATAATTACTAGCTTGTTTTTAGAATAGACATACTCATTTTTAATCTCTTTTTTTGTTTAAATTATTGTTTATTTTTTGCACATCCTTTCAAGTGGTTAAAAAGCCAGCAGTCAGAAATACAGTTAAGCAAACTTCCAATTTTAATTCCATTGAGCACTCAAAATTAAGGTAGAGGAAATAAGATAGACAGATAGATAAAATATGCTGCTGACTTATTTTTACCACAGTTACTTCTTCATGAGCTCTCTTGCTTTCCTACTCACTCTGAGCTTGCATCTTTGTTTTCTTAGCACTGCAAGCTGCCCTGGACCCATGGTCCATGCTTCAATTTCGCCAATAGCCTTCATATGATGAACCTCTCGTACCTCTCCAGCTGGTGTCTAACTCCAAGGCAGTTGTCTTCCGTTTAGAGTTAATTCTGTTTTCGGACTAGGTCTGCCAACAAACTCAACCAAAACATACAGACCTGTGGTTATTTCAGCAATGCTGTGTGATGAAGCAGACGATTTATTTCACCTGACAGGAAATTCTGGATTTAAAGTGTACAAATGAGGTATGCAAAATTACCCTCTTACAGGTGCCTCTGGGTATGATCTACGACCTGTTGATGATAGTAGCAATCTTTGGAGGCAGCAGTACCTGTTTAAAAATACAGACAGATGAAATATGTGTTCTCTTTGTACATATTCCACAGAGATTTGAGGATTAAAACAAAAAAGAAAATAGAGGAAAAATCTTGGTGTGGTAAATTTTGAACAAAAAACATTTTAAGTATATTACAGCCTCCAGACAAACCACAGTTGCAGAACTGAGGGCAGCGTTCATGTTTATCAGCTTTTGTTATCACAGTAATTTTCATTCTCTTTTCTCCCTCGTTCTTGTTAGTTGTTTATCCACTTGTTGCAGCTTTTCTGGCTTCTTGTCTGCAGTCCACTTGATGCATCTTATTTCAGTTGTAATTTCTTCAGAGCAATGTGACCTAAGGACCACTGTAACAGCTGCTGGGGTGGGAGAATAGGAAGCCTTGTATCCTGAGAGATGGTCTAAGCAAGCAGTGTGTCTGTCAAGCGCGTTATTAGTGCTTCATGTGTGGAGTCCCTAGAAAGATTAAAATCTCAATAGAATGGAAGTTTATTTATTAATTTATTATTCCATAATAAATTACGGAAATATAGTGTAAAATATCACTTAAGTTATTAGCAACCAACCCAGGCTGAAGGGTATAAATTGGATAGCAGTAATCAGCAAGCAAGCTGAAGGCGAGTGAAGCAACGCTGGCCTCCAGATATCCAAGGAGTGCAACCACAGGCTTAGCCCAGCTTGGAATTGGCGAAATATGCATCCCTTGGCTGATTCATTGTGAGCCGAAGGGGAAGATGGAGCGACGTATCTGTGGCTGCAGGAAGGAAATTTAGGCCATAGCTTTGGGTTGTGAGTGGAGGGCAGCACACAGAAGACTGGGCATTGTACTAGACCCCAGTGTTTGCAGGATGTTTTAAGGGTTTAGGGAAGAAGAAGTCAAGAAATGACAAAGGAATCCAGGTGTTAAACACGTTACAGCATTTTATCTGTAATTTTGTGGAATTTGTTCAGTCTGGATGCTGGAAGTCTTACTGAGTAAGCCTTTGCTTTGTTTCACCAGGAAGCCCATCTGGTGACCGTGGCAGCAGGTGAATCAGAGTGAAGGTGGCAAACGTAAGGCAGTCCCTCCTTTCAAGAATAACTTAGAGTAAAGAAAATGTCTAAGTAAGATGCCCCGTTCTTATGCAAAGGGGGATGTATCTATCCCCTGATGAACATATCAGAAAAAGCAAATATTAGAACTGTTTCCTGAGAAGAGGTTTCCTGATGAGGAGCCAATGTAAGGCATTGTTGGCCTTGCCCAAATGCTGATTTTGGGGAAGGGCTTGCTTTCTCTGGACATAGGCCAACCTTGCTTCTTCCACTCTGTAAGAGCTGAAAGACATATGATGGCTGTAGGCAAAGCCTAAAGCATCACAAGCGACTTTTGTGGCCCAGATTCTTGTTGCCCATATGGAGGAAGAGAACGCTGTGCTCTGTGGAGCCCTGTTGAACTTAGTCCCATTCTGCACAGGAACAAAATATTAGCTATCGTACGTGAGCTTCCAGATCAGAGCTTATGTTCCTAGCAACTCCTCGTACCAGAAGGCTGTAATCCTGTTAAAGGCCTCTGGGAACTACTGCAATGCAAGTAATAGTAGCAATAATTAGCTCTGCTTTAATTGATATTGTGTATTTCTCAAATGCCAGCAAAAATTTACTTTGCTAAGCCAACTTCTTCTCCCCTGGAACTCTACTGGCTTTACCAGAATTACACAGGGGATGAATTTGGATCATTGTAGGTTCCTGGCGTAAATTATCAGCTGTTGATTCTTTGCCCTTTAAAACTTGGCAAGTATACAGCAGGAGCTTTGCCAGGCATGCAAGAACTAGGTCTATGCATTTATAGGGAAATCCTTAGGGACTATGCTTAGAAAGGAAAATGATTTGCTAGAAGTACCCAGCTGTGAAATCCAAGAACTTCTACACAACACTTTAGCAACTCAGAGTGTGTCTAGACTGGCCTCAATATCAGTGGTTCCTGGCAGCAATTTTCATGCCCTCAGCTTTATGAAACTATGGTTGAGATGTAGGAAGGATGTGATGGCAGCAGATCCTCTGGATGTAGACATCCAAAGAGGCTCGGTTTACAAAATAGCACCAACAGTGATGTTGGCTGGCATAATCTAGAGTAGTTTTATGGTTACTGCAGCTCATCCCAGTAGTCAGCCATCCCAGTGGCCAAACTGGGCCTCACAATCCCGGAAGATGGAAAGGTGGTTTAGTTTGCACAGTTCATGCACTGATCCATGTCCACCTGGGATCTGGTTCGTCCTCTACTGATTTGTCCTCTACTGCCTCTACTTAAAGTCACTTCCAGACAGGAGTTTTTCCTACTCAATATTAACAGTGCAACTCTGAACATATCATTGACATAAATAAATAAAGATAACACCCTTCAAAGCAATCGTCATCTGCAGTGTGAACAAAGTCCATATCTAGATCTTCTGTCATTGAGCACCCAAGAATTTTGATGTCCCATCCTTCATGGACAGAGGTGTGTAGTAGCCCTGCTGCAGCTGCATACTCAGAGACTTCTCAGGAATTCTTTCTGAGGGAATAATAAACGTTCTCTAGCTCTAGTTGTCTAAAAGTTAGGTGCCTAATCTAAGCTAGCTGTGTGAACTTCCTCTGTTTACATCCTTTAGGTGAGCAAAATGGTAAATCTTAACTATGGGAGACCTGTCTTGACAAAGGTCAAAGGAAAACAAATCCTATGGAGTCTGTAGAGTCTATAGACATAGAGCAGCTATAGAGTTTGTATTTTGACAGGGCTGAGTGGGAGTGCAGGCTGTAGCAGATCTCAACTCTGAAATTTTCCTCCTTTACCAGGAAAGGACTCGTGGTGTGTAGAGCTTCGGTGCACATTGCCGGATCAAGCCGTTTTCATCCTTGCTGTAGTGAGTAAGGAAGAATCAAGTTTTCGGCCTAATGGGAAATGGTTTGAGGCTATAATGGAGTCCGTCAGCGATTTAGAGATGCAATGCACATAATTTTATGGGTTATCCATATGTACAGAAGTGTTACTGCCAGTAGTTTCAGGAATAGATCACCCGAGCACATTACCGATAAGCCAATTAGTGAAATGAAGCGCTGCAAGTATTAGACATCTTTATGCAAATATGTTTGTCAGTATAGAAAAGAGAATCATTTGGACTGGGTTTAGTATTCAGGGAGAACTAGTGTTATATTTGGTGCTATAGCTATTATTGACCAGTCTGTCTTTTTATGCTGATACGTGCGGGCATTGAGTGATGTGAACATGTGAACCTTAATGAGTAAAAGGATGGTCGGGATTTAGACCTCATCATGTGTTTTTCCAATACCTGAGTTTGTTCCACTGAATTCACAATATCTTTGAACGTTAATTTTGGTAATCTGTATTTTCCCATTGCATTGATTAACAGCATCCGTATGTTATTTAGGCCAAAATCCACAAACCTTTCACATTCCACTGACTTCCTTACAAGGAAAACTGACAGAATAAGGCTCTACGTATCGAATGAGTTTCTTTCTGGGACCTTAGTTTATCTAGTCGATCCAACAGATTTATTTATCACAGGCTATCTGCATTACGCTGGGCACCTTTTCGATAATGAGTTCCTTGCTGCCCAGGAGCAGGTTATGGAACATGACCCGTTGCAGCATGGTGTGGTACAGAGAACCAATAGAGATGCATTGGCCGATGCAGACCCACTTTGTAGTGCTGTGTTGTATAACAAATTATTGACTTCATTGTACATAGTACTGGGATTTAATTAAGCGATAAGGCCCATCATAGTGGTCCTTTATCTAGCAGATAAGGATTTACCAAGCTTACCCAAGAGGTCTTTATCTGACAGATAAGAAAAAGGTACATAAGGTGCCTCCTTCTGTTTTTAAATCGTTAATTAAAAAGACTTTATTTTTTAAGTTCTAGCTTGTTGTCTTTTCTTTCGATACTTTATGGCTTAGTATTAAAGATTCTCATGGACTTTTATAAGGGGAGTTGTAACAAGAAAGGTTGTTACCGGTGGCTTTCTCTGGGTGAAATTCATAGGATTTGTGTAGTTTTTATTTGCAAAGTACCAGCTCTCAGCTGAGGTGGAAATTCTAGCGTCTGATCTTCAGGAGATTTCCAGCGACTTCAAGATGCCAGGACCTTAAATGAGTTTCATTCATTGCTGATTTCAGAGTGCGACAATTATGATTATGTTGTAAAGTTTAGAAAAGATGGGGGAGGTTACACAATTCAAGAAAGTGGGGATACAATCTTTTGATTTCAAGGTAGTTCTTTTAAGGATCGGATCAGATTGTCAGCTAAGCCGAATGACGCCGTGTGAAGGTCTGTGATCCTTTATCTTTGTGATTTTCAGCCATGCAGAAAACATAAAGAAATTAATGCTGATACAAAGAACTGGCAATTTAATAAGATAAAACACAGAATCGTACTAGTGCTAGTGCTCAGGGAGAAAGACTATTACTAGAAGGTATTCCAGAGAAAGGCTGGAGGAAAGGACAGGAGAGAAGATAATATCCTTTATATGAGAAAGGAACATAAGGTTGAAAATAGGATGTGATCTTTGGGTTTACCAGATTTAATCCCTAATATTGCAGCCAATTTTTAATCCAATCCTTTCATAAAAGTTCAAGCTCTTTTGAAAAGTAGCTAAGCTGCTACCTCCGCTTCCCTCATTGGCAGGTTATTCTGCAACATCATTATGCTAGTATTTGGGTGGGACCTTCAAGTTCACAGTATAAATGCATTCCTGGCCAATCCACACCTGTTTGTTCTTATATGCGGATATTCTCCTTTAGCGTAAGGGGCATTTCTTCCTTCCCAGCATTTTTCTTTCCCATTCCAACACAAGCACGGACAGCAGCCAGCCTTTACAGTGTTAGGTAGAGTTCCCCTTATATACTTATACTTATATACGTCTACCCTTGCAGATCCAGAAGTGACAAACACGAATCGACTCTGCACCGTTCTAGGGACCTGGGTCATATCAGACTGACTGCTCCTACCATGTCGAGTGGCTCTGTGTGAGCTCTGTAAAATTATCCTGAATTTCCCGGCATCCAAGAACCTGAGCTGCCAGATAGCTGGAAATCCAGTAGGTCACTGCCCAGAGCAGTTGTCTGCCACATAAATTGATAGTGTTGGCAGCTCTGCTTGTGAAAGACTCCCTGTTCCCCAGATTGTATTAATCAGCCTACTCTGCACCTGTTCCAGCTTGAATTCTTCATGCTTGAACATGGGCACTAAGGCAAGGTCTAAAGGGACCGTGTTGTATTAGAAGTGCTTGGAGGAATTCTAGCCAGGACCAAGTACCAATTATAATGAGAGAGACCTTCCAGGTTACACGGGAGGCAAATTGGCTAGGCGGTGGAAGCGGAGTGGGAGCTTGTAGTGCTCTTCAGCGTCTGCCTAGTGACCATGGGATTTCATTTCCGCTGTTGACAATCTGACACCTTTTATGGGCAATTGATTCACTTTTTTAAGTGTATCTAGCACAGAAGCAATAAGTGAGTGGAAAGGTGCGAATTAAAATGTGTACATAGCTAAAGACGGTTACTCAGATATTTGTTTAGAGCTGAAATCCCAGCTGTGAAGCTGGGATTATTCTCACTTGCTCCAACTACCCTTCAGTAATTGCCTTGTGAGCAATTTTTTTACTGCTTCTTTTTATTTATTTATTTGCAACTTGGAGCTTTCTGCCTCAGAGGAAGCTATAAGCTTTCCCTCACCTTTATATATATACTCCCATGTAAAGTTCCCTCACCTTTACATAGTCACTTATGCCTGCTAGCCTTTGAAACAGGTCTCTGATGGCTCCTAATCCACAGAAGCCGATAGAACTGCATCAGCTGGCTTCAGCAGAATAACTTTCCCAACATGTATTTCATATTTATTTCACTCAGATAAGATTTCCTCGGAGTGCTGGGGCCAGGCACTCGGCTGTCCTGTTTATTCCTGACAACTAGCGCACAAAATCGGCTCCCTTCAATTGTATGTATTTCAACACAAAATTATTTTGTGTCATATTAGGATCGTATTGAAAGGGGGCTTCCTTCCTTCAAATCGTACTCCAGTGGGAGCTGCCCCAATCAGCAATGTTTGCTCGCTCGCTCGCTCGCTCGCTCTCTCTCTGTGTAGTTGTTCTGTTAAAGTAGTGTGAAAGCTGCAGCTGTGTGTCCACTGTCAGTCGGTATTAGGATTCGGGGTAAGGTAATGATATGCAAGCTTGATCCTTCTGTAATGCTTTCCTTGGAAGTGCAGTTCTGCCTTTTCTGCTGTCAGCCTGCATTTAGAGTGCAGAGAGGGCTGCATGACTTGAAAGCAGCAGTAAGCAATTCCCGGTCTAAGCCTCAGACATTTACATATTTATGCTCACTGCAGTGGAGTAAATATGCTATGAATAAATCTCATTATGTTTGAAACTGTACTTACAGTACGATAAAAACACACAGTACAGTTGTGCAATCTCAGGTTTTTCTTCAGTGTCAATATGGACATATTTACTAAATTATATATTGTTAACACAGTATTCCACTTCCAGCAGCTGTTAGAATACCTTGTATGATATGAAGAAATAACGAAGGAAAAGCCCTTTAGTCTTTAAACAGAAATTGAAGGAAAAACACCTGCTGCAATTAAAACAGTTCTACAGGAAATCAGGCAATGACCAGCCTATCGGGGCGACTCCACAGCCGTTGCTTTCGTTATTCCTGCTTTCTAAGTTTTATGCATCTGAATGTGCCAGATATTGTGGCGGTCCATCTAATGTAAATGAAAATTTCAAAGGACAATGTAAATGAAAATTTCAAAGGACATTGCCTGGTATTATTGATACAATGCCACGATGTTGTACATCTCACCACCACATGCTGGTGCTGCTTTCTGAGGAAAGGATTGTTTGACACCATGGCAGAGGCATGCCAAAATGTCTGGGCGTTTCCTTACTGGAGCAGATGAGTATCTAATGCTTGGGTTGACATGGTCCCCTCAATGGTTATATACTTGAGCCTTATGCTAAGATAAAAAGAGTGAACGCTGTTGGAAGAGAGACAGTGTTTTCTTGCACCTAGAGGCCCAGCCTGGGAGTCAGACTGCCTGTTCCTGTTCTTAGTCTTGCCATTGACTTCTTGACATTTTTCAAGACATAACACCTTTCTGCGCCTCTCTTTCCCTCCTATGTTTATCTGTGTGTGTTGTAGCTTTCATGATCTTATTAGTCAACAGAATTTAAACATTATTTTATTATTTCAAAGCTACGGTTTTTTGTGCAAGTCATTAGCACCGGCCATACAACATATCACTCAGCAAAGTCCTGGAGAAACCAGCAGGCTATTCACTGTAGGATGCTCTGTATGAGTCTCCTCATTGATGAGGAGGATATCTCTTTCCTTTTAGGGCTTAATCCTAAATCCACTGAAGTAAAAAAGAAGTTTACATTCTCTCAGCACATACAAGCCCCAATAACTGAAAAGAGACTTTCCGCAAAGGCAAAGATCGAGTCTTATTCCTGCTAAATGGTGTATAAATATTACCCATCATAACAGGTATAGTCATGAGTATTTCCAGATGGAGTATCATCTAAGCAAGGCCAACTTTAGTTTGAGGTTCCAGAAAGACGTCTGTGTTAGTGCAGTCTGCAGTCTTGACTATAGCAATGGCGGTGCATTAAAAGACCGTGTGTAAGTTGACGGAATAGTATTTACTATAAGATAGACCAGTCTATCAGCAAATCTTCAGTCAAACTAAAGTGGGACCACGGCAAAAGCTAGAGCAAAAGTGAGAACTGAAAATCTGATGGAGGAAAAACAGCAAGATTTATATCCAAACAGCACAGGGAAAGAATATGTTGAAAAAAAAATCCCACAGAGTAAATGTGAAAGAAACAGAAATCTATCAGAAGAGCAGTGCTTAATCAGAGAGTGAAAGTCCGAAGGACTTTGTTTAGTTACGCTCTTCCCCATCAACCAGAACAGTATCTTTTCATATACATATCTGCCTAAGGAATGGTCACGGCCCTGCAAAAGGGACCAGATCTCGTTGCGTGTGCTGAGACAAGGGCCCAGTTGTGCCCTGATGGGGGAGAAAATGAGACGATAGTGTAAAATATCCTTCCCCTCAGAAAATGTCCTTCCCCTCATTGCTGTTGGGCAGTGCAGGCCCTAACTTTTGGAGAGCCCTTGGGTGGGGGCAGCTGCCTAAACTGCCCTCTTTGGTTTGCTAGCGCAGGGATAGCTAGTGATTCTGCTGTGTGTGTTTGTTCTGACCCCGAAAACAGAAACCTCTTTCCATCCAAAGGTTCTGAAGCTCATCACAAGGGTAAATTATTATCTCTGGTCAACAGTCAGGGAATCTGAGACAGACGTAAATGGAACTGAAGACTAGTGCACCAAAATACAGTTTTGCTGGACTCCATTTTTGCATGCAAATATGTATAACGTAAGGGAGAGCTCTCAGTGTTCAATACTGTAGTAAGTAAACACCTAGCTAAGAAGCAGGTGAGCACTCGAGGTCACTTTTAATGTCTTGGGCCTGATTTACACCGAATACCATAACCCTATTACCGGACACTTTTCCGAGTACTTATCCTCACCTCACTTGTCAGCACTATCATCCCCATTTTAAAATGAAGAATAAAATGATGCAGGAGGACTAATGGTATACAGTGATATTTGAGCTACCTCAGCTATTGCAGCAGTTTAGAAATCAGTATAGGCTAATTTTCTAGTCTTCTCAGGTCTGTGGCTGCAGTATAGATATACCCTCAGGGCTGCCATGCAGATCAGTGTAAAGATACCATTTAGAGCTGGCTCGGGACCCAGAAATAGCCCAGCCACAATAACATGAGGCTCCAGATACACTGATTTATCACAGTGAGACTGCTTCCCATACTAATCTGAGCATCTACACACACAACTGCATTGCAGCATAGACATTCACAGGTGGATTGTCCAAGGTCATATGGGAAGTTTGGCCTTAGGGCAGAACTGAACTCCCTTCTCCTAAATCTCAGCCTAGAACAGCACAATTGAATCATTCTTCCTCTCTTTAGGAGGCTCGATTTCATTTCTGCAGCAATTCAGACCCAAGTCTCCTTGGAAGACCCTCGTTCTGCAGAACACAGGACTACTGAAAATTGCTGCCAGACTTGAAAGCCCCGAAAATAATGATGCAGTTGTCCATTGGAAAGACAGTAAGTTACCTTTAATTCTGTAACAAATATATTTTTGGACTGAATCTGTTCAGAGTATAGTCAGTAGGAATTTTACCAATTTTTTTAGTAAATACCCTGAGATCTTTAAAAGTGTAAACACTTCACATGAGTTCTCATTTTAGAAGAATGAGAACTGGTATGCAGAGAAAACTTTTGTACAAACTACAACAACTTGACAGATCTTCAGCTGAGGATAGAGAGCACCAGAGCAAACCAATATGTCTTAATTAATAATCTTGTCTACTCAGTGCAACTGCAGTAATATTAATCATTTCCTCAGAAGCTGTTGAACAATCCTGGCTGAATACAAAGGCTTTTTAGACTTCTGTGTGATTAGATCTTTAGAATCAAATTATTGTAATGTTTCGAAGGTAAATAAAAATGCATGAATACCTGAGTATGTATATGTTTCCTGATGCAGAGTATGTCTGTGAATATTTTAGGACAGTTTTACAGTCTGCAATGAAAATGCCGCTTTGAAGTTTTCACTGATATAAAACTGCGGTCATCATCTTCGGGTCACACATCAGTTCATTGGTTTAGTTAGACAAAGCAACTAAGCTTAGGCAAAATATTTCAGGACAAGAACACTTTCCAACCTCAAAAAGTAGTGTATCTTGAAAGTTCTTTTAAGTAGCTGCAACACAGCTAAGACTTCTTTTGACAGTGTGGAACAAGCTTAATTTTTACCTGTTAGGAATAAGAACCCAAAACATTTTGTTATCTGCTTAAATAAGAAAAGTTATTGTGATGTGACACATGTCTTAACACCTGTGTACAATTGGTAAAAAACACAAATATCAAACTGCTTGAGGAGCACAGCATTAAGGAGAAAGCTTCGTACTGTAGCATCCTGTTCTCTGGGATTAGGTTAAATGTAAAAATGAAGTTGCCTCTCATTCTTGACGATGGTGCGCATCTCCAAGCTGGCGCAGGAAGGTCAGCCCCGAGGGACGGTGCGGCGCAGCCCTGCTGTCCAGCGTGCTGACTTCGCGCCTGGCCCAGCGGAGACAGCGGCTGCGGCCGGGTCTCTCGCGGAGGAGCCCAGACCTCGCACCTCTGCCAGGTCCCAGGGATCAGAGCGCCGTCACTGCCTGGTCGGTGGCTGCTCATGTGGTTTGGTTTCTGAATCGTGACTGCAGTAACATCCTACGATTGGCTTAAAATGGGAAGGCAAAAAGCAGGGAAAAAGCAAGGCACACAATGGCTAACAGATCTCCACTTTCTCTTTGTTTTTTTTAACATGCCAATGTCAATTAAAAACCTGCTGAGAGAGCGGGGCCACTGCTGAAGGTACAGCACAAGCTCAGGACAAGACGGTTCCTGTCCAAACAAAAGGGTGGTCTAATAAGGTAAAACAGAGACGATGGGAAAGGGAATAAGGGCTTGAAGAGGCAAAGCCGCTTTTTCCAGATTATAAGAAGCGAAGAGTGTGATATCATCTCCAATCTATTTCACAAACTGGCAATAGACTTGTGGGCAGCAGTCCCTTAGATGTCAAAGATGAAATACACAGGAGACAAGCTCCTAGCAATTGAACTTTCTATCTAACGCTGGCGTTGAGTGCTGATAAAATGCAAGCCAGATTCATCCAGCCCTCTCCCTACACTTCACAATGTAATTTCCGGGGATGGTCCATTCTGAGCCAGTAGGGCTCTTCCATTTGGTACCAAACTGACACCAAAACTTGGGTGATGGGGAAGACCTCTTCTGTCCTGAATTCGGCATTCTGTCATCTGAAGGAGAAGGATGTCTTACCAATATATGCTGAGATTTGTGCCTTGTTCTGTTGAGCTGTGTTCTGCAGAGTGACTCGCTAGTGCAGATCATAGTGCTGAGAAACAGGACAACTGGCTTCTCTTGCAAACGCCATCTTGCAAACACCGTGAAGGGTTTCTATGAGCCTCTTGCTCTGACCCTAACCCTCATGAGCTGCAGCTCACTGTAACATACTGCTGCGTAGGGTAACCATGGGTGGGGATCAGTAATGGTGCATGAGCAGAGCAGTAGGGTTGGAGAGTGATGCAGATGAGCTGAGGGAGGAAGAAGTGGTAAAAAGGTCTTAGGTGGATGCAACAAGAATTTCTGGGATAACTTGAAGGTGCCCAAAGCACAGTATGGACGTGTCTGCAGATACTCTGGGGGTGCTTTAAAGATTTGCTCTGCGGATGTAAATGAGTAATCCTCATGAATAAGTTAACACAGCAGTATAAATGTGGGCAGTGTGAATCCCAAGATCGAAGTTAACAGAGATGTCAGCCTAGTTGAATAAACCTAAGTGTCTCTAGAAGTCAACACCCATAAATTTTATTTCAACAGAATCCCTCTTGCTCGGTTAAGCTTTATGTTATCGAAGAAATGCTACTGTTAGTGCAATCTGTGCCATTTGGTGAGTGAAATTAGGTGTATCTGCAAAAGCTCTTTTAAGTCAGCACCACAGCGCCTCGACTGTCTGACATGGCACACCCACACAGATTAAACGACAGCCTTTTCCCAGTATAACCAAGTACCTTCAAGTATTTTTAAAAATGTACCATTGTTAGAGAGACATTGATTTGAACTTCTGAGGATCTAGGACAAACAACGCTGAGCTGTTCAGACTCCTTTAGCTGACACTTTGGTCATCACTTTGGCTTCTATAGTAGCTTTTTTGCCTTCTCTCCAAAGCTGAGCGTGTCTTCAAACATAGAAAATGATCCATCCTCTGTTTGTGAGTGCTCATTTAACCTTTCCCATAAGTAGTCATGATTTCCTTTTGGAGTGAAAACAGCTCCGACTACTTTGCGTCGCTCATGGATCCTGTTGTTCCTGGTACCGTAGAGATTTGGGCTGTTAAACTATATAGATGAAACCTCTCCTTCCTCCTTTGTAGCTCTCCACATTGTCCTGGGTGTGCCCTGTGTGGACAAGAGCGAGTGATTTAACCAGCATTGCTCATTCAAATTGAATTTTTCATGTTAGGAAGCAACTCTGCCTCTGACTCTTAAGAAAAAGGGAGAGTGTTGGTCCCAGGAGCACTGCTGATAGCTGTCTGCCAAACAGACCGTTCAGATCAGTCCACAGTCATTAACAAAGGGGAGCCTACACCCTCACTCCAGGAAGCCAGTTATTTGATGGCTCAGAAGTGGGCTTTAAATACACATTGCATATATATATTTCAGTTAACTATAAAAAAACCTATCTCACAATTTAGAAACAGCCTCCTTTATTGGAAAATCTCAAGTAATTCCTGCTGGAAAATCTGCAAATTCTGTAATCTTTAAGAGGAATATGTGCATGCATGAAGATACATGTGTGCCTGTGCCTAAAAAAGTAGTGGCTTACTCAGGGGTAGAGGCCTTTAAATCGAGAAAAGGATATTTACTCAAAAATATTTCCTAGCTCAGCCAGAAATGATAGAGTCAGTGGAGGACTCAATGCAACTCTATTGCCTGTTTGTTGCAGGAAATGAGATAAAATAATTGTCAAAGTCCCTTCAGGTCTTGGGATCTATGCAAGGAGAAGTTGGGGGATAACCAAAGAGATACAGCACCCAGGGAGAAAACTTTGAGCAAATTAATGCTTCTGGGTGTGATATAGATCTTTTAAGCAAAAACTCACACTTGATTTTGGCCAAATCAGAACAGCTTTCCTGGATATATAAATGTTCTGGGCTGCCCACAGGTGTGGGAACAGCTGCCTCCCTTCCGTCTGCACGCGCTCATACAGCTCGAACCCTTGGTCCTGTGGAAGTGGGATGCCTCTTAGCTCCAAGTCTGGCTTTTTGGAGAGCTGGGCTGCCTGAGACTGGAGAACGGCACAAGGGAGGTGCCTTGGACCCAAGATAAATTTAAACACGATGAGGAGGCCACAGGAAGTCAAATCACAAACAGCATTTTTTCAGGGTAAGGCCATAAAAAAGACACCACTGAATCACCAAACTTCTTGGTACAACTGTTGGTGCAGCAGGAGAAATCCCAAACTCAGCTATACCTTCAGATCTGTAAATAACCTTGTAGTGAAGGTAGAGATTTGTGTGCATGTTTGTGTGTTAGGATGTCCCATATACATCCCTTCACACACATACACACGCATACCCTAGTCCAAAAATGCTCTTCTAGCAGACGGCTAAGCTTGGCTTACATTTAAGCTTATTTCTGCAGTAGCATTCTCCTCTGCCTTGGGATAACGGGACTATGCCAAATACGATTGCATTTACAGTGTGTAAAACTTAAAGCCACCAGCGTGGAAGGCACTGCGAGCTGCAGCCCTAACGTCTTCCCAGCCCTGAAATCCTGGCTTTGAGTCTCTCCGCTGTGTGTGTAATACTCCTGTGATGCAACTATCTGGGGATTAGTGAAACTCTGTTTTTACTCGTGACTTAAAACAGGATTCGCAATCGGGCTCGCCAGTCCCCGAGGGAGAGGAGGGAGGGTTTAGGACCAACAAGTCTCAGCATCGGACGTGAAACATCACTACAGTCCTGTAAGAAAATTAGCGTTACAATCAGCTGTGCTGCATTCCCCTGAAATCCCGTAAGGAGGAAGTCTCACACGAGGTCATTTCGTGCCGGGTAGTTCACTGCGGTAACTCCGATTCCAGTCTCGCACTTCTGCTACCTGTTTGGAGCTTCGTTGTAGGCAAGGCAGGCGGCTCTGCCCTCCGCGCCTGGCTGCTGGGTGGCCGGCTCCCGGCACGGCTGCCGCATTCGTGTAGGTCCCTGGCGATCATCCGACAGAGCGTGTCACCTTATGGGCAGCCACTTAGAGTAAAGATTGTACGTGTTTTTTCTCTCGACAAGCATTTTGCGGTTAGTTATTCAGAAGCCACCTAGGAAGAGTCACGTTCCACTGTTACCACCAGGAGTTACACTTGAATGCACTTTTGCTTGCAGTTGCTAACCCGCTGCTGCGTGCTTGGGTTCCTCCTCCGTGCTGACTGTGCGTTGCATGGCCTGCAGCCTAGCCAGCTAAGCATTTACACTGTCACTCTGGATCACCTCGGGGCAAATGTCCCGGCCACTGATTGCACAGGTACCAGCTAGCGTTCAGGCCGACACTTTCCAAAGTCCTTACGCTTCCACCCCCAGTTGTGGAGTTGAGTTCACCAGATTTTTTTCAGAAAGTGGCTTGCTGACCGTGCCGGCTTTTCTGTGAACGAAACTGCTTAGCAGTACTGGTTAGTGCCTGAGTTTAGCAAAAGGGATCTTCTGTAGCAAACTGAGAGAGCACTCTTATGAAACCTTTCTGGTTTGAAAGCCAGACTTTGTTGGATGAAATACCGTATGCAACAATTGGATTTTGTTCCAGCAGTTACTATGAAGAGCTAACGTAATGTAATGTAGTATTTGTTAATTTTCTGACTCTAAGAAAAGGGTAATTGCTGAAATACATTGGTCCATTGCATGCAGATGCAAAGTGCATATATGGGGTAGATTTCTCTGTTTATTTTGGACACAGAAGCTCTGTCCAATACAGATCATTAAGGACACCAATGCCAGATTTTGTGTGGTGCCTCCGAGGAGGCTCGACACAAGAAAAGGAGCAAAAGCGGCTTTATGGTGTCTCTGCGTTTCCAGGATTTTGGGCTGCTCCCAGGGCTGGCACCACTGCCGACTGTCACGCCAGGCGTTGCTATAGCTTGGGGATGTTGTCCCCACAGTTGTCCGCGAGCTGCTATGCAACCCCAAACGGCCTCGGCACAAAGCACTCCAGGAAACCCTCTCTTCTTTTCCATCCCTACCCCCTTCATCCGGCGCTGTGATGTGGAGGGGTTACACTGCAGTGAAGAGGTTACCTTATGAATTAATTGAAAGCTAGAGACTGTTTTTTTTTAAAAAAAAAAAAAGATGTAGAAGATTTTCTCCTGCAGACTTGAAATGGAACTTGTTTTTTTCTAATAACTCTTACCATTTAGTTTTTTCGCGCCTTAAGAGAGTGTTAATGCTCACTTCATCTCTTTTTGCCTTGTAGGAAATGCCATGAGATATTAGGGACTTTGGTTTCCCTTTTCCATCTGAGTTTCATCTTGCCACTCTGTAGCTATTTAATACCCTTCCATTTTCTACAAAATGATGCCAAGAATAGTGGAGAAAGCTTAAAAACATTGCTAGATTACCAGAGTTTCTTTTTCTTTTCTATTTTTCCCTCTGCAGTTTTTTTCAAATGGCTGAAATCTTGAAAAGTTAGGTCTTGATCATACAGACATTTAAGAAGATGTGTCTTCGGTCAGACCAAAAGTCCATCTAGCACAGTATTTGCCTCCAAGAATGGCCGGGAAGAGATACCTAGAGCTGAGTGTAAAAAGGGAACAAGAACAGTGATATTTCCTCAGAATATTATCCCAGGGATTTATGATTGGGGAACTGGAAATGATACCTTTGCATTTAATACTGTTTCACTCTTGTAACTGCTGTCTTGCTTCTCAGCCGACACAGACCCAAGGTTTGAAGGCAAGGTTAAATGCTTTGCTCCTGCTGCAAAATTTACGGCATGAATGGCCGCAAGTGACCATTGCGTTTGAGGAGGGGAAGGGCATTCCTGGAAATTTCAGGTCAGGCCCAGTGTTCTCAGGCGTTCCTGGCTGTTAAAAGCATTGCAACTGGGCAGCACAGCCTGGTTACAGAAAACCTAAGCACAGCTGTGGCTGCGTGATGAAAATAATTGCTAAATACGCAGTAGTAATTGAGCAAGTAGCTAGCATGCTTGGATGAGAAATGAACCTTGCAAGAGCCGACAAAATAGAAAGTCTACATAGTAAGAAAAATTAGAAATTGACCAAAAAAGTGTTTTACAGTTTTCACTTAATCCTCTTTAAAAATGATGGAGAAAAACAAGAACATTTTGTTCAGTTGTTCTTTTTTTGACTCTTCTTGCCCCTAGCTATTATATTTCTGCGTGAATAAGGGGATTCTTCTCTACAGGGTTTTACACGATTTTCCCCTTCGTTGTTATCCTGAGGCTTTGCTGGATATTACGGCACAACTTTAGTGCTCCGTCCCAACATCGGTTATGTTTTACTGCGGGGAAGTAGTCCTTAGTCCCCCTGCCATATCTCTCGAGCATAAGGTGCTTTGTTATCCTCTCTACAAATTTGCTGAAATGTGAAACCATTACGATTCGACTGATCAGTGTGAAAGATATCACTGGTCTGCTGATCCACGTGCTGCGAGGACAGCGAGGTCTCCTGGCCTCCGAGCCCTGATTGCGGTAGACTAAGATCACTGCCGCTTGCTCACAAAGAGAGCACTGTTCAGTCTCATTTGCCTTCTCATCCTTCGGCAGTTTGTCTTTGTCGTTGAACAAGGCATCCTGCATTGTCACAAAGAGGGAGTTTTAGCGCTATCTTTAAGGCAATTAATTTGAGATTGCAAGCAGGGTTTGCTCCTCCAAGTTTGCAAAGAGCTGTACTTCACTGCATGCCGTGAATGCATGCTCAGAACGGCTTCTGAGTGCTGTACTGGCGTGGTTGCTGCTAATATGCATGTGTGTGCTGCCACAGTTTTAAACTTACCTTGCAGACAGGAGATGAACTATTGTCAAACTTGGATTTTCCTGCTCCTCTTCCCCCAGGTGCATGCATCTCTTTAGTTTTGTCAGTGCTGCTAGGATGTTTATGGCTTTACCGCCAACCAGAGGTTTTGCTGGTGACCCTGGAAAGCTTTGTGAGGTTTTCACCCCTTGCTTCTGGGCTGAAGGAAATGCATCATCATGGTTTCACTCTTCTAGTAGAAGAGACCGTCGGGGAGTGACCTCGGGATGCGGAAGAAGACAAATTATTCAAGGGAGCGCTCCAAAGAAATCTCGTCAGCTCTAACTCTAACGGAGAACAAAGCTGCATTAACACTTTGGTTTGTTGCTGACTTTTAGGCTTGGAAAATTGCCCATTTGGCTGCTGAGGCAGCAGCCTGAATTGTTTTGAAACTTGGCTGTGAATTGAATGCAAAGGGATTTTTTTCCCCCTTCAGGTTCATGCATCACTAACCATGCTAGGCATGTTATTCCGTACTGTACACCATGCATGAATAAACTGCTTCTAATAAAGAACCGATGTTGCTAATATCTTCCTGTAATTTGAACCGAGCCTTTTTGAATTTAGCTCATTTGGGGAGGGAAAAAACACTGATGTTGCAAACACTTATGCATCTGATTAACTTCACCGCTTAGTTTAATTTGCAGGATCAGGGCCTTAGCTATCAAGAGGCTACATGGCATTACAGCCCTTCTATACATCTTCATTAGAGTATCTTTCTTATGAATTTGCTTTCGTGCGTGTTTTCACAACCTCAGTCGTAAACTGGATCGTATCTGCCAGCAGCAGGGTTTAACTATGTCAGCGCCTCAGTGCCTGCGGTTAATTCCTTGTCCTCCTTGACGGGAGGAGTCTGGGGGAGTGCTGCTTCCTAAGGAGCAATGCACAAAAGTTGCCAGGTTGCTGGTCATTTGCCTAATAAATTGAGGAGATTATGAATTTTCGTTTGGCCCAGCATTTTTGCCTGTTCTGTTTGTTTTAAATTTTTTTTTTTTGCAGGACGCAATTATTATTTCCCTCCAAACTTACTCATTTTCGGGCTTGAAAGCTAATGTTTTTTCCTGCAGAGCTTTCTGTTACTTCCTTTCCCCTCCTTCGCCTTCTGGCCTCCCTGCCAGAGCTTTTGCTCTGTCTCTTCCATTTTCTTTCTTTTTTTTTCCTTCCCAGTGACATGGTGGAAAAATAGTTCCTCACAGCTTCCTCCAGCTGCTGCGGCATCTCGTATTTTCAGATTTTGAATCTGGCAACCCTAGTGGGGGTCCATCTGGGGAATTGTACAGGTGCAGAAAGGAGCAAGCCTTTATCCGCTGGAAGGGCTGTGTTGCTGCTGCCCTTCCTGGAGCTCTCAGCCGGCAGCTCCCTCCGAGGTGACATGACTCTTGGCTGCCCCCCACCCAAAGCGCCGCGTGAAACGCTTGACAGAGGCGGCGATACGAATGCGGATATTAAAACACAGAGACTGCGATTTTTTTTAAGGGTTGTGCCTAATCCCTTCTCTCCCGAGGCCCTGTTTCGTGGAGTCCGGATCCTTGTTGTAGGGCTCCTACTCGTAGAAGCAGATGCAGGACTGGCAGCCTCCCAGTTGTAGGAGACGTGGAGGAAGATTTAGGCTTTGCAGGGCTCCAAGTAAACGCTGATGAACTCGGTGTAGGGGCCCATAGCTGAACCGGCTGTATGCCCGGGCGATCTCGCCAGCTGCGTCCTTGCGATGCCATCCGAAGCGCAGGCGCACTACGTGGGCATGCAAAATAAATGGATGTGGGCAGTACGTGCTGGGAAATCGCGGCCAGCGGAGCTCTGCGTGTGTGCGAGGCAGCCTGGAGTATTACCCGGGCTGGAGGTTACTTTGGATACAGAGCTTTACGTGCCTCAAAGACATAGATGCGTAATGGAAAATATTTGTTTTTGCAAAAGTGTTTTAGAAGTTGTTGAGGTTTTTTGCATGGGCACATGTAAATTTAAATTGCAGCCGAAGTAGAGAAGTATTGTGCCGTTAGTCACAATATTATGTTAAAGAGGTTTCAATTTTTCATTTGGTTAAGAAAGCCTCAATTCTGCAACGTGACGGAGGAGGAAGGAGCCTGAAATCCCTGCAGAGCTCCAGTGCAGTCTTCGCATGTAGTACTTGCCTTTTCACTGCGTGAGCCACTCTTCAGTCAAAAGCAGCATCTGGGATCACCAGGATCGGTGAGTTGTTGGCGTTTGGTACCTTGGTTGGTGGGCTAAGTGCATTGATGCCAGTTTGTTTTTTTTAAGAAGCGGTGATCCCCAACTTTTGCGGTCACCTCAAAAAGTTCATTCCCCAAGCTGGGCACCCCCAGCCAGAGCCTTAAACTGTGATTTCCAGCAGCACCGAGCGCTGCGGACTGTTAGGAAAGGGGCTGGAGAGGAGGAGCGGAGGCTTTTCTAATGCTGTGGGAGAAATATTTTTTGTTCGTTTTTCTGACAGACTTTTTGGCATGCCCGCTAGCCTCAAAGTGTTTTTCCTTGCCCCCGGTGAGAAAAACTCAGCCGCTTTGCTGGCCCTTGCTGCCGCAGGGCCTGGCTGCTGCCTCGTCTCGCTGCCCGAGGACGGGAGCGCTGCCGCCGCGGGGAAGCAGCGGCACAGCCCTGCGACGGGAAGAGCACTGCCAGAGGAGGGTGACCGTTTGCTTTGCAGCGAAAATAAATACGATAACAGTTACTGTTCCGTTTGGATGAAATATCTATCCCAAAGCGATCAGCAAATGGAGGCTGATCAGAACGGGCTGGTTTTGCAGACCCCTCTCTGTAAATCTCTCATTCCTGATGAAAGTCCCCTTTCCGTAAAACTTTCATTCCAGACTTTCCACCCCGAGACTCACGAATAGATCCAGGCAGGCTGCGAAGGTGTTAGCTCACTATTAAAAGGTGTGATAAGCAACCCTGAATAAGTAAGGTTATTGACGCTTAAGTCAATGGCAGCTTATAATCGTGGGGGGACTTTGTGCTCACTTGGTGTTTGCTCGTCCCCCGGCATGAGTCGGTCGGTCCGGCAGCGGAGCGCAGCTCTCTTCGCAGCCCGGATCGCTGGAAACTGGATGCTTGGGTAAGTGCCCAGGGAGGCTTCACTGAGCGCTGCCGCCTCCCCACGGAGACAGCAGGCCCAGTTTCCTATTGTTTTGAATCTGAGGTTCGTATTGCCAGTGCGTCAAGCAGCTGTCACAGCTGTTGTCTCCGGTCACGACCAGCCAACAAGGAGACTTGAAGCAGCCAAACCGTGAGGCTACGTAACTTCTTGCCGTGCTCCCTGGTGAAGCTACCTAACCTTTTCCTAGCCCACCGGCTTAGCGTGACTCCGCAGGAGCGTTTCTGGAGCGGGTCTGGCATCGTGCCACGGTGCTGTGCAAGCGAGGAGGATTGTGGGGAGCAGCTGAAGGCTTTGCAGGCACATCTGAACTAGCCGGTCGAGGCTGGCTGTGTTCACGGAGCCTGTCTGCGTGCCGTGAGCCGGCGTATTCGAGAGCACCCGTACTGCACCCTTCTTCCACGGCGCTCCCGTCTTGGTGGTGATTCCACCTGGCTCCAAATCACAAGGCTTTGGCATATATTGACAGTCATGCACACAGGGGGAAAGACTCCCCATCTGTGGTCTTGTAGCAGAGAGACAAGTGGCTGCGTTTCTTAGCAGATGGCACAACAAACTACAAGAAACACGTGTCCCCCTGAGACATATAACCTGACATCAGATAGTTTCAACAACATATTGAAATAAGTCCTCCCCGATGAACGCTGTGGCTTCAGACGCAGCCATACCTCTTTCCCTGAATCCCTTGACAAAGCCTTGGGTGATGCAAGCGCAACAGTTTTGAGAGCTACCATCCTACCTCCTCCACACGCGGCAGGAGGAGTCGGGGTGGCAGGCTGAGCACTGACTGAAACGGCCCGCAGATGCCGGGGGCTGGAGAAATTGGGAGCTGAGGCATTAGTGCTTCTCTGTAGGTATGAAGTCTTTTCAAGCTGAGTAACCTCTTTGTTCTGACAAATGCTTAATTTAAACATTCACGGTATTTTTATCATTTTGCTTTAGTGATACTAGACTTTGACTTTTCTAAATCCAGCTGGGTCTGGCAGAACCACCGATGCAAACACTTTTCGAAGTCATTTTTGCTATTGCAAAGCTCTAGCCTCTCTTTGTATTGGAGTACAGACCTGAAACTTGGCAGTGAGGTGCTCATCCTGGCCTTGGAGGTGCGCTAAACCTGTGAGAAAACACTCGAATGAGACAAAATGTGAGAATTTGGGAGCTGGAAATTGTAGGGCTTGGTAGAGAGGCATGAGCGCTCGGCAGCTTGCTGGCCACAGGCATCCACCAGCGCAAAAGGTGCTGTGTGCGCCGCAGGGGACCGAGCAGGGACGTCCTTTCCGTGGCTGCCGAGGGTTGCCAGCGCTCCAGGGGGCTACGGCAGGAATCACACTGCCTCAGCCGTGTCCTCGGCGATCGCAGCACCGAGTGCTAGCAGCAGGGACGAGACGGAAACCGCCCGCCTGACATGCGGAGAGCCTCGGTATCAGATGGAGCGGGAGCTAGTGGGGAAACAAACATTAAATTAATTTAGTTCACAACTCTCCTGTAGGGTATGGGATTTCCCTGTTTTCCCAGGAAGAAGTCTAGAGAGATTAATGTCAAAAAGATCCACTAATTTTGATGACCCAATTTGCATGCCTAATGACCTGATTTTGCAGAGCACTTCCCGTTCCCAAGCACTCGCTGCGCTGGAAGGACAGTGCCCTTGTTTTCTTTTACAGCTACGAGTGCTCAGCAGTTCTGCGACTCCGAACTTGGGGCACCGATTTATGCATTCAAAAAATAAAAACCGCACAAGTACTGAGACAAAGCCTGCGATGTACGGTCTGGGTGACTTGGCAGTATGTCACAGAGACTCTTCAGCGGGGACGGGGAGAGAAGCCAGTTCCCCAGGACACCATTCAGCTGCCTTCACCATGCCTTCGTTCTCCTCCTCAAATTTCCTGCCTCTTTCACTGGGCAGCTTCCAGTTTCAGCAGCAAACAAGAAGGCGTTTTGGTAGAAACAAGCCCCTTTCTTAGCCTACGTTTGTGCAGGCATTTTCTGCTTTCTGACACGATATCGATATGTTTGTGCAATTACTTCTCCATAGCACACCATGCTTTTCTAGCCGTTTTGTGGTTTGGCATATCCCTGCTCCGAGCAACTTACAGGCCGTTTGAATACATGGAGCAGTGCTATAATTTCCTCCTTGGACTGTCCAGGTAGCTGTGGTGGTTTCCAAGCTGAGGAAGTCCCCAAAGGGCACCGTGCCAAGCGAGTATCGCAGCTGTCCCACGAGGCCCGTTGCCACCGAAAGGGGAAGCTCAGCCCTTCCCAGCTCCTCGGCTGCTGCCTCCTCCCGTTACGCCGTCGCGGGCGGGCGCTGCAGTCGCACGGGGAATCTCGTGGGACAGCTGATCCAGGCTAAACCAAGACTGAGGCTTCATCTGCAGAGCTGAGATACGAACCGTGTAGCAATATGCATTGGCTGCTGGAAAGGGGCAGTTTCACTTCACCTCAGCCTCCCGCTCTGGGCTACGCGCTCTCACCGAGTTTGGTGTTTGGCCTCACCACGGACCAGCGCAGGGAGACAAGCTGACGGAAAACTCATCACTGCTGCGTGCAAGGTTGTTTTCCTCCCGCTGTAGCTCCGCTGGCTGGCTCGGGTGGGAGGTCCAACCGCACCACGGCCAGCACGAAGCCCTGTAGCCGCGCCAGGGCAGCTAGCTTGAATGTATTGCAAAATCACAGGCTAGCTTGGCAAAAACCATGGTTATTTTTAAGCCGGGGCAGTATCTCTTCTGATTCCCTGGGTAGCGAATCTCCCGCCGGGGCAGAGAGAAGGCAGAAAGCTCTTCTTCGAGCGCGGTGTTGCTCATCCCGGCGGGAGTTGCTCCTCCGAGCGAGGGAAGTATATCTAATGTCAGGAGGTGTAAATTCACTCACTACGCGTGCCCGTACATGCTGGGTGCGTACCGAGCTGCCTTCACAGCGCCGTGCCGCGCTCCCTAGGAATCTGGGCCTCCAGAGGGAAATGCCGCCTGGAGTGGCTGATCTGTGAACAGGCTTGTGGCTGATCTGTAAGTGTGTAACCTACAGAGAAGCTAAAATACAGCTACTGCCTCTAAGTGGAGTGCGGGAGCCTTTTGGCTGCAACATGTTGCGCGTGAATCCAAGACGGTCCGTGCAGGAGAGAAACACTGGCTGTTCTCTTGAAATCAAATGCCAATTAAAAAAAAAAAAATCAACATAATTTAATTAAAAGGAAAAAAATCTTTTAAAAAAAATCTTTGAATTAAATTGAAGACTCTATCTCTTAAGAACATACCGCAAGCTTAATTTTTGATGTTACAGTTAAATAAAGACATACTTATCTGATTAGCTGTAATCCTCTCATGTTTATTCCTTGAGTCAGAGGCCTTTTAAAATGTGTCTGAGATTTAGAAGTGGGACCCAAGGACAGCCTGCACCTGGTCTCTGTGTCTGATTGGGGCGAGATATCTCTGCTCTGCTACCAATACCAAATCATTTAGCTGTTGTGATAATCTAAGTAGTGCTCAGAATAGAAATGTAAAATAAACGTATTTGTCCTTTTACTTCCGGTTGCCAAGCCTCACCTGAGATTTTCGGACTTCCCCACCATGCAACAAGACTAGAGCATAGTCTTGGACAAAATCAGCCAGTTTTTGTTGAACCCCCCACGCAGAGGGGTTGAAGCTCTCCTCAGTGATAAACAAGACCTTCCTTCCCCCTGCGCTGCTTCTCTCACTCACCGTCCCCGAAGGAGAGTCCTACATAATATCCTCTTTTTATTCGCCATCATCCTCTCCGGCTTAGCGAAAGGTTTTGTTTTCTGCCTTGCTTCTCATTTCAGCCGTACTGGTACAGTGTCCACCACGCGTCCAAACTGGTCGCCCTCAACTCCGCTTACCAGCAAGGCAGAGGCAGGCAGTAAAGCCAGGGCGTGATTCGTCCCACGCCTGAAATGGGTCAAACTGTAAATATGAATCACGCCCCCAGCCTCTCTCCCCGACTGCAGTGAGGATGTAGCTCAGCTGTCGAAGGCAGAGTGTCTGAAGGTAAGATCAAACCCATCCAAATAGACTAATATTCTTATTTTTTTCAATTGAAATCTTACATTCTGACTGTGGAAACTATTGAGGATAATCTAGTAGGTAACTATATTTTTAGATATTAAGGAAAAAAAAAACACTAAAAATGGGGTGACTCAAGTAAGTTAAGTGTTTTAGGTTCTGCTTAAGTTTCGACTGAACGAGGTTTCCTTTGTTGCCATTAGTGGGAGCCATAGCATAGATCAGCTAAAGGACCCTTTTCCGTTGGGTTTTTTTCTCCGCTTCTGTTCCTAGCTGGGATTTTCTGCCGCAAATATTACAGAAGCCAAAGTCTTGGAGAATGCCTCAGGTGATTTTTTTTCCTATCAATTACTTCATTTATTTGTGGATAAAAATACAGTTTCTGGGGATCAAATCTTCCTAAAATTGTTTGATGAGCGATTTCACTAATCCTCTGCCCACCTTCCAGTAAATGTTTAACATCTTTCAAATCAGAGAGTCTGAATTTTCATTTTAAAATATCCTTTTCAGCTAGAAACTTGTCAATGATGTCTGCCATTGACTGTTACTTCCCTTTACACTGGCTGTGCTCACAGCTCCTTTGCTTGTGAGCAAATGCTTCCTACTACTACTGAAAAATTATTGGCTTTGTAAGTCATGAGAAACCTCATGCTGAATGGCTCTTCTCTGGACTTCAGTCCTTTAGCCATTTTTTCAACTCTTCTATTTCTCTCATGGTAAAAGTCCCATAATATATTACATACATCAGACATTGAACTCTTGCAGGATTGCATCGATAACGACGCTATTTCAGAAGCACCTGTGGTTCGAGTAGATACTGGTTTTGCTGGCCACTGGTAAAATAAGTTAAAAAATCAGAGCCAGAGCTCTTTAAATAATCGCTGCCGTATACAAGAGAAAGGTATTTATAAAGAAGCTAATATGCACAGGCGGCTTCTGCATGGGGAAGTGGGGTCTGGTCTTGTTTCTTGACCCTGCAGGCTGCTACACTTGTCTGCAGAGATTCTTGTCCTCTTTGGTAAGATCTTTCCTTTTCCAGGGTCTTAAGGAATGGTCTCACTTCCACCGAAATCAGTGACAGAAGGAGTAGGATCAGGTCCTGCCCGTGTAGCAGAATTTCACGGGGAAAGCTCTGCCTGTGCTTTGTGAGCCATGCAGATAAATAAGCAAAAAGCTTGTCTAACCGATGTGAGAGCACAGCTGGGATGAAGGTGTGATAAAGGAACTGGCTTCAAAATCTGGGTAATCAGGGTGGTCTTAGTGTGAGTTACAGTAACATTTCAGCTATCTGTTTATTTTATTTAAAGAAGAAAAGTTTCAGTTACTGTAGACTTAACAGATTTTTATCTTGTATGAAATATGCTTAGTAGAGGACACACTTCAGTATGGTTTCATTGTTAGGAGACCTTCAGCAGTTCGTGTCAAATATCAGCATAATGGACTTACACACACTATTGATTTAATGACAACTATCACTGCTAGGAATTGATCTAATGTTTTCATTAGACTTAAAAAATGTTTTAACAACAAGTTCATTCAGAACTGGATAATTGCAAAGCCCTACACAGCCAAAGATCACATTCCCTATAGAAGTGTAGTTTAGATGATCTTTTTAGAAGATAAGATTAATAATAATATAGGCAGAGCAGAGGGAAATTAAGGCTTCATGACTTAAAAATATAAATAATTTGAATCGTCATCCGTTATATCACTGGGTAAGTGGGAGGAAATTTTCTGAACTATTGAAGCAATCTTTTAACGTGTATACAGTGATATTTTGCTTGCTCTGATCATCACAGAGTAGCTGCTTTTGTTATCCCTCTGTCTTTTCGTCTTTCCTTTTTGCTCCTCCCTCGGTGGATGTAAGCAGAGATGAGGCTCTTCTGCTTGGGCAGGTTATAAAAGTCTGTTAGTTCTTAGCAGCAATAGCATCTCTAGCTCATCTGAGTGACCCAGCCAGTGAAGGGCATTTTGTGGGAGATTTCAGGAGATGCTCTCCTCTTGGGTACGTCAGTGAAGTTGGACGGTCCCTCGGAGGAGAGTGTGACGCCACTGGCTGTAATTAAAGCTACACTGAACTGATTAGCTGGCTCTGCACGAGGGCATTACCTAAACACGTGCAGAGGAAGACGCTTCCTGCGCTCCTGCGGCTGATGTGGAAGTCGCAGGCCCATTCCCCCTATGACTTTAGATGACAGCATTTTTCCTGCAAAGCAGTCTTCAGCTTCTGCTCTGCCTTGTACAACGGGTTTCTCTCTCCCAAGTACTTTGGTTGATACTTCAGTTTTTCACCTACCTCAGACCCAAAGGCCGTGGTGTGTGCTCACTGTGGTGGGTCACTGCTGGCACATGCAGCTGGCCCTTCCTCGGTCGTGTAAGGTGGTTGCCGTTCTTCTTAAGGGACTGCAGCTTTCCGGATGCTTCTTGAAAGCCTGTCCGGAGCCTGGTTTGAATGGGTATTTTTAGATGCTCTGTGCATCTAGTGCTCTGATTTCCTTTAGAGTCTCTGATGCTCAGATCTTTAAGCCAGATCCCAGATACCTTGTGGTGGACATTCAAAAATAAAAATCCACAATAATAGGGTCACTTCTGAGCACGCTGTGTCTCAGCCCTAACCGGAATAAAGCCTTGGTCTTCTCTCTTCCCTCCTGCCTACTGGATGACTTACTTCTCCCTGAATTACATCAGCTTTTTCCTCTTCCCCTGAGCACCTTCCCTAAAACCAGCTTTACTTTAGCCCATGTTCTGCGGGGAGCTGTAATTAGCCAGGAAAGTCCAGAATGAAGAGTATGCCAGGTAGTGGAGTCTCCTTCCCTGGAGATATTCAGAACCCGTCTGGATGTGATCCTGGGCAATGTGCTCTAGAGGTCCCTGCTTGAGCAGGGAGGTTGGACTAGATGATCTCCAGAGGTCCCTTCCAACCTAAACGATTCTGTGATTCTGTGATTCTGTGATCTTGATCGGTTTTAAAACAGAGCAACTCTGAATCAACAACTTGTATATATACTACCTGAGACAAGTCTGAAGCTCCCCTTCAAAGACAAATTCTGCCCTTTCATTTATGTCATGTAGCTATACCAAACTCGTGGCTCTGACCGACTGAACACATTTCCAGTATCACAAAATCGATATCCAGTTGGGGCAGAGGTTGTACCTACATGGACTCCTACCACAGGATAAATCTGAGAATTAACGCAGCCAAAAATAAACCCCAAAAGGCTAAAGTACCAAACCTGTAGATCTGTTAGGTCTACTCTTACAGGATTATGTTTCATAAGAAACACAAAGGTGAGTCACCCTGCTGCTCAGAAGATATTCAGAGTAAATAGCAGTAATGGAATGAACCCACCCAATCTCTTATAGCAAAGACACAACCTACAGCTGCTATTATATTTCTGCCACCAAAAAACTGCTTGCAGGCAAATGAACTCAGTGGCTAAACTATTGAGAAGCTCAGGCATCACAGCATGGCCACACGGCTAAAACCTGTTGGCTGCAGAGCTGCAGTCTGTACTTCTGTGGCAGAAGAAGATAAGTGCCTTCGCTAAAGTTGTGAGCTGGAGTATCACAAATGAATCTCAGATGCTCTATGTAGAACAGCACAGGCCAGAGGCACATTGTAGGTATGCAAGTGATGTCCTTGGAAAAAGTTTTGGGATTCTGAACAACGCGACGTTTTCTTTGAATAACCTCTACAGAAAGTCAACGAATGTGGAAACCAATTGCCTCCACATGTCTTTTGGACAGGGAATTGGTATGCTTCAAGGTATAACAAAGATTAAAGACAATATTTTTAAAGGAACAGGGAGTGGCTTATGCCAAAATATACATGAGTAATCTAGAGCATAATACAAAAATGCAAATGCAAGAATAGAAAGAAATCAGGACACTGTAATGCATATTGCTTTAATTTGAGGAGCAAAGGGATTTGAGTGGATTTCTAGGGTATAATACAATACAGAATAATACAGTGTTTATGTCAGATATAGCTGACGAAAGCTCCCAACAGATCAATGCAGAAAAAGGGTATAAATCAGTAGTATTGGAAGATGTCACTTGAGAGCAAATCTATTCTCAAGCTAAGGTAGTATTTTCTGATGCTCCCTGTAGTTGAATACAATTAATATGAAACAACCTGAGAGAGAGAAAAAATATATCCAAATGACACTTGAAGGGAAAAGTAGAAGTTTAATATATCAGCTGTAGGATCCCATCTGCTGCGTGGAGGGATTTAGGTGAGAAAGTGCACCAAGCCCATTAGCAACCAAACTCGCAGAGGCCAGTTTTGCAGCTGGCTCTGCTGCCCCAGCAGTCAAGAGCTGGACGTGGGCCCTTCAGCTTGGATAGTGCTGATGTCCCCATTGCCAGGACGACGTGTCCAGTCCCATGGAGCTGTGACACGGGGAGAAGGTCCATTTTGCCCTGGGGCAGATGAGCTCCATCCGCTGCTGGAGCACAGCTTCAAGGGGCATGTCTGATGCCAGTGCTGCACAGATCTTCTCGAACTGGAAGGGCTGCAGACTGGCTGTTGCTTGTAAAAGGAGTCAAAGATGTTACCACACATTTCCATCACTTTATATTATCTCATCCATTTTGATTGTATTAAATCACTTAAGTTAATGTGTGATATGCTGGCATATGATGGTGTAGAATACCACTTAGGAAAGTATCTGAACCAGTCAGCATTCTGTTCAGCAGAGGCTTTACTGGGCAAAAGGAAAATTAATAAACATAGCTTAAAAACTACTACTCCTATCTCCAGTAATTACTTTCTCCTTCATCATCTGTTGAGTTTGAATATGTAAATGAACGGAGAGAGCCTTCTGGCTTTGCAGTCTCTGTAGGTGAAGGTTCTTGATGACAAATATAATTTTGGAGAAAAAGGGAATTCATTATGCAGTGAGCCCGAGCTAGAGTTCATTTACATTGGTTTTGAATCACTGGACTTATTTCTGATCATCCCTGACAAGAAATTGAACCCAGAGGCCTGTAAAACTTGGCCTAGATCCTGATCTGGCTTAAATCGAGCCAGTGCAATATCAGGTAGCACCAACTGAGCATCTGCTCTTCTATTTGGACTGGATTCTTTCTTTCTGTTCTGAACACCTTTCTATTCCATTTTTCCCTGCTTTACTGTGGTATTCTTCCCACAGAAAAAAAACAGAGAAAAATAACTAGGTCGTAGTGGAAAAAGTAGAAAAAGAACTGACTGAGGGAGAGACAGGCATGCCATCTGAATCCCTTGAGGCAAATGTTTTGACTGCCTCAGCTGAGGCCATCACCTAGCTCCCGAGGTTGTGCATGTGAAGGCAGGAGACACAGAGTGTGCAATTTCCTCCTTCTCTCCAAAACTCTATTTAGTAGTACTCGTAGCTACATCCTGTTCTTTTCTACCTGCAGAAATCATTTTGCATTCCTTTACCTACTTTAACTTCTGCTTGATTTCTCTGTATACCTGGAGCTTAGAGGTGAATGGATAGATAGATAGGTTTGAAGTTAGCCTCTTGTGCATGAATGCTTGCTGTTTTCTGATAAAATTATCTGACAACTCAAACTTCTATCTTGAACAGATACGAGGCAGAGTTACTTCGTATGTATATTTGCTGTGTTCACAATGTGATAGCTCAATTGAAGTAACTGTTAAAAGACATTTTTTCTGTGCCGACTGGAGGTGAGGAGAGGGGAGGAGTGTGGGCACAGGTTTGTAAACGAGCCTCACAAGCTCAGTGACTGAAATTTAGTTCACTCTGAGATGAATTCTCAGAGACAGAGAAAAAAAAAACAGCCTTGTGGTTGGCCCACTAGGCTGGATTTGGTGAGCCTGCTTGGTTTCCACTGCTGCCTCCACCAAGGATTCACAATGTGCTGGGAGGAAGGTCAGTCAGGGCTCTGGCCAGGAAAGGACCTTGGTGGTTGAGGGCTGTGTCATTGTGCAGCTGCCCCCAAAATGGGACCCATGGTGTCATGCTGGAACAGGGGAAAGACTCCAAAGAGCTGCCTGGTGGAGGTGGCTGCCCACACTAGCACAGCGCCTAGTGTTGGCACCCTGCTACTCTTCGGGAAAAGAGGTGCTGCCTTCCCTTTGGGCTCTGCAGCCTAGATGTTATCCCCTCTTACCTTATTATCAAAAGGCAGTGGGACTCATCATTTTGTTCAAAATATGGAGGTGGATGTCTCTTCCCCTATCCTGCATGGCAGCCTTGTGCCTAGAGCAGTCACCCAGGCTGTGGGAACCCCTGTTCAATTCTCCTGTGTTTCTCACTGCCTCGCCTATGCCTTAGCCCAGTGGCATGGGGTGGGAGGGAGGAATTCTTCTTTTTGCTCCAAAGAAAATGACTTGAGAGTTACAGGACCAGAAGGCAAGAGGACAAAAGGGAGTTTGACCCTGTAGCACTCCACTGCATTTTGGATGGCGCATTCAGCCTGTAAATTCTTTCTTATCAAACTCTTTTCTTACTTACATACTTAGAGACTTTGCAAGTCACCTCTTAACCCTTTTTAGAAAACCGAACCAGCTGAGGTCCTATCTGACACCGTAAGGTGGATTTTCTGGTGGATTTGTGGAACTTCCCTGAACCTCTCATTTTCCAAAACCCGATCTTAACCATTGGCTTTAATACTGGAAGCAGTTTTGCGGTACGAACAGTAGCACATCCACACTGAGAGGAACAGGACCTCTTTACTCCAACTGGTCAATCACAGATTTTTCCCAAATTTTATGTTAGCCTTTTTGAGGCTTCTGTTGCAGTGAGCGCTCACTTTCAGCTGACTTCAACTGTCCTGCCTTTACCCTCAAATCAGCTCTCACCATCCCTGTTCCCCTGTCGACTGCCCCACTGTGGAAGCTCGTCCTGCCTTCCTTGTTTGCTGAGGGATTACTTTGGGTTTGATCGCACCAATTGCCAGCAATCCGCTCACCAGATGGCCCAAATCACTCCATATCAGCAATCCATCTCCTTCTCACTATTAATTGTACATCCGGAGTCTATGCCTTCTTTGAAATCTGCCACTAATGATCTTGGTTTCTTCCTCAAATGGTAGATAATATGAAAGACAGAGGGCTTAGAAACAGGGCTCTTTTAGAATTATATCCATCCATGATAATTTTCTTCTGTAGTTCCATTTTAAGGGCTTTTTTAAAAACATTTTCATTTCATCTAATATGTGCCACGTTAATTTTGACTCTAGTTCAGTAATTAAGCTGTCCCACAGAACAGAATAAATCATTTTATAGAAGTCTGTTACACATCAAAATATAACATCAAGTTACCTTCATCAACTCACACGGAGTGGCATGTAATATATTACTTTTTATATGTATTTATTAACTGAATTTTGAATTGATATTTCATTCTTCCTAGGATCTAGGCCAACCTGGAGTGTAGTCAGGTCATTCTTTTACTTTTGAAAAATGAGGTAATGTTAGAAGTCTTCCAGCTCTCTAGGACTTCCAAGACTTACTGAAAATGTGTATTAACGTTTCAGTGTAAAGGCCTCCGGGTAGCTTCTCTTACATTTACATAAATAAAAGTTTAACGTATCTGAAATTGAGATTAGTTCTGAGGTGGGAAGGAAGCAAAGCATGAGCAAAGTAGACAGAGGGCTGCTCAGTACTCGGTAAGAATCACGAATTAAAAGCCTTTCAGTTGCTTTGAGAAGGCATCAAGCAGTCTGGTTTGGGTGCCAAAAAGAGCAGCTGAAATTAGAACTAAGACCTAACTTGGGACCCGTTTTTCCTCTGTCCCTTCCAGTGGTGTAAACTGGGAAGAGAGTTACTGAAGGAAAAGCTGTGTTACCTTGCAAAAGGAGATGGGGGTTGAACATGGAGTTAAGGATATTGGACCCACGTGGCTTTGTGTCACGTTCTGATGCGGAGTTCAGAGAACTGAGCGCTAGTTCCGCCCAGCGCTCAGGCAGGGATTGCAACTAGATGCTCGTCTGCTGTAGGGGGTTGTGTCGTACGTGTGCAAGCCCACGGGGAATTTCAGGATTAAACATCTTTCTCAGGAATGCAGTAACTTCACTCCTTCCGAGTGTATTTTCAGCCCTTTGCCAGTGATTAAAGTTCAAGGTCAAGATGCATCTTTTCTTGTGGACGTCTGCTTTGATTCCTGATGTACTTTGCTGAAAAATCTCAGATTTACAGAGAAGTAGGTGACAGCATGTCAGAGAACTACATATTTAGTTCTAGCAGCGAGTCAATCAGACATCTAGGCAATTATCCTCTGCTCAGGATGACAACTGAGAGATGTGTTTATTCTTTCTCCAGGAATCTCTGTTATTTTAGGATCCTTTCCAGAGTGCAACCAGTGCTAACTCGTCAGTATGTGGAGACTCTTGTTTATGCTTTGGTTTTCTCTCTGGTTTGGATTATTCACTTATCGACTTGCTGGCCCCCTGTCAACCTTTTAAATCCATTTCTACCTTCCACGCAATTTCTTGGCAAGAACTATAGGCTTTATAAAACCAACACCTCATATCTTTGTCTGTGCTGATGAATCTACTGTGTGCCTTTTAACTGCTTTTTGAAGGGTATTAGCTCTTCCATGTGCTGTTATGTGGCACCTTGCTGTCACTGCGGCATTGCTAAGCCTAGACTCCGGTGTTCAGCCATGGTTTGGCAATTAGTCCCCCAAAGCCTGACCCAGCAGTGTTCTTGTCCTCTCCCAGAGGCTATTGCCACTAAGGTTAACCTCTAAGATTCGTGGTTATCACCAGTAAGGCCCTTGCAGAGATGGCACTCATTCATTACAGTACTGTGCAAATCTCTGCTCTCTTTTATATCTGCATGAGGTCATTGACCTCAGAAGCTTTGTGGTGGGTCAGTACTAGGAGACCTGAAAACTAGATTTGACCTGTTCTCTCTATAAATTGTATAAGCACTTTGCAGACAGCAAGAGTTGCAGCACCCACCTGAATTTGATTAGCTAGCTAAATATTTCCCGTTCCATGGGAACACCCAACGTCGTATAAGCTGGAGGCTTCCCTCAGGCAATGAATGGATGAGTTCAGCTGGAAGAGACTTTGTTATCTTTTGACATTTTATCAGGAAATCAGTTACTTCTGTGAGAGAGACAAGGTGTTTATAATGGAAGAGGTGGCATTCACCTTTGTGAGCAATATAAAGCCTCCAACAAGTGGTAGAAGTGCTCAGCTGCAAGTCACCTCTGGAAAAGAGCCTTGAAAGCTGGATTGCTATTGTCCCCAAAATGACTTCAGCTGGGGCAGGAGTTTTGAACACCATATGTCCCCCTTTCTCCATGCAGAGGAGTTGGTGGTCAGGTTGTGGTACCCTGTACTGCACCTGGCCCCGGCAAGCCCCAGAGCAGGGCAGCTGCAGAGCCTTTGGGTTGGGTACGGCCACAGCACAAGGTCCTCCCAGTAAACCTCTCCCTTGCCTCTTTGATTAGGGCTGTGAGTAGGCACCTCACTGAAATGAGAGGCAGACACATAGATAATGCTCTGCTATCCTGCTGCCACCTTTCCCTGCTGCCATCATCCCCCACATACACTTTTTCGTCTGCATGACTGGAGGACAGAGAGTTTTTTGCAGGTTAAGGAGGCCTTTCTTTATTTCTCTTTCTGAAAGCCTTGTTATTACAGCGGTAGCCTCTAGCTACATCTGTGTAGAGGAGCACCTCCACCAGGCATCTCATGTAATAATGACTTCTTTTTTCTTTGAACTTACAGCTTGCAAGGCACTGTGTACGACATTAAGAAGGTGAATCCAAAGAGGACCATAGATGTAGGGTCATTCCAAGTAAACCCTGACGGGACACAAGAGAGGAGTAAGGTAACAGAAAAATGATATGACAGCACATAATTGCTGATATGTGCAATTACCAACCACTTATCCAAACAGCAGTTGGTCTTAATCTTACAACCTTTTTTCTTGCTAAGGGTATCAGCCACTAAATTGCTTCTGCTTCCTCTGGGACCCAAAGTAATCTTTAGGCTTGAAATTGAGGTATTTTCCTTCCTTTTCAGTACCTACGTTTCTTTGCCTTTTTAATATTTGAAGCAGTATTGTTCTATTGTTAGTCTTGATAAAAATAAATCAGAGCTACCCACGTTATCAAGACGGCAAAAGAAAAAGAGAGAACAAGAGAGAATATACATTCTACTCAGAGATTTACTTTTCTCTAATCAGACATGGCACTGGGTGTCTGAATAGAGTCCTTTGCCGTCAGTGGGCTTCTCGTGGGTGCTGGATACCTTCAACTTCCGTTACCCAGGCTGTGAATTGAGGGTGGTCAGCATTTTGCTGGACCGAGCTCTCATGTTGCCAACTTCCAGGAACAGCACTCTATCTTCCTCTCTGTGTTTCTCGGCTTGGAAAATACAGGTGTTGCTGGATAGCATAGTAATAGAAAAGCCCCTGGAAATGTTTGGTGAGCTAGGTCACTCAGCAAATATTTCAGTATGAGTTTTCAGAGGTGGTGGTTGACTCAAGTAACGGACTTTTCCTTCATCTCTGCTTGTAAATTAAAAGGCTTAAGAATATGTTTAAGGCATAATAAAGATGGAGGCTCATTGTTTGTAAATGACAGTGGCCCTCTCAACATGATGCTTCTGCAGCCTGGCTTTGTGTGTTGATTAGCAGATTATCACTGAGAGGAGGAGATGCCTAGAAAGAGCCCACAGCTTTCCACGCAGCTGGAGCTGAGGCAAACAGGAAGCTGTCCAAGCAGCCTGAGCTTTCTCGAGTGTCACTCCAGTAAGTTTATCATTACTTGCAGTAGGAACTTCAGGTCTGGTGGTCAGCACCATAGTTAACAGTAAGAGGTGGTCAAATAAGATTAAGAGTGAGAGGAAGGCACCGTGAGGTGAAGTGACTTGCCAGTGTCATGCAGTCAGCCAGTGGCAGAGCAGGCACCAGCTCCCAGGTCCCCATCCTGTCTCCTGGGCCTTGCTGCCTTCGACAGCGTGGGCTGGCAGCAGACACTGGCATTAGACTTGGCCTTTAACACCAGTCCTGACGCTAGCACGTGCGCGTCCTCTTTGCTCAGAGCAAGGAAGTCTTTTCAAACGATGTCTGGGATGTGGGCAGTGGGAAGGAACGGGTGCACATGCATGCTTGCGTACCCACAGGCACACAGGAGATAGCTGCAGTAGATCTTGGTTTAGGAAAAAAAAGCTTTACAGATAACTAAGTGAACATTAACAAGGTCTTACTCTAGTACATACTGCCATTCTTGTTTATTTGTATTTTGACCTTAATATTAGTTGTACACATTTCTTAAACAAAATCCATGTCCTCCACTGCTAATTGTTAACATAACAGAGGGTTCACGATCCCATCTTTCATCACATCACTTAAACATTATTTAAACAGTATTTTATTACATGTATTTCTTCAGAAGTAAAAACATTTCCTTGCTATGCCTGTCAACTGATTTGAAAACTAAATATCTAAATTGCTGTAGTTTATTTTTCACGATGATTTCTATATTGTTTCGGTATTAGCCTTTGAGAATAAAATCAAAAATGTATCTCTCTGCTATCTTAATTTTGGGACATGAAAAGAAGAATGCTTTCCCAGGGAAGAAATATTGGCTAGCTTGTTAAAAGAATTAGTTTTAGACCCTCTTCAAAAGTAAGAGGAGTTAGATGCCCAAATCTAGTGACTTTCAATGAGAACTGGCTACTTAAAATTCAGAGGTTTCTTTCAAAAGCTCATCCCTAATCTCTTCAGAACAATTTCTATTTCATTGTAATTAACCATAGATCTAGCCGTTAGTATAAATTTACCTTGACTAAATCTTAAAGTCCTATTTTCAAAATGGCTTAGGCCCCAAAGAGCCCACGTTCTGCTGAAAGTCCTCAAAGCTACTAAAGCCATATCTAAAGAGTGGGACCTGAGATCTTTCCCAAGCTCCTGAGCTGAGATGCGTGCCTGTGCCATGCCCTATTTCCGCCCTGCAGTGAGACCCAGATGTTCAGCTCTTGCCCTCTCTACCCAGAGCGGTGAGTGTGCAGGCTGGAAACAGGCTGCAGTTACTCCCTCTCCTGGACCTGGAGAAGGTGACCAGGATGGTGAGACATGCCTGGAGCATCACTGCCCCATGCTCTGTGCATAACCCATGTCTCCCATGGGCGTAACATTTAGGAAACTTATGCCAGTTCATTGCTTTGAAAACACTAGCTCCTTTTTCTTTCTAGGCTTTTTGGCCATGATCTGTTTTGGTTCAATGGGTCAAACAATTAATGGAATGTATTTTTTATCAGGATATTACTCCTCAGAAAGAAGGGAAAGGTTTGAATTAGTATGTGTGTGCGGAGGTTCGTAATCTACCTGGAACTGGGTGCAGATAAGAGATTTCACTTCTCAGCTGAACTTTTAACTATATAACATGTAGAGTAGGTTTTAAAAGAATGACATAATTATCTCTTATCTGTTGATTTCTCTTTCGCTGCAGCAAAGAAGAGGGGGACAGTAGAAACCAGTATTGAAAATCATGCAAAAAAAGCAAAGAAAAGCTTTTCTGGAAGCTTTAGGTTTAAGCTTCCCACTTCTCTTGACGTGATTATGGCAGTTTCCATTCTAGGCTCTCTTTCTGCGGAGCTCCACATATTTTTATGCACATGAGCTGTCCCATAAACTGCTGTGTTCTCATGATCCCTAATGCTCCTATATGTTTTTGAAATCAGATCTGTGATCCATGAACAGCTGGATGCTCACAGGGGGCTGACTCTCCTTGCTTCATTGCAAATTAGAACTAGGTGGGAAATGATTTCCTGTCCCAGAAAAGAAAGAAAAAAGACTCAAAGATTTCCCATTCCAAATTGGGATGAAACAGAAAAAGGAAGCTAAGAAAAGCCTATACTCTGTTTTTTCCAGGAGCCCAGTTCAGGGGGTTCCTGTAGAACTGGAAGCCCCGTACTGAGGTTTCCCATCTCCTGATTCATACAAGTCTTGAGTTTTTCAACTCTTTTTTTTTTTTTTAATCAGAAAACACTGTTTTGTGGATGACAAAACTTCTTGGAAGAATCATACAAACCAATGCTGATAATAGTTTCATAAGGGCAATTTTTTTAGTTCCAAGAGAACATTTATGCTCGACACAAGATGACCAACTACACAAGGCAATCGTTTAGAAAGCAGGGGCTAGGTCGTCAGGCCTGTCCTAGTAACCAGCCAGGCTAGAACCAGTCCTCTGCCCTCTAGTCCGAAGGCAAGACATGATTTGTTTCTGTATCCATGCTAAACTCTCTTCACCCCGAAGTGGCCTCATCCACACCGCTCACTGGGTCCTGTGCTGTTCCCAGACAATACCAGATATTCTCTGCAATAGTCATAGTGGGGATGCTAACATTTAAATTATATGAATGATACCATGCCTCAGCCCATGCTCTGGCCCTGTCAATTTGCTACTATAGACATAACCTGGGAGAGCAAATTCCCATCTCTGTTCTGAACAGGTCTCGAACGGGTTCTCCAGCATCCTTTAAGCAGAAAGAGCTGCTGTGCAACATTTAGCAGCTCGAGCTCTCCCAGATGCTGAATTCTTTTCCGAGTACCACGGGCATCGTTCAAAACAGCAGCACCAGCGCCTTGTGGTTGAGTGTCTTTGACATTTTTTGACACCCCACTCTCTAATTGTCCCCAGTAGAGTATTGATTTTTCTGGGATTTGTCTTTCTTCCTGGTTGTGAACAGAAACTTCATCCTAAAGCTAAGAAATTTTTCCCAATTAAGCTTTTGTGAGGCCTGTTACATTCCATAATCAGTTTTGGTTCCAACAAAGGCTGGATGGGAGTATGTGGACAGAATAAAATATACCTCAGAGCAGCCTCCCTGCAAACAGCCCTTCCAGTCAGATTCTCATCCTACACTTCTGCCTCTGATTTTATGTTGGTTGTCTAATTATGTTGGTTGCTGAGTGATTATTTTGATGGAACAGTAATTTTAACAGCATACAGTTTATCAGAGGTGCAAATTTTACGTAATAACATACAGCAATGTTCAGTTAAAACTTTCATAATATTCAAAAGTCCTTGCGTTTTAAACAAATTGAAGAGGAAAAAAATGTTATCCCTTTTTAGCCTTCCTTCCCCATTTTTTTTTAAGAGAAAAACAACCTACAGGTTTTCTGGAAGTCAATTAAACCCGTTTGAAATACAGCACTTTTATTTTGGAACAAGAACATCCACATGGGGAGTTAATCAAGAATAATTATTCCTCTCTAAATTCACATCCTCAAATAATTTGAATTAAATCCCCAGTATAGACAAGCCCTAAATGTCAGAGGAGCCTAAGAAAAAAAAAGTCAGTTAGAAGAGATCTGTCATATCAGAAAGCAATGAGAATAAAAATCTTGCCTACTCACCAACCCAAGCTAGTGAGAAAAGCCATGTCAAGACTGGTTCGGGCTCATTCACCACAGCTGATTACACATGCACTTGCTCAATCCTTTGAAGTCCATCACACATACGTTTCAGTAGCATGGTCTGTACATACAAACTGCAGCTATAATAGAGTCGGTGAGGGAGACAGTGCAGCCATCAAAAGGGAACAAGTTTAAACATATTTCAGTGAAAGAATTTTGCTCAGGGATGCTTATATTCCACTTGCTTTTCTCACTGCCTTAGAGGTCACGTGGCCCGCACACCTTTCAAAGACGTGGAACAACGTGGAATTTCGGCAGATTTGTACCTTCGTGTCAGAGTTGCCGAGCTCAGGTTTTGCTAAAACAAAAGCTTTCCCTTCGGGTTGCTATCAGCTGTGTAACAAGGCTTGTGGCCATGCTTATTCATCTAACGCAACTTTAACAAAGTGGTGCGCTGGCTGTGCCTCAGGCTGCAGCAGATATCTGAGCCTGGATAGTCGGGAGGCAGAACCAGACCCCACTGCCCTCTGCAGCTCCCTCCCTGTTTGCTGGTGATAGTCCAGCCCTGCAGCAAACCTGGCTGGCGGCGAGCAGTGAACGCAGCAGGGCTGGACGTACACGCTGACAGTAGCCGGGCTGTTTGCATGGCAAAGACTGGAGGCAAATCCTGTAACCGTCCTACTAACCTCTGTGGTGGCAGGGAGCTTGGCCAGGATTTCCAGCTGCAGAACTTTTTCCTGAGGGAAAAATGCAACTTCAAGAGCTCACTAACATCTGAGCTCAAGTTTTTATCAAGTACAAGTCATATCCCAAAACAGAACTTATATTTTGAGGTGTTTCTTTGTTCAGCTCAGTTTTTCCCCACCAAAGCACATACAGTGACTGGCTCCTCTGTGGGTTTCGCAAAGCAAACTGATCTATTGGGCAGAGATAAAGGGAAGTCATCTCTATATATAGTGTGATACCCACCTCATGGGAGGCAAGCTGAGCTAGCCCTGCGGGCTCAGTCCCACAGTCCAGTGTGCGTTGAGTGGGTTGGGTTCACTTTTTCTGAGTGGAAAAAAAGACAAGTCAGCTCCCGAGACCAACAGTCCCTTGACTGCAATTTCAGTGGGAGGAAAGTAGTCCAGGATGGCACCAAATCCCCGGTGTCACATTTTTGACTCAGCTCTCCGCCTCAGAGAAGACGCTCAAGGATGGAGAGCAGGTGGAGAGAGCAGAGCCCGGTCTCTTCCCCAGCTGTCCCAGCTTCCTTATCCCCTCTTGTCTCTCCCGTGTGCCAAGACCATCGGGGAAACCCCAGGTCCCTTCTTGAACCTCAGTGCTTTCCTCAAGAGCTCCAAGAGAGTCCATATATGTTGGGGAGGGAGAACAAGCTTGGAATATTTGAAATTAGGGAGATGAGCAGCCACTTGAATTATTTTTGGAAGAAACTTTTAGCCCAGTTTCACTCTGTCCCTCCTGAGGTGGGCTAATGGGGTCAAATACCAAAGAGAGCATTCATACATAAAGAAAGGCAGCACTGGGCTCCTCACCATCACAGTGGGCAGCGTGGCAGCACAGTGAGGAGGAGATGAGGCTGCAGGCAATTGCCGGGGCCTCTGACGGGGCACTCGTGCACGTGCACAAAGGGAATTCCTTCTGAGGCAGAAAGTCATAGAGCAAAAGCTCAGATTAATCAGACATCAGAAAAAAAAATCAACTTACAGTACTTGGCAGGGGTACAAACCATATGGAAATGGCAAAAGTCCTTGACCTAGAGACAGATAAAGTACCACTTGCCAGTGGGTAACTAGGTCAAATACACAGTGCTGAAGTCAGACAGTACTTGCCCCAGGCACCACAACTCTGCCCTACATCTGACCCAAGGTCTGGTGGAAGGCTTTTTTTTCCAGTTTGGGAGCAAATGGCTACTTATAGGTTTGTTCAAAACAATGTAATTGGATGTTGTCCAGAAAGTTTATTCTCTGGAGTTATGCAACAACCACAATGTAATTCCTGTGCTCAAGCGATCCATGGAAATGCCAGGGTGTGAATGAAATCCTTTTTCAGCTGCTTCAGGTCAAGGCAGTACAATCCTTCTTCTGTCCTGTTTCCAGCCGTGTCAATTAGGAACCAGCAGAGCAGGGCTCCGCATCTGACTGTGTTCCCAGAGGAGGCTTATTTTCACATTCCCATTATGCCATCCTACACACTATTTTTCCGTTCTGCATCTGGATGGCAGCTTTCCCCATTCCCCCTAAGTCTGATCATTACTGTTTGATCTGACAAATGTTTCTCTTTCTGGGTCATGGTAGTATTAACATAGGCTTTAAGGAAGAGGAAACTCATCGGACAGTTATTGTGTTTTTTAATCAGGGTTTTCAACTCAAAAGAATCCTGAAGCAAGCACCAAGATCCTAGCTTCTGGAGGATCCTGAATTCACCGTGAACACAGACAGATGATGCCAAGGAAATGAATCAGTGCTGAAGATGAATACTGTCAGATGCAAAGTGTCATCTCAGAAGAATGTTAACAGAAGATTGAGATGACCATACGGGAAAGCAAGTGCCATCACAGAAACAGAAATCCAGTTCTCATTGCAACGTATGGTGGATGCTGATCTCCTGTTTGCATAAGGGCGGTACAGTAATTCCTGTTGTCTCTTTCTCTTCTTGACCTCTGCCAACAGATGTGATAGGGAGAGGTTTCCTTGTCTATTCTCCTGCTGTCAAGTTAGAGCCGAGAATCATATTTTTTGAAGACATAAATTCCTATGATATCGATGCCGCCTGTAGTTATTATTCCAAGTCCCAGTTCAAGCCAAGAATTTCGTCTCTGGAATAGTGAGAGGACACTTGCAGCAGCTGGAGCAGTGATCATGGAGATCCTGAGGCACTTCTGAGGGAGGTGGGCTCTCTTGGCTTGTCCTTATCAGCACATCTGACAGAGAGTAAGTTCGTAAGCAAACTAAGAGGAACAAGGTCAGCCCAACCACAGAAAGATATATCAACTTCTCAGTTTTTGAGTAGTTCCCTCTTTTAGGTGCTCTACCAGTATGTACTGCTGCCAAGGGCAGCTATCACAGAGACTTCCATAAAAATAAATTAAATCAAGCAGCACAAAACCTTCCTATAGAGCTATCCCATTTTATTTAATTCACTTTGGTGGGCTGGTGGCACATCTCATTAGATCTGGAAACAGCAAAGAATCCCCTGTGTCTTCACACACAAGAAGGTATCAAGACCCAAGAGGAATGAGAATAAATGAGCTCTCATAAGCTTGGGCCACTTCTCGGGTAAATGTCTTTCCACTTTTCCACTGCTCTCCAGAACTATATAGAAAATAGGACGACCAAAAACCTCTGGTACTGTTTATCTCTTTCTGTGAAATGATCTTTGTGATGATTGCTCTCAAGTCAGTTATCTCTGTTCTGGACTCTTGGCTTTCTGCTTTTCTTTCAACGTGGGTTTACTGCTGAAAGAACTCTTTCAGGCAAGGGTCATTCAAACCAAAAGATGGAGATGGACAGACTGCTTTTTACTTTCTTGGACACAGAAAAGTCAATGAACAGAATTTATTCTAGAGTATGGTGTGGAAGGTTGTGCTTCAGCTAATATTCTGGGAAAGTTAAATGTAACCTTAGGGTCGGATTTTGCAGCAAGAGCAAAATATTTGAGCAAAAATTTCAGTTCTGTGTGCCACAATATTCCCAGCTTGTTCGGGGAAAAAAATCCCACTATTAAATCCTCTATTATGCAAATAATCCTCATACTAACCCCACAAAGTTGCAGACCACAACTTTGGAACATCATTCTGCTTCTTACATTACTGTGTAGATTGACCTTTACTTTGTGTTCATCGAGTATTAAGTACAGTCTCTAGACAAACACAGTTGAAGTTAAGAGCTTTCCCTGAATTGTCTTCTCTGACAAGTCCCAATACTGTATTTTTAAGCCAGATGATACCCTCAAAATATAAAATAACAGAAATTCTTTTAAGATCAAGAAGTATGCCTCCTTCAACTATTCTCACGTTCCAGCCTTCAGTAATAAGGTGGAAGATCTGCCTGCAGTTAGGGCAGAGTACTCATGTGAATAGTAACATGGATCTGTAAACTACTTTACTCAAGGAAACAAAGTGTTTCAGAAAAGGACAAGTGCATCTTCTTGATTGTCTAAAATGCCACTCTGCAATCCCATTTCAGTCCTTCAGGACTGAGCACATGAAGCATGTTGGGAGCATCAACAGTTTCTGTGGATATCTAAGTTTTTTGTGACCACCCTGGCATCTGCTACAGCTACAATTTAAGATTTCTCATTCTCATCTCTTGAACACTATTCGTTGCTGCATACTGTGAAATACTGGTGTCCGTTGAGTAGACAACTATAGAAAATCCACTCTCTGACTCCGTTTTGAGATTTCAACATCTTTATTGGCATATCTTTTTAGCCAGTGACTTTTCTGCTGAGTGGCTTGAATTCATTCAATATAAAGCAATATTTCTGACTTTGAACATGAGCATGGATTTACTTTTTTCCGCACAGCTGTTTTCCATTCTCATTAAAAATGTCACACAGACCACATGAGACTAGAAAACTAGCAGTTTTCAAGCAGAATCAAGCGCCTATGCCAACAACAGTGTTTGCATTTCCATAGCACCTTCCATCCTTCCTGGGGGGGGCCACCAGAAAGGGTGCAAAGGGAATAACATGTCTGTGACCCGTTCTGTCCTCTTTGTGCTGAGATTACCAGCTTGGACGCTGAATGTGGTTGCTTTTGTGATTTATGTCCTTATTCCTTAACAACCCGAAGCAGTTTTAAAACTGTGGGAGATAAGTATGCTCAGTGTGTATGGATACTGCTCAGTGAAGCAGCTACTAAATTGCATATTGAATAACATCCCTGAATTTACTAATCTCTGCTTATAAAGGCAGAATATTTACACTACCGAGTCAAAGGATGGGATCTTCAGTTTGCTCAGCACTGTCTCAGGTCTGTTCTTCTTGGATACAATGGCAGATTTGCCATCAGCTTCTCTGGGAGTCATAGTCAGGCCAAAAACAAGGGCTTATGGAAATACCATCCATAGTTCCTAATCCTCTGCTGGAAGACTTTCCAGAAGGGCTGGACTATCAAACCCTCCTTCTTCTTACTCAAAAGTTGTATTTGCATTTTAAGTAGCGCCCCCATTTACTAGTTACTGAAAAATCTGAAACAAGCAGAGGTAATTAACTTGCATACAGCTAGCACTATATTCCCTTATTCAAGAATGGGAAGATTTTGTTTATATTATAGATAGATGCATCTATTTAGGGCAAGGAACTTCTCTGGAGATGGCAAACATTTATATTCCTTTTTCAGTGACGATATTAACAACATTGCCATGAGTGAAAATATTAGTTCTCAAATAGGCAGTGGCCTGATTGAGCCCTGGCTGAACCAGTGGAATTACCTCTTTGTTTTCAAAGGAAATTGGGCCATGTTCAAAATAAAAAAAAATATAAAAAACCAAAAGTACTGAGGAGATGATGAAACTGGAAGTTACAAGTAAAGCTATATTCATAGGCTCCTAGCTGCTTGAGGTTGCGTACTACAACTTTATTTGTTAAAATACCAAACTAAACTGGGCAGGTGGCATACAATTAATTCCCTAATCCACAGGCACAAGTCTGCTTTGCAGTTCTTCATTCTTTGTTCCGGTCCATCGCTTGCAATTCCTACGCAACATGCATGCCTCCATAAAGACTGCTGCATATAAATCATCGGCTCAGTGGCATTACCTCACCTCTCAGCAAATGCTCCAGGGCCCCGGTTCTGCCACAAATTGGATACTGTTGTACTGCAGGCAGGATCAAATAATATAGAGAGGAATGTGTTACTGTAATGAAAATAAAGTCTTCATCCAGAATAGTCCTGACTAATTCTCAGTATGACGAGACCTGTAACATAACGTGTCCAAATGTCTTTATTAGTTCTTCTATATCGTTTCTTTAATTCTAGCATTTACCATCAAGATGTCCAAGATTTAGCTGTAAACTTTAAATAGAAGACGTGGTGTGTTGCCTGAACCTCAATGCTCACAGAAAGGAGTTAGCTGCTTCCCGCAGCATTCCCTGCTAGCTTCCCACACTGCGTTTTCTGGCGCGAGGCTTACCTGTTTCTCCTGGCTACCTCTGAGCCCCTAGCTCTCCATTTTTCCTAGCGTGAGTTCCCCTGAAGGACCGAATCAACTTTGGTGTTTGAGCAACCAGACAGACATCACCTTCTGTGTCGTTCGGTGTAGTATTGTTTGCTCACTGGAGCTGTAAAGTGCTCTTACGGCGTCGGCATGTGAAACCAGGCTCTGCAGAGATGAATCTTGTGCTTTCTGTCTTCCACAGCAGAAATTTGCAAGCTGACTCCTGAGCTGGATTTTTTAACCCTACAATGAGACTTACATTTCTGTGAGGTTTCTGTTTGCATTCAACAGAAGAGCTGATTCTGCTTTTATCTGTCAGAAGCCCTGTGCACTTTAGAGCCTTTAAAGTCAAATGATCTAGGAGGCTAGTCAGGCAGTAAAGGCCTCTCATTTACTTGCCAATCAGTTATGTTGCTTACAGTCTTCCACAAACAGTTCTTAACTAGGCTTTGGCAGCCAAAATTGCAAAACTTTGCTCTCAACATTTCCCTGAACACACTTCAGTAGCTATAATCAGTTAGTGAACGTAGCTCTCTCTCATGTTTTTCTTTAATGAATAATAATACTTCCAGTTACTTTCCGCCTAGTAGTGCACCTTTGCCTTTTGTTGGACGTAAGTGCTATTCAACTTCTTACAGAGGCGCACTTTCCAAGAATATTAGGATGCTTTATCCTATAGTCCGTAAACTGATTGCTTTTCTTTGCTACCTGTCCCTGAAGTCCTCTGTCAGGGATGCTCAGATTTTCTGCTTCATGTTTCTTTGAGCTTTTTTGCCTAACCTTAGGGCACTGCAACTTATACCCTTTGATATTCTGTGTCACAACAAAATACTCATCAACTTCTCTGACTTAAATGTTGGTCTAATCTGGAGTTAGGTCTGACAAATTTAGTAGTTAACCCATCTCGTGTTTTACTCAGCCTGTAAGAGCTTCAGGACTGACTCCATTGTACCAGGATAATAGGGATGATGGGCCTGTGTTACTCAGGCCGGAAAAAACCTTCATAGACCTCTAGGGAAGACAGCTCAGACTCAGGTGGCTCTATATGTCTCCCCATGTGCCTCCACAGTGTGCTTGGTCCAGCCAGTTGAGTTGCTTTCACAGCAGCATGATGTCATTAAGCTTTTAGGCGACCCTGATGTTCTTCTGACAGAAGGTGGGAGTGGGGATAGGAGTGAGGCATCCTGACCTCTGGATGACCTAAGCCATAAATAGCCAAGCAGCAGCAATATAGGACATGATACCCTGTGTCGGAAGAGCTCTTAGCTTACACCAGCTCCTTGTGTGTCGTTGTGAAATCTGTAAAGCTGTAAGTGCATGCTAATCTTTATTTGTTTGATTTTTTTTTTAACGCTGTCACCAGCCTGATTCTGGTCAGGACATCCACATGCGACAATATCTACTCTCTGCCCCCATCACAAGTGGAAGGAGACTGGCCTAGAATTCAACGCCTTGACTAACAAATTCTGATACAACCTGAAACTGATAGAAGCAGCGTTTAAGCTATGCTGATTTCTTGACAAAGCTTTTGGAGGAATTTCAGGAGATACGAACGTCATGACTTTTGAAAGAACTTCTGGTCCTATCCAGAGCATTGTACCCCTGTAGGAGGCATGGTTAAACAGCATTTCTGAAGGATCCAACAGGGGCTGTACTCAACTAAGAAGCCTTTGAGGACACAGATTTCTTTTTATTCGTTCTTGAGCCTTCTAACCTCAGGTTTTCACCTCCCATTTGGGCAGTTCAGGGCTGGAGCTGGAATCTTACGGGAAACACAGGGCATGGGGATTATGAAGGGAGCTGCACAGAGTTTCATAAAACTTCGTTGCTCCTTGACAGCAGACCTGATTCAGGGGCAGATTATGAGAGTGCACAGATTTCTCAGCCTCAGTTTTCTCACCAGTCTGTGCCCTCCCTGGGCCAGAGGCTGGTCTGCTGGGACAGTCCCAGTCTTTCTTGAGTAGCTCGTTGTTTCCCTCTGTCTTGTGCAGTTCTGTCAGTTCAGCTCATCTTCTCTGATCCCTACTGGTCTTAGAAATAAATCACCGTCTTCCCTTACAAAATCACGCTCATTTCTTTGCCTTTCTTCCTTCACATTTCCTGTGTGGCTCTGAAGGGCTGTTTGTATGTCCCTCTACCGCCAAACTGGCTGCTTTGTTCTGCCTCTGATTACAAGCTCCGGTTGCTCTCCTTGGGGAGAAAGGAAGGGAGGTAGCCTCCGCTAAGCTCCTTGGGCAGTTAGAAGCGAAATACCTTCTGCACCAGATCACATAAACAAAAATGCAGCTCTTTCCTATCTCAGTGGTATCTATGAAAATTCCTAAATTGTACCTTCACAGATTCTTTGTACCATTCTCGTTTTCAATGACTGCTGAGGCAGGGAGGGGATGGAGGAAAGAGGCAAGCAGTTTGGGTCAAAAGCTTTAGTTTATGTCTAATGGGCAGGTCAGACGATTCAATAAATTGCTTAAGGCATTGCAGCGGGAATAGTGAAAAGCAGCTTTCGTGCAATGAGACCTGTGGCACTGACTCGTTAACTACCTTCCTTCTGACACTCCTGGGGGTTATAAGCCTCCATTTACCACCCATCTCCCAGGCAAATAAACCACCACCAGTTGCTCGGTGCATGCTGCCAGGTAGCTGCAGCCCTCCTGCAGCTTTCGGTTCTGGGACTCCTCATCGCTGTTTCCTTGTGGCACTGCGAAACCCCCTAAATTAATGAAGACTCATATTGGAGATTTTGATGCAGAAGTATCAAAACATTGAGCAACTTTCAATTTCTTCTGAGGCTCTTTGGGATTCTCATTTCCTGTGTCTAAAAATGGCGTGTGATTTGATGTGTCATCTCTCTGGCATGAAGTCCTTATTTCCTATATGTGGCATCTGCCTGATTTGATTGCAGCAAAATATCTGGCAGGGCAGATCTCACCTTAGCAATCAAATAAAGGCATTACTCTGTTATAAAAGACTGGAAAAATGACTTGTGCAACAGTCGAAGCCCCTCATAACAGCGTCAGGAAATGCCTAGGTTGTATGTTGTGGATGTGATAGACAATAATGGGTAAAATAGCAGCATGTTGTAATAGAAGCAGTGACAGCCTTTCACGGTCCGCATTGTGGAGTGTCAGCCCTGGGATTTTCCCGGGCTGCAGGCTCCCAGACTTGTCGGTTTTTCACTCCTGGATGGTGAAACAAGTGGGGACGTGATCTGGAGATTTTTTAGTAGAGGATTTCACAGGCATGAGGGAATGTACCTGAAATAAGTGACCACTGAAGATTAAAAAGGGAAGGAATGTTTTTTTTGTTTCCAGTTGCCACATGGAGTGGTAAATGAACAGCAAATGTTCCCTTAAAAAAAAGGCAGAAAAGCTATATTTAAACATTTCACACATAGGAGCTTAAAGTCTTAAGTGTACACTTCTATTCTTTTACAGTTTATAAAAAGATAACTGAGAGGAGCTATCAGGCTTTTCCTAGGATGCCTGCTCATTACAGACAACAAAAAATGCTCTAGTTATACGACAGTGACTATTGTGTCTTAATGCAGAAAAATGTCAAGGATCAGCCAAAACCTAAAAAGACTCACTGAAACAGCATGGTTAAAGGCACATCTGAGGTCCTGTAGCAATGCCTGGGCTTCTCTTCATTTAGGTAATGACAGCAGTAAAGCTACTATGTCCTTCCCAGGCAGGCTGGGAGAGCCCATGCTTGCTCTGGACTGCACTACTGCAGTTAGACCTCTGGGCTGCAGGGCAGACACTGTTTCAGGGAAGTATTTTCCAAAGAGGATGCCCCTAAAGGTGAATGGACTCACAAATCCGGAGCTCCACTAATAGATGTGCAGACGCAAGAATGTTTTAGCCTTGCGGTACCCATCTCCGGGACACAGTTCTCTTTTCTTACTTTTTTCCTCCAAAAAAAAAAAAAAGTATAAATTTGAGCTTGAGTTAGACGAATTGCAAAAAGGGTTATGGAGTTGAGGTGTTAAAAAAATTAACTTCTGTTTAAAGAGGAGCTGTTCTTCTTTACCTTTCCATAAGTTAGGCAAAATAATTAGGTTCTTTCAGCCTTATTTGCCCATTATTCTGGTCTTGCAAAAATTGTTAAAAGGAAAAATACTCTTATAAACATCATCAAAAAGGTACAATCCTTTAAAATATGATCTTTCTCTCAAGAAAGAAGCTTAAAAGGAGTGTCTGTTTCTCTCTTATGCCCTTATAGGAATGTCTTGCGATTCAGATCCAGTGTTCTGCAGTTCAAATCCTTTCAATACTATCAAAACCAGACACATTTTGCTTATTTTCAGAGTAGATATCTATGACCCTAGTTTTCAGAAGAGTCAAGAGTTTTCTTTATGTCTCCAATTTTACAGTTTCTGTGAATCACTGGTTATGTTAAAAGGGCAAAGAGGTAACTATAGCTTTTCACTTCCTGAGATCCATGTGGTGGTTCTTTCAGGATCTATATGATCTATTGCCAACTGAGATTACATGGGCTTTGGTTGTCTTAATCCCCATTATAACACACATGGGTCCGCACAAAGCTGTGGATATATGTTACAAAGAGTAGCTGAAACTTACCGTGCTGGAAGTTTTGCTGCAGAGTATCATCAAAAGGAGAATTATTTCCTCATTTCTCTCCTTCTTGAGGGAGGGGAGAATTTTTCCCTGCTGTTTATTTACCTTCTTGTTCAAAATATTGTACAAAGAGCAGTTTTCTACAAAATTTTGCCTGGAAATAACAGAATATTGGGCCAAGTCCAAGTCCTGACGGTGCAGATTAGTGTCACCCAAGAGGTCTCAGTACGCTCACTCCCCACTTGGTGATGGCTGAGCTTGCTGCTCAGACTGTGACCTTGATCCCTTCTGGCAGGGAGGCTATAACCCTCTTTATACTGCCGAGAGGAAGCAGGAGGAAGACCGGGGGCAGCCCTGCCTTCCCAGCCTCGTCGGGAAGTTGGACTCATCAGGTGAAGATGTTTTGCACGTCCCACGCTCGCCGGAGCAAGTCGCAGATGGAAGATCTCCAATCATTTTCTTGGCTTGGTACCCCTCAGGCCCTATCCAACGCGTTTTTTTAAACAGCATTCTCAATATTAATTTATATGTCAGTGTCCAATCTATATCCATATCTTTAATGCTCTGTGCAGTGTAATGAAAGTGGAGGCTGCGTGTCCTTTTAGCGGTGTGCTACAAGAGCCCTGAGGACATCCTCGAAGGCACTGCTGTGTCCCTGATAGATACCACTGACATCCTGGAGTGCATTAGAGGCAAAGCTATGTGCAGCTGTGAGGACAAAATTAACTCAGAGATAAAACTAATATTGACTGTCGTTGGAGGGAAGCAGAGAGGATAGATAGCTATGTTGGAAAATAAACTAAGAAAAAAGAAATACGGACCAAAAACAACATCCGTTATTTAAGATACAGCTCACTTATAAAATGCCACTTGCTTCCGACCTGTCACTGGTTGACTTTCATTACTCAATGGAGTCAGGAATATCCTTTGGTTATGTGTGTGCATATAGCATACAGTGCAATTGCTGTGCAGTCCCTGACGGACAATCATGTGTGTATGTGTACATATATAGATAGATAGATAGATAAACATATAGGTATATATTTAATGTAAGCCTGTATTTGAAATCTCACGTATGTCCACACCAAGCCAATTTATGGGTAGATGATGGAAGGTCATAATTAGAATTAATTAATCCAGCGGGAAATCCATTCCCAGGCAGCTCTTAGTGAAAGGCAGCTTGGCAATGTAACGAGGATAAGCTGTACTTCTAAAGCTCTTCTTAGAAATTCTTGTCACTTCCAATATCACCCGGGGTGTCAACGGTTCTCTTCGCCGGTCCTGGGAGCCACCCGTTCTACTGTTATTAGTTCATCACAAGGAGGAGAAGCTAAAGGCCTCGTCCAACACCTTAGCAACGCTACTGGTATGTAGCAGTTACAGTGCAGGTACAGTGCATTTTGGCAGTCTGCTTCCCCAAATCCCTCAAAACAATCCAAATGCAAAGAAAGGTATCTGTGGGCAAGCCTGGCTCATCCCCTGGCATGTGTATAGAACCAGGTCCTGGAGTGGCCCTTTCTGGACATTTTGGTGGGCAGATAGAGGCAAAATGCCTATGTGACCTGCCTGGTCAAGGTCAGAGCTAGAACAGAGAACCTGGAGCTGTTGCCTACTGGACCACGCTGCTGCCTGTACGGAGAACTAGCGCGTCCTTTTTGGAGAAGCAGATACTTCCCCAGGCATTTCCAGGATTTTATTCTGTAAGACGAGGAAGGCGATCACTGACTTTCACAAGAACTGGATTTTGTATTTTGTGACAAAGCAGTTTGATTTTTGCTCAGTAATTCTGTTCTGCAGTATTTGCACCATGTCTCCTGAAGCAAGATGCGCTAAGGAGGCACTAAAAGGTTGTTACTACTTAGTGCTGGTGTCTCAGTAGTAACAAGAATCTTAAACATAAAGCAACCAACTCTACCCCATCCAACATAAAAACATAACAGAAAATCAGTTCTTACCACAAGGTAAGATTGGGGCATTTGGATTTCTAATCCAAGTATTTTGATCAGATGATTGCCAGATAATATGTATTTGAAATAGGTGAAAACAAAATTTGCCCTGAAAATTTGGAAACTAGAGGATAAAAGAAAAAACAATTGGATCAGAGAAGATGAAATTAGCTGTGGTCTAAATTTCACTGCAGTATCTCTTGAGCCTTTGGTGCTCTTCAAATATCCCACATGTATATTAGTTTTCTACCCACTCGAGAATAAAGTCATTTTCACATAGGATTTTTAATGATTAATTATTATCCTTTTGTTCTTATCTGCATTCCTATCATAGAGTTTTAAGTTGTTTAGTTGCTCAGTGATTCAAGTTTTTTTGCAGTTTCCTAAAGAGAGAACATGAAGGTGATGAGGAAAGAGAGTTTATTAGTGCCTCGTGTAAGTCCTTTGACCAAGAAAAATGTGTATATGCTGCATCTATATCATTTTCTTAGACACTAGAGAACACACATACACAGATGCAAATGTGTATGTATGTGGTCCCAGCCGCATAAAAGCTCTCACCGGTGATCAGAGTGCCCAGTCTGCCACCGTCAAACAACGGATGACCCCAATCTGCACGGGCATAGGCTGCTCTGGTGCTCACAGGAACGTTAAACCTCGCACGTATAAATCTGGGCTTTCCAAAAGAGGGCACTGCAAGTGGATGGAGAGACCCGCCAACTCTCCGGCAAGACAAGACCTGCCAGCTGGAAGTGAGGCAGAAGAGTAGGAGTGCCTGGTAAAAGGTAAATTCGGACTCACAGTGGGTGAAAGATGTGTATATACTAGTGAGGTTACATATATACTAACGCCAGTCTCATCGTGCTTATGTGCACATAGGGGCAGTAACAGTGTGGTTTTAATGGGCAGCCACTGTATAAGCTGTGATCTGAAACATAATGTTGGCAATAATACAGTTCAGATTGCTTGTGTCTATCTCCAACTATTTTCCCTGGAAACTGCACATACCTTATCCTGATTCATCCAGAGCTTGTAAAAATGTTACCATCCCATAAAATCCTTGGCAAAAGTCCACAAATCTGTGAACATTTCAGTAATCTATACCTACCTAAACCACTGTATTTCTTACTATAGCTCCCTTACATGTGCATTTTAAAATATTATTTTTAAATGAAAGAAAATCCCAGACAATGCATCTGTATAAAAAGAGAATCGGAGTTTATAATGTATTTATAGAATTTAAGGGCAATAAGCGTTTTCCTAACGGTCTGTAATTATCCTTAAATAGAGCATTAATTCCCAGGAAGTTCAGATATAAATATACACTACCAAGGAATTAAAAGCATGTTAAGGTAATAAATGCAGAAGTATCCTATGACCTAATCTGGCTCCCATCAGATAAAAATAAGATTACTATAGATGTCAATGGGATATGGATCTTAAATTAGCCATACGGTGTCAGGGTCAGAGGTAAAGTTATTCTAAGCATTGATCACTGAAAGTTGATAGGTGTATGTTGTAGACGTTCAAAATGCATATTAGATTTGTTTGTGTGGTCTGAGCTGACTTTTCCTAGGGCTTTGAATGTCTGATTGTTTTAAACAGGTTTATAACGGCAGACTTCTTTTCTTAAAATATTTACAGTGTTTCGTTTGTGGCTTTTTAACACATTAAGTTAAGTTTGAAGGAAAGCATTTTCCCAAGGCCAAGATGTTTTTAATGGGTACTTACAGTTAAGTTCTCCAGTAGCTGTTTCTTCATTTAAAGAGGTGAAGCAATCTGCAAAACTGCTGACCATCCCACATCTCCTGTTGACTAAGTTCATCTGAAAATTGTGTTACTGATTTAGCAGTGGGTTTAGGAACCCACTGAAGACTTGCACAATTTTAGCCTGCGAGTGAATTGACTGGCACCATGACCAAGGGGACAGGGCATCCTCTTCTTGCCAAAACAGGGGGCCAGGGGCTGGGATGGCTCTTGGTCAGGGGATGCCAAAATCCTTTAGAAATCCCTGTCAGTCACCGCTGCTGATAAAACTCAGTGAAGTAAGGACATCACTCAGCAGGTCTAGGTTAGCAGAGTTGGGGCAGAAAAGACAATTTCCAAGTTAAAGTTAAAAACACCTCTGAAACACCTTGAGCTGAAATCTTGAACTGTTATCAAAATTCTTCTAATTAGTGGGTTTAGCATTTTACTGGGGAACTTCACGTCCAGGAATGGCAATATTTCGGCCTTTTTTTTTAAAAAAAAAAGGAATTTCTTTAAATTTTCATGTTAAAAATGAGTTCTGGTCAGCACCCATGTCCTCACAGCTCTGTCTAGGGTATGTCATCTTACAGGTTGTGTGAGTGCCTGACACAGCTGCTGCAATGGCTTCAGTAGAAAGAGGTGGCAATTTGGAAAGGAAACGCACCGGAGAAATTAAACCCTTTTATACAGGTAATCAACTGCAGTGAGTGAAAAGGCTTTCTCTCCGGAGAGTCCCTCGTCCTAGTGGAAGTGATTCTATAGATGCTATTTTGAAAGCATGTCATATCCATTGTGTTTTGAAACATTTAATTATTTGTGACTCCCTTCAGTGTTGGAGTCCTTCTTCAGCAGTTGTAGATGGGGTAGTACTTTTATAATCATCTCATGTAGGCTGTTGCTGTCGGTTTGTGAATCAGTGAGGGCCGGATTTTCAGGTGTAGAATGCCTGGATTTCAACGCAGATTTATGCGCATTTGGCTAGTGCAGGTACTTGTAAAGGCTGTGTCTAAGTTTGACATGCAGCCTGGTTTTATACCACATTTTTATGTATGCAGTGATCCCATTCATTTGCATTTTTGTTGAAAAAAAATTACTTCGGTATTTGCAAGTTTACTTGTACTCTCAATATGGAAACATACATTAATAGTTATAGTAATCTGGTAAAGTAACTCAGGCTACTTTATGTAGGTGGCTCATAAAAATATGCATATACTTTGAATACTTGGAAGTACTAACCCTAGAAACATTCAACAATCCACAGAAAAATTGACTACTCTAGGAGCTTTTCTTTAGCTAACATAAAATCCAATTGTATTAAGTACCTTCTTGCACTGAGCAAAAAATGCAGCTGAACTTGAGTTTTGTCCTATTAACCGTACAGAAGGGATGCTTTAGGGACAACCGTTCCCTTAAGGTAAAACAATAAAGTAGTTTTTACTGTTAATTTTTGTGCACGTATAAACATTTTTCAGTGTTTAACTAAAGTCAGCTCTTAGTTCTCTTCAGAATGTGAGTTAATTCCTCAGAGAAATGGGCATAGTCCTTAAAGGCTGTTGAGAGAACATGACCTTTGGTACCTGTAAATGCAGTAAAGAGGCAGCCTTTCCTGACAGCTGTGGTGATAATCCTCTTTGTCTCTGTTAAGTGATAGCTGATAAGTCTGTGCAGAATTAGTTTGTAATGTTTATTTATCAAACGGGTCTCTTTTCACCCCAGCTAAGTTACTCAAAGTCAGCTTTTTGCATGGAGACGATGATTAGTGTAGATTGCTCATATGTAACATGCAATTTCTTCTGACTTACCTTAGGCTGGTATGCAGGTAGAGGGGCATTGGAGATGGGCTTTAAAGTTTACGCTAGATGTTTTGAGGAAGAAAAAGCAAAAAATGCTGAAACTTAAACATTCCTAGAATACCTTTTACAAAGACTAAACGCAAAGGACCTGTCAATATAACAGTTGTTTTACTTCAGACTGAACGAAGGGCCGTACCCGGATTACCTGCACCCAGCTGTGAGTGGATCGTGGTGCTGAGCAGCGCTGCTGCCCATTCAGATGTGCTGGGAGGGACAGGGGTGCAAAGGCTTTTGTGCTACCTTTTCGTGTCCCAGGGATGGTTCGAGTCCCTTAGCTGTTCCTAGCTTTGTGAGTTAAAGCTGTCCCAGCTCACCAAGAGAGACCTCAGAGAGTGGCTGAGAAAAGCAGTCAAGGCCCTTTGCACTGTCTGAGCGTGCAAAGGAGCCTCATCATGGTGAAGGCTGGCCACTGGAAAGCCTGTTTTTCATAGGATTTTGCCTTGAAAGGTGTCCACCTGAGCCTATCAGCTCCAGTGTGTGAAACATGGCTTGTTCACAGCAGCTCTGAGCACACTGCGAAGAGGTGTGCACGCAGAGGAGGGCTTGTAGGTGCTGCGGGCAGCTTCTCGCTTCTCATGCAGCTGAATGTGGGCAGTGAGCGAGGACTAGCTGCTCAGCTGGGGCCATACCTGAAGCTAGGAGTGGCAGCCTGCTCTCTGTAGTTTTCAGCAGGATATATGACACAGAGGATATAGCTTGAGACTGTGTAGCAGCACGTAAAATGTCATAAAATAGGTAAGTCTCCCGGCTGGCACAATTGCCCTTCTCTATATGAACATGTAGCTCACTTAAGTCACATTTGATCTTGATTTGTCATTCAGGTAGCCTTAAACTGGTTTTGGACATCCCTTTTCAGGGTCCTTGCTGCCCCCCGTCATACTCACAGCAGTTTCAAGCTAGGACTAGAGTGAGGCTGTTCTGGACTTGAGACAAGATGATAAAGCCTGAATTGGAAGAAGGTCCACCACGGTCTCTCTGGGCCAAGCAGAGTCCAAAGTCCTGAATGAGGGATGTGGGCTTCCTACATGGTGCCTGGGAAGCCATGAGGGATCTTAAAAGGATCATCCAAGAAGTGCACAGCTCCTGTACGCTGAGGAGGCAGATGTGGGAATGGGCCAAGGAGATGAAATGCTCAGCTTGTGTGTTGGAGCTCCTCTCTCACTAATGTTGAGGTACCCAAACCAGGCATATAGGAAAGTGCCCTCATCCACTGGGTTTTGGAGTCTGGACCCTATGGAGGGTACCTACAAAATGACTTCGGAAACAAGCAGTCATTCGTTCCCTGTGGTTGCCACTGAAGGACTTGGCTCCTTTCTGTGCAGGACGTCCGTGGTGGGCTCACACGTCCTGGATGAAAGGGAGATAACTCCTGACTGAATTTCCTCCTCACTTGGAGCTGTTTCCTAGGAAGGCCCCCTTGCTACAATTTCTGCGGGTCGATGAGGACCAGCTGAGGGCTGTGTATTGAGCTGCTCACAACAGGGCATTTCTGTCGTATCCTGAAGCCAAACTGCAAACGGACAAGACATTTTCAAGTCAAGCAAGAAGGTAGCTAGCAAGTTTGGAGGTCTCAGGGGCTGCATTTAAATACCTTCTTCAAGTGTGACACAAAGCATATAGATATATGCCTATGTCACACTGAAGTCAAAGGATCGAAGTGCTAAAGCGCTTCACTGAAAGTGGGGAGGAATAACACTGTGCAACGTTTCAAAATGCATCTTAAATGGACAATTTGCCATTGCTTTCATATTACTTTGTGAGCCAGTACTATCCATGAATAACACTTCCTGCTCCCTTCTTGTTTCCCAGACATTCAAAAACTGATGCAGCAAACAGATGAAAGCTCTAAGCTCTATTTCTTAGGAAATGAAAAATAAATGATGTGATAAAATTAATGCACAGAGAACTCACATGGCAGCCCAGCCAGGGCCACACTTCACTGTCAAGCCTTTTCCTTTTTGTTTGCTAATTTACAGTTCTCTCCCCAAAAGGCTTTGTGTGACTGGGCTGGCTTAACAGAGGTGAAAAGAACTTTCTAAGGCAATGAAAGAGTGCATTACCTTTTGTTCAAAGGAAGTGAAGGAGTAGAAAAGGAAAAAGGAAAATGAATCTCATGGTGTTGGCTGAGGAAAGGCAGAGTGACCTCACACTGCTCTCCACTGGGATTATATGATGCACTTCATAGTTTAATGTTGAAGTCAAAGTTTAATGTAGAAATGGGGATGTACACCCAGGACTAAGAAATGGCCCCGTCCTGGGGGCATCCTTGCCCAGAGAACAGGGGACCGGAGCTGCGCGGCAGTGTGTAGGGCACCGTAAATGGGGACATGAGAAGTGCCCCTGCACCGGGACATGTGGAGTACTGCTCTGGTGTGCATAAGTCATTGCAAACATGTGTGAAATGAGTGGGGATGGAGTAGATACAAGAGGCAGAAAATTCAGCCCTGAAGGGAAATGGAGATCTATCATAACTCTAGCTCACGCAGCATCTGTGCCAGTAATATGACATTTTAAGGGTTATTTTAAGTGAAAATTAAACTGTCGGAACTGTATCCCCAAGCAAAGAAACAAGCCGGGGTTAAAAACATGTAGGAATCATCGTTTATCATGACCCACTTTTCCAGCTTCTTTCAGTTATGGTGATGCACGCATGGCCCAGTGGAAGGGACGCTGGAGGATGGTCAGAGAATAGCAGTGTGACAGTGTCCTCACTGTGGAGATGGCAAAGTTGGAGATGGCAAAGCTGGAATAGGATAAACTGGTCTTCATCCCTAGTCATGTTGGGAGGATGTACCCCTTGCTTAAACCCTTTCTCAGCCTAAGTCAGTGTTCTTACAGCGTGGGCAATAAAGGGACTTCAACTAAAACCCGGACAGGAGCCTAGGTTAATTGCCACACAAAGTCATGACCAGATGGTTGCCACCCAACAGAGGAATAATGATTGTATCAAGGTTAATTTAACAGGCTTAGGTCTGTAGGTGGCATGTTCTTAGGAGGCTGTAGCTGAACATTTTGAAACCCGCCTCCCTTTATTTGACCGCGAAGCATACAGACAGAAAGGTTGATTTGGAGTTATGTGTAATATTCCCAGTGCTAGATTAGCACCTCTGAGAATGTGCTTTGCTCCAGAGGTGCCTGTTAAAATAACCGGAGCCATGGTAGCTCTGCAGGGCCTGCAAGGGGACTGCTCCCAGTCTGGGAAGCAAGCTGCCAGGGAGATGGGAGAGGGTATCCCGAGATGGGAATCCTGTGCAGCTGGGAGCAGAAGAGAGAGCATGGGCATGGGGCAAGGTGAGGGCACCCTTCCTCCAGGAGGGTGCTGGGCAGTCACGTGAAGTGCATTTCCACCAGCTGCAAGGGCACTTGACAGCAAAGTGCGCTGCAGCATGCTGTGTTGTACTTCTGCTGGGTTGAGCTCCCTCAGACGGATAGATACACAGGGTCAGGAGGCATCTCCTGCAGTTACCCATTATTTCCCAAAAGTAAAGTGTGGTTAAGGTTGAGGAAATGTCTGCAAACCTCTCATTTTTTTTTTTCAGCTGTCTGTGTTCCTGCCTACTAGCAATCCAAATATTTCCGGCATGCTTGTCGGCCATGTGACCTGTTGGCTCCTTTGCCTAATTTCTGTGGCCACATCTACACTGTAATTACTGCTGAGACCATGATTTACCCAGAGACATGCGAGCCGGGTCTCCGCTGACTAGCTTGGGCACTATGGGCAAAAAGGTGTAGCAGCAGGAAAGCCAGGGCAAGTGCAGATCATGAGAGGGACTGCACGGCTAATGGTTGTCAACGGTGAACACTGAAGCTTAACTTTACTTCTTGCATTTTGACCATATTGAAATCTGAGCCAGGTTCTTAACAGGATCAGGTGTGCTTTTTACCATGAATTGGAGAAAACAGTCATGTAGTTGACTACTCTTATGCCCTTCACCACCACTCCCCAGCGCAAATGCTCCTTTTGCAGCCTGAGGCAGTAGAGGTGTGGGCACATGGTGCCTTCTGCAGCCCCTGCCACTGGGACACTCATCTGGAGATGGGACAGACCACCATGATCTGTGGTGTCTTCTGTCCCCAGCCAGGCCTGGTCTGTCAGGGCCCAAATTGGTTTAAAAAAAAAAAAAAAGAAAGTAAAACTAAACCCAAGCAACTGTAGACAACTGTTAGCTTTCACAGTTACTCCTGAGTTACATTGAGAGGGTGTGAAGAGAATGAAGACTTCTATCTCTGAGCAGAGATTGCGGGGGCAAGAGGACAGAGGAGTCTAAGAAGTTCTGAGCTTTTAGAAAGGAAGGCTGTGAAGCATAGAAATGGCAATGGGTTAGAAAATTTTATCTACTGTCATGTATAAGACTAGTTAAAAACTTCCAGCGGGGTTTCCTTATATCAGCATTTTTTCCTGCGCTGTAGTCACAATCTGTCCCTTGATAGATATGTTGCTGCTTTAAAATTACGACTTAGATAGAACAATGGAAAGAACTTGCTGCTTTATTTTGAGCACTGGGCAATAGCAACCTTTTCAAGCCAACTGCACACAGGGCTGGAGAGAGAGATTTAGAAGGCCATTGCAGATGTGGCAAGGTGTCATCCCTGCGGAGGAGAAGACATTGGTGGCATCGAGAGGAAGTTGGTGGCATTGAGACTGGCAGCTCCTCCCCTCTCAAAGAAGTTCAGCACCCCAACTGGCAACCAATGTGTCTAGGCTACACCAATTCAACTCAAGTCTGAATCCCTTGGAAATCCCTGTGCTAACTTCCCAGCAGGCCATTGCTCTTGTGTTAATTCTCTTCTTGCTGCTGCTATACTAGTAAATGAAACACGCCTGGGACGGTTTGTTGGCACTGAGGCCTCCTGGCAAGGAATGACATATATCCACCCACTTTATCACCTAAACCCAGGGTGTTCACCTCCAGCTTGACCCCTAGACTCAGTCCTTCACCCCGATAACTTCCCCGCCATCCCCAGGAAAGTGTGTGGGAGAGCGCTGGCTGGCCCGAGCCTAAACGACACCAAGGATTACTCTAACAACTAGTCTGAGCAATTGAGTTTCATTGCGTAGGATCATGCCTGTTGAATCTGTTAGTCTAGATGTGACCCTTGTGACTGTACATGTAAATCTTTTCCAGGACAGGACAATCAAACTTAATATTTTTATATTTTCTCTAATTTGCTAGAGACTCAGTCATGTAAATTAGATGTACCCAGTTCCTCTTTCTAGTCAACCATTCCTAAAGTCGTCTGGTGTCTCTAGCAGGCAGTGCTTCATTAGAAGAGCTTGTATTGCCTCAGGAAGAGGTGACAAAGGATGATCAAAGCACATGGGTTCTTCTTCATCCTTGTTTGCTTCCTGAGTAAGTCTGGTCAGTGTTTGAGTGCATTTCAGGCCATCCTCATCCTCATGCAGAGCAAGGGATGAATCTGGCCCTTTGTTTGCTTGCTGCTGAAGCACCTTACTGCTAATTAACAGAATAATTTAATTACCATCAGGCAGAATCCATGTGGTTTTGTTCCCTTAGGGGATAAGAGGAGGGCAGTAGGAAGCCAAACAGGTAACATTCTCTTCTGATACTAATTCTCTAGGGCATGGTCCTGATTTCTGGAGGCTGCTTCAGCCTATCTTCTCAAGATGCTTTGAATCTGAGGAAGAAATAAAAGTTGGAGGGTGAATAAAGTTTGCATTTTGAGGGGCTGGTTGGCTTTGACTGCCTATTAGTTTCCTCAAGTGTGAGGGGGAGTTTTAGAGCACAGAGACTGTAAACAACTTCCTAATGGTTTAGAGCAGAACTTGGGGAAATAAACCAAGCAGTTTTCCAGCTGAAGACAGATGTGTGCAACGTTGTCCTCTTCTGCAATGACGGGATCTTCATATTATTCAGGGGAACAAACACTCGCCACTGCAGATTTTAAGTGAATGGATGAGCAAAGTGTTAATGAACTGCCATTATAAACCTATGTTTTTACCAGCTATGCAAATCGGTATGATAGTTTTCTAATATATTCACAACATTGCCTTTTTTTAAATTCAGGTTTGTTGGAGGAAGAATTTCGGTATTCTGGACACTTTCTTCTCTATGAAGAGAAGTATTCTGGGATACAACAAAGAAATGAAACATCTCTTAGGTCGCCGCAGTCTATCTGGACTGAGAAATCATTTGACCGCAGTTTGAAGTCTTCTTCTGTCTCTCTTCTTGAATGGCACCGGCAGTGCACTTGCTGTGATAATGTTGCTTTTTGTTTGGTAAAATCTACTGCTGTAATTAGGGCTTCTGTTTTTTCCCTGGAATATTGCTGCTGGTTATTGTTGAAGGGGGAAAAAGCATGCACTTCTTTCAACACTATACTAGTATGAAGTATCCTGTGATTATTATTTTCAATTAATGTTAAGAGTCGAACAGTACAGTTTTGGCACAGTTTAAAGTGCGAACAAGCCGAATTAGACAAGAGATTACACATTTTTGGCATTCTGGCATTAGCTAAAACAGTTTAAGCCTTGTCTTTGGTGGTGGTCTTAAATAAAATGGAATGTGAATGTGGAATTTGTGGCGGGCTCTGGAATACCACGCAGTGAATTTCTGCCTTTATAAGAGAGTTCCTAATTCCACATATTAACATGTTGGGCTATCTTACTAAAAGTGAAGTTACGCTGATTAGTTACACTACAGAAGCTAAAGTATGTACATCTGCTCGAATCACGCATTTAGTAGTAAGAATAATAGCAAACTCTGCTCGTGTAACTTTTCACTTTAAGTGTCTCTACATGTACATAACTGACACTGCAGCTGGGAGTATTTTTTTTTAATTTATTTTTATTTTATTTTAAATAAACAGAATTCAAAATGTTTATTTTTAAAGTTATTTCCTCCTCTCAGATTACAAGAATTTCCCCTCTTTCCCCACTAAAGTGAACTCTGCTTCTAAAATAAAAATATTTATGAATGGAACTCGAAAGGTAAATTCTTAAACTTTCTTTTAAATATGCTGTTACACAATAAAGTTCCCTTTATTGATTAAGCCCAGGTGGTCTCCTAGCACAGCAAACAGATATTTCACAAAGCTTTATTATGCCTCATTAGAATTCACTCCTTTAGAAGATTTCTAATTATATTGTCTAATAAAACTAAACCTTAGAAGCTATTTGCATATTATATGAAGAAATCTCATACAACAAACTCACAGTGGATTCAATTAACATAATAGCTAATTATATATCCCATCAGCCTTTAGAGTAGCTCAGCATTCATGTTGCTCCTGTTTTAGCCTAGAGCAAAGGAGGTTTGAATTTTCACTTCTAAATATTGACTTTTAACTAATATCAAAAATGATTTGAACACTTTTGTGGATGAAAAGATAATGATTAAACTACATGAAACATTTTAAAAGACTTATTTGAAAGTCTTTGAAACAATTTCTATTTAAACTTAAAGCTTCGCATATTATCCGTTCCGAGTCTCTCTATATTTTTAAAACACAACCAGATATGTGTAATTGTTTTGACAAATATTTGATTGACAGCTCAGTTATTTGGAAACTGCCCACTTCCTGCAGTTACATGTTGTGTATTTCTCCTTGCAGTTTGTAATGCAATTGTATTCCTGGCTTGCTGTGGTATCTATCAATCAAGAAATTTAAGGCTAGATTAACAGAGACATAGTAATGAACAGGCATTTGAGCACTCTGTAATTGACTGTTATTAAGGTGTTGTCATAGGAGCCCGTAATGAATTCTCGTGTTTTGTTTTGAAAATGGATAAGATGATACTCCAGAAAAACAAAAGCAAAAAACCTTAAAAAAGGAAAAAATCCCCAAAGGCTATCTTCTTCTTTTTTTTTTTCCTTTTTAAAGATTTCACATGCTTTGAAGGTTCTCCCAATTTCAAAACGTTCAGTAGAAAAAGCAGGGAGTTAAGGATCAGATTTCATGACTTATATGAAAACTTAAATCCTGCATTTGTCAACGTGCCCACCAAATGTAATGAAAAATCTGCTGGCTTTCATATTTATATTTTTCCAAAAGATAGCAGATAAAGTTTGTTGCAGAGTAAATGGTTTTCTCCCGTTACAATGATGGCTGCCTCTTCATTCATATTTTAATGAGGCTAGTATCTCCGAGACAGCTTTTTCGGGGTGGAGGCCCATGTCTCCGGTACAATTACAATAGGAGTTGCTTTATTGACAAGTACTATTCAAAATCTTCACAGTATAGAAAGAAAGGCTTTAGTTTTCCACCACTTGTCCAAATACTTATTCCTCTCTTACTATTAAAACACTTTTAGAAAGGGGACTCTCAACTGTGTAGAGCCCTGCACAACCGGACAGAGCACATCTCAGCAAAAAGGTTGAGTTTAAATTCAAGTTGCTTTTATTTCTCCAAAAAAACTTACTAGGCAAAACCCAAGAAGCAGGCAGCAGAAATTATTAGATTATATCGATAGCTGCTGCGCGCTCAGGTTGGCAAGAAATGTGCTACTGCAATAACAGCTTCTGCTGAGAGCGTGCAGCTGATTCCAAACAAATTGCCTGAAAGATAAAGTTATTTGGAGATCACACATCCAGTGTATGTATTATTAAACAGAAAGGAAAAATAAGTAAATTTAACTGCTGGCGAGTTATGCCCGTATGTTTTTATTAATCTTCCTTGTGTGTTTGCTCTCTCTAAAATACTTTTCATTACGGTAATGAGGGAATACATCCCAAATCTGATGCTACAAACAGGATATATTCTGCATGAGCGAAGACACATATATATAGGTGCCACAACGCGAGAAAGCACTTTGCCAGGAATATAAAAGCAAAATTAGGCCGGTAAACGCGCAGGGTCCCTCGCAAGGACCGTGAGGGCCTCTCCAGGCGTTGGAAGCGTTTTCCCACGGGTCGGTGGCTGGCTTTTCCGAACGCGCCGACATCGGGCATTCGTGAGCGCCCCGCGGTTCAGGCGGGAGGCCGCGTGCGGGCTGCTCGGCCACCTCGGCTCTGGCTAAGGCGCGCTCGCGGCGCAGGGGGCAAGAGCGCCCACGGCCGCCTGCTTGACGTCCCCCGGAGTATAGACCTGGAAATCTTTTTTTTTTTCCAGAATTTCAAGAGGAAATCCCTTTTGCTTTTCACACTCTCTCTCTTGGTAAAGAAAGTAGCTCTCCCGGACAGCTGACTTAAGTTCCCGCCGTGGAAGTAGCTTTCGGAGAGGGTGGGAAATTTAGGATCATTTATTGCTGTAGCAATCAGATTGCAAAAATCCCTCCTGCAGGAACGGGGACCTCAATAGCAGTGAGGCCGGGGCTGAAATTAGCTGCTTGGGTCGGCTCTTCGCTCCTGTAGGAAGGGGGCAAAACCATCCTTTCATGTGCGTTGTTCAGTTTATTTTGCAAATCTACAAACTGCCACTTCTTTCTGTTTGGTGGGCAAAGCATTTGTCCAATATCTGAGTTATCTTTTTCCCTTCTGACCCCCAAAGGAGGGCGAAACACCAGCGTTTGCTGCCCGAGTTTGAAGCACAACTTTTGAAAGCACGTTCCACCGCCAGGAGCTTTTTTCGGCTTATGGGACACGGTGTTTTCATTAAAAGAAAAAAAAAATATTTGCATCCCAGAGGATGAAACAGGCTTTTAATAGCAAAATGTGGTTTGTCTGAGCCTGTCGTTACTGTAAAATAGGTTATGCTGCCCTACAAACAGGTTTGGGAGCTAAAGACTGAAGTCATGCTTTTTTGGTTTGGTTTTTTTTTTGATGCACTGTTTGCTTCTCAGCCCTTTTTTTTTTTTTTGGCTTTTCCCAGGTTTCATAAAAAGTAGACTCCACATCCAAGAACGCGACCGGGGGAGGGAGGGATTTCATAATGGGGCCTAGTTTAAGAAGAAGGCGGCGAAGGGGGAAAGAAGGGGAGGGGGGAAAAACCCTCTAAGCTTTAATTTTAATTCTCCTGCCTTTATTTATCTGATTTGTGGCCAGATGGTGGTGAAGCAAGGAAACCCTTTGTGCCAATGAAGCGCACATGTGAAAAGTGCTTCTGTAATGTAATCATTGAGACCGGAAGGGTTCATACTGTGTCTGAAAAGAGACAATAGAGACTGGATATATCAACATTGCAGAAATCGAGTTCATTTGCGATTCAGCCCCTTTGACTATGGTTGTCATGAAAACTTCCTACTTTGATCAGCAGAGGGTGGAGAGAAGAAACCTTCGGCAGGGCCCCGGGGCGGCGTTCGCCGCGCACTTGGCTCCGGTTCACGCCTCCTTCCGGAAGAAGCAACAGGGAGAGGAGCATCTTCTGCACCTTGACCTGTCTAGACGGGCGCCAAGTTTCTTTTTTGTTTTTTTCTTTTTTTTTTTCCCCCTTCTTTTTTTTTTTTTTTCTTCTTTTTGTTTCGGTCCCCGGTCTCCAAGGGCGCAGGATGCTCTTTGAGGCTGGGGAGCCCGGGCGGCTCCGGCTCGGCGGCCGAGGGCAGCAGCAGGGCCGCCCCGGGCGGCGCGCGCGGCCGGGGCCCGCCTGTCCCGAAGCCGGGCTGAGAGAGCAGACCCTGGGAGAAGCTGGGGGTTCGCCAGCTTCTTCTCTCGGCAGAGACCCCCCCCGGCCGCCGCCTCCCGTTGCAGGCGAGCGGTCACCCCTTCGTCGCCCCAAGGGCGGCCGGAGCCGGGGCTGACGGCGTTGACGGGGCGCGTAGAGAGCTGCGCCGGCGGCCGCCCTCTCCTCCTGCCGCCGGCCGCGTCCGCCTCGCTGGCCGACAGCCGTGCCGAGGGGCTTTGGCAGTATGATGAGACCCCCCCCCCCCCCCAAAAAAAAAAAAAATCAATTTTTTGCCTCCCATAGGTTCCTTCAGCAGGGGCAGAGACCTGCTTCGCGGAGCTGTTGGAAAGGCGCGTGCGCGGGGGTGTCAGCGGGGACGGCTGCCAGGGGACCCGCAGGCTCCGGACGGGACGTTGCAGAGAGCGGCGCCTAGGCGAGGAGAGCAAACCCGCGGCAGACTTTTTTAAAAAACTCTCTTTTTTAATCCGATGCTTGCAAACCATTTGAAATTTGCGGTAAGCCTGCATAGCAAAGTAGTCACATTTTATTTTTAGGTGAAAGCGGTGCTAGTCTCTCCGCGGTTTGTTGCGTCGTGCGTGACAGCGTTGTTACGTTCCTGCCGATGGTGCGCTGATTTAAGATCCTGGCCGTATTTTAACGTACTCTGTACCGGCTTCTCAGGGAAACAAGCCGAGTGGTTTGAGCTGATACTGCATTTTTATGACGTTATTTAGAAAGGTGTTTGGATCTATCTAGCGCTTCATAAATATGAATAAAGCATTTACGAGAGGCGCGCCGCTCGCCGAGGTCGCCCAGGGCTTGTACCGTCCGCTCTCCGTTGCTGTGTTTCAAACCGCCTCAACTGCAGCAGCGCCAAACTGCGTTTTACCGCGGGAATTTTGAGAAGCGCTTAAATATAAATCAGCGCGCTGCAGAAAGTTGGCTTACGTGGCGGAAATAAGGGAACTGCGGCGCCAGGGAAAAGCCCGAATTGCTACTAAAGTAGTTTCCAATATTTACAGGCAAACTAGGGAAGGAGGGGAGGTACGGTCCTCTTCTTGCCCGGGGCCTTGCTGAGCGGAGACAAATTTTTCTGCACTGGTTGCGCGGCATGGCTGTAGGCTGAGCTCGGCAGGCTTAGGCGCTCTGGCTGGCTTAACGCCAGTCCCTTCCTCGAATATTTTTTGTTTAGGCGTTGGGTGTTTTTTTAGCTTCAGCAAACCTGCGTGCAGAAAAGCACGCACAAAAGAGCTGAAAAAAGAAAAAAAAGGAAAAAAACAAAAGGAAGGAAAAGGCCAGCGGCGCGGGGCAGCGCTCGGCGCGGTCCTGCGCCCGGTGTCGAGAGCGGGCGAACCCGTGCCGGAGAGCCGGCGCGCACATGCCCGGGGCCGCCGCGAACGGCGCCAGCGCCGCTTAACCCAGCTCCGCTTTATCGTTAGTTGTGGCAAATGCTTAGTGTGGTGGGATGGGGTGGGGGGGGTTTTTTTGGGGGGGAGGGGAAAAAAAAAAAAAAGAGGGTCTTTTTGGTATGGGATGTGACTTTTGTAAAGCAGATTTTTTTTTTTCCCCTCCTCCCCCCGCTCTTCTTTGGGTGTGTTTTTCTCCCCGGCCGCTCACTTTACCGCGCTTCCCCTCGCTGGCGGGGGGCGCGGGCCGGGGTTGTCGGAGGGTGCCCGGCGCAGCGAGAAGGGGGCCCTGCTCCCGCCTCCTGCCCGCCGCCGTACAAACGGGCTCATTTCATCCAAATTCCAAGCGCATCCTTGCCCTGAATATCGAGTCGGGGTGGGAAGGGGTTTGGTTTCCCTTCCCCTTCCCCGAGCGGCTGGGATTTCTTCCCAAGGTGAACGCTTTTTTTTTTTTTTTGGTCCAAAAACGGCAGCGTAATTCGGGAAGGGGGGGGGGGGCTAGGACACCCCGGCGGGGACCGGAGCCCCCCTCTCCTTAGCGGAGGGTCGCGGCGGCCGGCGGTTTTATTTCTGGCTGGACAAAACGGCACAACACGAGCGGCCCCTGCTCTTCTCGTTGCCCGCAGCGCGGAAGCCTGGCCGAGGAGGAGGAGGAGGAGGAGGAGGAGGAGGAGGCGGAGGAGGAGGAGGAGGAGGAACGGTGCTGCCTTCTCGCCGCCCCGGCGGCGCGCAGCCCATCTCGCTGACAAGCGGCGCCGTGAAAAACCAGGTACTGTGTCTGATGTAACATGTGCTCTCGCCGCAGCCTCTGCCTTTTTTTTTTCCAACCCCCCCCTTCTCTTTTCCCTCCCCTCTTCCCCCCCCCCCACCCCCAAAAACCTCCCCAAAACCCAGCGTACCGCTTTGGAGCAGCAGAGCGCTGCGCAGGCGAAGGGTTGCGCTGCTGAAAAGACGCTACATGACTTTTTTCCAGGAACGGCCCCCCCCCCCCCAACCCCCCCGGCCTGCAAGGTTTTTAGTGCTGCTCTTAATTCTTGCCTTGCGTCTGAGCGCGCCCCAACTGCGCCGGCCGGCGAAGGCGGCGGCTCTGCCCGCCGGCGGTAGCGCAGTCATTTTCACTCCCGTACCTAGCTGTGGTGTTAGCTCAAAGTCAGGAAGGAAAACAACCTTCTTGCCACCAAACGCAGGGTTTTGGGGGGGGGGGTGGTTTTTTTCCCCGCAGTATAGTTGCTGACCGGGGCCGCTCAGCTGACCCGGGGACGGTAGGAGCGAGGGTTTGGAAAAGGCGCTGGACCGTCTTTGCGATCGCTTCGCCGGCCTCAGGGAAGGGTCTCCAGCCCCCCGGCATCGCCGGCTAGGAAGGCTGTATGTAAAAACGTTGCCTTCCTCTGTAAAATATTTCGCTTTCAAGCACGTAAGGCCTCTTTTAAATCTTGACAAACTAGGAAGATGCTTGCAGACATCAGTTTTGGCCTGTTAGAAATCCTCCCCTCCTTCACTAGTTGTTGCTCTTGTTTCCAATGGTTTTTTTTTTCTTACTTTTATATTCATTTCTGAGTCTAAAAAGCACCTCACTCAAGGTGCTCAGTACTCCGAGATGATAAATGACGTTGGATTATGCTTTCTCGATGTGCTGCCTTCAGTGACAGAATACGCACGCAAGTATTGATCTCAGAATCAATGCTTGTAAATACTGGCATGTGGCTTTTTGAGATTTAAAGTCTACAGTAATTATTTGTGATGCAATAGCCACAGACCATGGAAGTGCTAAAAGCTGATGAAAGCTGGCTCACTAGGAGCTCATAGAAACACGTATGCCTACTTGTTCTTATATGCTTTAGTTGCATTTTTAATACCTATTGAAAAAGCATAACCGCTGGAGGGCTGGAGGGCTCCGTGCGTAATGACACAAAGTTGTCGTTATAATCTGTGCAGACAACAGATGTGTGAAAAATAAACTTTCCCCAAAAGTTCTGATTTTTCAGAAATGTTTTTGAGGTCAGTACGGAGCTGCTTTCTCTGACGTCAAAAGGGCAAATACAGCGAGTAATGAATTATTCTGAAAACAACACACTTCCTCCTAAATGGACAGCATTATTTTTGATAGTGTGACCCATAAAGGAAAACTTTCCGGGCAGTTCAGATACAAAAAAAACCAAAAATGCGGACAGGATAACGTAGAAAAATAATCATCGTGCAGATACATTTCTCACAGGATACTGGGGTAAATCTCCCCTCCTCCTTGGCTACGCCGTGGCCGAGCCTGTAAGCGTTAGCGTTTTGGAGAGCCATCTGCAGACTTGTGCGTCGTCCGTGCTGCTGCAGAAACGCTAGCCGAAGGCGCGCACAAAACGCTGGCACCAAAGCCCCCGCTTGTAAAACCTCGCGCCTTTTTTGTTGTTGTTGGTGGTGGTGGTGGTGGTGGTGGTGGTGATGCTCCTGGAGCTGCTGCTCAGCCACAGCTTTCCGGTTTTTTGGCCTTCAAAATCACGTTTGGGGTTTAAAAGCCGGCGCGCGGCCCCCGCTCCGCCGGGGAGCAGCCGGGAAGCGGTTTCGGGCCCGGCGGCAGGAGCGAGGGCCCGTTCGCGCGCACGGCCCCGCTGCGCGCCTCTCCCTGCCTGGGCCAACGTCAACACTGGTCTGCAGAGGCGAGAGGCGTTTAGTTTTCGGACCCTCTTCCTGGCTGCCGTTCGCTGCACGAAAGCGGGAGCCCTCCCCGCGGCAGGCCTGAATGAGGTGCTTGCGAAAGCGGTGGAAACGCTACCGAAACGCGGGCGAGAAATGAATCTGCCGTTGCCCCTGTCGCCTGATTGTCCGTTTAGGGGAAAAAAAAAAAAAAAAAGAAAAACCATCAGGACGTTGCAGGATAAACAGAAGACTGAAAAAACAATTTAAAAAGCCACAGTGACCTTTTTTTTGCAGCTAATCCCTGTAACAAGGTCCAAAGAGGGAGTGAAAAGAAAAGTATGAAATTCCATCAAAAATAATGAAAATGCCTCCCTGGATGCGGCAGCATTTAGAAGCGGGGAAAGCAAAGCAGTGGTACCTGCAGTCGCGGGGCAATGCCCGCCGGGATTTTTCCAGGGAAAATAGATTCAGGCTCCCAGGGAGGTGGAAACTGTGGTTCTTCGAACTTGGGTCGAGATACCTGCCAGCTACGGAGCGCGCACATGTAGCTTACCAAAGAATACAACTCGCAGGATACAATGGGAGTTATGTTATTAAGCCTTATCTATCTTACAATGGTAATTTTCATTAATACATTGTACTAAAGTAATATTAGAGCCTTATCATCTTACTGTAAATTACTGGCTGTTTTTATTCAGAGCTCCATATGCTCATCCAAAATACCCTTTTAAACTTTTTTGGGGGCAAACTGTCCGACTAAACAACGGACAGAGTATGTAAAAGCACTCCATGGGCCACTTGCAGATTTTGAAGCATTGGATTTCACTAGAAAGCAAAAAAAAAAAAAACAAAAAACCTCAGTGATGTAATCTTTTCCTTCCCGTGCTTTTAATTCTGGTTTTAAAAGCTCCATATGCGAGCATGGCTTATTTCTTGTGGCCCAACACAGGCTTATTAATATTGTTGCAATCAAATCCTATGGTACCCTGGTAAAATAACACGGGATGCAGGGTCCTCTCAGCCGACAAACAGGCCGTTAGCGGAAGCCACGCATATACGAGGGGGGGGGGGAAACAAAACCCTTCTCCCTAAGTCACGTTTAGCCCTTTTTTTTTCCAATCCAAATACCTGACCAGGACCGCTTCCGGCGGTTGCGCCGCGCGGCTGCACCTCGATCGGTTCGTCCCCATCCCGAAAACGGGCCGTCCCAACCCGCCGAGGCCCACCTGCAGCTCCCCTCCGCTCCTCGCCCCCTCCGAAACCTCCCGGCTGCTTTTCGAGGATACGGCCTCTTCCCCCCCCATCCCCATCCCCGTCCCCGGTCCCCCGGTCGCCCGTCCCCGAGTGGGAAGCACAGATTGCCACCGGAGTCCGTGAAGTAGCCGAGCGTTGGCTGAGCTCCCCGCTCCTCTCGTTTTCGTTGCTGGTTGAAGTCAATTTTTTTTTTTTTTGGGGGGGGGGGGGGGGGGGGAACGACCTTCCCGCGTTTGTGAATATTTTTCATCGGGGTAGTTGTGGCTCTGTGGCGTGTCGGTGGCGTTTCGGTCGGTGTTGAACGGTGCTAGGAGGGAGGAACGCTTGGGCCAAGGAGAAACCAGAAACCGGCTAGGGATTGTGCTAATGTATAGACTAGTGCCAGATGATTTATAAGTGGAAAATAATGTAATACCACGTCTTTTATGAGTGGTGAAAGCTACTGTTTAAATAACACCAGGACTTCTGCTATGGCCTTTTTTTTTTTTCATGCGCTGCCAGCTATAAAAATATTCTGTTTCGCTAAAACCTTCCAGTCCTGGTTTTATCTTAAAAGTCACTTAACTCAAGTGTTTCTTTATTTGGCTGTTTTGGAAGTTTGAATATAATGTAGGCACCCAATGCTGAGTTATACAAGAGTGAAACAAAACACTTGCATTCAACCGCAAAGAAATATAGAAGCCTCTTTCTGCACAATTATCACTCAAACTATTGTGTTTTTGCAAACTGATACTTTCTAGGAGGCTAGTTCTCAGTGAGAACTACTCTCCTGGAGAGTTTAACAAAGCTAGGAGCTACATCAATTAAAAGCAACTAAAATGTCTGTTATGTGTATGTGCAGAATATTAAACTTCCATTAAGCCGTTTACCATTTACCTTAACACCCTCTGCTAGATGACGGAAAATAAAGGCGCTATATTGGTTAGGAAGCTGTGATTTAATGTTGCCACAGTACTCTGGACTTACATATTTTCTCACATTTTTCTCACCACGCAACCAGGAAAGAGAACAGTATATAGAGAGATTAGCGTTTTAGTCCCCTGCCCTGCAATAGGATCTGCTCGCGCAGATTTCAGTGAACATTACAAGGGATTGAAAGATCCATATTGGTAGCTTTTATTAAAGAACTGGGCCGTGACACTCCTTGTTTTAAAATACCAACTTTGATTAAAAATGGATTTTAACTGTAGCAATAAGATTATACTCAGAAGACGCGTAAATGCTAATTTAAACGCTAACGTGAGCCACACCGGAGAGGGATGGCATGTTTTGCGTGTTTGCTAGCGCGGGTTAAATTTTTCTTAGGGCATAATATGCCTAGCTGAGTTGTCAAAGACTGCCCCGCGAATAAGGGCGGCCAAGGGAGGACGCGGAAGCGCCCCGAGCAAGGCTCAAGCCCCGCTCGCGCGGCGGTCGGGCCGCGGGATCGCTGCGAGAACCGGTGCGCTCCCTCACTTGGGCTGCTAATAACTATTTCTCGGTAAACTCTCCGTGTGTGTTTGTGTGATGTGATAATTATTAGAGGCTCCGGTGTTGTGCAGCTCCTAGTGGGATAGCTTTTCAATTAAAAAGAGCGCTGCTACATAGTATTTTAAACATTTTGCAGAAATGTCACCTCACCTGGGGTTGCACAAGTCGTATTCACTGCATTTCAGAGAAGAGTTGGACCCTGAATTATTTAACACGTTTGAGGACAGGAGTTGAGGACAGATTTTCTACTGTATTTTTGGTTTTGTTTTTTTTTTTTTAATTCTTCAGGCTCAGTTTCAAAATCTAGGAAAATGACTGAACTCGTGTCGTGGTTATACCTCACGCTATTACCTGTTTTGGATTTATTGGGCAAAAGCATTTTAACGTACTGAGTATTTTCATCTTAACACTTTCAGGGAGGGGAGTGCTTTAAGAAGAAGAAGTATATTTTTCCAGTCAGAAAATTATATTTTTATTTAAAAAATGAGTACTCTTAACAAAACTTACTGTTCACAGCATGAGTAAATGACATGCAACTTCTCCTTCCTTAGGTGTCTGCGAAGAACTTGCTCCTCACACAGAGCTGGAGAAGAGATCAGCTACTCATTTTACAGGGTGAAGTAAGATGACAACACCATTTTTTTCTTGTGTAATCAAGTACTGATTGCTTTCTTTTCTTGCCATTGTAGTGCCTTCTGTATTTTTTACTTTTTACTTTAAATGTGCACACACTCCGTATTCTCATTTTTCATTTTAGGTGGTTTTCTATTAAAGAAGTTAAAACTGAAATATGCAGAGTTGTTGCAAGAACGTTAATAGGGATTTGCCTACTGGCCTTATTTCTTGTGGTTAAATTTTGTTGTACTCCAAGGTATTCCTCTCAATTGTGCTGATTTTCACAAAATCAACATCTGTTTGTAAAAGAATTAGAGAATGTAAAAGTTGATGTTTCTGCTCAAACAGAAAAAGATAATGAATACAATTGCAATAAACCTGTTACGTTTTCATTTTTCATTACTCATTTGTTTTAACAGATAATCAATTTGTATGTACTTTGGTGCTAGAAAAGAGTTTAGAGTACTGCTGAGTTTATATTTCTGCTCTTGAGATGTTGATGGGAAACTTTCCAAATATTTATCCTTCTAAAGGTGAAATAACTTAATGGAATGTGCGTAGTTTCCTTAAAACAAACCGTTCCTTAAAATTTCCGTATGAAAGCACTACTGATCCCGATATAAGTGTTCGTAGAACCTGCAGTCGTGATTGCTGTAATAACGTCTTAAAATTAAAGTTTTCTTGATGGAGAAATGTCAAAAAACAACAAAATATTCCGGATAGGCCATATGCCTTTCACCAGGGATTTTTGGTACAAAATATGTATTAATAAGCACAAAATATTTGTTTATAAATTTGCTTATAAATACTTTGCAATATAATTTTCTTATACTCAATATCAGCCTGTGGATGTATTAATAATCTGCCCACTAATAGCGTACCCAGTAAAAATCTTTGCTTAAAGTAATATTTCTTTGCTCATTAGAAACATGTAAGTATACTCTGCACTCATTCCACCCGTACAACACGCAGAGCTGTGGTCGCAGATCAGGGTGCTGGTGTGTGCCCCAAATGACGAAGTGTGAGAATATGTGCTTCAGGCTCAGACATCCTGTGAAAATACTGTTTAGAATGGCTCGAATTAGTTAACCGTTGTTTTAAGGTAACAAGGATAGGGCATTCAAAATGGTAGGACGGTACAGGAAAATGTTTAGAGGAAGAGTAAGCTTTATAACCCCCTAAAATTTCTAAAAATATATATATCACCCTTAGTGTAGTCTGAGTGACCGCTGAAGAATATAAAATACTAAATTGTGTTGTGGAAAAAAATGATTACAAATCTATTGGTATATATCTTTTTTTTTTAAGTTTAGTTACAGATTTTTTTTCAATATTTGCAAAATTAAGTATTTAAACAATAACACGGCCCATCCCTCAGTTAGTGTAGATTGCTATTTGTTCACAGGAGCTATTCGAGCAACACTGATTTACATCAGTGTAACACCTGGTTCCATAAATTTGTTACACAAAGGTTTGCTGCCTGATTAAATGTTTCCAAAGGTGCTGTAAGTTTTTTCTCAGTGTGGTATATTTTCTGCCATTTCTTTCTCACGGTTCAGTTTTGCAGAATGCTTTGGCAAAAGGTACAGCGTGAGCATCACTGGGCAGCTGTACTATATAAGCTGGAAACACCTTCAGTTTTTAAGGAAGGCTTTCTTCACACTTAACTCAATATCCTCTTTCATGTATATGCAAGCATGCGTTTTTAAAGTAACTTTTAGATCTTTGAACTGTCTTTCTACTTCACTTTTCTGTGTGGGTTCAAAATGGCCAACTGTTCCTGAGGTGGGGTCTTTGACATCGATATTGAAATGGGTTGCCCCCTCACCCCATGTGCAGAACGTAAAGCCTGAGCACTTACGCCTTCAGCTGGCTTGGGTAAAGTCAGGTAGCAGGAAAACGCTTCTTATCCAGACTCAAGTATAAAACTAAATTGAAGGGTTTGGATTCACCCCTTATCTACACTTTGTGAAATCTGTTGGTTTTGTGAGGGGACAGGAAAGTCAGACTTCATCCAAAGTGCATTTAAAAAGCATATATTACAAGGTGACATAAAAGGAACACAGACACTTGGAAACTAGACAGATGTTTTGAGGCCTAGCTAATTTTCAGAATGTCCTAATCACCTTATTTTTAATCATCTCATTTTTCTGTGAATTTAAAAATATTTTTCCTCTCTCCAGTTTCCTCTCTTTATTATTCGATGGGAGAGACTCATGAAAGCAACAAAGAAAACTGATTATTGAGGAGTGCAGCATAGTGCAAGACACCAAGCATTACCAAAAGACCAAAATAAACAAAGCAGGATAGAAATAACAAATGATTTTTTTAGAGGGGGGTCTTTTCTCTTTTAGAAGGAACTTATACGTTGTCTGTAACAGCAACTGTTGAATTATTTCAGACAGATGGATATGCACTCTGAATTCCTCACGATCATGATATAAAAGAGAACGTGACTACCTGTTCGGGTGGCTTTACTGAACATCCATTCCTCTAGTGCCGTGCTCGATGCGTGCAACCAAAGTTAACGTGGTTTATACAAAGAAAATACTGCTAGGCAGCAGTATTCGTATATGGACCTTCAATACGAGCGTCTTTATTTAAACGACAGTTTGCACATTTGCGTTCTGTCTTCATTTCACAGTGATAAACTACTGGACGATTTTTGTGTCACATCGTATCCTATTTACACATCAATGATAAGATAAGGGCCAGATTCATCGCTGTGTTATCCCAGTCCTATACTAGCGTAACTCCGGCGCAACTGGAGCAATGCTGTAGTGGACCACGTCTGCTATGTACCATGACCAGCTTGCAAAGGACCTTGGGGTAAATATTCAGATTCAGTTTTAATATCTCATTAGTGAAGCAGATATTGAGAAGCAAACTTTAAATTTGTGAGGCTCTTTGTGAAGCACGCTGAAGTAGAGTTCAAGAAGAAATGCTCTGCCTGAAAAAGGATTCATGCATTTTATCTTTTGTGAGTTAGCAGATTAGGTAAATGGTATGATAAGAAGTGGGCTGCTTGGGATTCCGTATATCTGGATATTTATATTGCTATCATATCTCAGTGAGTAGTGAAATACTATTGCTTCACTGCTAATAAAAAGTAATCCGCTATAGTAACTAAACATAGACAGCTTGTCATCCAGTGCCGATATCCTCAGTCTCCTCCGATAGGTGAGCATCTCAGAACCTATGGAAAATAGGAGACATATGTCCCGACTACAGACTCTATTTTCCCTTATTTATCTCATCCTACTGTGATGTAATCAGAGGGTTACAGACATGTATCCAAAGGCATAATTGAGTCTTTTATCAGTGCAGCAGAAACATAGCGGTTGTTTGTAAGAATGGACAACCAGATCCTTGCCCAGAGCAAGTGGCTTCAGTCAGTTGACTTGGATAGAGCTGTTGAAGCCGAGTCCGCAGTTTGTGATGACTGTTAAAATTATACATTTAGTTTGAAATGGTTTATTTTGCTTTCCTTGCCAAATATGCCATGCAAAGAGAACATTTCTGGTGGCAGATTTTATTTCAAGTGTGGCTTACTCAGAATGAGTTGAGGCCACTAAATTAATTTCCCTTAGGAAAGGAAAGTGCGTGAAGTGAGATCCTGACTGGGAAAGATCAATGCTTTGTTTACTCAGATAAGCCCTAAAAACAAGGTTGTTCACTAACAAGTCATATTTTCTATTCAAATTTGTCTTTGTGGTCTGACGTTTGCTTGTATATGTGATAGCTTCATCAAAATGCAGTTTTTAGAAAATGCCTATTACTAGTCACTATTTCATTGATATACAGAACAATTGTGTTAGAGTTTTATGAACGAAATATTAACTTGTTTGGTGTTCCTAATGCATATTAAGTTTATCAGAAATGAGGGGCACCAGATATATACATAATGAAATGCTATTAATGAGCCTTACAGCAGGAGCTGTGAGGAGCACCTCGTAATTATAGCGTACACAGCCGTGTAAGGCATACTTTGTTATGGAGGCTTAAGTAGGTAATTAGTATTACGGTTATGGAGTTGTGAGTTCTCTTAAATTATGTCAGTCTCTGAAAACTGCCCTTACTTTTAATGCTGGCGGTGAGGATGAATCGGGTTACACCGAGAAATTACCTTGTTGAGCCGGGTAAGGAGTAGAGGCAGGAGCGTTTCCACCACCTGAGGCATGAAGATGGCCATCGCTGGGACTAGGAAAGGGGGTGACATGAGAAATACTCTCGATATGTTTTTGTGGGCAAAGAGTACATTTCACAAGAGCATGTACACCTTATATTGTCTAATCAGGGGATTTTGGAGGCTGTATGAGAAGGAGGAAAGCTCTCAGTCAGGAAAAAGCACGAAAGGTTAGAAAATAAATGCAAGCTGTAGTTGCACACAGTAGCTTCCACACACAAACGTGTAATGCTGAAGCAACGCTGTAACAGCACACACTGCTGTAGGACTGTTGATTAACAGCACAACTGTGCTTAACGGAATATGGGTTAATGCAGAATCTCTCTTTAGGAGCTTATCAAGAAGGCTTTGTGAGAAAGAGTAAGAGAAAGAGAAAGAGAGAGACCAATTTACAAAGCTCATATAAACTGATTGCAAAGCTTTGGAAAACAAGGATGTCCTTATGCCTTTAACCATGTTTGCAGAATTGGCTGGTTTGATGGCATTCAGCAATAAACTCCGTCTCTTTCTGGAGGAATTGATAACGATTCTGGTAACTGCCTGCTCCGAACTACTTTGGGCAATGTTAATAAACTGGTACCCAAGGACTCCTAGGTGTGTGCTGTGGAAGAGAGGGAGCTAAATGTCAGCTAATTAAGCAGAGCTGAGACCATGAAAGATCTTGTGAGTTAAAAGTTAAATATTAATATCAGTTTCAAACTTTATGAAAGCTGGCTTAGTGGCAGCGAAGCAGAAGGGATATATATCCAGCATGTTCGTGACATTTTATATTTCTAGTTAACCTTGCAGATGCATTCTCAACCAGCTGAAGTTTTTGCAAAGCAAATTCTGGAAGATCAGCCAATAAGGAATTATAACAACCCTTGAGGTGACACAGACATTAATGAAGGAAGAAAGAAAAGATTTCAATATGGCAATGTTTCTCAAATGGTGAAAAAATCCTCCCTGTCATATTAAATGTGACATGAACAAAAGGTGAGAGTTCGGAAAGGCTTCGTGCTCAGCAAGCGCGGCGTAGGCAGGGCTGTATTTATCTGGCTGTGCGTGTTGATCACTTCTGCTAATTCCCTATATTGGAACTGAACTCCAGCCCGTGGCAGTGTCACACAAGCACTGAAGCGGCACCAAGTTGCTGCTACTCAGACCCGTGGAAAGAGCCAAGCACATCTGAAATAAGGTCAGCTACAGCCATTTCCCGTTGAGCAGGACCAACGATAGGGATACAGTTTTCAGCGTGACACTGGTGCTCATAAAGAGTGGAAAAATCAAGGACAAGCACTGTGCGACGTTTATCCTGCAGTGACCTCAGTATCTTGTGCTGATCTGCTCTGTCTTTGAATCTCATCGTTATCATTCCTTATTATGAGCTGGGTTGCGGAGGTAGTCCTCAGCCCTGCCCGAGATCAGGATCCCATATGCTTGGCCTTGTATAGACAGCGGAGTTACTTCACCCTGAGAGCTTGCTCCTGTCACCAAGCACAAGATGATGTGAGGAGTATTGCTCCTTAATTTTCACAGATTAAGTATACAGAGATTAAACAACTTGCCCACCCTTGGGTTTACCGGTTCTTAGGCCAGGTCTTAACCACACAACCATCCTTGCTGGCCTCAACAGAAATGGCAAATTATTCAAAAGTATGTGTTTGGGACAAAGAGGAGTTATTAAGTGCCTGTTTCCTGATATCAAAGAAGATGGAGGCTCATATTAACTTTTCTCACTAAACTATATCTTGATGACCGAAAAAGAGCATGAATACTTTTCCACTGTATGTGTCTAGCTGAGTTAGGCTGTATCTTAAGCGGGGTTTCCACAGTGCTAAGCTGCTAAACCTGCCGCTGTGTTAGCTGGCTGCTTGGTGGCCTCGGTTGTCCCCCCAGACTACTGCGCACGGCTCTCAATGTGTTTGGCTGCAACTCAGTGGTGGGGGCTCAGTTGTGTCACACTGACTGAAGTGTAAAATGTACTCCGTTCCATCCAGCACGACAAGGCTCTGGGCTCTTCTGGAAGAAGAAAAAGAACCGGTATCATTCATAGCCCGTGAAATTTATGACTGCTGTTGTTGTGTGTTTGAAGATTTTCCCTGACACGTTCAGATGGCTAAGGGAGCAGAGAGGAGAGGTGCCGATAGGGCCAGGCTTGGCAGGCCTGGGCAGTGTTGCTTGCTATGAAAAGACCTGCTTAGCTTTGTTTTCTGCGCACAGGTTTGTCCTTGGCACACGGCACGCGGCTTGCTCTGAATGTCGTGGTGCCCTTGAGCAGCGCTGTCCCCCATTTGGCTCCGTCAATACGGGTCCCTCAGGAACAGCATCGCGGTTATCCTGTTAGGCTCAGACAAAGCATCACCTAACAAAAGAAACAGGCTATGAGCAGATTTTACGTTTAAATTGCGGCATGCAAAGAGAGAGCCAGAGAGCCTGCTATGAGCCTCCAGGTGCTTTGTGCCTACACCACTAAAGGTAGGGAGCCTCGTGTTAGGCTTTGGTTATCAGTACATCCCCATGTGTGTTCTTCCCTCCTAATTCCCCCATTACCACTGACTTTTGGAATATAAAACTGAGCTGTCTAGGTTTGGTAGATCTTACAGTTTCAAATATCTTCCTTCTTTCCAGTCCCCTGGGCTTAATTCTAGTTCAGTTGGTATTGCCAGCCTTCAGCCCCCAGACTGTGACACTGACTTTCCTAAAGAAGCTTCACATGTATAATTGAGTAAACTGTAACGTTGAGCCTTGCACTTTAACACTCGCCTCCCTGAAATGGGCTTAGCTGAGGCTGGCCGTGTCCTCTGGCCCCCCCCAAGTCTTGCCTTAAGACACTTGGGGTCACAGGGGCTGGTGGGCACTTAAGGGTGGTGGCAAGCACTGTAACCTGGGAGAACAGCAATGACTCCTGGGTGCCTACAGATGAAAGTGTGCAAGGTTGATTTTCCTGGGAAAATTTTACTTCTCCTTTAAAAGGAAAAGCTTCCTTTCTTTGCGTGACTTGGTTGGGCCACAGAAGAAATTCAAGCATTTTGTGTTTTCTGGACCTGAGTCATCTTCATGTAGCCTTTTATTGCTTTTTTCTTCAGAGAAACCCAAACATGCCAAAGCGCTCTGCCAAGGTGAATAAATGCCTCTACCCACCCTTAGAAAAATAAGGTGCAGGGACAAAACTTGGCAGAGATGGGACTGGAGAGCACACATCCTCATTCCTTGTCTGGCACCTGGTTTGCTGTACCGCACTGATTAAACTGACATAGGTATTGGGATACACACGTGCATTGCCTTATGCCATAGCTATCATAATCACCTATATTTCTGTATTTCCATGGTACAGGCTAAGTTTGCACTGTTTGCATTTGTTACACCAAAATCAAGACTTTGTTTCTCCTTTTCAAAGCCCTTGATTGCCTTGGCCCAAGTTACTGGAAGACAGCAGCACACCAAATGGTCATAGCATAAGTGGACCTGTGGCATCACCCGTTTTGGGAGCAGCATTTGTGAACACCCTGGCATGTAACTTTCTCTTTGAAGACCAGCGACTCTAAACAGGGATAAGTAAATACCTTATCGCCTTCAGAGCTAAAAGCAAAACCTTCTCTTCTCATCATGGCCTCACCCTCCCTCCCCCCAAAAACCATCTACCATCATTAAATAAACAGGGCTAAATCAGTTAATTCTAGTCCTTGCTACCTGCAGGGCTGTAAGAGAGAAATACATCTTAATAGTATGCACACATATTCCTGTTCTGAGTTGCACTTGGCTCTTGACCCAACATGGGCCAGATATGAACCTAATCAGATAGACCAAGATTCGTGGCACGAAGGATAAACCCCACTGGCTCAGCCTCCTCTCCCTGTTCAGTTTGAGGTGTCTGCACAAGCGTATCAGACAGGGAAAACTGTGAAGTATTCGTGGTAAGAACAAGAAGAAACCTCCATAATGAAGGGCGCCAGTCAGTGGACATCAGATTGCTGAGCTTCATTTTGCACAGACACCATTTCTCCCTCTCTATTATGGTCCCTTTCTGGCTGGCTAGAGACATCTCTTCACTCATGGGCTTGTTGGTCTAATGAATATCAGGTGTCCGGGTGCTGCTTGGAGCTAGGACAAATTATAACCCAGCGGTAACGAGCACAGTCACGATGTTTCAGGACTGCAAGTTTCACTTACAATGGTGACAGCCAAGGTCCTTCTGGGCCAATCTGCTCTAGTCTGGGACACTCAGGAGCACTGGGAATGGTTGGGAAAAATGTGAACTCCCCTGCAAAGGAGAGAGCAGTCAGCAAAAACCCTAACTTCAGTTCAGGCTTTCTGTCTCAGCAGTGCCCAAAGAGGTTTGCAGTGGTATATCAGATAGTGAGGATTTCTCATTTGATAGTGTAGTATAGTTACAGGGTAGATCCTGGTTTCAGCTTGCCTGGTTTCAGTCCTGATGCCTCTCCAAATTGAGTGACTCCCCAGTTTTCCCTGTACTTTCGCTTCTCCTGTACAGTCGATCCCTAAGTGCTCGGGAAGGGCACCTGTCTGCTGCCTTCCATGTTCAAAAGAGGGACCTACATGAGGAGTCATCTGCCTGCAGTCCTGTCCCACTTTGAATTTCCTGTAAGGAATGAGAAAGTTGTAGATTTTCTCTGTGGAAGAGCCTTTTTAGGTTAAGCCTGCTTCTCTGTCAAGGAGATTTTGTCAATCTGTTTCTTTTTGTCCATAGCTGCTGCCCTGGAGAGGGTTTTAAAAGAACCTTGGAATATCACAGGTAGAAGAAGTGAGATGAAACCCAGGAAGCTGCTCTCTCCTTAATGGCCGTCGGAGGCTGTGATACCAGGAGACAGGTGCTACAGAGGAGGGCAGAGACTTTGCAAAGTCTCCATAACAAGAGGGGTTCCCCAGCCTCTAGGAACAAGTATGTGCTTTCTGCCTTAACTGAAAGTGTGTTGCTTCTGCTAAGGGAAGAGATGCAGATTTGGCAGTCCTGGCCCCAAGTGGGATGGCCCTGAGCAATGCTATGCATTTCTGTGCATCCTCCAGGTTTCTGTGCAGCTCCTCCAGTAAGTATAATTCTCTTACTGAACAACTTGGGGAGCTGGTCATCATTTGGTCCAAAATTCCCATGACGGTCCCCAAGATCCACTCCAAGCATTTTGTGTTCTCGACTCCTGACTTGTCGTCTTCTCTGATATGTGCACAGTGGGGTCAGTCTGTTGCTCTGTTTTATGTTTAGAGACTTTCTCTTCTTTAATCATCATGGGCTTTGCTTCCCTGTGGTTTTTCCTCTTTTTTCCTTTTTTTCTTCCTCCATTCTTCTGTCTGATCTGCTTGTTTTATCCACCCATCACCTTCCTTTGGGTACTGAGGACAGAGCTCATGTTTTTTACTGCATGTTGGCACAACATCCAACACCACAGGCTGTCTAATTTCAGGGGCTTCTGAAATACTGCTGTAATAGAAATAATAAAGAATATCGCCAGCTCAGGCTGTTCCTCTTCAGGAAATACCTTCCATCTCCCTTGAAAACTCTGTAAACGATCCTGGATACGTCTAGGAAAGCCTTGCCCTTATGAAACTGAATGAACAGCTCTTTGATTCATTTGAAGATAATGATAAAAAGACAAAACACAGATAGCTGAGATCAGCCATCTGATCTTTCACCTTTGTGTTCAGATGAAAACACTAGTTCTTCAACCTCTGAGCCCCTCAACTGATTTCCTGATGAGCTTCAGCAATGACAACAAGACTTAAGCTGCCATAGTTCAGGAAAAGTCAGCTTGAAAGCCTCTTTCATACTTCACAACTACAACATGTAGTTCCATATGACAAGTGTTTTTAATAAAATTCTGGTCTAACTTGATAGGAAACTGACTTTTAATGGCTGTATTCAAGGAAGAGTGACTTTTAAGTACATAAAACGTATGGGGAAATCACTGCCAGACACTTTCCAGTTATCAGCTAGTGTGAGGATTGATTGTATGATCTTGTGGCAGAGTCTTCCTGCTGATGGTTTATTTACGTGGTGACTAAGGATGAAATGAAGCAACTAGCTGAAGATCAGTGGTATCTAGGATATACCTTGTGTGTAGTTTAGAGCATTTCATACAGCAGCGTGAGCTGAAGCTACTGGAGTTATTCTGAGATGCTCTTCCTCAAGTCCACATAATTATTTTGGATTTAAACCAATTCTTTTGTTTATTTTAAACTCTGTGTGGGCCACAGGATTTTGTCAAAGGTCCTATTTGCATAAAATGTATGGTGACATCAGAAAGTATCAGAAACACCCTTCAGGTAGTATATGCTCTCTTCTGGTTCCATGGGTGCTGCAGAAAAAGGTGGCATACATTGTGAATGAGGACAATGTTCATAATCGCTGTCCCAAATGCTGTAAGAGCCCAATTCTACTCTTGCTGAGATTTGTTTTATACCAGGAGAATTTCAGTGATTTGCCTGTATTTACTCTTGATTTAAAGTGCTGCTGAAGGAGAAATGAATCCAACATCTTGATGCAGTTACAAAAAAGAGTTGTTCTCATCGATCAGTTGTCCAAACAAGATTCTGACTACAGTAGTTTCTTGCACAAGAATATCACTGTTGGCCATGCTCTAAACTTGACTTCCACAAAGCTGGATATAAGAAGTGCATCAACCTCAGTGGGACCGCAGAGTTTATTTAAAATGCATTTCGAATAATTCAAGCTATTCTATTTTGATGGATCCCTTTCATCCTTCTCTAGCACTGAGGTCATTTCTAAGAGATATATCTGGCAGAAAATGGGAGTTATCTTAGACTTTTTGGCAGTGGATGATTTCTAGAGAAGCTCAGTTGTATAGAAGTAAAAAGGAACCAAGTTCTGTATGTAAACCTTTATTACCAAGTGAAGGCAACTCATCTAGTATTTGGAGCTTTTATTCTTCAAGTTAAGAAGAATCAGCAGAATGCTTAACAGATACTTCAAGGTCATATTCTGGATCAGCATGATTTTCTTTCACTTTATGTGGAAGTGACCAGACCCAGGAACAGTCTTCTCAGCACTATAGTTCCCATCTCTAGCAGCTCTTGTTCAGGATCGAGTCTTCAATGATGCTTGAGTTATGCCTAGAATACACTAGAATACACAGCTTGAAACTTTTCTTTTTGAGTGTGGTTTCCCAGTTCTTTTTCCTACAAAGGGGAAAGAACTGAAAAAAAATAAAACCTTTTCTTTTATGAAAGAAAACACAAAGTCCCTCCAATTCTGCTCCAGGATAAAAGGGATCCAAGCTTGCTGATAGATACTGCTCTTCTAGACGGAAGCCCTTTCTTGAGACTTTTATCATTTTGGAAGTTGGCAAATGTCAATAAGGATGGGATTTGTCAACTGTAGTTCTGATTTTCATGTCTCTGACATGGCTCCAGAGCCACTTCTAACTGCAGGGGACCTGGGTCCTTTCACAAATGGAATTTTGGGTCTTCAAGATTGAAAAGTTTCTGACAGAGGTGAGTGATAGTGGAAGCACTACACTGGCTTCTACATCCTCTTACCTACAGCCTAGAGTGTGTTTGACTTGGTGGAGGTGTGTTATACCACTATACTATCCAGCACTAATTTTTAGGTAGGGCTGATTTCTACCAACCTGTATCTTATTACTTTCTCAGAGCTTGAATGCAATAGTTCTGGAAACTCATATAAACTTTTCAAGGGAATGTGCCTCTTGCTGAATACAGATAGAGACTAATTTTTAGTGCATTAAACAATTACCAATAAATCTATGAGATCCAGTCTTCATGGTTGATGTCATCTTGTTTTGTTTTATGACAATAAAAAGAATGGCATGATTATACCCCACATTTCTAGATAAGACAATTTCTTACTTCCACTTAAAGCCATCAGCCTCCCGCTATTTTGCCTTCTGCTACACGCTTTCAGGAGGAAACATGTTTCAGAATACTTAATACAAAGCCCGACAAGCGCTTTCCCATCCTTCTATGACGAGAATTTGCTTGTGCATGTGGAGCAGAGGGTTTAGAGCAGGGCCATGGGCAGGAAGCTGAGGAGAGAATACTGGAAACGTGGTAAGAAAGGAGACGGAGGAGAAGCCAAAGGGAAGGGGATTGAGTAAATGGTGGGGGAGACTTGAGGAGAAGAACATGTCCTAAATCCAAAAACATCCGAGGGAGTAGTACAAAGAATTGGAGGAAAAACTGAAAATCAGCTGGAAAGGAAATAAAGATACACAAGGGAAAAGCAAGAAAACATGGATATAACCCAAGGGATAGAGGAAGACTGCCTAGAGCAGGGCATGAGTGAGAAGCAGTCCGGCTGCTGCACGCCCTGCAGTGAAGGCCTCATCTGGTAAAGCCCATTCATGGGAGTCCTGCTGAGTCCGTACCGGTAGAAAAGGTGCAGGATCAGACCTCTGGCAGGACAGAGGGGCCTGGAGCTGCTTTACACCAAAACTTGCACTTGGTGATACTGCTTTGTTTAAATATGATCAAATAAATTGACACTTTTTTTTCTTGAGAATGATGTTTTTGAGGATTTTTTACTAAGTATAGTGCTCAGAGACCACAGCAGAACAGTTAGAAACTAAAAAAATGTTGACTGCCTCCAACTTTCAGGATCCTAGTGAAAATGACAGCGTGGCATCTGCTAAAGGGATGCCAGAAATACTGTGCTGCATTTCTTTTTCCCTAAGATATAAGAAATATTATTTAAAAAATTGAGAAGTTCAGATTCCCAAAGGAAGTTAAATAAACAGTGATTTTTAAATCAATCTGCAGCAAGAAAAGAGGAAAAACTCAGGTTATCAGAACAGTACAAAATGCAAACTCAGGTAGTTGTAGCAGGGGTCTATTTTATAACTGTGCCGTGACAGAGCTGGCTATGAGTGTCAGAAACCTGAGAGGTGCTCGATCCTGGCCTATGTTGTGCATCGTGAGCATTTTCTTCTGATTTGACCTGTAGCAGGACACAGACCTCACTCGAAAGGCAGCATTTTCCAAAACTGAGAAACTGTTGCAGAAACTCCAGCTGACACTCTAAACTGCCCCAGTCTTAGTAGTAATTTTAGCCCCTTGTGGCCCCTTGCAGCTGCAGCAAAGCACCCAGGTCAGAGCAGCCACAGCCTGCTGGAGGCCACCCTCAAGCCCAGCAGCCAAGAACGGGGATGGTGCGGCGGTGGCCGCCTGCCCGGTGAGCAGTTATGGGGGTGGGAAAGAGGAGGAGAGCTGGCTCCAGACTGAGCCAGCCCTCGGCGCCATCCCGGAGCACAGCAGGAGGCTCTTCTATGGGAAATGCAGATGGCAACTTGCTCCTTTCCTTGCAGACGCAGGAAAACCCTGTGGTTCAGTCCTGTGGTACATAAATTGCCCGACCTGCTCCTGCAGAGAGAAGTCCTTTATCCTAATCTTCCCTTGGAGAAGACAGACATGCTAAAATCCACCACGTGGCTTTGGCTGAAGTATAGCACACCTCAGCGCTTAATGCCGCTTTTCTACCAGTGCTCAAAATCCCGAGTCCTGTCGCCTCCATCACCTGCTTGTGGCAGGAGTGGGCTGGAGACACCATCTCTTGGTAACACCCAGCACAGCAGTTTTCCCAAGCCTTCGGATTTGATAGCTGTGAGAAAACCACTGTCAGCTGCATGCTGTGTGCATGCGCTTGCAGGTGTGGAGGTCTAGTACTTACTCATTCTGACCACAGCTCCAAGTCTTCCTTTTCTTGCCCCAGCAACTGCATTTAATCATTTATTTGTATTGGGCCTCCACCTGTAATACTTGGGTGTGCACTACAAAGCGTCTTGCAAAGAGCTGTTGCTGGCTACAGCCACCACTCAGCCCCCCGCGTACCTCCTGCACTCCCTCGCAAGATAACTAGCCCCATCAAGGTATACGTTAAGGTATGCATTAAGAAAAAAGAAAGGTGAGATCCTCTACCCTTGTAACTCTGTTGAGAGAAAAGGAGTTGACCTATTCTGAAAAGTTAAGCTACAGTGATCTGATTCCTCTTTTGCTGCGCCCTAAAGACTACTTCAGTCGAGACCTCTCTGGCACCAAAATATGACTGCGAACAGCAGGGCTTTTCCAACCTCAAGAGCCATCTGCTGCAAGTTAGCTGAGACTGCTGAAGTAGCAAGGTCATCCTAGGGCTTGGGTGAGGAGGTACTGCTGCACCCCAGGACAATACAAATGGCGATTAAAATTAGTACTTTTGCAATTTAATTCATGCTTGGATTTGTATCTGTCTGTACCAACATCTGCAAAAATGATGGCTCTGCCAACTTTGGGGTTGCTGAAGGTTTTGCCAGAGAGCCTTTCTGATGGCTGACACCACTGATTTGGTGTGCCCATGGTGGCATCACAGTGAAGCCCCAGTCCTGCTCAGAGCAAGTCCAACCTGGACACCAGCAATTTGGGGGTGGATGAAGCACAGGAGACCCTGGGGGATAGCCATGGTTGCGGTTGCCGCAATGTCCTGTAGGGAGCCTGGATTCAAGCTGCTGTTTGGAGCTAGGTGTGAAACACCGGGTTCCTCCAGGTAGTCGCACGGGTCTGCATATTGTGGGTGGGCGTTCCTCACCCTGGAGCTGCTGTTGGTTTACCTTGGAGGACAGATGTGATTTTGTGCCTTTGGTGAGAGCCCTGAGAGCAGGCTGGGAAATCGAACCAACAAATTCTGAAGTTGCTAAGCAAAGGCAACCTTGTGCTGAAGGTAGTTACAACATGAACTTCACAAGTGCCGCTGCAACCTGGGCTTTTCCTGAACAGAGGCCAGGATTGTATTTCCTTTGAGTTCCTGAAGATGAGACCACCATATGCTCCCCCTGCTTGTGATCTTCTTGGGCCAAACTGCTGCAACATCTGGCAGGTCTTTGGGCACCGTGCTCCGGGCTGGCCCTGCCTGTCACCCCCGCTCACCTAAAGGACCGCTGAACTCAGTGCTTTGCCGTTAGCTCTGTCCCACAGCCATAACAATGCTCCCGACCCGCATTACCCCTCCAAGAAACCCCTCGTGTTCAACTGCTCCCGTTTTGCTCCGCCTTTACTAGGATGATACTCAGTTGGGGACGATCCTGTCACTGTTGTTATTGGGGAAATGTCAGAGGACTGCTGCTTTTTATCTTAGCTTCTCTGGTGATATTTCTTATTCTTAAAGAGCAACGCTGAGAAGCTGCTTCTTTGGAGCAGCCTCTGTGCAGCTCCCCTGCCGCTGGATGTGTGTTTCTCAGCTGTCTGCTCAGGTAGCAGCGCTCAAAATCAGTCATGCTAAAACATAGCAAGGTTTACTCTTCTGCATATAGGACCAGGAATCTGAGCAGCAGGATTCACTCATCCTTTTTTAGATGACCTATGAAGTAGTTAGGATGGCACTGGGATTACGGCACAGGTCTGGGAGTCCAGAAATCTCTTCTCATTTCCTGGCTCTGCCACTGACTTCTTATATGACCTCAGGCATGTTGCTTTGCTGTTTTCTGCCTTGATCTCTGCATCTGGAAAGTGGAGATAATACTTCCTTACCTCATAAGGCTGTTGTGAAGTAAGTTGATCATCATTTTTTGGGGTCCTGAGATGCTACGGGAGATGTATAATGAGACAGAGGAAAGATAGATAGATAGACAAATCAATCTCTTCCCATCCGAGTGAAAACCGACTCTGCAGGTGCGGTGTTTGAAATTAATCATCAGAAAAATTAGTCTCCTCAGTATCTTTTCCATAAGAAGAAGTAGCCGCAGGGCCTGGTCTTGAAAACAGTTATGCACATGAGTAACCTTAACTTGAATTCTCAGGTGAGTAAGTGCCTGCACTTACGTTTCATCTTCTGAAGGTGCCTAAATAAATCAGTTACCCCAACTGACACTTGCCCCTAAGTCATTGGGATGCTTTAAAATATTTCCCTCAGACATGTATTTCTTCCCTTTATTTGCCAGCTGCATTTTCAACAAAGGAATGGGTCCCAGCTTCTTTTGCCCAGTTAAATAAAACAAAAATAAACACAACAATGTTGCTGATGTATCTTAACCATATAGCAGCTTTATGTAAGCTATAATTTTATTATCAATTCAAAGTAACCTGTTGTGCTTTAAATATCACATCTTGTATGTTTGCCCTGTATGAAACCTTTTTGAATATATCTGCCACTTAGATTTTATTTTTTCTGTTTTTCATGTGAGAAAATGGACTCTCTAAAGGCAGTTAGGCGTTATTTTAACTTCTCTACCCGTATGTCCTCTACAAATAACATTCTTATCCAGACCAGCGCATGGAGCCCTTTAACAGGCCAGACTAGAGTCAGAAATTCAATAGGGTTATATATTCAGTTGCCATAGTTGCCATATGGTGCCAACACTGAATGAAATAAAATAAAAGTCCGGCTGGACTGGAAGTCAATATTGGGGTAGGCGGCACAACACTGGCTCTCTGTGATAAAACTCACAACCCCGGCGGAGGATTGCAAAAAAAAAAAAAAAAAAAGAAAAAAAATCCAAATGGCAGAAAATCTGCTGAAAACGCAGAGGAAAAGTCTCACCAAAGGGTAAGTCAAAACAGCGCGTTGTTGGTATGTGTCTGCGCCAATGAGTAGCAGCCAAAGCGCTGAGAGCCAACCGAGGAATTACAGGCAGCGGAGAGAGGAAAATCATCCGAGCGTTAAGTGGGAACAGTCCAAACAATTGTCACGACAAGAGGAAATGAATCTCAGCCCTGCTGAACCTTGGCTATCCCGAACGAACAATTAAACGGCCAACGTCTACGGGCGTGAAAGGCAGCTCAAAGAAAACCGTGGGGCAAAACCTCTAAAGACAAAAAAGGGTGAGGGGCTAAAGCCGAGTGAACGTAAACAAATATGACGAGTATGCGGCATCAAATATGGGGGAAATCTTGCAAACCTGCTGCTTTAAAATGCAGATTATAAGAAGGATGCCTGGTAACTGTAGTATTTTACAGATGCGAGAACAAAAGATTGTAAGCAGTAGTAGTACGTGTATGTGATGTAAAGAAGGAGGGGGAGAAAAAAGTAACCCCCCCCAAACAGTATTTAAAATTTCGTGTGAATCAGCATTCACAAGGAGTTACAGGATGTTCACTAGCCTGAGCACAGTTCAGATTATCCGCATCCTGGTGTTGCTTCCACTTTTAGTTAACAGAGCCCTCCCGTTCTAATTAAAAGAGATTCATGAGGACTGAGAGTTGATTCCAGAAGCTCCAGCTATCACCATTTGCAGGTTTATATAGAGAGAAAAAAAATTAAGCTACCAGGAAACTATCACCCAAGAGTGCCAATATTATCAGCAAAATTAGAAGGGCTTTGAAATCTCTCCCAAGTGTCTTGAGGAACGTTGAGACACATCCTCCGCCAGCAGAAATGAGCTTAGATCGAAGGGAGTGAAAGGCTGCGTGGGTTTACCCCTGCTCAGGATCTGACCGGGGTTTCAGAAGTGCGGTAAATCAAGGCAACGATATATGAAACGTGCTAAAATGTTGGCCATGACACTTTGGCTCAATTGCAAACTTTTAACTGCGTTTGTTAGAAAACAATTAAATAGCCAGTGGTAAATATAACAAAAGGAGTGTCTTTCCCTTGTCCGTTCGGAAGCGGATTTCTTAATTCCAGAAATCTCACAAAGGCAAGAGACAGCAAAAAGCCTCCGCAGAAGTACATCCATAGGCAGGTATTTTTTTATATTCAAAAAGAGAGCAATCCCGTCAAAAGCGTGCATGGTAAAGATCTAAAGTGTTCGTATATGCAGTGCATACTGTATTTAACGAAAGTCAGCAGACTGCAGAGGAGGAATACGGTAAAGCCACCAGTGTGAGGGGAAGCAGGGGGACTCCTGCAAGAAACCATAATTAAGCTGCAAGAGACGACTGCTCCTCTCCAAATGAAGAACGGAGAGAACAAGAAGCGGCCAACGTGGCTTCATAAGGGACTGTTCAAAGATCTGAGGCTTTAATTTTTTTAATTAAAAAAAAAAAAAGCTGTACTCAAAATTAGAAAGCAAGAGGGGGCAGGGAAGGAATCAAACAAGCATACTCAAATTCAGTTAGGGATTACAGGGGAAATAATAAGGATAAGGGGGAAAAAAAAGAATGTAAAGCTAACCAAAGAACTTAAAAAGGACTTTAAAACCTGTATCAAAGGGAAAAGACATTCTAGAGAGACAGTAGGCCCATTAATTAATTAGAAGGGGATTAAATTAAGGATGAAAAAACAATGGGTAGGTCGCTGAACTTTTTTTGAAAAAGATCTATCCTTAATAAGAAGAATAAAAGAAGCTAGGGCAATTTTTGTAGGAAGGTCAGAAACCTAGAAAACTAAAATAGCAAAGAAAGGAAAAAAAAATAGTGAAAAAAAAATCTAGCAAATTATTCCATTTTTTCCTACTTTTCGGTCATGGCTCTCTGAGAGAGTATTACGATTTTCTGAAATGCTCGTTATTACATATTCTTGCACAGGGTTTCCGGAAAATTATTGGTGAGCTGTGCGTTGTTGCTGAGCAGTTGGCTGTGAGCGTTCCTTACTCAAAGCAGAGTCGGTGCTAGTTAGCCCGAGTGAGCAGAGAGGTCGGTTTTGCTGTTCCTAACGCCTGACCAAAGAGGTGTAACCCTCCCCAGAATCAGCTCGCCATGAGACAGCTTTGCTCATAATCACAATTTACTTTCCAAAAATATTCTTCCGTATGAGCTTAAAACTGGCTTTTCACAAGTAGTCCTACCGCAAATCTGTTTACTTGTAGGTCTACGGGAGCTGCACTGGATTTTCTTGAGGTCATGCGCAAGAAATAAGGAAATACAGTATGATTCTGTCAAATGCAATCGTATATAAACTGGCTAACCTGGATTTCTCTGCTACTAAGGGAATTAGCTAACAAATTTCCTAAAGCACTGCCAATTTCTTTTCTTTTCTTAATGAAAAGCTAAGGAGCTATAGGAAAATTAGAAAGAAAATGTTAAGAAAGGCAAAGGAAAGTTGGTCCTTCTATTTGTTTTCTGGTAAAAGTAGCATACCTACTGTATCAATTAAAGTAAAGGAACAAATATTGTGAAAGAAGCATCAATTGGCCTTGTCTTTGCAGGGAAATTGGCCAAAATAAGCCACTCAGCCAAAAGAGCAGACTAAGAAATAGCTACTCTGGAACTCCTCCCTGTGTGGACTATATCCCCGAATAAATAAAATTTCGGTTCAGAATAATAAATATATATTTTTGAGTGGAGTTTTCCAAAACCAAGAGCTTTCAATTTTTGAGCAGATTATCCAAGGAACATATTTCAGATGTGTGACTGATTTTATTTCTCTATAGATATTCCAGGCATTTTCCTCGTCTGGACAAAACCCTGCAGCCGCATCTAAAGGCGCGGGGAGCCAGGAGGAGTCTTCCTGTTGGCTGCAGTGGGAGCAGGCGCGTACAGGTTATCAGAGCAAATAAGCAGCATAGATTTATGAAACACAAATCTTGACTGGCAAACCTGAGTTCCTTTTCACAGAAATATGAAATTTGTGAATTAAGACATGACAGTCCAAACGCACGGGATTATCCGCGTGAGCACAGCTAAGGACTGCGCCACTGGGCCCTTGCACTTTAATAAAAGAGTTACTGCTGTCTCCCAGAGTCCTACTGCACCCGTTAATTCATATTGATGTGGTTGCAAACGAGAGCTAGGAAAGCGGTCACGACTGACACAAACGAATGAAAGGCCGCAGGATCTGGGGGAGCCTTCGGCACGAGGTCTGGGGGTGTGCGGAGGAGCATGGTGGCGCACGGGGATTAGCTTCAGCAGTGATGTTCCCAGGGAGCCGGTGGCCACGGGTTGTCTCCTTCCTGCCCTGCCTGGGCAGGATCTGAGACTGCCTACGGCAACTCACCTCAGCGATGTGCTACATTTAAAATGCAAAGGCTGCTAGCCCTATTAGAACTAAAATACTGAGCGTGCACGCATGCACTTAATCACATACCTGCCTCTGAAGGATAGTAGCACATGCTTAAATGCTTTGCTAACCTAGGAACTTATTTGTTAGCTATTTTAATGATCTAAAAGAAGAGATTGGTAGTTTGTTGATATAATGTGCAAACTAAACTAAGCGAGGTGGATTTAGAAATCCCGAAGAGGAGAGCAAAGTAATGTAAAGGAATCTAAAAAGGCCGGAAAAATGAATGGAGAATAAAATGAGATTCAACATAGAAAATAGAAGCTACTACATTTGTGGAAAAATAATCTAAACCCCAGATATTCAATCAGTGATAAAAGCCCAAGAAGCAGTAATGCTGCAAGAGATCTAGAGATGATAGTGTGGAGTAAATTAGACATGAGTTTGCCTTGAGATATGGCAGCAAGAAAGGCCAATTTGATTTGGGGCTGAAGACATCACATCACCGAGCGAGAAGGTAATAGTCCGTCTGCATACGGCTCTGGTGCTGTAGCGCCTGCAGTATTTAATTATGGGCACCGCATTACCTGGAAGATAGTGACAGACTGAAAATTATTCAGAGGAGAGCAATAAAAGTAGTGGAGAGGCTGGCAGGATTGTGTTGGGAGCAAAGGCCACCGGCGGGCTGGCCGGGTGCTCACGGGGTGCCAGAGGCACGGGAGCGCGGGCGCCGCTGGGGCAAAGTCCCACGCCGGATGTGAAGGCTGGCGCGTCCTCGCGAGCCGCTGCCGGCAGAGCAGGAAGCACCCGCGCAACGGCGAGTCAAGGGAGAGGTGGGAACAGGATGAAGGTGGCAGCACGCGAACAGCGGGAAAGGAGGACGTGCGGGGAATAGCGAGAGCAAAGGCAAGGCTGAGGATAGGGGAATGGGAGAGCAAAGCACTCGCGGCTCCAGCGCTGACTTCACTGACAATCTGGGGAAATGATGGCTTTGCTGCCCTTGTGATTTTCCTTTTTTTTTTTTTTTTGGGGGGGGGGTTAGGATGCAAGTATGTTTATTGAGGTGGGAGGCAGGGAAGAGGTGAGATAGTGCTTCAGAGGAGCTGAAGGATAGGAAACAGAAGTAGGAGCCCAGGTATACGGAAGCTGCTGTGTGAGTTGATAAAAAAGTTTGAGGGGAAGGAAGAGGAGGAGAACTCGTACCCTGACTTACTTTATTTCTAATGAAGGAATTTGCTGGGGAGAAATAGTAAAAAAGGACCAGGACCATGATAACAGTTCTTTGTTGCAGTGAGGGGCACTATGGGAAAATCTGGTACAGATCATTGTGCAGCCATTGGCAATATCCAGGAATGATAAGATAGCAGACGGGGCTCCTGTTCTAAACAATGGTTTTCTGCTAGCAAAATGTAGATACTCCTTCCAAAAATCTCCGTAAGCTCCTAAATCGTTCTTTGGAGCATCTTGCCTACAGAAATGGTGGAAAGCACATTTTAAAGCTATGAACAGTGGACAAATAACTGGAAAATGGATAGTAGCAAGCTATCCTGCACTGGTGAGGGACCTGACATCGTTATGTATCTTAAAGTGGCCTGATGTGAGATGATAGAGCATCACCTAAACATAGAGCACTTCATTCCTAACTGCGCGTACGTATGCCTGTATGCCTGTTTGGATATAACTCAGTTCTTGGCAATCCGTGTTACATTTTTCCTGTGTGAGGGAAGGGTTTGCTTTAATGGACAGGATATAATCTCTGTCTGTTTGGCACATGGACCTTGGCAAGCAACATTTATATCAGATACAGTTTTATTATATGTCTGCAAACAGGATTGCATCAGTGCTTGAGAGGAGGTTCATACTGTATCTTTAAGATTCTCCTGGATTTGGGGCATGGAGATGCCACTTTAAAAATACTGTCATTTCCTGTATTTGAAAGTGACTCCTTTCTGAATAGTATTTCACTGGGGATTTTCTTTGAGAACAGAACAGAGCCGGATGAAAAGAGCACAAATTTACACATTTCTTCTCAAGTTGAACCACTGTGCAAATGCGCACTGTTTGCATGGCCCTTTCTTCTTTTAATTTCATGAATTTTAAGTAAATTTGAAATTTGTGCAGATTTTCAGCGGCTCTGCTCAGGACAAAGGCGTTTGTCCCTGTGCCTGGGATCCCGGCTGCAAAACAGGGCAATAGGCTGTGCGTGCACTGCGCAGTGTGCAGCTAACACACACAAAGAGTTGCCTCCAGTAGCAGGGCAGGATTGCAGCCCCAGCTTACCGTATGAAAAACGCCCCCATCACCCGCCCAGTTTTAATATATCCCACGGGGCGCTGTGTTGTGCAAGCAGGCGAGTTTTGCTGCCGCGGGGCGGGTGCCGCCTGGGACTGTCCCGCAGCTCGCCCGCGAGCCCTGCGCGTTGCCCCTTGGCGCAGCTCGAGGCGCGGGAACGGGCAGAAACGCGGGCCACCAGCAAGCGCACCGAAGCGGGAAACCCACGGAAAGCCAGTCGCCTTCAGGGTCAGGCTAAGCCTGAGAGTGGAGTGGAGGAAAACAGCCATTTTGTACTGGGATACCTGGGTTCTGCCTGACTCTCATCCTTGGTATCGCCATCTTTTATCGATTTTAGGGCTTAATGCCTTCTAGGTGTATGCTAACACGCGTTACTGATGTTTGTTGTGTCGTTTACTTTTTCTTTGACACATTTCCAAGAAAGAGAAAACTCTTTGCCTTGCCTTGCCGTCCCTTCCCTTCTCTTCCCTGTTATCAGTTTGCTTCAGAGAAAGCAAAATCTCTCTGCTTTTCTTGCCTGCAGTGTGGTGGGATTTGTAATGCTCTGTAGCTCCTCCGGGAGTTCCCACCACAGTCTCAAGCAGGTCTTTGAGAAAGTTGCCTTCTGAGCAAATACGTTTTACCGTTATGACACAAAGTTCTGGTTTCGCCTGCGGAGGAAAGGCAATATTGCCCTAAATCCCCATCCGAGAGCAAGGAGTGACCTTCTGCATACACTAGGCTTCAGTCGCTGAGGACTGATGCATTTGTTGGCAGCCCCACAGGAGAAGTAAAGCTAGGTGGTTTCAGTCCTAGGCAAGGTAAGAGGGATACAGGCTGCAGATCCATGTTTGCAGGACTTGCAAGGAGATTTATGCAGTGAAAAATCAGCAGACTATTGCTTTTGCAAATACACATATATTGTGAATTGTCTTCAATTAAGTTGATCAATTGAAGTTCCTGTTTCAAAGCAACACGCACGCACACACGCACACACACACATATGTATATACACATACATACATAGATAGGTGTTAAAATAGGGACCGACCCAAGGAGGGAAACGTCAAAAAAGCATGCAGAGACTGCTGAAAGAAAAGTATTTCTGATGATGCTAGTGACCGAAAAACAGGGTATTTCAAACAAAATGCCATGGTCTGGCAAATCATGAACTCATCAGGATATTCTGCAATTTTAAGTTAAACCGTTTGATTTCCATGCCAGCCAAAGGAGGACACGTGTCAGTGCTGTCAGGCTGGCTGTGCCCTGAGAGGACATCCAGGTGGGCGCCCTGCTCGGCGATGGGGTAGACGTAACCGAAACATCCCCGACTGCCGTGTGCCTAACCTGTCCTTAAAAACCTCCAGTGCCAGATTTTTTACAATACTCCTAGGGAACTTCTCCCAGTGCTTAGCTCTCTTTATAGTTTGACATTTTAGCTAATGTCTAACCTACATTTTTTTGCTGCAAATTAAGCTGATTATTTCTCGTTCTACCCCCGGTGGACCTGGAGAACAACTGATCGTGTTTTTCTTTGCAACAACCTTTTACATCTTGGAAAACCATTATCGGCCCTCTCTTTTCTAAATTAGACAAACCCAGTTTCGTCAGTCTTTTCTCGTAGGTCATGTTTTCTAAACTTTGTCATCCTTGCTCTTTTCTGAACTATTTCCAGTCTTTTCTAAAGTGTGACACCCAAAACTGGACACAGCTCCTGAAATCCGGCTTCCCCAGGGCCAAGTAGAGCAGAAGCACCAACTCCTGCATCTGACATGTCTCTCCCATTAATACATATTTTAAAAGGCAAGTGAATTTTTTTTTTTGCTATTTTTCTTTTTTTTCCCCTTCGTTGACTATTCAGTTTGTGGTGCTCCAGGTCCTTTTCTGCAGTATTGCTGCAGAACCGCATTTCAGTACCGAAGCGCTGCAGGATTTTACGTGCATTTCTCCGTTGTGATACTGCTGAGGTCTGTGACACAGTGGAAACAAGGGGAAAATCTGTACCTGGTGCAACATAAATGAACGTATGTAATCTTTTCATTGCAATAAACTGATTTTTAAATCTTCTAGGTTTTAGCATCACAGACATAAATCCCTTTTGAAATATATATTACAATGCAATAAGTATTCTTTCGGGCTTTGGAAATCATCCCTTAATAAAGTCATCCCAAAACTTGTAATGTTAGATCCAATGTCAGATGTTAAGAACCCTGTAGCATAAATTAACCTACAAAATCTTAGTGGATGAGATTTTTTCAGGTAAATGGAAGGGCTTTTTATGGTAAATTTAAAACACAAGGCAGTGAACTGCCTTTCGTGCATTCATAACCTCCTGGCTTGTTAAAAGTGGGTAAATTTTAAAAACTGAGTATACTTTACAATCTATATACAGTGCTATTTTAGAGGCTGCATTTCACTTCCTTTGGACAATTTCTCTCCAAATTTGCTCACGTACCTTTATAATGAAAATCATACCCTGCAAGTGCATTTTCCTACTACATTACGTGTTAAAATTCAGAACAATTTTTAAGGTATTTCACATTTCTAGTAGTCTTAAATTTAGGTTGGCTGATTTTAATTTTGAAAATGTAGATGTTTCAAGAATCTTATACTATTGAATTAAAGTTAATGTGACCATATTAATGAATCCAGCAATTGCAATAAGGATCAGATTCATGTGCAGGTCAGCTGCTTTGTGTTACCTTGGTGAACTGATATATCTAGCCACAAAATTTAAAGCGAAGCATATCTCTTTTTATTACTATATTTTCTTTTTCCACTATCAATATCAGTATTTTCCAGATTTTCAGTAACTTTAAAATAATTTCAAACCGACTTTATGCAGTTTTGCCTCACTAGATGTATTCGGTTAAAATACAACATTCGAGTAAGTGCTCCAGGTGGCCTTTCCAGAAGCAGCAAGGGGCTGCGGGTCAGATCTGTCTCAGGGTCTCGCTTCCAGAATGATTTTATAGGGCTCTCAGTACATTATAGTTTTTTTTTTTTTTTACACTCAGCCTTGCATATCCTTTTCCTCTTCTCTGGTTACAGAAATTGTTTCTCGTCGCTGCTGTCTCAGTGTGGGGTGTGAGCTGGAGGAGGTGAAGGGGCGGCAGCAGACCATCTCGTATGGCAGCAGTATTTCTCCATGCCCTCACTTTCCTTCTTTGTACATATTTACATGTACACATATAACCAGTAGAGATCAGAAATGGAAAAACATCAGTGTATCTTCTAGAAATGTTTTGAATCAGTCTGGATTTCTTGCCTGTTCTTCTGATGAATCTTGTTTGAAGCGTCCTTCCTTACATTGCCCGGTTTATGTCTGTTGTCTGTCGATAAAACCCAGAATGTGGTTTTCTTTTTTCCTTACAAAAGATAAATATCTAAAAAAGGTCCCTTTTTTCAAAGGTAGGTTTTCTTCCTACTTTTTTGTTATTTTTTTTTTAAATTTATGAAGGCAATAAGCAAATACCATCGAGACTGCAAAACTTCAGGAGTTTTGTAGACGCAGGGTGATATTTTCACAACGCATTTTATAATTACTGTAACAGAGGCCTGTCTGTCACAATCGCAGTATGTCAATTCTTGTGAATACCAGAAACATGGTTGGTAAAATGCAAGTAAGAGCTTTCCAAACAGTGAGGTAATTTATGCACCCTTATTACGAAAACATTTTCAATCCATTGTTAGACTTGGGGGTAGTTTGCTTATTTAAGCATAGGATGTCACTCTGTCATTTCACACGTCTCTGCTATCCTGTATGTTGATTACACGTTGTCTGAAACACAATAAACAATCAGTTAGTGCTAGAGTTTAGGGCTTCTGCTTAGAAAAAAAAAGGCAAATTTGCTCATTAAGAAATGTTGCTTTTTCAGCCAAAAAATGTTACAAAACCATATGAGAGCACAGGGAATCTAGTGGTGAGCATTTAGCTCTAATGCAAGGAGAAATGCAGATTCTTATATCCAATAGCGCTGTAAATACAGAATATCATCTCTCACTTCGTGTTTTAGGTGCAGCTAGACATAGCAGTCCATCTACGTTGGTGGCACTCAATAGGTTTCTGTTTCGTGGGGGCAAGCTCTCAGCCAAGAGAGAATGGGCATAGTCAGTAACTCGCCCAGCTGAGCCACCTGATGCAGTGGCTATTTTTTCACATTTAGGATCACGCATGAGGTGCAATGGAATTGGAAAACTGGAGAGGGACTGGTTTCCACTGGTCTCTCCATAAATCCCAGAGCCCATTAGCTCAGGTTATGGGCCTGGCCCGTGTTAATGCCCAAGTAGTGGCTCAATAGGAAGCTGCAGCATGGCAGGATGTAGCCCCAAGGACATGGGAAACTCTTCAAGGATGCTCTCAGGCAGCATCGAAGCAGCCTGGGCACCTGTTGCGGTGACCACTGGACCTGTCCTCACGCCATCTTGGAGGTCCGGTGAGCACCGTGCACCTAGGAGCAGGGAGGGACACACCAGTGCTGGTAGCAGCTACTCTCCCTCCGCCTTGGCACGCGCTGCCCGCTCGTTCCTCGCACGCCCGTGGTGGCGAGTCCATACCCCAGGGAGCTGGCACACAAGAGCCACCTTACGCTGGAAGTGACAGCAGCGTCACTACGCAGTTTTCCATCTGCCAGCCTTGCCAACCTCCCAGGGATATAAGACACAAGCTAAAGTTTCTATTATCTCCGCACGTTTTTAGACCGTTCTAGTTTGCCAGCATCGTGACGAGAGGGGATCAAACAGCTTGCCGAGTGGTACCGATGTGCAGGTGATGGGCGACGCCTCCCGTGGAGATGCTCCAGCCCCACTCCAGTCTCCACAGCCACGGGACCCCCACCACCATCCCCCTGCGGCACCAAGAGCTCCCTGACCCAGCCGGCTCCCCCATTGCCCTAGGCTGGCCCTTGTCTCCTTTTTCCCCAGGCAACATAATCAGATATAACTACAATTATAGGTGGAGAGCGGGTAAGTTGTCATGTGAGCTGTTTGTCAAGGGAATTATATTTTAACTGTGACTTTCCTGGATTGTAGCAATTTCAGGCAAACCTTAATCCTGGCTGCAATTAGCGTCCTTATATGTGAATGATATTTTTAGCGTTTATGATTACAAAACTCTCGTGTTTGAGCAAGATCTGAGATGGGATTTTAAGAACCTATTTATCTAATAGTCTCACTGGGATGTATTTTACTGCGTGCAAAACTTTGTGGGATGAGATTATAAAATCAGTCTTTTTGATCAAAAGATACTTGTCTTTCTGAATGTAGGAACATGAACAGCTATTGCTAGATGGACGATAATTAATAGAACTATTTAGTACGGAGACAGTTGTCCTTCACATGAGACAAATCCCAGCAATGCCCCTGCTGACTCACATGGTGAAGCTCCCCTAATGAGAGCTGAAGGGCAGATCCCCCCATGATGGGTTACCACCCATGGGGGACCTGAGCGCACCCTCCAGAGCCCAAACCGGAGGGGACCCTGCGCGCAAAAGGTGCTGGTGGGCGCAAGTACTAGTAGGTCGGCGTCTTTGTCGGTCTATTCCCACGTGGGATGAGCGAGAATAATTGTGGCTACAATTAGCAACAGAGATACGTGTGCTTCTGAGGAAGAAAAAACATCACTGTGATGAGCACTTTAAAGTTGGATAATCAGTTCAAACTTGGACCGAATCTGCCCATTTTGGGTTCAGATAAGAATGTGCGCATTTGGGAGGGCAAGTTCTCCCCCTTCATTTTGTCTTTCTTACTGATGCTGTAAGTGCTTAAATCCATCCCTTCGTCCATGTGCCCACATTTGCAGACTGTGGGCTTCAGCATTTCAGTTAAAGATGCTAAAAATAGTTCTTAAAGGGGTTTTTTGTTCTTAACATTTTTTTGGTCTTAAGAATTTTACTCTGCCGCAAGTAACTGATTGCGCTATTCAAACAAGTAACATTAAAATGCATATACAGTTTGGATGCACCTGAAATTCAGGAGATGCTAGTTTGAAAAATCATTATAAGTTTTAAAAAATCCAGCAAAGTTTTTCCAGCAAAAACTCGTGGCCCCTTTGCAGTCTTTACTGGATTGGGTCTGAGGTCAGAGCTGATGTCTTCAAAGGTACTGCAGAGTAGTGGTCACAGTTACGCTAGGACTTTCTTTCTGTAAATATCCTGATTAACATTTACTGAGGGTCCAATCGTGGCAATGGAAAGCAGCTTTAAAGTGTATGTTGCATCATTGCATTGACGTTTTATGCGGCGGGAGAGGTGTGTTCAGGATCTAGAGAGTGTCAATGTGATTATACACAAATATCTCACAATTTGCCCGCAACAGACTGAGGATAACAGTTATTGTCTACCTCACTGGAGTGCTAATAACCTTTCTTTGTTAGTACTTGCAAAATGATTTGAAAACCACAGATTAAGAATGCCTTATAAAATGCAAGGCGCTTTTAGCCTGCAGACTTTTAGCTGGAGCAAGTTGCTCCGCATGTTTAATGGCTACTTCTCCAAACAAGATAATTGATATTTAATATATCTGTTCAATGTTCTAAATATTAAAAATATCTTGGAACAAAGCCTGTCAAATCCCTGTGAGCAAAGAAAATCATGCTGAATACCAAGGACTCATAAAGGAATTTTAAAATGTAAATTGATTTATAAAAGTTCAGATTTCCAGCTACAGGGTTTGTCTGAAATGACTAGGCAAGGGATTTTCACATGTAGTAAATAAATAATAACTCTTGTTCTCTTGTTCTGTATTTGTAGAGTCGTTTGAGTCCTGGACTACGTTGTCATGTTATAAGCGCTAAGGAATCAAGGCTCACCGAAAGCTTTTGAAGTGGGTGGTTAGAGAGGGGGAAGCCGAGGTGTATAATTTCCCTGATGTCACATAAAAGGTGCTGTCCACAGTGTTAGTCCGCTGTTTGCTAGCACCGGAGAAGCTGCACTGATATTAACACAGTCAGGAATTAGTAAAACGTTGAAAGCGGGAGAAATAAAACCAGGCAGGAGCCAAAATAGGGGGAAAACATGTTACACTGACTTTTCTCACCACGAGGCAGTACGGTCCTCCACTTCTTGTCCTCAGTAA